>NC_134242.1:96387000-97766584 GCF_965152275.1 Natator depressus | reverse complement strand
AAGTGGTCAAGCAGAAAGCTGACAGCTTTGGTAGCTGGGTAGTGGACACGTGAGGCAGTTTGGGACAGGTTATAAATATTCAACTAATTGCAAGGTTTTTTTGCACCTTGTTCTGCAAACTTCGGGTAGTGGCCACTGTCAGGGTATCTGAGTCCATTAATCACTGGTCTTATCCGATATAGGAATTCCCATGTTCCTGCTAAAACAATCATTTCAGAAAATGCTGACATTAAATATGGCATCTTCAGGTTTCAGAGTTAACAACCTATCAAGACAACTAGGGGCAGTTCACACCTCTCAGAGGTATTGTTCCAGGTCATCTGCAAACTCAGAAGGGCACACATTGTATTAGTTTGCACTCACGTTTACAATTTTCGGGTTTTCTTTGCAACCATGAAAGCTAGAATGTTTAGTTTTTAAAAGAGAGCTTTGATTCTGGAGCACCAGGAGGGAGCTTTGATTCTGGAGCACCAGAAGAGGTATAAACTGCAACAAACCTTGTGGCCACTTTGTCAAAGAAGAGAGGTATGATAAATGATATGAGAGGTATGACAAAATGATAAACTGATTGTTCTCAAATTAGCCAGTGATTTTGTCTTTTTCCATATTACTTTAATAAATGTATAGATGGAAGCCACCTTAAAAAGCCAGGAGAAACAAAGAGGGTTCTGAATGGATGTTTCATTCAAAAGAATGCCATTACATAGTGTCACTTTTTCATTTCTCAAACACCTTAAGGCCAGAAGGGACTATTACGATCGTCTCGTCTAACCTCCTGCATAACACGTCACAGAACCTCACCCACCAATTTCGGCATCAAGCCCTAATTTCGGTTTGAGCTAGAGCAGACCTTTTACAGAATTATATAATCGTGATTCAAACACTTCAAGTGATTGAGAATCTACCACATATCTAGGTAAGTCGTTCCAATGGTTAAAATTTGAAGTTGATGATTGTGGAGGTAAGAATTTATTTTTAAAAACTCAAGTTATGTAGTAAAGGCCCTAATGTTTACATAAAAATAATTGGGTCAAATGTAAAACAAGTGTCTTCACCAGCGAGCCGTGTCTCAATTGGTATATCCACACATTAAGAGGCCTACTGAATTTGTACCTAGGGCTGTAAACCGATTCCACACGCAACACAAAATCAAAGCAGAAACACAACTTTCTATCGTTCTACATTTATGTTTACTCTGGTTTCCGAGGCTCCAGATGACAATTTGTCCTTTTATATAGTGGAGGTTTGTTATTAACAAAATCTATCACTAGACAAGTTTAAAACTCGTGTCAGTTCTTTGCATTGTTCGCTTTTACAAAACTAATGAATAATAATTAGTAAGCAATTAGTTGTAAAATGATAAATATCAATTCAGAAACATTTTTTTTTGTTAGGTACATAGTGGGCAGACTGTTCAAAAGCAGGAGAATTTACAAGTAACTTTCTTACATCTGAACACTTATATGCCAAAAACGGAGATCTTGGAAAAGTCAGCTGTTCTGAATACAAGGGTTTTTGTTCCATCTCATTCTCTGAAAGAATTTAATTTTTTTTTTAGTTTAATTTTCTGATCTGCCAACTGGGTATAAGCCAGAAGGGTTATCCAGTCAGACCTTACTGTGACAGATTTACAATGGTAGTGTATCTAAGGTTTGTTTATTTCAGAATTAAAATTCAAATGAATACGACCGTTTAAATAATTAAAGGGCAACAGAAAAAATGCCACGAAACCAAACAAATCAGTAAAAGTCATGGAAACCATCAGCAATATTTAATTCAGAAATTCTCTTTGTTCGGGAACTTAGCTGAAAGAAAACAGCTGGCCTTCGTTCAATGCTCTAAATTAAAAACAATCTAACAAGGTCTATGGGGATAACTCTTTTAGCTACATATTGGAGACCAGATTCATTTCTACCAAGTAAATGTAATAGCACTCAAAGCTAGGAAGGAAATTCCTCAGAACTGAGGTAGTTTCTAAGTATCAGCACATTTTCCAATTCCTCACAAGGCAACTTAGCTATTTACAATTCATTTTTTCCCACACATAAATTTATAACCTTTTCAATTTTATGCTTCCGTGATTTGTTTTCTAAAGAAAAAATATAGCCAGAATATGAATATTCTACTAACATCATGTTTTAATAAATAACTGGCTACTTCTAGTAAAATTAAACCTCCAGGATTGTTCATATCAGCCACGAATATTCGATCTTTATAGTATTGCAGAAATTTGGTGTGAAAATAAAGTTGAATAAAATGCTGACCCTGAGCTAACAAGTAGTTAATGTTTCAATATAAAAATAGAAAATTATCCTTGCAACACAAGGCTGGAATATAACAAAACCCTCTCTCTGTAGATTGTTCTCATGGCTGGAAGCATCCAGCCAGATTCTAATGGCTGTCCAAAAGCAGGAAGAGATTTGCAGAATAATTTTTAGTCTTTCTGCAGACTTTCAGTAACTCTTTTAAAGTGATTTCATTCCTTTTAAAAATATATATTTCTTTTATTTATGAGTTGTCACTTACCACAAAACCGTTCCAGCTGGGAACGTGGAAAGGCGGGACTTCCTGCATAGCCAACACTATGGTCACTTGGTGCCTTGGCCAGTAGAACTGTGTGGTCTCTACCAATCCTCTGAAGTGACTGCATGGGACTCTCCTATCAGGTGGAATCGGTCAAGCCCACCCACCCAAGCCCATTCCTAAACTCAGGTCTGTCAGATGCAATGTGCTGCTGCCATGCTACTTGGCCAGTCTTAACCCTTGACCTTCTGATCAGAGGGAAACAAACTCTCATATAAAAGCACCTTATATAAAAAAAGATCCCTAAACATCATCAACATTCAACTAAACAAATTTGCAGACAGAACAAATGTTGGCATTGGCATCAGCAACAAGGTGAGTTGCATCCGACTGAACACTACCTGCTGAAGAGTGTGTGTGGGTATGTGTAGGTGTAGAATTGGTGTATGGGGTTTATAGCTAATCACCAGGGTCTTGAGGAACAACTGACAGCTCTTCTTAGCTTATGTGAAACTGGAATTCTCTGTAGTCTCTTCTAATTTAACCAAACTTCCTGTAAAGGAAGTATAACCTGCTCCTGGTATTAATGCTTTATGCAAATGGGGCATATGGCTTATAGACCAATTATGCCTTCACATTCTGTTCTATTGAATAAAGACAAATTACCTCCACTTCTCTCCAGATAAGGCAACTAACATAACATGAATAAATGGGAAGTTAATTACATGAAACATCTCTTTTGCTTGTTGGGTTATTATTTTTTCCCCCGTAACATAACATGATAAATAAAACTTGCTTCTGTACAGATATTTCATATTTCAGAAACACATACTTGTTACATGCCGAGATAGGACCCTGTTTTTCTTGTAAGAAATGTGGTAAAATAAATTTTTTTAAAAAGGCAAGTGATAATAACACAAATGCATAGCTAACTACAGGTCTGTATATACACTTTGTTAGCCACCGTTAACATGGATTCTTGGTGAACAGGACAGACTAACAGTCCACGTCAGCGTTATTTCCAGAATAGCAAGTGAAAAAAAGAAAGATCAATACTTTAAACCCAGTGGCCACATAGTAAAAACTGTACACTGTTGTCCATTAACTTAAAAAGCAAAGTCACTAGATGGTATAAAAGTGAAAACAGGTGCCTTTTAATTCTGATGATAAAGTCTTTTCCGCCCTAAGTTGCACAATTATCTCCATTGTCTTTGCATGGCCAAGAATAAGATGCTAAAGAACAAAGCTGCTTGTGATAGACCAACACTGGCAGCAGCAGAAGTGTTCGTGTTTTTATCAATCTTGTTAGTTTTCCCAGTAACTTCGGTTACATTGAACTCAAACTCGGGAGAACACTGCTGAAATTCACAGCCACTTCCACTTCCTTCCCCGCTGCTTTCATCACCTATAAGAAACCAATAGATTTTGCTTGTATTCCTTTCAAAGACCCTGAACCAGAACACCAAACCCAAAGAGCAGAAAAACCAAGTCCAGTGACTCCTTCCCCCATGTGTTTAATTTTAGGCATTTGCTTAAACTGTAAAATGCTCCCGTGCCTGTGGAACCTAAGCACAGGACTCCAGCCACACCCCAGAAGTTAAGCCTGTGCTTAAGTGCTGTCCCGGATAGGGGTGAATTCTAAGCATGAGGAAAGTTCAGATCCAAACGGTATTACATGGGCTTCATTTCCAGCCCCCGTACACTTAGATGCTCAGTAGTGCACCTGAACTTTAACCAGCTCCCTCCGTATAAACAACCCAGTTAAAACCCACACTTACTTATATCAAGGAAGTCAACATCATTTCCGTTGTAAGCATTCTTCATTTTATTGGTCATCACCCGAAGGGCCATGATTTGCTGACGAATCACCATATCTGGTTTTGTAATGTCAACCTCTACCTCAGGATTATTCACCTGATTGGCTAAACCATTTCCGGTCACGGCAAAGACGTACCTAAAAAGGAAATCTTTCCATTATAAAGATGCACATTGTGTTATAAGGTGTTTTAAGAGGTTCTGAGAGTTCTCTTACACCCTTTGAATATAGGCCTGTTTTCACTCAGGATTTTTGAGAAACAGGATTTTCCTTTCTGTATAAAAAGAGAAAAATACCAGGCCCCCGGAAGTAAAATGGCTTGTGAGGACAGAAAAGGATTCACCATCATTTTGGACAATAAAGAGAATCTCCATGATCCTTCATCTTTATGGCTATATGACATGTCAGCACAGTGTAGTTTGAGCTCAGTGTCAGTCTGGATCAAAGGCAACCGTGTTACTCTGCATTTGCACCAGCATAACTGAGATCAGACTTTGCCTGCATGAATGTTATTTCTCAGGATATGAAAGCTAAGACTTCGGTTTCCTCAATAAACAAAGGATGTATTAGTGATTTATAGGGGAAATCGACAGAAGATGTAGTGACTGAGGGACTGAACATCCAATTTGCTCAACTCTAGCAGAAAGATGACACGTGTAATCAGATTTGTAAGATCAGATGTCGTGAAACAATATTACTTATTTGTTTTAAAGGGCGAGATTGGAGAAGAATTTATATTAGTCTTTCCCAAGCACTGGGGTGGCCAGAATCAGTCTGACAAGAGGTTAGAGGGAACATGCTGGTTGAGAGCATGATGATGTACAGCGAAGATACAAACCCTGGTTACTTTAGATCAAAACAAAAGTGAAGAATTTGAGAAAAGTAACTTTTTTAACCTAATTTTGTTAAAGATTATTTATTCTTTGAAATTCATGTTTGTAAGTATCAGAAGTTCGACCCTGATTCAGGAACGCATCCCTATTCAAGGACAGCAGTATGTGCTTAACTCCAGGCACTTGCTTAACTCCCACTAAAGTAAATGTTCCATTGCCTAGACTGTGAGCATGCGATGCCAGTCAATGTGACTTAAGCACATGCCTAAAATTAAGAGCTGTACTTAAATGCTGTTCTAAATTGGAATGGATTTTAAGTGTATTCTTAAGCGCTGAACTGAATTTGGGCCTTAATGTTCAGTGTTTAACATCACTGTTGTGGTTAGATGTTCTGAAGAAAATTTGGGGGGAGATTTAGGTGTGACAGTTTATCGATCGTTCATCTTTTCAGAGCAGTGCAGTATAGGAGGATGGTGACAGGATTTGAAACATCCACATATTAAGGGTATAGAGTGCAGGAGGTACAAAGGGTGGGGAGGGATCCTCTACTTTCCCTAGCTGGGACGACCAGCGCTTCCCCACCATGCCCCCTCCACCTCAGCTGATGCAGCAAAAACTCCACCTCTTTCAGCTGCTACATTGGCCTACTCACCAGTGACCAGTTAGAAGGTTTCCCTGGTGAGTAGAGGATCAATGGCATCTAATGCCTGGGATAAGCTACCAGCAGAGGCAGATACTGGCACTATTTATTGAGAAGACGACCCAAAACGCAGGGAAGCAGAGTTTTATAGAGGTTCATGAAATTTAAATTCTGCATAAAGAGCCTGCTCCTGCTTTCATAGAAGTCGATTGCAAAACTCCCATTGGTTGGGGGAAAACCAAAACAAACCCCGATAACCATTCTGCAAAAATTTCCACGCTGTTTTCATTTCACAGGTTCAAAATTGGTCTATTTTCCACAAAACTTCAAGCAACTTTTTCTCACTTTTTAAAAAAACTTCCTTCTTTTGCTTGGGGTTTCAGTAAACAAAAAACTTTGATACAGGATTAAAAATAAAAAGTCAATTAAAAAAAACGGGGAAAGTTTTGGGGAAAGACAGACCATTTCTACCACATGAATAATTTCCCCCCAAAAGTTCTTTTTTCAAAAAGAAAGGCCATTTAAAAAAAAAGTGTGAGAAAAATTTCAACGGGTTCTTTTGCTAACCTCAGGAGTGTAAGGTAAGACCTAAAACACTGACAACGCCAACCAAATTCACTTGTCTCTTTCCTTCCCTGATTTCTGTTCCTACAATAACCCTCATGTAGGTTCCCAACCCTAGAGGAGACATGTCACTTAAGAAAAACATGCTGACCATCATCACGGGTTTCTGGCACGGTTGATTCTCAGCAGCAATCCCACCCTGGCCTACCTGCCAGAAGTGCTCCATGATCCTTGGAACAGACCCTACATCCCTGAACCTGTATGAACAGCAGGAATCTAGAGGTCAGCCAGATGAGAAGCAGGGTGGTCCTGTGAGGAGGGCATTACCCTAAGACTTGAGAGACCTGGGTTCAACTACCACCTCTGCCACAGACTTTGTGTGAGTATGGGCAAGTCACTTAGGTACACATTTTTTTTTAAAGCAACTAGGGTGCTTAACTATTATTGACTTTCAGTGGGACTAAGCTGCTAAGGCAATTTTGCAAGTGTTACCCTTAGAGATTCTCTGCCTCAGTTACCATTTTACCACCTTACCTCACAGGCAGTTGTGAAGATAAATACATTCAAGAGTGTGAGGCGCTCCAGTACTATGGCGACAGGCACCATATAAGACCCTGAGCTAGATAATCAGCCAACCCACAACCAGACAGTTCTGAAGGTCTGAATTACAAGGTCAGACATGAAGGAAGTTAGCTCAGTTAAGCTTATCCAGACCTGCTCTTGGCACTTCCATTCCAACACTCATCCTCAATGACACGTCCAGCAGCCATCTTCTCGTCATTACAAATGTTGCCAGGGAGAGATGACCAAAACTTTTTGGTTTGCTTCAGTTTCTCTTTCACATCAGTAACCTATTTTAAAAAGGAAGCACAATATAGAACATCAATGTGAACCAAATTTACTTCTCAAAAGTAAAGCTGAAAATAGATTTGTAAAACAAGAGACGTATTTGGGCCAGATCCCGAGCTGGTGCAAATCATGGAGTTTAATCAGAATCAGTGGCCTCTGGAGAGTTTTTAAATGCAAAATTAAAAACAAGATTTTCAAACACGACATTATTCCTATGTGAAACCACTAGCAGAGGCACTTACCTGAAATACAAGCGCTGAGCTAGCTCCTGTACGCAGGAGCTGTACGCAGATTACACCCTTTAAAGAGCATAAGAAAGTTGCAAGTTTCCTCAACTACTTTTAAAAAGATCATCAGGTTATGGACTGGCAAAGATACAGACTGGGGCGCATGCACAGACGCCCCCAATTTACTTGAGCCTCTCACCTACACAACGTGCCTTTTAAGCTTGCCAAAGCTAGCTGGGAGGGTGACAAAGCACAGTGTGTTTATTATGAACAGCCCTTGTTCAGTATCAGTGAGACAGGTCAATAGGCACTCACCAGTCTATCCAAACTCGTGCCAGCAGCTGTAGTTGGCCGCTCCTCCGGGTTGTAGGGTCTAAAGCGAGCACTGAAGCCACTTTCAGAGACTGAGCGAGAGGCCCGGCCCTGCGTCAGCGTTTTAGGCTGTCCACATCCTTGGAAAACCTAGGTGATTTGATCAAGTAGCTTTAGAGGACAGGATTTCACACCAGACATTTACCACCCCTCAGCATTCCTATCAAACACCGTTTACCAAATATTCCTTCCCCAGAGAGAGATGATAAAACAGCACTAAAATACACATGAATTGCAGCTAAGGCCTGGTCTACGCTACAGTTAGCGTACGTTGACCTAACTCTGTAAACATCTACACTAAAATGTAGCTCCCCCCGATGTAATTCGCCCACGACACTGACTTAACAACTCCACCTCCACGAGAGGCGGGGCGCTTAGGTCAACGTAGTTAGGTCGAGGCGGTGCCAGTGTAGACACTGTGCTGCTGACATGAACTGTTGCTGCCTTTCTGAAGCTGTCCCACAATGCCCCATGCAGACAGTTAATTCGGTGCAAGCGCTCCTGGTGAGGCCGCTCACCGCCAACACACGGAGCATAGCGTGGACGTGCAAAAGCGATGTAATGACTGCAGTGGCTGTCTGTCGACATAACTTAGGTTGATTTAATTTTGTAGCGTAGACTTGCCCTAAGACAGTTCTTTTAATGGGAACAGATAAATGTAAATACTGGAGGAATAAAAACAGAATTTTCTTTTTAGCTCTTTTCTTTTTGAAGTGCTGGTGATATACCTTTTGAGACACTTGCACGCTGTTCTCCTGCATGTTCATGATTGCATCAGAAATTTTCACATCGATTGGGTCCATGACTGACTCAATGTTAAAAGGACCCTCTAGTCTCTCAGCCACCATCAACATAGAATCTAATACAGAAAAAGAGATTTTAAGTGTTTTAATTAGTGGAGGGACTTCAAATATGGCACACAAGTGCACAGAGCAGATTAGGTTTACTCTGCTTTAAGTAGCCCATTTAAATCCTACTCCAAAGTGAAGGAAAAATCTCACATATACTACTCAGATCTCTTTAGTGTAACACTCTTAGCAAAGCAACCGTTAGCTGCATGTTGAAACTTCAAATGAACATTTTGCTCTATGTCACAAAATCTTTTATAACAGGTATCATTGGACTCAATTTGTCAGCTGCTGTCAAGGATTAGAGACCCATCCTGTTGACAAAGCAGAAGGCCTAGGCAAGGACAACAGGCCACTCCACAAGTGCAAAAATTAGCCATTGAAATTCCACTGCTGCGTGGTAGGCATCTTTAAAAAAAGATGTTCTACTTCTGGGTTTTAATTATTCCAGCTAGTAAAGGGATGGAGCTGGAAGCTTGTTGGACCAGTTACAATAAACCTGTATACTGCAAAAACTATATTTAATGAGGGAGAATAATCATCACAATTCCCTTCAATTCAATCAGCAAACAGCCACTGGAACTAATCTCTACTTATAGAGAGGATATTACAAGTACTTTTATTTTAAACTGGGCTCCATTGTATCTTTTTAAAGTATCTCCATAGTTAAGACAGAAAGAAAAATACCAGCTTCTTTATATTTACCATGAATGAAGAAAGCAAAGGAGATAGTGATTAAAATCTACAGCACTAAAGTTTGTAATTTTTTTTATATTAAAGAGAACTTTTCACATCTGAAAAAAAAATCAAAGGTTATACTCACTAGCATTATGCAGACAGCACAAGTTGAACAGTGAAACTGCATGAGACTATCACTAAAGGCTTTAGACTAAAAATTTCCTTTGACATCTCACTTATGAGTGAGGGGATGGAAGAGACCTAAGGCAACCATCAACCCAGTTTTCCTGCCACTCCAGGATCATTCTCTGCTGTACATTTACTAGTCAAATGTAGCACTAAACGTGCCAAGCTATGGGGTTTCCTCCACTTCCTTTGGGAATATTAGCAGCAAGAAACTTTTTGTAATGTTCAGTTTGAATTTTCAGGTATGCCCAATGTCCCTTATACTATTCTTAATTACTAATCTCCCTTCTTGGTGTTTACTCCATTCAGATATTTGACGATGTGTTACCTAACAGTTATCTCCTAGCCAAACTAAACTCTCATTAACTCCCGCCTCATTTTGTCAGGATACAGCTACAAACTTGTAATTTTTCAATTGTTTTTGTTTTTTAATTCTCATAATCCTACGGCATGGGCCATGCAGGAGGTCAGACTACATGATAATCATAATGGTCCCTTTGGGCCGTAAAAGTCTGTGAATGGGTTCCCTCTTCATTCTGATGATGTGCCCGTTCCGCTCCAGGAAGTGGAAATGGGCGTTTCTCATTCAAAGAACTCAAATCTGCTCAATTCAAGTATTTTGCGTGACACTCATTCCCCAATCAGAAGCGGAAAATTCCTGTGGATTTATATTGGTGGATGCATGCTTATAAAGAGACTCCATTCAACACAGATTTATTTTTAGCCTTTGCCCTTATGCTCAATTAATTTTCAACTAAATTAAAATATACCAATAAAAATGCAAACTACAATTAAGCTACCTGTACATTTAAAAACACCAGTGTACCGTATGCAGCAGCAGCATACTGATCAGATAAACCCACTTATTAAAAATGCAAATAAATATTTAAAAGTATTTTCTGCGGGCTGGCTGACTGATCAGGCGTTAGCTAGCACATCTCAAAAATGATCGAAAAAAGTTTATAATACTTCAGAGTGCATAATTAATTTAGACCACAATTAACGTTAACCTTGAGAATCATGGCATCATTGAGTATATGCTCTCTCTCAATTAAGCCAAGATGCCAGTATTTAAGAACCAAAATCTGACGAAAGCTACACTCTGTAGGAACCACACTAGCACAAACGGAAGCAGCATTAATGAGAGAGCTGCTGCACCGGTGTGGCTGGAATTTAGCCATCAGGGACTACAAACAGGTCTCCACTAAATGCATATATAGACAGTAATAACAAATGAAATAAAGAGTCTTAGACTGTATTGTGGTGGCCTCCAATAAAGTGATGCTTCAAACCTCTGAGTAATGACTGCTAGCATGAATATACCATTGTGCTAGAGGAGAGAAAAATGCTTTTGATGTGCTGGCAAATAGAGACTTTTGTAAACAAGTGGAGCACAGCTTAAACGTGTTCATCATTGTCAAAGCTTTTGGGGGTTTTCACGCACATAAAGAACATCCCATCATAGTTTGGAGGAAGCCGCTCATTTCAAATAAAAATATTATGAATAGACAGATAATAAACACACAAAATGTATAGTTTTTAACAAGAAAATCTTCCATTTTGTAACTACTTAATACCCTGAGTGGCCAGGAAAGGCCCCAGATCAATAAAGTGTTTGTGAAAGACTGAAAGGAAACATAAACCCTAATTCTTCTGGCTGTTTGGCGTCTTTGTAAACTTTGAGCTGGGCAGGCCATACACAAGAGCATGGGAATGTAGAGCGAATTGGGGTCTTTGTTACTCCTGGTGCCATGGCGTTACATGTATCACAGCTAAGGAATGCAGTCTCTGCTTTGACTGCTGATATAGAAAATGCATTCGGCCTCCAGCAGAGCTGCCAAAGCTGGCTATAAAAGATAAGGAAAGTAATAATTGGCCTTGGAGAATATATTCAACTGTAGCTCTTCAGCAGCAGTGATGGCTGCTGACAAGAAGCACTAAATGAAAATAAACTTTCATTAAAAAAAGAACAAGAAAAAAGTGCATCTAGGCCGCAGTTTTTATTTGGGGGATATCCGACTGGCTCCTACCTCCTGCCAGGAATTGGCTGGTGTACCCGCCAGCAATCATAACTAACAGTAAAGTCCCTCTGGCAGCAACATTTGACATTAATAAGGTTGGCTATGATTCAAGCTAATGTTAGCACTGCTACACTATGTGATGGGGAACAAGTTGCACCTAAGTATAATTTATAGTTTTATTGCAACAGGCCTCCTGAAAAAGTTCTCCCCCAAAGGTTCAGGTTCAAAATAATTGATATTTGTACAAATGACTGCAAGGTGGTTCAGAGAGTCTGATCTGTCTCACAAAACTTTGGCATAATGCAAAATTTACTCCAGATCTATTCATTTGTTATGAATGCACTGAGTGCAAGAGTTTTGGGAAGACAGAGGTGAATTTGAAAAATATATAGTTCCATCCATTTTCCTCCTGCATACATTTGTCCTCGCGTCTGGCATTGAGACGATCCTCAGCAACAAAGCAACTCAATCTCACTAAGGAAAGCAATTCTTGTGCATTGTGCCACCAATAATCAGAAACCCACATCTTCAGCGTCTAACTTGGAGAACAAAAAGGCAGTTTTCAGACTTAACCCCAAGATTTGATTTAAGGGCAGGGAAACCTTGACCATTCATTAACAGCAATCATTTAAAAAAGGGAAAAATTCCTTTCACACAAAATAGCAGAGAGATGTATATGGAGACTGAATTCTACAATCGTAGAGTAGATTAAACCCCTGTGAAAAAAATCATGAAAAGGCACTGGAGATTAACATTGTTCATTCATATGGGGTTTTTCCAATAGCTCATTTGAAACAAAGTATGCCCTGTATAACTGTGTCAAGAACACATTTCAAAACTGGGGAAATTATTTATAATTAATTTGGAGCGGGGATGACAATTAAAACGTTACTGAACATGTTACAACTTTTGCATGGTGCTTTACAGACATAAAAGAGAAAAATTCTCTGCCTTGAAGAGTTTACAAATCTCAGGCCCTGATCCTGCACAGATTTACACACATGCTACACTTAAGTCACTTCATCTCCTCATGCACTTGAAGTGAGGCATGTGGAATTTTTTTTAGACGCTTCTACAGAAAGCACATCTTAATGTTTTCATTTCCTATATTCCAGGCAAAAACAAGCAAACAATGTAAAAGAAGTAACTAACACACAGCGTTGCCAGCAAATATATCTGCAAGTGTAGCACTGAACACCTAAGTAACGAGTGGGCAGGTGATATTCTGGGGAGAAAACATTTAGAGAATTATGTCACACTTCCTCCTGGGAAATGTTTACTTATTTTGCCTTGTTTAATAATCTTAATTTTTGTACGCAATTACTGAACATCATTGTGTAGATAATTCACTGGCTTTCCCCAAGTTTCATTTTCAGTTGCATACAACCTGCAGCAATTAGCTGCTTATTCTTTTGTCTGCTTTCCAGCATTATGCCGTCCCTTTCATGGGATTCCTCTTTTCTACTCGGACTAGACCTTTGCGAGTCTTCCACTCTAAGCCATTTTAGCTACCACTGGGGCTGAAACACTTCGTATTCACATCTGTGGGAGCGCATGTGAAAGTCAGCATTCTGCAGGATCTCTTGAAAGCCTAATTTAGTGCTGCACTTTCAAACAGTGTTAAAGTGGTAATTAGCTCCCTCCATGGAATGCGCAGGCAAAATTTTCATCAGAAAATATTATGCACACGCATTGTTAACGTAGACAACACGTGTGTGTATCAAACGCTAGCTTAAAATATGGTAATTATCAGCAATGCCTTTTTTTAAACACGTGCAACTTAAAGAGTAGAAAACCTTTACTAGCCAAATACTTTTTTAAAATGTGCTATTACTGAATGTAAATGCACCACTGTCTTGGGAGTGGCACCCATGCACCATTTGTGCGCTTCAGCACACATTGCACGAGGAGAGAGGGCTGCTCCTGAAGGATCCTTTTACAGACATCAAGACTCCTTTAAAACATTCTCTGAAAATTAAAATGTCAAACTCAAGTTATCACTACTTGAAAGGGTCGATAGAAAAGAGGGAGGAGAAGGGAACAGGAGGGACCGGGTAACAGTAATAACTTTCCAGAGTTACCAAGTAAGGCACGTGCACATTTTAATGGAAGATGTGGGTCTACGGGCCTAGTCTGAAGCTCACGGTCATTAACAAAGACTCTAACGAATAATTCACCTTCACCACCCCGCTATTCCTATAGACTTCATGGCAGAACTAAAGCTTTAGGAGGGAGAAGAGCGTGGTGAATGATGGCTTGATGAACAGGTTTGAGGATGGTACCCCAAGTTAAAGGGACGGCGTGGAGAAAAGCATATGCACATATTGCAGAGCGAAGGAGATCAAGGGGCACGGAGGGTGCTGGGAAAACAGACCAGGCCAAACACAAGAGAGGCTGCATGGGAAAGGACCTTGGAGGCAAAGACAAAGGGACAGTTTACCAGTGTCACTCCATTGACATGGCTAGTGTTAGGCCAATTTACACCAGTGAGGATCTGCCCCAAGTTGTTTTACTGTGACACACAATGTGACCGACAGCCAGAAAAATGACTCAAAATCCGGGAAGGAGGAGGAACAATGCTGTGACAACAGGCCAGAGAGACTCTTCTACCAGCAGCAATCTGAATGAAATGGAGAGGAAGCAGGTTAGTCTCAAACATATCAGAGATGGGGAGGTTGCAGAAGCTGGCTTGAGTCAGTGTGTGGATGGTTAATTTAACAGCAAGGATAGATAGGAAGTGAGACAGGGCTTGAGCACATCATGTACACGGGCAGGGGAGAGGCAGGAGGCAAAGATGCCCCATAAGTTATGAGCCTGGATGAGAAGGGAGTATGGAGGTATTATTGACCACAACGGACTGAAGATAGGGAAGAATCTCTGGGAGGGAAGGTTACGTGCCCTGCTTTGGCTTTATGTTGAACATGAGATGAGCCACCCGAGAGCAGATTGCGTGCACGTGTGACAGTCAGCCAGACACGAGACTGAGGCATAGGAGACAAAAATGGATGTGAAGAGGTGTTTGGGCATTTCAGGTGACAGTTCAGCCCAGTCCAGGTGAGCACTGAGATCACCCATAGGACAGAGTACAGAGAAAGGAGTGGGAGACTCCAACAGGGAAGAAAGGCGGAAGAGGTGCTGAAGGAGCGACAGTGAACGAAGTGGAAAACTCTGGCCCCAATTCAGCAAAGCAAGCCCAGGTTTAACTAAGAATGTGCTTAAGTCCATCTGTATTCACAGAAATATTTCAGCACGCTGCTCAAGTTAAGGACGTGCTGAAATATTCTGCTCAATCAGGCCCCAAGAGTGGACAGGATTGTGGAGGCCAAAAGGATGGCAGTGGCTCCTGGAGGAAGGCGTGATTGCCAGTATCCCCAACTGCAGAAGGTCAAGGGAGACGAGGATGGAAACAACTGCTCGAGCCTGAGCAAGGAAAAGATCACTTGAGACTGGTAAAGAATGGTTTCCATGCAGTGGAGAGGTGGAAGCCAGTCTGGTGTGGATCCAGCGGTGGGTCTGAATCCTTATCGCCTCAAGGTTTCAATGGCACCCTGCGGTCTCGTTTTCTCATGTTTTAGGCATCTTGTATATGCCCGACTAACAAAATGTCTAAGGCCTGGTCTACACCTAAAACTAGCTATGTCACTCAGGGAAATGAAAAACTCACACCCTGGAAAGAGATAGACAGTCAGGCCAACCTAAGCCCCAGCACAGACGCTGCTAGGCTGGTGGAAGATTTCTTCCATTGATCCAGCTACTATCTCTTGAGGGGGCAGATTAACTACAGTAACTTCAGAAGCTGTGAGATACTGCAGGATTGGTACCTCCCTCCATTGATCTGAGAGCGAACTCAGAGTGATGATCATGGAGTTACATTGTGCACAGACCCTACAATTCCTAACCATTTCCAAAGTGAATCTAAGGTTCTACACTTCAGACACATGAACTGTTTCCATGCTCTCAATCACACCCACAACCGCTAGTGTGCATCTGCGACTTGTTGGCAATACATTTGGCTGTAATGTGGGGATTCCCATGGTTAGAAGCTATCTTTCGAACTTTGTCCTCTTGTTAGAGCTTTTCTTCCTAGTATTAAAGAGCTCTGGTATATTCTTACAGACCTTATAGTATTTTTAAAAAAATTGTTGCATTTATTGTGTAGATAGAGAAAGGAAAAGCAGGTGTAAAACAAGCTATTACAGAGGATGTTTAATGCCGGTTCTTGTCTAACCTGTTCATTCATTTATCTCACCTCTGCAATTTCATGTTATAAAAGCACAAGTATTAAACCATTTTCTTGTGTCAGAGATAATTTAGGAGACACTGGAAAGGAGAGGAATAAATGGTCAGTTTTCACAAAGGAGAGATGTAAATAGCAGGGTCCTCCAAGGATCTCTACTGGGACCTGTGCTGTTCTACATATTCATAAATAATCTGGAAAACGGGGTTAAGCAGTGAGGTGGCAAAATTTGCAGATGACACAAAATTACTCAAGATAGTTAAATCCAAAGCTGACTGACAAGAGTCACAAAGGGATCTCACCAAACTGGATGACTGACCCATAAAATGGCAGATGAAATGTAAAGGTTGATATGTGCAAAGTAATTCACGTTGGGAAAAATAATCCCAACTATACATCCAATACGATGGGGTCCAAATTAGCTGTTACTACTCAAGAAACAGAACTTGAAGGCACTGTGGGTGGTTCTCTGAAAACATCTGCTCAATGTGCAGCAGCAGTCAAAAAAACTAAACTTTAGGAACCATTAGGAAAGGGATAAATAAGACAGAAAATATCCTAATGCCACTATATAAATCCATGGGATGCCCACACCTTGAATACTGCATGTGGTTCTGATCACCCCATCCCAAAAAAGATATACATCTCTACCCAGATATAAGGCGGTCCTCGGGAGCCAAAAAAATCTTACTGTGTTATAGGTGAAACCGCGTTATATTGAACTTGCTTTAGCCTGGAGCATTTCTGTTATTCATAGTCACTTCCCGCCCCCTGACTGACTCCTTGGAACCCCCGACCCATCCAACACCCCCCCCCCGCTCCTTGTCCCTTGACTACCCCCTCCAGAGACCCCCCGCCCCTAACCACCTCTCCCAAGACCCCACCCCCTATCTAAGCCCCCCTGCTCCCTGTCCCCTGACTGCCCCGACCCCTATCCACACCTCTGCCCCAGGGACTCCACGCCCTATCCAACGCCCCCGTTCCCTGACCGCCCCGACCCCAGAACCTCCCAACCATCCAACCCCCCCTGCTCCCTGTCCTCTGACTGCCCCCCCGAGACCCTCTGCCCCTTATCCAACCCCTCGGCCCTGGCCCAGCACCCTTAACACGCCGCTCAGAGCAGCGTGTCGGAGCCAGATGCACTGGTCCGCCAGAGCACGCAGCCTCGCCCCCCAGAACGCTGCTTTACCACGTTATATCCAAATTCGTGTTATATCAGGTCGCGTTATATCGGGGTAGAGGTGTATTAGAATTAAGAAAAATACAGAGAAGAGTAACAAAAATTATTAGGGGTCTGGAACAGCTTCCGTATGAGGAGAGATTAAGAAGTCTGGGACTGTTCATCTTAGAAAGAGAGATGACTAAGGGGGGATATGACCGAGGTCTATAAAATCATGACTGGTGTGGAGAAGTCAAGAAGGAAGTGTTACTTACCCCTCCACATAACACAAGAACCAACGGTCCCCCAATGAAATTAATAGGCAGCAGGTTTAAAACAAATAAAAGGAAGTATTTCTGCACTCAACACACAGCAAATCTGTGGAACTCATTGACAGGGGACATTGTGAAGGCTAAAAGTATAACTGGGATGCAACCCCATGCTCCAGTTGTCCCTAAGCCTCCAACTGCCAGAAGCTGGGACTGGACAACAGTGGATGGATCACTCAAAAGTGCCCTGTTCTGTTCATTCCCTCTGAAGGATATAGGGGGCTAGATGGACCACTGTGCCTGTTCTTATGTTAAACAGATGAAAGATCTTTCCCGTGGCAATAGCGGAGCAATGTGTGATACCTAAGAGGTATGTGTCTTGGGGCAGAGAGTCTTAAGAGATAGCAAACCGCTATCACAGACTATCCCCATTACTTCAGTGGAGAATTCTCTGAGGCCATTAGACACTTGACTTTCACTTTCCGGGATACTGTGCTGGGTTCAGGCTACCCACATCTACAAAGAAGAGAGAAGCATGTGTGGAAATGAGTTGAATTGTGGTGGTCCAGAGATGAAGTGCGAGCCAGATGAAACCTGTGTGCCATATGTGCACCCTTTTTTTACCTTCCCTTATTAAAAAGGTTGGCCTATTTCAGTAACCTTCAGGAGACACAAATGGCAAAATAAAACACAGGTTTGCTTCCAGGAGGTGACTTGTATGCTGTAGGTCAATTTTATTCTGAAAATCATTTGGACTGGAGAATGGTTTTGATACAGACAAGTGGAGGGTCACAAGGTAAAAGATCCGTGTTGCCACCTAGTAGAGCCACTGAAAGGAAGATAAAGATTTCTGCACTTAGATAAGAAGCATCTTCGGTACCACACACAAATGCAGTGCCAACGGGAACACGCCATGCCAGGCACATGCTTACACGCACCGTCACAATCCACACGGTCTCACCTATAAAGTTATTCCACTCTGTGTCCAGATCCCCTTGATTGGCTAAGCAGCCTCTCATGACATTAAAGCAGTAGTTGTAACAGGGCCTCACGGTAACTAGGCCTCGACAGTATGGACAGTACATCATCTTCAGCAGCGCTCGCTCACCCTGAGGTGTTGGGTTTACCTTTAAAAAGACAAAGGGGAAAGGAGAAGAAAATTACAGGTCAGTCACAAAAGAAAAAACACGACACCTACAACAGCGTGGGAAAGAACACTGATGGAGAGGAGCAGAAATACCAGCCAGCTATGGCTTCCCGCTGCAGTTCTGCTGTTCGGTAGTTCTACCTGAAACGCCGCATGATGGCGGACAATATATTTATTCTCTCTCACACACACACACAGAGTTGGGTGTGCACAGCAGCTCCCATTGGCTGCGGTTCCCAGCCAATGGCAGCTACAGAACCGGGGCTTGGGATGGAGTAGAGACAGCACATGGAGCTAGGGAGCTGGGGCCGCTGCTTCCCAGGAGCTGGGTAAGGAGCCTGCCTCAGCACCTGTGGCGCCCCCCCGAGTCGCCCCTCTCCCCAGCACCTGCGGCGCCCCCGTGTCCCCTCCCCTCCCCTCCAAGTTTTAGTCAGGGGTATTTTGAGTAAAAGTCATGGACAGGTCACGGGGCCGTGAATTTTTGTTTACTACCCATGACCTGTCCATGACTTTTAGTAAAAATACCTGTGACTAAAGCGTAGCCTTACCTATAATCAACCAGCAAGGAACACCATTAACACAGGCAGACAGCTAACGCTGCTCCCTCCCTCCAGCTGGTGCTGTTTTCATTTCTACTCTTCCTTGAGTACCATGGGGCAGGGCTCTCTCTGGTAGCCTCGCTCTCTTACCTCAAATTCCAACCCTAGAACACAACAGCTCTACGAGAGATACCTCGGGTTAGTTTAGATCTAGAACCTATCTAGGTTAGATAACAGGCCTCCTCTCTCCTGGAGCCATCCCCATTTGAATGAGGTGTGCCACTACAAGGTTTTCAATAGCACACGGCAGAGATAAGAGGGGATGAATCTTCAAACTGACTCATCCCAGAGTTTCCACTTATGTTCATCCAAACAGAGCTCTCTGAAGTAGGCGACGGTAATCCCAGATATCCTTTACAGTTCTGTTTTCAAAAATGACTCATGATCATTCACATTTTAGTCACTCCTCCTTGGCAAAGTTTCACATCATTGCATGACACAATTTTCACATATAAAGCAAGTCTTAAAAGCTGTGATCAAGAGGTACATTATCATGATGCATTAATGCCAATGGAATTGTATGGTTAAGTGGAACACACCAAACTGAGCATATAGCTCTAAGAATAAATAAGCATTGATTAACCAGGTGAATTATGCAGATGGAAAAACGAAGCAAGATCAGATTAATACATTTGCATTAAAGGATCCTTCCCTGCCTGTACAAACAACACTGAGTATTATCCAGGAGAAAATTGGATTATTATTTTTTTCGCCCAGGAATGAACATTACATACACTGGAAGAGAAATGTAGTGGTTAGAAGTGGCATAACCAGTATCAGCTACTGGACGACTGGGGGAAGAAAGGGGGGCTCAGAAAACAGAACAAAGAATAAATTGTTTATGTTGTTTATTTAAACCCCGGCACCATTGGAAGTGACCAGTCTAAATGTCTATGCCTGAAATAGATACTATAGTATGTACGAATAGGAAAATTTATCTGTGCCTTTCCTGAAATTTTTCCTTTTTGGAGTTATGAGGTGCACAGATTGATGACACTGGATTTCTGCTCTATGAAGCACTGGATGCAGACCAGACAGTCAATCAGCAGGAGGAGAGTTTTGGCTCCATGTCTGATAATAGCCAAGGAGATCTCTAAACACTCCATATCGGTAAGGAAAATTAAGCCTTAAGACTAAACTGAGCAAGTCTCCTGCTGAGCAAGGAATTTGATGAACAACCAAACTGTCAGTGCCAATTAATAATCCTATAGCTCTTCCCATTTAGCAGCCCACTCACGGTAGGTTGGATCTGTGGATCTCAGGACTCCAAAAAAAAATTTTCAGGTAAGGCACAGATAAATTTTCCTATTCTTATTCATAAGGTCTTCAGAGCCATGACACTGGGATTTACGTAGCAGTGCCCGCTGTGGGGAGGAACAGGGGAACCACCCACAGTTGCATACCGATGCAAAAGGGGGTTATCCTTTCCTAATAGTTACTGGGATCCTACAGTGAGGAGCACCCCTCTCCAGAAAGCAGAAGCAAATGATTGGACATCCAGCTGGGAGAATTTGGAGAACATATGAACAGATGACCAAGTGGCAGCTTTACACAATTACTCATATGAAGCATATGATCTTTCTACCCATGAAGTTGCCACAGCTCAGAGAGCACCCCTCATTTTGGAAGATGGAGTTACACTTTCTGACTTATATGCTTTGAGGTACAATAGCTTAGCCACCTAGAAAACATTGAAGCTTTCTTTTCCTGTGACACTAGAATAGAAAACATGAATAACGCATGCACCTTTCTGAACTGAGTGGTGCAGTGGATTTTCTTTTGAGAGCTCTGTGGATGTCCAAAGGACGCCACGGTTTCTATATGGGGAGTGACAGAACTGGGCAGAATGATGGAATGACAATTTCCAAGTCATTTCCTGCGCTCTATGAAGCCTGGGATTAATCTTTGCTATGAACAGGGTGTCTGTTCCGAGTACCCACTTTATCTTTAAGAAAGGTGCAATATTGATTGAAATTCCAGGAAAAACAGCTTCAGGTCAGACACCGTGTGTGCTGATACAACTGCTATTGAAAGGGCCATTTTAATGGTTAGAAAGTAATGAAACACCTTCAGGAGTGGTTCCAATGGAGAGCCTGCAATGGCACTGGGAACCAGGTTAACATCCCAGGAAGAAACTCTGTGCACTTCAGGAGGATGTAGCAGAGATGCTGCCGGCAAAAAATGCTGGCCATCTGTGCAAGAGGAAACACACTACTTTCCCACTGCATTATGGATGCTGGACACAGCAGCAACTTGACCTCTAAGTGTCTAAATTGCCAGGCCCAGCCTGAGTCCATCTTGAAGAAATTTGAGAATCCATTGGTACTGATGTAGACATAGGGTGAGACCCTTGTCCCGATACCAATGGGCCTTTGAATATACTCTTAGTAGATTTCTTTCTGGAAGCTAAAAGCATGGATATTCCCTCTTCTGAACACTCTCTTTGGATTCAGATGCTCCGTTCCAGAGCAAGGCTCTGAAAGACGGGATTCTGATACATGATTCTAAATGGTTTTCATGTCAGAAGGAGAAGACTGAGATGATGCCGATCAGGACTTGGCTGTCTGTAGGCCCTGTATGTGATAAACATCTCCCCTGGTTAGAAACGCCGAGTCCCTGACCACCTGGAAAAGTAGCCAGATTTATCCTTGGCAGTGATAAATGGGGCATACTGAGGACCCTTCTGGCCTTACAAAATGGAGGCTGGGGTAGAAAGAAAGAAATGGTGCACCACGAGGCCGCCTCTTCCATACCAGGGCTGCTGTCCCACTCCGCACTCCATAGCCATCTGCTGGGGGGGGAGGGGAGGGGGAGGAATAGGTGGAGACAAGGTGGTAATGGGAACCTACACAGATAGACGAGCAATAACTTGGACATTAGGACATGGTGACCGACAATGAGAGCCCCATACTTTCCTCGTCTTTTCAGCATGGTGGAAAATGTCTATCCCACTGCTTCCACCTTCCCAGGGTGCATGAGGGAGGATATACATCCTCATGCATGCATATATAGCTTGTCTAGAGCATTTGTAGTTCTCATAACCCATAAGCATAGTTTAAAATACTCTGAATACTCTTGCCTGAAAGAGTCTATTTTCTGGGTAGGTCTTTTAGTATGTTTTACTATCCGAGTCTCTGAGCACTAACCTCCCTCCGCTAAGGAGGAAATATTTCCTTTGTGGGGTAGGAGTGGGAGGTGGTGTATGCACACCTACAGGAATCCGCGCGGGTCTATAGCTATGTCGTCCATGCTGCAATCCAGGCAAGTGAGCAGGGGAACTCAGCGCTGATGATTATCCCCCAGGCCGCCCTCCATGAAGATGAGCAGAGGAACCAGGCCCTGAGGGTTACCTGCACTCCACAGATGCATATGTCTCGAACTAAACAGATTTTATCGTTTGTGCTTCTCAGAGGAATCTCCTGAATCAGACTCTTCAGAAGACAAAAGTAAGGATCTTCAGAGAGCACGACACAATATTGCCAGGTATTGGATGCGCAGCGCAAACAGGGTCCTTCAGACACCTCTTCTGCACTTATGGACGACTGGTGGCCTGCAGGGGGACTGACTTGTCCCTACCCAGAAGACTTCCTCCCTCCACCCTTGTGAAACTCTGATGAAGGCCCAGATTTCACAAGGTATTTGGGAGGGTTCCACACTAAGTGGTGCAAGGCCTAACTGATTCAGGGGCCTAAGTCATTTTCAAAAAGAATTTAGCCACTTCGAAGTCAAAATCCCATTGACTGTCAGTATGATTTTGGCTTCCAAGTGCCTAAATCCCTTCTGAAAATAAGACTTAGACACTGTAGTGTTAATGCAGAAACCCCAAATACCTTATAAAATCTGGCCCTTAGTCTAATCTGGCAGAGCAGAATGCAAAGAGAGGTTGGCAGAAAAACAACAACTTGTTTTTGATGCTTCAAAATACCTAGACTTAAAGATTTAGCATGAGAAGACTATATTCCACAAGAAAGCTGTCCCTTAGGCAAGCAGCAGTGCCTCAAAGAAGAGCCAATTTATACACTGGGAAGCGCTAGAGCAATAGGGAAGAACCAGATCAGATGATTTATGGTAGGAAAACTAAGAACAGACAACAGTAAAGGGGTCATCTGCTAGCCAGATGGTTTCTACTTCCATTAAAAAAAAAAAGTTATTCTGGGGGGAACCCAACTTCCCAAACCCAGAGATGGGGAACTTAAACATCACCAAGTTCAGTTTTTCGTTTGGCAAAAAATTCCTTGTTTCATTCCATTCAGGGGTAAGCACCAGTGCCATCTCACTGCCTGTCAAAGATCAGTCACTAGATATCATTAAGCCTCAAACCACCTTCAAGATGCATTTTATCTGTTTCAGTACCCACGCCTGAGAGTTCTTGCACTTCCCAATTCACCACTCGAGCGACATGTGGCTGCGATATGAATTTGACAGCCTCTCTCTCACACACTTCACTTGATCTCATATTTCTCTTGATGTTTCATCTGTTTGGTATTTGGTGGAGATTTGCACACAACTTTCCACTTTTGAGCAGAAGACTCAGTAGGATAGACGTCAACACACTTGTGCATCCTTCCTTCCATATCTTCACAAACAGTAGGCCTGACTAATATAGAATGGAGGAGATCTGTTTAACTTGTGAAAACCAACACAAAAACAGTGCAATATTTAAACCCCAACCCGTAGTGAACTCTATGGAAGTCATGACTAAGATATTACAGAACTATCAGAGGAGAGATTGTTTTTAGAGTTGCCACTATGGGGTGGGGTGGGGTGGGGCGGGGCGGGGGCAGGGGGAAAAGGGTAGAATCTGTCTCTCCAAATTCTGGCATTTTACACTTTCAAAAGGTAAAGAAACAAGTAGGGATAATTTATAAGAGACTGTTAGGATGGAGATTTTAAATAATTACACCTCATTGCCACAACAACAAATGCTTAACTGCTGGGTATTGCTGCAATGAAAAGCTTATCAAACTGCTGGCAAAAGGCCAGTACCAAGTCCAGCCCAACAGTCCAGCCTACGGATCTGTCAATAGGATGTGCCAAATGCTGTTGTGGCAATTCTTCACAAGCTTTTAATGCTCACTCTGCAACGCCAGGTGCAAGCCCCTAAAACACAACAGTAAACCCAGATATTCTGTGCCGAGTCTGTTTACACCTTGGAAAGAAACGTCAGTTCATTCAAACTCTGCTCCAGAGTGACCCTCAAAACCAATAATCCCCTTTCTGATAAAACTGAGTCCCAAAGAAAGCTTTATTTGCTGAAGAGGATTTCCTTTAGCTGATCGGAGCTCAGGTGGTACATTGTGCTGCATACACTTTGTAAAAGCTGACAATAGGAGTCAATCCACTCCGGCCCTTTCCTTTATCCCAGGACATTTATTTACTCTCTGTGGTGTTTCATGCCACAGCAGCAACCTGTCGCACTGTGGTTTCAGCATGTAAATTACAATTTGTCCATGCCTCTACACTTTATCAAACGTGAGGGTTTAAAGTTAACACCAGATGTGTCTTGTCACCAATCTTAGCACTGGCCACAAGCTTGCTTCTTGCAAACTGATTCTCTCTCACTCACACACACGCTTCACAAGTAAACAATTCTTCAACTACTCAAAAACATTTCATCTATTCTCTGTATCAGCACTAGGGTGGATAAATTAATGTTTGTTTTGTGGGGGGGGAGGGGTGTTAAATTGATTTCTTTTTAAGACCACTAAAAAAAAGTGTTTAACTTTTGTTATTTATAGATTGCTAGTTTCTTTCCACTTTATAGTCTTAAATTGCTAAAGCAGGTATTTTGTATTTGCTTCTTTAATTTATTGCCTAATTATTAGTGAAATTTCTGATTTTACTTGAAGATTTCTTCTGCTAAGAAGCTTCACATTAAAATGCTCACCTAGGCGGAAATGAGACAAGCATTAACACCCTTATTGTGAGAACACCACAACTCAAACACAAAGCGAATAGGCAAACAGCCCATGCTATATATGTAACCAACACCACCTTCTGATAGATTGAGCTTCCACAAGTCAAGAAAGATAAAATTCTTCAACCAGGCTATACTACTCCATCAGGGCTTGCAGTCTGAAGTCTTTGAGACTTGTGACCCTAAATCACTTTGATGCTTTTGAAAAATCTCACCCTTTGATGGCTAAATATGGGGTTAGCAACCTAACTTTATGGCCTGTGTTTTAAAAAAAGGGTCCCAATCTACATCACTTTGCCTTCTTTACACTGAAACAATTTTCTTTTGGACTGACCTTTGTCACAATAAAGGTACAGTTCTAGTCCTGATGTTGCAAACACTTATGCACTTAGGCGTCACTTTAACACAAGTAATCCCCCTAAAGTCAATCAAGTAGGTCACTTTACTCACATAATCAGATTAAGTGTTTGCAGGCTCAAGACCCTATTTTTCAATATTTTGTTTTTTACCGATAGCAGTTTTGTAAAATTCATAAGACACCCTACCCGTTGTAGCATTTTAAAAACCCAAACCACATTTATAATTCAGTTCATTATAAATTCTAATCTAAAATTTTAATTGCACAAATTTTCATATTGGCTTTAGACAACTTCAGTCTGATTTAAGTCAACAATTTAAATCACTCCACTCTGTTAGTCACACTGAATAGCACCTTACTCAGCAAGTAGTCACAATGCAACTACTTGCAGAGTAAGATACTATTCAATAGTGAGTAAGAGTGGAAGAATCTGACCCTATACAAATCTGTCAGAAAATTTAAAAAGACAGTGTAATATGAAGCAGGTTTTTAACAAATTCTCTTATCTGTTATTAACACCTCGTTTTATAAAAATGACAGGATGTTAAAAACCTTTCCACAATAATGCTGATTGTTTTCTTTTCGGATTTCATTTAAACCTGTGCAGGGAGAATAGATTTGTCAGTTTAGTCTTCGATTGCTTCTCACAGAGCTGCCATTCTGGGGGCAGATACTGCAGGAGAACATTTAAAATCAAACATTTTAAAATAAATCCAATGAAAACATTTCACTTAATCTTCAGGGTTCCCCAACCAGCTCTTTTACAAAAACTAAATTTGGTCTCCCATTAAATTACGAACTACTCGGAGACAAGGGTTGGGAAAGTGAAACACCTTTCTCTACAAAATGAATAGCTGTTTTGTTTTTAAAAAAAAAATCATGAAATTAAGCTATACGAACTCCAAACCCATGTTGTCTAAAGTAGAATCCAACAGCCATTACTTATGCAAGTAGCCAAAAAATAAGATGTTCTTCATTTTGTAGACAGGAATGTGATTTCACTTTTACAATTTTTCCTTATCCCAGTGTGTAGCGTATAGTGCCACTGTCCTGTCAAAAGTCGGTCCCAAAGTTAAATACATTACGAAAGAGAAAATTGAGATGTTTTCATTTAAAAAAAAACAAAAAACACATTCCAGTAAAAGTATTTTGGAATTGAACCTTCCTTTGCAATATTTAACTAACACCACTGCCCCTGTTAGTACAAAAAGAAAAGGAGTACTTGTGGCACCTTAGAGACTAATAAATTTATTTGAGCATACGCTTTCGTGAGCTACAGCTCACTTCATCGTTTTTTTTTTTTTAAGTTACACTCACCAACATGTACATGACAGTTCAATACTGCACATCAGGCTCAATTCCCTACCTATAGGTTTCTATTTTCTATGCAGGCAGATGTCAAACTGATAGAGAGAAATAGCAGAACTCCTGAGATTCAACACATTATTTGTTCTACCCACCTAGTTTAGTATTATTTCATCCTATGTAAAGTAACACGCTACCTTAATAGACAGTTAGCTTGATATGCCTCCATCGTCTTAGCCTGCCTCACATAAAACTATAAAGTCAAGCCAAGGTATTTTGTGTTTAATGGTAATCATGTGATGTGAGCAAGTGAGGCTAGAAAATTTGATAGTGTGCATCCCCTCCTCTCCCCGCTTTAATTTCTGGCAACTACTGATGGAACCCGAGAATCCATGTGAAAGCAGATCAGAGCTCATAACTCAGATTCAGAATACGAAGCAGATGCCATTTCAGCAAATGCTTCTGAACGGCTAGAAAAGGGAATCTCTCTACCGAGATGAAGTTATTCCATTAATGCTTTTGCAAACCTATAAGGAAAGCCAACGCCTACTTCTTGCACCACTAAAATAGAATGTCGCTGTTCTGAATGATGTTTTCTTCAACAACAGCAAAGCATTCTTTTAAATAAATACTTCCCCGCTTCTAATTACAGTGACTAGACAATCTTCCCTTTTAATTTCATCACGAGCAATTAGTGCTTTAAAATATAATTCTGCTTTAGAGACAAAGCTTAACATTTGCCTCCCGTTTGCCCATTGGAGAGAGAAAACCTGGTCTGCAAAATATCCTCAGTACAAACATAAAAGCGCAAACTAAAGCAAGCCACGTACACGCAGACTCACGTGTAGCCTATTAAATCCGCGATGACTACTGCTACAACATACTTTGAAAGTTATGCCTTGCATGGTCCCTCAGATGGTCAATAGGGCTGGTACAAGAGGCACAGATGCGACCACATTCTTGGCAGGACCAGTCAGGGTCGTCTTTGATGTGGAGTCCTGCTTGGTATTGTTTTCTACATTGATGTTTGCCCTTGGCACACAAGATACAATGCCTCGTGCACGGCTGCCCTCCATTTCGCTTTGTTGCTTGCAACTTGCGCCATGGATGACATGACAATGACCTTGCATTGAGACCCTGCCCTTCACAACATCAGCAGATTTCTTCCAGTCCCTTCAGCTGGGTTTTCTGGAGCTCAGTTGCCCACGAAGTATCAGCTTTTGCTAGTCTCTTCTAAGCAGCCAAGTGACAAGGCCAGACCATTTAATTTCCATTGTGATTTAACGATGAAAGTTTGCTCAGAGATCTCCGGCCAGTGTATGATTCTGTCTGTCAAGTCATCTGTCAGATTCATCTGGGGAGAATAAGCTTTGGACATACTCCCCATAATCCACAGCAGAATCCCAACCAAAGTTACTGGGAGAGCTGCACAGAGGAAGATACGACCGTTCAGTAACTGAGCTTTCAGTTCCTATTTACTCAGCACCTTTTGAGCACATTCAGCCTCACAAAGTGGGAAATACGGTCGCCTTTAGCAGCACTTTTATTTCTGCCTTTTCCCATCCTCCTTTCCTGTGTCAATACCTGGCCCACCTTCAGCTGTCAGGAGGGAGAGGGGGAAAGTACCGCCAGCAAAATGGCTCTTTGGCACCATATTCATTCCAAACTCTGCGTCTAGGGAGGTCAAAGGAGCAGCTGTCTCTCCAAGTGTAGCAAGTAACCTCCTAGTTAACGGATACCTCATTGTCGACCATGCAGTTTGTGACAGAGGAATTTGGAGAAAGAATCCAGCAGGCTGTCTACAATGCAAACGGCTAGCACTTCAACAACTATTTTAGATAGATGTTTTAAAGAAAATTTACTCCACCCTCCTCCTACACACTTCATTAATGTTATTGTTGCAAGTTACAAAGCCATTCCGCCAACAAAGCATTGTGGGAGTTTCTTCTTCACTTATATTTCCTTGAACGTATCAGCTGATGTCACAAGGTAGGCATGTCATTTAAAGAAACACTGCGCCCATTCCATACATCGCATCTGGACTTCAAATTCTAATGCAATTTCTGGTGTAAAATTTTGACCTAAAGTTCTCCCTCTACAAATTCAAACGGCTATGTTTTTAAAATAAAACAGACAGGATTTCCTAAGGGCTGAATAAGCCAGTTTCAAGCAACAAAATTGCTTTTATTGACATATAACTCTTGCTGCTCCAAGAGCACGTACATTTGCAGCTGAAACGTTATATGAGCACGTATTCTGTTTTCATAATTCACCACAAGCATTGGAAAGGTCGAATACCATGGTGGCAGGCAAATGCTGAAAAACTGATATATCAATGAAAATTTTCAGAGGGTTGCAGTAGCACCACTCAGAAAAATACAGTTTACTGCGTCTGAACATTCAGATAAAAGACACTAAGGTACAACATTTGATCAGCCATTTCTCTTGTAAAACAAATACTGAAAAGCCAAACTAGCAAATTGCTAAATTGCTTCTGTGATTACCAAGTAAGGAGAAAAACATTTTTTCCACAGGTACAATATAAAGAAGAGATACTATAAATCACAAACCTGCCTTAGGATACCATGTCTTTATTGAAGCAACTTCCTAACTCATTTTGAATTCATTGTTAAAAAAGTAATGGAGAGGGTGATACGTTTATCGGATAGCTTGGATGAAACGTATGCAAGGGTATCACTCAAGTATCCTTTAAAAGGAATTACGACATCTCCAACACATAAGTTCTTTTAAACTCTTCAGTTTTGTTTAAAGTTTACATTATATTTCTGAACGCCACACAGCTGTAGTGTCCCTATTTGTGAGACAACAGAGCAACTTTAAAACCTCACAGTGTAGCTCCATGGGGAATTCAGCTCTTCAACGCTCTGCAAATGATGATTTTGGTACCAGCAGCTCATTCAGTTTTATCCTCGGGTCCCTAATACACCCTCATTTCTGACTCTCAGGCTCTAAAACCATTTTTTTGTTTTTCAGTCTGTGGGTTAAACTGATCCCTCATCATGCCAGCGTGAACTTAAACCACAGCCACTGAATTCTCTCTGGCTAACTATCTATCTGTTCATTTGCACAGCGCATGTAACCACTGGTGAAGTGTTAAAATCCCTCGGTGCACTTTGCCTTTGAAGGTAACGTTGCACAAGCAAACTGGTAAATAAGCAAACTATCATGAACCATGCCAAGAAGAGTGGGATAATAGAAAGACGTTTAGTGCGACACTGAGTGTGTATGTACCATGTGTTATTAATTAAGGGAACATTTCTTAAGTTTACGAATTGCAAAATATCAAGTTCTAGTCCTCCTTAGTCACCCACTGCTCTGGCTTATATTTTTCCCCCTCTCCCCTTAAAAAAAAACAAAAACAGAAAAGCTGTCATGGTTAGGGCAGGAAATGTCAGTGTTTGGCAGCAATTTAACCCTGTTGATTTCAATGCTTGTCAAAGGCTCAATAATAGCCGGCTCAATAATAGCCAAGTAATTGCACGATGGCCAGATTTTCCTCCCTCAGCTGCTAAAGGGGATTGAGGATAGAGAGGAACATTCCAGTCTTCAAGAGATGATCAAAAGATCAGAAGCCTAATTTTATAATTGTTAATAGCTAAACTGGTAAAAATCAACCGCAGAGTAAAACAGCTGCCTACGCCTACAGATGGCTTTTTTCCTCAGCTAATATTCTGTCTTGCTATTATTCAGAGCCTATTTAGGGAATTTTGTACTTTGGGCCCAGAGGATGAAATCCTCAGCAGCGACGCCCTCTGACTCCAGGGGAAGTATCAGCTGCGTTTCCTACATACGGTTTGGAGATTTTATAGTTTCTCTCTTTAAATTGCACATGTAACATAAAGGAATGAAACATGCTCCTGTGAAAATGGACATTGTCACTATCATAGCTATAGAAGAACAGCAGTACGTGGCTTTTCAATGCATTCGGTTCAGGAAAAAAAGTTTTCACTAATTTTCTTTATTTGTAGCATTTTGGCTTCAAAAATTAATGTATTTGGCCCCTTCCAATGTTACCTCTTTTTTTCCCAAGACAATCACATTCCAAATTCATGTTTCTTCCTTAGAAAAGATGTGAAAATATATAGAGTATTTAAAAAGTAATCCAGTCCACAGTCCAGTAAAGGTCTCTTTGCTCTCATCTACAGCACTATGTGGCAGCGAGAACAGCTGGACTTCACAACGGTGATTTTCTCTCATTTGGAGAATTCTCAGCAAAACATTTTTCCAGTGTATTGGTTACACAAAAAGAGCATAAAGACTGTATTAATTTTCACTACTCTGGACGTTTTTGTTCAGCAAAAATAGAAGAAATTTAACCCTCAGGTATCAAGTTAATTTACATTATGAACAAATGCCCCATCTTCTCTTGAGTTAGTAAAACACGAGGCAAACAACAAAAGTTAATGGAGCAATTATATAGAGCCCAGTAATGTCGAATTAATCTATAAATAATGTGGAAAACAAAAACAAAAACCCACCAAATGTTGTGAAAACATTTCACAAAAATATTTTATTTCATAGTTTTCTACCACATATTGCAGAAACAAGTTATGTTTCCGCTGAAAAAAGACCAAAATAGTATAGAAAGGTATTACACCTTGAATCGCTACAAGTAACTATACAACTTTGGAATTCAACTGTAAGGCATTCATCAGCATGGGCTGCTATCATTGGTTATGAAAGGAAATCTGTTGTAAAATTTACAATGGGAAATTCTAAAACATAACCCAACGGTGATTCTCTGGAGAGAACTATTTTTGCAGCTGAATATTTTCCTGCTTAACCTTGTAAACTCAAGCAATTAATTCTAGAATTCAGTGCAATTCTATACTCAAGGAGCTTCAAAGGCAAAAATTCATGCTGCCACCTTGAGTTCATGAGTTTGATTCACAACAGATGCAGAAACTGTAGCCGTGGTTACACGGTGTTGAGTCACAAGACATTCCAATCAATTCTGATCAGATAGAATATAAAAGGTAAACAACATCTCTCACTCAGACACATTCACTGTCTATCAAGTCAGGGTGTGATCCTGAACTCCTTACCCAGATATACCACACTGGTTAGCTCATAGACTACAATGCCAATAGTCTTCACTATACAACATGGAAATTGCTCTCCATCATTTCCCCCATACCTAAATAATATTCACAGTGAATTTAGTGACACTGAAAGATGCCAGAATGAAAGCAATTGAAACTTAAGCCCTTGGCCAACACAGCACACTCAGCAGACTTGTAAGCTTCCCCCATCCTACCTGGTCAACATCCCTTACCCTTGATCTGGAGTAGAGAAAGAACCTCAGTCTCCCCCTCCCATTCAGTCCTTGGACTTTCCATTTGAAGTTATGGGAGGCCTTGAATAGTACTTTCCTACGTGGACTCAAATAAATGAACGAATGTAATTTATCATCAACTGAGAAGTGTCTCCATATTGTAGTCATGTACAGCAAAGTACCACGTCCATGAAAGAAAAGGTGTATGCCATGGGGAAATTTATATATAGTATCAACCTTGTTGTAAAATCAGACACTTTCAAGCTGTCCAAATAAGTAAAACTGTGTGTAATTTATTTATAACCGCCCTCTGAAACTTGGAAAACAAGATGTTCCCTTACTAACATTTTTTTCCTTTCTCTCTCTCTCTTTCTCTCTCTCTCACACACACAGGTTTATCAAAGGGTGGAATATATTTAAGGGAGTTTCCGTTGTTTGATTTTTGCTTAAGAAAAAGGAGTACAGAAGCAAATTCTAGGGTTGCTGTATCTTAATATTGTCCTTGTAAGTAAAAGCAATTTGAATGATCACTTCCCTTACAGAATACGATTTGTGTTGCCGCCAATATAATATTTGCACTTTTAAGCAAGTCTACAGGATATTTCAAGAGGCTTTTAAAAATTTCTGTCACTTGTAGCGTGATTCAAACTTGTCTACCTTGCTTTGTATCTCAAATAGCTTTCAGTTTGGTTTAGCAGGCACTTTGTAAAAAGGTAAATGGGAAGAGAATTCCACTGTGTGATTAAGAGTTGATATTAGATTTTCCAGTCTCTGGGAAAAAACTTTACATTTCGTTTGAAATCACTGGTATTTGTTGTTATACGCTTTACGAGGTTCCTCTAACAAGTCAGGTTCAATAAAAAAGCACTCCAAAGTGTTTTATGTAAGGCGATGGAAGTAATCATTGAACTGTTTTCATTTAACGTTTGAAAGTAATGCACAAATCTAACTTTAAAATTCTTATACAAGATATTCAAATAAGAGATTTGTTGAAGAATTCCTTCAGAGATTGTACTCGAGGAGTTCAAAGTAACATATACATTGTTTGCACAGCATCACCATAGTGGGGTCCTGGCCCATCACCGGGACTCTTAGGTGCTATCACAATATAAATTGCTAGTAGCGAAAGCCCGACTTTCACACAGTGAAGTCATGTGTGTAAAAATGCTTAAAACGGCTGAAATCTTAAAAGTTGAACTGGAACAGACCGCAAAACCCAGTGACAACTAAACCTGAGGATAATCTAAACAAAAAAGAGTTCTCAGCCATGCTGGTAGCAGTTTTGATCACTTCATACTAACTCAACAGACATTTTAGGCTTCAGAGTAATGCAAGGAGTGGTATTTCGGAAATCTTATTATACAAATAATTTTGTTTCAAGCAGTCATTTTAATTACCACTTGGTGCCTGTTAAATGGAATCGAAGTCAGGGGTTCAAAGGGAATACAAGAAGCTGGCTGGACAACATCAGATATTTGAATTTGAATTACCAGGCAACGGACACTCTACTGCCATGCAGCCAATATCCCTATAAAATGACACCGTTCAACTCAGACTCATTCAGCCTCTATCTTCCATTTCCAGACATGTAGGACCTGAGCTAGCAAAGTAGTTAAGCATGGGCTTAACTTCAAGTTCATGCCCAAGTGCTTTACTGAACTGGGACCATTGTGAGCAATGTCACTCCAACACCTGCCAACCAGGCTCCACCTGGTAGGAGAGTAAGTATCAAACTTAGCTTACCGCAGACACTTTGGTAACGACATCTCTTGCCACTGCCAGGCCTTGGGCAAAAGTGCGGGCAGCCACAAACGCTCGTGTCACTTGTAGTTTTAGTTTCCGCGGTACGTCTCCAAATGGCTTCAACTGCTCTGTGTACTTGCTCACGCATTCGAGGTATTCGTCGGTGAAATGGTACTGTGGGTTCACTAATCGAAACATACGCTCCAGGAGACGCGCCCAGAAGTCATTGAGCATCTCTTCCAGGTTTACATTTCCACCCACATAGTAGCGTTTCAGCTCTATGAAGAGATCCTTAAAAAGTTCAGAGTTCTGCATGTATAAACGACCATATGTCCGCAAAAACATGTCATTCAAGGATTTCTCTGCATTTTCAAGCAATTCTTTGAAGAATTCTGGAAAAAAGACAAATGAAAACATAGTACACAATATCAGGTTAATCATTTTCACAGTTATACAAGCTTTTCAAATATTTCGTTCAATAATTCAACAATGACAGTAACACAAATTAAATTGAAAGCTAAGAGCTCTCACTGGAACATCACTTAAGTGCTGGAAGTTCTGCTTTAGAGGTACTCTTATTTTTCATAATTTTTTGTTCATATCTGATAAATGAAAAGGACAGATCCCAAGACATGGATGACTGAAATCCCTTTCTATGCATAACTGAATAGCAAGAGAAAAAGCCAGCAAACTGGAAAAAGACTGCAGTTTCCTTTAAAAAGTTGTTTTGAAACAGGGATCATCATGAAGCGTGTACACACACACACACACAAAATGGATGTCCATAATAACTGGTTCTTACATTTCAGTATTGCTAACCCCAAATTTTTAAATAAATAAATAAATCACAAGTCAGGCTGCAAAAATAATGAGATTCTTTAAGTAAGGTTTTCTTAAACTAAATTCATTTGGGGCTCTTTCATTGCCTGCTGATTCTGAGGTTGTACGCTCTTTAAGGCCCAGATTTTGATTGTGGCTTTTACATGCTACCGTAATGCAAAAAATAATGCATTTACACAAGTTGGAATTGGCATAAGAGTTAAAGACCACACCCTCTACGCTTACAAAGAGTGCCAGGGGATTTTTAACCGCAGCAAATGGATAGGACCTTTTGTTTCATCTCATCCAAAAGCCAGCCTCTCCCGCAGTTCAGCGTCTCTAGGCAGCATATAGATCCACTGGCTCAAAAGAGAGTGCATCATCCACTGAATCACCATAATCACTTCCTAGGTGTTCCGTACGGGCCTCTCATTCAGGTCCTGTTCAGGCCCGATGCGGCTTAGCATGTGAGACATACCAGGATGCCTGTACTGCTGAACCCATTATTTAACCTTTGGAGAGTTTCAATTCTCCTCTTTTTTTTTATATACTAAACTCCGCACCATGGTATCCGAGAACGTATAATTTGCTGTAAGCCTTACAGCGTGTGTTCTCTTTCCCAATTCTAACTTGGATTGAGTGGAGGGGTGCCCCTCACACTTAGTGACACGAACCGCAGAATGCATGGAGAAGCCTCCGTTTCACTTAAGATGAAGAGTTACATAAAAATATTCCATGCTATAAAATTTGTATATATGGCATATGGGCTAAGTACAAGATACAGTTATTGCAACCAACCAAAAGCAAATCTGTTCCTGCATAAGTGGCGAGACAGTTCGAAGAAAAGGAAAACATGGCATTTATTAGGTCTGATCAAAGAGTTACATCGTTGCAAACTGTTTGCCTCCAAAGTCTGAACAGGATATGTTGGGGGGAGGGGGGGAGTGAGGGGTGAAAATCTGTTTGTTTTTGGCCATTATGGGACAATATTGCATTTTACATGGAGTCTATGATAATTTGATAGGGGTCTAAAATCTACTTTTCCTCTCCTTACTATGAGGACTGAGTAAAATGAAGACTCAGTGATATTTTACTCACCTGCCAAAAATAATTTTACTCGCCCCAAGCAAATGGGCAAAGGAGTTTGCAAAGTTGACGAAGAAAACCTCAAAATCTCTACTAAAAATAGCTAAATATGGGACATGAGTTTGAATCCTAACTTCAAGATGGACTCTGGCTGCACTGACTTTTGCCCTAAACTCAAACAGTATCAAAGGGCACGCCTTCACTAGCCACGGTAAAGCGCTACCATGGCAGCGCTTTAACGTGGCTGTGTAGTCGCTCGTGACTGCTGGGAGAGCTCTCTCCCAGCGCTATTTAAAAAAAAAAAAACCACCTCGACAAGGGGCATAGCTACCAGCGCTGGTGCTCTGTCTACGCTGCCACTTTACAGCGCTGAAACTTGCAGTGCTCACAGGGGTGTTTCTTCACACCCGAGCGAGAAAGCTGCAGCGTGGACAAGGCCTTAGATACCTTTGGAACTCTTGGGCGTGATTCAACCAGTTTCCCTTAATACTATATGTAAAAAGCAAAAGGAACCTTATTCTTTAACACACGCCACTGGATATTTGTAATACTGACCTATGCTTTTTGGTGACTCACATTCAATAAATAATTTTTAATAAAACACGCCTCTGCGTTTTAATCCCTAAAGGAGTCATGTTTAGAGCCAGAAGTTGTTAGAAGGAGAAAAAAAAAAAAATCTTTGGCCCGGTTTGAATTTAAACGCTGCTAAAATGTATCAAGTATGCTGAAGTTCAAATTTTAGTCTTCAAAGTGCTCCAGTACAAACAAAGACTAACACACAGAGAACATTTTCTGGGAAAACTGAAACATTCTTTGAGTTCCTTATTAGCAAAGTCATGGGGCTTGGTGGTTGACATAGCTGTATATAATGTAGCCTCTTAGGAGTACAAGAGAAATGATCCAGTGAAGAGGAGATTGATTTCAAAAACCCGACATGTCCTCTGTCCAATATCAGCAGGACTCTCTACTTTAGTTCCCATGACTGGCATTTCCTGTCTAGGAAGATTTTTCAGTTGAGTTTATACTATAGAGATTAGCTTGGTGGTGTATATTAATTTCTAATTCACTTAATCATTCTGAAAGCTTACTTCCTCCTTTCCTTCAGATTTTTTCAGAGCCTTTAAAATCATCAGATAGGTTGTATATTCAAATGCGCTTGAACTGGGCACAGAGCTAACATTTATCAAGAAATACTTCAGAAAGGATTTGATTCTGAAATGACACTTTTGTTAAAAGCCATTAAATGTTTCCAACTGTCAATCAAATGAGCATGTAGAGGATTGTTCCGAACCAGAAAAAAAAAAATCTTAAGTGATGAATTCATACCAACTTGGCCTATTTATTCTCCTGCTCAAACTCATTTTATTTCTCACACTCCAAACTGATACTGGGTTTCTTTAGAATTTTTTCAAGTCTTGTTTTATCAGGGCATGTGGCAGTTCAGCTCCCTAGAAACATGCATTGATTTCCACTTGGGGGAGAATCTGTGAGATTTTGTTTCCAGCTATATCCATTAGTATGAGAAACGTAATCACAGTTAGCAGCAAACGTCTGCATATTTGCAACCTTCCAAATAGTAACCTTCCCTTGGCCAAGAGAAAGGCGAAGAAGGGAAATGAGAGCATCCCAACGCTAAAAGTAGTAAATTTCCAAATACCAACCAGTCCCATTGCTCAATGACTGCCTGAGTCTCTAGCAGATAACACAGGTACCATAGTCTATAGGTAGCACAAGACCATGGCCACGTCACTTCACCTCCCTAAAAAGTCCTCACGATCATCATCTTGGGATACACTCAGTGACCTTAAAACAAGATGACAGCTCTGGAAAAAAATGGCCTTGAGAGACCTATTGAAATTTCAACAGATACTTGGGATGCTAAGTTGCCCATGTAAAGTTAATGGACTCCCTCACAATTAAAAGGCATTAACAAGAAAAAAGATCAAAGCAACACATGTCATATATTAAGATATGTGAATCCCTGATTAAGTGGCTAGTCCTGCAAAACAAAGGGCTCTGCAGCCAAAAATAATAAATCCCAGGCATGCCGTAGTATCTGATTACATATATATTTAGAGTGCTGGTTGCACATTAGAAATTTGGGCAGCATAAGCTGGTTTAAAGGCATTGGGGCTCATACGAGCAGCTTTGATGACACTGGACTAGTTAGATATTAATCTTGCCTCTTGTAGAAACAAGCTATTCACTGATTAACAAACTACAACATAACCTAGAGTTAACCTTGCAACCTTGAGAAAAGAAATGGCAGGTTCCACTCTTCAATCTTGACTGTTTGCTCGGGAAAATAAATTACCACCTTTCGTTTAGGTTAGAAATTGACTTGTTCTCAAACAAAACCTAAATACAAAGGATTACTTTCTCATTTTACAGCATTGTAAACGCGTGTTTTACAGCTGTGGTGCAAGCAATCTGTACTCATTAAATTATCACATTGACAGACTTCCTGTGAAACGCTGTCAAATGCAAACATTTTTCATGGAGAACAAATCATTCTTTGCTGCTCTCTCAGAAAGTCTGCTATCCAGTGAGATCTCGGGCTCTCTCTCTCTTTTTTTTCCCCCCCTGTAAATTAAATAAGAGTTTATCCCTCTCCACCTATAAATTGGCAAAAAAAAAAAAAAAAAAGAGTACAATATTGGTGGGAATTTTAAAAGTGAAGAGGCAATGTCCCGTTTTCTACCCAAGCTAACTGCTTCAAGGGGAGAGGAAGAGCAGAATTTTACATCGCAAACGCTTACATTACTCTGACAGTCTTTTTAAGGAATAAGCCCACATCCTGTCTCTGCAATCCAGGAGCTAGTTTGCCGTCTCCTTGTGCTCTGAGGTACGTGCAATGCTTTGAGAGATGACTGGATTTACCACTGCACTAGTGTGAACTGTGATTTGCACGTGTGCAGCTCGGAACAGAGGTGAGTTGCTCTTGTGAAAACAAGTTACATCAGTGCAATGCATCTACACTAGGGCTTAGCACCAGTGCAGCTGTATCAGTGGCTACAGCCCTAATGGAGACAAGACATTACTTTGAAACAGTTCTTTGGACGCAATCTCACTACAAACCGCGGTGGCTAGTTAGCCCGGGCAAGCGAGGTCCATTCCAACCCCGAATTCCCAAAAGCTACGAAAGACATTGTGCACGTTCTCTTTGATTGAATTGATAAATGTCTACAGAGTTCAGGACACGTGGTGGTTTGATTTAAATGTCACAACTCACTCTCTCCGGTAGCGAAACACAGCGCCAGGAAGTTTGCAGAATGTAGTGCTGCGTGAGGCTCAAATCCTGGCATAGCGAATAGCGCCTCAAGGAGCTGCCTTGTTACCATGGCAATTGACCATGCACAAGAGTCTCTGAGGGTGTTGCTGAGGGAACCACGGCTCAGTGAGGCCACGGCAGCATTGCAGGAGTTAAGCCCAAGCTGCAGGGGGTAGGAATGGGGCCCGTGCCCTGTGCCTTCCCAGCCCCCTCCCTCGCTTGGCGGTGCCCTTGAGTGTGCGTCAGTAGCCACTGAGGAGGCCCGGGCCCAGTTCATGCTCTACTCCCGTGCTGGCCTGGGCAGCAACACTGGCAGTGGGTTCTCTAGTTCCCAAGTCCACCTGCTGCGGCTTCGTTATCAAGAAGGTGACAGCTTTTTAATTATACGTTGGGCAGGGGTGGAAATAACTATTTTGCAATTTGTGCCTCACCTGTCAAAAAGGTCATGAGCGGCCACCATTGCAAACCAACTAAAATATGAATGAACAGCAGTCCTGATCACGATACATGTATTCACTATGCACGATGCCCCTGGATTTACTGACTGACGTAACCTATGGGAAAGCATGTGACTGCACTGTCAATAGAGCTTAACTACAACGCACACCATCAATCAAAGTGGTGCTTTCCAGGCTTTTAAAACACTCACCTATAGATTTATTTCAGGCTAAATTCTTCTAGTTGCACAATTTACTTAACAAATCAACTTAGCTGTTGCCTCCTAAATGCTGCTTTAAAAATTGAAGAAGATAAGATGGCATAGTGAAGCGAAAGGGTATTTGGTTTGATGGAACTGCAGCATCACTGCCAATCACGCACTGATACAGCGCTACTGGAACCATTGTCTGACATACCGCAGCTGTGCTGGAGTAGGCCAGAGGGATTTGTTTGCGATGGGCAAGGGCCCAAAAAGACGGTCTATATATACATACATAATAAATAAATAAATGCTTTTGCTTTTAAGTAAAGAAAACTCAGACATATCAACCCTGGATAACTAGAGAAATGGTGACATCTCAAAAGTCAATAGACTAAAAGTTTAGAAAGAGATTGGATTTACAGATTGTTTAGAACTCCAGCTTCTGTTTGTTTTTGTTAGCATCTATTTAAATTTCAGTGACTAACATTTGGGGAAAGTTCTCCGAGACATCCTGAAGCAGCAGGGAAGACCAGACTTGACATTTCTGAAGTAAAAAATAAATTATGTTTTTAAACCAGCCTTTCAAATCTGCCTTTATACACTGTAAGGAAGAACAGGAAAATGTATCCATTTACTTGAAAATGTCTTTCTTCAATTAATAAGGTCTACAGATCCATTACAATGGGTATGGCAGCCCACTTACAGCTTGAGGGCAGAACCAGACCCGGCAGAAGGAAATGCCCCCATCTCCTGAAGTTCCCTCCAAATGAGAATTTTCACAGCCCAGGTAATTCAAATCTACTTTCCTGAATTACAGATTGTGTTAATATACTGGGGGGGGGGGGGGGGGACATGGAGAAAACAGTATCTTCCACTGCAGAGCATGGTAAATTCCACTTAAGCACAGCGACAAACTCAACTCCTTTGATGTCATCAATTTCCACATCTATTTTTGGATGACCCATTTGTCTCCAGGGTGGGCAGTATGTGTGGATCTCATTACTGAAAGAAAGGAAGTTTTCAGGTAAGTATGGATACATATTCTTCTTCCTGCAAAGATTCACAGATCTGTTACAATGGGATGGGATTTTCATTGTGATGTGCCTCCAGGGTGAGAAACAGGATTATCCATTAAATCGGGACATCCAGAACAAGGTAGATTATATATAAATATTACTTCCATCTTCCTCTGGACATTAAGACATAGAGAAGACTTCTGCCAAGACAAAGAAAGTGGCATTGGCTAAAACTGGATGACCAGGATGCAGAATCTGGTGAACTAAAGGCCATTGAGCAGATCCTCAATACGGGAGACAAGCTTTCTCTTCCCTGCGCTCATCAGTCCAAAGGAGGAATATTCCAGTAGAATAAGCTCTATTTATTGAGCTGTCTTTTGGGGTCCATGGAAGCAACAATGACTTCACCTCATGTAGCAAGGCGCACGCTGGGCCCCTCTGGTTTCGGTCCCTGTTGCCCTCTCCCATCAGTCAGGAACACCTCAGCTTGATGCAACATCAGTGTTCTTTATTTACAATTGTTTTCCCAACACCACTTTCCACCTGTGTACGGGTTTAGCGGCCAACTTTGCCAAGTGCAGGCCTGGCTAGCAACAGACCAGAAAGCTTCCACCTCCCTCTGTGCCTGGCCTTTCTCTTCCCCCCTTCCTCTGGCCTCCTCCCAGCCTTTATAGCCCTGGCTAATGAGGCTGGCAGGTGCTGCCCATTAACAGGCAGACATAGGGCTATCCAACCAGCCCCAATCCATTTCCCTTGATTGGGGCTGGAGTGGCAGAGGCTGATTAAGTGCTTCTCACTCAGCACCCTGCCACACCCCAATATTCACTTTAAATCTGTCTGGTCCCATGTGGGGATTTTGGTCTCGCAATTACAGACCTCCTCCTCTGGGAAAGAGAAACATCCAGCAATCCAATGTGAGGTTAATCAAGCCTGAGAGCCATAGCCTCTTCAGCCAGAAAGGCACAAACAGGATCATCGCTGCTCCCCTCTTCCTATCTTGCATATGGTGCTGGAGAGCAGTGGAGAAGGTGGGACGACATATAGCAGGGATCTCTCCGAGCTTTGCAAGAGGTCATTCACCACCTCACATCCTGGGTCCAGACACAGAGAGGGACTGCAGGGCCCTGTGTTTCTTGTTGCCAGAAGCAAAAGAGGTTGATCACTGTCAGTTTCAGCTACTGCTAACTTTTAAACATCCTTTTAGCTATTCCTTTCCTTTCCGAAGGCCTGTTAAAGCCAATTGCTGAATCCAAGCACCAAAAATACAAGCCATCCAGTTCTACACAACTTCCTCATGCGAGTAATCCCACTGACTTCATGGGGACTAACTCAAGCAGGTACGGATTTGCAGGACTGACCCAAAGGAAAGATAAATAGTGTTCAGAAGGGCCCACTCAAATGGCATATGACACAACAGTAGAAGAAAAACAGAAGAATTGACATCCTTCCAGTGAGAGAGTTTAAATGGGACAGATCCAGGTCCCCAAAAAAGGATTTTCTTCTTCCTAAAAAGCTCCATTTATAGCCTAGAAATTTAAGAGTGTAATACAGATACAATCGTTTTGCCCCCAATGTTCTAATAGTCAGGAATAAATGTTACAGAAACCATCTTTTATTTAAGTTACAGGAGCCTACCTCTGCTTGGCACATAGTTCTTGCGTTTGAACCACACTTTCCAGTAAAGGATTTCAAAGCACTTTAAAATCCATTAATGAATTAGGTTTCACCACACCTGAGGAAAGTCTTACCCCCATTTTATGTAAGGGAAATTGAGGCACCAAAAGTGAAGTGTCTTGCCCAAGGTCACAAAGGGACTGAAACATTTTGCGAGGAGGGTGTGGGCAAGTTCATTCATTGGATGTGTGCTTTGTTCAACTTGCGTTACTCCAAAGAAGGACAAAAAGCCAACACACTGCATTTTTATATTTGCAAAGAACATGTTAAGTTTTATATACACCAGATACTAAGGACTGTGTGTTTTATGTCTTCAACTGGCCTTCTTTGCATGTTCAAGTTAATTGTGTAAAGAAATACAAGCAAGACATATAATTAATCAATGCACATTAAAACATAGGGCTTGAGCATGCAAAGTGGATACACTCTATTTTTATGGGCACAATTAATGAACACTTTAGACAATTGGGCACCCAGTGCTTAGGGTGTATTGTTAACATGCTGTACCAAGTACCTTGAATTAAGGATGTAATGTCATCTCTAAACCCTTAATTTTCTGGCTTTTATGGGTGATTATACTTTCTGTGTACAGAATAGCATTGCCACATATTTTTTAATATATACAAACAACCTGTGCTCCCAGTGTGTGTGTGTGTGTGTGTGTGTGTGTTTCTCTCTCTCTCTCACTCTCTAAGATGAAGCATGAATTTTCAAATGCACTCTCTTAGCCTAACTCTGCCCTCACGGAAGTCACCCTTATGTTCTATTTTACTGCTAAGGGTTTTTTTATTTTTTAACCACACAATGTCTTTGTGCTGTTCTCAAAGGTGCATTTGGGGATCAGGCTCCACCCTGCAGCTGGCTCTACAATATGAAATAACGATGCAGAGTTTGAGCCAGACAGATAAAAGGAATTTGGAGAAAAGACACAAACGCTCCACAGCTCTGGTTTCATCTCTAAAGCAAACAATTCAGAGCTATGCCACATTCTAACCTCCCCCCCCGCCCCCCCAAAAAAGTGCCTCATTACTTCTAATATGCATTCACTTCCTTTATTGCATTTACCACATTTGTAATTTCCACCAGGGAAAAAACAAACTGTAGTTTAATGACCTTTTGCCAAACGTGTTGAGAATGTGATGAATACATAGTGTTAACACATTTATTGAATATGAAGTCGGGAAGGGAGGGCAAGGCAGAGAGCCGTTTCTCTGTCCTGTTTTCAAACATGTGTTAGCACTTACCGACATGGGAAGAGCTCTTCCACACAGTTCGAAGAAATTTAGGCTTAAATCATACCAGTATCACAGCAAGAGCCCTTGTAATGGGCAAACCTCAAAGAGCAGGGAGGCGGAGTTCAGAAAAGCAACCAGAAGTTCACTTAATTATTGAAAGGTCGCAGGGCAACAAAAATTGTGCTAGAAACCTCCTAAGGAAAGGCCCTCATGAGATTTCTGGCACTTCCTGTTTCTGGTGGGTCCAGTATTTGGGTACATCTGCCTCCAGCTGAAACCCTAGCGAGCACAGAAGAGCTGAACAGCAGTTCACAACGACAAGGGTCAAGCAAGACCCAGCTTGTTGAAGGTTTAGTGGAAAGGGAAGACAAAGCACAGAGCCGAGTTACGTTCTGATTTGAGGAGCAATTGTGCCACAGCAGTTGCTGTGAGGAGAGTATGATGGGATTAAACATTGGCCTTAAAGTTATGAGATGAGTACCAGCGAAAGTGCTGCAGCAGGGGGGTCATCTCCTCTCCAGACCCGTCGTCTTCGGTCCAAACGACAATCTCAACCTGCCTCTCCAGTCAGCTCCAGGGCAACACAGCTGAAACGCCCACTTCCCACGACCCACTGTCCTCTCTCAATCACTCTGGGTAACCCCAACACTGAGCTTCTCACTCAGGCCAGTACCCCGGGCCTCCTCTTCAACTCCAACCTCTCTTCTCTAGCTCCTCCCATCCACGCTGTAGCTACATCTTTCAGATTCTTTCCACGCAACATCTCTGGACACAGCCTTTCCTATCCAGTCACACAGCTAACACCCACCCAGGCTCTCATCTTGCATCTCCATCACTGCCACATCCTTTTCTCCGGCCTTGACAAATGCCATCCTACCCCACTCTCAGCCATTCAGAATGCTGATGCAAGGATCCTTCTCCTGGCCCATCGTTTGACCCCATCACCCTCTTTGCCTCCCTCCACTGGCTCTCTTTCACATCAAACATAAGCTCCATGTCTGCACTTTCGCCACCCTTCACAGCCTATCCCTCACCCTACCGATCATCTCTCATTACTCCGGCCTCCAATTGGCCCGTGAGGCCAGCTTCCATCACCCACTTGATAAATTTTCAAGCAAGCCCCTTTGCACTTTCTCCCTGGATGCTCCACACTTGGCAGGAACTCCCTGTACACATCCACAAAGCGAACTCATTATCCACCTTCAAATCCTCCTCAAAACTGTCCTTTGCTAGGACTCCTACAAAAAATTAGACGACAGTTAGGCAGCTGGTGTGCAGACACCATGCTGCCAGTCACGCTGACCAATATGGTTTCCTTATACTTCCCTGCCAACTGTCAGCCTAGCCATCTTGCGTTATACTTAGAATGTTAGAAATTTGGGCAGGGATAGCAATTTGGGCAGGGACCTTCGTTGAGTTGTATTTACACAGCGCCTAGCACAATAGGGTCCTGGTTCCTGCCTGGGGCTTCTAGGAATTAATAAGGGATAGATTATTAAGCCACTGAATTCACAAACTCTCTGTGGGATCCCTCACAATGGCATTTGTTCAACCAACATGCAGGGATGCTGAGTCCAGAAGAACATATAGGCAACATACTTGTGTGCATAAATATTACCAAATTCTAGCCTTGTTTCTTCTGAGAAAAGGAGAGGGAGGGGGGAAAGGAAAGTTAATTTTAAACAGACAAACAATGACTCATTGACTGGCTTGTATCAATTAGTAACTAAAGAACCTCACATTTCCCCGTGTGTGTAAGACTGCTGTCCACATGTTTCAAACAACAAAAATAGGTAAAAACTATGTGATGTGAAGAGCAGGTAATTCTATTACTTGGAGGAAAATAAAGACAGTGTGAGATTGTTCAAAGCCCTACACAGAAGTTAGCTGTGGCTAAATCCCCAGCACAATTATGAAATTCACAACCATATTTTTCACCCTGTGGACAGGACATTCATTTTGCCCTTGGAGAGGATACTGTGTAGCGACTGTCTCAGTCTCTAACACCACAAAACCAAGATCCCCTTCACTCTCAGAAAGGATTCGCTCAGCGCAGGGAATGATTTGGTATCAAACAAATTCTGAAAAGACAATGTGCCTCTAAAGCACAAATGTTCTGGTTTTGGTTCTTTTTAAATAATCTCAGATGGGAAGAAGATAGTGGGGAATGTATTGAGAATAAATATAAGCTAGACTTAGAAACAGGGAAAACAAAGAAGGAAAGCAATTCTTTCATTCATGGAAGATGTGCTTTTCTCCTATATTTACATCTCTCAGGTATGTAGGAAGCTCAGCTAAAAGACGCTTTCAAAAAATTCCACTCAGTCTAAGTGATTCTGGGTCTCCCAAGTCCTTGAACTCCTATGTCACTTTGAAAATCCCACCCTAAATACGCACAGGTCCAAACTGAAGTCCTAAAGACAATTCCACAGGAGGAGACGTCTGCCTAGGTTAATGAAAGTCTGAGGGATCTAGGCCTTTTTGTATACTGGTTGCTAGGGTATGAGATGCCACCTTCTTTTTGAAAAAGATGGAAACCTGCCTTCATCAGGACAAAATAGAAGGGAGGGCTACACGTGTTCATGGCTTGAAGAAAAACAAGCCATATACTTCATTTTCTAATGCTGTATTATTAGTACACTCACATATCCTTTCTATTCCCTCAGAGACAGACCTTAGAGTGGTAAAAGTAGCATTCTCCCCAAACAAACAGAATTATCACAAAGACCTACAAGTCACTGTTCCCGCTAAGCTGTGCACGTGTGCGCACGCACACAGACCCTAAACCCTGTGCACACAGCGAAACACCGTGCACACAACAATTTGCACAAAAGAAGTTTTTTGCGCACACAGCCTGTCAAAAATGAGAGGGAACATTGCCTACAGTGGCCTGTTCTTATACACTGAGGAGTAATGATCCATTTTTCCTGTACCTCTGGGATTTACTATTCTCGAGTTCCCGAGACTTGCTATAGAGGAAGGGATCCAGTCAGACTTATCCTTATTTGGGGGGGGGGGGGGGCGCCCTGTGAAGCCACTTCTTTTGCCCTATCTCCTCCTAACTAAGAACAGTTTCTCATACAATGATGCACAGCGACAGCCATAGGATTTCTAGGAGCGGACTGTTTTGGAAACCTTCTTAATTGGCATTAGTTAAAAAGCCAGTTGAGAGACACTGGAAGACGGGAACTAAAGCCAGCATACTGCTAGTTTAGCAGATCCTGCACCTCTTGCTTGTGCCATTAGACCCACTGACACTTATGGGGGCCACACACACAAGTATGGATTTGCAGGATTCAGCCTTGGATCTCTGATACTGCAGCCAGAGCTGTCAATCAAAGTTCAATTGTCTGATACGACATTCATGTCCCAAAAGGAGAACTACTTTGGCAAGGGAAAGAGGCCTGATTGGTATGCACGCTCTCTGGTTACTCCTAGGAAGGGAGGCTGGAACATAGTTGGAATAGTGGCAAAGGAATCTACCCCATTTTACTTTAGGTGGACGGAGAGTTAATAATTAGGGGCTTCAGTCCCCAGAAGGAATTTTTACTTCTTGGTTCAGATTCTGCTCACGGAAGAGGCCCTATAAACTCTGGCTAATGATTAATGGGTTGTAGTTCTCCAGCCTGAAAGCAGGAGCTTAACAGTTCGCTCCTGAAACTCTCCATTTTGCAGAGATTTTCTCACAGAAAATTTGCAATTCGAGAATCTCTGACAGCAGAGGTGTATGCTCCCCCTTCCTTTGGGTCACTGTTTTCAGTTTACCAAGGAGAACTACCATGGAACTATGGCCTGAATGGCCAATGGTGCATGATCAGAAGGCCCCCATTTGGCTTGTTTCTTTATTTCCCCCTGTTCTTCCTGGAGTAGCCTGAGGGTCAGGAATAACCCTCAGCATTATTTGGCCTAATAGGGAATGCACAACCGACATGGCCAACTCTTATCTCCTAATGGATAATGAGCTATGTTCTGTACCCACAATAAGTGACAGACTCTTGAAATTACCAAAGTAGCTGAAATAATTGCGCACCACCAGAGAAACTCCCCTCTTCTGCAGAAATCCACAACTGACTCCTCAGATACTGAAACTCTGCTCTCGGGAGTGGGGTTTCCTCCCCTATGGCCAGTTCGGCCACCAGAAAACGCAGTCTGCCATTTTTCCAGGGGGGCTTCATGACAGAAAAATATGCCCCCAAGTCACCTTTAGCAAGAAGAAAAGAAATAATCCTCAGTAAAAGAAATCTATCTAGCTAAGAGACTTGAAAAATAAAGCTGTAATGACCGTTAGATTGCTGGATCCCCCTGGCTCCCAGCTGGCGCACTCCCCGCCAAGTCTTCAAACGTGAACGGGGCGTGAGGCACCTGAGAATTCTCAGCCACAAGCTGAGATCTCCACTTGCACTTTAGAGTTAGAGTTAGAGTTACAGTGACCACTGGGAGGAGTCCATTTGCCAAAGGGTTTCGTTTTACTCTCTTCGTATTTGTTTCATCTTAAATGTTAATGGAAAACTTGGGGTGGGGGCATACATAAGGAGATCTTCTCAACATTTAATAGCTTTCCAGATGCCGGCTTGTGCTGGGCAGTTTTATAGGAATTATTTTGTCACTTGGGCATTGGACTTGCCCAATCTACTGCCAATCCCGCCTGTGAACTGATCGTTTCATGTTTGCCCTGATGCCCTGAATACAGCATCTGAAGATCCGCAGAGATCTGAGTCTTCATAGTCTTTGCCACGATATATAATAGGAAAAGTCAAGAGGCAATCATTTAACTGCACTTAAAACACTTGTAAGGGAAATCATTAGCTGCCTATTGAACTCACTGCATCATTAATATTACTTACTTGTATTGTTGCAGCACCCAGATGACCCAATCATGATCAGGGCCCCATTGTGCTCAGCTAAGTCCCTGCCCTGAGCATCTTACAAATGACAAATATACCAAGAAATCTTTCTATCAGGACGATTCAGAACTGGAACAGGCTTCCAAGGGAGGTTGTGGAATCCCCATCAGGGGGAGGTTTTTAAGAACAGGTTGGACAAACATTTGGCAGGGCTGGTCTAAGTTTACTTAGTCTGGCAGGGGGCTGGACTAAGATGACCTCTCGAGGTCCGTTCCAGCTCTACATTCCTCTCGTTCTGGGATTCTAAGAGACATACTGTACTCTCTTTATAACTTATGTTCTGAGAGTGTTTCATGACATTTTATTATTTAGTGACACCACACTTGGTAGAACAGAGGGAAATTAGACAACTCTGCCATTTGAACCATCATGCAACAAAATCAGCATAGCTTCTGCCATAGACAGTGACGATTTTTAAAGGCTTGTCTCTCCTCCAAGAAATGTATGTAGTAAAACAAGCCTCATCTAAGGAGCAACAGAACAGCGGAGGAAGAATAATCTAAGTGAGGTCACCATCCCATATAAATATTTCCCACCCCATCCTCATTTCACAAAAGACTGGACTATTTTTGCTCCAGTCCTGCCTTCATCCCCCTCAAATATTTATCTTTGAGAAGTGACCAAAGCATGGAAAATTTCATCCTGAAAGATGGAAACTTACGAAAGCTGCAAGCAACTGAAAGCAAGGTTAAATGCTTATGCAACCTCCAATCACAGTGTTGCTGCTATGATTCATAGACTTTAAGGTCAGCAGGGACCACTAATCATCTAGTCTGACTTCCAGCATAACAGAATCTCACCCAATAATTTCTGCATCAAGCTGGTAAAGCTTGTCTGAGCTACAGCATATATTTTAGCAAGACATCCAGTCTTGACTGCACAGAATTCCAGAGACAGGGAATCCATCGCCTCACTAGATTAAGTTGTTCCGGTGGTTAATTATTAATTATTAATTTTCAAAATATGTACCTTATTTCTATGTTTTATTACATGCAGAACTGTGGTTAAAGTGATTTATATTACAAAAGAAAAGGCCTGTGGGGAACAGACAATCATGCTGTCATGTTATACAAGCATGTTTAAATAGGAGATAAAGATATTCGGTTATAAGATCTCCATGCTCTCCCCCCCTGAAAATTCAGAACATACACAGCTCGATCCCAGTTTATAATGTAGATTACAAGGAGCTGAAGTTACTTCTGGTTGGTCTTTTAGAGATCCTGGACATCAGAAGTTTGTTTTGTTTTCCTGCCTAAGAAAGATACAGAAAGTTTATGAACCCACTCCCTGACGTGTGTCACTTGGTGCCAGATCAATGCAATTCTGATGACCAGATTGTCATTCCAACCATGTCTAGTACCGGGGGGCAGTTTAACAGAAAAATTCCAACAGCCACCTTACATTTCATCCTCCATATCAGGGACACTGCTGCTTCTTGCTACTTACATTTATTTATGGCAACTGTTACAAAGGTCAAAAACACAGCAGTACTTTACATTTGTTGGTCTCTCTTTTCAAACTTGAATGTCAAGGCTAACAGATTAGCAGCTCGACCCAAAATGGTTTTTCCAAAGACTGAAAAGGGTTTGGAGTCAAGGACACAGACAGCCGTTCAAAACAAGAAAGCTGCTGCTCACTACTAGGTCTCACTCCCGGAGCACCAACGATGTGACACTACACAGGAAAAGCCTTTGGCATGGCTGACTGGAAATGCTTGTTCCACAGATGTGACCTGGGATCTAGTTTTGTTATGGGAATTTAGGTTCTTTGCAGTAACCCACTTGCCTTCTCTGTCAATAGAACTGCTGTTAACCGGATGACTTTACGTTAGGCACAGGAAGATGCAAGGTTTGTTTTCTGTCAACCTTATTTTCATTTGAATTAGTTGACCTCTAGCAATTTCCATGAGGGAGCCTACAGGAATTCCTACATAATCAAAATAAGGGCAAGGACCCATGGCAAGAACCCCAAACTTCGACAAGGGAGAGCCTGCTTTTCAAATCTTACTCTACACAGACAGTACATATCTCTGGGCCAGGATTTTTTCATTTTGGGTTCTGGACCAATTACATCAAATCTGAGGACACTGGAATTCCAACCAAGTTTGAATTACAAGAAACATTCAATTTTCCGTTTCAAATGGACTTCATTGATTTTACTTATTTAGGCCAACATATTTTAAAAAGGGCACCTAAAGTTAAGCATTACAAGGTCATAATTCAGGCAGGTAAGTGGCTGCAAGCTGCTGGCTGCTCAGCAAATTTTGAAAAATCAAGCCATTCAGTTAGACCCTTAAGTATGGACTTAGGGGCTCACCTTTAGTTAGGCAGGTTTGAGAGACTTGGCCTTAGATTTTAGCACAGTTTCCCATAATTTACTGTACAGCAAATGTTTCTTCATCCATCACTGAAAGAGTTAAGGATGATCCGTCTCCTACAACAGTTCTTCCCCTGCTTTGTTATCAGCTCAAATTCACATAGTTAAGAAGGATGATTCTTCTTCTTAGACCCTTAATTATAAAACTTCAGCAGGCATAAAATAAGGACTCGTGTTGAAGCACGTTGTCTTGTACTAAAGTTCGTACTTTGAAGATTCCAACTATATTAATTTTTTCCAAAGAGCACTGCAGCACCTCACATCATAAAAACAGGCAGACACACCTAAGTGCGCTCCTGACAATAGGTGTGACCGCACCGGGTTACACGATAAATTGCATATGCACATATGTTTTCAGCTACAACAGTGTTTTACAAAGTCTCATCAGTCCCCTGAGGTGAAGCTGGTGCTATTCATCTGGTCCTCTTTTAGGGGCTTATCTACAGACTGGATTCCATTTCGTGTCTGGTCCTGCATTTAATAAGTCTGCAAGTCTAGACACTTCGGTGATGTGTTTATCACCCCCTCTGTGCAGCAGCAGGTAGAGAGAGAAGACAGTGGAAACCTCAAATGAGGTTATATGGGGGCAATGTTTAGCTGGAGCCCGTTTCTGCAATTTCACTTCGACTTTGACAATTTTAACACCTCTTAACTTTTTTAAATCATCCAAGTTCTGGTGTATTTTGAAAGCAAGGTGCTCCTACCTCTTCAGTGGTTTAGAAGTATACACAGTAACTCCCTTGTGTGTTTAATAAGTAAAGATATGTAAGTAAAATAAAAATTGTACCCATTCCAAGTTCTGAGCAGACAAACAAGATATTCACAGAGTAGAAAGCTCTTATGTTACAAAACTGGTCCAGTAAATTAACTGGCATGGCAGCTTTTGAAAGAGCAGCAAATTCCACACCTTTGAGGCTATTTGGACCTCTTTTGTGGATTGTTTGATCGACAGAAGACAACAGAATGGTGACGTATCCAGGAATTCTCTTGGTGAGCCTTGGTGAAGTGGGACTGGGACAGGTGTACACTGATTTCTTTGGTGTACAAGAGTTTTCTGGCTCTGGATGGTATTTCCTCCATTTGATACACTATAACTGAAGCGTTGTCTCTCTTTTGTTTCCTATGACTTTTATCTGCCCCTACGTAGATCAGTCTGAAGAGACAGTATACCGCATTTCAGGTGACTATAATACAAATGACAACTCCCACACAGGAACACTTATTAATGAGAGCTGCCATTTAGTGTCAATTTGGCAGCAATTTCAGTTCTTCCCCCGCTTCCTTATTGACTCAAGTTCACATAGTTAAGATGGGTGATTATTCTTCTTAGATCCGTAATTATCCTGAAGGTTAAAACATCAGTGGGCATAAAATAAGGACCGAATTCATTTCACTTGTGACCCACCTCATACTTGAACCCAGGTCTCCATATGTAGGAGTACTGTATTTTGCTCACTGCTCTGCTTAGCCCTGATGACTAAGTTCAATGAATACAAATCCTTTTAGCTCTCATCACACTGGGCGAGTGTCAGCATTCATGTAGATCCATGCTGAGAGACATGCATATTGTGATTATACATTTTGCAGAGACACAGAAACAAAACTAACTGTGGTCTACATTTATAGCACACTGGATTTTCTACAAATGAATCAGGAACAAAAGATATATCGCAATGGGAAACTAACAGACATAATCAGCAAATACTTCTATTACACTGGATTGCAAAACAAGCAATGTTCTAACCTCACCACCGCCAGTCATGAGTTATGATCTTCCCAAGTCAACAGTGAAAGACACAGTGCAAGTAGACTGCATATAAAGGAACACGGAGATTATTTTAAGTTTTATCAGTGTGACAGCAAATTCCAAGCTCCAGTACTTACCATCAAACTTTTTATAACGGGAACTAAACGTTGTCTGTAAGTGATTGCTAAGTTCTACTACCGCATTTCTGAAGTCATGTTTACTCTGCTGACTGTACTTCTCTTCCATTTCTTGAGAACAACATGTGTAACCTTGTGGACATACTTTCAAATGGTCACCTGAAAAATTAAGAGTAAATAATTTAAAGTTACATAAAGAATATTTAAAAGAGACAAGAAAGTTACTATGTAACAGGCTATAATGCACGCGCGCGCATACACACCAAGCCTAAACTCCTTATTCTGGCAATACCACTTAAAACTAATGGGATTTTGAATCAATTAAGCATGCAGGATCAAGTCCTTACCCATGAAAACGCACTTTGGAGAAACTCAGCAGTACCTATGTGAAGACCCTAATTTTGTCCATTGCTGAGTATGCAACAAAGCCTGTCCTCAGTTTTTATTTATTCAGCACATATATTGAGTTAATCAGCAGAAATTAATTTTAGACAGTAATTTACACCAAAATGGCCTCTCTACATAGATAGATAGATAGATAGATAGATAGATAGATAGATAGATAGATAGATAGATAGATAGATAGATAGATAGATAGATAGATAGATAGATAGATAGATAGATAGATAGATAGATAGATAGATATTCTCCCCCCCCAAACACTGATTTCTTCAATTGCTACTTTCAGTTCATTCCATTAAAAAAGGCATGGATGCAGCACTGACCACAAAGGTCTTTTTTGTATATTGGAACCCCATGAAGAGGAGATTTAGCTCTCAGAATTAAGACTGCCCAGGGTTTTAAAATACAGAGTAGTTTGATTACTTGCTTTGGTCAACCCATTAAGTTTCCCACCCCTCTCATTTTACACAGTTTGCTAGTAGGTAAAGTCATGACAACCCCATGGCAGAAGTCATAGCTAGAAGTCTGCTCAGTCTTCAGAGCCATATACAGCAACCTGTACCTCCCTTAACCTCATTCTAAAATTTAAATAGCTTTTTTCTGGTTTCATTTTGTTTGTTCAGAACTAATTCAATAATAGGCCATTGATACCTCCCTTCTCTCCAGCAAAACAGTTTCTGAAGCCTATTGCAACCTTTGATATTCACCCCTGTGACCGGCTCATGTGTTTTTCCAGTAATTTAAATAGCCAGCTCACACTTTTTTCAATTATTACAGGCACAAGATACTTAATACTTAAAATATTATTGCTTGCAGTAGGGAAGCCGTTTAAAAGGTCTTCAGAACTTCAGGAACAGAATAAGATGGCCAGATGTTTTCCCATGTGATCAGGAAGTTGAGTGCTTCAGATGTCAACTAACAGCCAAACGTTGTTCTCAGTTAATTTCAGCCAAGTGACTCCAGATTCTCAAGTGTATCTGAACACAGAATTTGGCCCTGTATAATTAGTGGTTAAAGATGACATCCTGACACTTTGTAAGATTTCATACAATTTTAGTGGTTTTAGTAAATTGCTTCTTTTCTGTAGCGTCATGGACCAAGATACCAGCTTCATATTGTGCTTTATCACTCCACCTTACACCAATGTAAAGTGGTCTGCAATAACATCATGTACCATGTAACATGGTGTGGTTGAAGCAACCTGGGATATGGCATCCAGGAATACTGAAGTGTGGCAATCTCTATAAAAGGTTGTAGAGGTGATCAGATCAACCCATCGTCACAGGAAATTCATTAAGTCACCTTCTCTCTTCATTTCAGAGTTCTGATTGCACACTGGAGAGCAGCGCTGTAACTCTCCTGTCTGGGTGCTGCAGGGGTGAACTAAAGGAATTTTAGTTTGCATTAACGTAGTTCGCAGCACTTTGGTGGACATATTCACACCCCACTAGTCCGAACGTCAGGGCATTGTAGACACAGCTTTAGGGTCAGTCTCCCCTGATTTTTGGCTTAAGGCATCAGATGGAAAAGAAAAGACGACAATTTTCTAGCATCAGACTGCAAGTGGGAACACGGCACAGGCTGACAGCAACCTTAAGTCAAGGATCATTAGAGAGGTTCATAAAGTTATGTTAATCATGGCTGCCATGTTTGCATGATTGTCTGACTACATGGCCTCTAAAATGGGCCTTGGATTAAGCACTGCGTTTTCTGTGGTCATAACCATTTACGGTGGGAAAAACGTCTCATCTGTTAAAGCATTAAAAAATGTTAAAAAATAAATTACGTATGCTCAACGCAGAATGGAGCTGGCACATCCTTGGCTGACACAAACTCTCCTTCATTTTATGTTCCTTTTGCCAGCGTCTGACAATGTTTATATGTAATTTATCTAACTGTGGGCAATTTGGGTCATCTTTCCTGCCTGCCTAAGTGTGTTAATGTCTCCCTTTCAGACAGTTATAAAATGCCTTTTTAAATAAATATCATCCTTAGGAATCTCTTTTCCTAAATCTATTTTTCTTTTGCACTGCAAAAACAAACTGTTTGTTTGGTTTTTTTGGCATTACAGGAGTCCTTGGCCAACAGATAATTCTGCAGCAAATGATCTATTGGACAACACTGCCTACCAAGCTTGAGTTATGGAAAGCCCGGGGTCTTGTTAGTACAGGAAGCTATGTTGCTAAGAGTCAGTTTTCAGGAAACAAACTTCACCAGCCTTATTCAGGAATCTTTCCTCTACTTGTTTCAATATACAACTTTCACCGGTTTGACAGGGCCAAAGGTACCCTCCAGGGTAAATATTATTTTCCAAAAATGGTGGACTCCAGCCCTGCTCTTCCCCCCATTCCCCTTCATAATTTAGGAACATATTTAATTTCCAAACAAGGTATAATTTGCTGAAGCATTTCACAATTAGACCTGTCTTGAAAAGTGCTGGTAGAGCTATATAAATAAATATCAGCTTGAGCGTTGCACTGTACTGAGGTGTTAAACTCCGGCTACCCATACAATATATTGTCACGAACAACAGGTTAAAACAGCAACAGAGTTATGGAACAGAACAAACATAATACTAAAAGATGTGATTGCGAACTTCTAAATATCTATCTTATTAACACACAAAGAACAAAGTAATGCTGGGGTTGTTTGTTTTGCAACAGACGCTGCTGTTATGGCATTTAGAGCAAGTTATAAAATGAAAACCAATTTTTGTGAGACGTTCTGCAATTTAAATGGGTCATTTCAAAGTGTTCAAAATCGTCCCATTTTTCATTTATTTTAACTTTTTATTATTTAAAAACAATTCAGAAGCAGTATTGAAAAAGTCTATCAACATTTTCCTTCGTGAATTATGGTAAACAAAACATTTCGATACATTTCCAAGATATTTTTAATTTTAAAGGGGTGGGGGGGAAGGAGCACCAATTTTTTCATTTAAAAAATTTCATTAAAAAAGCCATTTTACAAATAAACTGGCAAATGCTGATCAGTTCTAATATTCATTCAATGAAGCAGTTTTGGATCCATTTATGAAATTACAAGTATTATAATGCTACTTTTTAAAATGTCCTTTTCCATTATCTTATTCTATTTTGCATTTCAGAATATTTTAATCAGAAATACTATTCTCTTCAGCACGAGGTATAATACAAAACTACTTTTCTGTGATCACTTTCGTCTCAGACTTGCAAATTTAAATAATAATACCTTCTTTGTTATGGTTCATAGAGATTTGATTTATTACTTGGTTCATCATTACCAAATCACGCTCCCAACCTAAACTCAGACAGTCAAAAATGACCGACCAGCAATCTAATTATGGAAGATATTTCTCAGCCATGTCAGCACTATGCAATCTTGGCTTATGACCAGATATCAGGTCTGTCTGGAGCCTGGGAGATCCCAAAATTAAGTGTTAATGCAGGGGAGGATACAGCCTCTTACCCATGGTATAGAAAAATACTCTGAGATTGGGTGCTGTTTTTCCAAATATTAGTATTCTGTCAAAGGGGAAGTGAGAATCATTAAAGATTTTGAGCCACTGTTGTAATGTTGAAAGTCTATGTTTAGCATCTCCATGGTCCAAATTCAAGTACATTTTCACATTCTTGCTTCCTGCTGCCCTAACAAGAGCATCCAGATCTAAAGCATTCGGGAGCAATTTCATTCTGACGCTTTTTGAGTAAATCAGCCATTAAAGCATAGGGCATGCCTTACTTCTGGAAACAAAGGGTTACAAATACAGTTTCTGTTAGGCATTCACCTGTGATGTATGTTCACACAAATTAATTTCTAGGGAAAGAAACCAAGGGGGGTGGAGACAAAGTGCACATATATAAACCATGGGAACACTATATGGTTTTCCCATAAAATTTCTAGTTATACGTCTCACACCAATCAGCACTAAAAAGCCACATTTATAGCTAGTGAACAACTCTTTTGTAGATCGGACACTGAAAACAATGTATTGGTAAACAAAAGGTATCACGTGGAACTGTATTAAAATTGTTGTTGCATGCAATATAATTAAAATACAAAGCTTGGAAAAACTATAGGCAGAGGTAATACGTAATGTGGACTAGTCAGAGCTGCGTACAGGAGATTTAAGTAATCACTTGTGATGTGGGAAATTAAAATGGTTACTTCTTGAAAGCAAAATTAATGAACCATGCCAGCTTTTCAATGCACTTATAGCTAGAAAAAATGGACAAATATATGTACATTGTCTGTTTAGACCCAAATAAATAAAGATGAGTAGTGATTTAATACACTATGGCTGAAGCACATTCTGCAGTAATCCTTTCTAAGTTAACACTCAGCAAACAAGACCTAGGTAAGAGAACACTTCATGTTGTATGCAGTTTTAAGTTAAACCTCTCTGCGCTTTTTATTAGTAGTATTTTATTTTTACTATCCTATAATACTTGCCCTGCAGTCACACAGTTCTGCAGTGGCTTCCATTCAAGTTAAACGTACCAAGCAATACAACAAAATGCATTACAATAACCACTTTGGTTAACTGTATTGCAAAATCAATTTAAGAAAAGTTACAACATGTTTGCAGTATAGCTACTGTCACGTGGACTTTTTATATATATATTTTCCATACAGGATTGCTTGCATCTCGCATATCTGTCAACATGATGGACTGGAATGATTAACAAAGCCTTCCTTGAGGGCTAATTAGCAACGTATCTCTTCAAAACGTGTATTTTTATATTACTCAAGTTAAAAAAGTCAAGTGGCAGAGTTTAGAACATTGCCTATTCTTACACCCAAGAGAAAGCTCAGAAAATGAAAGTCAAATAAACTTAGGTTTTAAACAATTACAAAAAGTGCTGCATTTAGGTAATACTATAATGGTGCCACAAACGACATAGATTTTTGCAGTGTGTTGGAAAACTTGTTCCTTCAATTTAACTTGCTACTGAAGGGCAAAAAAGGGCCCATTTATCCTAAAAACAGCTCCCTTCACCAAAATCTGGATTGACATGCTAGCCTGCCATCCAGACTATCCTGCTTTTTATTTCCAGTCTGGTTTTTGCTTCTGATCCGTGGGAAGGTAGCTTTGGCACACCCAACTGAGACCACGCTTTTCAGCAAAAGAAGCTTTACAGCTGCCAGGCAATTTAAGTTTTCAGGGTCTGGTTAATTAGGCTCTTCAACTGGACACAATTCCCATTTGAAACAGCTGTTCCACGGTAACAGGTTAGTTGAGTACTCAGGAGACAATACTGTTCCAGGACCGGGCAAGTACAGCCAGTATTTCAGACCCATAATATTGTCTCTCTCTCTCTCCTCTGACACAGTGGTTTTCAAACGTCTTAGGCTGCATACTCCTTTCCAAATAACGTAGTCTCCCGCAACCCCCAATTAGCAGAGGCGACACATGAGGGTCACGCAGGGTCACCTTCCCTCCCCAGAACTCTGCCAGGGTTTATCTCAGAGGTTCCCACACTGTGGGGTGCAATAAGGTTACTGGGGGACATGAAGACCTGATGGGGCTCCTCTGTATGGCAGGAAAAGCGGACAGGGCTCTGTGCAGGTGGTCTCGGCTGCCAGGATCAGGCTCCTTGCCCGCTTCGCTCCCCAATTGCTGCAGCCACAGTAGCCACCAACCAACAGTTATGCTCCCCTGCGGGGGATATTGGCAGACACTCCCCCCGGCTCCCGCTGCTTCCACGGGCTCCTTCCATCGCCCCTGGGGCCCACGATCACCTCCGGGCCCTGTTGCCTCCCCCCGGTGCTTAAGTTGTAACAAAAGAGGTACCAGGCCACCCTTACTTCTGTGCTGCTTCCAGCCAGCAGCCGCTGCTCTCCAGCCACCCCGGAACACAAATTTAAGCACTGCCTCCCCTCAACCCCCGCCACTGTCCCAAGCTCCCTTCCGTGTCCTCACGCCCCGGGCCCGCCCTGTTCCTTACCTCTTGACCACGGCGCCCTGGGCAGTCACCCACATGGTCCACCCATAAGGCCAGCCCTGCATCCTCTTGTCCTGCCTGACAGAGCCTGCACTAGCATGGATCTTTCCACGCCCCTGCCAACCCTGGCCTATATGTCATTAAAGGATTTTTCCCCCAGACCCCCTTGCAGAGAGTTGAGGTACCCCATGGGTACCCGTACCCCAGTTTGAAAACCACTGCTCTACACGTATCCGCTTGTATCACTGTTAAGAGTTTTATCACTTCCTCTAAAATCAACAATCAAAAGAATCCAGGACTGTCATGCTGGAATCTAATCCAATTTCACACTAAACTTGTCTTCTAATTATCACCAAATATTAGGCTTCCACTCATCATAGATAACTGACATATTACAAATCTGAAGAGGGCAAAACACATTAGAAAAGCAATATCCTTCTCTCTCTCTCACCCTAGAACGACAGGAATGAAAGGAATCAAGAAAACCTGGGATCCTATAATGCTTGCTCTGGCACTGATCAGCTGTGAGATTTTGGACACATCACGAAAGCCAGACATTTTAGTGTCCCCTGAATTTTATCAATGCCAATTTTGGGGGACCGACCTTGAAGGATTTCGGGTCTTTGAAGTGCCAAGCATCTTCCCTTGTCCTGAGTGGCCACATTTCGGATTGACCCCAAAGCTTCCAGTACAAGCTGTTCCATCTGCAGTTAAAGGACACCTTTACCAAGCCACTGATTTCTATCCACCGAATGACTAATGTACATTTCTTGAACACAGATACACCATTCTCCCTTTCTTTATAAAAAAAATATTTAGTTTTTAATAGTACATATAAATCCAAACACAAAGGTGCCAAAAGATACACCTCAGCAGATACCTACGCTGCTCATCCTTAGCTTTTCTGCTCTGTGAGGCCCCAAGTCAGCAAATTATTTATGCATGTGCGGAACCTTAAGCTATTGACTTTAATGGGACTAATTTCCATGATTAAAATTAGGCCTCTGTTTAAAAACCTTGCTGCATCAGGGCACAGATCTCTGCTCTCCTGATGACTGCGCTCTTGTTCAGTTATTTGCACATGCCAACTGGCTTAGTAAGTACATACAAACAGTCAGTTTGCAAAACTAAAACAGACCTGTTATTAGATCAGTTTTGAAAAAGAGATGACAGGTTTCAGAGTAGCAGCCGTGTTAGTCTGTATCCGCAAATAAGAAAAGGAGGACTTGTGGCACCTTAGAGACTAACAAATTTATTTGAGCATAAGCTTTCGTGAGCTACATCCGATGAAGCGAGCTGTAGCTCACGAAAGCTCATGCTCAAATAAATTGGTTAGTCTCTAAGGTGCCACAAGTACTCCTTTTCTTTTTGCAAAAAAGAGTTCTCTCAGGAACTCTGCAGAAGCAATTCCCAAGCAGTCCACACATGCTGAGATCTAATTACGTTTGCATGATATGCTAATAAGCTCACTGACAGAAAGGCCCCCACAAGCTTAAGAGGGCAATCAGATTGTCCCCTCTTTGGGAGACAAATTAGCGAGCTAACAAAGAAACACACTGCTCTGATTATCTTCCTAGCCCCTTCTTGTTCTTCCTCTCTGTGAGCATCCCCTTTGTTCCCTCCCCCACCCCTCCACTCTTTCTCTGAGCCGAATTCCATGCTGTCCTTTAAAAGAAGAGTCACCCTTTTGTGCATCAAATGATCACCACGTCATCAAATTCCTCTTCTGCCACCCCTTGCAGAGGTGCACTGCTAACAGCATTGCTGGTATTTCAGTTCAACACCAACATGCTTTCTTCCCTCTCTTCAGAACACTTTGTGGCCACTTGCGAATGGCCAAAGACAGCTTGCATGTCAGTGGCAGCTCACTGCTATTTCTTCCCTACCTGATCTCTTTCAATGCATCATGACACTACACAAGCACATTCAACGGAGAGCCATGCTGAACACACAGCGAATGGGTCTACATTGCACAACATGGTTCACCTGTCTCAGAGCCAGATCCTCTGCTGCTATGAATCAGCTCCAATGAGGGTCAGTTCACACCAGCTGATGATCTAGGGTTATATGATTTTACTGTGGGCTCCCTAACTCTTCTCTTCCCTTCCCCCTTTCCTAGCTAATCAGTAGTTTTTAAGACCGAATACATCCCGTGCAATTTGTGCAGGGAGTTTACCATTAGGGTTGTTCATCAAATCATTGGTTTACTGGGACTTCCCCCCCCCCCTTCTTTGTTTAAAAACAACAACAAACAAGTGCAGCCCATAATGTCCCATTCAATTAGCATCGTTCTGTGTGTGTGTTTGCTTTATTAATGTGTAAGCTGCTGGTTTGTACCATTTTTTGTTTCAGTTATTAATCAAAATACTTTTCATGTCTTTTCGCCGATTACCCAGACGGCACATGACAATTCCCCAGACACATTAAAGCCAGTAATATTGAAATGACTTTCTGCAGACATGCCAAGCACTTAAACCATACCCTTTGATGCCAAAACCAAAGGCCTTTCACCCTTGCTTAACAATGGCGAACTATTTTCAGTCATGCTTTACTGCAACTGTTAACGCAGCTGCTAATTTACCTTGCAGTCCTGGAGAACTGCAGTGTATACAATGCTCCAAAGACATACCTCCCTTCAACACAACAAGCAATCCTAATTATTTCCATAGTGTGTACCTACAGCTACTAAAAATACCCTACACAACCAAGGTCTGTCTGGCTTTTATTTTTCCATTTTGTTTTGTTGACAGCTTTGGGTCCAGAAATTTACTGCCAGGAGGGTTAGAGAACAAGAGAGATTTATATGCATGAGTATGTTAAGCCAAATGCACATTAGGAACCTAAATTCTGTTCTGGAAAGAGCAATTTAGGATGAAGAGAAAATCCTTCCTGTCCACTCACTGAAGGCCAAATTCCCATTGCAAAGTTAATTTTACAGCCCTTTCAATGCACGTGCATGTGAGTACCTGTACCGATGCCAGCAGAGCCCACTAAAGTCAATGCTAACCACCTGAGCAGGGTGAAGTTATGTCTACAGATCAGGCCCTCGGTCACAGACAAACCAGCAGGGGATTTACCCTAGTCTGCAGCCCAGCTCTCCAGTTCACAAGCAACCAAGGAAACTTTGGCCCCTGCATCACCTCAGTTTTCATTAGCATCAACAATTAACACTGGACTGGCTTCCTCTCCTGCCACCTGCATTCTCTGTCACAAATGTTCCAAAGCAGGAATTATTCTAAATCTCACTATAACTACGGTTCTCAGTCTCACTTCGAGACTTACGGTGAAAGCTGCCCCAGGCAACGCGCACAAGGCACTATGCACAGTTTAAAGCCCCAGCTAAGCTAAGAATGTGAATTGGCGGCTAGCTAATGTAACACTGACTTTTAAAAAAGGCTCCAGAGGCAGTCCTGGCAATTACAGGCCAGCAAACCTAACTTCAGTGCCAGGCAAATTGGTTGAAACTATAGTAAAGAATAGAATTATCTGACACACACAGAAGAACATGATTTTGTTGGGGGAGAGTAAACACGTCTTTTGTAAAGGGAACTCACGCCTCACCAAATCTATTTAATTCTTTGAGGGGGTCAACAAGCATATGGATGAAGCTGATCCAGGGGATACAGTGCACTTGTATGGCCCATCTTGATGATCACTTTAGATAAGCTATTACCAGCAGGAGAGTGGGGTGGGAGGAGATTTTGTTTCATGGTGTCTGTGTATATAATAATGTCTTCTGCAATTTCCACAGTATGCATCCGATGAAGTGAGCTGTAGCTCACGAAAGCTCATGCTCAAATAAATTGGTTAGTCTCTAAGGTGCCACAAGTCCTCCTGTTCTTAGTGCACTTGTAGTTTCAGAAAGCCTTTCACAAAGTCCCTTACAAAGTAGGCAATCGTGGGAGAAGAGGAAGTTCCTCTCATGAATCAGTAACTGGTTAAAAGATCGGAAACAAAAGGGTAGGAATAAATGGTCAATTTTCAGAATGGAGAGAGGTAAAGAGTGGGGTACCCCAAAAGATCGGTACTGGGATCAGTGCTGTTCAACATATTCATAAACGATCTAGAGAAAGGGGTAAGTAGTGAGGTGGCAAAATGTGCAGATGAAACAAAATTATTCAAGATCGTTAAGTCCAAAGCTGACTGCGAAGAGTTACAAAACAGATCTCTCAAAACTGGGTGGCTGGGCAACAAAATGGCATCCAATGAAGTGAGCTGTAGCTCACGAAAGCTTATGCTCAAATAAATTTGTTTGTCTCTAAGGTGCCACAAGTACTCCTTTTCTTTTTTGAAAATGGCAGATGAAATTCAACGCTGATAAATGCAAAGTAATGCACATTGGAAAACATCCTAATTTGGATGAGGTCCAAATTAGCTGTTACCACTCAAGAAAGAGATCTTGGAGCCATCGTGGATAGTTTTCTGAAAACATCTGCCCAATGTCCAGCACAGTCAAAAAAGCTAATCATGTTAGGAACCATTAGGAAAGGGACAGAAAATATCCTAATGTCACTATATAAATCCATGGTACACTCACACCTTGAATACTGCCTGCAGTTCTGATCACCTCATCGCAAAAATGATCTATTAGAATTGGGAAAAGTACAGAGACGGGCAACAAAAATTATCAGGGCAGGGACCGGTTTGATATGAGGAGAGATTAAAAAAGACCGGGACTGTTCAGATTAGAAAAGAGACAACTAAGGGGGGATATGACAGAGGTCCATATAATCATGAATGTTGTCTAGAAAGCGGATAAGAAAGTGTTACTTACCCCTTCACATACCACAAGAACCAGGGGTCACGCAATGAAATGAACAAGCAGTAGGTTTTAAACTAACATAAGGAAATACTTCTTTACACAACACACAGTAACCTATGTTGCCAGGGGATGTTGTGATGGCCAAAAGTGTAAGTGTGTGCACAAGAGAATTAGATAAGTTCCAGTGAGCCTAGGTCCATCAATGGCTATTAGCTCAAATGGTCACGGGTGCAACTCCATGCTCTGTGTGTCCCTAAACCTCCGGCTGCCTGATGCTGAAACTGGAGACTGAGGCTGGATCATTCAATAAACTGCCATGCTCTGCTCATTCCCAGGCATCTGGCAATGGCCACGGTCAAAAGCTAAATGAACCATCAGTCTGACCCAGTATGGCCATTCTTATGTCCTAAGCTTACACTCATGAACAGTATTAATACCTGTGTTTGGGGGAAACTCAAATTAAAGAAATTACATCCATCCCCTCTGCACTTTCAGCTAGAAACAACAATCTCCTCTACCTTCCTTCACTTCCAAGGCATGAGGGTGGGTGTTATCCTGCTGTCCGTCTCTGAGACCTTCCAGGTAAAATAGCAATAGCAAAGGGTCTAGTGGACTTCATGCAGTCTCTGGCCATCCTCACGTTTTGGGGTAAAACTTCCGGGGGGTATTTTGTTTGTTACAGGTTTTGTTAATTTATTTTTCTTTATCTAAGATGTCATGCAAGTATTCCACCAAACACCAAAAAGCAACAGGCAGAGACCAAGGGTCCCATTGACTTCAGTGGGGCCAGGATTTCACCTCAAGAAAGGAAAGATTTTGGAAAGTTCCAACTGTGAAGCCAGGAAACGGAGAATCGGAACGGTTTTGCAATCAGAGATTAAGATAAGTGCCTTTTTTTGTTTGTTCTTACAAATCCAAACTATTGATTGTTCACTACCAGACTGACCATTATATTCCACTGCACCCTCCCCCTTGAGATGATCTCTTCTGTAAAATTGCTGCTGAATGAAATTTACCACTGACTTAGGGAGCCTTCCACAGAAGAGGTACAACCAGAAATAAGACATATAATATCGGAGGTTAATTTGGGTTCCATTCCTGACACAACCAAATTAGCGTTGGGTAGGAAACACACACGTGTGTAGGTTAACACATTACTAATGACGGAGAAAAGTGGGAAAAAAAAAATACTGAAAGCCAGTACTTAAAGATCTGTTTAAGCAAAGCTAAAGGAGAATTCAAGTAAAACTGTCACTGCAATCCAACACATTTCACCAAAGCGCTTGGACTGAGAAAATTACAAGCTAGTACTACCCTGGCTTTGCAGAACTCACCATCCATCATGGTCAAAATGAGTTAGCTTCCCATTTCCCTGTGAGAATAGCTATGACTGGCTGTTTGGTTTGACAGTTTGAAATCAAAGACCCAATATGCCATGCACTTTATTCTTCCACTCAGTAAGAACTTGCATCTCAAAAGCTTGTTACAGAGTATTAGTAAAAACAGAAACCTATTTTCAAAAGCCATATCTGATTTCAGATTCAAGTTTATATATTTCTATCTCATCTCCTGCATTGTATTTTTATACTTATTGTTCTGCTCCTCATATGAAACTATAAATGAAAATTTAAGAAGGGACAGAGAGCTCTCATTAGCTTTTGCAAGCTTTTAAATGATCTTGCATAGTTAAAAGTTACATTCCTGGAAAGTATACTGTCAGTTTTGTATTTTCTCAGTACAACAATCATTTCCTTTGCTAAAGGGGCAAAATACTGTAAGATCTTACACCCTTGATAAATATGTTACAATAAGGTGCTCTTTCATTTCAAGACAGATGATATTGACTCAGTTGGTGGAACACCAAATGTAAACCAGAGATGAGAGTAAAGTCGTTCATTCCTGATAACATCAAAAGAGATAAAGAGGACACGAAGACCTGAACATACAAATAGAACAATAGGAGAGTGAATTCTAGGTGATTAGAACTTCCCAACGTTCTCCATCTGTTATGGTAGCTGCGATACTGAAACAACTTCCGCATTGTGTAACTAAAAGTGTCTTCCTTATCCCAGTTACGGCGAGATCAGAATATTGTTAACTGCCACTGAAACCTACGAAGTAAAATCTGCACTGTCAAGTGAAAACACAGAATGAAGGTTCTGTCCCTATCACTGCTGAACTTGAAAGACATCAAAGAGCTTTCACAATGTACCTATGAATACAAATCTAACCTGGGATGTGCTACGGAATGGATAATTCACATAAAAAACTATGTTGGATGGAGACAGACAGAGCTCACAACAAAAGTTACGTACCCAGGATTATTTTGGGAGGCAGGAGTGTTTCTGTTCTTCTCCCATCAGCCACTTGCTGGCAGAAGTTCAGTGTGAAAATCGAAGACAAACTGTTGGTCAGTAAATCTGGCAACATATGAAAAAATGTCTCCAAAATGCCCAAGAGCATATATAATGGCCTGTCCACACATGGAGTTATTACAGACCACTATTCCAGAAGAGCTGTTCCTGAGTAACTCCAGATACGGAAAACCAACGAGGAGTCCTTGTGGCACCTTAGAGACTAACGGCATGGCTACACTAGAAACTTCAAAGCGCTGCCGTGGGAGATCTCCCGGCACAGCGCTTTGAAGTGCGAGTGTGGTCGCGCGAGCACTGGCAGAGAGCTCTCCCAGCGCTCCTGGTAATCCACCTCCACGAGGGGATTAGCTCCAAGCGCTGGGAGCACAGCGCCCCGCACTCTGAGCCTGTCCACACTAGCGCTTTAAAGCGCTCAGACCTGCTGAGCTCAGGGGGGGTGATTTTTCGTACCCCATGAGCCAGCAAGTTAGAGCGCTATAAAATGTAAGTGTAGACAAGTCCCGACACATTTATTTGGGCCTAAGCTTTCGTGGGATAAGCTTAGGCCCAAATAAATGTGTTCGTCTCTAAGGTGCCACAAGTACTCCTCGCTGTTTTTGCTGATACAAACTAACACAGCTACCCCTCTGAAACCTGTCTCCATCTATGGACACACTTATTCCAGAATAAGTGTGCCTTGTTCCTGTTTGGCTTAACTTGCTTTGAAAGTGGAGTAAGCTAAACAGAAACAAGGAGCTCATTCCATAATAAGAGTGTGTCCACACAAGGAGTTATTCAGGAATAGCTATCACACTTCAATTTGATCTGAATTAATTTTCAAAGTGTAGACAAGCTGTAAATCAGATAAAGATAGCAAAGAGCTGTAAAGGGTCTTTCAGTGACCGGGCATTACTGTTTGAAAAAGATAGTGTTTGCCCCAAAGTATTTTAAAGGGAGCCCAAGACAGCATGCAAGTAGCAGAGTCAGTAGATGCTGATGGGGAGAGAGAACACAGAATAATTAGAGTCACCATCTGAGGACAGTTAGGAAATTAGAGCTGGTCCAAAAATTCCTCATTTTTCCAAAATTCCCCACAAAATAATGAAACCAAAACCTGAAATTTAATTACAAATGTTCTTTTTGTCCAAAAAACCAGAAAAATTGAACTACAAATGAAAGCTTAGCAAGAACATTTTCATTTTGATCAAAAACCCATTTTTCAATTTAAAAAAAAAAAAAAAGCGTTGACCAACTCTATTTCCCAGGAACGCTATTTCAGTCTCCTTATTTTTGTCATCTTTAGAATCATCTACAATGAACACACCTGTAATTTTCTGAGATAAGGTGACAGGTCAGAAAAACACACCACACAAATGTGGGCAGAAAAAACAGGAAATAGCTTGTCCACTTTTTTTTTTTTTTTTTTTTTTTTTTTTTAAACATGGCTGATTCTGAAGTACCTGGGTCCTTGCTGTTGGTTTGTTTTTAGATTGTGTGGCCAGTAGCCAAGATCTTTATTTCATATTGAAAATAAGAATAATTGATGTCAAAGGATGGTGTAGAGGGTGTATCTACAGTAGCTAGGAGTGTACTTTCCAGTGCAAATACACTAGTGGTTCTCAACCTATTTACTATTGTGGGCCGCATATGCGGCTCTCTCGGAATTACGTGGGCCGCATCCACACAATATTTATACTGCCTATATGGCCCTCAGGCCGTCACATGGGCCACAGCTGTGTGCTGACTGGGCCGCAAGTGGCCCGCGGGCTGTGGGTTGAGAACCACCGGAGTAGACCGATACACACTAGCTCGAGCAGAACTAGTGTGCTAAAAATGGCAGTCTAGCTGCAGCCAGCCAGGCTAGCCACTTGCGTACGTAACCCGCTGGTTTGGGAGGATTGTACCTTTGTGGCTAGCCCGAGCCATTGCTTGTGCCACCACAGCCATGGGCTATTTTTAGCACTATTTCGAGCGGAGCTAGGGCCGGTGCATCCACCTGGACTGGGGAGCATCATCCCAGCGGCCGTGTAAACACACCCGCAGTTCATCTGACCTACTCCTCTCTTTCCTCAAGCAGTTCAGCTCTTGACCCAATGCACCCTAATGCCTTGACACTCCAGGAAGAGGACAACGGTGACCATAAAGGCGGTAAAGCAGCAAAGGAAGAAGGCAGGACTGAACAGAGGAACAAATAAGCAGGGCCAAGCCTGCAAGGGTAAGAGGGACAGAAAACACCGTGGTGGAACCTGGGAGAAATATGGAGTAGACGTGGGCAGAGGAGATCCAAGTAGAGGAACACAGTCATAGAATCCTGTGTTTCATTCTTAAAAAACAACACCCTAGCTGTGGTGCACCCTACAGAAACCCACATGAGCTCAGGCTGAAGGGTCAACATAGATTTCAATATTCACACGTTGGTCAGTTTAGGAAAACATGCTCGGTTCCCCAAATAATTTTTGGTGCATAGCTACCTGGTTTTCTATTACAGGGCTGAGTTTCTTCTGAAACACTTCTCCCATTCAACACACACACACAGAGTCCACTGAATTCACTGGCCTGTGTCAGAAGAGACTAAAAGCTATTGACTAAACTAAACCTAAACACTCCTGCAGTGAAAGAGAACATCAAGGATTCATGGCCATTGCCAAAATCTGATTCCAACCTACCACAGTCTCGGAGATCTGCTTCATGCTGACAGAATCCATAGATTTCATACAGATGTTTGCATGGATACAAGTTTGCTTTTGCAGTCACTGCTTTTATAAAGGCACTCTTTCTGGTGAATATTTTTCTAGTTGAAATCTACACAGCTCCACTAATTTCAAGCACTCGGAATGAAATAACCAGTAAACGTCAGTAAAAGGACTAAAGAACTGAAAAATACATACGAATCAAGTGTCACCATATGCTACTCTGCCTACTTTCTGGATGTACAGCATGGAAGTCAAGTTAAACTGGAGTTTTTCCATTTGTAAAAGCAAAGCTGGCACAAGCTATTTCACTTAATGAAGCAAACATTTCTTTGTGTTAAACCCACAAAAATATGGCAACGTTTAAATTGGGAGTGATGACCCAAACGAGAACAAAAAAAGCCAAAGATGTTTTGAATTCCTTAAATAGGAAACAAAGCACACAAAATTTAGCCACAATTTCCTGTTTTAAACTTAAAATAATAATAAAATAATAATAATAATTAAAAAAAAGATAATCTGGACTTTATACAAGAACCAAATCTAATCTGTAAACTGGAATGCAAAAGAAATGAAAAAGGTTAATTAACTTTCACAGAGATTAATTCTCTATTTCATAAACCACATATAGATGGCAAGCATGGAGCATGCTGCAAAACTAAGGAAATTTATTCACTAAAAAAAAAAATACATGCAAAGAGCTATACTAAAACTTATAAGCACACAGGAATCAGGACATTTAAAAGGTGAATATTAATTCACCCATGCTGAATGTACATTTTTATTAGACTTAAAATGGACTTGTAAATATGGACACATACAGGTGGTGAAAGGCATGCAAGCATTACTGAGAATCTTTACTTTTTCCTTGACTTCAGGTGTTTACATTTTCATATTAGATTAAAACAAGATTTTTGCATTTAATTTCCGTGTGGGGTTTTTTATTATTTATTTGGGGGTGGGGGGTGAGAGGGTCCCAGAGAGAAAGGTAGATTGCCTGTGCTTAACATTAACTTAGTCCCAAGGAACAAGCTCTCAGGCATTCCTTCCCTGACAGTTTTCATTTTGGAATGGAGACCATGCAAACTGAGGAGACAGCATGGCACTTGCCACTGTATGGAAGCACTTTACAAATCCTAAGCATCCAAGAGTTTTCTGTCTGAGCTTTTCCATCTCTGAACAGATTTGTAAGCCCAGCTCCATGGACAGCAGATAATCACAATTAGCAGCATGTTCCTACGTAACCATCTTTAGGTCTAGAAGGCACAGAGTGTAGATCTTTGTTGATTTCTCCTGATCCAGCAGCTGTGGCTCATATCCTGCCATCCTCAGTGGGCAGACAGATCAACTCTCAGCACATTCAGAAGTGAGCGTTCAATACATCTTCCCCTAAGGCAGGCAAAACATACTTTCCACTCTGTCCATTGTTCTGCACCTCATGGGCAGTTAATTCAGGAAACATTTAGGCTTGAGAACAGTGCACCTTTCTGAAGCGTGCTGCTCCTCCCCGACACGCCGTTCCACACAACTCTGAGTGCGCCACACAACGTCTGGGATCCAACTGCACTTCATCACCAAGATCAATGCATTCCTAGAGCACGTAGGGTTTTGGTATTTTAAAACAAAGTGCCAACCTGACAAACTGGAGAGATGAAATACTTCTGATCAGCGCAAACTGTTCATTTTATTTAGGTTTGTTTAATAAGGAAAAGAAGCTCTGCCATATTTAAGAGCACATACATATTAATGCAAACCCCAGAGCTTCACCCTTAACAAAAATCCAGCGATAATCTAAACAATCCAATCATCCCGTCGGACTAATACCCCTCTCTACTCGAACCCTGCCTCTCCAAGCTCCCACCCACTCTCCAAGGACTCCAGATAAACAAGACAGACCTTGTAGCACATGACGGGACACAGAGAAGGTGACAAGATTTGGGCTACTTTGGTGAAATCTAGAGGCCAGGAAAGAACTGATTCACTACTCCCATAAATAGCCACGGGTTAGTCAGCAACACCTTCTAATCTCCAGGACTGAAGACAGCAGGCAGATCTCGTCACTGAATCACGTCCATTGCTAGAGGCTCACTGAACAAAGTAACAAGGGGAGTTTCTGCAACATAACCAGGCCTGCAACCAGACTGATAAGGGTCAAGGAGAACTGAGGCAGCTAGAAATGATCTAACCACAACCATGGCAACTCCCTCCCCACTCCAAAAAAAATAAAACACAAGAGATTAGAAACCAACTATTAATTGGCCAGGTTGTCAATTTAAAGAGGTGATTTTTTGAGCAAAGGTGCATGCAAATCTCTATCAGGACCCATAGCATCTAACCCTCTCCAGCAGACACAATGACCATCTCCACCTATACCAGACCTGCACCTCCCCATTGGGCTCCACCAGCCAGAAGGAACATGAACCTCAACATACTGGTTGTCATCCAAAGATTCCCTAGCACCACAGGCCGAAACTCGAGTACAGAAGACCCTGCCTTTGTCCCCTTAGGATATTGCTCCACTTCCATAGCTGCAGATAACTTAGCCCCAGCTACTGGTATGTGCTGACCTTTAACTGGACACAATCATATAGCATTCTTTTTGAGCCCTGATTTGGAAAAAGATCCATTTCCACTCTGCCTTCAGACAGTCATTCACAAAATTCTGAGCTGCCTCCCATCCCATTTTTGAAAGGCGTCTTGCCTCTTTGCACTAAAGAAATGCAATGAAAATCCACATTCCCTCAGTTCAGTTCACTTAATGTCCCTCCCTTCCATAGGAGGCACGTCTTGAAAGACAAGGTGGGTGAGGGAATACCTTCTGTTTGACCAATTTCTGGTGGTGAAAGAGCTTTCGAGCTTACACACAACTCTTCTCCAGGTCAGCGGAAGAAGACTTCTATGTAAGCTCAAAAGCTTGTCTCTGTCACCAACAGAAGTTGGTCCAACAGAAGATATTACTTCACCCACCTTCTCTCTCTAATATCCTGGGACCAAAGTGGCTACAACACTGCAAACAAGCCTTGAAAGAGCCCTCAAATAGAATAGTAAATTGGATTGTGGCATCTTAGCATGTCATACAACTAGTGAAAACTGAGTAAAACTGGAACTTACAGTCTTGTGGTGTCAAGCAAAGTGACTTAAACAAGAAGTATTCCATTTATCTTGACATTTTGCTTTACTGCCATTCCCAGAATCTCGTTTTATTCACTAACGTAATGGATCATTGCCTTCAACACCGTCTTGTAAACTCATTTCATCGGTATAGTTCCATTCATCCTTCTCCAGCTGCACCATTTTCTGCCTGCATCCTGAAGACTTGTCTATAGCAAGCTCTACACAATAAAGCGTAAATGTTTACAAGTAACTAGTGATTCTAGGAACCTCAGTTTTGCCCAATTTGAGGCTCTTTACAAAGGGACCCCATTTTCAGCAGGTGATTGGTCAGCCCTTTCTGGAAGCGCTTGGAAGGATGTCATAGCTCAAATCTTTTTGTCTTTGGGGCAACAGAAAACAAGGCTATTTCACTGATTTTTGTGCAGTGGATCACCTCTTCCGTGTTAGCGAAGCTTGCTGTGTAAGCGTTGCAAGTCTACAGAAATCACTTTAGACTGCAAGGACGAGATTTTCAAAAGGAACGAAGGGCAGTTAGGCACCTAACTTGTCTTTGTAATGCTCCCCCTACTTTCTCAAAGATGCTGACTTAGAGAGGGGCTTTGTTTTCCCACCCTGATTTGGGAAGTGGGTCTCAGATGGATTAGTCTAATACATTCCTAAACTGATTTCTAGTTAAATTTTTTGAAGGAAAATAAAATATTGGATTTTTTGAGAGAGAAAAACAGCTCACCCACAGTGCACACTCATAATTTGATTCAGAATCTTCATCGTTTAAATAAAATTTGCTGCCAAACGGAAATTTTGCTTAACAAGTTTCAAATTTTTAGATAAAATAACTCTTCTTAAAGTATGGTTATTTGGCGATGAAATGCTACATTCCACGTAACAAAAATCAGTCCCAAACTACATTATCCAATGTGAAAAGACTTAAATACTGTATTCGCCCTTTTACAAAGTGGAATAATTCCATACCTATCCACATCCTGACATTTCTCCTCAAATCAGGGCAAACAATTAGCCTTAATCCTTGTTAGTGCTGTATGTTTCCTTTAAATCCTGTTACCACATTCCTTCATGCAATCAACTGCCTTTTAAAAAATCAGTATCGGTTAAGTCTGCTTCTTCCAAGAAAGGTCATGACCTCCCTTTGCCCCCAGGCTCCTGACCTCTAGTTCCTGTCTGCGCTGTATCATTCTGTAAAGTTACAGCTCTCACAAACTAATCTATTTCAGCTGATTATTAATTCATCCGAAAGTCAGACGTGAACTCAAAGCCCGTCCCAACACATGGGAAAAATGAAGGGGGAAAAAATCAAACCAAATATTACCCTCTACTGCTTTAGGAAATATCTATGAACATTTTGTCCAGAGCACAGAGCGTTTCAAATTGAGCTACTTGAATATTTATAATATTTGAAAATCTTTTTAAAAAAACTGAGTTGAACTGATGCATTCATTTATTTTGGAAGTTTACCCAAGCCTTTGGCTGGAGATAAACAATCACTTTTGAACGCAATATGAACATCCAAACCGGGACGCTTGAGCAGTTGGAAACTCCCACAGGCCTTTGATGTCAATAACTTGCTAGATAATATCAGCAACATGCATAGTATGCACTGTTTATTCCAAAACGGGAGAGGAAAAACCTTGAGGAATTCATGTTTTCCCTTAAGAGATGTTCTTGCAACATGTGAATGTTACACAAAATATTTGGATTAGAAATTCCAGAATACAATCAGCATGTTAAAGCCCAAATAAATTAGAGGAAGAGAGACAGTTGCCAGCTATGGGTGAAACTCTGGCCCCATTAAAATCCAGGCAGGTTTTGGCATTGACTCTAAAGGGTTAGTATTTCACCCAATCTTGGGGAAAATATTGATGTTTTACTCGGAGGGGGGAAATTCCATGTAAAATCATCTCTCAGTTTGCAATACCTTCAAGACATCCTCAGACCTCAATATAAAAAAAGATTTTGTTATAAGCACCTGGGTGTACTTAATGGAGCCCCTCCCCCCAAAAATTGACATATTTCAAGTCTATGTCCAACAGAGGACGTGGAAGAAACATTTCAACAGCAGCAAAACTCAATGGCTTTCTCGGAGCACTCTATTCCTGTTAAAATTCAGCAAAAGCAGCAACATCACTTAGTGCGTAGTCTTTCGGAGACCAGTACATGCAATTGGAGAATTCAAATCTGTCCTTGCAGGGCATCCTTTACCATGCTCTTTTGAGCTGGAGGGATAGGGGCAGGGAGGAACCCGAAAAACAGAAACCAAATACTCTTACAATAATTCTTTTGGTTACCGATTATCTAGAATGGTCTCAAAACACAAGCAATTAACACATTACCAAAACTGGGAAGCACCAAACAACGTGGTTCTGTTGGTTTTTGGTATCTTATTTTAAACAAACAAAATTGAGCTAATCGATCTGGAAAATCTGATCCATGTTTGGGGATTTGCCATTGTTGCTGCTTTTATGTTTGCTTTCAGTTTTCTAGCCCCTCCTCACTCTGTCACCTCTAAATCCAAGATGCCATGTTTAACAGGAAAAAAAACTTAACGATGCGTGAGTTTCACACTATTAGCAGATTAAATTCTAAAGACTGCCTGTGGTAAACACAAAAGTCAAATGCCTTTCCCAGTGTTCAGCCTTTTAACTAAGGCTATGTCTACACTGGCAATTGAATGACAAAACTTTTGTCTTTTAGAGCTGTTAACACCCCCCACCACCCCCCGACAGACAAAAGTTTTGCCGGCGACAAGCACAGTGTGAACAGCGCTTTGTCGGCAGGAGCGCTCTCCTGCCAATAACGCTAATGCCGCTCATTGGGAGCGGACGTTTTTTGTCGGCAGGAGAGCCAAGAAACAGCAGCTACATTGCACGACTTTTAGCAGCACATCTGTAGCAACACAGCCATGTCGCTAAAAGCTGTGTAGTGTAGACATAGCCTATGACTGCAGGCTTGTTTATTTACGTTCCAACGCAACAATGACCGGTTTTGTCCGCTAAGCAGAAATAGCCATCTTAGTCTTCAATGCACATTAGATGCTAATTTGTGGGCAGAGTGCTTGATTTCTGTATGCCCTTGATCAAATAATGTATTGGCTAACCCCCACTGAACTCAGTGGAGTTGCATCGGATTTAAGTAAATTCAGAATCTGGCACCATCGCTCTTCAGAAAGGGAATTATTTGTCGATTTCACAGGACACCAGGATGCACCAAGCAAAGTTTACCAGATGTGGTTTTATCACCTCAACTTGAACTACTCTTTATTTTATAGGAACCCTATTTTTAAAAAAAGGTTATCAGATCCCAGTGATTACAAGAGCTTCACTTACATGCCCAAGCGTCTCTATAAAACCTCACTTTCAGGGCTTCTTTGGTCTAAATGTTTTTCAACTTAGAGAAACAACTTGCAGATGTAAGTAATTTTCCCTGTAAAGCTCTGACTGACCACTTGCCTGGTAAACTCATTTCGGAACTTTCTCTGCATTTTGAACCAAGTTCCTCAAACTCATTGACCAAAAGTTATTCTTTTAAGAACAGTTCATTTGGGGGGGAAAAAATGCAGCAAAAAGGAAGTTTCAATTACTTTGCGAACTGAAGCAGAACAATTACGATCCAAGCAAACTTTATTAGCTATGACATGCATGCTGATCCTTTTGTTTCCTGTGTGCAAAATCCTGTTGTAGGATTTTTTCCCCCGGCAACGAAATATTTCCCCTTTGCACAAAACACTGTACTCCACTTGGTTTTAGCAAAGAAGTCTCTATAAGTATCAACAAATTTACACAAAACCCCCTCACATTTTGTCTTTTATACAAGAACCAGGAATAACTGAATTTACGTTCAGTTACCGCTTGCTGTTTTACCAACATCCACAGATAATGCATCCGATGAGTGAGCTGTAGCTCACGAAAGCTTATGCTCAAATAAATTGGTTAGTCTCCAAGGTGCCACAAGTACTCCTGTTCTTTTTGCGAATACAGGCTAACACGGCTGCTACTCTGAAACAGATAATGTTGTTAGTATACACTAATTCTCCTGTATTTGTCTAGGAGAAAAAAATTAAACCATGAGCTGCCTTTACAGCTCGTGATGGAGGAAGCTTCTCATAGGTGCAGCAGCCTTAACGTATGTACTTTTTTTGAATCAATTGCAAGTCAAGAAATACCAACAACAAGCACATACAAAGTGCCAGATTTTCAGAAGTGTTCAGCACGTACAACTGGGGGACAGATTTTCAAAAAGGCTTGCTCCCATTGGGTACGTAGATAAAGTGACCTAATTTTCAAAAGTGCTCACCACACTAAAGTTCCCATTGAAAAAACCTTTCCCTACACGCCTTGCCTCGTTGCAATGTAGCGACCTCCAAAGAATCCAACGAGACAACTCCAGAACAGAGAGTTAACCATCTACAAGTACGCTGAGTAGTTGTTTGCTTGTAAAACAAATTACAGTCTAATTAAGAGTTCTGTCCTAAAGCAGAGGAGGGTAAGAAACAGACACAGGATTACAAGAAAGTGGATAACTTTCTACAAGACATTTTTATAGCAATAAGATAAACAACGTAAGCTGTAGCTCCCCAGTTGTTTCACCAATGTAGCAGGCTAAGTTTAGCTCAAAAGAAGAGCCGTTTCAACCTTGAGATTGGCAAAAGCCCTCCCAAAAGGAAGCAAGACCCTCTTTTTAGTCTGAATTTAGACTTGGTGTCTGTGGCCAGGGTGATAATGCGATGTTTTCTGTTGCAGACTAGGGGTAATGTTTTCAAAAGTACCTAACTGGTGGTGTATTAATTTAGACGGAATAAATAGGCCAAAGGTGTTAACGTCACCCAGTCAACATCCAACATTAAACAGTGTTAAACAAGGCATTTGGCATACGGAGACCTGAGCCTACTTAGCATTATGGCAAAGACACTATTAATCCTTTTATTAAAGAAAAAAAGGAAAACCAGTTAAAGCATTAACATTAAATGAGGATTTCATTTTAACCACATCCCTTGTTGGCTGGAGCGTGTTTTTAGAAGGAAAAAAACCCGTCTCTTAGTCTCTGAGATGGTATCAAAGATGATCATTTTCCTTTTTGGTAAAAGAGAAGAAGTTAGTTGAAATGGGCTGCAGCTGCTGATGCTGAAGCCTGATCCCACTTCATCTGACGGCATTTGGAATTCAGCTAGAGCTAATAGAGTTGGCGATGGCGTCTGGGTGCCTTTCCCTGTGTCCATTTGGTCATGACAGCTCCCAGGATTAGTACAAAGAAGGCTGCAGGAGATGGGGAGCCATGATTGTGAAGCTCACTCCAGTAGCCTCCATCTGTTCTTCCACATTTCCACCCCAAAGTCTCTCTCTTTAAGGACCCAAAAAGGGAGTGATGGGTGGAACAGCCTTTCCCCTCATTACTGTGTGACTCAATTAGGCCTCATTTCCAACACATCAGTTTCAGTTCACTGATTTCCAGACCCCCATTTTCTTATTTACCAAGCATAAGCATTTGAGTTATATCTGGAGGCCTTTCGTTAGACTAATGTAGTCTGTCTCCTTTTAGCACCTTTCCCTATTAACATTTGTTATTACAGATTACTGCGACATCTTCTGAACTTTCATGTAGTTTTTCCAACTGAGCTCACAATTAGAGTAAATTTGTAGGCCTGATTATCACAAGTGACATAGGAATCCATTTTCAAAAGCGTCTTAGCCATTCAGACTTAAGTTGTTTTTGAAAATGGGACTCAGGCACTTCTGAAAATTCTACCTAGGTCCCTTTCCTCTTTAGACTATGATTTTGTCACTAGCATTTACCCTAGACAGGCCCAGAATTACAACCCCTGCACTTCTAGGGTCTGCCATTGGAGCTTCTAGAGGATATTTTGTTGTCTTCTTCAATACATATCTGATCCTCTTCACCACCTAATGCCCCAATTCAGCAAAACTTTTAAGCACAGGAGTAACTGAGCATGAGTGGCGCCATTCAAAGAGACTTTTCATATCCTTAAGTTCTTTCCTGGTTTGCCTGCACATTAAGTCAGCAAGCCTTAAGTTAGTGGCACACTTGATTTTCCATGCTGTACTCACAGGCTTTATGGGCTGAATAAAGTAACATAACAAACTTGTTATTTTTGTTTAAAATAAGAGTCCATTAGCAGTAACTGATTCTCCACAGAGCCCACCTGGTTTGCTGACTTATTAACCTGAGACATTACTTGGCATCATTTTGCATCCACAGATTATGCCATTTCTTCCAGAATTCTTCCAGCAGAACTTGTGGGCTCTATGGGGCAAGGCAGAGCGCTCAGAGCTCACTGACTAACTGGAAGTGTTGCCACTGGGGCCGGAACACTTTTTACAGTAGGGGGTGCTGATAGCCAGTGGTCCCCCAACTTTTTACTTTGAACCCCTCCCCTTACCCCTCTCTGCCCCCCCGCTCCCCAGAGCTGGGGCCAGGACTGGGCTGTGGCTCCGGGAGGCTGGGGGGACGCGGACAGGAGTAAGAGGGCTGAGGCTGGGACCACAACTGGGGCCAGGAGCAGAGCCCCAGGTGTGGGTCCTGCAGCCAGGACCCACGTCCGGGGCTGGTTGCAAAGCTCCAGGCACGGGTCCTGTGGCAGTCGGGACCCCGGGCATGAGCCAGCCGCAGCTGGGACCCTGGGTGCGGGGCCAGGAGCAGAGCTCCAGAACCGGGGCTGGCAGCCGGAGAGGAGCCCCGGGAGCAGGGACGGCGGCACCGGGACCCTGGGCATGGGGTCGGAGGCCACGACCCCACACAAAACCCTGGAGGTGCTACAGCACCTTCCACTCCCCTAGTTCCCACACCGCTGGGATTTGCTGCTGCATCTGTTTTTGCCAACCTTAAAAAATGTCAAGCCGCTAACGTTTGCTCCTAAAATTTGGCAAACCTTACGCAGTGGGAAGTGACTAGCAAGACAGTAAAAAGAACAGGAGGACTTATGGCACCTTAGAGACTAACCAATTTATTTGAGCATAAGCTTTCGTGAGCTACAGCTACAGCCGATGAAGTGAGCTGTAGCTCACGAAAGCTTATGCTCAAATAAATTGGTTAGTCTCTAAGGTGCCACAAGTACTCCTTTTCTTTTTGCGGATACAGACTAATACGGCTGCTACTCTGAAACCTAGCAAGACAGTGAATGTCCAAATCTACTCGAAAGAGGATATTAGTCCAAAAGAGTATATGGGTTCTGTGATCAACCAGCAGCCCCATTACATGCACCAGCTCTGCTATGTTGGAGGACCCACAGCCCATATTAATTCAATGACAAACAACTAGCTGCTAGGAAGTCTCCCATATACTGTTAATAACTTCAGAAGGCAACAGAAGATCATATGCAATTTTCTTCCTGTCCATCTAGGAATGATGGAATAAATCAGCAAACTGACCTTTTGACTTCCTAGCTTTCCTGAAAAACAATCTAAACCACCAGCAGAATCCTTTATACGAGTTCCCTCAACGTCTAGCCTCAGAACCACAATTACATTGCCCCTTTGCAAACATAGTTTGCCACAACCATTGGGAGAAATGGGATGGGGGAGCCAATAAGCAATTTGTGTTCTGTAATGTTCTGAGGAAACACATATGCCTCTTTTCAAATCATAACACCATAATTTAAAATCACTTGCCAATTTCAAAGCTAAGAACTCATGCAAATTATTACTGCAAGACGGGGGGTGGGGGGGGGCGGGGGATTGTTTTCCTTTTGCAAAGATCAGCACCAAAAAATGTTGAAATGCATAAGATTTAAATCTAACCAGGGTCATCATATATTTGCCCCAAAGCCACTGTTTATAAAGAAAGAAAGGCAACTTTAGTAACCATTAACCTGCAAGCTTTGTGTATAATTTTTCTGGAGGAAAAAGTGTTCTTTTAAGCTGAACTTTCTGAGACTGTTAGTGTAAATATGACAAACCTTTGAGAAGGCGAATGTCTGAACTTGAAATTTCAGACAGGGAAAGGCAAATAAGCAGTGGAAGAAGAGACATGGGAAAGAGGGGACCAAAAATTAAGCTGCTATATTGCCAGGACCTTTGAAACACTGGCCTGAAATTGGGTCATTATGCATAAGTAGGGGTGGGAGGAAAGGAATTGCCAGCTTCATCCTCGGTCACAACAAACAAAATTATGCCCAGCCAGAGTGACGAACCACAGTACAACTTCTTCATTCACACTAGTACCTGTGAGACCCCCTTGCAAACTACAGAGTTTTTTGCATGTTACTGAGAAAAGGAACAACCAAAGAACCACTGAGAAGACATCACAAACTGCAGTTTGATTCTTAAGTCCAGTTTAGTGCTTTATAGAGTAGACTTGCAATGAGCATATCTCATAAGAATTATTTATTAATACTGCCAAAATGCATAGAGACCCCAGCTGAAGTCAAGGCCTTGTGATGTAACACCCTGGACAAATGCAGAGCAAGATACAGTCCCTGCCCTGACAGTCTTAACAGACAAGATAAAGGAAGAATTTTCCCATTGTACAGATGGAGACCTAAGGCACAGAGATATTACGGTCCTGTTCCAGCAAAGCACTTAAAAGCATGGGCTTGACTCTAAGGATGTGACTATATCTATTGTATCTCAGATCAGTCTCATTCGTTAAGAGCCATTTGAGCATCCTGTATACCACCAGGTCAAGATGTACAGAGCACCCGGAACAGCAGTAGCTTGAGGAATCCAAAGTAACACACTGTCGTCTTTATTTTCCTCTCATTTCTTAAAAGGAGCCTTAAATTCCGGCTGGCAACAAATTAACCAAACAAGTCTCGAGGGAGCATTCACCTCTGCCCACTGCCTATTTCTTTTGAGGATCACACTGTGCTGCTCAGCGAGCTGGCTCCTTCCCAAGTGTCCAGCATGGAACCAGACAGCAGATGTCTCCACAAATAGGCCTCTGCTGTTTTGTGTCGTCTTTTTCTTGCTGTTATCGTCTGCCCCGATGACCTCCGGGTTCCTCACGGTTTTTTTAAAGGGCAGTTAGCATCCAAGACCACACTTGAACTCTTACAATCTGCTGTTGAGGTCCCCTGCTGCATAACTTCCTTACCAAGGCCAGCACTCAGAACTGACTAAAATGTAGGTCTAGCTGTAATTTCAAGACCTCCCTTGAGCCCAGATCCGTCCATAAAATCTATAGGAATAGGCTCGCGAGGCAGCAGATTCCCCACTACATTCTCTGACCTGGATCAAGATATATATATATATACACACACACACACACAAACACACACACACACACGGCCTACCCCTAATTAGGGGATTTACACATCTGTGTGAAACATTCTAGCTTTGTCTACACACAGAGTTGCACCACTTAAAGCCATTTTAAAGACCAATTTAGTCAAAGGAGTGCAAGCCCCTGCATGGACACACTTACATCTATTTAAACCTGTCTTAAACTTCATTTAGTAAGGAATGGACTAAGGCACTTGTAACTACATGCTCGGCAGCTCTGTGAAGCACTCCAGCACATTGTCCTCACCCATGCTAAGCAAGAGACACCCAACTCCAACTCCAGTTCACACGCACCACCACCAAGCACAGTTGCCAACTTTCACATGGTAAATAAGCACCCCAACTTTCACAATAAGCCAAACATCAAGCTAATCCCATTTCAAAACAAGGCCAAAACAAACCAATCCCTAAGAACCACAACACTCTATGTGACTAGATCCCCCCGGTGTGCAGTCTGGGACTGTGGTGGGCTCGCGGTGCTCCCCGACTTTCTACCCCCCTTGGCCCCCTTTGCCAGGAGCTGATCAAAAAAAAGAAGCAACAAGCTACAGTACAAGCAATAAGCTACAAGCCAAACAAGCAACAAGTCAAAAAACTAGCCAACAAGCAACTCACAAGCCAATTAAGCCAAAAACAAGCCTAATTTCTGTGGTTTTTTTCCCCGGGTTTGGCATGTCTGCCACCAAGTGTCCTCAGCATACCAGCACACAAACTGCACCATAGCTAAATCTCAACAACCTACTGGGGGAAAGGGAATATTTGCAGGTTGTTTCGCTTGTTCGTTTCTAGAGAACGACAATGTTCTCTTAAGGCCTTTTCCCTGTAAGTCATAGCCCGGTGTTTACAAGTGCAGCTACAGTTTTAAGTTTTTTTTACCTGGGAAATGTGCTCAAATTCCTGCCAGTTACTCCCAGCAGGCACTGCTTCTCTCACTGCCGGGGCATCAGTTATATAAGCAATCCAACTTTTACACAAGTAGTTTACTGTACTTACCAGGATAATGTAACCAATGTCAGAAAAACCAACTTTCCTTTGGGACAGGCCTGTCATACTCTCTGGTCCTAATCTAAAAGGATTACAGTATTTCTAGTCAAACATAAGGCCGTGTTGCTTAATCTAAATTAGGGAAGAGAAAAAAGAAAAAATTGACTCAGTAAAATATTGCAAAATTAACCTCTCTGCTGGATCTAAGCCAGTAGTTCTCAAACGTTTGTACTGGTGACCCCTTTCACATAGCAAGCCTCTGTGTGCGACCCCCCCTTATAAATTAAAAACACTTTTTTATATATTTAACACCATTATAAATGCTGGAGGCAAAGCGGGATTTGGGGGGGGGGAGGCTGACAGCTCGCAACTCCCCATGTAACCTCGTGATTACACGAGGGGTCCCGACGCCCAGTTTGAGAACCCCTGATCTAAGCAATCTATGCCTTATGCTCAAGAGCACTATCAGGCATTCTACAATTAGACTTTCTCTTGCTCCAAGCTGGAGCTGTCTGTTAGGTTAGCATGCACCATGAATATTCCTCGTCATATTAGCACACAAATTGTGGCAGAGAAATCTCAACATCTTTACAACAATTAAGAAGTCATTTCTCAGCCTCAAAATGTGTTTAAAAAAGTTTTCCCGAGGACAGATACCGCAGTGTTCAAGCAAAGCATTCGGCTGTCTATTGATAGTTCTTCCCTTCACATAAACTAAAACTGACCAGCCCTACAGAGGGGAAGGACGGTCTAAGAGTGAGAGTCTAAGGTTCAGTCCTCACTCCAAAGCTTGTAGGCACTGGTGCTCTTCAGAACCAGAATGGAAGTCATTTTTGCATCACCCCACTCATCTGATTTGGGAGGGCCACCGACAGGCCCCCACCCCCCACCAAATGTGTGTCATTGCACACTTACCGAATGAAAAGCCTAAGGTTTATTTTCAGGGGGGAGAGAAGAGAAAGTCACAGCTGCTGCTCTGCGACTACACAAAAGAGGAAATATTTCTTTTGGGCACCCCACAGTCCAAGGTGGCTTTATGGAGTTCACACGCTAAGTGGATCATGCAACAAAACCCAACCCTCACAGGGCCCATACAGTTCCAGGACAGCACGAAAACTCTTCCCCTTACTAGAAGGAACAGAGTCAAAGATTACATCTGCCTTCCAACCACAGAAGAACAACAAACCCTGTAGTCCTTGCACAAGTCTCGCTACTCAAGGAACTGCACTTTTCCACTGAAATCAGACTGAGCACGCCATCTTCTTGGCAACCTTGGAAAGAGTCAACTTGGGAGAGCCGAATACAAGAAGGTAGCTTTCAAACATACCGCTAATCAGCACGGTTATACTGGTAAAACTTTTTAAGTGTAGAGCAGGCCTTTGCCACCCCTCTTCCACTAAATGTTCAGCGCAAAGGTTAACAGCCTTTGCTGCGCTGCAGCCCGTGGTGTTTGCGAGGAGTCACAGGGATGTATTCTGCGTGCAGATGTGGTCGCCCCATCTCAAAAAAGATGGATTGGAAACGGAAAAGGTTCAGAAAAGGGCAACAAAAATTATTAGGGGTATGGAATGGCTGCCATATGAGGAGAAATTAATAAGACTGGGACTGTTCAGCTTGGAAAAGAGACGACTAAGGGGGATATGTCAGAGGTCTATAAAATCATGACTGGTGTGGAGAAAATAAATAAGAAAGTGTTATTTACTCCTTCTCATAACACAACAACTAGGGGTCACCAAATGTAATTAACAGGCAGCAGATTTAAAACAAACAAAAGGAAGTATTTCTTCACACAACGCACAGCCAACCTGTGGAACTTCTTGCCAGAGGATGTTGTGAAGGCCAAGACTATAACAGGGTTCAAAACAGAACTAGATAAGTTCAATGGCTATTAGGCAGGATGGACAGGGATGGTGTCCCTAGCCTCTGTTTGCCTGAAGCTGGGAATGGGTGACCAGGGATGGATCACTTGATGATTCCCTGTTCTGTTCATTCCCTCTGGAGCACCTGACATTGGCCACTGTCGGAAGACAGGATACCGGGCTAGATCGATCTTTGGTCTGACACAGTAGCGCCATTCTTATGTTCTGGAATACACACAGCAAACCTAGTAATAATGGCATTTCTTGGTACTTTGAATTTCTTCAAGAAATGGGGCTATATCGGGGGAAAACTGGATTTTTAGACTATTTAATTAATCTTCTCTCTGTGCTCAACACCCCTCCCAGGCCAACGGGGAGAGAAAAGCACATCCCCACCCTGGCCAGCAGGCATGCTTGGCACATAAGCCCTGCTGAACTCTAGCATTACCTTTGTTTCACCATTACCCTTTAGGGAAGCTACAAAAGCCAGCCTGTAAACAACTAGCCTGCGCCCAAAATAGGCCAGTAAGACCAATAGATTTCCCTCCTCACTGCTGTATTCCTACCCTAAGCCCTTTTCAGGTCAATTCTAAAGGATATATTCCTTGCATTAGTCATGCTATTCTTTTGTAAGTACAGGGCTGGCATCTTCAGAACATAGACTCATAGAATATCAGGGTTGGAAGGGACCTCAGGAGGTCATCTAGCCCTACCCCCTGCAGAACTGCTGACTTGCCCTTGGTGAATCCATGCTGACTGTTCCTGATCACTTGCCTCTATTCTAAGTGCTTCAGAATTAATTCCTTGAGGACCTGCTCCATGATTTTTACAGGGACTGAGGTGAGGCTGACTGGCCTGTAGTTCCCAGGATCCTCCTCCTTCCCTTTTTTAAAGATGGGCACTACATTAGCCTTTTTCCAGTCGTCCGGGACCTCCCCCGATCGCCATGAGTTTTCAAAGATAATGGCCAATGGCTCTGCAATCACATCTGCCAACTCTCTAAGCACTCTCGGATGCAGCGCATCCGGCCCCATGGACTTGTGCTCGTCCAGCTTTTCGAAATAGTCCTGAACCACTTCTTTCTCCGCAGAGGGCTGGTCACCTCCTCCCCATGCTGTACTGCCCAGTGCAGCAGTCTGGGAGCTGACCTTGTTCGTGAAGACAGAGGCGAAAAAAGCATTGAGTACATTCGCTTTTTCCACATCCTCTGTCACGAGGTTGCCTCCCTCATTCAGTAAGGGGCCCACACTTTCTTTGACTTTCTTCTTGTTGCTAACATACCTGAAGAAACCCTTCTTGTTACTCTTAACATCTCTTGCTAGCTGCAACTCCAGGTGTGATTTGGCCTTCCTGATTTCACTCCTGCATTCCCGAGCAATATTTTTATACTCATCCCTGGTCATTTGTCCAATCTTCTACTTCTTGTAAGCTTCTTTTTTGTGTTTAAGATCAGCAAGGATTTCACTGTGAAGCCAAGCTGGTCGCCTGCCATATTTACTATTCTTTCTACACATCGGGATGGTTTGTTCCTGTAACCTCAATAAGGATTCTTTAAAATATAGCCAGCTCTCCTGGACTCCTTTCCCCCTCACGTTATTCTGCCAGGGGATCCTGCCCATCAGTTCCCTGAGGGAGTCAAAGTCTGCTTTTCTGAAGTCCAGGGTCCGTATTCTGTTGCTCTCCTTTCTTCCCTGTGTCAAGATCTTGAACTCGACCATCTCATGGTCACTGCCTCCCAGGTTCTCCTCCACTTTTGCTTCCCCTACTAATTCTCCCCAGTTTGTGAGCAGCAGGTCAAAAAGAGCTCTGCCCCTAATTGGTTCCTCCAGCACTTGCACCAGGAAATTGTCCTCTACACTTCCCAAAAACTTCTTGGATTGTCTGTGCACGGCTGTATTGCTCTCCCAGCAGATATCAGGGTGACTGAAGTCTCCCATGAGAACCAGGGCCTGCAATCTAGTAACTTCCATTAGTTGCCGGAAGAAAGCCTCGTCCACCTCATCCCCCTGGTCTGGTGGTCTATAGCAGACTCCCACCACGACATCACCCTCGTTGCTCACACTTCTAAACTTAATCCAGAGACTCTCAGGTTTTACTGCAGTTTCATACCAGAGCTCTGAGCAGTCATACTGCTCTCTTACATACAATGCAACTCCCCCACCTTTTCTGCCCTGCCTGTCCTTCCTGAACAGTTTATATCCATCCATGACAGTACTCCAGTCATGTGAGTTATCCCACCAAGTCTCTGTTATTCCAACCACATCATAATTCCTTGACTGTGCCAGGACTTCCAGTTCTCCCTGCTTGTTTCCCAGGCTTCGTGCATTTGTGTATAGGCACTTCACTGATCCTCCCGCTTTCTCAGTATGAGGTAGGAGCCCTCCCCCTTGCGCTCTCCTGCTCGTGCTTCCTCCCTGTATCCCACTTCCCCACTTACCTCAGGGCTTTGGTCTCCTTTCCCTGGTGAACCTAGTTTAAAGCCCCACTTTTGTTTTCACGTTGACTTGTCTTTTTTATTTTTAAGATGATCTTCCAAAAAAAAGTTAACTAAAAAAGAAAAAGGAGAGAAGGGAGCAGCACCCCAGCAGGGAATTATGTACTGATCCACATGACACAAGACAAAGCGTACGTCTACACAGCTACTAGACACCCATGGCTGGCCCAGTGCCAGTCAACTCAGGCTCACGGGGCTGTTTCACTACTGTGTAGACATCTGGGCTTGGGCTGGTGCCCAGGCTCTAGGACCCTGTAAGGCGGGAGGATCCTAGAGCTCAGGTTCCAGCCTCAGCCCAGAAGAATACACAAAAAACAGCCCCACAGCCCAAGCCCCAAGAGCCCGAGTCAACTGGCGGGTTTTTCTTTGCTGTGTAGACGTACCCAAAGAGATGCCAACAGAGCTGAAGCCATGCAATGGATGGTCAAACTCATGATAAAGAATGAGGAGAGTTGTCATTCCCATAAGTTTGGGGTTTTCTTTCTGAAGGTCAGTGCATTGGAAAGGTCAAATACATGGCCACGAGCAGAGCTTAGGCCAGTATCTGCACGACATTCCCAAGAAACAGCCTTTGCCGGAGTTTGAACAGTTCCAGTATGAGTATTTCTACCCCAGAAAAGGTGGAACCATAATCGGACAATGCCTCCCTCCCAGCAAGAAAAGGGACTAGGATTCTTAACCGGCCTGTTTACATTGCACTGCTGGACAGTATATTAGTTTATTATGACTCAAACCTTTACCACCTATTAAGTTAATCTCGCCCTAGTCCTGAATCACACACGGATCCATTGAGCTGCCACAAGGAGTAGACCCAAACGCCTACAGCAAGATTGTAGTACAGAAAATCTGTTTGGGTTTTTTTAAAGGAAACGCCGTAAGAATGAGCTCATCTCTACGTCTTTCAGGACACAAATGCTCAAAGATCAGTTACACAAGAGGCCTCTGCACTCCCAGGCCTCCCACTGCACCAGGACGTGGCTCAATGGGGCTCCAAGCTGGCCTAACAGTAAAATGCTTCAGACGGGGTCACATCTTCCTGTACATCTATACCGCACCTAGTCAACGGGCCGTCATCCTGATCTGAGCACATGGGAACTGCCATAATACAAACTGATCGCAAACAATGCTGAAAGGCACCTTACCGCACAGAGAAACAGGACACCCAAAAGAGGAAGTCACTGATGATCTTCCGTTTTTTGGGGGGGGGTTTTAAACTGCGAGTTGAACCTCACCCCACTTCTGCCCCCAAAACGCAAGCCCTTCTCCTCTTCCTACCATCCGTGACCTGCTCAACATACAGTCTGTCTCAGGATCAGCCCTGAGTTTCAGTTTCCAAGGCCTTGATACTCAGCTGGAGTTGGAAACTCAGGAAGGAGGCAAAAAATGTGTGTGTGGGGGGAGGGGGGGAGGAGTCTGCTCCTTTCACAGGCCACTGTGAAGGAGAGGCTGTCTAAAAGGTCATTTGCTGGTAGCACTTACAGTACTGTATTTATCGCTAGTCCTAGCCAACAGGCAGAGGAGGACCACCCAGCATGCTAGTATCTGTGCTCCTGCACAGTGGTGCTTTTGTAATGTAGCCAGTGCTACCATTCCAGCCGCCACTGAGGAGGGTGACTCTAATCAGTTTCATGGTACTGGTGGGGTTTCCATACAGCACCAGCTCATTGCACGCAGGGTGGGAGGAGATTTGCAGGATTCACCAACTTGAATGACTGATCGCAACCACCATATTTTCCACTTTAAAACACGTTTCCATTTGGAAAGAGATAAAAAAAAAAAGGTTTATACACAATATGGTCTCTCCAAATCACTTTACTCTCCCTACACTGCCTCTACCCACGTAGCACTTGGGAAGACACAGATTACCGCCACACAAGAGTGAGCTCCCTATTTGGGCAGCGCTGGGTCTAACCATGGTAAATATTGATCGTTAATAGGAGTGCGTTTACTTAAATGAAGCAGAGAGTAGGACAGTCCAGTTACACGGGTCCTGTGAAATAGTTATACACCTGCTAAAATCAATTTTTTCCACTTATTAAGTAAAGCCAATGCCAAGTTTCAGCCCAGTGGGTTTTTATAGCCGACTTATAAATCCTGGACACCAGAGGCTTATAATGGAAATTCTGCTGCAGTGACACTGTCAGTCACTGCAACAACTCTTCCTTCTTTTGTCTCAATGACAGAAGTTGGTCTTGCCGTTTGCTGTTGCAGTCAAAAGCCTGAAACAGTTACTTCTTCTTAAATTATCTTAGGGTGCTGCTGGAGCAAGCCAACCAAATGGGAGGGGAAGGGGGCAAAGAGCTTTCAATTTCATTTCACGTGAATCCAAATGCTGACCACTAGTACATTTTGGGAGGGGTAAAACATGAATTTTCTATCCACTACTCACAGCAATTTCATTGTTATCAGTTTCTCCATTCCCCTACCCAGCAGGGGGAAGAGTATGATTTCTTGGCCTTGGCACTTGATGACAAGAAGCATGGATATTTGCATCAAGAATAAAAAAAAAAAGTCTTGAAGCACAGATAAGAACTGAGCCATGCCCTTCAGGTAAGCAAACAATTTAAGCTCTTGTTCCTGCTGCTAGTACGTAACCGGAGACCCTATGTTGTTCCACGCTGTTTTCACACCTCAGTATTTTCCAGCACACAAAGCAGCATCCAATTCCTAAACAGACATACTTTAAAAAGAAAAAGAAAAAGGTGCAATTCTCCTTGTTCCTCATTCAGTCATGAAGCATAATAACCAACATAACTATGAGCACAAGACAACACATTCACTTACACACAGCTATTTATGTTCTCATGAAGAGAAGAGAGACCAGAACCTCTCTATCGCCTCAAGTTCTGGATTAATACATAGCAGAATCTGCATGTCCACTAGCAGTTGCTCAATGAGAATTTTGTAAATTCACTGAAGCTAGAGTTCACACTCGAACATTCCCAGCTTGGGGGTAAGTTATACTTAGGCCTGGTAGACTCAAATCAAGCTATCTCCTTTGATTCACTGATCCATATCATTTATCTATCTATTTAACTTTAAAAGAAGGGTTCTCATGTTTCATCTGTTTTTCTATATGTGAATTGCTCACAATATCAGAACAGAATCTCAATTAAAAAAAAAGTACAGCAGAGCTTAACGTCTGTTTTCTGTGATTAAACTGTTCTGTCTCAGACAGCGTAAGCTGCTCCAATTATTCAAAAGAAATCCAGTTGTTTCCAGGTATTACGAAAGGCCAAAAAACAGGCCTATGTCAAAATGTAACTGAAATCAATAAACCATTCTGCTCAGAAGGAAAAAAAACAAAACAAATGTGAATCAAATCCCAAGGAAGTTGATTTCATACCACAAAACTCCTATTTTAAACTGCCCAGTAGCCTCCCTAACCACCAGTCCAAAGGCAACATGCAGCAAAATTTACATTGTGTGGCTGTACACCCAGACATCTGGAGCAAAGACCTGCTCTTTAAAATAAAAACCCTTACAATGGTTCTGGAAGGGGGACACACACACACAGAGAAATGTGAGCCAAACCACTGTCTGAGGCAGAACAGCTTAATCACAGAAAACACACATTAAGCTCTGCTGTACATGCCTACCAATAGTACTGGCGGACAGCACAAGGGGTTAACGCTTGTTGCGTGCTAGAGAATGAAGGGCCTATATAAAAAGAATCAGAATGAGGAATTTTGTCCGTTTTTGCCCCTGATAAATCTGCATTCCAGTCTGTCAGCTATCTTGTTATCCCCAGAGCTGCTGAAGTGTCTCTGGCTGTAACTAAGCATGACTCCTACTTTGGGTAATGGAAATAAAGTATGTGTGCTGAGCCTATTCAGCGTTCCTGTCCTCAAACTCAAAAACCACAGTCGAAAAATATCCCAGGGTAGCACAAGGGAGCTTATACAATACACGGGAGAAGCCAGCTCAATGTATTTCACTCAGGTAGTTAATGGTTCGTGGTAAAAGTACAGGAAAGGATAACGTGGAGCAGTCAACAAAAGGCTGCCCAGTGCGAAGGGTTAGCCGAACAGGAGTTTTTAGTGTATATACAAAATGTCATCTCAAATTCACAGGTCCAATTTACCTGACAGCTCTTCACCAGCACACATTTTGAAGTGGCATTATCAAATTAAACAAAGCTATCATTCACAGGAAACTCTGCCTCGAGTACAAATTATAGTGTTGTTAAGTTTATCTGACAATGCCTGGCCTTTAAGTGCTGTATAATTATTCCTAAATCTTTCAGGAAAGAATGTGAATATTTTAAAGCTATAATTCACTAACAAGGAGGAAATCTCATTTATCCTTTAGTGCATATTTTGCTCTTCAGAAATTAACCTTTACTCGCCAGAACTGTTTTTTTCAGTTTCCTGTGAGGTTTTCACTCTTGCAGAAAAGCTATAAAGACAAGAAATTAATGATCACACTCTCATGTATAAAATGCTTTGAACACCGGACACACAGTTTCCAGACACATGAGACAGACTGAGCTACTTACATACAGCATTATAGGAACTGATACGGCAACAGATAAGATGTAAAGTATAAAAGCAGTCCCACCTCCACTCAGGTATTATTGGCAGCTCTCCTGGTAGCTACCTTGAGTTTCAGATCTCTGAAAAGGCTGGCTGTTCTGGTAAGCCAGGATGTGTGTGTGATGACATCTGCTTTATAATGGAAAAGGAGCCTTTAAAGAAGTAGAGGAATGAGTTCAACTAATTTTATTAGCTATATCCCTGCAAGGTCACTACATGTATCCATTCAGTCTTTGACAAAGTATTAGGACTTCCGTGGGGGCTCCCCCATGGGAAGCAGCCTGCAGGATCAGGGCCTGTATTAGGAGAGAATATTCTCCTTGTTTGGCAGCTTCACGCCCTGTGCAGGGTTCTCACCACCCACCACCCCATGAAGGATTTCACAAATCACTCCTAATATTCACCAGTAAGCTTGTTTTAGGCTCAGGTTATCAGTGACCAAAGAGACAATTTTCAGAGTAACAGCCGTGTTAGTCTGTATTCGTAAAAAGAAAAAAGAAAAAAGAAAAGGAGTACTTGTGGCACCTTAGAGACTAACCAGTTTATTTGAGCATGAGCTTTCGTGAGCTACAGCTCACTTCATCGGATGCATAGCAGTTTCCATGATATGCTATGCATCCGATGAAGTGAGCTGTAGCTCACGAAAGCTCATGCTCAAATAAACTGGTTAGTCTCTAAGGTGCCACAAGTACTCCTTTTCTTTTTTCTTTTTAAAGAGACAATTAGTGCTCTCCATTACCCTGTTTAGATACAGAGTCACTGGACCGGAGTGACTCCGGATGCCCAGTGTGGAGGCTCACAATTTCCCCTGGGGCAACAAAGCAGATTTTGGGCCAAAGAGTCTATATAATTGTTAAATTTTCCTTCCCCGCCAGTGGCTTTCTGCCGTCCCTTATGTTTGCAGTTCCTTTCCTTAATTGATCAGCATTCTCAGGAATGGGCAGATGGCCAGAATCAGCAGCAGAACAAGATACCACACTAATATCCATAGGATCTCTGTGCTTCTCAGATTTCAACTCTGCATTCAACCCTGTCATTATTAGATTGTTCAGAACCAAATGGGACTCTGCTTAAAGCAATCAACCCAGAGAGAAAAATGGAACACGTCTGGGAGGCCCCGAACTCGCATTGTGCTCTGTCGAGGCGGAGCTCATTGCAGGCTTGGGACCCGGGTTACTAACTTTTTATTAAACATTAACAGAACCGCAGACAGTAAGTTTCTTACATAAGAAAGGAGAGAGACTGTGGCAGACAAGACAAGAGAGTAGAGTTGAAGCAACAGATGAGGTACATTATAGATAGACAGAGTGTTCAAAAGAAAAAAAAAAACCCGTTCCCTTTAATAGTTGAGCTGTTAATCTATCACAGGCAGCAAGTTGTTCCAAATATATTTATAAAAGATCATTTGATGCCAAAGAAAGGAAGATGTATGGCCACTGTGATTCAGGCCAGCAGTCATTTAAAAACTGACAGTTAAGTACTTCCAGCGTTGCATCTGCTTTTCCAACAACATACATTATGTCAGCTGCCACCACCACACCAGAAGTGATTCATCCCACCCCTCGGCACAGTACAGAGCACCTTGATAAGACTCCCACTCATTGATACTCATTTACTAGCATTTTGAAAACCTTGCAAGAGAAAGAAATAAAACTGGAGTTAAAAATCTCATTTTCCCAACCCCCTGCAACTCTGCACTTCTCTTAGCTTCAAATCATAAAGGCCTTTTAGGATTTAAACCAGTGGGTAGGGGGGAAAAGCCAGCGTTTAAAGGGTTTTCAGTTACCATCATTTTATTGCCGTTCTTAGCCTCTAAACATTAGTTATGAAGAAACCTATCTTTCCACAGTCTCACTCCAGATACTGTAAAGTGAGCGAGTTATTAGATAAAATAATAAATGAGCTATTTTAGATTTTTACCCTATCCCTGTCTAAACTAAGGGCCGTTTTTGTTTACACTTTCTGGCTGCAGGTTACAAATCGTAACCTATAGCATAACACCACCATTCAAAATTCTTCAGATACAGCGAGCACACAAGTACTATATCAAGGCCAAGCTGTAAAAGCTAGTCCAGCAGTCACGATGTACGTTAACTGTCAAAGATTAGTGTTTCTGAAACTGTGGATCGCAGCAATAATGTTACCAGACTGTCCTCCTACATGCTGATGAAATTTGTCAATGGATTTCCTCTCGATTGACAGGAGCTAAAACCGAGATTATTATAAAGGGATTAGAACTGCACTGAAAAATTACGCAAAGTGGATTTAACATTAAACTCCATATAACTCACTATTATTCTCTGCAATTATACCTGGGTCTTGCAGAAATTGCTTAAAGTAGTGCTTCGCTACCTTTCCAGACTACTATACCCCTTTCAGGAGTCTAAAGCCCAAGCCCTGCTGTCCAGGGCTGAAGCATGTCATTTAGCTTCACGGGGCACCCTGCTTGCCATCCCCTAATGCCGGCCCTGCTCTTGCAACACCCCATCTCACGACCCCCAGATTGAGAAACACTAATCTATATGAGTTGACGTATCCCCTGGAAGACCTCTGTGTACCCTAGGGGTTCGCATATCACTGGTCGAGAACCACTGGCTTAAAACAATATCAAACTAATTTCCTCTCCCCCAGTTAAAAGTTTTGAGCTTTTAGCCAGGGTTTTTTGGGAGTTAGGGAGGGAGGTTAAGACTCAAAAGCACTTACAGATTGTCTGACCAGCAAGCAAAAAGTAACATCCTTTCGCTTGAAACACGAAAGTTCCAGAGCAGAGAGAAGAGATGGGAGTATGCAGAACTCAATCAACAAATGATTGCGCTAAGGGAAAGTGATCTCATTATGAGAGCGATTGTAAGCAAACCAGAATTGTTATGTAAATAGAACTGAATCATTACTGGAAATGCTGCTGGAGCATTTATTTTTCCACTGGGCAAAAAAGAAGAAAAATGTAGGGTCTTATGGTGCCAACAATTTTATATCAGAACCACACACTCTAATCAATGGGGAGTTCAGATTAAGGAAAAATAAATAAAAATCAATGGCATTCAGTGCTTACTCCTCATCTGTATGCTGGTTTCTGCCCGTTTCATACGCCATGAGTTTCTTCTCTCTTCCCTTCCTAACATGGATCCTCTTAGGATTCCAGTGTTGGCCCCCCGCTGTAGTTTAACAGGTGTTAGCTGGTTGAGATTAACTTGAAGTGGAGTGGTGCCCAGTGGTGCCAAGTAACCCTACAATTTGCCCAGTCTACAGTAGAATTTTAAAACCTAATAGCTACCACATTTTAAAAAGTCACACCTTTCACCCTAGTGTGGAGAGGTCCTTGGCTGCTCCAGCCCTGCCCCATTCAATCATTACCTTCTTTGAGGCAAACGGCTATGAAACAAGTAACAAATTAAGGACAGCCATCTCCCACAAAATAAACCCAAAGGAGGAAAACCCTTGGAAATCTGAAATGGTGGCTCCATTTACCCAAACCCCTGGATTAAGTTGCTTTTCTTTGCTCATTGGCTGCTTTTATCCTTATTCCTACCTTCCACATACAAACATGCTCCCCTCCTTGTCTACTGTCCCCACCTTTGTGGCAGTCTGCATTCGGGCCAGGAAGAGCTCCAGGAAACCCGCACTACTCACACAGACTTTCTGCAGCACCCATTGGGGCATATGGACTTTATGAAGTTCACAAAAACACACTTAAGTCTAAAACAAAACACCACACACTGAAATCCAAGGAAGAGACTAGGCCAGTCTGAGGTGAATGGTCAAGCCACTGAGGAGATGATAAACTTAAAAACAAAAACTGAAGATCTATATTAAACCCACTATAGCTCCCAACATCTTCCCTGACAGGCCTCAAATTTGCCAGAACAAATCTACTCCAGGCTGCGATCTTAAGGGACTATTCTGATCATGTTGTGTGGTCTCCTCCTCAGAACAGGCCATTGCGCTTAACCCACCAATTCCTGCATCAAGGCCAATAACTCGTGATCAAACTAAAACATTTCCAATGGACTGGTGTGGTTTAGATGAAGATAGGTGGGGCTCAAGGTTGGATTTATAAGGGGAAGCTCGTGTCCATGTGAGAACTGTGCAGAGACTAGCATCTCCGCATTTGTTACATCTTGCTCAAAAGGCTCTCAATGCAACCATCATGGTTCCCCACAAGGAAAGGGCCCTATGAGAGGACACAGAGTACTTTATTTCTCTCAGTCAGGACAATGAATGACAAAGTATGACGGGGTGTGTGCCCCACACAGGCCCTGACGGGGTTAATGTGAGCCTGAGGCGTCAATTGTGGTACCTGGCTGCACCTGGAGGGAATGCCAGGTTTAACTGAACACAAAGCCCAGCTGAGCAGCAGCAGGCTGGTTATCATAAAGAGAGACAAGGTGCAGGAGGCAATATCCTTTTTTTTTAGACCAACTTCTGCTGGTGAAAGAGACAAGCTTGCGAGCTACACAGACATCGTCTTCAGGTGACCTCTGAGCTCCGGGGAGCTCAAAAGCTCACCTCACCCACCTTGTCTCGCTAATATCCTGGGACCAACACGGCTGCAGCAACATTGCAAACGACCTATTATACAGAGAGGAAGTTTGTAGCAGAAGAGAGACACAGGGAAGGAATCTGCAGTCACTTTCTGGGAACAGAGAGGTGATGAGCAGTAAACCCACGACGGCGGGGAGGGGAGAGTAAGGCCTGGGATCCTAGCCCTGAAAGAAGGGTCAACCCAGAGAAGCTGTGGGGAAGAAATCCTGAGAAAGGCTGAGAAGGAAGAAGCCCAGAGTAGGACTGTAGAGACTTGGCAGCTGGTTACAGGATCCCTGGGCTGGAATCCAGTGTAGAGGGAGTGTCTGGGGTTCCCCTACCAGCCACTAGGAAAGTGGCATAAAGCCACCTGACCAAAGGGCACAAGGACATGCCAAGAGGGTGCCTAGATCATGGGTCCCAGAGTTGATGCGAAAGACCTGTTGTAAAGGCATTAGACTGTTATGTCAAACTTTGTTACCCCAACAGGGAAGGACATAAATATTGCAACCTGGCTGGAGGGCCGAGTTACAGAAGAGAGACCTGGCCTCAATGAGACGTTCCCGCAGTGAGTAAACCCCTTTACACAGAGTTTTTTTTCTGATCTCACAGTCCCTTCCCTGCAATGAGCTTCCCATAGCTGTCTTGCACAGTGACAATTCCCCTAAAGATGGCCTGCGTTTGTAGACTGGAACAATTGGCTCAAAACAAATTCAGTGTTCTTCTTGTATGAAGTTTAGGCTTAACCTCAGACAGACCTTTTTTATTTTGGGGGGGGGGGGGAGAAGAGGAAGGAGGGAGTGCAAATCTCTGCGGTAGCCAAAATATATACTGTACACACACACTAAGACAAAAGGCACTGTTGTCGTGAACACTTTACTGTACATTTCAGTGTGTGTTTGCAGTTTATGAAGAATTATTTTGTAACAAGTTCACAACTGCTCCAGTCTCCCTGACTAAATAACTTCTCACCTTCTTTGTTGTATTGGAATGGCCCAAGAGTTTGCATTTATAACTGTAGGAGGGGAAACACCTGTATCTTTAATTTACCAAATGGCCAAATCTATAGCCAAATTTAGCTCCTTTTAACAATGCTCATTTTGAGTAGAGTGCATCTACTTACTCTTTAATCTTCTATGGATAAAGCCTCCTTTAAAAAAAAAAAAGTATTCCTAGTAAAAAGACTATTTCTGGCCAATTGGTTATAAAGACATTCAAACAAGAGTCTCATGTTTTTAGGAGGACTAGTAACTTCATTCCAGCCGGTAAACCCTGATGGGGTCTGTATGTTCCAAGAATGCTGAATCGAACCAGGTTCAACCATTAAAAAAAAAAAAAAAAAGCAAGCCCACAAAGGACAGTATAAAGGAGTGAAACATTCATACTGAAATCCATGTAATCTTTTAAAATGCCATTATTAGAACCCGCAGCATCAGCTGAGCATGATTTGCAACCTCCCATCGAGACCCGGAATGTGGAATTTTCTATACCAATTTGTCGAAACCACCAAGTGAAGATTCCAACTTATACTTTCGTAAAGTTAGATTCCTTGGCTAGCAAATCCCTTAAACTCCTAGGGTACGTGGAGCTGTTAGGAGAACATTAAATCCATTGCATTTAAACACACACACACACCCCCGACAAATAATTGCCATTTGAAACTACGGAAAGTAGTGTGGTGCCTTTAGCTGTCTTTGGACCTTTGTTTTAGATGCCTTTTTATTTTTGGCTCCATAAAAAATCCTGTCGTCTTATCCCCCTTGCAAAACACTGCCATCAATCCAAGCTCTCACCCATGCTCAGCTGTTTGTGCACTGTGTTCAATAGCGGCTATTCCCATACCATTCTGGAAGGGAAGAAGCTTGAATGCTTGCTACAATGAGCTCTCCCATGTGCAATAACCCACAGGCAAAGTATCTGGGGTGCCCATTACATGGAGGACAAGCAGCACTACTCTTCTCTACTGTACACATTTAATTAGCACTCACTCTGTTCTTGTTCTTTCACTCGTGGAGCAATAACCCACCCTTGGACCTGCCTACCTTCAGAACAGAGCCAGTGCATGTCAGGTCATTAAGGTGTATTCAGTGAGACACCACTAATTCCCCCCCACACAAAACATGCACACATCATGTTTTGGAGGCTTAAAGAAAACCAGATGTGCCACTGTTCCTACAGAATCAGACACACAGAGACGTTACAGAACTGTGTGAAGACGATACTGGCGGGGCACAAATGGGATAAGTCAGCGTAGTGGAACAAGCAGACATTTGATTTCACCTCCATTCAAAAGAACTGGTAAAGTCTTTATGGACCAAATTTTCATTAGTAGGGGTGCATCAATTTTTGAGGGCACAGACAGATTTTTATAACGTGTGACTCAGTGCTTTCTGCAACATCAGGTCCCTTTCAGGGGTGTCAAGCTGGGCACTCAAAATCATTCATCGCTTTTGAAAATTCAGGTCAACATTTCTGGAAGAGCAGTACACCATGAGGAGTTAAATACAGTACTTACTATATTCACTAACCCAACAGTGACCTGTAGAAGAAAACAGCTATTGGTTACTGTGGTTCTTTAGAAATTCAATTACCAAAGCCAATTTCCTATGAATACATGAAAAACCAGCAGCATTAAAATGAACACGCAATGTTGACAATGTGGAAGTCTCACAGACTTTTCGCTTTCTGAACACTTCAGGGTATTGTCTATAAAAAGAATCCTTAGTCCCACAAACTGCTAGAAAATATTTTACACGTTTTGTCATTGTTTGCACCCATCTGCATTTGCTTAAAAAACCAGACAATTCTCATTTTCTCAACTGGTCAACGTGAAGAGAAATACTTCCTCAAAATGTTTCATTCTGGAGCAACTGCTTTTGTCTGAAGGCATTCCCTTATCTAAAGCGATAAAGGGCACATTCAAGAAAGTCAAAGTCAGTTACTATGATCACAAATACGATTTATTCTTTCTGGTTTGCAAATTCAACAGTAGATAAAATTTCTATAAAAAGGTGCATTGCCAAGGTTGAAGGGACGTATTTTGCTCACCTAAAAAAAAAAAAAAAAGCTGAAGTATTTCGTTTCCTACACCCTTCTTGAGTCCAGAAAAATCTGTTTCACTTTGAAAAGTTAAAAACAATATTTTGGTGCCTAATAGTAAAATCAGTATTGGGGAACCCTAAAAAAATACATCATATACACAATATCTATTTAAACAGATGCAAGCATGCTGCCATCTCCACAATTACACGATACTCAGACAGTGCGTTCCCTCTCGCTTCTTTTAAATGTAGAGATAGAGAAGTTCTTTGAGGGCATCTGGTCCATTCTCCAGCCAGTGCAGGATAGTTCCCTAATTTACTCTCATACTCTGCTTTTTCCAGTCTAGCTTTAAGATTCTCAGGCATTGGGATTTTCCCATTTCTCTTAGGGGACTCCAATTACATAGATCTCACTGTGAAGACTCGCTATTTAGCCTAATTTCACCCCTCCCTCCTTGTTATACTCCATCCTGCTTGGGGCCTTTTGTGGCTAGTGCTTATGGTGCCATGCAGGCACAAAACCCCCATCCCACCCAGCTGTGCAAAGGCTGCTCACAATACAGACCTAAATGCACCGATTACAGCGAACTGCACATTGTCGTCTCCCAGGCAATGGGCTGAATGCCGCAAGGGAACCTGGCAAAGTACAATGGCTATTTTAGAGATTTGGGTAAGAAAAAGAAAAACAACAACAGAGGGGAGTTACCTTCATAATCCCAAGAGAAAAGCACAAAGAATGTGAAAAATGTTGAGAGATCATTACCCCTACTGACTAACATTAACAAAATCATTGAAGTGCTCATAAAAGAAGTTCTCTACCCAACTGTACCTAGTTGAGTTCTTTGCTCTGTACCCAAGGAAGTGGGGCCTATTAACATAGCTGTCATCCCTTTTGCTCAAGCAAATGTCATTGCTTGTGAAAGGTGCTGGGTTAACAAATGTTAGACAGAGAAGTTATGTATTAAAATCACAGTTGTTAAGATGTTAAGGTTCAGAGCCACTGTGATCATCTAGATGGACTTCCTGCATCATGCAAGTCAGAGAACACCACCCTGAGATTCCTGCCTCTAACCCAACAACTTGCAACTGAACTAGTCTCTCTCTTTTAGAAAGCCATCCAAGCTCTATTTGAAGACACCAAGTGAGGGAGAATTTAACGCATCCCTCCATAATCCGTTCCAATGGTCAGTTACCTGACTGTGCAAAGGGTGTACTTAGTTTCCACTTGCACTGTATTGGGAACAGGCATCCCAAAGTTACTCTGCCCTCAAGGAATGAGAAGGCAGCTTAGTCCCACATCCCTTCAAACCTTGGCTTCTCTACCCATCCTACTGCTGACCAAGGTATCAACTGTAAAGGCCGTTTTTTCCTCCATGTAAACTCCAGTGTGCTACGGAAACCAACAACTCATTTTATATGAACTGTACTCCAGAAAATTTACCAATCACATCTAACCAGAGGTCTATTAGGGCAATGCCAAAGTTGCTGGGAAGGAGAAAGGCCTTGGGATTCTTATCAGGCTGAGCCCTTGGGCTCTGCTATGGGACCCTATCTTTTGTATTAGCCTCTTGCTCAGATGTAACTGATAACCTTGAAGCCCCTTCCACAATCTAGCTGCAGGAAGGGAGGAGAACTTCTCACCTGCCATTCTGAACCCTAAAACCTACTGGCTGCTATGACTGGTACAGTAGAGAGAAGTGGGTCTCCCACAACTCGAACACCAGCCTCCCGGCTGCTGTGTGGGATGGAGGTCTCTGCTATTGTTCAACCCCCGCCCCCCACAGCCTTTATTGGTGAGAAAGAGGGGGTGCTTCTCTCAAGGGTATTTCCAGCATTGCCATCCGCTGCTGCTCATTCAATGACAGTCTTGTGTTGACTTCATTTCCCCTCTTCAGTTATAAAGAATAAGCCACCAAAAATGCAATGCTGTTTCACGTGCAGTCACTGAGAGTCTGAAATTGCAATGCAAAGCACCACTTCTGTCCTCAACCGCCCAAGAAGCACCCCTTCCTTCCCCTGGTGCACACAAGCGGAATCCCAAGGCTGCCTGCAAACCTGCTTCTGCCGTAATATGCCGGGTGCTTAGCCACTGTCCTGGCCTTGTTCTAGTTCACTTTTAGTGGAGGATAAAAAAGCCTCTCGACATATGAAAGCCACAGAAAGTCTCCTTGAAATTACAAGACAATATTAAAAAACACTGTTTGTGTAGATGAGGCCTCATGCACACTGTCATTCAGTCTTAACCAAAGCTACATATCTAAGGACACATCTAATCATTTCAGGCAATTTTAACAATAAATAATAATTTGACTATAAATTGCATGGAATATAATAACTGCTTATTCTGGCACAAGAAACAGTACTTTCTACAAAGTGCCTGCCAAGGAAAATGATACTCCCACTCAGACTGGACCATTGCAAGCAGTCCCTGTGAACCACATGCTTAACATTGCAGTTTGCGAAGGCACACACTGCTGCAATCTAACAAAACACGACTCCAAAAACTTGAAGTGGAGAAAGTACAGTTCAATGCAAACAACAGTCAGAGAAATTAGTCATGTTGTACCAATGACTTCCTAAAATTAAAAAGGTGAAGAGCAGAAGAGTTTTACATCCAGACCTGATAACAGGGGTCAGGGAGAAGAGAACATCTTATTAAAACAAAAAACAAAACAAAAAAAAACAATTTTCCATCACAGCCACTGATATGCTTCTTGGGACAAGCCTGATCACCCCCACCCCGACGACGAGCAGTGACTCACTCTGGGAGCAAGAACCTCTCCTTACTCTAATGCGATGCCATACTAACCAACAGCAATCATCTAGAACCACACGGATTCAATACTGAACGATACTTTCAGTGTCTGAACTTAAGAGATTTGCAACGTGCTGTAGGAACAGAATCGTAACAAAGTATCCTTTCTTCAGGAAAGGAAGAAAAATCTATATCATTCGGTCAAATTTAATTTAAAAAAAAAAAAAGGCATTTGTACTTCAACAGCATCTTTATGAGCCACGTACAGGAAAGGTGGCATCCCTGCCAGAGACGGTTTAGAAATAATCACTGGAGAAGGTCTCTAGAGCATGAGATGCAGAACCCGTCCAAGGGACACATTACAAGAATTCTATCCCTGACAACCTTCAGGCCACGGCTTTACATTTTCAGAAATGGATCATTGTTGGACTCCACCAACAAAATACACGCCAGAATTGATTTGTGCAGAGTGTACCTAGATCTGACATCACCATGAGCCTCAGAACATGCATCCATCCATCATTCTTATTTTGCACATTGAACATTACACAGTGAACCACCTTTACCAGTTTCTCTGTGAACCAGAAAATACAGTGGTGGCCATTAGTATTATTGTAAAAAGGAAAAGGCAAAGCTAAGGATAGACATAGAAATTTTAGGTTTGTTTTTTGTTTTTTTTTAAATATATGAAAGGTATATATTATAAACACATGGCCGCAGGCTGAGTACAGGACTGCATTCGCTCTCAGGGCTCCCCATCCATTCCCACTATACTCAAACTGCACTCTTGTGATGTGTGTCATCGATAAAGCCACGAGTGAATTACAGTCTGTGTTCTCTCTGAGCCACCTTTTATTTTAAATGTAAAGAACAAGTTTCAGAAACTGGCAATTCTGTCAGTATCAAAGGGAGAGTCCTAATCCCACAATTACTGGGGTGTCCAGTAACAGAATAGATGTTTTACATATTACTCCTACCATAAGCTTCAAGACAGCAACAACACTGTTGGGGCGACAGGGGGGGATCTGGAATAGGGTGTTAAAAATCTCATTGATACAATTCCACAGAGCAAAGCCATCTTCAGAAGGAATCATGGAATGCCTCCATAAATATTTTTATGTCACATTTTGTTACATCTAAAGGAGGTAGTTAACATAAAAAGAAAAGTTCCATATATTCCACTCTACAGCTTTTACCGAGCACTAAGCAAATATGAATTGGTCAGCAGCAAAACTCTTACAAGTATTACTTCATATTACCTGCTGAAAGGAAATGACCATTTACATTAGCAAGAAAGATTACACTATGTTCATAGATAATAATCTGCCATTTATGGATACTGTAATTAGGTTCTAAACTTGGTCTATACCAATTTTAGATCCAACTCCTAGGTAAATATGAACAAGCAATACCCAGTGAATATTAATATCATTTAGAATAAAATGCTGCAGATAAAAAAAAAGGGGAAAAATTGTCTGGTAGAATTTGTTTTAGTTAGAAGACATGGAGAAAAAGAGCAATTAAGCAAGCGTGCCTAGTTCTCCCATGGGACATAAATACGGTGAGAATATATACATCAGGCATGACACACTACTAAGTTAGAGAATCATTTTATATGCACGTCTATTAAGAATGTGAGTTTCATGTGCTTTATTTGACAGAATTATACTAATTTAATAACTGCTAACTGATCATCCTTAATTTTAACAATTGCTGAAAGTGCAAATTAAGCGCTCAGCCAGATGAGCTGAGAACAATATCAAACCACCAAAATAAACCTAGACAAACTTCACAATCCAATCTCTGTTTCATTCCTCCAAGGCACCCATCAGTGGTGGGCAACCTGCGGCCCGCGGGCCACATGCAGCCCATCAGGGTAATCTGATTGTGGGCCACGAGACATTTTGCTGATGTTGACTGTCCGCAGGCACGGCCCCCCGCAGCTCCCGGTGGCTGAGGTTCCCCATTCCTGGCCAACGGGAGCTGCACGACGCAGCAGCCAGCACATCCCTGCAGCCCGCGCCACTTCCCGTCTCTGGGAGCTGCGGGGGGCCGTGCCTGCGGACAGTCAATGTCAGCAAAATGACTCACGGCCCGCCATCAGGCTGCCCATAACTGACCTAAGGCATCCTGAAACTGGGTGCAGAATTGACTCCAGCAGAAACTCAACACAGCAGTTCTTTAAGGCCCCAGTCCTGCAGCTGACTGAGTCCCTGAGCCCCCAGGGGCTGTGCAGCCACATAGTTGGGTTGTTGTTGGGTGTGGTGTTTTTAAGATTCAGGGCCTAAGAGTCTTCTGATTTAAGCTCCCACTGTTTTGACTGTAGAGATGGCACGACAAAAAAATAAAACAAACAAACAAACACCACACACGCCACAACTTTCAGGAAACATTTCAGAAGCTTTGTCTATGCTACTACAGCAAGAAGTTTGCAAGTGACTGGTAAAAATAACCTAACTGATTGCAATAATAAAAATTCAGCATGGCACTAAACTGCTCTATTTCTGTGCTTTGTAAACCACCACCCCAACATCACAGCCCCAAAATTTTGCCCCCCCGAAGCACACCTTTTTAAATCCCTTCCTCCACGTACATGTTTTAGTGAGTTGTTACATTCTGGCAGACAACACTCCGAGTAGTCTTCATAAATGCCCCAATGGGATACAGGGTAAAAGATTTATATATAAAAATTACTGTGTTGCTGAAACTTGGTTCTTGCCATGTAGCCAAGATTTTGCATACGGCATTTTCAATTCCCTTTCTTCACTACACTTATGAGTGATGAAAATATGCACCTTGTACATTCTAAAGCAAGCAAATTAATATCAGGGGCTTGCCAAAGTAACTTACTCTTAAAGAGTTACAAAAAATTAAAACAACTTGCCCCTATCTGAAAACGTAACAAGTAGTCTCTAAGATGACTGCAACCTCTATTTTTACCCACTGTGTTCATACGAGAGCGCTCCGCGTCACATTCACGATTTTCCATGTAATTATCAGCTGGGCCCAATCCTACATCAGATCCATGCAGACAGATCCTTAACCAGCAGGGAGACCCAGTGAAGATGACAGTGGATGGAGCTCCAAGGGGTCATATAAAGATATGTTTGTGTGGCTCTGACTGCAAGGTTGGGACCTCAGTTTACCCTGTTTGTGTGGGACGTTGAAACAGCAACGGGGGGGGGGGGGTTAAAATACAAAGATTAGGCAGGTGTAGTATCTAAAACTAGTTTTAACTTTAAAACTAACTGGATTTTAACGTGTACTGTCCCTTTAAGGCACTACAATATTCACAGACAACTCATTAAAAAAAAATTTTTTTAAATTCTTGGTTGCCTCCTCTAAATAGGCTTAGCATTAAGATGACATCTATGGTTTAAGTTTCCAAGGATTGTCGCTTTGCGAATAAGGCCTGATGCCGTGATTTCATTTATCTTTAGGGAGACGGGACATAACCTAATTAACACTTTTGATGAGTAAGTTGAACAAGGTCACCCTCTTTTTGTTGAATAATCTCGTGTGATTATCCCGTTTCTCTTACGTCTTGTTTCAAAAGCACAGGGTCAAGCTGACAGCCCAGTTAGGACCTCAAATGGAAGTCCTGTCTGCATGATGTACTCCTGACACCCTTCAAAGCACATCAAATCATCTTAATTATGATACAGAAATGAAGGCGAGGTCAAATCCTCAAGACACAGTGGCTTCTGGGAAGCCTGCGCAAACCCTTAGTGTTACACTGACCCAAGTACTGATCTTAAATCAACACAACCTTATTTTGTGCAAGCCCTTTTGAAAAGCACAGGGGGGTGGGGCGGTAGCAGTGTATTTTAACTCAAAGCATGAGGGTGTTTCTCATTAAAATATTTCTTGAAGAAGCAAAAAGACCCATGATTTGATTCCAACAGCTGTATGCTAAATGCATCTCACGACACTGACAACAGAAAAGTGCAACTGACTGAAATCATTTGAGTGTGTGTCAGCGAAGAGGATAATATACGCATATTTGAAGGGCACAGAGATGGTAAAGATTACCCCTGTTTCTATATTAGCAGTCTAAAGGTATTTACTTGGGTCTGTCTGTGTTGTGACAGTGTCCTAGACTCAAATGAATGCCTCTAACTCTCCACATTTTTGAGCCATTCAGTCATGCATTTTTGTTATTGTTGAAAGTAGTGCGAAATTGCAGCTCATGAGCTGGAGTCTTTGGTGGTCTCCCAAGGATTCCAGCTAAAAAAGCACTTCCTTTGTTCCTCAGGAGAATGCAGTCCAGTAGGTCATTCAAAAGGGGAAATAAAAGCAGCAGCCCTGGGAGGGAGATGAAGGATGAAACAAAAAGAATAAAATGTTTTGGGTGTGAGCACATTAACTACCATTTCCTACTGCTGGCTACTAATAACACTCCTGTCCCTTGGACGGGCAAGTATTTGGGGACCAATGTGCAAAACTGTTTCTCGAGATGTCATTTTTCAAAAAAGGACAGTCTGACTTCATATGCGGTCACTGAAACCTTAGTCTATAGAGTGCAGAGACACATTTCGTGCATATTGATTTGTTTTAAGGACTTCTGCCTAGACAAAACAACACAGGTACATTCACCGCCAGCAGCTGAGCAACAATTAATGTTTTTCTCATGAAGAGGAGTCAAGGATTCGAAATCCACCCTGTTGACATCATGCAACTCGAACAGAATCGCCTCTTTGAAGCGTGAGAATGAGACACAAACTTAAAGCCAACACTGTTTATAAATGCATCCAGGGTAAAAATGCATTCGCTGCTTTCCAGGGTGAATCTTGGCTATCTCCACTTTTACCGGGGGAGGGGCTGAAAACGGCCTTCAGGACTAAGTAATTACTAAATTGTTGCAACACCAGCACCTAGCTGAGTTTGCTAAAAGAAAGAGAGCTTAAGGGCAAACAGCACCTAATCAGTTGTGTACAAATCATTTGGTAACTGCGAAGGTAGAGCAAAGTGACATAATGTGGGAAAAGAGGACTGATCAGTCACATTTTAAAAAGTCATCTTGCTGTCTAATAAACAGCTGCTCTCTTTGCTAGTCCAAGTCCCCAAAGAACTTCATTAACTAGAGGAAACTGTGACTACTAAGTAAAAATGGTGGGATTTAGCATTCTGTGGGCACAAAATCCCACTCCGTTATTTCCTTCTGAAACTAACTCCAGGGACTCTGAAATCACTGAAGTCTTCATTTCTTTTCTCTCCTCCATCCTCACCACGATTAAACTGGGAAAGGCTCTTACTAACTGCAAGGAAGTGTAGTTCTCAAAACTCCTGGAACATTTCTTAAACCTGTTGCTGTCAGAACCAAGATTAAGGATTTTCTGAAGCATTTTGGAGTCAAGAACCCAAACCCAGTGTGGACTGGACATGGTTTCATGGCATCAATTATTACAGATTTCATCCATAAATTCATCCTCACAATTTGCTTTAAATCATGTAGTAAGGGGGGGGGGGTGAAAGAGATTTGGGAATTCCTCACAAAATATCCCGGCGCAAAAAAGTCTTCGTAAATACCCCCCCCCCCTCCCCCAGCAAAAGGGCTCTCTCTAAACACCTCAAGTGCAAAAACGTGAGCAGGACTAGACTTTCCTCATTTGCATGACTATCTCCAAACAAAGATTAAGATTTCCTGCAATCCGTCTTTTCAAATGCCCGTAATTGCGTGTGCAATTAACCCGAAGGTCAGGAGAAAAATCTTTCAAAATACCTTCCTGAATTCTGTCCACATTCTTCAAGCTTTTTCCACTGGCTGGTTTTGACTCAGCTTTCAAACCACTGTGCAGGCAGAGAAGCGCCCCCCCCCCCTTTCTCTCTTTCCTGGCGTGGGTTTCCCTACCTTTGCAGAGTGGAATTATAACCACACAGTTTAGAGCTACCAACTCATCTGCCACCGCGGAGTATTTCCTGAATGCAAAAAGCTGGGGCCTGATTATGCCCCTTAGACAAAAAACACCCCCACCCTCCCCTCAGCGATTTAAGAACATGAAGGGGAGGCGGGGAGACCCTGCACGCTCCTAAGTAACTTTCTGCCTGCACGGCTCTCCTCCGGGGGGGGAGGCGAAGCCTGTCCCGGAGCCTCCCCGCGCCGCTCGGCGGCTCGCTGGGAACGCTCCTGAGCGAGGGCAGAGGAATCCCAGAGCCGAGGAGCCCAGCCCGGGCTGACAAAGGGAAGGAGCCCGGAGCAACCACGGGAACGGACCCCCCCCCCGGACCCCGGCTGCGGGTGTCCCCCGACGCGCATCGCTGCAAACCCCCCCCGCACCCCATGCAACCCCTCCCCCGAAAACCTCCCCTGCGCCCCCCTGTAACCCCCCCCGCACCCCATGCAACCCCTCCCCCGAAAACCTCCCCTGCAACCTCCCCCGCAAACCTTCCCCGCACCCCCTGCAACCCTTCCCCCGAAAACCTCCCCCGCACCCCATGCAACCCCTCTCCCGAAAACCTCCCCTGCAACCCCCCCGCACGCCCTGCAACTCCCCCGCAAACCTCCCCTGCAACCCCCCTCCGCCTCCCCTGCAACCCCCCTCGCCTCACCGTGGATCTCGTGGCTGGGCGCATCGCTCTGGCTGAAGCCCTGGGCGACGTAGAGCCGCCGGACTTCGGAGCAGTTTTTGGACTTGAGCTCGGCGGCCAGCAGCAGCAGCGGCAGGCTGCAGGCGGCGACCGCGCACAGGAGCGGGGGCAGCAGGCAGGCGCTCCGCCGGGGCATGGTGGAGCGGCAGCCGGCCCGGGAGCAAGAGGCGAGCGGGGCGGGGGCAGCAGCGGGGCGCGCTCCGGGCCCGGCGCTCGCTGGCTCACTGACCGGCCCGGCGTGCGGCGGCGGCGCTGCTGGGCGAAGCGGGGGCCGGGCGGGAGGTGGGGAGAGGGGAGGGCGCGCAGGGCTGGGACCGGCCCCCAGGAAAATCAGGAGCCGGGATCGCCCGCCTGGCAGGGCGGAGCCGGAGCCGGCCCAGGGCTGTCCCCTCCCACTGCCTGGGGAAGGCTGCTCCCTACCTGGCCCGTCCCCCGGGAGAGGAGCCTGCCCGCGGCGTGACTCTGGAGTAGCCGGGGGGAGCAGCTAAGGGGGTGTGTGTGCGCGCCCCCTGGGACTGGGGCAGCTGGCCCTGCGCTGCGCGGGGCTCCCCCGGCCCGAGTTTCAGGCTCCGGCTTGAGGCGAGGGCAGAACCAGAACCCCAGCCCCAAAGCAAAATCCCTGATTGCTGGAGGAGGGTCGGAGCCCCAGGGGGACCTGGAGCTGGGGCCCAGCCCCATCCCGTGGATCCGGCCGGGACACCGGGCCTGGGCCCCCCGCCAGCTTTGGATCTGGACCAGGACGTCTCAGCTCTGGCCTGGCTCTAGGCAAGGTGGAGCTGGCCCAGCCCCCTGGATCCAAACTCTCTCAAGCCTGGGGGAGGTTCACACCCGGGCTCAGGCCCAGCTCTCACTCTAACAAACCCCAACACCTAAAGCAAAGTTGCAAGGTTTGAGATGGAAAATGCTGGTTTTCTACCTCGAACCCTAAATTGGCTCAGCCCTGCTGGGAGGCTGGACCAGGAGCACGGCCAGGTTGGAGAACCTCAGCATGCCCAGTTGCATGCTTGCCCTGTGAAAATTTTCTCAAGACTAATTAAAACTGGCTTTATTAGCAGGGACCCTCCTCTGTTGGGGAGGTGGAACTGGGCTCTGAACATTGACACCCGCTGCTTGGACACTCCACACCTCCCCAGGCAGTTTATATCCATGTAGTTGCTGCTTGCTTTTATTTACTAAAAGAAACCTAAAATGTTTCATGCTACTGCAAAGATCATGTGACATATAAGGGTCTCAACTTAAAAAAGCATTTACATGCTGGTGTTGTTCAAAGGGTAACACTCTGGTTACAGCAAAGGCTAAAATATTCTATTAATAAAGAGAATTCCTAAAAGGACCAAAAAAACCCCAATTCTCTTACAATAATACCCAGCATCATAGAACGTTTTGAGCTCCTCTGGTGAAAGGTACAATACATGCAAAGCATTTCCATCAATATGATATTTATGACAATGCCCTTGTTACAGACAATGGTGTACAAGGCCATAGGCTGGTGTTGGGTCCAGTTCACAGCTCTGCCAGGGTCTTTCTGTGTGACCTTGGGCAAGTCACTTAGTCTTTGAACTCCTCAGTGTTTCTTCTGTAAAATGTCAGTAAGGCGCCTTCCTTCCTCCCTCCACCCTTTATTTGTCTTAACTAGATAGCAGGCACTTCAAGGCAGTGCCTGTTCCTTACTATAAGTCTGTACAATGCCTAGCACATCCAGGCTTTGCTCATTGAACCTATTGACCCAGGCTAGGAGGCTCGTTTCCGCAAGCTGTGTAAATATCCCTTATTGCTACTGTATTACATAATAATAGATTGCCGTACAGGCAAGTAACACCTTCCTTCACCCCAAGGTACAGCTGGAAACTGCATATTTCAGTATGACCAGGAATGAGTTTCCTGCCCCATTAAGATGCAATGGCTCTCGGGCGTCATTTTTTTAAACAGACGTAGTGTTTTGTACAATGTACGTAACAGTATGGCTCTAACTCACATACATCGTGGATTTCCTCCCCCCCCTCCCCCCCCCGCTCCCTACTTCTCTGTCCTTCTCTCTCTAACATCTTTTTACACTGGAAACCACGCACAGGCTGAAAAACAGCAGCAAAAAAAAAAAAAAAGTTCTCTTTTGTTAGGTGAAATGTAATGCCTGTGAAAGGTTAAGAGATTGTCGGCATTGGAAGATGAAGTCCTCTATTCATTCCCCTGCCTTGGGCCACGAGTACAGAAAAGGCATTGCCATTTTGCCCTATCAGTGAACCCCTATGGGAGCAAGATGCTTGTTCAGCTCCAAGCTTTTCATGGGCAAAGAGTGCACACCTTGCGTGGGGCACTTTGTGTAACAGGGACTACTGTAAACTAGGAATTAAAGCGAAAGCAGCAGAAAGCCATTCTGCTCCCACCAGCTTCTACTGGGATAACAGGAGTCAGGAGACCCCATCTTTTGTTATCGCATGGCAGGGTGTTCTGGTTGGAAAGGACAAGGTAAGCTGAGCTGCCCTCAACCTGCTGCACTGTTCGCATAGTAAAGAACAAAGCTTCTTCAGCTGGCTAGCATGTGATAATGGCCTAAGCAACTCCTCCCCACCCATCCAGTAAAGCCATGTTTTATTTTTAGTGCGGATGAAGTTTCTTCAAACATTTGGGGCAAATCCTCCAATTGTCACAGAGTCACCAAAGCCTTGAGGCTGCCATGAGCAGTGCAGGGGGTCAAGGGAACTCATTGGAAGCCCAGGGCCCAAGTTCTCACTCAGCTCAGGCTTCCCTTTAAATCAATGCAGCCGATGAAGTGAGCTGTAGCTCACGAAAGCTTATGCTCAAATAAATTTGTTAGTCTCTAAGGTGCCACAAGTACTCCTTTTCTTTAAATCAATTGAAATTTACATTGCAGGTGGATAGGCATCTCACCCTTATTTGAGGGGAAGTTGTTCTCTCATGTGTGGGCTGACAAACGGGGCCACAAATTCTCCTAAAGTTAATGTCATAAGAGTAAAATCCTCTAGCATTTGCTCCTTGCAAAGTATGAGCAAGTTCTGTTTTTCATAGCACTACCGTCTCACCATTCCAGCCTTTCTTTGGAGAGACAATGGAAATTTTAAACAGAACTCAGCAGGGAGCTGTGTACTTTTTATCCCAAAGTGAGAGAGAAAATGAGGGTGAGAAAGTCTGCAGGGTCTGAAACAGCTTGCCATTTGTTGCTTCCTAAATCCAGGAGAGAGGGGCATGGCATTACGAGAAACCACCTGAAAAACACCAAAGGGTTTGTTGGAGAGTTAAGCAAGTTCCTATGTCAAAGATGGAAGCAAAACACTAAAGCTGGTCAAAAATTTTCATTCAAAACTGTTTTTTTCCTGAAATTTGTCCTCCCCTCCCCCCCCCCCCCCCCGCCATCTGATTTCTTGAAGAAAACACTCCCCAAATGCCCAAAACGTCCAGCCTCTCCATTATGGGGTTTCCTTGTTTCCCGAAGTGTCAAAAGGGGGGGGGGGAGGGACACAAAAATTGGGGTTTGAGTTTTGAAAACTGAATAATGGTTGTGTTTTTCAGCTTGAAATTTTCTGATTTTAACCTGGGGAAAGCCCCGCAACATTTGTCCACACGCCCAACTTTACAACTTCTCAACCAGCTCTATGAAACATATCCTGGACATGGAGGGCTTGAGTTTCATAGGTTCTGAGTACCTGCAGCTCCCACTGATTTCAGTTAGTTGCAGATGCTCTGCACATCAAAAAAAAACCCAAACACCACACACATCAGGCTCTAAGTCTTGCTCGACTAATTAGCATGATTACGAATGGTCCTGCCATGAGTGCAGGGAACTGGACTAGATGACCTCTTGAGGTCCCTTCCTGTCATATGATTAGAGGATGATACCCCAGACCAAGACACACTTGGACCTTGTGAAAGATCCAGCTCCTCCCCAGCTGGGTTTCATCATCAGCTAGGCCTAACACCCTTCCAGGTGCCAGTCAGGCATCTAATTTGCTCAGGATCCTGCTTAATCCATGGTTAGCCAGTGTGGGATTTGTATGGTCCATCACTAGCCCCCAGTGTTTGGGGATGAGAAGGTCTGGAGGTGAACTAATTAATTTCTATTGCAGTAGCGTTAGATTGTGAATCCTTTAGCCCCACGGTGAGCAGAAGCGTCATGCAGGTAACTACTCCCCAGTTGGGAAAGGGGTGTACTATCTGGCCCTTATTTATTATTTGCTTTAAACACACACTTGCTCAGGATTGAAGCCCCGTTGCGCTAGGTGCTGTACAAACACATAGGAAGGCAGAGCCCCTTTCCCAAAAAGTTTTGCAGTCTAAATTGAGACAAGATGCAACAAGTGAGCATGACGAACCAGAGCAGGAGAGAGAGCAAGGCTGGGTGAGGCTTGTAATAATAAGATTACATGGTTATGTTGGTTACACCCAGTTTGCTGGGCCCAAATTATCTTTTATTTTAAATTAATGAATGAGGGTAACTTGGTTTGCTGCCATGGATGCAGGCTCCGTCTGTCCATTTTACGAAATGCTCTGGCTCGTCTCCCCGCTAAGCGTTGTAATGAAGTGGCATTTCCAGCTAATCTGCAGACCCATTGCTGCGGAGACCCAGGAATGCACTTCTTTGGCAGGTACAAAAATGTATTCACTTTCCCAGATTTCCATTCCTGTGCTCACCAGCTCTCACGAAATGATGGTGGCAGATGGCTCTGACATGCGTCGTGTTTACACCCAGCAGGCAGGAAGCTGATTGAACAGATCCTCTGCCAGCTAATGTCAACCATTGCCACTTCACAATCGGCCGCCCCCTGATCCCCTCCACAGCCAGCTTTGTGAGGGCGGCTGGCAAAAACAACAGATGAAACCCCCATGGATCCCTGTTCCCCAGAGTGCTCTGCCCCAGGGTTAGCAGCAGTTCTAAGAGGCTGTGCCCCCCTCTGATGGGGTTCAGAGAACGTGCAGAGGGGAAATAATGCTGACTCAGTCAGCAGGAACCTCCATGGCCATTTGCCGCACCATTTTAGCGGGGGACTATGCCACGCACAGCAGCTGCTCTAGGTCTCCTCCCCGTTCTGGGTGGCCTTGTGTCTCTTGGCTGTATGATCTTCCTGACACATCTAGCTGATGCACAGGAGGCCGGGTGGCAATCTGGGATACTGCTGCGTAGCTGCATTTGCCCTGGAAAGCCCGCCCAGGGCCTTCTCTAGAGGAATTACAGCTGGGAATGTTTATTCTCCGTCCAAATTCACAGAAGAGCACAAGGTGTGTGGGGGTAGCGGGGCAAGTTTCCCCTCATGCCGCCACCTGCCCTTTGGAAGGACCTTTGTGTTGAGTAAAAGGCAGTTTGGTCTCCATGGTGCATGCCGGCTTTGGACTCTGGGCTACAAATGCCAGCTTAGTACCAGCTGTTAATTTATGGGGTGGTTTTCTTATTTATAATATTTTAAGGCATGCAGAATAAACAGAAGCCTGGAGAAGAGCACTAAAAATAAAGAAATAAAAGCCAAACCCCTGTCAGAGGAATCCACGCAAATGCAAACTACGGAGAAGAGCTGGTGTACAGATCTGTTAGCTCATCTTGCTATGGGTGAGGAGCATCAACCATGCAGAAGGCCAGCCCTTACCATGACTGTGACTATCCCAATAAGAGGGCCAACAAAGCTCCACATTTTCTTAGTTTCTTCCACAAAAGCTGAGTGAGGCTAGTCATCATTCACTTGTGAGCGTGTCAGGCAAGCAGCGTGCTTCTCTAGCGCTAGCAGGGCCCCACCTCAGCCTGAAAGAAGAAAGAATGGATGACGGGGATGTATGCAGCCCAGGGGATGGAATACAGAAGAGGACGTCAGAGAAACTTCTCCAAAGCGGGAGAGGCTTGGTGGGAGAGGGGTCCTTTTTGGTGATGCAGGCGTGGATGTCCAACAGGATTCAGACTATATAGTTCAAGTGAACCCCAAAAACTAAACCATAGTGACTTTTGATCACGACTGAGCTAGGCTGTATATGAACGTATGACTTAGAAGTGAAAAATTCCATATGACAGTGATGAACGGTAGATAAGAAACTACTGAGGTGGATTGATAGATTAGATAAATTAGTATGCATGACGAGAGATAGATTAAATAGATATGTATGGTGATAGCAAAATGGATTAGGTAAGATAAGACCACGGAGCTCTCCCATGCCATAACGTAGAAGACCTCTCTGCAGAGGCTGGGAATAAGGTAGGAAGATTGTGGCTCTGCAGACGCAGCCAGCAGTTGCTAGAATGCCAATCTCACAAAAGCAGCTGGGGAAATCAGGGGTCTCTTTGATGACCGGGAGGTTGTGTCTCTTACCCAGATTGATGCAGTCACCCCTGTTGGCACATTTCAATGGCACGTTTCTTCCTTCTTGCTGGAACGTGCGAATTCTAAAGGGGTGGACGCAGTTTGTAAAGCTGCCATTTTGATTTATTATCCACACCAGCTGAAACAGTTTGAAATTGATTTCGGTTTTCCTTGCCCAGCAATGGAGCTAAGGAGTGACGTTCAGAAGAGACGTAGAAGTTTGTTTACGACCTGAAAAAAAATCAGTAAAATGAAAAGTACTGAGACTCTAGTTACATCAGATGCTTATATAATCTCTCATGAAAGCATTTTACAATCTCAGTCCCCTATGCAGCAATAAGAACATCGTATATGGACCCCTGGAACTTGTGGGTGCATAGAACTGCCTTGAGGTTCTCTCTGCAGGATCAGAGCATGATTTATGAATCCCTATAACACCCGTAAGGTAGTATGTAAGCATTAACCCTGTATTACAGTTGGGGAAACTGAGGCAGGAGGCTAAACAACTTAGTCAAGGTCACAGAGGGAGTTCCTGGCAGAGAATACAGCAGTTACTGGTATCTAGTCCTGTGTATTACATTTGAAAAATCTCTTAAGCATGAATAGTCTGCTCAGCACTTCCCTCACAGTTGACATGATGATTCTTTCAGACAATATCCTTGGACTGATTGGTTTAAAAGGTTATTTCAAAGGAATTTGTAACCATGAAGTGAAAAATCCTAGTGCCAGTAAAGCTGTCAGAAAAAATTCACATTAAATGGTGACCATTTTAAGCATCAGTTATTTTCAATGCCATGCATCTATTGTGAGTCACCTCAGGCTGCTTGGGTTTGTGGAAAGAGCTCAGAGAAAGCACAAGTATGATCCTTTTTGTGATTTTTGCCATATTTTCTCCTCTACTGTGACCTCATTTGGAATATTTTAAGAGCTAGATCCAGCCTGATGCCATGATACTCTGGGTGTGCAAGGATATCTCAGAAAGGCTGCAGGAGGCAGATGCTGTCATCAGCTGTCCAGAGCAGCCCTGAAAGGTGTGGAACACTGAGAGTGTTTAACTTAGCTAAGCCCTTGTGTACACTGAGGTTTTTTGCACCCTGCACCAACACAAAGCACTAGCGTAGACGCGGTGCTCTGGCCTGGCACTGATCCATCTCACCTCAGTTTCAAAGTAAGGTTAGCTGCGTGTGTGAAAGTCATGTTTTACGCCAGTGCAGCACAACTCGGTGACACTCCCTCACCACTACCTGCCCTCAGCAGGAAGGAGCCTTGCCTGTGTCTGCTGAGGATCAGCTCTCAAACTACCAGCGCCAGGCTGCACTAGCCCTGCCTTCCAGGCCCCCGCAGGCCTCACTCTCTCTGGACAGGCACCCCCCAAGCCCTCGGAGCATTCCCTGCAGTGTCCAGCCCTCCTTTTCTACTGATCGCACTCAGAATGACCAGCCCTGCTGTTCCCAAAGGAGCAGGATGCACCCGCTTGTAAGAGTCACCTCCAGACCAGCATTTGGCTTAGCACCACAGCACTGAGATACATTTATAGTGAAAACCAGAATAAGTTTATTCTTAAACAACAGAGATTCAACGGATAGTGAATAACGATATTGGAAACAAATGGCTACATGTAAAACAAAATCATAACTCATTTTCTCGAGACGAAAAATAACTAGCAGGTTAACCTTTGGCGTAAAGAAGCCTCTCACCCAAAGATCTCTCCAATGTTTTCAACCAAGCCTGGCTGAGAACCCTGCTTTCATGAAGCAAAACTGCTGTCCTATTACTGCCTCAGGGAAGGGTGCCAGGGCGCACTTGAGCGTGCGTGCTCACGCACACACTTTTTCTCTTCCTGTTAGTTTCTTTCTGAAGTCCCACAATCCTTCATTTGTATTCAGTTCAGACTGGGCATGGGAGACCCACTGTGAATGAGACAATACTCAGTTTACGTGTAAACAGATGCACATTTCTTGACAGACAGGAAACCTGCTTTTCACCTTTGCTAGTGACCTAGACACAGACTTGAAGAAGTGTCAGTATATGCAGACATTCGTTGCTTACACAGTATCTGTACAGAAATTTCACAACAATATTGATGATCAGAGTGGCACAGGTGCTAATTCAAGATTTCATGTGACACTCTTTGGGGGAGTAAAATGTAAATACCAGAGTCAGAAGATTCCTGTGCACTCTCTGTGCCCCTTGCTAGTTGGCACTAAGATTCCTGGGTCACAATCTACGCGGAGGAGGTTGCCCCCGCGTAGCTACATCTGGTGCATAAAAAACATTGTAGATAAGTTTCAGAGTAGCAGCCGTGTTATTCTGTATTCGCAAAAAGAAAAAGGAGGACTTGTGGCACCTTAGAGACTAACCAATTTATTTGAGCATAAGCTTTCGTGAGCTACAGCTCACTTCATCGGATGCATAAAGTGGAAAATGCAGTTAGGATGTTTTATACACACAGACCATGAAAAAAATGGGTGTTTATCACTTCAAAAGGTTTTCTCTCACCCCACCCCACTCTCCTGCTGGTAATAGCTTATCTAAAGTGATCACTCTCCTTACAATGTGTATGATAATCAAGGTGGGCCATTTCCAGCACAAATCCAGGGTTTAACAAGAACATCTGAGGAACTGGGGGGGGGGGGGGGTAGGAAAAAACAAGGGGAAATAGGTTACCTTGCATAATGACTTAGCCACTCCCAGTCTCTATTATAAGCTGTAGGTAACTCTGAAACACAGCCCAGGAGCAGGACACTCTGTAAGGCTCCCCTCCGAGAGTTTTGTAGGACACAGCTGCTCTAGGCCAGGGGTTCTCACAACAAATCTGGTGGCCTTAGAGTGTAGCCACCAACTCCTGCTGGTGGTCGCACTGACACTTCTCTAAAATACTTAATTAACTTTAGAAAAAACAAATAAATCGGCACACACACGTGTCCAAGTCATTGTACAATAACTCCTCACTTAACATTGTAGTTATGTTCCTGAAAAATGCTACTTTAAGCAAAAGGATGTTAACTGAACTGCCGGCAATTGATAGCCTGCTGGGGGGCTGCTGCACAGGGAACTTAGGGGAGCTGATAGGGGGGCTGCTGGCCCACCCTGGTTCCAAGCCCCCTCCAGCCAGCTCCAACGGGCTGCTCTTCCTGCAAGCAGTGGACAAAGCAGGTGGCTGCCAAACAACGTTACAAGGGAGCATTGCGCAACTTTAAACGAGCACATTCTCCAATTGATCAGCAAGGTAACAACATTGACCAGGACAACTTTAAGTGACGAGTTACTGTAATTTATTTATGTAGGGTTGGTTTTTTGCAGACTCAGTAACAAAAACAATGCTGTGAAAAGTGATATTTGTATGTTTAATATCACTTTTCACAGCACACTTAGTAGCTAGCTGGGAGGCTGTGCTAAGTGATATTAACAAACATACATCGTTTACAGCAGACTTACTAGCTAGTTGGGAGGCTGTGATGAGAAATCATACTTGCACGTTTGTTAATATCACTTTTCTCAGCAAGCCCAGGACAAGTTAAACCCTGGATGGGGGAAGCAGCAGGGGCCAGGGGTGATGGGGTGGGTGGCAGTGAGCCCCACTGCCACATGGTTGGACCCAGGGGTCAGTGCCCGGTGCCATGTGACCAGGGCCAGCTCCTGCCACTAGAAGTTGGCACCTGCTGCTGCACAGCTAGGGCTGAGGGTCGGTACTGGGGGCTGGAGCCCTGGACCAGAGCAGAGGGCCAGTGCCAGCTGCCACGCAGCTGGAGCTGGGGGCCAGAGACTGAATCCCTGCGGCTGGAGGCCAGGGCCACATGGCCAGAGCTGGGGGTCAGGCACCCACCGCCATGCAGCCGGAGACAGGAGTCAGTGCCCGAATCCCCGTGGCCAGGCTCCCGAAGTCCTACTGTAGCCTGACCCCCAGCCACCGCCGGGCTAAAGTCCAAGCCCCACCGCCCCCCACAAGGTGGGTCAAGAGCTCACTTTGCTCCTGCAGCGTTGTGCCCCACCTGTCTCCAGAGGTGATGCAGGGCGGCGCATCCAGGAGCGACAGGGAGGGAGGGGGCAGGGCCGATGCTTCGCCTCCCCCCACGTCACAGCCCAGGAGGCACAAAAAGCCCCTGAGAAACTGTGGCAGGACTTGGGAGCCCACGTATTTAGCAGAGGGGAAGGGCTCCAACCATCCATAGGGAAGGGCACCCCCCAGGTCCATGGGGACAGGAGCGGCGCCGCATAGATGGCTGCCCCTCTAACTCCACTAGCTCCATCGGAAGCCAGGCTGCAATTCGCTGAGCCCTCCTGCAGCTGCTTCACCGCAGCCCCAGAGGAGACAGCTGGAACGAACAGCAGCAGCAACTCCCAGTGGAATTTCCACATGCAAATCTGCTCGCTCCGCAGAGAACGGTGCCCTGGGGAGCCATCAGCGCCCGGCTCCAGCCCCACAGAGGGAAGACCCCATACAGAGGTCCCTGTGGGGCCCCAAGGAAGGGGAGAGAGTGCCATGAGGATGCTATTCCTCCCTCCCACAGGTTTCCATCTGCACAGTACAGATCAGAAATGTAACTAATGAAAGAAGAGGCCCTAACAAGTGAATCTAGGCCCTGAACCAGAGCACACTGAGGTCAATGGGAGTCTTTGCATCCACCTCAATGGGTTTTGGACTGGAGCCACAAATCTTGCATTTGTTACTGCAGGCAAAATGCCATAGGTGTCCCAGGGTGCCGCGTTGGGCCAGAGCAGAGAAGACTGTGAAGGCAAGCATTTTCATACAACCGTGGGCTTCCCCCGGGCAACTGCCCTTGAGCCTCACACAGGATGGGCATTCATCGCAGGGCAGTGTGATGTGGTGCTCTACTCACTGCAGATAGGGCGCCTCCTCCTGGTCGCTCTGGGGAACAGCTCACCAGGTCAACACCTCTCCCTGTGCTTGTCTCTTTGTCTGCAGCCCCGCTCGTGCTCCAGGGCCGCTGCAGCCTCTTCATGACTCAGCCCTCGGGCTAGGTCATTATCATGGTTTCCCCTTTGAGGTGTAACCCTTCTGCCTGTCAGAATTGGCAGCAACAAGGTCCGGGTTCAGTATCTAGGGGATCCATTCCAATAACACAATGCAAAACCGGCTCGAGCCCCCACCCAGTGACCTGGGACAAATACATACACCCCGCCCGCCCCCCCTCCCCAACCCGCCTCTCCCCCCGGGGCTTCTAAGAGCCAATACTTCTCCTCTCGCAAGCACAGAGTCTGAGTGTAGCAAAAGCCTTTTAATAACAGAGAGAAACAATGTGGCATTATGTTGGGGAAACACCACCAACAGGATTCATCACACAAACCCAAGAGCAAAAACCCACCCAAGCAAACTGGGCCATGTCCTTTCCCTTTGGTTCTTGAGTCCAGCAACCCAAAAGTCACCCAAAGTCCCAAAAATCTCTGTCTCTGTCCTTGGTGAGTCCAGAGTTCATCTGCAGAGTTTTAACCACCCCCAGCCTGTGTGGAAATGGGGAGGGGAGAGTAAAGGGGCACCTTACGTGCTCCAATGGCCGACTGCCCTGCCTCTCCATGGGTTTCTGCTGCAGCCTTCTCCACCAGCTGCCCCTCTCCACCAGCTGCTCTTCTCCAGTAGCCATCCTGTAAGCCGCTCCTCTCCATCAGCTGCTCCTCCCCAGTAGCCATCTTGCAAGCCGCTCACCAATAGATCTTCAGGCTCCCTACTAAACACAATACTCAGTAATTTTAGCACTTTAGTGATTTCAGCTCATAGTAGGGGAGCCCCAGTGCTGGTGCACCATTGGCCCAAAGTGAATTCAGCTCAGTTGCCTATAACTAGACTCTTAGTAGAATAAAAATTAGCTTTGCTATTACAGAGGGGAGAGAGGAAGAAGTGCTGTTAGCATTTAGGGCCCTCAGAAGGGACCTGTACCACAAAGTACAAGATTGTCCCCAGCCTCTCTGCATTCACTGAGTTTTGGAACCCATGTCCCTTGCCCAGTGAGTACTACTTAGTTGATGGTGAGTCCCTCTATCATAACAAAAAGCCAAGTACAGTTCCACTGTCCTTGATTCACATAATCCAGATAATAACACTTTATTTTTCCTGCCCCAATAATAAAGAAACTGGGGATCCCACAGCAGGCAAAGTGACGACCTAGGCAGGGGTGGGTGTGCCTATGCCAATGAGATCAGCCCCAGAAGTTCTTTTCCACAACCCGCCACAACTCACCACCAGGTGTCAGGATGGAGCTCATCCTGACTCTGCTCGCAGCGGGGAGAGGAAAGTGTCTCCTCCCAGACAGACTCAGGCAGTCTTCCTATGCGCTGCCCTGCGGGGGCCACTTGCCCAGTGGCTGGCTGGGGAACCTGGGCCTGCTCTCTGCTCTGGGTTCCGGCTCAGGGACACTCTAGGCAACAGCCAAGGCCTGTTCCATCCCAGACCTTGATCCCTGAGTCCTGTCCTAGCCTTCTGGCTCTCCCTTCCTTCTCTGGGTCTGCTAGCTTCACCGCTCCCTTCTCTGCAGGCTCCAAACACTCCTCCATCTTCCCAAGGAGTGACTGCAGCCTTTCCCAGCAGTTTCCTGGCCTATATACACTCCACCGGTTCCGCACAGGTGACCTTCCTCTCATTAAGGCTTCTCTCTGTTTTAATTCCTCCCAGCTTGCTGCCTAATAGGTTAATCGGCCCACTGGCTTGCCTTAAGCCCTTCAGGGCAAGTGTGGGGAGGACACCCCCTCACAAGCAGCCACAATCCTGGCACTGCGTTACACTAAGTTGCCCTTTGTAGGTTTGGGGGTGGGAACAGGGCACAGATTCCCTTCTCAGCATGGCCTGGCCCTTCCACAAACCCAGCAGGAGCTCCATGGAATCTCTACAGTGTGAGGGAAAGTGGATGGAGAAGTGTACCCCTTTCTCTGGCCCCCCAGAGTGAAGGGGTGCTGGATCGGACTCCCCCTCCCAGGGGCAGAAGCAGAGGGGACGCCACAGCTTACAGAATTCGACGGCAGTCGTGTTGCCACTACAAATCTTGTTTTTTAACCTTCTTTTCATTTTTTCCAGTTTCAAAGTCTTCAGAGGCAAGTCTGTAAGTCTTGACTTGTGGGTAACCAGTTAGGGCTTGTGGGGAAAGTGAGAGGGGAGGAGAGGAAGAGAGAGATTTGCTAGACCTGCCAACAATTGCTTTTATCCCTTCCAGATGAAGGGGAAGATCGTGTTGTTTGTACAGCACAAAGTTCCCGATTTTCAGGAATGAAATCTGAGAGCAACATGTCAACATACTGCTTGAACTGTCTTGAAATCTACAGTAGATGGTGTTCTTTGTGCCAGGAAACATTCGAGAGGCCAGTACACTCACAAGTGTTGGCATTTGCTATCCTGCCGATAATAGGCTCCATGGCTGTCCTGAATTCTCTTTCCCACAGAATGCCCCAGGGTGCGTGACTCTGATGTACACACTTACTTGTTCTTTATTTTCACAGATAATACTTTTTACCCAATATTCTGGTTTGGGCAGAAGCGGAAGGGAGGAAGAGGGAGAAAACAAAACGGCCATTTACGACAATTGTTGATCCTGAAACAAAGTCAGTGGCTTGTTACCCAGTGGCTTCCAAGGCTGCCATTCACAGCAAGCACACAGCTCATGCTGCTGCAGAATTCATAGGAAATACCCCAGTCCTGGGAATTATTTGATAGTGATAAACATCTGCATGGTGAACATTGTAGAAATGGTGAGGTCTGTAGCATTAGTGGTGTTACAATAGCTCCTAGAGGGCACAACAGAGATCAGGGCTCTGGTGTGCAAGGTACTGTACATACATTGTAGTACCAGATAGTCCCTGCTCTGAAGAGTTTACACTCCAACCTGAGGAAACAGAGGCAGATGCCCACAGTCAGCCAATGGCAGGGCTAGGATTAGATCTTGGTCGTGGGAGTCCTAGCCCACTAAAGCACACCTGAGCAGCCCTCTCCAGGAGAGGGCATACTGGGGCCTAGCAGACGTGCCTCTCAGTGCAGGTTTCACCAGATGTGGAAAGGAGCAAGCCAGAGAACCAAACAAACGAGGCCGGCACATGAAGAAGGCGCCTGCCGACCTTCGCAGCCGCAGCCCGGAATCTACTCCGGTGCTTCTGAAAATCTACACCAGGTGTTAAGAGAAACCAGCGCCTCCAAAAACATCCAGGAGAGGAGGGAACCCCCACCCGTAACCACCTCCTTCAGCTTTGCATGCAGAGTCCCACTGAAGAGAGTGCACCTGGGAACAGCCCTCAGCAGCCCATGCACCTCGGCAGGGAGCATTTGCCCAGCTTCCCTTTTGTTCCGTCTCTGCCCAGGCAGTGACCAAACCCAGCCTGCAACTACAGGAGGGGAAGGAAGACGTCTCTCAGACAGTGGCCACATAGACCCCGCAGGGATGGAGTCACTGTTGGGAAGATCCCTTTCTCTTGGGCACTGGGAGGAGGGTGGGTGGGGGAAAGAAGATTCCCTTAGGCCAAGCTGGGTGTAGGCCTCTCTGGCTGCTCTGTCACCAGGTGGGTATGAGTGCTTTCAGGGCCGGGGCAAGCTGTGGCAATCTGGACAAGCAAGACAACAACTGTCTCTGTGAAATGCAGAGCAAAACCCCTCTCTGGGTGGGGGAAGAGATTGAATCCCCAAATCGGCAACAAGCGACCGTGAGGAGTTCTGTCAGCCCCTCCAAGTCTCGTTCGGTAGGGCCGACAGCTGATGTTCACCTTCGAGGGATCATCCTCCAGATTCTATTGGGGAGAACCCCCATCCCTGAAGCTTATTCACAAGTCTCAAAGTGGTCTTTGGTGCACGTGTACTATCCGCATGATATTCTATCCCAATAGGAGGGCAGCGTGGCCCACATCTCAGGATGAGAACAATCGAGTTTGCCCCTTATTCAGAACGTGGAAGCTCGAGGAGGGACTTCCTCAGTTTGAATTAGCATCCAGGCAGATTCCAAAGTGTCTCGTTATTCTCCCTTGCTGTTTTCATGAGCTGTTGCAATTTTCGTTCCTCGTTGTTCTGGAATATGGCCCATTAAAACCATCACAGCTTGACAGCCTTTCTCCACCCAACAGTCGCACACAGGTTTCTTGGATATTGTTCACACAGAGTTTCTTGGACATCATTCATCTGCTGTTGTCTGAGTGTGAAAGTACCAGAGAAAAAATTCCCATCCAATTGCTTTTGGTATGAACAACTGGGTGGCGGTTATCGATGGATCATTTTGTTCAGTGACACACCAATATCTTTGTTTGTTGAAATGCACCCAGCATTGGTAAAGCATCATATCCTCCTTCTATACATCTTGCTCTCTCAGGACAGATGTCTAAGAGTTGCAGTCATTGTTGCCAACTCTCACAATTTTATTACAAGCCTCCTGATATTTAATGTTTTCCTTGAAGTCCCAGCTCATAAAGTTACATGAGAATCTCAGCTATTCTTGGTTGCAGAGAAAAGCTTGAGAACATGAACCCTAAAAGTGAAAAAAACCAAAAAGCAAAAGTGAAATCTCCAAATGAATTATTTTTGAAAATGTCCTGATTGTTAAGCCAGTCTCCTGATGTTTTGAGGCCTAACTCATGGTTTGAGAATGTGCCAGGGTGACAATACTGAGACATTTATTTGCAACACCCAGTGCAATTTGCAATACCCAGTGTAGAATTTCTCTACGTCACTTAGGAGCATGCGTTCCAGCGACTTGCAACGTGCTTCTAAGTCACTCAATGAGCTTTTGCAAACGCCAGTTTTGATTAAAGATAGGAAATCCCTTTCATTTTAACCCCCCTTTGCCAGGGTTTGTAATTTCGTCATATGCTCCTGTTGGGCTGAAAGAAACATAGCAGAATTCGCTTCACTGAATCCTAATTTCTCTTTGTAAATTTGCACTCTTCCAGCCTCTCAGGGAAGATGTAATAGCAGATGCTGCCATGAGGCCCCACGTTACCTAACAGTTATTTTGTTCCCAAAATAGACTGCAGTTGAATGACTATAATTCTATGAACTATGACCATAGGTAAACTAAGCCAGCGTTTCTCAATGACCAGTCCGTGGACCAGCACTGGTTCCTGAGATCTCTCTGACACAGTTTAGGAAGGCAGCAAGCCAGTCCCTGCTATTAAAAAGGTTGAGAAAAACTGAACTAAGCTACAATTAAAAGTTATGCATGAAGTACATTTTGTGATCCTCACTTTATTGTGTTGCGCTTACATACTTGCCAATTTGCACCATTTGGTAATTCACACAGGTCCCCCAGTCACTGGTGGGATGCAAAGATGGATCCTGCCCTTCTGAAGTCACTGGGAGTTTTGCCATGGACTTTAATAGGTCCAGAATTGAGCCCTGAGTGAGGTTCTGCTCTTTGGCTAGTCAAATTCTCTCTGCACTGTTGTGCACTTTCTGCTGGTCCATGGGCTTTTGAACATAAGAAACGTGGAGGTAAGAAAGTGAGGTTCTAATGAGCCACTTTATGCATACAAAAATGTTTACTCTAGCAAGGGTATGATACCCAGTGTTGCCAATGTTTGCAATTTTATTGTGAGCCTTGCACTACTTAATGCTTTTTCTTAAATCTCCATCTCCCAGAGTCCTGTGATCACATGAGAATCTCTACTTTCTTTAAAAAAATTAATTTCCTAGCTCTCACGGTTGCAGAGAAAAGCTTGAAAACATCGCCAGATTGTGGCTCAGAAACCAAAAGGCAAATAAAAAACTCCACATTTTTTTAAAAAAATCACAGGATTTTTAAGTCAATCTCATGATATTTTGAGGCCTGACTCATGATTTTTGAGCACTTATGTTTGAAATTCACCCCTGTGCACCTTGACTGATACAGGATCCTTCACAAGAGAAAAGCTGGGTTTTGGCTGGTAGTTTTGAGCATTATTCTTTGTGAAAGTTGTAATCAAGTCTTTCTAGCTATGTCACTCGATACCCACATTGTGCTAAACCATCAGCTCCCGCTCGATTTGCTAGAATCTTCCTTTTTACTAGCTTTTGCCAATTATTTAGTCTTGTAAGGGTTTCTTCTGTCTATCCGTAATGAAGCTGATATTTAGCTCTGCATCACAGCTGTTTGAACTGAGCAGGAGCGGATGGGACTCTCTGCAAAGTCAATCAGTGCCACTTCTTAATCAGTTAGGGGATTCACTCCTTGTTGGATAACAATATAAGGGTCTAACATGGCTCCTGCTAGGCTGGGGAACAAGAAAATTGGGATCGAAAGCAAGTCATCTACACGGCAGCAGAGCACAGTTAAGCCATAAGGAATAGTCTAGGAGTTCGGTCATAGAACAGCACGCTAGTGACTCCTGAGTTGTGAGATGGATGCCCACTGCGGTGTGGGTCACACCACCTGTACCACTCTGCCTCAGCATCTTTATTTGTTAAAAGTACTAAGCTCTTCAACAGATGCTTTTGTTGCTGCAGTAATAATTCCCCAGACATGGGAGTATTTGCTCGATCCCCAAACCATAATGAAAACGTTTTAAAAAGAGAAGCATCCTGGATATTTGTGTTGATTTCCGACGAAACCTTTCAAAAGATGCTCTAGAAAATGTAAGAACCAAAGTTCAAATTAGCCTGGAAAAAAGTGCTGGTACATATTTGCACTGAGTTAATCCATCCTCATGGAAGGACAGAACATTGATTACCAAGCAAGAACTGAAATATAACAGGGGAGGGAAGGGAGGAGAGAAACCTTTGTAATTCCTGCAAAGGCTTAGAACCCCATAGCTAATTGCACCCAGGGATGCTTAGCAAATTAACTTTTGATTAGCACTTAGTATAATTAAAATAAATAGCAGAAATGGAAAAGGAATGCTGCTTATCATACAGATCCTTTTGCTAAACATCACATTTATCTGAGTAACCTTTGCTTCATTTATCATGGTAATTAGCACCCTGGGCTCTGGTGAGCAGAACGAAGAGGCCCTGGCAGGAGTGGTTTTCAGACTGCTGTGCTGGACTAGCAGAGATATAAGGAAGCAGCTCTCACGTACACACACGACACCCTTTGGAAAAGCTCAGGGCCTCATTTCTCTCTCCCTTACACTGGGAGGCATTGCAGTCCATGGAGTTATAACAGTGCAAAGAGCAGAAGAAGTGAAGTCTGTAAATATTTACATGAGATTTCCTGACCTACCTTGAAAACCTGTAGCACTTGAACCTGCGTCAAAATGTTTCGCGGGTGGTTTATTATTTCGTGTAGGTTAGTTAGGCCTAGAGAGAGTCACTCCCAGCAGAAGATTTTTAAACAACTTCTCACTGCCAATGAATTTTGTTTCCAACTAGAATCAATCAATTTCTTAGTTCTCAGGAAACAAAAATAACCAGGGCTTAGGGAACAGTTCTACCAACCCAGCTATGATGGGCTTCTTTAACTACAATGGAGCCTTGCCAGTTTGTACCAGCTGAGGATCTGGCCCCCAGGTTTCATGATAACATTAAGAAGCAGCAGCTTTAGAGAGAGAGATTTTTGAACAGAAGCAAACCTCTTTCTAATGGACGGTATCCAGATGTGATTGCCAGGCAATTCTGCCAGCGCTAGAAAACGTGGTAGCTACGTTTTTATCTCACGCTATCAAAATAAGGTCAAGAACAAACTGCAGAAAGTTGAACAAAATATTGAGAGAAGCATTGTAAAAGACCTCGTTAAAATGCACTCCGATCCATTTGAACAGTGTCTGGGGAATGTACTTATCTCTCACAATCAGACACTAGAGTCACAGAAAGGCGTTACATTATTCAGTTATAAATTGGATTAGTAGATTGAAATCACAATACGCAGATGCTTCTATCAAATATTTGCCAACTGTTAATTCCGGCAGCCCCTCCCGCTGCATGCCGTTAGGGTAAGTCACAGTCGCTATAAGACACCTGCCATTTTTTTAACAATTAAAATGATCATTTTTAAATTTTGGAGCAGCATCAGCAAACAAGAACGTTTCAGTCTGGCAGCCGTGGGAACTGCATTTGCCAGATCGTGCAGAGGATATGAGAGATGGTGTATACAATAGCACATAGTTATATTATAATGCTGCGTTTGTTTCCCATCACACGTACCCCTCACCCCAGTCCACAAGGCTGGAACATGGATTCAGCTGGATGACAACACGGTACGTTTCACGAACGGCCCCCACTTGGGGAAAGAGCCTGCCCTTCTTCAGAGTTGTAGCAAGGGATGCTGGAGAGGCCAAGCTGCTGGCACTGGAGGAGTCAGAACTCCGGGGGCTCGTAATTCAGATGAGGCCTGTTCGCAGTGACTTCAGTGGGAGCTGAGTCAGGTCCCAAGTGAACATGCAGGGCAAGAGTTGAGGTTAACCCCCTACAAACGGCACAGGCTCAAAAAGCCCGACTTGAATTTAAGGAGTATACAGAAAAGGAGTACTTGTGGCACCTTAGAGACTAACCAATTTATTTGAGCATAAGCTTTTGTGAGCTACAGCTCACTTCATCGGATGCATCGGAGCTGTAGCTCACGAAAGCTTATGCTCAAATAAATTGGTTAGTCTCTAAGGTGCCACAAGTCCTCCTTTTCTTTTTGCGAATACAGACTAACACGGCTGCTACTCTGAAAGGAGTATACAGTGACCTAACTGTCCCATTTAGACTCGCTTGTCTCCCGGCCTGGGCTGACTCAGCCTTCTAAGGTAGAATCACTGAGAAGCCCTGACATGTCGCGTCACCTCCCCCGGCAGCATCTGCCAGAAATCCCTGTGCTCTACAGAAGAGACATTGTGTTTGGGACCCAGTGCTGCCGTTTGCCGGTCTATGCCCATTGGGAGTAGAAGGTGCTTAGTTTACCTTCAGCTTTACGGCCCTTCCTTTCTTTCCAGGAATTCAATCACAAACCGACTTTGTGATGCCTGGTGGCCATTGGTGCTACTGGTTGTCGGCCTGCAAGGATCGTTAGCCAGCAAACCTCAGCCTCATGATGATCCAGCAACAGTGATAGAGGAAGCGAGCCTCAGACAATAGCTTCCCTTTGACCATCACCACAGATGCTGGGGCAGGTGAACTGCTGACAGGAGGAAGTCCCTGCTTTAGTTCCTTCCTTTGCAGTCACACGTTTACTGTCTGCAGGGCAACTTCAGTAAATGTGTTGCAGCTTATCTAACACTGAATAGCGCCGCGTGCCCATGCCAGAGCGCACGTCGCCGTTCTGAGGCGTGCGATGTTGGAAAGCTGACGCACATTGTGCTCACGTCTATTTCTTGGATGACCGCAACGCGGTCGCTTCAGCTGCCGGCGGAACCCATAACGCAGGCCGAGTTACTTTCCCAGCTGGTCCTTCTGTCAGTCTATGGGAAAAGTCTGGGACGCTCATGCAGGTTTTTCCCTTTGACAGGATCCTTTCATGGTGGGCCACTTAAAGTAACCGGTGAGAGTCCAAACCCTTTTATATTCAAATGGAAACGATCTGCGCTCCGGCAAGACCCAGCTCAGCACGTGGTCATGGTTCTTAAGCTGTCTGCGTCCCCAGCCTAGGTGTTTGCCTTTCACTGGTTCATCATAAAGCTTAAATCGAAACACAACTCAGGGGGAAGGTGGGAGGCAACGTTCAGTTACCCCTCTGTTTGGCACTACAACTGATCAAAGGCCCAGCAGCCTTTCCTCTGCAGCCACATAGCAGACGGCTCCATTGGTAACATGTGGGAGCATAGAATCCTAGAATCTCAGGGTTGGAAGGGACCTCAGGAGGTATCTAGTCCCACCCCCTGCTCAAAGCAGGACCAATCCCCAACTAAATCATCCCAGCCAGGGCTTTGTCAAGCCTGACCTTAAAAACTTCAAAGGAAGGAGGTTCCACCACCTCCCTAGGTAACGCATTCCAGTGCTTCACCATCCTCTTAGTGAAAAAGTTTTTCCTAATATCCAACATGGAATGTAACATGCAAGAAGGCAGCATTGTTAAGGTGACATCCACAGAACTGGCTTTAAGACCCCAGGTCTGATTCTGTGCTTTACACCTCTCCCTCAGATTCTGGGCTGCTCTGGGGGCTAAAACAGCCCCTGGCGTAAGTTAAAGGAGTGCTTCTGGCAGCCTGGCCGCAGGCAGCCCGGAATTCCCAGAGCACCACATGTGACAGGCCTGGCCCGTCCCACCCCAGTCGGATCTGACATACGCCGTACTGCATCAGTGCTTGTGGGGAGAGGCAGGGTAGGGCCACTTGCTGTGGTTCTAGGCTCAGCGTTCATGGCCAGAAGGGACCACTAGATCATCTAGTCTGGCCTCTTGTGTATCGCGGGCCACCAACACCACCCAGCCCCCACACACTAAACCCATCTACCAAAATCAGACCGAAGTATCACAGCCCACAGGAAACTAGACAATTAAGGTCAAAGGCAGAGCACTGGAGGAACCAAGGTGCACCTGCGCCCAAGGCCCCAGCAATAGCCGGGAAACGATTAAGTGAGACACATCCAGAGAATTCTGGCAAGTGACCTGCACCCACACGCAAGGTGGATGCGGGAGAGGAAGGTGAAACCCCCACTAAGGCTTTAACCTGTGCCCGCCCCACAGGCATTCTCCCCTGGCTTGTCGTGGTGCACTAATGGCCCCTCCGCTCTGCCAGATTCCCCTCTACCCAGCTAGGAGAATCCCCAGATGGCATAAGACCAGCACAGTGGCTGCTATGCCTCCCCTGAGCACCAGCCTCTGGTACAGGAGGCAGTGCCAGCGTCTGGCTGCTCTCCACCTTCTGGAACCACTCCTAGGGCACACAGACAGCTAGGGACTAGACAGACTCCTGGATGGCCCCAGGAGCATAAAGGTGGTTTACAGCCGCTTTTGCCCATCACCTCCCCAAGTGTGCCAAGCCCAACGCGAGACCCTGTGAAGTGTACGAAATGGATTTATTTTATATTGCAGGAAATATAATTCACCAACGAGGGGCACTCTGATGGATCACACAGATCAGGGCTGGTTCAGAATCACAGCTTTGCTCGCATGTCCAACAACATGCATGTGAAAAATGCACCTGGCTTGGCTTTGGATCTAGACGCTAGGTACGAGCCACATGCTTCACAAAGCACGGCTCCTAGCTGAGCATTACGCCGCGTGTGCAACCTGATTCACAGCTAACAAGGACACTAAAGAGCAAAAAGGTCACCCTTTTAGACCCCACACCAATCCCATCACGCTGCTTAACGTGGAGATCAGGCACAGTCTATGTGGTGGTCGCAGAATGTACTCCTTGTGCTGAAATCGAGAGCTGATCTGTAACAAAGGTGGCTGTCAATTTAAGTATTCTGGAGGCACACGTTGCTACGTTTTATGGTGCCCTAACTCAGTCAGTGGCTGGTCGCTGCCTTTAGACAGTGGATGCAGGGAAGTTGTAAATTAATCTGTACTACCCCCTCACGTCTGACCTTAAAGAATGATTCCCATTTTGTTTCTAACAGGATGGCAAATTGGCTTCATCCTCTTTCTGATGGTTCCCTCAGGGTTCCTGCAGATCAATAGTCCATAATAATGAATCCCAGCAATGCTCCTAGTGCAGTCATGACGCACAGCGGTGACATTTACACGTTGTGCGGAAGATGTTTCCACAAACCGGGAGGACTCATGAAGAGAGGACATTCCACAAACAGCGTACCTCATGCTCTTCGGCCCAGAGTGGTAAGGGCATTTAGTTGTTGCTCTGCTCAGCCTTGCAAAGCCTCAAAGGTATTTAGGCACCTGAATACCTCTGAGCCTCTGGTCCTAAGTGACTAAGGAACCTACACTTAGGAACCTACATTCCATAGACTCTCAGTGAGACGTAGGTTCTTAAGTGCCTTTTGGAAATAAGACCTTGGTCTTGTAGCATTAAGTGAATCAACGCTTAAATACCTGTAAAATTTGGGCCTTGGTCTCTAAGGACTGGGGTCTATCAGGCATCTGCCAATACAGCACCTAAGGGAACGGGTCGGAAAATTTCTGTCCAAACAAAATTTTGGCAGAAAAAGAATGAAAAAAATCGAGATATTTTAGCCAAAGCTGCTTTCTGTGTTCCCACAAGCTCTAGTCCCTGGCCCATGTGACAGCGTCATGCAGTGTAGAATAGCGCAGTGGGCTCTAGCCAGTCTCAAAAGCATCACCTGAGACACCTGGACGTGACACGTTGGTGCAAGGAACAGCTTTGCACATGCAGCTGAGCATCCCCAGACTTCCAGCTTTGACCCATTCTCTGGAGCTGTGGCACCCTCCCTCCCGGAGCCTTGCAAGGGCTGCCACAGTGACCCTATTTTTCAATGTCAAAACACTCTTTATGGCAACAGGGTCATAAGATACTGGCACACTTTGCATCCCGACTCCTTTCCTCGCTCTGGAGCAGCAGAACAGATCAAGTGCCTCTTGCCTCTGGGCCCCTCTTCCTCCCCTCCTCCGGTGACAACGGAGACCGGAGGAATAGAGGGATCACCAGAAACACTGCCCCTCACTGACTCAACCTACCCGCCCCGATGTCTGTGCGCTGACTAGACGGGGTCAGCAATCAGACTCATAGTGAGATGCCTTCTCCTGCCACATGAGGACAAGCTTTGGCCTTAAACAAGGCCTGGCTACATGGTGAGCATGAAACGGGGCGTTCAAACCATTTGATCCCAGAGCAGCAATGGGCGTGGACCATTGTGTCATTATAACACCCCAGCATTCTGACGGTTGACACCAAGAGCGGGGACATTCCAGGCATCCTGAGGACTTAAAAACTAGCGCATTGATTACCAAACCCACCCCTCCTAAGTGCTCTGTCACTAGGCCTACCCCCAAATCAACGCAGGTACTTACCGGATGGAGAAGCTGATGATAAGCCTGCCAAAATTCAGTGTACTTCTTCCAGCGCAATAACTTGATAACCACCATCAATCGGGGAAGCGCAGCATGCTCTTTGCCATCATCTGTTAGGAAATTAGCCTTCATAAATGGCCTCTGATCAACCCTTTAAATACGTTGTGTAGGTACCGTAGCGTGATGGCTCATTAGGGAGCTACTTCCTTTCCAAGCCTCTTTGCCTGGCTGAAGCTGGGTCTTAGCACAATGAACATCAGCTGGAAACTACTGCCCCAGGTTAGGCAGGGCCTCCCGGTTTGGTGTTCAGACAGAAGCTAAATCTGCCTTTGCCGTCTCTCTTTCTTCTTTTGCATACTGAGAGTTATAAGGGATTAGATCTTCTTTGGTGGAAGATTTCACGTCGCACGTATCCTGATAGCGCTGGAGTGAAAACTTGCCGTCTCGAACGGTCACTGTGATACTTGGTAACAAATGCGACTAATGGTGGCTGATAGCAGTGTAGTGAAGAGAGATGGCCACCACCTGGCCCGAGGCGTTTCATGCAATTCAAGCAGAAAGTGCCTGATTCAAAGCCCATTATCATTATCATTGACTCCAGTGTGCCTTGGATCAGGCACTATACTATTGCATAGAGTCATAGAGTTGAAGGCTACAAGGGGCCACCAGAGCATCTGGCCTGACCGCCTGTATAGAACAGGCTACCAACACCCCCCAGCGCCCGCACACTAACCCAGCCACCAAAACTAGACCTAAGCGTCAGCCCCCAGGAGACTAGCCTGCTCCGTGCCACAGGCAGAGCCCTAGAGCGGTCGAGGCCCCCCAGAGCCTGAGGCGCCCGCAGTGGCAGGGAAATCATTAAGTGAGAGGTACCCAGAGAATCTTGGCAAGTGAACCACAGCCACCCGCTGCAAAGCATGGAGGAAACCCGGCAAGGTAATACCAATCGGACTTGGGGGAAAACTCCTTCTTAGCCCCACACAGGGCAATCAGTCAGACCAGGAGTGGGCAAACTACGGCTCGGGCGCCACAGCCAGCCCTCCAGATGTTTTAATCCAGCCCTCAAGTTCTTGCTTCTCCAGATGGGGAGCGGGGTCCGGGGCTTGCCCCATTCTGCGTGGCTCCCAGAAACAACAGCAAGTTCCCCCCTCTGGCTCCTACGCATAGGGGCAGCCAAGGGGCTCCTCACACTGCCTCCACGGCTCCCATTGGACAGGAACTGTGGCCAATGGGAGCTGAAGGGGTGGCGCCTGCGGACAGGGCAGTGCGCAGAAGCACCTGGCCGCGCCTTCACATAGGAGCCGGAGGGGGGACATGCTGCTGCTTCTGGGAGCTGCTTGAGGTAAGTGCCACCCAGAGCCTGCACCCCAACCCCTTCCTGCACCCCAACCCCCTGCCCCAGCCCTGATCCCCCTCCTGCCCTCTGAACCCCTTGGTCCCAGCCCATAGCACCCTCCTATACCCCAAATCCCTCATCCCCAGCCCCATGCCAGAGCCCTTCTCCTCCCCCACCCTGCATCCCAACCTCCTGCCCCAGCCCGGAGCCACCTCCCGCACCCTGAACTCCTCATTTCTGGCCCCACCTCAGAGCCTGCACCCCCACCGGAGCCCTCACCCCTTCCTGCACCCCAACCCCCAATTTCGTGAGCATTCATGGCCCCCCATACAATTTCCATACCCAGATGTGGCCCTCAGACCAAAAAGTTTGCCCACCCCAGAGTTAGACCCTGATCGTGTGAGCAAGAACCAGCCAGAACAAGCACTTGAGAGAGAGAATGCTCAGTACCACCTCAGAGCCCTGGTCCTCCCCATCCAATGTCCCAGCATTGTCCTTTAGCTTAACTAGCTCTTCATCCTTCCTGGTGTTTACCTCCCTGATGTATTGATAGAGAGCAGTCAGCCCCTCTTAATCCATTTTTTTGGCTAGGGCTAGACAAGCCAAGATCTTCCAGTCTCCTCTCATAAAGTTGGGCTTCCGTTCCCCTGATCATCCTAGTAACTCTTCTCTGCACCTGTTCCAGTTTGAATTCACCTTTCTTGAACATGGGTGACCAGAATTGCACACGGTGTTCCAGCTGAGGTCTTATCAGAGCCTTGTACAATGGCATGAACACTTCTCTCTCTCTCTCTCCTGGAAATCCCTGGCCTGATACAGCCATTTGCCTTTTTTGCAGCCACATCACATTAGAGGCTCATCATCATCATGTGATCAACCCACACACAATGCTTGTATTCACCCTCATCTGCTGTAATTTAACCAATATTTCCCATATGGTACCATGTCAAATGCTTCACTGAAGTCCAAGACTATTAGATCTGCTGCATTTCCCTTATCTAACAAAATCAGTTATTTTCTCAAAGAAGAAAATAGGGCTAGTTGGGCATAATCTATTTTTGGCAAACCCCTGTTGCATTAAGTCCCCTTTTCCATTTACCTCCATGATTTTAGTTATTCTTCATCATTTGTTCTAAAGCCTTGTTCTAAGGTCAGACAAATAGGTCTGGAATTGTTTGCATCACCTGTTTTCTCTTGCTTACATATAAGTCTGACATTAGCTGTTCTCCAGTCATATGGTACTACCCCCTAATAGATTGATTTAAAATCCTTGCTACCCGACGAACACTCTCTCTCATGTGCCCGTTCTTTCAGTATTCTGGCATGGAAATTATCCAGTCCCCCTGATTTGAATGCATTAAGATCTTAAATTTGTCTTCCAACAGATGTAGTCATTTCCATTTCTGTACAGTCATTTCCATCATGCCCATGGTCCATATGATCATCCTTATTGAAAACTGATGCAAAGTATTCATTGAGTTGTGGGGCCAGACCTAGATTATCTTTAAGCTCCTTCCCATCCATACCCCATAGCAGTCCAACCACATCCTTCCTTATTTTTTCCTTATTTATATATCTAAAAACCCTCTTTTAATTTCCTTGGCACGAGCTAATTCAACTCGACAGTTAGCAATGTTCACCGTATTCCTACATTTTCTAAACTCCAAGAAGTAGTTTATCCATCCCTTTCCCCGTTCGCTATTGGCTTTGCTTACTCCTAAGAATAGCTGGGTCTGGAGACTTTCCCTACAACCTTTTTGCTTGGGATTCAAATTGCAGCTAGTTTTTGTGTAGATGAGTTAAAGAAATGCCAAGTCTCCTCCACATTTAAGTCTTTGAGCTCTTCAGTCCAGCTGACTTAAGAATCATAGAATGAATCATAGACTCATAGACCTGGAAGGGACCTCATAAGGTCATCTAGTCCAGTCCCCTGCACTCAAGGCAGGTTTAACTTCTTTAACTAATTCCCTTCATTTCGCGCAGTTGGCCCTTTTGAAATCAAAACCATAGTTGATGAACTGGTTTTGATGATTCACTTTAAATTAAATGGAAGAATCAGTTTGTGATCGCTCGAGCCACGGTTATTTCCCACCACCAGCTTTTCTGTGATGGCCTCGCTGCGTTCCAAAGCCACATCTAAAATTGCATTGCCCCTTGTTGGGTCAGCGATGATTTGACAAAGAAACTCCCCAGGAATAACTGGGCCCTACTGATAGTCGTAGCATTTATTCTCCAATCTATAGGTGGGAAGTTAAAGGCTCCCATTACGACACAAGTCCCAACAATATAAAAGAGACCTCTATCCATAGCCAAGTTCAAGAGGGGCAGGGCAGGGTACTCTCTAGCAGACCCCTAACGCTACCCCAATAGAACCCCAGTTACCATCCCTCCCCAAAGTGGTTTTGGCCCAAACATTCTGTTTTGTCCATACTATCCCGTCTTATTTCTTTACAGGTTACATTGATGTACACAGCTACCCCACCACCTCTCTCTCCTAACCAGCACATCCACTCCAATGCCTGTACTCCAGCGCTGAGTGCTATTCCACCATGGTTCTGGGATCCCTATAACAGCCAGTTTGACCTCCTGAACCCCTAGCTCCTGCACTATGTTCTTGGGCTTCACTCAATGTCATTTCAAACCCAAAGGCAGCCTGGAGAGTTTCTGCACACCAAAAAATACAGTAATTTGTGAGCCAGGTGGGTTAGCAGCGATCAGTCTATGATCATATCAGGAGGAGCAGCATTGTCTAGTGGATAGAGCACTGGATTGGGAGTCAGAGACCTGAGTGAATTACGTTCCCAGCTCTGCCACTGAGCTAGGATGGCCTTGGGCACATCCTTGCCCTGCTCCCTGCCTCAGTTTCCCCTCCCACCATTTTTCTGTCTTGTCTATTTAGCCCTTCGTTTTCATTTGGGACCTTGAGGAACTATCATACTAAAGCTGATTAATAACGACAGGTCAGATCTACATACATGTGCCATGTCTACATCTCTGTCTCTGCTCGAGCTACAGTGGCAATTAGCTACTTGTCATACAAGCCCTGACATGTAGCATGCAGATTCATGCTGTCTGTCTGGTTTGCCACTAAAAAAAAAATCAACATTCTGAGTCATTTATGCTGCTACTTTCCTTTTTTTCCAGCTGTCCTTCAAGCTGGAACAAACAGCCCGAACAGTGAGAACTTCAGGCAAGGACTGGCAAGTTTATTAGATATACTCCAGATGAGGCTTGCTCAGAAAACAGCCTCAGCCGTTAAGATTTAGCTTCCATAGACATCATCCAATATTAAACATAAACACTGGAGGCAACAAAATGTCTGGCAGATCTTGACCTGACATGGCTGTCTGCACGGCCACAACAAACTAGTTTCACACCGAGTGAAAGGTCACGGCTTTAATCCACTTCCTTGTGGAATGTACACAGATGTCACTCTGCTTAACATATGTAATTAAACAGCCTCTCTGTTTGGTATTCATTCCATGTTTATTTTCCCATTTGGTAACAAAGTGGATTTTAATATATGATGACACTGAAGGAATACAGGCTGCTGCAGACAGTCTAGTAATTCGCAAAACCTGTGGCCTATAAGGATGTGGACTCTACGTCTGTCATGGTTCAGCTCAAATCCATCAGTTATTTCTTTCTGGGGGGGTGACGAAGAGAGGAGAGGTGGGGTGGCGAGAGGGGTCTTAAATACCCAGATAATTACTGGGAAATGACCCTGGAAAACGCAAACCACTCCCAGAGTTATGAAATGTGTTGGAGATAATATAAAAAGAATCAACTCCCGAGGCCCTTATTGTAATGGTAATTGCCACAAACCTAGAGGTCTGTGGGAGATTTGGATCAGTACTTCTGCTACAAAAGGCTCCATTTCTGGGCTCTGCGAATGCAGTGCAGTGTCAGAGAAAAGGCCGGATAGTCCTTCTGCCTTATAACGGAGCTACTGTAACTCTGAGAGAGCAAGGAGCTGGTGGACAAAAGTGTTGAAAAGATAGCAGCTATTCAACAGTGTGAGAGAAACGCAGCTGCAGACAGGGCTACGCTTGAAGAAAGACAGAGGGTAGAGATAGGGGCTGGTCAAAAAAAGCCTCTTGAAACTGAAAGGCTTGTGGTTAAGGCTGACAGGAAACATCAGCGTGTGAAGTCTGAGAGAGCCTTCACCACTGCCACAGAAGCCACTCTGCAAGCAGCAGTTTGAAAATCACGGCTCCAAAATGACACTGAAGTTATCTGAGGCACTAAGTTGATCGTGTTCCTCAGACATTTGTTTTCATTAACATTAAAACTGGTTTATAATTTGACCATGACCTCTAAATAACCCAGTTTCCCATCACATCCTGCCATATCTTATTTCTCTTTGACTCATAAAATACTCACAAGCCAAGATTCGCTTAAAGCGGTCCTCTCAGCTTAAAACAAAAACAAAAAGCTAAAAGGATTTTCTGATAATGCACCTGCCAATAGTTGTGATTTCACAGTCACATCCTCCAGTTTTCACGTTTCCCCTCCCTTGTTGCTGTGTAAAACAGAGAAGAAAGTGACTGGGTGACCATACCGAAGAAATTGGAAACGGACACTACACGTAGTGTACAAGGGGAACAAACCGAAAAAAACAAAGGAAAATGTTTTTAAACTCTCTCTCTTTAAGTTACAGCCATCTTAGGAGTTACTTTTAAGAAACACAGATAAAAATCTTTCAGAGAGAATCTTAGTGTCTTTAAAGGTGAGAACACCACAAACTTTTTCAAGGGAATGGTTTTAAAATTGTAACAAACAATGTGTGGCATGGCACTTTTCGGCCTAAAATGCATAACCGTGTCCCTCGGACCCTAGTGTGCGTGGAGCAAAATAGCATCAAGATGTTTATTTTCAGAGGGGCCCAATGTGAAACAAAATAAACCATGTTTGATTCGCACGGACTATTTTTTACAGCATAGTAAAATCACGAGCTATATAAACATGCCACGAGCTCTTCATCGGCTTACAGTGGCCTCTTCTTTGGGGAATGTCCTCATTGTCACAGGCTGCTCAGAATTTGCTTATTTAGTAAATTTTTGCTTTTACTTATTAATCAGGTTTGCCACAATGAAGAATAAGTCCTAGTCTTCAGTGAAGATTAAGGAGGCTGGAGCCAGCCACACTAACCATACTGTCCCTCCTAAAACATAGAGCCTGAATATTTTGTTCGGTGCCACATTTGCTTTATGCCAATTGGCTTCCTAATATTCTCATGTTTGTGAAGAAAAAAAACAAACCAAGCCAAACAACCCAGTGTCCTTCCTTGGACATAATGGTCCAAAATTTCTAATCACTTCAATCCAGTTTCTGATTTTGTCCCCAAACAAAAATCCTTGCATTGGTGTTTTTGCCAAAGCACTGGCACAAGAGTCAGGATGTTTGTGCAAAATGGATACATGCACCAGACTTCACCCCTTGCATGTGCCATTTTATGAGCAAAATGGGAGTTTACAGTTGAAGATTTGGATCACATTTTCCTAATCTGCCAATACTTTTCTCCCTCCTCTTTGACCATCTGTTCTTGAAATTTCTGCTTCCTCTCTCAGTTTTATTTCTTGTTCTTTCAGGAACCTATCCCACAAAGACAGAGAGATTTTGTGTCCCTAAACATTCCAGGCAACCTCGCCCACTCATCCCACCACACCCACCACTGGAGAATGGCACAGGACCTGTTATTACTAGCTAAAACAACAAACAAAACACAAGTATGATTTTTACTTACATTGGCAGCACACATAGTTACTTTAAGGATCTATCACAGCTTGCATTATAAAACACCAGTTTCCAGGCTTAGAATTTGGTACTTGACAGTTCTCCACGTATTAGGGTGCAATTTGGTAACACTTTTGTCAATCACTAAGCTGCAGTTTTACTCTAAGGCCAAAGAAATGGTTTTCTGTAAATTGAGGTACTTTGGGAAGAAACTTTTATGTTTAAAAAATTACTTAGCCTAGATGTTAAGCTCCTTGGGGCACGGATTGTGCATTGTGTCTTGCTCAATGGTGCCATAATACAAATATTATTATTATTAACTATTATTTATATTCCTGTAGCCCCAGTCAAGGACCAGGACCCAATTGTGCTAAGTGCTACCCTAATACAGAGCAAAAAGCCAGCCCCTGGTAATGATGAAGGTGTTTGCGCTGCATGAGAACTTGGGGACGAGGAATAAAATCCTACTGAGCAAGACATTTGGATGAGAAGGAAGCGTTAGGGACCGGCTGCTGCCCATTGATACATGAGTCACTCTGCTGACCACCATTCACGTATCTGAGGAGAGAATTTGCCATGGAGTATTTTTCATGAGGAATTTAAGGCTTCAGCCAGGCAAATACCCAGTCCTGACCAGTAGGCCTGAGTAGAACCCTACCAAAATCACGGTCCATTTTGGTCAATTTCATGGTCATAGGATTTTTTTTAAATGTAAATTTCATTGTTTCAGCTATTTAAATCTGAAACTTCATGGTGTTGTAATTATAGGGGTCCTGACCCAAAAAGGAGCTGCGGGGGGTGTTGGGTTGCGGTACTGCTCCCCTTCCGTCCCTGCTGCTGCTGCTGGAAGCAGCGCTGCCTTCAGGGCAGGGCTCCCAGCCAGCAGCCGCCTCCACCAGCCGTGGCGCAGAAGCGCGGATGGCCCGGTGTGGCGTTGCCACCCTCGCTTCTGCGCTGCTGCCTGCAGAGCTGGGCCCTCGGTCAGCAGCCGCCACGCTCCAGCTGCCCGCTCTGAAGGCAGCTCAGAAGTGAGGGTGGCAAAACCGCAACCCCCCCGTAAAATAACCTTGGGACCTGCCCTGCAACTCCCTTTTGGGCCAGGACCCCCAATTTGAGAAATGCTGGTCTCCCCCATGAAATCTGTATAGTACAAGGTAAAAGCACACAAAAGACAAGATTTCCCAGGGGGAGACCAGATTTCCCGGACCGTGGCGTGTTTTTCATGGCTGTGAATTTGTTAGGGCCCTACCTATGTGTGGGTGTAACTTCACTTTCATTGGGTCAGAGAGTGTAGTGACGTCCTTAAAGGCACGTGCAGGCAAACAGAGGGAGCCTGGAGAAGAGAGCGTGATCCCTTCTGGTTTAGGTATGGCGCTGCACCAGCTACTGGATACAGCTGATGCGGGAGCAACTGAGAAAACAAAGACACAGACATCCAGGGGAACCGGTGTGAGTAACAATTGAAGAAGGCAATGGGCAAAGAACAGGAAAGTCCAAATAATCTCAGAGATGCTTCCAGTCCTACAAGCAAGTCATACGCAGAAAATACTGCATGGTATGAACCGGGACGTGGGTGGTCAGGCCTGATGGTTGGAGCAGGAGCTAGGCCTACTGGTCAGAGCTGAAGTCAGGAAGCCAGCAGGAAAGGAGGGATGGAGCAGACTGGGGCAGGAGAGGCTGGGGACAAGGCAGGGAGGGAGAGGAGCGACAACTGCTGCAGGTGTAAGCGTTGGGCAGCCAGAAATCAGTTGTTGTTGGTGGGCTTAAGTGCAGGCGTGGTCAGCCCGGTGGGATGGCCAATTGGGAGGCCCTGCGGTGACTCAGTGGCGTTCATAGGCTGGATGGAGACCGGGCAGCTGCAAGTCTTGGCGCTGGGGGGGGATAATCTGCTCCTGGCTAGGAAGGCATTAAACTAGCCCTGGAAGGGGAAGATGCTGAGGAGACTACCGCAGTGCAGATGTAGAGTGTCGCAGACAAACTGAACTGAGGTGGCAAAGCATGCGAAAGGCCATTTTCCAGTTGCTTAAACACTTAAGCCAGGAAGCTGCGTAACAAGCAAGAGGAGCTGGACGTTCTCGCTGCTGAGAAGAAATGTGATAGAATTGGCATTACTGAAGCCTGGTGGGGTGATATTCATAACTGGAATGTAAACCCCCTGGTTCCAATCCATTTAGGAAGGAGAGCGTGGGTAGAAGAGATGCGGTGGCCCTCTACAACAAAGCCACCATTACTTGTTTTTGAGTTACTGGTAACTCTGAATTGCAGGATCTGCATCTGGAGTGATGTATGTGCTAACAAAACCCATGATGGGGTCCAACACGGCCGGCCAAATCAGACTAGAGAACGGGGGAGTCCCACCTCCAGCACCTGCCTGTAATTGTGTGGAAAGAAAAATTGTGTCCTTACGGGGGACTTTAATTTGGGAGCAGCACGTTTGGGGGCTCCGGAAGACAGTACACCACCTGTGGACCTCGTTATGCATTAATCACCAGACTGGAAGTGGCTGAAAGACTGAGAAAACGACATTAGTCTAAGGAAAAGGCTGAGGCAGTACGCACAGTTTGAGAACAGCTGAGTGAGGCAGGGGTGATGTAACCAGAATGGAACCGGAGGAGACCAGGAGGAGCTTATTTGAAGATGTTACTCTGCAACCCTAAAGACTTGAATAGGGGACGAGAGCCTTTTCTGGCTCACCCAAATTGTCTATTCAATGCTCTAGGCGGGTGCAAAAATTCTATGGAAAAAATCACCTCGCCAGTCTATTCTGTGGGTCTTTGCCATAAGGGTAGACACATTTGTGTATTTCAGCCCATGTTGGACCAGCTCTCCTTTACACCCCTGGAACCTCAATAAGGCTGGATTGGAGGCAGTGAGAGCAAAGCTGGCCCCTTATTGCTAGTTTCCAGTAGAATGGAAGAAGAGGAACAAGGATGGGCTTGCTGAACATGGGCTCTGGTGGGCAGGGAGGATGGGCTTTGGCGAGGTAGGAAACGGGCACTCAGTTATAGGAGCAGTGGGAGCAAACACTGAATATTCCCCCTCTCGGAGCAAATGACAATTACATTGGAAACAAATCTGCTCACTCTATCGTGCAACAGTTCTAATGGAATGAAAAACAACGCACCTGCAAAGGAGTAGTCGGCTCTGCGCCCCTAGCTGGGCGATGCAGGACTCCTTCGCTGAATGGCCTGTAAGGACGAGGGTAATTATGCCACCTATATGTAACTCCAATCAGGTTACACAAGGGGCCATCACACAGGAGGAGGAGGAGGAGGTTTTGAAGGATCAGGCAAGCTTGTGGGGAAAGTTGAGCTGAGCTCTATATTTTGCTGAGTTAGCAATAAAGCCCAGCAAGCGGGTAAGGTGGGGAATATGTAAGGCAGGATTTTCAGAAGACCCAGATCCACAAAGGAACATAGGTGTCTAACTCCCTGCGAGGTGGGGCTTAGGCCACACCCCTCTCATTGGCATCTGCTATTGACTCACTTAGGCAGCTTCCTCCCCGCCCCCCGTGTGCTGGTTTTTGTGATTCCCATTCATAGGCGCCTACCTCTCCCCATGCATTGGAAAGGGAGCCTAGGCACCTACCTCAGGGCTTATGGATTTCACCTGGGTGGCACTGCAACGCTGCAGTCCCATGGTAGATCTGGGCCTTAGCATTGGGCCAGCACGGAGAGCTTCTGAAAATCCTAGATCCTGTTCAGAGCAGGCCTCCGCCTGCCTCCATTGCTCCATTAGGCAAAGAACAGCAACTCTGGTCGTGTTCCTCTCCCTGGGCTCTGAGCCCCTGGGCTCATCTCGCACTTGGTCAAAGTGGTGATGCGGCTGCTCTGTTTGTAACATTTGAAGAGAATCTCTTAATTTGTCGCATTGGGCATGTCGGCAGCATTATGCTGGGGACAGGCTTTCATGGATGTATCTAAACAAAGGCAGTAAGAAAGCTCATTGGTCTATTTCAAGCAATTCTGCAAGCAAGGTTTGGTCTGTATGTGTGCTTTTGGAACTTGTGACAGCCCCTGTATTCACTCTCCATCCCCTTCTCTCACAAATGTCAGTCTGCCTTCTCCAGGCTGCCCTTTCTGCGTGGACCAGTCCTTCCAAACTCTACGGGGCAGGCCAGCTGTACCTACTGAAATCATTCCTCAGAGCTCATGTTGTTTGCACACTTCTTTCTTTCTCCCCTTTTTCTTCAAAGCAAGAAAGAAACCAAATCGGTCTCCTGGGGTGTGGGCCTAAACTGAGTACCCAGAGTCAGGTCTGCACCTGGTCACCTTCCTGCTGGTTGGGACATCCGCTCACGTCTGGCAAGTCCATCACTAAAGACCCCATCCTACAAACATCTAGGCACATGCCTTGTGGCTGCATGAGGAGTCCTATTGAGCAGTATAACTGAGAGCAGGATTTGGCCTGTAATTTCACTCTATCCTTAGGTTTAATGAGGCCATCAGCTGTAATGTGATTGCTGTTCCTAATCAGATTTCAAAGACAGTTACTTTCAGCAATTTGAAAAATGCCTGTCGGATCAAAAGGAAACAGAACAACTAACACTGGCTTGTATTGTGCAGGATAATGACGACCACTTCTGGCCTTAAAATCTACAAATGCCTTCTGTATACCTCTTCTGCTCTGGCTACTCTGGGCCACTCCAGTGCCACAAAGCAGCCATGCCACGTTACATCACTGCAGGGGTGCAAAACAGCTGGTGCACTCTGGTGAATCTAGCCTTACATGTCATCACCCTTTTAAACTTACTAAGACACTGGATGCTGCTTGATTTGGTCCTTTCAGCATGTGAAGCTCTTAGCAAAGCACAATAAACACAACTTTTGAAAAACAGAACGGAAGCATTTTAGTTCTCAGAAACAAGAGCTGTATGCACCAGCTGTTTCAAGCAGCTGTTAAATTTGTTAGATTAGGAAGTCTCTAGCATTAGAAAATTAGCCAATTGATTAATGGACTAGGATTTCCCTTCCAACAAAAATGTTTTGTTTTTAAATTCTAATTTATGCCTGGCTAGTACATAAACAGATTGCACATGTTTGGTTCAAACAGCTGCCACCAGGTGAAAAAGATGCTGGGTCCTTCATCTTTTTTTAAGGAAGCTTGCAAACCTGCGTGGAGAAATCATGTGTGTGCATAGGGTGCTTTGCGATTTATTTATGGCCCTTTACATCAAATGCAGGTACTGGGCCAGATGCTCAGCTGGTGTACACTGACGTAGCTCCCTGGGCTGCAATTGAACAGCTACACCCCTTTACCCCGGCAGCGGTTCTGGCTCACTGTAGTTTAACAAGAACTAAACTGGGCAACATCATTTAAATAGACACCGAAGCCATGCTGGGTGGCTCTGGGATGCTGCAATATGGAATGGAGCCCTTTTCAGCAAGGTCAGCAGTTCAATAACCAGCTGTTAGACAGAATGCCAGTTCTGCAACATATCTCCTTCGATAAGGACAAAGTCAGAAAGCAGGAAATGTGATGTGGCAGACTGGTGGAGGCTCTGGAAATGGAGAATGAAGAGGCAAGAATCAACTCTGCTTCTTCGCAGGGGATGAGAACATTGACACGAGCTTTCATTCTAGATTTGGCACTTATTTAGGATAAAATGTTTAAAAAGCACCTAAGTCCCACTGACTTCCAGTGAGACTGAGGCTCCTAAGTGACTTAGGCACTTTTGGAAACAGGATTTAGGCTCCTAGCCACCTGGGTGCTTTGAAAACACAACCCCACTCCAGAGAATTTCTCTTGCATGCCCTTGTGGATGAATTTGGCCCATGGAGTCTGGTTGTCAGTGGGTGCATGGAAGATATTTGTACCTCAACCCCAGTGACACTAGAAAGAGTTGCAAGAATAATTCCTGAGTGAACTAATCGGAGCGTGGGACCCTATCCACACACAAGCAAAGGTATAACACAATCTATTGGCTGGACAAGTTCAGACTGGAAGTAATACATGTTAAAGAGTGAGGGGAGTTAACTATTGGAACACCCTATCAAAGGTCATGGTGGCTTCCCCATCACTGACCTTTTTGAAATCAAGATTGGATGCTTTTCTAAGAGCTCTGCGCTGGGAATTATTTTGAGGAAGGTCTGTGGCCTGTGCTGTACAGAAGTTCAGACTAAATGATCACAACAGTCCCTTCTGGCCTTGGAATCTATGAATCTTTCTTATAGGCCAGGCTTTCTGGGACAGTTGGCTGTTACTCAGTGACGTTATTTGCATGTATTCTCTAAGGAAGCCCTGCTTCACTTACTCACGTCTAGCTGATTTTATCTCCCTGTAGATTTGTGTGTCTGCTGTAACAAAGCAGTTGCTGCTCAGTGAAAGGAGAGGGGTGGTTGCTTAGAAAAACAATTTTCTTCCTTCTTACAGTAGCTTTTGCAGAAAGACCTAGGAATTGGGTCATACATGAGTTCATAACTTTTAAAGAAAGAAAAACAAACCCAACAAAGATCATCTTCTGCTTATTAAATCTGTGAGCTCTGGGGCAGGGAATGGGTCTTTGTGTTTATGTGTGTGCGAGACAAAGACCAGAACAATGGGGCCCAGATCCAGCTTGTTGCCTCTGTGCTCTATTGTTAAAGACGTAACTATAAACAATGGATTCCGACCAGGTTGCTAGTAACCAAACATGACCCGCTGCTGGCTATTCAGTAGCTTTATTGCACTATTATTTATATTACACCGTGCCAGATGCCGACGAAGACTTGGTGGTCTCAATGCAGTTCTTACTGGATAAAAAGTCCTATCATAATTCCTACCATTTGCACCTTTCTTGGGAATCTTTAGCAACAAGAGCAAAGATTGAAAGGGCATGACAATTACGCTCAACACTGGAGTTTGCCCATTCAAAGTTAGGATAACGACACATTCACAGGGCAGCAGGGGGAGATTGCGCAACTCACAGCCCAATCTGGTCCCTGCCACCAGCACGATGTTCACTGAAAAATGTAAGAAAATCAAAAAAGCTCAAACGTGTTCGTTTTCTGACTTCCTCTCAATGGCTAGCGCATTGCAAAGAGCTGAGTGAGCAGGAAGCGGGCAGTACCACAGTCAGTGATCAGAAAGTTTAAAGGGTAATTTGAAGGAGCGTTACAATGGTTTCAGAGACTATTTTTGACAATGGCAAGACATTTTTGTTAAAAAGAAAAATCCATGAGAAACATTCCAAAATCATTGTTAACACACACACACACACACACACACAAACACCACAGGGGAGAATTCAACCGTCTTTCTAAGGTTATAATGTGTGGTTTTAGAACCTTGGCAGATACAGGATTCAAGGACTGGTTTTTGTGATCTATTATCATAACACAGTTTCAGAAAAGATGGCTTCGCTTAACAGCATGTCCGTACAAAGGAAAAACAGGATCAGCATGCTACAGAACAGACTGTCAACAAGTATTACTATCACATTGCAGATTGGGATTACTAGCCAGGCGTTACGGAATACAGAAAAAGGTACGGTCGGTATCACTTTACCAAGCAATACATTACATCAGAGTCTCATCATTGAAAAGCTGATGTCACACACCATGCTGTCTCACTACTTAGCGAGGCAAGAAACAGCATACAGAACATTTTGGTCAAGACAGAAAAGCCCAGGGCAATCCCTTGCTTTGGAACACACCATCATTATTCGACAGCCGGCAGGTTCCAACACACAGTGTCCAACCCAAAAGAATAGTCCATTTCCAGGCTCCAAACCCCCAAAGCCAAAAGGAGCGCTGGGAGAAGGAGGAGCGGAGGGAGAATTGGATTGCCCACTGGTGGCCTGAAGGCGCTGGCAGCCAACCCCCTTGAGAGAGGCAGGGCTGTGTGCCACAAGGCACGCCCTTCGCACGGGGTCTGTTTCAGTGTCAGTCCCAGGTCAGAAAGAGCAGGGGGCAGCAAGAGGGTTAAGAAACAAATCTGTTTTAAAAATATGGCTGAACATGGAGGTCCCCCCCCACTGAAGCCAACAGGCGCTCTGCTGAAAAGTGGACTAGATTGTGGTTTGCCCTTATGTGGCTTGGGCGTAGGTTGGGCGAAGGGAATAAGAACTCCCCTCTCATCAACCCCACTGCAAAGCCCAACTAAGGGCTGGACAGAACTGCAGGCCCTGCTACCCAACTGCCCCCTCCTGGGAGCAGCTCAGCAGAAGTGGGGCAGGGAAGGGTGGAGGGTAGGTAGTTGCTGCACCTTTTACAAAGGCCGTAGCAAATTAACCCCTCAATGCAACCACGGAGCTCTGGCTGTCACAGGCCCTGAGACACACCGTGGTTCCCAGTGCTCTCCCTGTGGCAAGGGGCTTTGCACGGCCCTTCCTATGGCCTGTGCTTAGCAATGCAACTGAGTCCAGCATTGGTACTTAGATCTGCTCCTGCACATCAAAACCCAGGGCTGGGGACCCCTCAGCCCTTACTCACAATGCTTCGCTGACTTTGGGCAGGCTCTGCACCAGCCACTGGGGCCTGTCCGTGTGGAGTAACATGCAGGATCGGGGCTTTTGTAAGAGCAGCCTTGGAAACTGGGAAGAAATTTGCGCTCTGGAGTGAGCCTTAGGGGTATGGTTTAAAAAAGCAAGCAAGCAGGAGGAGGATGAATGGGAAAAGGCAATCCTGTTTCTTGTTCCTAGAACTATCTGAGCTTCTTAAACAGCTGTGAGAAATAAAGGCCAAACAGTATTTGATGTGTGTTTAAGGCAGAGTCCAGCAGCCTTGCTTCCTCCCCAGGCCAGTCTGTAGCCAGAGAGCCCAGACTTCTCTCATTGAGGAGACACTGCTCTTAGACTTCAGCCTAACGGAGACATACTCAGACCTTGTCTACACTGGTGGCGGCACGTAGGGTAGATGAGTCACACGCTGCAGCGAGCAGGCAGAGCCCACCCTCACTGCGGTGGGTAGCTACATGCAGCCGTGAAAGGCTTCAGCAGCGAGGAGACAGCGAGGAAAGGTTCTGGAAGCTACCCGCTGCCGGAGCCTTTCACTGCCCCGAGGACAGGCTCTGGCCAGGGGATGCAGAGGGGACACTACACGGATACAAACAGCAGTGCCTCACCGTCTTATGCTGCTAGTTACACGTGTGCGGTGTTTGTACTCTGAGTGTAGACTTGCTTTCTGGAGGCTAGAGGCTCCTTCAATGTGAATACTCTGTTGAGTGATATTGTCTTCAGACACATGTAGAGGGAGCTGAGTAGCCTTTACCATTTGGGGCTATTAAATCCACGAACACCGGAAACTATCAGTTAGTGTCAGTAAACAAAAACAGGGCACGCAGAGGCGACATTGTATGCAGCCGTGATCCTGATAGAAATAGAGTAAAAGGGATTTTGTGTTAAAAGCAAAGGCCAGGCTGTAGCGTGGCTTACTAAGGGGTGAAATTTGCCCCTGTGCCGCAGGCCAGCACCAGGGGTGAATTTCACCCTAGAGTAAATGAGAGGAGTGAAAAATGTATTAAACTGAAAGGGCAATAAACACTCCAGCTATACAAAGATGGCTGAAATCTCTCAACCAGGCTTCTACTACACTCAAGTGAGAGAAGCACTGGGAATTCAGACTGCCTTGCCAGGGAAGTTTACAAATAATTGAAAGGCTAGACTGGAAAAGAAAACAACAATGCTTGACTCCTGCTATACTGAGGATTAGTTTTCAAAGCCCCCTAATCTGAATAGGAACCCAGGACCACCAGTAAAATAAGATGAGAAAGAAGCCTCAGGGTCAGAAACTGAGTCAGAACATTGCCTTTGGAAGGGTTATCTCTGGACTGGTTGATATTATGGAATTTGTCTTTCACCTGGAAGATGTAAATCACTGCGGGATAGATTCCATCATCCACTCTCACACCTAGCAGTTGAGTCCTATTGATTTGGATGTTTAAGAAGAGTAGGGGGTGGTAGCATCGGACCCTCACTCATAAGACATTGCTTGCAAGGGTAGAAACAAATGCAGTTTAGTGCCACAAAACCTCAGTTGTGAAAGTCCTTAACGTTCTGGAGGCGAACTGCAAAGATGTTGCTGATAATTAAAAGCTTTGTAAACATTAAAAGCTGCTTTGTAATAGTTCCAAAATGGGGGAGGACAGACGGGGACCAAGAGCATGATTTGAAAAGATCACCTTTAAGCAGATGTTTATGTGCAATCAATTTCTGTGCAAACATCCTCAAAAGTTCATCCTTGAGTTCAGCCTGAGCATGAGAGGGGGAATTTTTTGGGAAAGTTCTGCAGGAGGGAACCTGCCAGCTCAGGACAGAATGGATCTTCTATGGCACAAGCACCATAACCACGGGCTGACCCACCCAGCAGAGAAACCATGAGACTGGTGCTAGCAACCTGATGCTCCTATCCCCCTGGTATAAATAAGGAACAATTCCGTTGCAGTTGGTGAGTTTTATATCAGGGTCAGGCTCATCAGTTTAAAGTAACAGGATATTTTTCACCTTTTCAAGGTATCCTTTAAAAAAATCTTTGCAGTTCACTTTTCAGAAAGATATTTACTTAGTAGCTTTTTAAAGCATTTAAGCTCTGAGACACAAAGTATTTAAAGCACACATACAATACAGTGCTAAGGCTACCAACACCTTAAGCTGAAATATACAGCCTGTTTTGGCCAGGAACCAAGACAAACTTTCCTCGCCCCTAACCCAAAAATGTCATTAGGTTCTAGCCAAAAAGCATATGTTGTCCACTGTGCTCTGAAGACCAGCAGTCTGGGTCGCTGATGGCCTTCTCCAGGGCAGCCAGTTCCAGTTTCCAATTTAAAACTTTCCTACGCTTTAAATTTGTGAAAGAGGGATTTTGATATGCTATCCACAAGAAAATAATTATTGGAACAAAAATAACATACACAAGAATGTTCAAATAAACGTCTTATTGTGCTGTGTGTGTGTCTCCTGCCAATCCTTGCTTTTAACCTACGCAATGGGTTGGAGGCATGTTATTCAGCCCCGCAAAAGTATGGCACAGCACCACCCTCTGTCCTTTGTCTGGAGCTGTGTTTGCACATTTCCTAAGGAAGAAGAGGGTCTGTTCCTGGAGTGTGCTGCCAGGACGTACGCACCAGGTCCAGCTGACCCAGAACTGTGAGACAGACTGGCTGGCTGCCGCAGAAGGGGCTTCCCAGGAACTGTTTGGATTCATGGGAAGCGAGCAGCAGAACTGCCTGAAACACAACATGCTGACGTTGTGCCCTCTCATGCGAGAAGCACTGCTCTCCTCACGTACCACCATTGCCAATACATCCTCCTGGACACAGGACAGTGGCATGGTCCGAGTGTTCCCATGCCACCATGAGGATGATCAAAGATAGCATGTCCCAAAACAACCTGCTGTCAGCAGGGCTGCTTTGATTTAGCCATCTTTCATTCCAGGGTAATTTAGTCTTTAGGCTCAGCCCAAGAATAGCCCCAGGAGGCAATGTGCCACCCCTCAGACACAGTTCCACCACCAGTCGCTGGCTTCCTGTTTTCCCCGTGCTGGCTGGTGTGTAGGCTCCACCCATTTCCTGCCCACCTGCGCTGGTGGGCGGGAGATAAACAAGCACCTACTCTTGGGTCTCCAGACTCAAGATGCAGTGGCCTTGCAGGTGGAAGTCTGGTTCTTACTCCCTTGTGTAAGTGCGTAGTCACAGGCTACCCCTAAATGTTTAGGGACCACCCTTGCACCCTATGAAGTCAATGGGAGTTTTCCTACTGACTTCACAGGTAGCAGAATCAGGACCAGGGAGAGGAGAATTTCTGAAATTTGATCAGTTGGGCCAGTGGTTCCCTTCTCTTCCTTAATCTCCTTCCCCGTTTTGGACTTGCACTGTGTTTCACACTGCACCCCCATGGCCTCACCATTATGTGCCTGGTAAGTTTCCCAGGGATGCGTATTAAATTTGGAGTCGGTGCCAATGGTACTTAAACTACAGAAAAACCTGGGTTAAGTCAGACAAGAATGGGGGCAGAAGAACTTTGGTGACAATATTCACTAAACCTTAGATGCTACGCTAGCTCATGCATGTTAAATGAACTCAAAACAAAATATGGATTTCTGCTTAACAGGAATGAAAATTCAGCCTTCGTCAACTGATATGAACATAACGTAGTATCACCCTTCCGAATTATTTTTAAAAGCACTACTTGGATTTACTAACACTAAAATTCACCATGAACCACCCCTGGTGGTAAAGATACCATTTTATTTTACAAAACAAATGTAAGTCATTCACTTAATCTTTGGAAGCGTGCCTATATGGCAGGAGGAGCACAGTTCAGAATGTTTTCTTCAGAAAGAAATAAGGAGAGAAGTTGATCCCCAGGAAAATCTGTTGTGGCTACTGTACAAAGTCAATGGGCCCACATAAGGAAGGCTGCCATGAAAATAGTAGTGACAGGAACATGCTTCCATGTGGTATTTCCTGACCCCAGGTTGTGAACCACTGTATCACCTTTGCTTTGCTGATTCGAAAGTTGGTTGTTTGAGGGAACATCATCCATATCCAAATCATAAGCCAGCTCTGAAAAGGAGAGAGAGAAAGATTGTTACTGAGCACAGTGTACCAACATCCGGCCTGACTGTATGTATGGATTCTATATTATTATGGAATGGCCTAGAGGTCCTGACTGGGATCGAGGCCCCATTGTGCTGGGTGCTGTACTAATACCTAGTAAAATAAAACACATTAACTCCATTTTTCAGATGGGCAAGAAGTACAGAGAGATCACGTGACTTGCCCAAGGACATGCAGGAATTGAACACACATCTGCTGAGCCCTACTCCAGTGTGCCAACCACAAGGCCATCCTTCCCCTATGGAAAACTCCCTGTACTTAGGGATCCCTCAGGATGCTCACAATGGGTGAAACCCAGCTCTGTGAACAAGGCCGGCACAGATTATGCTCTGCTCAAGTCTCAAGACAAGGCGTAAGGGAGACCTAAGTGGCAGCTAGGGCCTGAACTAGTTCTCAGCTCAAGGGTGGAGGTCCCCCGTTGAAAACCTGCATAACAGATGTTAATCTCATACCAGGCCCAGCCTTGCAGAGTTTTGGCAGCATATTTGGTAACATTAACATAACATTGCCGCAGCAGCCAGCGAATCAATGGGTGGGGTCTACAAAACCCTCAGCGCTGGCTTCATTTTGTTCCCACTGGATTTTTTTGGGGGGTGGGGGGAGGGGAGAGGTTACCACAGATGTGAATGGGAGAAGAGCTGGGCCAATACTGGGCACACTTGAAAATACCACCCAATGTGCGCTTCTCACATACGAGAGCTTTAATGTCCTTTGTTCTTCCCACCACAGGGTGTTAGAAGCATTCATCCCTCCATGTTTGCCCAGCGCTTTCCGAACATACGTGCCAAGAACGTTTGTTCCCGTGGAAGTCGGGGGCTGCGGGGGTGGTGGTGTCACTGGAGAGCTATTTCCAAAGCAAATCAGCTGGGCTTTGTTTAAAACAAAAATCGCATCTGGCTTCCACACCGCTCATGTTTGCAGAAGCAGTGAAGAAATCCCAGTCACGCTAGTTCAAAGCGAAAGTCCAGCATATGGCCGATGCACCACTTCCGTCCTATTTGGAGAGCTTAAGCAGGATGGAAGTAGTGCTCTGCTCAGGCCCTGCACAGGGGTGTATTTCACCCCCTTTTTCTTTTTTAGCTTTAAAACATGCTGTCTCTGACATCTTTCATGCACCTGTTACGTTGCCTGCACGCATTTTCAAAACGCAGGGCAGTTAGAGCGAGGATAGTGTCAATGACCAGAGGCAAAGCAGGACCTAGTGTTGTAAGACAGGAACCTCCAGACTAACTGCCTCCCACTCAAAGGATGGGGAGGAATTCTTCTCAAGCCAATGTCCCATGTAAAAGAAAACCCTCTTCAAATCTTGGAGAGAGCTGCACAGCAGAGTTCTCTCTCCAGCGGACCAGCCCACTGACTGGTAAAAGCGCCTATCCCCTGACAGTGGTTGCAAAGTCCCACTGAGCAGTAAATCCTAGGTGCCAGACTTGCAGTGAAGAGACAGAGGGAAAGAACAACAACAAAGCCAGACAGAACAACCCGAACAGGGAACATTTTGCAGTACAAGGCTAGACAAGAAAAAGCAAAGGCAGCATTTGGCCAGCGACGACAAAAGCCTCCCGTACCTAGAGCCAATTTGCAGCAATGGAGAATCAGGCCCTCAGTGCGAAGGGGATGTGGAGTTTTCTGTGCTACGCAGATGGGAGGGAGTGCAAAGTTTCCCCAGTTCAGTTTTTTCTGCTTGGCATTTTTGTTGTTGCCTTTTCCCTCCATCTCTGCAGTTGGGGCCAAGCCTCCCATGATCTACTGTCCACTGGGAGCCTATTAAACCATTGCTAGGGAATAGTGGTTTTGCACGGTCCCATTTCGTGTCACTAGAGGTGGAGTCCCGCTGATTTACACCAGCTGAAACTCTGGCCCACAATCCATTCAGTGGATTGGCTCAGTCCCCTAAGATGGGGTCAGTTTGAATCACCACTCAGGCAGACCAAGGCACTTACGGGCTAGTATCAAAACACCCCCTCCTTGAGAGAGAATCCAAGAGACTAAAACACTCCAGCAAAAAACCCAACCCCATCAACCTAATAAACATCACTGCCAAAGCAAAGACCCAGACAATATGTCTTAACCAATGTACCCACACACAGAGCAAAGCAAAGCATAAAGATATTAGCATGGCAAGTGAGTCAGTCATCAAAGGAGGATCAAAAATTATTGAAAGGGAACACACACACATACATACACACACGCAAGCGAACGCCAAGTGTCAGTCTCTCTCTAACTCATCCAAGATATTCCCACTGATTGCCCCCAAATCGTCTTCTCCCGCCGTCCTCTTTTCTATACGCTCTCTTCCTCCAGAGAGCTGAGTGCAGATTCAGGAGCGTGTGACACAAGCAGAGTTGCTATCCTGAAACTGATATGCAGATAAAGCCCATCTGTCCCCCGCAAGAATAAAACTTCCATCAGATCTTGCTGCTTTAAGTATTCAGGCCCTTGGGAGACAAAGCAATGGGAGATAGCACCTTTCACCTTAAATAGTTCAAATTTATCCCAGGTCAGTAGTGACCAAAAATCGTCACTATAAGATGACTCTTTGGTGACCTACGTTGAGCTAAATTGATGGTCTCAGTTCAGGTCTCATTAGAAAGGCGTGATAAAATCCACAAGAAATCAGACAGGCCAAGGAGCGAATGGGTATATATTTATTTGTATTACCACAGTGCCTAGGAGCCTTGCTCATGGACCCAGTCCCCACTGCATTGGTGTTGTACAAACACAGAGCAAGAAGATACTCCCTGCCCCAAATGACTTACAATCTAAGTAAAACATAAGAGGCAGCCACTGGACAGGCAGACAGACTGATGCAGGGGTAAGAGTACGGTATCAGTGACAGACAGGGATCTCAACACATGAGCGGCCTAACCGTTGTCAAGTTTTTTGTAGGCTTCAGGCAAAGGAGAGTTTTAAGGAGGAATTTGAAGGAGGCAGCTTGGTGGATGTGTATGGGAATCACCTCCCTGTCAGGAGGAGCAGCAGGGGAGAAAGCGTAAAGGGGCTTGTTTGAAGCTCTAACAAGTCGGCGGTGGAAGCCAGCATCCTGGGCCGATGGGAGGCGGGCGCTGACATCCCAGTACTGAAGGAGAGATGATAGGTAGAGTGGGGATTGACCATGAAGGGCTTTGAAAGTGAAGACAAGTAGCTTAGTGCCCTGGAACACTAAGAGGTGGTCCCGTCAGTCAGGTTTGAGTCACAATGGGAAGATAGCACAGCTCTTGCCTCCACCATATCTATTCTGTGGAGAAATAAGGCATTTTAGTCTACAGAACTGACCATTTGGTAACTTTCACATGGACCCTGGACTGGGAGAACAATGAGAGATCCTATTCCTCATGGCAAATTCTGGGATCCATGACTGAAGCAGATCTAGAATCATATGGAAATACAGACGTCCTACCCAGAATGTTCTGTGCAGGCGCGGGTGCGAGTGAGGTCAGTAGGATTTCAGGAGCTCTGCTCATGAGTAAGGCTAAGATTTTTTCATGGATATTTTTAGTAAAAGTGAGGGACAAATCACAGGCAACAATGAAAAATTCACGGAAGACGTGACTTGTCCCTCACTTTTACTAAAAATATCCATGATAAAATGAGAACTCTTGGCAGCTGTGGGTGGGCTGGGAGCTCCAGCCCTTCCCCTCCCCCCCCCACTGGGGGCTCTGAACTCGGGAGCTCCAGGGGTCCCTCCTGCCCCGCCCCCAGGTGAACAGTTGCGGTGGTTTCCGGGCCACCTGGGACTGCGAGGAGTGGCGGGGAGCTCCGGGGATGCCCCTGCTGCCCGCAGCAGCTGGGAGTGGCAGGAGGTTCACCGGATGCCGGCAGCAGCAGGGGACCCTGCAGCTCCCAGCCGGGATTGGCTGAAGTCATGGAGGTTGCAGCCTTACTCATGAGCCACTCTTCTAAGGAAGGGCCCCTCAAGCAGTTTGGAGGAGGGCGGAGGATATACAGGTAGCTGTCCAGGAGGGCTGTCAAGAAGAGGAGGGGAAAATGAGCTGGAAAGCAGCGGGTTCTCCAGGAAGACCTCACTTGGGTAAAGGAGGTGTCTGGGGGTGAGTTAGGAGGCAGGTCTGTGAGGTCCTGCTGGGTAGGCAGCTAGGATGCAAGGTCAGGCTGTAGGAGGAAGGTTTACTGTTGCACAAGAGGATAGTGAATGCTGGGAAGGGGCAGGTATAGATTGCAGCATCCTCGTGAGAGTGGGAGGAGAGGAAACACTAGCTTCTCCCTGTCACAGAAAATGGCAGCTTCCCTGTAAATAACTGAGGAACGTTCAAACAAAGCTAAACTTTAAGCTAGCAAACAAGACAAAAATCTCTGAAAACTGTGCCTGTAAGTTTGGTAATGAGATATCTCACCATGAATTGTGTTCTCTGTCAGATCAGTGGCAACGGTTACGGTCGACTTTCAGTCATGAAATACCACTCTGGAATAAACAATGATCATATTTCCATGTGGTTTCATAGACGTATGGCTGTATCTGCTTAAACGCCAGCAACTTACATCTTAATTTGCAACCTATTTTCAGAGGAATGATTACATGGTTTGATTTAATAAATTTGCAATTACACTACTTTGCAGTTAGCCTTTTATGGAATAATCAAATGACACCAATGCTGGTCCATTATTCCACTGGAGTAATGAATATCTAGCTAAGAAGAACAGAAAATATTTACCTGTAATTGCTATTTTCTGAAGGTTCTTCTCATGTACACCCACACTCCCACCTCTGGTGCTTCTGTGAATATATATATTCCATTGCACAGTTTTCTAAAAAACAATAAAGTGCCTCTCCAGCCGGTGGTCCATGCCTCTCTACTGCTGAGGCAGAGTCCTCACTAGAGCTGGTCAAAAAATTTTTCAGTGGAATGTTTTTCTGTCAGAATTGAAAGTGTCCACACAAATGTGTTGATTTTGACAGAACTTCATTCAAAAATTAAAAAAAAAGATTTAATAAAGTCCTTCTTGGAGCAAAATATTTTGATTTTTTGTTTGAAATGACTGTTTATAAATTGATTTTTCACATTATAATTAATAATATAAAAAGTTAAAGGTCTAAATCAAAACAAAACATTTCGATTGACCTGAATACATTTTATTAACATTTTCTTTCATGGGAAATTTTGAAATTCGATAGTTTTGTTCCAGTTTGGACAGAATCAATTTTGAAATGGCAGAATTTCTTGCAAAATGGAAATTCCACTTGCTGCACAGCCATTGTCTTTACCAAATGTCATGGTTCCCCTTTGGCCAAAGTAAAAGGAAAAAATGGACTTTAAAAAAGCAGACTAAGAAATTCAGAGAACTGGTAGGTAAGGTGCCATGGGAAGAAATCTAAGGAAAATGGAGATCAGGAGAGCTGGCAGTTTCTCAAAGAGATAATATTAACCACACAACAGCAAACTATCCTGATGCTAAGAAAAGACAGGAAGAATTGTAAGACGCCAATCTGGCTCCATCAGGAACTCTTTAATGACCTGAAAATCAAAAACAAATTCTACAAAAAGCAGAAATATGAACAAATTGCGAAGGATGAATAGAAAAATATGTAGGAACAAAATCAGAAAGGCTAAAGCACAAAATGATTTACACCTAGCAAGGAACATAAAAGACAATAAGTAGAGGTCCTATAAATATGTTAGGAACAAGAGAAAGACGAAGGAAAATGGAGGTCCACTACTTAGTGGGGAAGGAATAACAACAAGAAGGCTGAGGTGTTTAATGTCTATTTTGCTTCAGTCATCACTAAAAAGGTTAATTGTGGCCAGATACTTGACACAATTAATATTAACAACAAGTGGAGAGGAACAAAAGCCCCAATAGGAAAGAATAGGTTAAAAATATTTAGATAAGTTAGATATATTCAAGTCAGCAGGGCCTGATGAAATTCACCTGCGGGTACTTAAGGAACTAGATGAAGCAATCTCAAAACCATTAGCGATTATCTTCAGGATCTCATGGAGGATGGCAGTATAGTTGTGTGAAGAGGTTTGTGTGGCAAATTTCTACCACTGCCCAGCTACTTTTCAACTTCTCTGTTTGGGTAAAGCTTCTGTTTTAAACAGACTTTGTGTTGTTTCCTTCTCTAGGTTTATTTGTGCCTGATTGATTTTGTTGTTGACTTTTGCCCCTATTTTATTGCCAGATTTTCATGACATAGGGCATTATAGCTAATTTTTGTACAAATAGTATTTCTGTAAATGTATATTTGCTGTTCTGAGTCCATTTTGCTTAACTTCCAATAAGCATGTGATGTCATAAAATCTACTTCTCCACCCTCGTCAAACAATCAGGAAGGTGTCTCTGGGGTTACCAGATAACCAATTTCAGACATAACCCTGTTAAAAAGAAGCATAACAAATGAAACTGAAGTTCTAAAACACAGAAGCCAGAGTAACTATTTTCCCTAATCAGATCAATTCCTGAAATGGCCCCTAAGAGAGGCAAAAATGGACATTGCATTGACCAGGACTGTTTCCCTCATATTAGTGTAGGTATATACAGTGCCACCTATGACTTTGATGCTAAGCAAACCTGTGATGGAGACCTACAGTATCTAAAAAAAGGCACCTTCAAGGAAAGGGGAAAAAACCAAATACATACCTTAAACAATCGGTCTGTATTTACCCCAGTAAAATAACCAGAGATAGGCTTCTTATTAACTTTCCTACTTTTAATCTGCACTTTCTAGCTATCCCCATCTTCATGCTTGTAAACTGTCGGAGTTGTGATGCACCCTGTAAAATGCAACAGTTTCTGCTACAAAGCAAAGAGATTTTTTCATATACACTCCAAAAATCTGTTTCTGCTTATAATCAGTCCAACGCTGTCCAGAGGGTATTTCCAACAATCTGTACTAATTACACACTCAGTCTTCATTTGGTTTTTGCCCTTCTTGTCCTTTGTGCTGCAGATTAGATAAATCTGCTTAAAATAATAGTCAATCATTAGCACTCCTAGTGTTTCTGAGGGAGGGTGTTGTTTTTTTTACATGCAAACAGGACATACTATACAGAGTCATCTACAGTCCTTACCTAGTTTACGAAACGTCTCCAGCTGAGCACAACTGACTCCCCCGTAAGTATCTTTTGCAACAAAAGCTACTTCTAACACAGAGCTGCTGTGTGTTTGCTCCTAGCACATCAAAAGCTGCAATCATCGTTCTTGCTGCAACATGCAGTACGGATGACACCCACAAATAACGTAAACTTTAAAATATGGGCTTTCCGGGTCTGAAGGAGTGAAGTTCTGCCACGGATTAGTATTAGAACGATGTGTGTTATCTCTGCACAAGTTTATCAGGTACAAATAATTAAAACACCCTCCTTCCTGAACGGCAGTCATTTTGGAAGCATCGTCAAAGTCAGTTAAAGCAGAGTAGATTGTTTTTGAGTTGGCATAAGAAATTCCATTGCAGCTGGCATAAAAAAGCCAGGAGGATAAGCATTGGCACGTAGGCAGCATTACAACAGGCATGCACACTCATGAAGAAACCATATTTATGCCTGGTGAAACACCATAAATAGGCAACGTATTTTTAAGCAAATAACTGGAAGCAAATGCCTTGCAAGCAAAGGAAAATGACATCAAAGAGGACAATGCGTTGCTACAGCAGGCTCACCCAGACCAACAGGCAGATCCGCGAGCAAAGCCAGGAAAGAAGAGCCGCTATCGAGATGCCAAAGCTAGAGAATGTCATTCCACAGCCAAGCATCTGGGCCTTTGGCTGCCAAGCTTGCACCAGCAGATGGCTTCAATGTTGGACCTAATATAGTAACATCCTAATAACTGATGTCCAGGCATGAAAACTGCTCAAAGTGGGGCATTTACTAAATCTGTCAGTGCCCTAGCACTGTGCTGGGTGTAGCGTGAGCTCTCCCTGCTGAAACAAAATTATTTTTGTCGAACACCATAGCTCCTAAAATGGGGTCTGTGGAGCACTGGTGGTGCACAAAGAGCTTGCTGGGGACACGGTGCCAGCTCTCCTTGTTTGCAGATGAGAGAAACTCAGCAGACACGAGGGCGGGAGGGAATGGAGAGCAACAGTGTGGCAAAATGTTTTCAGAGAGGACACAACGTGTAGGATGTCAACAGCAGCTGGAAACAGCAAGAGGGTCAGCCTGGAAAAGCCAGCCCCACACACTTTGCCATCATTACTGCTCCACGTAAGCACTTGCTGTCATTGCCAGATGGATGTTATGAGATTGTAACAGGGATGGGTGGGAGCTTCCCACGTGACCCCAACTAAGATAGGATGGCCTACAAGATACTTTCTTTATTCATAGAATTGTAGGACTGAAAGGGACCTCAAGAGGTCATCCAGTCCAGTCCCCTGCACTCAAGGCAGGACTAAGTATTATCTAAACCATCCCTGACAACTGTTTGTCTAACCTTCTCTTAAAAGTCTCCGATGATGGAGATTCCACAATGTCCCTAGGCAAGATTAAGATGTGGTCTTCACTTAGGAAAAGTTTGGTAAAGTCTGGGGCACAAACATTCAGGTCCCATTAAAGAGGAGCACATATTCTAGTATCATGACAAATAATATGATAAGTGATGGACAAGATAGTAAGTACCTATGGCCTGACAGTCGAGTGGTGGAACAAGTGAATAGGTTTCCCTATTCAGGGAATCTAATTACATTGGACAGAAGACGTGAAAAGAAATCAAGAGAAGAATATAGCTTGAAAAAACTGTATTCAGCAACTTCCAAAGACTTCTATGTTGTCAAAAGTTAAAACGGCATATCCACACTAGACTGCTGAAGTGCTACATAGAGTCAACTCTCCCATACAGTTCTGAGAGCTGGACACATACAAAGGACACTGAGAGACAACTCAGAATATTCGAGTTTTGGTGTTATAGAAGAATGCTAAAAATTAGCTGGATAACCAAAACTACAAACAAAGTGGTGATGAGAAGGATGAATTTAAAAAGAACACAATTACTTGAGACCCTCAGTAAAAGAATAACATCTTTTTGTTGACATGTAGCTCACCAATCGTACAATGCTTCGCTTCCATATTCATACAATCCAGCAAGATTGCAGGCAGACCAGGAAGAGGAAGAAAGACAGCCAGTTACATTGGAAGTATCGTCAGATGAACCGGTATCCAAAGGAGAGTGGACGTTTTACAACTCTGTCGTGACTGCGAAAGATTGAAGGTGGTGGTCCATAACCTCCGCAGTGAAGAAGAAAGAAAGAAAAGTCAAACCACTGTAGATAACTGTATCCCTGCCAATAGCTCTGCCCTTATCTTCTCATACACCATTGCCTTCTTCATTTGCTCTTCAGTCCTATCTGGGCCCTTCGTTTCTTTTGCACCTCTATCAATGTCATCTCTTAGATCTAGAACAGCACCCTAAAGAATGTATGTAATGCTTTCCTCGCTCTGCTCCTTCAAGGAGCTGAAATCCCACCTGTTTCTCAAGGCACTAACGTTACACTGACCATCAACCAGTTGTTTTGGTGATTGTACGGGTCTGCACTTTACCAGCTTGTGGTCTTACATGACTAGTCTTTGGGAGCAGGGAACCTGTTACTTGTCACAGCTCTCTGACTGTATGACACTATGCAGTACCCCAAGTCTCCTTACAGTAAGAGACTTAAAGCGCTCATTGTTTAGCTGATCAAAATGATCAAGAGATGGCTAGATTACAATGTACAAGTATCTTCCCAGGGAGAAAACACTGGCACTAAAGGGCTCTTTACCCGAGCAGAGAAAAGAAGAACAAGGACCAAGGGCTGGAAGCAGAAGCCAGACAAATTCAAATTAGAAAAAAGGCCCATATTTTTAACAGCAAGGGAACAAACTACTCAGGGAAGTGATTGATTCTCCATCTCAGGATGTCTCCAAATGAAGACTGGTGCCTTTTGGGAAGACATGCTTTAGCCAAATACAAGTTATTTGGTTCAATACAGGGTGAAATTTAATAGCCCATGAGATGCAGGAGGTCAGACTAGATGACCTTCTGGCCTTAAGATCTAGGACTCTATTGACCCTATTTACTGTAAGATGTCTGTGTATGTATGTCTCACGTACACGCACACATCCACAATTTATAAAAATAGACAATTTCATTAAACTCCACTTCTTACATTAAACAGATATAAGTACTGTGGAGAACACCAAAATTTCTGCTCACTCCTACCCCAAAATTACAACACCCTGGTTTCCAATACAAACAGATACTTAAGCAGGAGTATGTATTTGCACGTTTGGCTTATGAAACCGATGCCAAGTAGGCTCCTTGTACATTCTTTACACACACACACAGTTATCCAGCTGTGCTGTACCATGATACAGTAGGATACCACTGCACATCTGCTCCTCCAGGAGACCCTGAAAGTTCATAAACAGTTAGACAAGAATGATTGTATTTTACTGGGGAGAGTTTACGCCACAGGCTGTTAGCGCTCAGATCCTAGAGCTCCCACAGATTTATTAACTGCCTTATTGTCTAGAAAGTTATAATGCACTAGCTGAGGGCATGGCATATGCTGTGCCAGTCCTGATTCTTGTACATGTCTAGTCATATTTTGAATGAGCATCCAGACTGTTACAGAGCATCTATGTGGTTTTGTGGTTACGTCTCTCCACCGCCTCAGCACCAATTGACAGGGTGTTCCTCTTGGTTAATGGTGAGAAAATAAAAATGCATCTAGCCACTGCAGGAGGAGAGGGAACGAAGGAACCAACAGCTAAACACCACTCATCCATCATCTGTGACCTGGCCAGAGAAACTCCTGCTCAGAGGTGAGGTGAGAAATAAAACTGCCTTCCTGGTAAGCAACCCATGTGAACTGGTCTCAGATTAACTGATTTGAAAACCAAAAGCCCCTTTGGACATGTACAGATCACGAGCTTCTGATTGGTCCACAGCAAGTGCAAACTGCCCTTTAGAACACGTTTTTACGGACAACCCGAAGGGCACTCATGTTATTTCAAGGACACGACTGACTCTGGGTGAAGATCATCCAGGACGAATGCAATGCCCTAGCAACACCTCTGCCCTATCTGGCAGTTGCACAAGAGAGCTGCAGGTGGAGACGCCACACAATGGGTCTCCACACCCCTCATGTGCCGCGGAAGAGGTATCCACCCAGCCCCTCGAGCCAACTCCGGGGTGGGGGAGGGACAATGGCACCCACTGGCCCAAGATTTCATGGTTCAAGTGGAACAGAAGGGCTGCAGCTGTTACGCCGTTAAGTGCTACGTATAATTATTATTACTGCTTCCCCTCCCCACCTAGTCCAGAGTAAAGGCTGTGGGGGAGGGGATACCATACTGCAGTCCTGTCCTGACCGGGGGTGGGGGGGTGCGTGTGGTGCATTTTACCAACATAAAGCTCTATTATTCTGACTTTATGCAGGTAAAGTGCATTTCACACTAAGCGACCGACCAATTATTTAAGCAATGTTCGTGCATCCTTTGATTGGACCTCCATTATAAATGCATCACACAGCGACCTCCATTCCTTCTGATATCACACGACCCCTTTTCCAACACCACTCTGGCCTCCAGAGCTATCCATTATGAGCTGCTCCCATGTTTACTTTGCAAGGAGCACTTGTGACATTGTTTTTCAGCCCTCGGCCTTTTTCTCGATTTACCCTGAAGAGAATCTGGCACCTCCATTTGCATTAATGATTTTTCTTTGGCAGTGAGTGACAGAGCTCCTGAGTTGTACCGCAGAGTGGATTAATGAAAACAGGTTTAAGCAAAAGGAATTGGTGTAATCTATTAAAAATTAACAAATGCCATTTGCATTAACTGGAAGCTCCGGAGTCCGTGTGTTGTAACAACATAGGCCAGCAGTCTTCAGCCAGAGGTGCAGGTGCACTCCCGGTGCAAGTGTTGCTACCTGATCTGCACATGTTAAAGATTAAAGGGGGAGAAGAGAAGCAGAAGAGGGAGGCAAATAGGCAAGAGAAAGAACTAAGAAGTCGGGGAGAGAGAACACAAGAGTACACATGGGAAGCAGAAAGAGAAGGAGGGGAGCGGGGAAGAGAGATCAGGAGAAAGGGCGGGAAAAGACAAGATAAATGAAAGGAAAACCAAATGGAGATCTGATGACCACAACAGCATAGTGTGTGTGGATGAGATGGGGAGCATGCAGGGGGTGGGCCTTGACAGGACATCGGAATTCCACAGTGGATCAGTCCCGAGATCCATCTAGCCCAGTATCCTGTCTCCCGATAGCAGCCAGCACCAGATGCGCCACAGAAGGGTGTAAGAATCCTGCAGTACCAGGTGTGGGATAATCTGCCCCAGACATTCAACCTCCTCCTGATCTCTAACAGAGATGTATAAAAAGATCTTCTACACGTTCCACAGTATGCATCCGATGAAGTGAGCTGTAGCTCACGAAAGCTTATGCTCAAATAAATTGGTTAGTCTCTAAGGTGCCACAAGTACTCCTTTTCTTTTTGCGAATACAGACTAACACGGCTGTTACTCTGAAACCAGAGATCAGCTTACGTCCTGAAGCATGAGATTTCATATCTCTTCCAATAATGCTGTTATTCATTATGATCACTCTGGCTATTCTTGTTATCCATATAAATGTCCAATCCCTTTGTGAGTCTTACTGAGTTCTTGGCCTCAATGTCATCCTGTGGCAATGAGTTCCACAGTCTAATTGCATATCGTGTGAAAAACTGTTTCCTTTCATCAGTTCTGAAATGAACATATGTGCTAAACTTCCAGAAGAATGAATCCTAATTGGAAGAGTCTTATGGAACTCCAGGTGTCATCCCTTGAGACCAGCCCCTCCAAGCAAAGGAACTTTTCTCAGCTCCTGGTCAAGAAACTTACTATGGTTCCACTGAACCCATGAACATTTGACATTTTTCTCTGTGACTCATTATACATGGAGACTCGAGCCTTGCCCAGGAGTTGGCAATTTTGGTTCTTAGAGCTATTACGTATAATATACGGGTAACCAGAACATCTTTTTGATCAGAAAAGGACCGTTATAATAATTGGGCCTACATATTTACCCTAATTGTGTGCTCAACTGTGAAAAATAAGGGAAAGTTCATAAAATATCACAATAACCTAGAACAATAAACAATGATGGGAAAGGGTGCAAAAAAAATTAAATTAAATTTAAAAAAAAAGACAACGAGAGACTGAATTCCTCCATGGCCAAAGTCCTACTGATCTAGTTCAAGGATTGTATAAGAATGAAAATCAATTAACCAAATGGGTAATGTCGGAAATTAGGCCTAATTGTTGGACAAAATGGTGAGGGGATGGGCCATTCCACCCATCACTGCCTTTTCGGGTCCTTAAGAAAGGGGGAAAAGCCGGCTTCTGTGACAGGGGTTGACTGAAAGACAAGAGAAGGGGAAAGAGCAAGATCCACCATCACGGCTTCCACCTCGACCATCTACTGGGACCCTGGACCTTCTTCATCTTAATCCTGAGAGATGTCCTGAACAGACCTGGCCAGAGAGACGGAGTCATGTGAAATCGCCTTGTCCACTAGATGACTAAATCCCAAACACCACCCAGAAGAGGAGATTTTGTCACGCGCACACAACCTGTGCATCCTTTTCCCTCCCCACCCTATTTCCTTTCTTTCCTAGCCCTCTTCTTTTCCCTTTTGTTTAACCAGAGTCCAGCTTAGTCAGCCAAGACTGTATATTTTGCAACTCTGATGTAAGCCCATGACCAGAAAGACAGCTAAATGCAATGCCTTTCCCAGCCCGAGGCTGGTGCAAGGTTGCCAGATCTCAGAGTGACTGATAAGACAGTGGGCTGGGCCTGCATTTTTCCAGCAGCGAGGCTGCAAGTGAGAGTCAACACCAGAGACAGAAGCTGCATTTTCTAGCTGTTCTTTTCACTCCCCTCCCTCTTATATTTGTGTGCATCTTGTTTTGTCTCAAAGGAAGCAGGATCAGACTTTAACAACAGCTCCAGCTCATCTCAACTAACTTCTTCTCTGTTCCCTCAAAGGACAGTTATCATCATCTTTACCATCAAACAAGGGGGGGGGGGGTTCTTTCTAAAGGCTCTCTCCAGAGAAAAGGAAAGGGAACAAGGGATGTGGTTAAAATGAAAGCCTTACCTAATACCTTACATTTCAATGCTTTAACCTTCCCTCCAGCCTTCTCTCCTGTATTTTTAATAAACAGTCCAAAAGACTTTTAATGGTGTGTTTGCCATGGTAGTAGGCAGGCTCAGGTGTTTGTATATCAAACCCCAAACCTTGATTAAAACTGTTTAATGTTCATAGAATCATAGAATATCAGGGTTGGAAGGGACCTCAGCAGGTCATCTAGTCCAACCCCCTGCTCAAAGCAGGACCAATCCCCAACTAAAGCATCCCAGCCAGGGCTTTGTCAAGCCTGACCTTAAAAACCTCTAAGGAAGGAGATTCTACCACCTCCCTAGGTAATGCATTCCAGTGTTTCACCACCCTCCTAGTGAAAAAGTTTTTCCTAATATCCAACCTAAACCTCCCCCACTGCAACTTGAGACCATTACTCCTTGTTCTGTCATCTGCTACCACTGAGAACAGTCTAGATCCATCCTCTTTGGAACCCCCTTTCACGTAGTTGAAAGCAGCTATCAAATCCCCCCTCATTCTTCTCTTCCGCAGACTAAACATCCCCAGTTCCCTCAGCCTCTCCTCATAAGTCATGTGTTCCAGTCCCCTAATCATTTTTGTTGCCCTCCGCTGAACGCTTTCCAATTTTTCCACATCCTTCTTGTAGTGTGGGGCCCAAAACTGGACACAATACTCCAGATGAGGCCTCACCAGTGTCGAATAGAGGGAAACGATCACGTCCCTCGATCTGCTGGCAATGCCCCTACTTATACATCCCAAAATGCCACTGGCCTTCTTGGCAACAAGGGTGCACTGTTGACTCATATCCAGCTTCTCGTCCACTGTCACCCCTAGGTCTTTTTCCGCAGAACTGCTGCCTAGCCATTCGGTCCCTAGTCTGTAGCAGTGCATGGGATTCTTCCGTCCTAAGTGCAGGACTCTGCACTTGTCTTTGTTGAATCTCATCAGATTTCTTTTGGCCCAATCCTCTAATTTGTCTAGGGACCTCTGTATCCTATTCCTACCCTCCAGCGTATCTACCTCTCCTCCCAGTTTGTCATCTGCAAACTTACTGAGGGTGCAATCCACACCATCCTCCAGATCATTTATGAAGATATTGAACAAAACCGGCCCCAGGACCGACTCTTGGGGCACTCCACTTGATACCGGCTGCCAACTAGACATGGAGCCATTGATCAATACCTGTTGAGCCCGACAATCTAGCCAACTTTCTATCCACCTTATAGTCCACTCATCCAGCCCATACTTCTTTAACTTGCTGGCAAGAACACTGTGGGAGACCGTGTCAAAAGCTTTGCTAAAGTCAAGGAACAACATGTCCACTGCTTTCCCCTCATCCACAGAGCCAGTTATCTCGTCATAGAAGGCAATTAGATTAGTCAGGCATGACTTGCCCTTGGTGAATCCATGCTGACTTGTTCCTGATCACTTTCCTCTCCTCTAAGTGCTTCAGAATTGATTCCTTGAGGACCTGCTCCATGATTTTTTCAGGGACTGAGGTGAGGCTGACTGGCCTGTAGTTCCCAGGATCCTCCTTCTTCCCTTTCTTAAAGATGGGCACTACATTAGCCTTTTTCCAGTCGTCTGGGACTTCCCCCAATCACCATGAGTTTTCAAAGACAATGGCCAATGGCTCTGCAATCACATTCGCCAACTCTCTTAGCACTCTCGGATGCAGCGCATCCAGCCCCATGGACTTGTGCTCGTCCAGCTTTTCTAAATCGTCCCGAACCACTTCTTTCTCCACAGAGGGCTGGTCGCCTCCTCCCCATGCTGTGCTGCCCAGTGCAGCAGTCTGGGAGCTGACCTTGTTCGTGAAGACAGAGGCAAAAAAAGCATTGAGTACATTTGCTTTTTCCACATCCTCTGTCACTAGGTTGCCTCCCTCATTCAGTAAGGGGCCCACACTTTCCTTGACTTTCCTCTTGTTGCTAACATACCTGAAGAAACCCTTCTTGTTACTCTGAATGTCTCTTGCTAGCTGAAAATCCAGGTGTGATTTGGCCTTCCTGATTTCACTCCTGCATGCCCGAGCAATATTTTTATACTCATCCCTGGTCATTTGTCCAATCTTCCACTTCTTGTAAGCTTCTTTTTTGTGTTTAAGATCAGCAAGGATTTCACTGTGAAGCCAAGCTGGTTGCCTGCCATATTTACTATTCTTTCTATACATCGGGATGGTTTGTCCCTGTAACCTCAATAAGGATTCTTTATTGGACAGTCACAGGGCCATGTCAACACCTTTTGACTCTTTGGGTCCTTTATTCCACCTAAATTAATACAACAGGACCCAAGACTTTATGCAATGTGTAGATTTCATCAGAAACCCATAAACATCCATCATCCCCGTCTGCTTGCAAGGAAAAATCTATAAGTGCGGCCTTTTCATAGCTACATGTTGGAACATACACGTAAATAAACTTCCTAAAATGCATAATTAGCGTTGACAATCAGTCCGTCAGATTCCAAGGGGCTAGAATGCTCAATGCCAAGGAAAATATCTATGTTAAGTATTCGGACTGTGACCCAGGTATGTAGGATGGTAAACAACCAGCTGGGTAAGGACATACCTGCTCAGCCCACGTATCCTGCCAGCAGGTAACCTCATGCATAGTGGTATGCAAACATCTGCTAAAGCCTTTAGCTTTGTCTCAGCTACTGAAACATTCCAGGAGTTCTTGGTATTCTTAACCCCACCGGATCAACTGAGTGGATGAAGATAAAGCTGGTTTCTATTCACTTTTGGAAAGCCAGGCTAACCAGGAGGTACGTTTTCAAAGCTCTGTGCAGGGTAGAAGCAGCAGGTGGCCCATTAAAGTCAGTGGGAGTTGCAAGGCTAAAATAATGCACAACTTTTTAAACAGTATTAAGCTATGAAAAATCCCCACCCTGTATTCAAAGAATGTTAAAGCAGCTGACTTCAATCTACAAACACACAGAAATGCCGAGTGCAGCATAAAACCTTTTCTTTACCTGACTTCCCTTTGTTATATAGAACAGGAGGGTTCAGAGGAATCGCCCTTTAAAAATAAATGTTAAGAAATAGTGTAAAGAAAGAGCCATGTGGAACTCAGCAGTCTGCTCATGGGAACCGTTCCTCAGTTTCAGTTTGCAGACTTTGTCTGAGGTTTGAAAGAAACCCATGGGATCCCCAGCTGAGGCCTGGTTTCAGATCAGAACCAGGTAGTTTTGCATGGTTTCAGTGACAGATAGACCCAAGTTAAAACCACTTGCTCCCCAGAGTCTTGGAAAGTTCTGACCCAGAACCAGAGCTGAGCTTTGCAGGTGCTTCCAACTTTTGCAATGGGCTGAGCTAAAACCCTGGTTCTGAACCTCCCTTCACCTCCAAGCTATGGAAGTGTTGCAACCCAGAATGGAACTCTGTGGCTGGGGCCCATTCCTCGTTCTAGTTTTGACCAGAGACTGTCAGTCATGCCAGGTTAACAAAACTGATCTGGTTGAGCGGCCGTAAATGAACCCAAGATGGGCTGAGTTTCACCTGGCTTTGCAGAGCTCAGCCTGTTGCACCAGCATGCAGTGCCCCGCCTGTCTATGACCCACTAAACATTTGGAAACTTCTCCAATGGGTGGCCCATGGGTCTGTTTTATTTTGTGGCAGGTGCTTCATCTTAGAAGCCCAGCCCCACTCTGTGTGTCCATGTGTGCAGCTATTTGCAAGTGTAACCCACACACCTCCTGGGTGTGGTGCTCTGTCCCACCTAGAGGCACCAAGACCACTTAGAGAGAGATTAATGAGTCTGCTCTACAGCCTTGGATAAGGGCCATGTGGCTTTTGGCTCATGCAGTAGAGGCTCATGCACTGAGGTCCCAGATTCGATCTTGCCCACCAACGACCTGGGCGTTACACGAGCACATCTTGACCCCATGCATGACCACAAGAACACTACCATACACACATGCTGCCTTGGATGCCTCTGGGCACGCTAGCCAGCTACCTGTTGAAGGCAGAAATGGTAGTTTGTTACACTGGAGTTAGGGGAAACTGACTGCACTCAATGCCAACAAAGCTTAAGAACCGTCAGGTGCCAGTGAGGCTCCTTTTCTTTTGCTGTATGTTTGTTTTAAAAGTGCCCTTGCTTTTCCTACACAGAACAGCTGCTTGCAAGATTCTTTCTTCCTCTCGATCCCCCGCTCCCACCTCTCTCATTTCCTTCAGCCTCCTCTGTGCTAGAGATGCTAGAATAATGGCTATTTCAACTACTTCAGGTTAATTATTTAATTAAGGTTTCAGTGGATCATTTCCACCAGCCACCCCCCCCCCCCCCGGCAAATATCAGACACACTTCTGCATTTTGGGTCTGTACTCTTTTACCCACCTTCTATGCTCCCATCTCAACTTCCTGGGCTGACTCTGTAGCTTCTCCTCTCTGCATTACTGGGTGGACGGGGGCAAATGGGCCACTCCGTCAGTCTTTCTTCTTCCTGGCAACCTTGCAGCACCGAGACTATGCTCTCCTGCTCTTCTCAGCTTCAGATTCAGCGCAAGGGATAGCTCCTCCAAAACTTCTCCTCCCCTCCCTATTTAAGCACCTGACTCTGCTCAGAAGGCCAGATAAGAGCAATCTGATGGAGAAGGGTGCTAACCCAGTGCAGGCTGGGCTCAGTCTCTGCTTCTGAGCAGCCCCAAAGCCCCTGTATTTTCAGTTCCCAAAAGAAACCAAAGAGAGAACAGAAGAAGCGGAGCAAATGAAGAGAGAATCAGTCAGCTCCCAGACTCTATGGGCCTGATCCAGTACCTACTGAAATCAATGGGAATATTTTAATTGACTCCAGTGAGCACTGGATCAAGCTCTATATTTACACACATCTGGGGATAAACTGGGAAGTGGGCTATCGGGTTCTGAAATGAACAAATTGGGGAGTTCTGAAGAGCCTGACCGTGTCCCATGTGTGGACAGCTTGTCAACAGTATCTTATCTAAAAATCCTGGCACAAAACAATATGAACTTTTGACTGTTTTTATGAAACTAAAGTGGTACCAGGAATGCTGAAAAGCCACAAAGTTTCTTTTCTCAAAGTTCTTAAACTGAGAAATGGGGAAAGATGAACGAAAGAGATAACAGCAGAGCAGTGAGAGTTTGCAAAGCAATGCGGTTACAATACTGATTGGTTGAAAGGTGCGAATAAAATAAATGAACCACGCTCTCCAGAATCATGTCCATAATGATGCTTCGAGGTAAGTCTTTGGAATGCAGAGGTAGGGGAAGTTCCACAATCCCAACGGAAAATCAAAATAAAGAGTCTGTGTAAACCGGTTTGTAAATCCTTTACAACAATATAAAATCCTTTATAAAATGGATTACAGAGATTAAAGTTAAAGTTTCCTCAAAAGCAAGCCCGTGCCTAAGAAGATCTCACCACGGTGCAGCTAGCAAGCACATTCTCTTCCTGGTGAATGGTCACCTTCTATCATCCCAACCACGGAGACAGAGCAGTCTGGAATGCTGGGCCATAGTAAGGCTCTGGACAGCTGATTTCATCCAGGGCCAGGATTCAGAGCTCCTTTCCAGCTAACAACAGATACTCTGTTTACTGTTTGGAATTAGCACTGCTTTTCCCTTGCCGTTTTCTCCTGGTAACTGAGCTAACTGCAGGAACTGCCTCTATTAGAATATTCAGGTAGAAAGGATTACTTCATATTGACGTGCTCTTTGGCCTTTCCGCTTGGATTTTACCGTCGGGTTCCCCTACGTGAACCAAGCTCTGAGCTCAGAGGAGGACATTATCTGGAGTGCTTCATTTGTTTGAGCCTTTGAACAGATTGCATTTGGTTCATACTGAAGTCTCCTTACACCTGGAAGAGCTCTTTAATGTTCTGTTAAGAAATGCCTGCCAGTTTTCTAAACTTCCCCCTGGCATGTTTTTGGTGCTGTCTTCCTCGTATCTGAATGTTTAACCCCATTTCAAGTGAAGGAGCAGCGAGGCACTTTTGTTTTGCGAACACAGAGGTAGCACAGGCTAGCAAAGCTGGCCGAATCAGGTTCAATCAGTTTCCCATCAAAAAAAACTGTTTCAATAAAACTGAAACAGTTCACAGGAGCACGCTGATTTCAACAAAGTTTTTAAGTCGAAAAAGTGAACAAGTTTCATTTCAGCTTTACAGTTTAGATTCGTTAAAACTTTCATATTAAATTATTAATTTTATTAATATCATTCTAATATAAAAGTCAAACAAAATGTTTCGATGGTCCAGAATAAATTTTGGGGTGGAATTTTCATTTCACAGGATATTTCAGTTTTTCATTCCAATTTGGAATCAAAAATTTTTTGATGTCAGAATGTCAGAATTTTCCATGCAATGGAAACTCTAGTAACAGCAATTATGTGGCCATCAATGCGTGTTCTATGCAGGGTTTAGATTCTCTTGCATACTGCTCCCAGGATAGGAATTATAATACTCAGATGAAGATTCAAATGGATATTTTTATGAATCTTTCAGCTGGCGTTACATTGGATACAAAATCCTAATCCCTAAATTAGCTAGTTTACTGTTCTAATAAAATTAATATCCTTTCAAATAAAGTGTATAATTTTCCTATATTTTGATGAAATTTGTGTGAGCACCTCCCCTATGGTGTTGAAAATTTACTCTGCAGATTCCTCCAGCATGCTGTGAATTTCCAGCCCTGTAAAACACCCCTTTTTCTCCTTCTTGGGCTTTGCACTGCATTTCATTGTCACACCACCAGCTCTTACACTAATTCATCCATCAAAGAATGTTTCTTGCCCATGAAAAAGCTCCCAAAATCATTACCTAAAAGTGCACAATTAAAAAGTGAACCAAAATACATCAACAAAAGCAAAATCAATGTCCTGCTGAAAGAATAAATATGACCAAAAAAATCCAAGACAGTGAAAAATCTTGTCTCATATGTTCTAGCACCTACATGTTACAGGAAAAATGAATTAGCAGCCTGCTATAGGAAATGTCTTATTGATGTAGTACAGCCATGTAACTGCTCTTTAGAGATACTAATCTCAAAAGGCAGAACAGAGAGAGTATTTTTCCCTTTTTTTTTCTTTTTTTTTTTTTTTGTATCAACTCACCTTAGCTGAAAAGCACATTCAGATTGTAATTATGGGAATGTCTCATCTGGTAGATTTGTAAACTCAGCTATCAGCTTGAATTACTGAAATTAGCAAGGCTAATTTAATGTCACTATTCAAAATAGCGCAGATTTGGAATTTCTTAATGGCCGTAGGAAAAGGAGTCTTTATGCATACTGCAATCTAGGCTTCATTCTTACCCTAAATTCCTTCTCATAGATGTGGTGAATGCCCTGTTTTGTAGCCAACACAAACTCTGTCCAGTAAAATAATGTAAGGACTCAGAATGAAAAGAGATTAGCTGTTCCCTGCTCCTGTTATTTTAAAGCAGAAATAACTTTGGCTTCTACTGATTCATAGACAAAGCTTGAAATGCAAAGCATGCTCAACTCTACATTCAGCATGAAAAGGGCCTTAAAATATTCCCGAGTGCAAGTAATGGACTTATTAAAGGGATGAAAAGAGGCACTTTTCACAGAATCCCAAGCTCTTTAGTCCTGTCATATCAATAATCTTGCTTAAGAATTTCATTCTATTTACATTTCTTTCCCTTCAAAATATCCTCACTGACTCATGTGGAATAAAACATTTACACTTGTAAAACATTAATTTATTTATGTTAATGCTCCATGGCAAGCATTGTAAAATGTTAGTGGATCACACCAAAGTGACAAAATGTGTAGCTTGTATAACAGTCTGTATATTGTGCGTCATATAAAGATTCTGTCTAACATTTAATTTTATACCTCAGAACTTACGAACAAGAGACCAAATTTAAAAGGCTTTGTTAAAAGCATCGCCTTTACATAATGTCAGTTGATTGCATTAGAACTGTAAGTACATGCAATCTGTTCTCTTCTCCTTGATGTTTAACACCCACAAAAATGATGATCTTTATGAAGTCTAGCAAAGGGAAAGCTGTACAGACAATGGAAAAAAATGAAACAAACAAATTTTTTCTGGCTGCAGTTAAACATATCAGTAAAATCTCAGGGCATACAATATTTTTTCCAGTTTACTTAACCTTTGAGGAGCAATATAGTATCAGGCCAGTGCTGAAGGGCTATTCGTAATTATGTCCCTTTGTTTGAATGGATGGATGCAAAATAAATACATTTGGGGATCACATTACAAAACCCTGCAGAGAAATAATTGGAAAGCAGATGGAGTTGTTCCCTGCTCATTCCTTCTTGGGCAGCAAGGAAGATTTCTCTAGACTAGGCTCAAAGTCCCTACTACAATTTGCCATGCTAGTTACCAGAATGGTAATGGTGGTTAGAAGGAGTAATCAGACCAGGCCCTCGCTGCACTAATAATATATGGGGAGTCCTTACGAAGCGGGGGAAATGACAGACTCAAGGAGCGGCTCCTAGAGAAGCTGTCCGAAAACTTGGTGACCCTCTAGTAGATATTCTGAAGACCAAAGTGCAGTACAGACCCACCCGCCTTGACAGACTTCACTATTCCAGCAGAGGGGCTCGAGGCCTTTGGGAGAACGGTTAGAATTTGTGATCAAGGGATGCCTTGCGCATTTCTCCTCTCTGGGAGACAGGGTGGGGGGATACCTGCAGTCGCTGTGTTTGGAAGCACAGCACCTCAGGAGGTCGCCAGGGAGCACGCTGAGCATAGTGAATTCCTCCACGCACCCTGCCTCGCCCAGGGGAGGAGACACGGCCCCAGAGGCAGCGGGCCCCCTTTCTGTGCATAGGAGTGGCAGTGGGGAACCACATTCAGGGGGGTTCCCTCCATGCAGGGATCTTGGCGCACACGTGGGCATAGTTCACCGCCTCTCTCTATGACACTCACCAGCTCCTGTGTTCAGAGAAAAAGGACTTCCATCTCAGTATGGGTTAGGGAATACTTGCAGCCATTCAAGTCAATGGACAAAACTCCAAGGCACAGGATCGGCCCAGTTGTGTCTTAGGCCTGCTCAGGAGAAACTCAGGCCCTGCTCCTGCAAACTGGACTGTACAGGGAATCCCTGGGCCAGTGAGGAGCAGCCTGCTGGATTGGGGTGGGGGTGGGGAAGAGTCTTCAAATGATGGGCACAGAGACAAGCTGGAAAGCTGCTGGCAGTATTTTCCTGGGGGGAAGGAAGCAGTGTCTGACTAGGTGCGTTATACAAGCTCCTAATCAGGGATGCCACATGGCAGCTTTTGAAACATAAAACATCTGGGCCCAATCCTGCACCCGGCATTTTGCTATTGACTTCCACGCCCACAGGATTGGGCCCTCTCTTTGCAGCCCTATTACAAAGCATGGCATAAATAACAAAACCAAGGAATGGAACATTTTTGCAGGAGCAAGGTCTCTGTAATGTGGCGGCAGCTCCATTTACTCACCAGTGCCGGGTTGTTTTTGCACGGGGTCCCCTGAGTTTTACACCTGTAGCCGTTTGCACCGCAGACCCAGGCATCCATGAGCACTTACTCCAGCAGACTCAACGCCTTTACACTTCACTCCAAGATCTACTGACAGACAAGCCACCCCTGCGTTACCCTGCTTCCAGGTCATACAGCTGCCCGACAGCAGGCAGCCCAAATGGGAGAAGATACTGAAATAACTGGCCTAAACAACACCACTCTAGTGCTTTTCATCCACAGATTCCTAAGCGCTTTACAAAGGGAAGAATCCTCAACCCCATTTTACAGATGGGGAAACTGAGGCATGTGACAGGGATGTAATTTGGCCAGGTTAACACAGTGATTAAGGTGGGAGTAGATTCCAGGCCTCCTGACTCCCAGGCCAGTGTTCTAGTCACTGGACAATACTGCTGCTCTTTGCCCGTATCCCCTAAAAAGCATGATTACTTCCAGTGTGAGGGGTACAGCACTTGGCTTACAATTCACTCCAGACTGGAATAAGGCAGGTTGATTTTGCATGTCACTTGTGTCCTCTGATAACCTTCATCTTTCCTCGAAGTGCTTTGCTGTTTTATTTCGTCCCTTGCCCTCTGTATTTCTCTGAGTTCTTTTACCAATAAATACAATGCTCCTTTCTTAATTGTACCTCCTGCACGCAAGGGAAACCTTGACCTTCAATACGTGGTGCAACAAACTAACACGCACCACCCAGTATTACAGGCATGGCCGGTGTGTATGGGTTCTGCAGACTGTTCTCCAAGATGCGGCTGTCACCCATTTATAACGATTTTCATAGACAACTATCTACATTGTGGTTTGGAAACATCATAATAATATTGTGTTGCCTTTACAATACTGCCTTTCAGCTGACCATCTCAAAGCCCTCTGCAAACATTAAGTAACTGTCCCCCACAAAAAAGAACAGTGGATGGGGTCCTTTGACCAGTCACATCCCTCTCTGGGCCTGTTTCCATAATGACACTAACCTCCATTGTGAACACTTTGAGATCTACAGATGAAAAGTGCTGGATAAGAGGTAGGGTTTACGATAGGTGCCATCCACTGGTCTCCATCTACAGCTGGTTTAAAGTGAGGCAGGAAGAGATTGCAATACGTGATTTGCCCATGGCAGAACTGGGAATAGTACCCAAGAGTCCTAAGAAGGCATCTCTTCCTTGACTGCTTTCACCTCCTTTGCACAAGCCTGTTTAGCAATGTGTCTGAAAAGCCTGTTTACTCAACATTTTGTGCAAAAATGTCCTCCTGAAAACAAAGGGAAAATCCAGCGCACACAAGGGAATGAATCAGAAGCGTAATTCCCACTTCCCAGATTCATCTTTCTCGGCCGGCGCACTTCATCCTCTGCACCGGCACTTACCCGGACTACCCTGAAAAGCTGCTGACAGCAGCACAATAAAAACGTATGGGAGAGTTTAGGGGATCATCATGGTGAAGATTAAAGGGCTGATTAAAATGCCTACTTCCGTGTCGGCCAAGGGAGGCACCATGAGGCCCACAGAAGCCCTTCAAATCAGCCTCTGTCTTCCCTACTCCTCCATACGCTGGGTCCTAAGAGCCACATTCCGGCTGATGACTGTTTCTGTGTCCATGCCAGAAAAGCCACAGGCCAAGAGAAAGGAACAGGCAGAGTTTTTCTGCCCCATTTCAGGATCTGTTCCAAATCCAGAGAGGTCACTCCACAGGCACTCTGGAGAAGCGTCCTGAGGTGGGAGACCGGTCTCAAAACATGCACACACACCTGGCAGATTAACCCTGTCCTGGGCAGTCACAATCTGCATGGAGGGGAACCTGCACAGCTGCATGCGGCCAAGCCCGTGTGCTTGTGCAACGGCAGTGGTCTCCAAGGGCACGTCTCTGGTGGCCCCACCCACATGGAATTTAATACTGAAGTGGGATGGAGAAACAATGGCTGAGATATTCAGCACCGAGGCTGTTTTATTACCGAAGATCAGCAAACAAGGTTATACGACTCCCATTCGAGTCAGCTCAGGATAGCCAGCCTCCCAGCAGAACCTCCCTCCCCCTGTAATGCTCGTTTATGGGTTGTTGGCTGCCCACCCTTATTTCCACCTGTTTGGATGACATTGGGTCTTCTCCGAAGTGGTGGAGCCACGTGTCTACGGCACAGGTGCCCAGCAATGATGGATTTAGAGGGGCAGCCTGCTCGATGCTACAAGTAACTGCCTTCTCAGCTGACAAGAGATTAGGTTCACACGTGTGTGCCCCAATGAATACCCCTGCAGTGGAGAAATGGAAGGCCAGGGGCTTGCTAGCTCTTGTGGCTACCAAAACCACGACTCGTACAGCGGCTGTAGCCTGGGAAACCCAGAAAGACCAAGTCGGGTGTCAAGTTGTACGTAACATGAGTGTCGAGCGTGCAGGCATTCATTGTAAATAGACACCGGAAGCAGGGCCTAAGGTGGACCCGAATGGCCTGGATATTAGGAGGGGAGGATAGCTCAGTGGTTTGAGCATTGGCCTGCTAAACCCAGGGTTGTGAGCTCAATCCTTGAGGGGGCCATTTAGGGATCTGGGGCAAAAATTGGGGATTGGCCCTGCTTTGAGCAGGGGGTTGGACTAAATGACCTCCTGAGGTCCCTTCCGACCCTGATATTCTATGACGGAGCTTCGAAACCAAACGGTGCCCTTGCTCCTGAGCTGCGAGGAGGAAAGGTGAATGGGCATCACCAGCGACGCGAACAGCTACTCACGCAGAACAAGGCAGGGGAAATACAAAGGCGCTGCGTGCTGGCCGAATACCCGTACAAGGGCTGGGGAATAGTTCAAGGGAAAGGCAGAATGAGACGGACGGAGGAATGGTCTCTTGGCCCCAGTTATGTGATGTCTAAAAGCAGATTCGCATGGGAGAGGAATCCCAGCTGTTCTGAGGAATGCCCTGCATGCGTCTGCTCGCACTGCGCAGGTCGCTCTATGAGCTAGGTCTGTTTGCTTCACTTTCATAGTGAACTGCTCCAGCAGTGAGTGCAGCCTCCCAGGGAGACCCCTCCCTTGATTTGCCTAGGGGAAAAGCATGGGAGGGACTGGGGGAGTGGATGCTACGCACCGTGGGGAAAGAGAGGCATTGCATGTGCGGTGGAGGCTACTTTAGCTCTGAGACTGGAGAGACAGTGAAGAATTCCTCCCTGGCCCCCCAAGTACACACTCGGGATGTGCCCGGGGGAGAGGATTTGGGGCTAAATGCCAAACCCATCAGATTAACAGAGCAGCTAAACCCAGCGTCACAAGGAAGATGCCTAGACCCCACACACACAAGTCTCAACTCATTTACCAAGCCCGAATGAATCACCATGCACCGCACGCCGGCCCGCAGAGGCAGGGAAGTCCTGCTGTCCGGGAATCGGAGATGCAGAGAGATGAACCAAAGTGCCTGTGGCAGAGCGAGGATTGGAACCCAGCTCTCCTCACTCCCTGGTCTTGTGACATAGAGGGGAGCACTCAATCATCTACTCTGACCACCAGGCAGTTTAGCCACCAGACCCGCCTCCCCCCCAATACATCAGTGTGATGCCAAAGGCCTTCTGGAATGCAAAGGGTTGTAACCCAGCTTTACAAAAGGCTAATGGGGAATCTCAGGTCCAAAGGAAGGCCCACGCCATTCCTTCTGCCCCAAAGACACCCCCAGGCTCCGAGCAGCCCTCGCAGGGTGGGGCTGGGTACAGGGAGCAAGGTGCCCAGGAATGAATCTCAGATGATTACCCCTATTGGCTGTTTTAATACATGGGCAATGAAACTCTCCAGGATTCATTTTCATGTAAAATCAGCCTGAGATAGTACAGCAGGGCCCAGATGCGGGCTGCCACCAGCCACAACTGAATTAGGAAAGGGGCCCGAAATCAGGTGGAAATTCAATACAGTAAATAAACCGTTTTAGAAACCAGGGGTGGAATTCTCAAAAGTGTATAGGTGACTTCGAAAATCCCACGCTGCCTTTCTGTGATTGCCCTTCAAAACAGAAGCTGGCTCAGCATTTTTACATTAAGATTTGTGCTATTGAATGCGTATAATCTGTGGGTATTTGCCTTCTGTTTATTCACATGAGCAGGATAGTTGTCTTTAAATAGGCTTCCATAAATCGTTCTCAAACCACTTATTCTCTCTCAGCGTTCCTCAACGCTCTGGAGCTATTTTCACCCAACATGTGGAAATGCATTCTCGGGATGGATTTTATTTTTAGATTTTTTTTTTTTTTTTGGTATGGAGAACCATTCTCCCCTCCCCCCTTTTCTAATGAGTTTTGGCAGCAGGAAGTTGTTTGTAAATTACACAAATATTTGTTTTACTGGAAACATCTGCTTTAACACATTTGTCTTGAAATAACATTTTAAAACAAAGGTATTAAGCTGTAATGTAAATTGGGCACATCTGCTATGAGTCAGAATCCAGGCAACCACATTCCCCCTCAATGCATCAGATCCCACGGCTCTCAGGGGGTCTGATCCAGCAGAAATTGGGCACCTTTCATGCTTTCTCTGCTCTCTTTTCTGGTACTAGTTTTTCTAGAATATTGCTGACAGATTTAATAAAATTCAGGTCACTAAATAACCTATTTAGCATCTGCTAACAGCGTTATAACTTTGGCCCCAGTTCAGCAAGGTATTTAAGCATGTGCCGAACTTCATAAGCACCTGAATATTGAGTTCAGTGGGACTACTCATGTTTTAAGGCAGGAATGCTGGCCCATATATACCTTGCTGAATCGGGACCATTATCAGCCTCCAATGCCTTTGCTCTGCAGCTGCTTGTACCCTACCTGGTCTGTCTGTTAAATGTTTAGAAAGAAAACCAGAAGGTAAGTTATGACCCCCATCATCCAGATCTATCCATTGCTAGACAATGTGTGTTCTGCAGGATTGGGCCAGCATTTTAATTTTATTGTTTAGTTACAAGGCACTCAGCAAAGCACTTGTTTCTGCACAGCTTGAAGGCAAACAGACTGGTATATATCTTCAAATATATCAGCCTGTTTATTTTACATTGTACAACACACTCTTAGGCAATCCATTCAAGTTGGTACCATCCATCAAGAGCGAGATTAGTATGACTAATGACAGACCCCGGGCATTGCCATCACTTGGGAGCGACACATTTCAATTAAATACTAGGCAGCTTTGTTTCCTATAGCGCCTTGTGTACAAATTGTATCCTAAAACACTTTAGAAAGTTCAATAAAGTGATACAATGTTATGGCAGAGGAAGAGGGAATTCAGAGACGACGGCAAAGGAGAAAACGTTACTTTCAGCCAAGATTGGAATCATGATGGAGACAGGAAGGATACGGGGAGGCTGTTCCAGATGGCAGGAGATGCTCAGCAGGAGGCTCTTGCACCAAAGGTGATGACATTTTTGAAGGGGCAGCAACTGGTAGTGATGAATGGAGGGTACTGGGGGGGTGTGGGGAGCAGAGGGAGACAAGGTCCGGGAGGTCTGATGGAACAAAGCCGGGGGGGGGGGGCGGGGGGGATTTTTAAAACAGAAGGACAGCAATTTGGAGGTGGAGCTCAAAAAGGCCGGGGAGTCAGAGGAGTTGTCTGAGGATGGAGGTAACATGCTGTCGTGTCTTCCTATGAGCTGGAATGTGGACATGAGTATTCTGGAGGGCCAGAACCTCATCAGCAGCCCAGAAGTGCTTTGCATGGCAGCATGGGGGCACAAACGTCATTTCTGTGCTTCCCCAATCCTGGGGTTGCTCTTCCCAGAGTACGTTAGAGCAGCCTGAGGGCTACTTTAAAGTTGTGTAGCTGCCAGTGGCCTCAAGGGGACTTTGTGGCAGATGAAGATTCCCAGAGAGGAGCCCGGGTGGTACCCTCTTTCCTCCGGCCACAACTCCTATATGAGCACACAGGAGGAGATCCTCTGGGAGCTAGGCTGCTATGTACACACTCAGCATCAATGTTCTAGCAACAGATGGACCCTTGACCACACTGACATCCAAATCCAACCTCCTCAGGTAGGTTTCCCCAGACCAGACACCCTGCATTCCCCTCTGCTTGTGCACACACAAATAACATCAGCATAAAAGGGCTTGGTTACTGCTGGAGGGTACCAGCCAAGGAAACATGGCAGCTCCCTCCTCCTTCCTTCCATCAGTCAGATCTCAGACTAAACAAGCTTGATGCCTCAGAGTCAACTAGGTCCCCACCGTGGTCTTCATCAGCTCAAGGCCAACGATAAACACTAGCAGATGTATGAACGAGCTGACCTCATAAGACTCTTCCAGCCCTAATTTCTACAAGTCTAATTCAAAACACACAACATGATGCCCAGAGCTGTGGCTATCTCAAATACAGGTAACCAAATGACACCACGCCCAGCCGTACCAGGGTGACACTCTGTCACAGTCCCCACAAATAGCATGTACGTTGCCAGCTACATCCCCACTCAGTTCATGTCCCCAAGCACGAGAAGCCAAGGACCGTAACCACACAGGCACACAAGATACAAAGCAGGATGTGAGGGGGTGAACGCCACTCCTGAAGGGGTTAAGTGGCACAGGTGGTGGACAGTCTGGCTTGACTGACATGGGGAACAGGAAAATATCTGGTAGGAATACATGTTATTAGATTCTGTACAATGATTGCTGTAATGCAAGATTTATGAGGGCAACTAAAGATGAAGAAATATCTCAGAATGCAACTGAGAGCAGCGAAAACCATGACGGATGGGGAGCTCAAAATGGCTTTTTTTTTAAATGACTTTTGATTGGAATTGTCAATAAAGAACAGATCAGTGCACTTATGGCACCAAAGTAGCATCACAGAAAAAGGAGACATCAGTAGAGGCAAAGGATATTACTCAAAGCATGATGATAACCACCAGCTCCCACCTGACAACTACAGCCCATATAAAGGACCCAAAGTCCAAAAATATGCTGCAAGCAACAGATGTGTGAGAGGCTGTGTCCCAGGACAGGAAATGTCTCCGGGATCCAGGGGACACAGTCCTTTCCAAAATAGCTTCAACTCCAGCAACACTACACAGGCCTCAAAGTACATTTGAACTGAAACAGGAAGGAAGGAGGGGGGAAAAAGATGTGTATCACGTTGCAGTTGCAATTTACATTTTATGAATCCTGCTGGGACTCCCTGACGGGACAAAAGATGATGGCATATGCCCTTTCAGTCCGGCTACCTGCCAAGCCAGCTACAACTCAGATTAAATGAGTTCCCAAAGCAGCCATGTGTAACAGCCATCAGACGGTGTGTGCACCAATGAGTAACCTGAACTGCAAAGAATAGTGTAAGATGCACATGCACACAAGAGAACTGGGCAATGAACACAGCAGCTTCCCAGGCAACCAGCAAAGTGAGGATTTTTCTACTGCTGAGTGAACAGGTAGGCCACTCAGCTGAAGGAAAAACATACAACCCCTCCCCCTCTGGACTTGTTCTGTCCCCTTCTTCAGCCCAGAATTTTGGGCCCCTGTCCCTGACTATGCTGAGGGCATAGGAGATTTTGATCCACACGAAGGAGCCTTTGCGAAAAAAAATTCTGGGAGAGGAAACGCACGGCTGCCAATCAGCTTCCTTTGGTTGGGTTTGTTTTTCAGGTTTCAGCAGGGCCCAGGCCCAGCCTCCCTCCCGTGAGTGAAATTAGGGCATGCAAAACTCACACCCACAAAAAGCAACAGCTCTTCATTATCTTGAGGCTCTGAAGAGAGAGCAAGGGTAGAGTTCGGATGGGCAGGAAGGGCCTTCTCTCGGTACAGCCCATGCGTTGCTCCTTACGGACCAGGGAATGAACAGAACAGGGAATTATCAAGTGATCCATCCGCTGTCGTCCATTCCCAGCTTCAGGTCAAAACCTTAAAGGGTCGCTTGGTGATTTCTGCCTAGTGATCAGGAAGCTCAATCACTGCATTTTACTCCATCTCCTCCCCACACACACACACCTATTTCCCCTTCCGCATTAGTAGTGACCACATAGCGAACTGAAGCCAATGGACAGTGCAAGCTTCCATTTCAGAGCTGAGCTTCAGCTCCACTTCCAGTGAGACCATGTTAGAGGAAGCAAAAAGCAGCACATTGCTCCAGCCTTTGGCAAAACTCAAACACCTCAAGAACAAAAAAGAAAACAAAAAAACAATGGAAGAGGCAAAATATTTCTGACAGCTCTAACTGCCAAGGCAACGACAGCGAATGAAAACTTAGAATTTCCGTTGTGTGGGAAATTCGGACATTTTAAAATGTGGTTTTGTTCTGAATTTGAACAAAACCAAACATTTAGAATTTCCTGAAAAAGGACATTTTAGATTTTTTTTCAGGTCCACAGAAATGTTCGGTTTCCATAAAATCTAAACCTTTCAGTCTGATTTTGACTTTTTTCAATGTTATATTTGTAATATAATGAAAACAAAACATTTCTCAACAAAGCCCTTTTGAAATGCAAAATTGAAACATCGCATTCCAATAAGGCTGTAATGGAATGTTTCAACCTCGTCACAATTTTTTTTTTAAAGTTCTAAATGAAACAATGAAATAATCAAAATTGATACATTTCTAGAGAAAGCTTTGATTGTGACAAAATGGCAAAAACAGTTTTGCTGGAAAATTTTTGATCAGCCCTAAAAGCAACACCAAGGCTAAGTCTACACTTAAAATGCTACAGCACCACAGCTGGAGCGAGGGGTTCTCCCATCACTGTAGTAAATCCACCTCCCCGAGAGAGGGTAGCTAGGGCGACAACACAGTTCTTCTGCTGACCTAGTACTGTCTACAGCGGGATTTAAATCAGTTTAACTACGTTGGTCGGGGTATGGATTTTTCACACCTCTGAGCAAGATAGCTAGGTCAACCTAGAATCATAGAATATCAGGGTTGGAAGGGACCTCAGGAGGTCATTTAGTCCAACCCCCTGCTCAAAGCAGGACCAATCCCCAATTAAAGCATCCCAGCCAGGGCTTTGTCAAGCCCGACCTTAAAAACTTCTAAGGAAGGAGATTCCACCACCTCCCTAGGTAACGCATTTTAGTGTTTCACCACCCTCCTAGTGAAAAAGTTTTTCCTAATATCCAACCTAAACCTCCCTAGTGTAGACCAGCCCCAAGAATCTAAGAGTGAATTTAAAGTGGATTACTTAAACTGCATTAAACCCCTGTATGGACACACTCATTCAGAATTTAAATGACCTTTATTTAGTTTGAATTAAGGTACACCAAATTAAGTACTATTTTAATTCTGAATGAGAGTGTCCACACAGGAGTTTAATGCAGCTTTAACTAATCCACTTTAAATTCATACCTTTAGTTAATTGGGATTAATTTTCCTGAGTGTAGACAAGCCCTAAATGACAGAGCTGGATGCTACTGTCCGCAAGTGAGGCGGGCCAAACACCTAAAAGATCCAGCAAACTTGACTCCTGCAGTTCGTTAGTACTTGATTGTACGTGATTTATTTATCCAGGTGAAACCTTGCTGCTGCCCTCCCCTGTGGGCTCCAAAAGCGCTGATAACAGAGGAAGCTGTGCAGCTCGGATGTGGGAGGCTGGAGCACTCAGGGGGTCCAACGCCTGCACACCTCTCATGCGAAGGGCTGCACCTCCCTGCAGTCCACAGCCCACTTGTCTGGGCCAGGTGAGGGGTGGAGGATTGGCTCCTTGTGGCGGAGATTCCAAGGGGAATTATCTGACCCAGCATTTGGCTCCACCTGGTTCAATTCACATTACTACTGGTGTTAGCTTCAGCAAGGGTGACAGATGTTTGTGCAGCAGGTCGCAGCTAATTCAGAACAGTTGAGGAGAGCTTCTTCCTGACGAATGATGAATTCCCCAGCTTCTGAAGCACATTGAAAGTGAACAGAAAGATGTTGACTCAGTAACTGATCACGTCCAGGACCGATGAGTGATTTGTGGAGCATACCCCAAGACACAACTACGGTTAATCCAGGAAGGTGAAAGAGAAATCTGGATCCCAAACTATGCTCTCAGGGATTTCACCGCTGGAACATTTCTCTTCCTCTCAACTGGATTTTTGACAATGGCTAGAAAGGAAGGGCTCTTTCAGCAGAAGTCTGCATGTGGCTGTGGTGGAGTCCAGTGATCACAAGAGAGTGAGCTTTAACTGTCAGTCTAATATACGACATACAAGTTAGTATACTACATAAGAGGAAGGTCTCTTCACGGAGCCTGCTCCAAAGCCCATTGAAGTCTTTCCAGCCAGGAAAGGAATCAATCTCATGGACTAAGCCCCACCCTCTACCTCAGGGGTCGGCAACCTTCAGCCCACGGCCCACGAGACAGTTTATGTTGCCCATCCGCAGGCACGACCCCCTCCCTCCCCCCGCAGCTCCCAGTGGCCACGGTTCACCATTCCCAGCCAATGGGAGCTCCAGGAAGCGGCGGCCAGCACGTCCCTGCGGCCCGCACCACTTCCCGCAGCTCCCATTGGCCTAGGGAGGTTGTGGAATCTCCATCACTGGGGATTTTTAAGAGCAGGTTAGACAAACACCTGGCAGGGATGGTCTAGATAATTAGTCCTGCCACGAGTGCAGGGGACTGGACTACCTCTCGAGGTCCCTTCCAGTCCTACGATTCTGTGATTGGCAAGCAGCTCTCACTCATTCATCTCTGTAAGGTAACAGAGCTGCAGATGATGCAGTGAGGTGCAGCAAACCCTGCACCTTGGCAGGGGTTCAGACTAGGTGACCCTCGCGGTCCTGTCTCACCCTACGATTCTATACACAGGCCAGCCCGGGAGGGAAGGAAGTTATCAGGATTAGCTTCTGCTGCCTGGCCAAGGAGCGGCAGCTCCGGCTCCTGGAGAGAACCAAGCACTCTGGGCTGAAGAGGGAACTCCTAGAGAGCGAGACGCAGGTTTTAGCTGCAGAGAGGCCCCTGGAAGCATTCTGCCACTAACAGAGAACTGCTGCTACCTCCAAAACCAAACCCTGCTTCTTTATTCCACATGCCAGGGGCATCGCCCGTTTTCGGATTCAGGGAAAGGCTGCCGAGCCCCAGACAGTGTCACCCCCTGAGAGGCAGGCATAAAGTCAGGGTACCCCCAGGGGAGTCAGCGGGGAGTGTCACCATTGACTTTAACGGGTGCAGGATCGAGCCCTAGGGCTGTACAAGCAAGTCTAGTAATGGCAAGCGGAGCTCAGCAGAGTTAGAGCAAGTACACTCCCTTGCAATTCAAAGTGCCACGGGCACAGGAAGGAATCTCTCTGGGGCTCTAGGCACTGGGGAATGTCTGAGATGGTTTTCAGCGGTGGGGCAGCTGTGTACACCCCGCCAGCGGTGCCAACTCTAGTGCTGACCAGGCAAGGCTGTTCCCCGGGGGGCGAGATGCCCACGAATGCCTGTGTGCACTACACTAGTGCTTACACGGACGGCACCAGCAGTGCAGCTGCAGCACTGCCCAAAAGTGGGTTCAGACGTCTGCTTCATGCAGGCAGGACCTGCGTGTGCCAGGACCCCTTTTATTACACTCCTTCAATTACTCCGATCCGCCAGTTTACCTGCAAGAAGGCATTAGGAAAAGGCAAGTCATGCATGAAAGGGAGGCCCTATCCAGTATACACTGAGTCAATCAGTGGGCTGTATTGTTATCAAGCTCGCATACAGACTCCTCTTTGTACATCAGACTGAAACAAGCACAATGCACCAAGCTATCTATGTCAGGTTGTCTTGTCAGCCCACTAGCAAGCAGCACCTGGCTTGCATCCGTTTGGAATGCTCCTTTAGCATTGTCTTAACAAAAAGACTGTTCCATTAGTTTGTTCTCCAAAAGAAAATGGCCTAAAGTAAAATGCCGGGGTTCCAGCTGAGCTGATCCTTAGGAGAAAACTGACTAGCACGAGGAGGTTTGGTTATTTTCAGCTAGAGAACAAGATATTTGTGACTCCTTGAAGATGCCGGTGGACTTCAAATGTTGCAACTATGTGGACATCTGCAAAACAGAGGGACATTTTTGAAATTGTTTTGAAGCCTTGCGTCATGCAAAACACTCTGTTCTGATAACAAGTAATAGAGACACATCAGCCCCCAAAACGTCACCGTTGAAAAGCATCTCTGAAAACACGTTGGTAATATACAGGCTATAACTATCTGTGTTCAAACAGAAATGAAGGTGAAGTGTTTTGCAGCAGCAAAGTGGTATTACAAACATTTATACATCTCAGGTGGATGAGCCATCTCAGGGAGCTCTTTTCAAAGCCTTCACGGGACATCAAAATCCTTCCTTTTGTGTCATAGTTTCACAGAGTTTAAGGGCAGAAGAGACCTTTAGATCACGTAGTCTGACCTCCTTTATATTGTAGGCCAGCGTTTCTTAAACTGGGGTCCGGGATCCCACTGATCAACTCCTTCCCCTCCCTCCCAGCACCTCCTGCGCGCTAAAAGTCCGGCGGTGCAGCAGGGCTAAGGCAGCCTTCCTACCTGCCCCAGCTCTGCACCACTCCTGGAATCGGCCAGCATATCTCTGCGGTCCTGGTGGGGGGGCAGGGGATCTCCATGAGCTGCCCCCACCCTGAGTGCTGACTCTGCAGCTCCTATTGGCTGGGAACTGTGGCCAATGGGAGCTGCGGGGGCAGTGCCTGCAGGCAGGGCCAGCACATGGAGACCCCCTGATCTCCCTGCCGAGGAGCCGCTGCCAGAAGGATGTACTAGTCACTTTCAGGAGCCACCCAAGGTAAGCGCCACCCGGCTGAAGCCCGCACCCTTCACCCCCTCTCCAACCCCCTATCCCACCCCAGAGCCCACACCCCCTCCAGCACCCAAACTCCCTCCCAGAGCCCACACCCCCTCCTGCACCCAAACTCCCTCCGAGAGCCTGCACCCTACACCCCCTCCTGCACAACTCCCTCCCAGAGTCCACACCCTACACCCAAATTCCCTCCCAGAACCCGCATCCTGAACCCCCTCCTGCACCGCAGCCTCCTGCCCTGTGACAGTGAGTGAGAGTGGGGGAGAGCAAGCGACAGAGGGAGAGGATATGGAGTGAGCAGGGGGTGTGGCCTTGGGGAAGGGGGGCAGAGCAAGGGCTGAGCTGTGGGGCTTGGGGGTCCCCAAAAATTTTTAAAACAAAATGGGGGTCCTCGGGTTGCTAAAATTTGAAAATCACTGACATAGGCTATTAAATTCCCCGTTACCCTTCTATTGAGTTCAATATCTTGTATGTGCCAAATTGAGAAAGCAGGATATAGATAGACTTTTAACATGCCTGTTTGAAAATTGGACTCAGTGTGTTATTTGACCAATTTTAAATGTGACGTGCAGGGGGTTTATGTCATGGGATTCTCACTGACTTTAATGTCTCCTACTGACCTAGGTTTTCAAGTAAATGGCACATTATTCTTGGTTTAATGTTAAATGGGCTAAGGAGCTGCCACTGTTAGCTAATGCCTAGAAGTGCTAGAGAGAAACTAGTCAAAAATATTCAGCCCTGTTTGACATTGAAGGGGTTTTTAAAAATGACCAACAGAACCAAAAAGGAATATAAAATTAAAACGAACCACAGATTTGTTTGTTAATATAACTGATGCTTCTGCGCAAATACTTTCTCTGTCTAATCTGTAAGTTTATTATAACAGATTTCTCACCTGTCCAGTTTGGTAAATTATGGACTCAACGTTTCTCTAAAGAGCCTGGCAATGTAAGAGTTACAACAAACCTGTAAAACACATGCACGTTACACTCAGTATTTGGCCTGATCATGTTATTGCACTGAACACACGCCACTGAAGGGGAAGCTAATAGCGACCCTGTCTCTGAAAGCCACTGCTAATTGTATCAGCCTGTCAATAAATGGATACTTTTTTGTTGACTGCACTAAAATTCATTGTTATGTGTCTTATAGCCTTCAATTAAAAAAGCAAAACAAAAGTGAATTAATGAATTTGCCACTTGATACAATTAGGGATTCAATACATTATTACATGCGACGCCTCCTTCATCTTCCATAATGACATAGAATTCTTGACTTCCAACCAAATCCTCATTAAAAGGAGAACAGAAATCCCAACAAACACAAACACTTGCATTAGAATAGTGGTAATAGTGCCATTGCACTGCGTAATTGGCCTGGATTCAGTTCTCATGGCAGAATAATCTAGTTGGCATTTGGACCATTTTTTTCCTCTCTAGGACAGGATTAATGTCTTGTAGAACAGCATGTCTGTACTATTATCACTTTTCTCAAATATTAAGCCATTGATAGACAAAAAACTGAATTAATTTACAATTAAAATTGCTGCTAGGTAGATTATGGTTAAAACCCCCAAAATATTCAACAACGTGGAAAGGAAAAGAGCAGAGAATGTAGATACTCCAATCTGAACAGTTCATCTGATCTGGTAATACATGCATACCTATAAAATGTCACAATGCATCTCCAGATGCCCGTCAGTTACACTGTATTTGAAAGGCTCTTCCTAGGCAAACATCCAAGGAATTTTTTTTTAAACAGAAGATCTGGATTCATTTCCAAATCAAGCAGAATGGCTCCTTAAATGTCTTCAGATATGAACATCTCAGAACACAAAAGATATGGCCAAGCAGAGAGGCATTCACAGAAGAGCAATCAAAATTATAAAGGACCTGACAAGATTATCTTATAAAAATTAAGAACAGCGTAGTAGGCCCTTCTTCCAGCGTAACAGTCCCCAGTCTGAAATTGGCAACACCCCTCTGCTGAGCAGAAGCAGGTGTCTTGGGCCTTACAAGCCAGCTTCCCAGTGGAGAAGAGATCGTGACATGGAATCTGGGTACATTCTATGTGCAACTTGTTTTACGGGTGCACATATCAGTCCTGGAACAGAGATGGCCAAACAGCATTCAGGGCAACCACTTCTTTTAGGGGATCTCAGCTCGACATCAATGCCCAATTTCCAGGGGACAACTCTGCCTCGGAAATTGGCTCCAATCACAGGCACAGGCAGAGAGCAGACTGCCCTGCTTCTCACACAGCTTCCCATTCAAGATCCACTGCCTCCACACAGAACCATGAACAACAAAAACTAACACCTCCACAGCATGACTTCCCAAGCTGGAAAATCCTCTCATGTGCTCAGAAAAACAAACTAGAAGACCACATGTGCCATCTGCTGGCCCCTGCTGCAATAGTGAATATAGAGAGCTTGGATCAATGACACCTAAAGTGAGACATTTAGGGGCTGAGGGTTTAATGAGATGAAATTAATTAAAGGAAAAATCTGTGCTGAGTATCAAGAATGATGTCTTAACTGTAAGACCTGTTAAACTGTGGGACAGTCTCATGGAAGACCCATCATTGGAGACATTTAGAAGTGGACTGGGAAAAGTACTATGCATAATATACTTAGGTTTTGAAGAAGCTTTTAAAAAGAAGATGCCTAGAGGAAGAATAGCTCAGGTGTGTTTGTTTACTTCTGCCACTATACAAGCCAAAGCATATGCCCTAACACTGAACACAAGTAGTGGCTTGTTGGCTGGGAATCTAACAACACACAGCTGCTTTTATTATTTAACACATCTCATTAGAAGTAACATTCAATCTGTAGTCTTGTTTCAGGGATCCCTCAAATGAACAGCTTTAATAAGTGATCATTCTTGGCAAGCAGAGTCTGGCAATTTTTAAGCCTGAAGCCTTGACAGTGTCCTTCTCAGCATCCCCATGCAAAGGCTAAATCATTGGCAGAGCAAATAATAGGCATTACAGAGATGAGGTATGGGTGGGCTTGGCACAATTCACGTTGTATTTGTTTTATCATTTTGATGGATACTATCAATGTTTATTTTTAAACATTTTTTTTATTTGTATCAATTTAAATGTTCACAGTTGCAGAACATCATGGGCCTTTATGCATTTCCCCCTGATTTTTATCAATTTCAATTTTCATAGTGGAAGGAAACTATGGGGAGATCAGACATGAATTATTTAATGACAGTAGATGTTGAGTTTCAAAAAGTTACAGCTTTATAACCTTTAAAATATGAATTGTCAACATCACATCAAAATATACAGTAAGTGTCCTTAAGTCAAACTCTGATAAGTTCTCAAGTAGCATTTTTCTAGCTTTGCCTATCCGTAAATTTCAGTTAATATTGATGGAAGTGTTTTTTTGTCAGTTTGGGTGGGTTACGGTGAAATCAACATTTACCGATAAAACGCTGATCATTCCAAGCCCACTTATGGGCCACTCTGATACAAATAAGGGAGGCTCCATAGACGTTTCTAGGCTTGGGTGCAAAGTACACCTCTAGCAAATAACAAAAACACAAGGATGGGCCCAGACTGGGTGGCTGGGCGTTGCCTGGTGCTCTGGATCCTCCCGTAGCTCTCAGAGCCAGTTCTGCTCCTCTCCCACCATAAGCATTGATTTATCCCTGTGTAGGCAGCTGAATGTGCAAGAGGGAGCACATGTCTCCAACACAAGACGAGGAAACTGGGCCACCGGCTACACTGCTGCTTTGGTAACACAGGGAGACTTAAAACTGGCAGCTCGGCAGAGCTTGCTGGAGCAAAAGAATCCATGGCGCAGCGGTGACGAGGTGGATGGACACTTTGGACCCTCAGCTGTGGATCCTAGCAGGAACAACCAAGAGGCAGGCGGCATGATCAAAGGAGATTAATTAGCTCCACGGGTGCAGCAGGAGCAGCCAGCAGGTGGCATTGTTATACACAGGCTGCATATATCGTTATCACACACATCTATGTCAATATCTCTTCACACGCATCCCTACGGCTGTCTGAACTGCAGATGGGATGGAGCAGATTTCCATGCCCATGACAGGCTTCACTTCTACTCCATATTCCTCAGCTTCTCCCTTTCAGGGACAACTTAGGCTATCTCTGAACCTTCCCTTCCCCCATCCTCCTGGGAATCCGCTAGATTGCTCCAACTGGCAGGTATGTTCCTAAGTGTTCCCAGAAGATGGGTCCTAAAAGGGATTTATTTATCCCTCTTGGCAATTGCTATTTTGGGGGGTGCTCAGACGTTGTCCAGGCAGCTTGCAATTGCCAAGTCACCCTGGGCAAGCGAAGTGTGCCAGGCTGCCATCCTCAGTAAACGCAGCAAAAGGCGATCTTCATGCTCCACGTACGTGAAAGCCACTCACCGTGGCGTGTTGTCTCCAGTACTCATGTTTTATTTTCAGGCTTCCTGGCAGCAGGCTGGCTGGTTATAAGTAGCGTCCTGACAGAGAATTCCAGAGGTGAGTTAATTAGTGGGTGGCTATTCGGAATGTCAGCAATTTGCCAGCAAGCAACCAGCCTGTCTGCTTTGGTGGGTACAAGTGCAGAATGATTGATTTCAGAAGCGGGTGAATACACAACTCTGGAACACGTTCGCAGTACCTCGCAATTTGCGGGGGAATACTATAATTTATTCGGAGACCTGACTTGCCATTGGTGTGACGTACGTATATGTGTGTGTGTGTGTGTGTGTGTACAGATCTATTTTAGGGTGTACGTGTACATGGTGCAGATTCCAGGGCTTTCCCACTGAAAAACAGGAAGTTCTGCTCATTGATCTAGAAGCTTTTCAATCATTCTCCTATTGTAAACATTATCTGCCTTCAAAATCTTTAATGTGTTGCAGATGTGACAAAGGATAAAAGGTCTATCATAAAATCCCTCTATCTCGGTGCTTTTTCCAGTGGGGCAACATAATAATGAATTTATTAGCATATAGAGCTCGCCAGCATATGCTTATAGTCACTCACAAACTTTTGACTTGACAGTTTACAAGTGTGTTTAAATCCTTAAGGTTTCAGTTGACCATGCAGCTATTATAGGGTCATTATAAATAAGAAACAAAGGTTACACTTTATAGAACAGGAGATAAATCAAAACTAGTATATTGGAAATAATGTGTTTTTTTCTCTGTTTGTTTTTGTTTCTCCTGATTTTCAAAACCATTCAGGGTGACAGCTGGTAGGGAAAGGGGCGGTCAGCAGCTGTTAGTAATGAAACTGCTAGAACCAGAGGTACCCTGATTATGAGTAACTGGTGAGCAGGAGAGGTTTAGATCACCAGTATCTACACACAATCAAACTGAGCTCCTTGAAAGGTCAGTAGGTGTTGAATCTTCTTTCATGGAGAGTCTCCTCGCTGGCAAATTGTGATCATCTTTTGTTTTAACTTCTGCTCAGAATTCTGCCTTTTATCACCAGCCACTGTGTCTTCCCAGGGTTTTAACCATCTACTGCCATAATGGTATGCTGGTGCATCATCTCTCCTTTTGTGATTTAATTAATTAGAGAGAAGCCACCATTCTATTTAAGGTTCTTATGCTTCTTGGTAGCATTTGGACTTTCTGCATGTTGACCCTACTGCAAATTAGACGTCAGGGACAAGGAAAGAGAGTATCAGCTGAACTGAACATTACTTTGGAGAACAAGTTAAAAAAGAAAGAAAAACAACTTGCCAAACTGTCACTCGCTGATTTTGAACCAGAAAAGGGTCAAACAAGACCTCAAAAATCCACTTTAAGTTATTTGACTTGTTTGATCACTAATCTAACAATACCCCACAATGCAGAGGAATAATGTCACATTCTGACACCCAAAGACTTCCCCCATCTTCAACGATATAAAAGTGTCCAGTAATTAAAAAAAGGGGAGCCATCAATAATTTGAGAAACCAACCCTCCTTGCGCCTCTTTACCCTCCTCGGTAGGCAGGGAGATAAACTCGCACAAGCCTGCAGTCCTGGATGTATGCACATATTTGCAAAGCTGTGCCGAGGATGGAAGAGTTTGAGATTTCAGAATCTGGCTCTGTTTCAAATCAGAACGGCCACTGAACAGTTCAAAACTCATATCGGAAAGTTCTAAAAACATTTCAACGAGAGTCAATCAAAAGGTTTTGTTTTACTTTTGACTTTTTAAATTTTCTACTAGATTATAATACGTAATAAATATCACATAATAGCAAATACAAATTTCAAAACAAAAAGTCATTTAAAAAAAATCTAAACGTTTAATTCTGAAAATGTCAAAACGGGATTTCAAAACATTTTTTCTGGTTTTCAGCCCAAATCACAAAGCATTTCACATCTTTCCACAGAAATTTCTCCAACCAGAGTATGCTCTAAAGTTATATTACATCCAAAAAGCTACGTTAAAAGAACATTAAGGTTGCAAAGGCAAGAACTCAAAAGTTAGGAAATGCCAGAACAGCCCCATTCATTTCAATGGGACTTCTCATGTGCTTAACTGCTTTGCTGGCTCCTGTATTGCAGGGTGAAGCCTGAAGAGAGTGGAATGCCAAGAACATCTCACTAAGACTTCACTCTTTACCAGTGATATTTGCTATTGTGGAGAAGGAAGTTCACAGCATACAGAGAAGTTAGATAAAAAACGTTAAATATTCTTGCTGTAAGGTTGCAACATAACACTAATTTATTTTTTTTAAATCCAGAACTGTAACATACAAGAACCAAAATCAGAGAGAGACAATGCAGGCTGCTCCCTAAGGCAGAGGGGCCCAACTCACCTCCATTTTGCCCTAGGCTGGCTCTTTGCAGACTTACTCAGTTCACATGCCTCCCTACAGAGCCCCCTATCCTGCACAACAGGGCCAGAAAACCCCTTACAAATTAAAGCGATAGCTTGTCATTTTAACAGTTTTCCATACACCACAGAAGTAAGCAACAAATACCCCTTCAGCCAGATAAAATGAGAGAGAGAATCCTTCTGTTCCTTTTTTCATTTAATGTGTTCACATACCAGGGTGACAAGAAAGATATAAACACCTAGACAGATAGGGTATCTGGGAGATCAATACAGTGATTAGACCAGCCTAGAGAGACGGAAAAAGGTAGCGAAGGATTATGCATGTCTTCAGAGATCAGTGATACTATTAGGCTAAAGGGCATAAAAGGAAATTTAAAATGTACTGAAATAACATGAAGCTGTGACACAAAGATTTAATATAGGATGAAACCTGCATCTCCAGGCTTAGCTTGATACAATGGGGCATAGCTGAATCAACTGTATTTCCCTTACATATGCCTTGATGCTTAAGTGTTTGATGAAAGAAAGTGCATTTCATCCTTATCTGAATTAGATTTTTATTTTGTCATCTAACATCAGTTAGGGTTGGACTAGAGGACTTAAAATATCTTTTCAGTCTCAACTGATATTTGAATATAAATATTTTATTTACATATTATGTAAAAAACACAATCTTGGACAGGAGGCTGCTATTAAATCTCTCATCCCCCACTCTGTTAGGGATATTTTAATTGTCCCAGATCAATGGAAGGGAATTTATAAACATCTGGGCTTAGTTTAAGAATCCAAATTTGCCTCTTAAACTTCAAAGCCGCAGGGCTGATTTTATCCAGGTTCTGTTGTCTGGTCTTTAAGAAGAGAAGCCTACAGCCCTCGAAACAAAATTAAATTGGTGTAAGTCAGTGTAGCTCCACCAAAGTCCAAAGGTCAATTTTCAACTGCCCCAGATCAGGGCTAAATGGCTATTCTGGTCTCAGTTACATCAGGGAAGTGGTTGGAGCTGCTGCTTTCAATGGAGCTGTAGCAGTCCAGATTGAAATAGAAACAGTTTGGTTTGCTTTAGAGCAGCGGTTCTCAAACTTCGTTGCATCGTGACCCCCTTCTGAAAACAAAAATTACTCCACGACCCCAGGAGGGGAGACCAAAGACCGAGCTCCGCCGCTCCGGGTGGTGGTGGTGGGGGGGGGGCAAAGCTGAAGCCCAAGGGCTTCTGCCCTGGGGAGGGGGTATGTAACCTTAGCCCTGGGTGGTGGGGCTTGGGCTTCAGACTTGCTGGGGCCCAGGGCCAATACCAGCTTTGGCAACCCCATTAAAATGGGATCGCGACCCACTCTGGGGTCCTCCCTCTTTTCAATACCTTTACCAAATAGAAAACTGATCTCACAGAGTCCCATGTTCCACAGAGTGTTGGGAGCACCAGGGGTCAGGGGTAGGGTAGAGAACTGGATTTTGGTCACCACCTATGCATAACAACTTGTAAAATCTCCCGTTGAACCCGACTCGTACACACAGGCCTTAAAAAAGGAGGAGCACCACTTCAAGGCAATGGCCTCTTCCCACACACAGTGGGCTGGATTCTCATTTACATTGAGGCCATCCTACACCCCCCAAGCTGTGTAAATGGTCTTGGGGGAGTAGTGGGGGGGGTACATAATATTGACATCTACTTGGTCCCTTTACACTGTCAGAGCAGTGTACATGGGCCTTAGTGTAAATGAGAATTAGCCCCAAACCCTCTTTCCCTTCACTCAGTGGCTACTGCCCCTTTCCATGCTGTGGAATACACAACACACCTACAGGGGGAGAAATCAGCTACACATGGGTGTAATGGAGCCTCCTCAGAGGAGCCATGCAAACGGCCTCCCAGTTACAGACAGCTGGGCAGCAGCCAACTTCCCCAGAGAGCCTGGCGTAGAGGAAAGCACGCAGCTCGTGTCCTCTCCTCCCAGGTCACTGGGGAGTTATTCTAGCCGTGTAAGTTTATAGTGTCAGTGAGGCTTACATATAAAAATCTGCCACGTGTCTGCTGAACAAAACACTCCCGGGACCGGATTCATCCCTAGCATCATTCCACTAAGTTCGGTGTTAATGGACCCTTGTGCCCAAGTACTAGGTAACGTTCAGAGCGGGAACGAAAACTCAAGTCATTATTCTCATCACCTGCTAAGAACCGGAGCTGATTCTTAACCCTTAGTTCTCCATTTCCGGAGCCGCCGCTGCAGTCATCTTCATCATCGCAGTCTCCGCTTTCTGACTCGTCCTCATCCGTGGTTTTGTCTGGAGCTTTTCGCTGGGATATTGACATTCCTTTCAACAGCTGAAAGACACAAGGTGGCACAGAACAATGGGAAAGCCCCCTTCACCATTGTTCCACTTTGCAGGGCTTCCCCCATCTCAAGTGTTGATTCATTCTTAACAGCAGAAATCGTACTTTAATAACCTCAGTTCCTTTCACACCCTTTGCTTGAGACATGCATGAAGGAGGAATGGGCCAGGCAGGAGGGAAAGTTAATTACTCATCAAGCCCAAGTGTCAGCTCGTTAAAGAGCTCAGGGATGTTCGTGTACACAATTGAGATGAGCCAAATGGCAAAAAAAGTTGCACTGAAGAATTTTGCCCTGCAGTTGCCCCCAAACATGCTCCCTACACAGAGGAATTGGCCTAAGCCGGGCTACGTGCCACAAGGAGAATTCCCAAACAGGCGTTCTAAACCAGCTATATATGGCCCCTTTGCTGTGTCAGAGAGGGGCTTTGTCCCCCAAAGAGTAGGATTTCAGAAAAGCACTCAGTATTGCTACTGAACTCCTACTGAAATCAGCCAGACTCCCATTGACTTCAGTGGGAGAAGAGGTAGTGGTTTGGAACCCTAAGTTAACTCTTGAAGAAGTCAATGGGTGTTGTGCATGCAAAGACCTGCGAGTTTGGACTCTCAGTCTTCTCAGCCCAATAAAGATCTCTACGAAAATGACAAAATGCTGGCTGGAGAGAGAACTGCCCCACTCGGAAGTGACAAGTATGAAAAGAAAGGATAGATCTTGCAGGATTTTTATCCTTGTGCATCACCAGGCTGGAGACACATGGTGCCCTGCCTGTGCTATGTAAATAAGCAAAAATAATAGCCCAGATACGCAGAAGTGCTGACAACTCCAATCAAAGTCCAGGGGATCAGCCCTTCAGAAAGTCAGGCCCACCAACAATACTATTATAGCTAGGGAGAACTGGTTTAAGGATAACCTGGCTGTCAGAATTCAACTGTCCAATAAAAGGCAGCCATCCTACTTTAGAACCAAATCTCGTTTTCAAAGAGGTCAGCGACAAAAGTCCCATCACCCTAGGGTCAGGCTCTTCTATCAGAGCCAGGCAAAGTTAGCCGTGTGCACTGCTCCCAATGTGCAGTACAGGTGACATGGGCCAGAGAAGGAACGCAGAAAACCGGCAGGCCGGATGGGCAAATCAGCCAGCTCTTTGGCTGTTCGGTAGAGGTTGCAAGGAAAAGGGGCCCCATGTTCACTTTCAGCTTTAGGCTGGCTGTTCTGGTCACTCAATACACCCAGGATTGTTAAGAGCAAGTGAGAAGCTTTTGGCACTGGATAATTTCACTTGTCCAGAATGGGTTTTTGGCTATTCTGGGATACTAGAAAACCTCAATGACTCTAGCCTGGTTAAATGGCAGATCCTATCACGTAAGGGTGAGATTTTCAGAAGCACGCAGCCTTGTGCTAAGTCCCATCAAGGGAGCTTGTTTTGTAAAAGTGACTGGTCAAGACAGAACCTGACATATATGGTAGAAATAATGTAGCAAAAGAACTTTTAATTTATCCAAAGTAATTGAAAGTATCTTCAAGCAGTAAAATTGCCTAGATATTTTTGTGTAAAGCCTTAGCCAGTGCTTAATTTGTAATGAAAGAGGTGCCAGGGCTCAAGCAATTTTTTTACATTCATAACTGATGCAGCAAACCCAGAGGTGCCAGGGCTTAGCCCTGGCAAGCCCTGGTGCAAATTAAGCACTGGCCTTAGCTAATCAGGATATGTTCCACATCTAAAAACACTGAGTAAAATCAAATGTCTCTAATGAATGTAAGACTAAGATTACTATCAAACATATGATTGGAAATTCTTAATACTGTCCCATTAGTCAGGGTGGAAGGAAATGGGCACATTTTGGGTTATTGGTTTCCTCCTGCTGATCTTTCCCATTTACTGTTTCTAAAATAACTGAACTATTCCATCATAAACAGATTTGTTTTGAAAAGTTTCAGTCAGCCCATTCATATATGCTGAAAAATTCCATCTCTACCACTACGTAGCTAAAAGCTTGAATTTAATCTCCTGACATAAAAAAAAAAAGTAACAGAGAAGATATTGCAAAATAGAAGCTTATTGCATACTTTAGAGGTTTAGTTAGTTTCATCTGCTGCAGTGATATGCATACCTCTCAAGGCATTTTTAATATCTGGAATCCAGGTTATACTTTTAAACTATTAAGCTGGCATTAGAAAACAGCTCCCAAAATATTTAGTTGCTGGAGTTTATACAACCTTAGAGGAATGTTTTCAGCGTCTGGCTTCACATGTCCACAGCAATGTAAACACACGTTACTGTTTCTGTTAGAGTTGCATAACCTAATGAAAAGCAAATGGTTTGGACTCAAATCCACTTCATTTTTGCATTGCATGCCACCCATATTTACATGTTGCACACATTTAATAACTACCAACATAAAAAATGTTTGCTTCCCATATTTATAAATATGATGTATGGAAACTAGCTGTGAAATATTTGAGATATGTAGGAGCTGAAACAAAAAATTAAGGTGGACATTTTTGAGCAATTAAATAGGCCGCTTTGCTGGGGGCGTTGAGACTGCATTCTGAAATGCCTAATACAAAAAAAAGCACCTACAGATGGAACACTGTGAAGTTCATAAGCCTCCTTGCATTTATAGAAAGACGATCACCTGTCACAGCTGATGTCTGCATGGCTCTCTATTAAAGTACCAGCTATCTGGGTACACTCCCATATGGTGACACCAAAAAGAACTCCCACATCAGATATACTTCCATCTGCTCCTTGGTTTCACATCATTGCTCTTCTTTCTCAACAAGCTCTCCTTCCCTTCCACTTTTTTTCCTTTTTAATTTATACGGCTTTCAAAAGACTGCCACGAAAAGGACTCAAAGTGAACTAATAAATTACTGTGGAAAACGGAGAAGATTGAGTTGTTGGAATGGTATGACTTCATATAGCCTTTCAACGGCACCTACAGATCATCTTGTCACATACTTGGAGCCTGATCCAAAACACACTGAAGTCAAGGGGAGTGGGGAGAGACGGGGTGTTTCCATTCACTTTAACAGACTTTGGCTTGGGCCCTCCATGGGCGTTCCCGAAGACCTATTTTTCAGACATTTGAACTCTTTCCCCGGAAAACTTCACGACCACTGAAATAATAGCAGTTGTGGCTATGGGCATAGCAGAGGGAAGATTTCACATAGAAGAGTATATTGTGCTCATTTAAGGCCCTTACACCTTTATTTTGATTAATAGATTTTCCCCTCCAAACCAACTCAAAAGTGGTTATGGAAAGGACTTAGGAAAAAAGTAAAGCACGTAATAGCTCCTAATATTGGTCTCGTAGGTATATCACTGGCCTAGAGTATTCTCAGAGTGGTATGTTAATTTGTTGTGTACAGTCCATTCTCAGAGGTGGGTGAAATAACCTCACTTTGCAAGAGCAGAATCAGTATATTTATTATCAGGAGTTGGTGGGTGAGGTTCTGTGGCCTGCAATGTGCTGGAGGTCAGACCAGATGATCATGATGGTCCCTTCTGGCCTTAAAGTCTATGTGTATGTGTAGTGGAGGGGCATGGCCTCCCTCGGAGACTGAGAGGAGAAACCTGGCCCCACCCGTTGGCGGGCAGAGCCAGGCAAGCCACGCCCCCTGCCAGAAGCAGAGGAGCAGGACGGGAAGTTTAAGGGGTGGGCCCTGCAACTCAATTGTTCGAGAGCCGGCGAAGGAAGCAGACATCTCTCACCAGCTGCCAAGCCTCAACCCAAGACGGAGCTCTGCTGTGCCGAGGACCCAGAGGAGGTGCCAGGACTGCCGACCGACCTATATCCGGAGGAGCTACAGGCAGGGTACCCCAGGGAGATGGGGACGCACTCAGATGGGGTCACAGGAAGTAGCCCAGGGATACTAGACATTAGTCTGGCTGTGTGGCCAGAGTCTAGGTCAGCAGGTTTCAGTGGGATCCCCACTGAAAGGGCACTGGGCTGGGACCCGGTAGAGTAGGGTGCGACCATGTCCCCTTGCCCCCTGCTGCCAGCCCCACCCTGTGGGTGGCAGCCTCCCCATTACTTAGGCCAGACAGCCTGCATTCGCTGTTGCTCTGTGCTGCCCAGAGGGTCAGGGCCCTAAGACTGCTTGTCGCTCTAGCCCATCCCGAGGATCAGAGCCTTTACACTGCCTATTGCTCTGCCCTGCCCAGAATCCTGCCCAGAATCCCTAGACGGCTCATTCCGGTGTTGAGCATTGCATCCATAGGCACAACACAGTCAGGGGGTGTGGCCTCTGCCCAAGACTGATGGAGAGGAACAGCCATGGACCACTACACTATTGCGTTAAAAACCCACGGCACCAAGTCTGAGCACCTGGGTCAGCTGACTTTTGGGTTTGTGGAGCTAAAAATAGCAGTGTAGATGTCTGGGCCCACGATGGAGCCCAGGCTTTGAGACCCCACCCCCCTTGCAGGTCAGAACCAGAACTCCTCAGAACCAGGCTCCAGCATGAGGCCAAACATCTACACTGCTATTTATAGTCCCACAGCCCAAGTCCGAGTCAACTGACCCAGGCCAGACGCCGTACCGTGGGTCTTTTCTTGCAGGGTAAACATACCCTATAAGTCTAAGAGCTAGAAATTGGTGCACTGCGTAACAACCACGAAGACTCACACACAGTGCATCCCACAACCTCGCAGATGATTAAATGAAATTAACTTTAGAGCCAAATCCTGCAGCTGATATTTGGGGGGAGGGGGAACTACACAAAACCCAAACCACATGATGTTGTAATCTCACCTCTCCATGGGCAGGAGAGTTCCCACCCCGTAAATCCAGCAGGCCATGGCAGTTTGGCTGTGCAGGGAAGGAGCTCAGTCTGCGGGGAGGCTGCACCAGGGAAATCTTTGCACCCCTGAAGCAGATTTCCCCTGGTGCAGCATGGCTGGAGGCTTAGGCTGAGTATTGCCACGTGGTCCGAGACAACTTTGGTCAACTACACTCCCTGGAGAGGGAGCACCAGCCAGCAAATCCTACTGAGAGCACAGAGCAACACTGCATGGAGGACGGCTCCATCCTTCCTGACCTCCCCAGAAAACCTGAGTGCAAAGCTGGGTCACTCACGCCGTGCACAGGAGCCACAAGTCTGTCCCCGCGGAAGGACGGCAGGATCAGGCCCAGGACGCAGTCACTAATGGGCCCTTACTCTGAAAACAGGATACTATGGGGGGGGGGGGGTCTTTCATTTGCGACACACAGTGCTGCAAGGACGAAGCGAGGTACCAGTCCTGCCAACTGCTCCAGACACCTGAGCAACCACTCAGCTCTGCTCACACGGAGCAGCTTGCAGAGTCAGGGCCTCTCCCAGGCAAAACGTTCTCCATGGACACGCCTTTAGACTGGAGTTATAAAATACCGGAGCCTGGAGGACAACACCAGAGACATTTCTTTCATTACTTACTTGAAAAGTTAAAAGCCTGGGAAACTCTCAGGCAGGGAATTAAGCCCTTGGAGACGTTCAATGTTAATAAGCTGTCCTAGGGAAGGAATGGAAAGATGAGATGGTCTCAAGTGTGTGTTTTCAAATATTAAATTATGGAGGACTTCCTAAATAGCTGCCTTTTGCGGGGGGAGGACGAAGCCTGCAGGAAACTAATAGCTTAATCTCTCTGGATTTACAGTGATAACGTAACAGGAACTTTGCCAGAAATGCTGAGAGAGTCCTGACTTTGAATGCTGATATTCGAGGGGCTGTAATTCTAGGCACACGGGGCTCCAAATAATGAGGAAGTATATCCCGTCTGCTCTTTGCACAGTGGGTGGTTTGAAGGGGGTGATGGGGTGGCAGGGGAAAGAATGTGAAATGCGAGCACAGTACTGGATTCCTACCAGGGTAGATGAAATCAGAGCCCTATCCTAGGGAAAGAGTTTGGGGTTACCATTTGCAAGGCTCACGTTAAATGCTGTCAGCTAACTCAGCTCAGCCATTCTTGCCTGATAGGAACAAGTAGAGGATGCTTTACAGTTTAACCACTAGGCCGTAAAGATCCTAGTGCAACCAACCAGTGCTAAGTTGTATGCTTGATGGGCTAGATCCTGATCTGAGGCAGTCAAATGGACAAAGAATGGGCACAACCCTGCCGAGTTCAGGCAATACTTCTATTTCATTTAATGGGACTATTTCAAGAGCAAGCCCTGCAGGATCTGGGCCCTCAAACCTCTCTGCAAGTTGCGAGTACATGACACACGACTAGTATGTCTACATGGCAAAAAGAAACCCCACAGCAGCGAGTCTCGGAGCCCAGGCAACAGACTCAGGCTACGGCGCTCAAACTAGCCGTGCAGACGTTGCAGCTTGGGCGCTGAAGCTGAAGGATGTGGGCGTGAGAGCCCAAACATCTCCACACCTAGCGCAAGCCGAGTCTGTGGACGGGGGCTCTGAGACGCAGGAGTGCCCTGAGAAGTTTTCTGCAGGCACCGCCTGGCGTCAGACGGGGCCAGCAGGCTGCCAACGGCTGCTTGGTGTAAAGGGCAGTAGAGGCGAAGGATCCACACAAGAGTCTCCCCACCCTTCCCTTCACATGAGAGCAGGCTCCACCTCCCTGTGCCACAGAGAGGAGTGAGGACAGAGGAAATGGCAGCCAGAAAGTGGGCTCAGAGGCGCGTGAAAGAAGATGCTCTCTCTCACCTAAATCCGCAGGCCCACCTCTAGACCAGAACCCTCATCTATCTCCTCCTTCTTCTCCCAGAAGCCAGGAGGCACAAGTGCCCTGCCCGTCCCCCAGCTGCCAACAATCTGAGTCAAATCCCCAGTCTTACCACTGGCTCAAGGAGCCAGGCTAGGGAATGGCAGATCAGGACTGCTCAGAAGGGAGAATATTTCCCCCCTTCCCGATGGCTTCCCAAACCCTTGTGTGATGTTCTGGGTGCCAGGGGGAGGCAAGAGGTCTGCACAATGCACACTCAGCAAGGATCCCCACGTCTAGCACCCCACTGTGCAGAGCCGAACGGCACTGGCTCTGCCACCAGCCGGCCCTCCACTGCTCTAAGGGAGGGGGCTGGATTTTGCCCAGGCAAGTTTTGTTACCCTTCGTTGTAGCTCAGCTCTGCTCCAGAAGAGCAGCAGGAAATTTCTCCTAGGGCTTGTCTACATGAACACTTCAGCGATCGTGCCACTCTAGCGCTTCAGGGTAGACCCTCACTACAGCGACAGGATGGCTTCCCCCATCACTGCAGTTAATTCACCTCCCCCAGAGGTGGTGGCTAGCTTGACAGAAGAATTCGGTAGCACTGTCTACACCAGGGGTTAGGTCAGCATAGCTACATCTCTCGGGGGGTGGTTTTTTCACACCCCTCCGAGATGTAGCTATGCTGATGGAAGTTCCCAGTGTAGACCAGCCCTTAGTTTGCAGCAAACTGGGGCGTAAATCTACCTCGTGCTACCCTGCCGCACACCGAGGGCCCGGGTGGTCCCCACTGCCACTGACTGAAAGTTCCCTGGTGCATTTTAATCGCCTCCTGTTTCCAAGCAGGATAGCTCAAAGCACACTCCGGGACTTTTAGCATGCGGCAGCAGGCTCCACGGGGACACTTAGCACACAGCAGGCCAGCACCCCTTTGACACAAACTGTTTGTGGAGACAAGCCTTTAGGCAGCACTTGATTTAGCTGTTTTCAACTCAAGCTAAGTTTTATTACTTGTATTACATAGGGAGCCGCAGTCACAGACCAGACCCTAGGCTGCCAGGTGCTGTAAGGCACAGAACAAAAAATGCTCCCCACCCCAAAGAGTTTACAGTCTAAGTAGACATTTCCACTAATCACACCATTGAAGAGGTATGGGTGGGGCTGGCATAAACATTTAGTGTTTGCCTACCTATTCTCACACTGAAGTCAATGGTAAAACACAAACCGACTTCTCTAGGAGCAGCGTGAGGCCAGCACTGAAAATCCCTTTGATACTGTACAGCTCCCATGTGAATACTGTTAGGTGCTTTGGCTTCTGCAAAAGTAACATCCACAAGTCATTAAGTAACAATTACTACAGTCTACATGCTTTGTGAAGTTATATTTGGTGGACTGAACATAGTTTCTTCCTCTTTAAATAGCAACTAAACCTAAATGTTACCCTGCCATTAAAGCTCGTTCACATCTTGTGGTTTCAAGTCTATGGTAAGAGGCAGAAAAATATACAGTGTAATGATCAGTAAAGTAGTATGTTACAATGAGCAAGTTTTAACTTAAGCACAATTTATCCAGCTGTAAGAGTTTACAGACATATCCGATCACGTCTCTGCCAAACCATAATGACAAAAATACACCACAGCTCTATAATGCACCCAATCCAAAATATAGAACAAATTGTGGGAATGTGTTTATACACATACACACACACGTGTGTTTGTATGCATGCATGTTATATGTATTTGTAAGGCACTTATCCCCTTGGTATGTAAGCATTGAATATATATATAGAATCATAGAAATGTAGGGCTCAAAGGGACATCTATAAGTCATGTCCAGCACCCTGCGCTGAGGCAGGACCAAGCAAACCTAGACCAGCCCAGACAGGTGTTTGTTCAACCTGTTCTTAAAACCTCCAGTGATGGGGACTCCTTAGAGTCAGAAAGCTCTTCCTAACATCTAACCTAAATCTCCCTTGCTGCAGATGGAGCCCATTGCTTCTTGTCCTACCTTCAGTGGGCATAGAGAACTATTGATCCCCGACTCCTTTATAACAGCCCTTAATATATTTGAAGGCTATCAGATCTCCCTTAGACTTCTTTTCTCAAGATTAAGCCTGCCCAGTTTTTTTTTTAACCTTCCCTCATAGGTCAGGATTTCTAAACCTTTTATCATTTTTGTTGCTGTTGTCTAGACTCTCTCCAATTTGTCCACATCTTTCCTCAAGCGTGGCACCCAGAATTGGACCCTCCATCCGAGGCCTCATCAGCGCTGAGTAGAGCGGGCCAATTACCTCCTGCATCCTAATACAACACTCCTGTTAATACACCCCAGAATGATACTGTATTAGCCTTTTTCACAACTACATCGCACCGTTGACACCTATTTAATTTGTGATCCACTATAACCTCCAGATCCATTTCAGCAGTACTACTGCCTCGCCAGTTATTCTCCATTTTGTAGTTATGCACTTGATTTTTCCTTCCTACGTGTAGTACTTTGCATTTCTCTTCACTGAATTTCATTGTGTCGATTTCAGACCAATTCTCCAATTTGTCAAGGTCATTTTGAATTCTAATCCTGTCCTCCAAAAGGCGTGCCATCCTCGGAGTTTGCTGTCATCAACAAATTTTATAAGCATACTATATTCACACACACACACGGTAACTGACAAAAGATACATATGGGCCACATCCTCAGCTGGTGAAAATCAACACAACTCTATTACATTCAAAGGACCAATGCCAGTTTGCATCAGCTGAGAATATGACCCATTTGTATCTTTCCCAGGAGGGGACAGGACACATATGAAGAAAATAATCCAGTAGCTTTAAAGTTTGAACCTCTAAGGTCGATGTGGGTGAGAATGTTGGCCCACCTCAATTCCGATGCCAACCCGAAGAGAAGATTTAAATATAAACAACCCCGTTTATGGCAATGTTCATAATTTGGCTTGTTCTGTGGATCAGACGGAGGTTTAAAAAAGTTCAAGCCAATTCTGAACATTGTATTGATACTGTAACTTACTGTAGGTAAGACTGTCTAAGGCAGCGGTTCTCAAACTTCATTGCATTGTGACCCCCTTCTTACAACAAAAATTACTACACGACTCCAGGAGGGAGGACCGAAGACTGAGCCCGCCCAAGCCCCACTACCTCGGATCAGGGGGGCCAAAGCTGAAGCCCAAGGGCTTCGGTCCCAGGTAGGGGGCCTGTAACCTGAGCCCTGCCGCCCTGGGCAGAGGGGCTTGAGCTTGGGATTCAGCCCCAGGCAGAGGGACTCCGGCTTCAGTCCCAGGCCCCCGCAAGTCTAACGCCAGCCCTGGCGCCCCATTAAAACAGGGTCGCGAAAGTTTGAGAACTGTTGGTCTAAGGCATTCCAGTTTGTTGTACGTTATTTATAGGTTTAATCAACAGATAATTCATAATTGCATAGTGACCAGGTTGACAAACAAAAACAGAAGGGGCAAATACACAACCAGAGTAATGACCCAGCTGGATTTGAACTGGCCACTGGTGAAAAGTTCTAGTGCTCATCCTTCTTAATGAGTGCTCTATACAGAGCCTTCCACCTGACCAACCACCCAAGCCACCCTGCCCTTGGTGTTTTCTATTTTAAATGTAAGCACACTAACAGTTACGACACATTTGTAATCATATCTTTATAGCTCTTAAACAGAAATCTGTATTTCACTCCTTAAACTGTAGCCTAATTTTGCATTCTTATTTTAGACTCCAGATTCACAGGACTGCACACCACCCACTTCAGTTTACGATAACAAACACGGAAATCATGCCTACAAACCCAGATGACATCCCAAAATTGAGCCAGATCTACCCTGCCCTGTTAAGCCAAAAATATTCATTGCAACATAGTTTTAAAAAAATAAAATATAAAACAAACTCAGCAGTGAAATGAATTGTTTATTAGGGTGAATACAGATGATTTCTGTCAAACAAAAAATTCCCTTAGGAGCTGAGGGAAGTCTGAATTCATATTTGTAGTCTTCTGGTGAACATATCTGTCCTTTAATTTAGTTTGCATGACTGAAAGAATTTAATAAAAATGTTCCAAGAGTTTTGCTGAAATTCTTAGCATATTTGTTGTAAGCCTTTGGAATATGATCAAACACATACTGGAAAAGACTGAACTGAGCACGCAGCTAAAATAATATTCAGAATTATCGTGGAAATTTAATAAACAAATCTACACAATTACAGAAAAATGTAATGCAGAAACTGTCCTCATTCTGGACTCTCACTTCCACTGCTGATGTTGTCACTGTGCCTTAAGGAAGGGCATACTAGGGATAAGTCACAGCAATGGGGTTCAGGAGATCTAAGCACCCAAATGGTCAATAGCATCCACTAATTTTGGGTGGCTTCTTCTAGGCGACTCAAGGGTACTTTAAAATGATGAAACTAGGATTCCTTTTGCACCTATCACAAACCTATACCTACTCACTACTAAAGACATAATGCAAATGGACAGTATTTTGTACAGCACCCCTGAAATGCCCATTAAGTCAAGGTTTTTCTCTTAAATACCCAGCTTCTGAAAACACTACTTTGCTCAAAAAAAAAAAAAAAAAAAGATCGTGCATGGAATCCTGACCTTTAAACCTGCAACATTCAATAATTTATGGGGGTATTTAAATCATGGCTGAATCATGGGAAAGCTGCAGATTTTAATGTAATGCTTTCCCCTTTTACAGGCTCAGTCTATCAACCAGGAGTATATATATGAAACACAGCTGCGGCTGTTCTGCTTACAGAGGTAATTATCTGATCACAAGCAAGACTGGAGGAAAGCGACCCATTTCAAAAGAGGCAGTTGTTTTTTACACTCATGTGTTTTGAGCGTTGTGGCCTGATCATATACAAGCATGTAACAAAAAGAATCAATCCTTCTACCCCCCACACACCTACTAGCCCTAGAAATAACAAGAACCAAATTTGGCTCTTTTATTCACAGGTACCAGTTAGCATTATATAGTCCACCAGCTCCAGCCGGGGAGAGGGGGAGAGAATAACCTTCACTCCATTCCTTTCCCATTCACTGGCTCCACTCAGATCATCCACCCTGCAGACGGAGGCCCCGATCCTGCAAGTGACTGCGCGTGGGAAGAATCCTGCACCCATGCGAGGGCCCATCAATGTCGTTTTGTGCTGGTGCGGCACAATGTATATAATGCAGCAAGACTTATTAAGCCAGAGACGTTGCTCAGTCTTACTGGCAGCTAACTATATATTATGTTAAACTCAACATCCATTGGCAGCATGCGCTAAACAAAAAAGCAGGGGGTGGGTCATTATAAAGAAAACAGCAAGGAGCTCATTTTTGTTGGGAGAGGTCTGAATTGTGGTTGACTTGGGGGAGTTTTACTTTGCTACACCTTGGCAGTATATAAGAGGCAGAGAAGAAACCTGTTCCTAATTGTACTCCTATTTCAAACTCAGCACAGTAAGGAGTAATTGCTAATCAAATGTTAATAAAATGGATACAGACACTGGGTCTGGAAAAGTCATTTTCAGCACTAAGGAAAACAACCAGGAATGTCAGCTGTTTTTTCACCTGCTCTAAAAGGAAATACTTGGCTGTTACCCACGACACCCACCCTTAGCCCACTGTACAGAAATCTGCTAGCAATCTCCAGGTTTGAATTACATACAGATAGTTAAAGAAAAGCATCTTTCTGCTAAGCTAGAGATCACTGTTTCACTTGCCACTTATTTCTCAAAATTCAAGGTTTATCTCCCTGCATGCCCAAATGGTATCATGAAATGACATATCACACAAATGGACATTTTTCCCTGAAGGAATTTCACATTTCAGTAGACTCCAGTCAAAATAACAAGATTCCTCTTTTAATACCCGCCACAAAGCATTATACTCTGCCCAGTAGGAGTTTAGGATTTATGTTGTGTTCCTTAGAGAAAATTAATTTTAAGAAGTAATTTTAGCTGCCCTCACCCCGAAAAAAAAACATTGGCTAACGAGGCCTTCACTAATGAACCAGCAGAAGTTTTCATTCAGGGTTTGATGGTCTCTTCCACAATACCAGTTTGTTCTTTGATGAATGCTTTGCAATGAGTCTCTATAGACTATTTCACAGGTTAACAGAACACCCTTTTTTAACATTTGCATTCTCAGATGAAAAACAGACTCTCGGTGAATCGCAACCTGTAACATCTTTGTCACCAACTTGTGTTCCTTGGAGTAGGAACTTGGACTAGGCTGGCTCAAAGCACTGACACATTTCATCCAGTACCTGGTCTCATACCAGCTGTTTCAGAGTAAGGTACAAGAAACCTCACATTGGTCTATTACAGAATAACCTGCCTCTACACAGTTTCTTTTTAACACCGTCAGTGAGAGGTTGGCTTATACCCTGAAGCACAAAGGTTTATAGCCCATATAACAGTGGCTGTTCCCATTACATGTATAGACGGAGAATCCCTTCTCAAATCTTACTGACTGCTTGGCCTCCGTGCTATCCAGTGGCAATGAGTTGCATGGGGTAATGATGTGTTCTGTAAAAACAAGTATTTTCTCGTGTCAGTTTGAAATTTGTCTTTCAGTTTCTTTGACTGACCCCTTGTTATGAAACAAAGTAAACAGAAGTTCCCAATTTAGCCTTTTTATACCATGCATTATTTCACCCCCTCCTAGCTGTCTCCTTCTAAACCACTCTTTTTCAACCTTTCTTCCAATGCAAGCTCACCCCTGTTTATCGTTTCCAGTGCCTATCTCTCTAACTCCCTTTATTTGAGACAAGGTCACTGGTACAATTCCATACCCCACACAAACCAACATGGGCTCTGCTCTCTGCTGCTAGCACAGCAGGACAGGCATGCTCGGGTGAGGTGCTTCTGTTGTAATGGTTCTATTTCTTTGTCTTCTCCCCAAGCCGTGGGGCAGGGTAACCACCTACTGCTGGTAAATTGATTTTTCTGGCCTTCTCCTGATAGCATGAAGATGCCGATAATGGTGGTGATTTACTGGCCAAATGGACACATTGTTTTTATGAGTCCTTGGCTTAATTTGGGCTTAGCTTTTGAAACTGACAACATCCCCCCGGGTCAAGGAAAATGGATACACCTGCTAATTAAAATCAGTCCGTATTGGTTGTTTAAATTGATCTTAGCAGGAAGAGGAGCTGACAAGCCATTCTCAATTCCTCCTCGATGAAATCCACTGTCTCTCACCAGCGAGTGATGGAGGGGACTGGACATGATTACTGCTCTCCAAGGAAGCGATGGTTAGTTAACTTTTACTGGCACCTTTACAAACAGGATGATTTAATCCTGGCTGTCCTTGCACTCAGACAGGGAAGGTGTTACTTCCCCAGCACATACACACAGTGATACATCATGGGGCACATGAGAAAAATAGATTACCTGGGATTTACGACCAGCTCATTCGCTTTTTCTTAGCCATTATTCTGAATCACCAGACCCTTGCCATCTCTCTTCCCATGTCTGTGAATAAAGTCTATTTATGGTTTGTTTTGGGGTTAAGATAGGAAGGAAGAAGAGAACATTAAGGATAAGGAAAGAGGCCATATGGCCTGTCCAAGCCTGCTACAAAACCAGGAAGTACAAATCTATTCCTGATTCATCATCTGGACCTCAGCTCTAGTCCAAGGTGTTAGCTGCAGCAGTGTCCTCTCTCCCTGTGAACAATGCAATGCTCTCGCTCTCTCATTTATTTCTCCTACAGTATTTGATTTTAATGCTCCATTTGGCACTTTGTTCCATCTCATGTCTGCCTTATTTATGTATGCGTCTCCTCCTCCTTACCTGGAGCCTGACCCTGATTCAAAGTCCACAGAAGTCAATGGAAAGACCTACCACCGACTTTAACGGGCTTTGGATCAGGCCCTACATGCACTTTTCCTCTTCAAATGAGCTACTAATGCAAGCAGCTTATTGGAATCACATTGGTGCCTTTCCTTCCAGGATCCTGTCAGCTCCTAGGAGACACCCTCTTCTTTCCTTTCTCCAAGCTAACCTAAAAATCTGGCCACTCTCTTCATCTACCAAACCATTAACTACTTTGTATGGGCTGCACTATACTTTATAGAATCATAGTATCGTAGGACTAACAGGGACCTCGAGAGTCCCTCGAGGGGTCATCTAGTCCAGTCCCCTGCACTCCTTGACAGGACTAAGTATTATCTAGACCATCCCCGACAGGGGTTTGTCTAACCTGCTCTTAAAAATCTCCAATGACAGAGATTTCACAACCTCCCTAGGCAATTTATTCTAGTGCTTAACCACCCTAATAGGAAGTTTTTCCAAATGTCCAGCTTAAGCAACCCTTGCTGCAATTTAAGCCCATTGCTTCTTGTCCTATCCTCAGAGGCTAACAAGAACAATTTACCTCCCTCCTCCTTGTAACAACTTTTCATGTACTTGAACATTGTTATCAGGTGTCCCCTCCTCCCCTAAGTCTTCTCCAGACTAAACAAACCCAATTTTTTCAATCTTTTCTCATAGATCACCTTTTCTAGACTGCAGCGGGGTGGTCACCCACTCCTGCCCTGAAGGGCTTGAAATCAGCCCTGGGAGAGGGCTGAGGCTGCAAGAGGGCTGCTGCTAGGGAAAGCAGCCAGCCTCGGCTGACTGGGGAAACAGCCACAGCTGTGGCCATGCCCCAATCAGGGCCCAGCTGGCCTTTAGAAGAGGGCAGTGGGCCAGGAGAACACAGTCTCTCTCTAGATGTTGAGAGGGAGGGGTCTGACTGCTAGGAGCTAAGCAGGGTACCTAAAGTGGAGCAGGGCTGGGGAAAGGCCAGAGGAGCTGGGGAGCTCAGGCCTGGGAAACCCCCAGGCTGCAGGCCTTGATGAAGGCCTAGGAAAAGGGTACTGGGGTTGCAGAGGGCAGCCCAAGGGTAGACAGAAGCAGCAGGTCCAGACCCTCCTTGCCAATGATGAGTGGCAATTATATTGCAGTCCACCCCAGGGAGAGGGGGCTAGATGGTGACTAGCAGTAGCCAAAGACTGAATGTACATGTAACAATGTTCAAGTACATAAAAAGTTGTTACAAGGAGGAGGGAGATGGGGGTTCCCCTGGGAGGGGAGACCCAGATCTGTGGAGGTACTGCCAGGGGGCAGCACCCTGGTTTGAAAGGGGCACCGGGGTCCGGGAGCGACTCGGGGCCCAGCGGCAAGTGGGACACCGGCCTGCAGAGGGTGCTCTGGAGGCTGGAATGCTAATTCCCTGGACTACCAACAGGAGGCGCTGCAGGGGTGAGTCCTGCCCCGTCACGTAGGCATTTAATCATTTTTGTTCCTCTTCTCTGGACGTTCTCCAATTTGTCCACATCTTTCCTGAAATATGGCACCCACAAATGGACACAATACTCCAGTTGAGGCCTAATCAGCGCGGAGTAGAGCAGAAGAATTATTTCTCGTGTCTTGCTTACAACACTCCTGCTAGTACATCCCCGAATGGTGTTTGCTTTTTTTTTTTTTTTTTTTACAAGTGTAACACTGTTGACTGATATTTAGCTTGTGATCCATTATGACCCCCAGATCCCTTTCCGCAGTACTCCTTCCTAAGCAGTCATGTCACATTTTGTATGTGTGCAACTGATTGTTCCTTCCTAAGTGGAGTGCTTTGCATTTGTCCCTATTGAATTTCATCCTATTTGCTTCCAACCATTTCTCTAGTTTTTCCAGATAATTTTGAATTTTAATCCTATTCTCCAGAGCACTTGCAACCCCTCACAGCTTGGTATAGTTTGCAAACTTTGAGTGTACTATCTAAGCCATTATCTAAATCATTGATAAAGATATTGAACAGAACCGGACCCACAACTGATCCCTGCAGGCATAGGCGCTGACTTCCTCACTATCCAAGGGGTGCTTGACTCCCCTTCTGCCCCAGGCCTGCCCCCACTTCACCCCTTGCTCCAAGCCCCTGCTCCGCCCCCACTCCAAGCCCCCACCCATGCCCTGCCTCTTCCCAGCCCTGCTCTGCTTCCCTCCACCCCTTCCCCAAGGCCCCACCCCACCCCGCCCCACCCCACCTCTTCCCGCCCCCTCCCCGAGCACCCTCTTTCCCCACTCCTCTCCCTCCCTCCCAGTGCTTCCTGCACAGTGGGAGGGAGGGGGAGGAGTTGATCAGCAGGGCCACCAGCAGGCAGGAGTTGCTGGGGGGAAGGGGAGAGCTTAGCTGCCCGTGGGAACTAAACATCTGCTAATTTTTTTCTGTGGTCCTGGAGCACCCATGGAGTCAGCACCTATGCCTGCGGGACACACCACTTGACATGCCTGTCCAGCCTAACTGTGAACATAGATAACTACTCTCTGGGAACAGTTTTCCACCCAGTTATGCACCCACCTTAGAGTTGCTCTATCTAGGTTGTATTTCCCTAGTTTGTTTATGAGACGGTCATGCGAAACAGCATCAAAAGCCTTACTAAAGTCAAGATATATCACATCTACCACTCCCCCGCATCCACAAGGCTTGTTACCCTGCCAAAGAAAGATATTAGGTTGGTTTGACATGGTTTGTTCTTGCTGACTGTTACTTAGCCCTTATTATTTTCTAAGTGTCTCCAAATTGATTGCTTAATTATTTGCTCCATTATCTTTCTGGGTACTGAAGTTAAGCTGACTGGTCTGTAATGCCCCAGGTTGTCTTTATTCCCCTTTTTATTCCTCTCATATCCAGCAGTGTCCTTCCTCTAATATAGTATACAAAATTGTACATATCACTCCGAGTCTGGTGCTATTCATGGCAGATTAACTCCTCCTCATTTACAGTCCTTACACATACCCGCTATATTGGGCCTAAGACGTTGCTTGGTCTTATCCCCATATATCCAGATATATGGGTAAGGAAGCCACATTAATTTGGGGGACTCCTGGACCTTGACATCTGCACAAGAAGGGCAGAGTTGATTAAGCCAAAATTGACATAGTTTCAGAGGCTCTCTTCCCCAGTTAGATTTTGACCAGTTTCTAAATTGCATCAGAACATCATCTTCAAGCTTTCAGGTTAGACAATCAGACACAGGAACACGAAGTGGGAGAGGAGGCAATTCCCTCACCGTGTCAACTCTTTAAGGCATGGACTTGTCATTTGTTATATACTTGTACAGCTCCTAGCACAACGGGGCTCAACCTGGTTGTAGCCTGCTGATACTACCACAATATAAGTGTTAACTAATAACTACTACTACTAACAAGTGCATGCACTCCTTACCGATCAGATCTGTACCAGCGATCCTAAACTTGTGCTCTCTCCCACGCTCCCCAGTCTCACCAATAGGAACGCCATAACCCAATCTCCCTTCTGCTCTACTGGCAATCCTCTTCCACAAAACAAGGGCCTCCGGTCTAAGCCTTCTGTCTTCCATGCACCCAACTGGCCTGGCTGACAGTCATGCCTCTTTTCTCCAAGACTATGAGAGTGGCACTATGCCAGGGCAAGGTTAGCTTTAAAAGTAGCTCTCCAACTAGTACAGTAGCTGGGTTGCAGGAAGAGGATAAAAAGAGTGTGTGTGTGTGTGTGTGTGTGTGTGTGTGTGTATACAATCTTTTTTATCTTTTATCTATATATAACAGATCTAGAATTAAGTGAGTGGGTAAAATGGATCCATTTATCTTTCCGATCTGAACTGTAAAGAGGGCTGATGTACAAGCTTGTCTGTTTACTGGACGGGATCACTCAGTCTTCTTTCGCACCCTACGGGACTGTTTTTTACAAACAGTTTGTCTCTTTATAGATGCAGCGTCTCAGGTGCAAATGCTAGCACTGGGCTACCTGGATGGATCCACAAATCAGAGAGACCGGCATCTAGGCACGAGTATCTGCTCTCACAGTCACTTGTAGGTGCAATCATTTGTTGACCAAAAAGAAGGCCCTTTTCAAAATCAGGCCCAACAAATAGACTCTGCATGCATGGGAGCAGAGCCAAGCCGCTCAGCTAGGAAGCTGATGCTCTCATCATTTTAGCATCCAACTGAAACATCTCAGACTTTTGTTTCTGTTCAGTGCTGGTGACTTTATACCCTCCGCTGATGCACTAACAAAGGCACTTAAAGAGCGATGCCCTGTACCCAGCCGTAGAGAATGAATCTGCTGATGCACAAGGTTAGTAAAACCTCCTGGGCACACACAGGAGTTGGCCACGAAGAAATGTATATGAAAAAGTTCCTGCTAATCATCAGATCTCTTGGCTACTTTAAGGAGCATCTTGTATAATCCCCCAGGCAATTTTATCCCACAGCCAGAGAGATCTCTGTGTTTCACACAGAGCCTTTTTATACATGCTCTCAGAAAGACCAACCAATAAAAACACAATTAGTAATTTAAATATTGTACAATAACAATAATCCTCAAGGCACGGGCATATACAGGTAATAAGTGCTCTTGCAGTTTAAATGTTGAGACCAAGCAAAGGAGTTTAATCAACTGCAAAAGCCATTTACTGCTACATACATTCCAATACCGTGGGCACTGGAGTATCATGAATGGCTTTTGCACTTGGTTAAAAGTTGAAACCAAGCTGAAGAGTTAAAATGCAAAAATATTTATGGGTAGTATACGCCAGTGTCTTAAAGATAATTGGGGTGGGTGTGTGTGTGTGAGAGAGAGAGAGAGAGAGATACACATGCACACATAGAAAATGTGTAATATATAAATACTGAAGTCCAAAGTTACAGCGGACTTACTGATAGCTAGTGTGTCAGTTATGATTCAAAACACCTGCTTTAATGTAAATACCTGAGATATCTGCTGGTGTCACAATAAGAACATGAATACTGTCAATCATTACTAGACATTGAAAAAACTTCCATTCATTCTCTGGAGACAATATGGATTGGCTGGAAACTTAAGTGGCTGATGTCATGCCACCTCAAGCTGTGATCTGATCAGGTCTCACAAACTAAACAGAGTCAGGTCTGATCAGTATGTAGAGAGGATACCTCCAAGAGAAACCTCCATGCTATAGAAAGTGGTGTCAGTTCTTTAATAGGTGTCACACTTTCTCTCAGTCAGTACTGAACCAACACTCAGCATCAGGCTCAGGAGCAGAAGGTTTTTGGATGAGATGCTAAACTGAGTTCTCGACCACGTATGGTCATTAAAGAGATCATGACACCTTTTGCAAGAGTGCTGTTGTTGAGTCCTGGCCTCCCTACCTTTTCCCAGAAGCTTAAAGTTGATTCATAGATTCTATGGCCAGAAGGGACCATTGTGATCATCTAGCCTGACCTCCTGTACAACATAGGCCATAGGACTTCCCCAGAATAATTCCTATTTGAACTAGAGCAGATCTTTTAGAAAAACAGCCAATCCTGATTTTACTGTATTCTTCTTCGTTTCATCTCCTAAGCTGTGCGTAGCCCTACCATGCACGGTTTAAACCCTAAAGATGGCGGGATTTCTTTAAAGTGAAGTGATTACTGCAAACATACATTGTTAGTAAAGCACTTTCAGATCATTCAGGATGAAAGGCCCATATAAATGTAAATAATAAATAGCTAAAACAAATTAATACCAGCCTGTGTTATTAGACAGAATCCAGAAGGTGGACTCATCTCTTTGACATTCCCTGCTAGTATCTGGAAAGGACATGTGGGTATGTACCAAACAAGGATACCTATTACTGTTTCTGGAACAGGAAAGACATGAATTCGCCTCATTCTATTCCCCAGCTGACCAGAGAATAAATTAGAGGAATGGACACATCACATTCATGAGATTTATAGCTCATTCATTCAAGATTTGTGAATGAACCCTCTAGAGGAGGGAACAGGTCTGGCCTATTCTAGTGTTTCAGTTTGGGATTGTCACACCAGCCACTAGAACAGAAACTATAAACGCTGGAAGATCTAGTGGAAGGTGTGGCAGAAGGCTCTTTTGGAGCAGACGCTCACTGGTTTTATCCCCAAGGCCACAAGTATGAAGCTAGCTGACAGCTGGGCTGTCTGTGTATGTGTGTGGTTACAGATCATTATGTAGTTTCTCCTACTCAGATTTACCAGAAAACCTACCACATTTAAAAATGAAGACATACAGCTCCTTCCTCTAACGCATTTTGTGTTGTAAGCAGCTATTAGCATCAATCTTCCTGTCTCAATGCACAACTAGAGTTCTCCTCCAACCCCAACCCCAGAACTTAAGCTATCGCTTGTTTTCGGGGCCTAGCTTTGCAGTGTGACACTCTGAGCTTTGGGCTGTCCCATTTGGGCTGTCCCTGACCCATTCCCTGTGGTGGTTCCTCGGTTTTGCCAGAAGCTGGGAATGGGCGACAGGGGACGGATCACTTGATGATTCCCTGTTCTGTTCATTCCCTCTGGGGCACCTGGCATTGGCCACTGTCAGAAGACAGGATACTGGGCTAGATGGCCATTGGTCTGACCCAGTGTGGCCGTTTTTATGTTCTTAAATGTGGCAGTCTCCCAGTAAAAGACCCAGAAGCAGCAACAGAAAGTATTTAGAAACTTTGCAGGTGAATTCTGCCCAGCCTGCTGAGAAGAGAGCGGACATCCCTGCTTTTTCCCTCGCTCTCCCTAGTGCAGCTGTCGTGAGACTAGTTGTTAAGAGTAACCGATTGCAATAACTGGTTAATATGCAATCAAGTTCATTTAAAAAATATTACTCCTGTTACTGGTTCCCTTTCTTTAGAATGTAAGAAATCAGATTGACAGCAACACAGGCCCACCCTGGGCCATGAGCATGAGCACACACAGCCATGCTGTCACGCTCCACACAAAAATATTCAGTCACCAGAGATGGTCAACACTTATACATTTTGACCCAATTTAAATTTGGAAAATTTTCAGCAAATCTCCATTTTTAACCAACTCTAGAACTAGCTGAAATTTTGATAATTTGAATAAATTTTCATGTTTACAAAAGATGGTTGAAAAAGTCCACAACATTTGTTTGTGACAGTTTTCCCCAGCCACCTCTAGCCGATACCATTTCTACTGGAAAGTCAAAATTGACTGAAGCAACAGCCTTTTTAGGGACAAAAATACAGTGAAACCCCCATGCTCAAGGCAGCACCAAATATGGCTGCTTATTGGATCTGGTTTTTCAAGTATGTATTTATCATTTGAGAGGCTATCCATCACATGAACTATCTTCTACAGTATCAATGAGAACTTTATTCTAAATTATGAGGACGAGACACAGCAAGAAGCTGTTTGATATGATTAATTGGGCCCATAGTAACTACTGTAGTCTCTTAATTGGACATCTATGCATCCAATTGTTGGTGGGATTTGTGATTTAACAATAATTCCAAGTTTATTTCCTTCATAACAGGATAAAGTCCACTTATACTTACAGGATATCTGGTGTTTGTTTTCCAGTGCCATTGTGCATCAGCTGCATGTTTTGATGCAAAGAAAATTAATCCAGTTTAAAAGGCATTTTTTCAAATGATTTCCACTGTATTGTTTCAAGCACACACTCTTCAGGACGCACCTGACAGTCTTTGTATGAGCAGCAATTAAGCACTACAGCTGATATTAGAACTGAAAACACAAAAATGGAGTTCTTCACCTTTTCTCATGCTATTATCTAGCTACAGAGCAATACAGATTAGCCGCCGTGATAGGGTGAAATGGCTTAACTAGTAATATGTTAACATGTCAAACTTAACAACAGGGGGTGAAATCCTGGTCCCATGGAAGTCAATGGCAAAACGCTGACTGACTTCCGTGGGGCTGAGATTACTCCCCTGGTGTCTATGGGCTGAAACCCTATAAACGCTAGTTTTATTATATCCCAAAATCCAACCCTTGTTGATTCCCCCTGAGCATGCCGGCTTAGTAAAATATTGGTTTTGCCATGAAAATGAAATAAGATTGATTGATTTGTCATCCACTAAGAAATCATTGATCCAAATTTGATCCTAGGCTACAGGCAAATAATCCTCGCAAAATCAAATTATCCGCAGAAGGGAATGCGTGATTAGCAAGAAGGGGTGCGATGGAGCGTCCACCTCACATAAAGCAGGTTAACCTCATAAGCTGCATCTGAAGGAAGGCCAGGGACTGATGAGGCCTAATGGCTGAAGAAGGCCAGCTGGGATAGACTTATAAAGAGAGGAAGTTGGTGGTAAGACAAGGCTGCCAGGAGGAGTGCAGCAGTCACTCCCTAGAGAAGAGGGCAGTTGGCTAGGTGCAAAGAGGAGATCTGGGGAGGAACGAGTAAGTCCTGGGGCCCTGCCTTGGACTACAGACTCTGGCAAGAACCCAAGAGGGGGTGAGGACGCTCCAATGGCAACTTTGGGATGGGCCAGAAGATAGGGAAGACTGGTAGGAAAGAACTCAATTGGCACTCGAGCAGACTGTGGTTGCTAGGCATAGGGTCTCTGGGTTGGAACCTGGAGTAGTGGGCAGGCCCAGATTCTCCTGCTGGCCACTGGGAAAGTGGCACAGAGCGGGAAGTGGATTGGAAGACTGTCTGAGACTGCAGAGAGATCGTTTGGCTGGTGGGCTTGGAAGGGGAGGACTATAGTGACCTGGCCAGACGGCTGAGTCACGAAGGGGGAGCACCCTGAGTCCAGAGAGAGAGAGGCGAAAGGGTGAGCAACCCAAGGAGGGGGGGGCGTCAGACCGGTTGAGAACTAATCCACAGATGAGCCCACAAGGAGGTGCCCCAACAGTGAGTGGTTAACCCTGTGACAAGGTGAGATTGAAAATATTTGGGAAAAACTTGAGATTTTTCTTTTTTGCCTTTAGTTTTTTTTTAAGCACAGGACTGTCCCTTTTCTGGTCCCCTCCCATCCCTTTCTGAAGATCATTCTGAGGGAAAGCACTCTTGGCAGATGCAACCGAAGAGGATACTTCCTTCACCTATTAAAAACCACCTCTGCATGCTCATTATGTAAAAAACTCTGGGTGTGACAACGGCTCAAAGTGCTTTGGGTTTTTATGGTAAAATCCGACATGTTTATTTCTTTCCAAAATCCCTGACCAATCTGTGTAGGAAATAAACTATCCATGGCCAGATCCTGCTCTTACTGAAGTCGATGGGTGTTTTGCCATAGACTTTAATGATAGCAGGAGTGGGCTCCTCCCTGGTCTTTTCTACCTCTCACTGCTATAGGGTTAAATTCACATGCGTACAGAGGGCCAACATGAGGAATGCGCACCACTAAAATCCTAGTGTGTGTGCTAAGTAGGCTTTAAGTGGTGAATAGGACTCACACCAGTCCTCTGCACAGGGGTGAATTTCACCCTTAGTGAACAGTGTTTAAAAAACAAAAACAAAAGACTGTTCACTGCCCCATGGCATAGTATTTTGTTTACCATGGCATTTGTACTATCCCGTAGACTTAGGATGGGAAATACCTCAAAGTCCAGAGAACATTTAACTGCTGCAAGCACTCTATGATTGTATACGCGTAAGGGAAGATAGTAAGTACAACAGTCAAGAAACCTAAGTTTCAATACATTGACTACAAAGTCAGACAGAGGCAGATTATTCCTTAGTCAATAGTAGTTTAAAAAAATCAATTCAATTAACTCAAGGCTGATTTAGAAAAAAAACAAAACACTCTGTGTGACCTATTCTTAGAGGGTTCTCACATTAAACCCAGTAAAGCCGGGATGTTTGTAGATAGAGCCCTGACAGGTGGCAATACTTTGTAAAAGCCAATGTTACGAAAATATCCAAGGAAAGAAGAACATTTTTGGAATTAAAAATCAGATATATTCAAACCTAATTTTGTTTTAATTCACGTATGTCACATATCCCCTAATTTAACTGGCCTAGCAGATCTCTTGTAATTGCTGCTTGCATATGCAGTCAGACTTGGTGAGCGAATATTTACAATGGTGTGTTAACAAGAGCCAATGAATAGCTTCTGAGTCACAAAAGGACCACATAGTTAGCCTTTACAGACCAGACCTAGACTTGGTGGAGCGATACATGATTTCATGTAGTAGAAAAAGGAATTAGCTGATACATTTCAAAACACATTTTAAAAAAATCTTCTGTCATTTTATTTAGTAGCCTTAAATATAAATAATTATGACATCTGGTTGCTTTCAAGAGCATGCGATTTTAATATTTTAATTGCTACAAACAGTTTCATAAGGGTGCCCCAAAAGGCATGCCCAAATCATTATTTTGTTTATTACATTTCCTGTGAGGTTTTGATCAACTATATTCTGTACATGCAGCAGTCTGAGTACTGTAGCACTAATACATTCATTTCAAAACTGGAAAATTAGCCAGCTGGGACTCCTTTTGTTATAGGCTGTTAAATATTGTATGTTCACTGATAAATATCGGGTATCATTTTATTTTAAAATCAGGCAGTTTACACATTTTGTTAATTATTTATGCTATCATATGGTTACCAGATTAAAATGCAATGTTAGCGGGAGATACAGCAACATCTAATACAATGCATCAGGAGGGGATTTCATCTAATCTGTCTCTAGCTCTCCAAAGTGGAAAACACATTTCTGAAAGACTTGTGAAATCCTCAGGGTCTCCCATAACACATTTTACAAGACACCCACTTGAAACCATCTACTGACATTATCCAGTAAAGTCATTTTTACAACAGCCACACGGGTCCCTCTTAAATATCATCAACAGCACACGCACTGCAATGGGTAACATCAGACACCTGGCAACCACATTGATTATTGCAGGAATGCAGTGATGACTTTACATTGGAGAGCTACAGTTACTGCAGGAAATGATAGTCTCCCTAAGTCCACCCCACCCTTTTCCCCCTGAGTAGCATCATGGCACCTGCCAGCCTTTGTAAGGAGAGCAGCAATCTCAACACTCAATCTCAGACCATATTTGCTGGTTTTTTATCTGCTGAAGGTGGGGCAGACAGACTGACTTCCTTTGCCTACAGACGTGCAGCAATTGCTCAGCAAACGCATTGCTGTCATTACTCGGTGTCCATAGTATATGCCAGGGATGTATTCCCAGCTACTAAGTCAGTATGGTCTTGCTTTACCAAGGTGGGGGTTGGAGGGAAGCTAACAAACCCACCTTGGTAGGTCCCTTGGGACTAGGGTGACGAGATGTCCCGATTTTTCGGTCGTCTTCTTATACAGGCTCCTATTACCTCCCAGCGCCCATCCCGATTTTTCACACTTGCTGTCTGGTCACCCTACTTGGGACTGAGGCATTCCATCAGGGGATAGAAGGACACTTGGGCATAAGACTGTGATACAGTTTCCAGGCCTGTTTTGTTTATATTAGATTCCGTAACATCGTAGCCTTTTGGCCACTTTCCAAATGACTCCATGCGAGTATGGCCTCCGGAGCAACCGTTCTCAGCAAGTACCGAATACATAATCTTAGTCAATCCAACTACCTTTAAACAAACCTGTTTGAGCTTCGATTCCCGGTCTGCAAACGCTCTGTGTGTGTCGGCCACTGCGCTGCCTCTCATCTTTACGGGCCTGATTTTCCCCTTCGAGAACGCTGAGTTTTACTGCCTCTTGCACTTCCAAATTTTGACTCTGATCCTACCTGGGAGCTCCCCCTGCAGAACCCCAGAAGGCCCAATACCTTGACCTGACTGGAGGATCAGGGCCTTAAACTGGACATGAGAAAAAGACACGAAGGTTTCACCTTGTAAAACAAGCATATTCCTAGAAATCACATAGTCTCTCTATATTCTAGGGAATCAATCAAAGTTAATTTCCCAGGGTTTGTGAAAGCCTATTGCCTGGACTGTGATTCCCAAATGGGTTTTTTCAAGAGCTTAGCTGGCTGTTATATTTCTGGCTAGAGAATATGCAATATGATAAAAACACAGTCCCTACACAGTGTAATAAATTACAGACTGTTTGATGTGCAAACCAAAGATCTGTCAAGCTCCAATATATTTGAAATATTTTAAATGAGTCCTGCACTCCAGTGTCTGGAAATTTAAAATATGTTTCCAGGCCTCTCAATTTTCTAATGACATTATCTTGCCCACTTACTCTCCTTTTAGGGGTTTTATTCCAATTCTTACCAAGTATTGTTTCAAAATAATGCTCCTCTTCCTGGAGATAGACCCACCAGAAAGGGGGCGGGGCAGGGGGGTTGATAAGCTTATGACTGGTCCAATGGTTAAGACACTAGCCTAGGACTTTGGATGCCTGTGTTCAAGTTCCTACTCTGCCAGACACTCCCTGAGGGATTATAGCCTCTGTATGCCTCAGTTCCCCAGCTGCAAAATGGGAACAGCAGCAGTGCCCTACCTCACAGGGTGCTCTGAGAAATAAAAATAGGGATCAATTAAAACTCACTTCCGTCAAAAAGATCCCTGACTTCCCAAATGTGATAACGCTAATGTTTATGTATAAGCCATCCATGCTTCTGGGCACAGAGTGAAAGCAACTCAAATCACAACTTGGTCTAAAGGCAAAGGAATCTAAAAAATCCCAGTACTAACATGAGGATGATGATAAACCAGCTCACCCACCAACCCACAATAAACAGAGCCACCCACAAATCACACATTAAAAAGACCCGCCAATCTGTTTTGTGTTTCAATCTTATTATCAGGAATCATGCTCCAGAAAATGTCACTCACCCCAAAAAGATCTGACCTGAGACATTAAACTTACTCAAACTGCTGTGTGTTTTATTTTTTAAAGACCATAAACCAAACCTAATAAATTCAGACAGACCTTTTTATTTCCCCTTTTGTATAGTTTTAACTGGCTGCTTTCCTTCCAACCTCTGGGCATTCCATTCTAGTGTACGAATGAGGTCCACATGATTGCTTGAAAAGCATGCAAGTTCTACAACACAGAAAACAACTTGTGGAGTACGGGGCTGGGGGCGCTTTATAGGCTATGAACGCATTTATTTAGATTCAGAGGGAGAAAACTGATTGGTTAATGAGTGACAGAACTATACAATTTATTCATCAAACCTGAACCATCTCCAGAGAATTCTGAAGCTTTGTCATGCTTTTGGAAAAGTATTCATTTTTATAGCATGAACAGCATATAATAAATAAAGGCTAAAACATTGTAAAACATAAATTACATCTATTAGCAACATCCAAGAGTTAAAGAAAATGTTTTGGAACTCAACTAACTGGAAAGGGAGCCTACATATGTCTCTGGGATCAAAGCTGCATCTCCTCTGATCAAAACAATGGACTGGGAGCCACTTGAAAGACATTGTTGCTATCTGCTGGATACCTACAGAGAATGCATTTCAGAAACCTGAGCACGAAGAGCTAACCACTGAAAAGTGGTACTCATTGCCCCTCTTCTCCAACAGACACTGAAAGCCTGAAGAAACCTCCTTTAAAAGATGCTTTCCACTTAAGTAGAGCAGATGAGCTACTTTTCGTCTCTCTTCCAGTTTGGGAGTCCACACTGCATTCTACAACATGACTGTTGACCCAACCAGAATTGCAGCTTTTCATATCTCCTCCTCTCTGGGAGCCCATTGTCAGTGCAGATGTGAATGAGACAGAGAAACTTTCCTGGGCCAAGGAACTAAGCACAATGGTGAGATTCAATCCACAAAATCTCAAGTCTAAGAAAGATCCAGATTTCCTTTTACCAGGATCTGAGCCATTTAGCTTGGCTTAACGTATTTGGCATGAATAGCTGGTTCATAGCTAGTTCTCAGGTATTATCTTTTGCTTTCAGAATGTTTTCTTCTGAACTCTTTTCCAATGACAAACGGCCTTGCCCCAAAAGTTAACATTTTCACAAAGGCGTTTGATTTTTCAAAGTGTTCACATTCTGTATATTTACATGTATTAAAAAAGCGCAGTTGAACTGCACTAGATAGTGGTAAAGCTGCAGACTTTGGTTGCCATCTACTGGTCTGGTAATAGCAGTGGTAAGTGGCTATCCTGTGACCAGCTCCCCACTGGGCTTTCCACACTTCCTTTTTCTCAATTTCTTTTTTTCAGTTTCAAAACTGAAAAATTTGGGAGTTATTTTTTTTTGTTTTGGTTTTTTCAGCTACATATATTGTAGCTTTACCAGTACATAGTTCAGTTCAACTAACTAATTTACCCTTGGTCTCCTAGTCCAGGAAACTTAGCCTCCCCGCAGCCTGAACTGATCAGCAAAAGACCTGACTTGACCCAATCTGGCAGCCAGCATTTCACAATCATTGTATAGCCGCAGTTTCAAGAACGCTAATAAGCATGTTTTGTTCAGTGTGGCTTTCTCACTGTGAATAGCGAAATATCACCAGCACCAGCAGGCTGAAACCTGCCTTCTTCACAGTTTAATAGGGAGCTGATTATGCCTTTTTCTCCTTTTAACAAGCAAGACCTGTTACCCTGTATTGTAAAGTACTGCAAGCTGGCATGTATGAATGTAAAGGAAAACTGGACCTGCGCCCCAACAGTAAGCTCTGCTATTCTGTGTCAGGGTGTACATGGCTCACCGTCACATGAGCACAGAAAGAGTTAATTCCTAAGCAAAACTGTCTGCTACTTACACCCACAGGGGAGGTAACAGAGGTGTGTCTTGGGGACCTAAAGACTCAAGCCAGGGAATGCTATGAATACAGTTCCCTGGTGTTCACTGAAGCAGAAAAGAAGAAGTCATCAGCAAACCACCTCAGCTAGGAACTTCCGAAAGAGCAAAACCAACCTGCAGGCCAGCCTTGAAAGTGTGGTTTTGTTTTAGACTCCTTGAGCTTTTTTTAAACCTGTTTGTGTTCAAAAGCTTAGGAAGAAAGCTCACAAGAAAGCTCTCCCTGCATAGACTCTGCTTTCAGGCTAATTTGGGTAACTCAGCCATATTACAGGGCACATTATTATTACTTAGATAGTTGAACCCACAAGGCCCCCAAACAGTCTGTGCCCAGAAATGGCAAAGGCATAAGCCCCCGGCTGCATTTTAAAACAACCACACATCGCTCCACACTAGTGTCACAGGAATGAGAGCAGAGTCCAGGGGTGGACAGGAGCTCTGCTGGTCTGGGGCAAGGCAGGAAGCCAAGAAACCATGACACCAGGAGAGAGAACATGGGGAAGTTAAGTGGTCATCTTAAAGAAAGCCAGCCCAGGACCTAATCCTGAGCTGTTGGGGCACGGACTGGTGGTGGTGGTGCTAAGGACGCGTGCTCCTCATCCCGCTAACTCAGGGCAGAGCAAATGGAAGCAAGAGGGAAGACGGCCAATAACTAATGGAACCATATTGCTTCTATCGGTGCAATTCTGATTTAATTTGTCACAAGAAGAATATCTAGAGTGGAAACATCAGCTCAGACTGGGGCCATCATGCCTGATAAACTGCCTCCAACAGGACCAATACCCAACACTCCAGGTGCACATGAAAACTTCACATTAAGCACCAGGAAAACTGGGCAAGGCAAGAAAATTCCTTCCTGGCCCTTGCGGTGATCAGTCTGTGACATGAAGCTTGAGATCTGATGACTGTTTTGCTACCCCAAACTTAGCATGTTCCTTACGTTAATGTGTCAGTCATAAAACCATCCCATCCCCTTGGAGATGCAGCTGCAGTGTTTGACAGCATGGCCTCCATGCAGGAACAGATTCTGCAGACCCACTCCCCCGGACAAAGGATAACAATTATCTTCACAAGCCTCATCCGCACAACACAGAACTGCCATCAAATGTGCTGAGCATGGCGGGGTTTGCTCTAGAGAACTGAGACCAGACACTGCTGTCGGGGGGAGTGTGGGGCAGCTTGCTCTCAACCCCCACCGCTTGCTGGGCCCTCCCTCTGCACTGGGCTGGGATGAGGGTTGTGGTGCTGCTGTGGGTGGTCAGTGTCCCTGGGCTGCAATGCCCAGCGCAGGGAGCTGGGCTGAGTCCCCTGGGACAAGAGATACTGCTCTGGGGTCTCTGTGGGTTCAATTGTGCCCATGAACCCCACTAAAGCTGCCTGAAAGCCTGGCTCCCTGAACACCCCTCCTCGAGACTGCACCAAGTTCCAGTCTGGACCATAAGGGTGGTGGAGCTGGGCACACGCGTGTGTCGTGGCCCTGGGTCCCATACTCACAATTGACATCGTATGACTCCTTCGCTGTCATTTGCACATGCCAATAAAATCCAAGAAACGTATCTAATTGAGCAAAGCAGGGCAGATTTGGAAACACGCCACCTCCCCCCCAGAGCAATCCCCACTCCCTGCCCTCGCACCCACCTGGTTGATGTGTTTCAGTTTGTCGATGAGCTGGCTGATCACTGGCTCGGGACCCTTTGTTTTCATCTCGTGGGTGCCAGCTTGAGCTTTCCCCCCATTCCTCACTGCCTGGTGACTGTACCTGCACGAGTGAACACAGAAGACAGCATTGGGTGATGGACTGGACTCAGCAATCCGTATTATTTATTGCTTAGATCGCAGCACGCTAGCTGCCTTCCTGTCACAGAGGAAAACACGGTCCCTGCCCTGAGAAGCAGAGGACGTTATTATTTCTCTAACCACAGCACCTAGGACCCCAGTTTGGACACCACGGCACCAGGTGCTACACAAACACAGAATAAAAAGATGGGCCCTGCCCTGAAGAGCTTCCAATCCGGGTGCAGTCTAAGAGGACAGACAGCCCAAGGCGTGGAAAGGGATACGACACACAAGGCAGGTTAGCTGGGTGACGACCGCCGGGCGTCTGATGTAGGTCCAAGTCTGTTGTGGTGCTGGTTTAAGTTAAACGTGAAAAATATTCCCACTGTACAGTTCAACCCCCTTGTGGCCCAGAGTCCACCCCAGTGACCCAGCCCCCTCCCTCCACAGCAATGGTTCCCTGGCTAAAGGAACGAGCGGGCCGAACGGATGAGTCAGCACATGTCTTGTAGACTTTGCAGTGGAAGTGGGACTTCAGAGGGGATTTAAAGGAGGCGAGGTGGGGCCAGCTCAGGGGCAGCAGCGTAAGAAAGCAAGGAGACCCCCTGCAGGAGAAGCAGGCAAATACCACCATGGGGCTGGCAGCACTGGCAGGGCAGAGCAGGTGGGAAGGCGATGCCAGGCCAAACCAGGGCAAAGAGGGGCGGCATTAGGGAGGACCTGGGAGGCAATCACAAGAAGCTCAGATGCAGCGGAAAGGGGGAGCCAGGCCAGCGGAGAATTCATAGCGGGGATGGCAGCAGGTGCAGGGGCGACGGTCGGAGCTGTGCAGATCGCAGAGGGCGACGCGGGTGTCGGGAGCCCAGGGAGGAGGACGCTGCGGCAGTCAGGATGGGAGGCCTGGGAGCTGTGTGGATGGAGAGGAAAGGCCAGGGGTTGGGAATAGTATGGAGGAAACAGCAGCAAGATTTGGACGCAAGCCAGATGTGAGGGGAACGGCGTCCGAGATGACACCAGGTCACAAGTCTTCGCAACAGGGAGAGTGTGGGGTGTTCCGCTGTGTGGGAGAGAGCTTCAGAAAAGGGTTTGGCCAAGTTAACAGCATGACGTCCACAGTCTGTGCTCAGTTCCCCCAGGGCACTGGAATGCCTCCAGATTTACAGCAGTGCACTAGGAACCCGGCCCCAAAGCCTGAAATCTGAGCAGCTTTTCAAATACAACAGGGGCCAGGTTTCAGGACAAGGGCTATTCAGAACTGCCTTCGTTTGATTGATGCGAGATCCGTCACACAGTAGTGTTAATGAGAGTCCGCCGCTGAGACCAGGGCCCCCCGGTGGCAGGGGCTGTGCAGAGACATAGCCAGAGTCAGTCAGCGGATGTCTACACGGCAGCAGGCTGCATTTCCTCCCGTCCGGGCAGACAGCCACGCTCCAGCTCTGCTCGAGCTAAAATGGGAAGCGCGGAGGTTGCGGCAGCCCACCCAACCCCTCCGGGGGCTGGCCCAGGTCACTACATCCACACTGCTACTTCTAAGCACATTAGCTTGAGCGGAGCCAGTGCGTGTCTGGATACCCGGGCCGGGAGGCTCACTCCCAGCTGCGGTGTCGACGTACCCTGAAGCAGCGTCTCACTGCACAGCTCACGGCCTAAACAGACAAGGCAGAAAAAGGCCAGGCAAACAAGACAACTGTTTCCATTTTACAGATGGGGAACGGAGGCAGAGAGAGAAAGGCCACAATTCAAGAACGCACTTCCACCCGATTTTAAAACCGATCACCACTCTGGAAATCGCTTAATCACCGCTTGACTTGAAGCTCGTGCTAAAAGTGAAGTACGTTGTTAAGTGGCCTTCAATTGGGCCCCATGTATCTTGGCCAAAGGAGTCTGTGAAGAGCCAGAGCAGATCTCCTGAGTCCCCATCTAATGCCTTCACCTCAAGGCCACCCTGCCTATACATTTAATCGATCTTGTAGCACTCCGAATTGCCACCTTTGTACCGGTGTGTTACCCAAAATACAATTAAATTATCATGTGTCTTTCCTGAACGACTTTTATTAAAAAAATGAACTTCGGTGTGATTCATGTGGGATTCAGCGTTTAATGTTAAATGCACAAGCCTCCATTTATATTTTGAAAAGTCTTGTAGCAGGATAATCACGATGGGAAAGTACCAAATACACAAAACAATAGGCACCACTGCACCACAGCCCAGCACTTAAGCACACGAGCAGGGGCTACTTGCCTGCTGAAAGTTAAGTGTGTGCTGAAATGCTTTGTTGGACTGAGCTCATGATTTCCACTGAGGCTGAAATAACAAACGTTTCTAAATAAATAGCTGGCTCTCAACAAACACGCACTACAGCAGAATCCATATTCTCAGGGCACCATCTTGTGGAAATACGCATTACTGCAGTTCAATTATTACACTCAAACACTTGTTCCTGCAAGAGCTGTGCCTAACTTTACACACATAAATGTTTGCAGGACTGAGGTGCTAGACCTGTTGTTTTATCACACAATCGCAGAACACTACTAAACCAAGCCAACATGTCTATAAAACCATAAACTCATTAGCAACATGAACATGTAAAGGCCGGACTTTTTAGATGCCTGAGAAATTGCTACCTTTGCTGTCATTATGTGAAGCTAATTTTAAAATGCAGAGACAGAACATTAAAGTACATTGCTGAAAAGTGTTCTGGAGTTTCAGTGAGATTTAACTCCTGGGTTCTGTAGACTTCAGTGAGAGCGGAACTGAGCCCCTGTCTGGAGCATACCTAAATCAAAGGAATACATTTCTTCTGGAATAGTGTAATACAAATGCAAATAAACTGATCTTGTAATCCCTGAGCAGGTAAAACTCACACTGAAGTCAATGGGAGTTTTTTCTGGGCAAGGACTGCAAGATCAGACTCTCTACACTCTAGTATGTCACAGATGACAGAGCACAGTAGATGTGGTAGGGCCATGGGAGATAATGTCCAGTGGCGAACATTCAGTGAATGTGGAGAATATGGAAGGCACAGTGAGTGGCCCTGGTTACCTCCATTAGAGACAGGGTTGGAGTCATAGGCTACCAGTGAGACAAAGAATATGTCTTCATTGCACACTAAGGATTGAGCCCAAGCCCCCCTTCCATCCACACACAAATCAGTCTGACTTGGGTCAGTAAGCACTCAGGACCTGGGTCCTAGGACCGTGTTAAAGTGGTGAGTCATAGCCTGAGTCCTGCTGAGACTCGGGTCCAAGCCCTGTATTTTGCAGTGGGGACCCTGCTCAAGCTGCAGACCCGAGTCAGAAAGTCTACGTCGCACAAAATGGACGTTAGCACAGTTGTGGGTCCAGCAATTGTAAAACCTGAGTTTTGCAATGCAGTGAGGATGCTCAAGCGTGAACTTGGAAACACAGAGTCCACAAGCCGAGGTCCCACAGACTCAGCTTTATGATGCAGTGTAGACATACCCTAATGGCGAAGCCATCCTCCTGCACAGGAAAACCCACAAGAGAGGACCTGAATGTTGGGGGGAAACTCCGGGATGTTCCCCTTGGGGGGTTCTCCCTAGAACTGTCCTGATACCTGGGCTGCACCCAGATGCTCAAGGCTTTCAGTCCATGGGTAGGCAATGCAGCCCTTCCTTCTCCTGAGCAATGAATTCATGGGCACAAAACTAAACCTAAAGAGAGCTGGTTTGCTCACGAGCATCCAGACCTGCCCTGCTATTACACTCCAGATCACGAGACTTCAGCCTGGCCTCCACCCATGGGAAAAGGGAACACACCTTGTCAGGGGACAAATTCCCTGCTTTTATGCAAAAGGACATGGCAACAGGAAAGCAAAGGAGGAAAGGCACTAAGACAGAGGCTGAGTCACCCCCTCACTCACAGTTATTGGGCTCAATACAGAGGTAAGTGGGTGAAATGTTCTCGCCTGCAGGAGACAGGTCAGAGTAGATGATCGACTGGTCCCTTCTGACCTTACCCCATGAATCTAGGAATCGTTTATAAAGCCCACATACCCCATTGGATGCAAGGCCTGATTTTCAGGGAGCCCAATCTCTGCCACTCCCATTGGAGCCGACGGGAAGTGTGGACTCTGACAATCAGAGCTGTGAGGCTCAAAGTGCATCTCCTGCTTTTCTGAAGGTGAAAGTATCATTAACACAAAGAAAACAGACATCCCAAATGGATTTCCTTGGCCTAGGGATGGAGTCAGGTCCCCCAGGCAGACAATGACACAGATTCTCTAAGAGCATTTAAGCACGTTTCACTCCATCCCTATTTAGCAAAGCACTTAAACGCATGCTTAACTTTAAGCACCTCAGGTAAAATTTTCAAAAGTGCCAATGTGACTTAAGAGCCTGAGTCCCACTGACTTTGAGTGATCCTCAGGGAGAGATTTTCAAAGGCACAAACGGCGGTTAAGTGCCGAACTCCTATGTCACTTTTGAAAATGAGACAGGTCCCTAAGTCACTCGGTGCTTTTGAAAATCTTACCCATTATGATTAGCGTGCTTTGCTGAACAGGGCTGGACTGCGGAGCCGGGGCTTTCATTCTCTCAGTTCAGCTGGAAGGAAAGTCACTGCCAGAGCATAGGGGTTATGGCTTTCCCGAAGCCTAGCTGCACCTAAGGCATGGCAGGACTGTATGAAGTGAGCCTGGGCATCTTTTCTGAGCACACCCAAAGATCGTGTGTGAGCCAAAAGAGTTTGAAACTTAGCTTCAGTAAGGGAAGGAGGAAAAAGAGCTGTGAAATCCCAGCTTTCCTGGAAAGGGCAGCAGGCACCATCCCTGCAGCATGGTCTCCCAAGGTCTCTCACTTGACAGCCATCAGCAGCTAATGGGCTTACTGGGTCCTAAAGCCAGCCCTGCGACCATCCTCACGGGAAAGAAAAGTATAGGCAAGCCAACGGCAAAAACACCCTACTTTTCCCCAGGGTTCTGTGACTTGTTAGGAGAATCCTGCCAGAAACTTCCTTTTTTGTCTTTCCATTCAACTCAGCAAGTGAGCGTACCGAGTGTTAATTAGCATAAAAGTGGCCACGGTATGGCACGAGCAGGGACTGCATGACCTCATCTTATAGATTTACAGCAAACTTATCGTCTAAGAATAAAGTGTTTTATGGAGCAGGGGCAGCATTCGGCATGTGCTTAGGTGCCTTGCTGAACTTGGACCAAAGAGGGCCAGGTTGTTCCCGCATTGCCTTGAGTGACAGCAATGGGAAGTCTCTGGGCCAAACTGACCAAGGGATGAAGGCAAGACAGCTACAGAAAGGCACCTAGTGACGGATGCAGAATGTTTCCAACTTACCTCTACAGAGTGTAGGCGTCTCCATTGAATCTGAGCTGTTTTGCAGATGCTTCTGTTCCAGACATGAGCACTAACAAGCCCTGATACAGATCCCGTGCTCTAAGGACGCTGTCAGCACTGACTAATATACTGCTAACTGGTGTAAATTATTAAAGTCCTCCGAGCTCCAACTGGGGCCCTGCCTTTTGAAACACCAATGCTATAACAGGAGCATGTGCCCAGCCTCCACTTCATAAGCAGCACAAAACCAAAGATCCCTACCTCAGATGTGGTACCCTGTAGTAGGATGTCATTCAGCAGAGTAAGGCGGGTTTCCCTCCCATAGTTCCCTGGATAGGAACTACTGTTTGTGAGAAGATAATCTCAAAAGGAGAAATGTCACGTTGTTGTAAAGTGTGCTGATACATGGCTGTCACTAAAGATCATTAAAGATTATCACATGATGAAAACATTACCAAGCTAAAGCCTTGCATGGGTTACATATTCCTCTTTCATTCGTAAGTCATAAATATTTGGTATTAAACTCAAATAAGGGGTTTGCCCCAACCCTCACATCCAAAACTCTCACCTTTGCAAATACTTTCCCACTCCAGCTCAATTAGATTTAACCAATGGGGTTCCCAACAAGTTTTACCTCCTGATTTTCGTTTCAGAGCACGGGAGTCCAGACAGCAAAATGTTTTTTAAACATATGATAATAAATGTACTGGTGTGTTTCCTTCCCCACAGAATCTGCTTTAGCATTGAAATGCAGAGAGACAGCTGCAGCCGACTTGGCTGTGCTAAGTTTGGAGATAAATTACTGAAGCGCAATGTATGATTTACAGAAAATAATCCTGCAAGTCAAGTGTAAAGTACTATATATGAAAGAGGAAAGTAACCTTTTCGTTCAAACACCAATTAATTTACGCCTGCCTCCTGGCTACAAAGTATTTATTCAAATGCAGCTGCACACTTTAAGCCTGCTAGAGGGGAGCAGAATGTTCTGTCTTCTTTGACTTCTTCACTTTGATGCTGCTCATTGAACCTTAGTTTCTTGGTGATGCGGGGGGACTGAATGCAACAGAACCCGATCGCTCCACGTGTAGGTAAGCCTTTTAAGGAAAGAGGGCCCATAGGAATGGATCCTGAGACAACAGCAGCAACCCATTCTGCAATATCAAAAGGTGCTCTGCATTGCAGGACCTCTTCTAGCCAGTGGAGCTATGTCGATTTATACCAGCTGAGAGCCTGGCCTGGAATCTTTAAAGTGTTCACCCTCTTCTGTGGGATAGAGTATTGCCAGACCTCGAGCAAAACTGGAAGGCGGTTCTTTTCTATTTTGCTTGGTAATATTAACTGCCCTGAGTCCCAGTCAGCCACTCCAAGAGCCTCTTGCAGGGACCCAGGCCACGAAACAAAAGCTCTCCTTTCAGACGTACAGCCCCATTGACTGACTGTCGCAAGAGGACGACCAAGGGGGAAGGGCTGGGCTTACCATGAGGCAAACGGAGGCAGCCGCCTCAGGTGCCAGACCGTGCGGGGTGCCACTAGGACCCAGAGTGTAGAAAATTGTGTCTGCTGCTGGTGCATCTGGATTCTCTCTGCTCTAGACCCACAGAGATGGGGGAGTGCTGTGCTGGAGGAAGGAGGGCACAAGTGAGAGAACAGGTAGGCAGGAGAAAAGGTGAGAGGGAATCACAGAAAGCAGCAGGAGCTGCAGGGAGAGAGAGGAGGAGCCTCTTATGTACCTCTCTAGCACGCCCAGAAACCTGGACTGATTAACCCCAGCTTCTCAGGGAGCTTTCTGTGTCCTGCTGCTTCCCTGGACCCACTTGAGGTGAACAGGCAGTCAAATTACAAAAAGCCAGTTAGGCCCTTAAGATGCTGATCTCTTCCCTCGCTCAGGCCCTGCTACCAGCCTGCTTATTTGTCCCCTTCAATTGAGTGTTGAGAGCCACTACAGCTGGCACAGAACAGCAGTCTTGAGTGAAAGAAGAAAATGTCCCTCTGGGGCAGCATTCAGAAAAAGAAAGCAAGCAAAAGAAGCTTTTCTAACTAAGCAGGAATGAGCTCTCCTGAGACACGTAGACACAAATGTTCACGGTGAGCCTTCCGGTCCCAGTGAGGATGTGAGTGGTGAGGAGATGCCTGATCTTCCAGTTAGTCAGAGTGCAGGTGACCTGGAAGCTACTGCAGCATCCATATCTCCATCTCAAATGGATGTAACCATGCACATTCCTGAAGAAAAGTGTAGATCAGAGAAGAGGGTGGTGGAGGCGCAAGAAACAGCTGCTGCTGAGTTTAGTTCCTTTGAGTCTAGATGATACAGGACTGTGGACCCACTTGAGCAGTAGCCTGAGGGACTTCCTTGTACTGCATGGGCCACAGCAAGTGAAAAACTTCATGTTCCCCAAAGACAATGAAAATAGAAGTTTCCATCCAACACATTACTGGCGTGAAATCCCCAATGGTGACAAAGTGGAGAGGCCATGCCTTATGTACTCGAAAACCCAGAATGCTGCATACTGTTTTTGTTGCAAACTCTTCCAGTCTAATGTTCCAGCCACTTTGGGTTCTACAGGAACAAAGGACTGGAAAAATCTGGCATGCCGTGAGAAGGCATTAAATCACCAGAGAGCATTCCATAGGTGGAAATAGCTTGAGATGAGACTACGGTTAAAGGCCACCATAGATGATCAGCATCAAGAGAAGATTGCTTCAGAGTCTCTTGACTGGCAAAATGTTCTGAAAAGGCTCACTGCCATTGTGAGAATGCTTGGTACCCAAAACCTAGCACTGCGTGGCACTTCAGATCAGCTGTATGTGCCAGACAATGGAAACTTCCTTAAAATTGTGGAGCTGATGGCTGAGTTTGATGCCGTACTCCAGGAGCATCTAAGAAGAGTCACCACCCACTACCTTGGAAAAACAATTCAAAATGAGATCATACAGTTACTGGCAACAAAAGTCAAACAGAAGATTGTGGCAGATCTGAAGTCAGCAAGATCTTACTCTGTTATTCTGGACTGAACACCTGACATCAGCCATATGGAACAAATGACTTTGTGCATTTTGTAACAACAGAACCCAGAGAAAATGTCCCTGCAGTGGTGACTGTCAGAGAGCATTTTCTAGAATTTATTGACCTTGATGACACTACAGGAGCTGGTATGACAAATTGTGCTTCTTAAAAAGCTGGAAGATACGGGAATTGCGATAGCTGACATGAGAGGTCAGGGCTACAATAATGGTGCCAACATGAGAGGAAAAAGCAGAGGAGTGCAGACACAGATCTGAGAGTTAAACCCTTGAGCTTTTTTTGTCCCATGCAGTTATCATTCATTGAACTGGTCAGTTCATGCAGCATCAGCTTCTAGTGAGGCTCCTGAATTTTTTAATGTAATTCAAAGCATCTATGTATTTTTCTCTGCATCAACTCATCAATGGCAGATTTTGAAGCAACATCTCGGAACATCCTCTCTGACACTGAAACCACTGAGTGCCCCACGATGGGAAAGTCGAGTGGAGGCGATAAAGCCTATCAAACACCAAATTGGGAAGATAGATGATGCCATAGTTGCCATTCTGGAGGATAATGCTATGACAGGAACTGTTCGTGGGAGAACAGTGGCAGAGGCAAATGGAATCACCAGAAACATAAATAACTTCAAATTTCTGTGTGGCTTAGTGTTGTGGCATGACATACAGTTTGAAATACCTGTTGTAAGCAAGAGAGACTCCAAGGCGTTGACCTTGATATATCTGGAGCAATGGAACAACTGGACAAAGCAAAGTCATACCTACAGTCTTACCGGCCAGATGAGGGATTTCAAAACGTTCTGAAGACTGCACAGAAGTTGGCAGAGGAACTTCACGCTGAAGCTATTTTCCCACCCATTCAAGAACACAAGAGTCACCGAAAAAGAAGACATTTTGATAACGAGGCACGGGATAATCCCATAAGAGACCCCAAACAACAATTCAAAGTTGAATTCTTAAACCGGGTGCCAGATTGTGCAATGCAGTCAGCTGAAGAACGTTTCGTGCAGCTCAAGGAACACAGCAGTATATTTGGGATGTTGTCTGATATTCCAAAACACCTCACTATACCCGAAGAAGACCTACACCAGCAATGCAGGGCACTAGAGACAGTGTTGACACCTGAGGACATGTGCGATATTGATGCAAGTGATTTAGGGGATGAACTGAAAGCCCTTTCAAGATACATTTCAGCAGGATCAACTCCAAAGGCTGTTCTGGAATATATGTGCACAAATAAGATGATCACCCTCTTTCCAAATGCTTTTGTTGCTCTGCGCATACTTCTAACACTTCCTGTAACAGTTGCCAGTGGAGGACGCAGCTTCTCCAAGTTGAAGTTAATAAAAACACATCTACGCTCCACAATGACACAGGAGAGGCTGGTCGGCCTTGCAATCATCTCAATAGAGCATGAGCTGGCCCAGACTGTGAACCTTCAGCAGGAAGCAGTTCAAATCTTTGCAACCCAGAAGGCAGGGAAAGCACCACTTTGATTATTCAAACAGATAAAAATGCCAGTGTTTACTATGCAGACAAGAAAAGTTACATTTGCTGTTCAGGCGTTTGAAAGTTGAGTGTTACTTACAATTTTTGAACAAGGCATTTTAAGTTGTTAGTTCTCCTGTATTGGGGTAGGTAGCAGAGCAGCACCATGAGAGGAGTAGAACGGGAAGAAGGCAGAATTGAGAACTTTCAAAGTTTTAGCCCAAGCGAGGGGGCATGGGGGCGTCATTTGAGCTCCCCGCCTCATGTGCCAAACTGTGGTGGGCCGGCCCCGCAAGGGGGGGTGTGCTGCCCCTGCCAGGCACTGCCATTCAATCACATGTTGGCTGGTAAAGTATTCCTTACGCTCTTTTAAATAAGAGCTGAGATTCTCAGATAATAGCCTGACTCCAGAAGCAGGGGCTTTTAGCAAAAAAATCCCACCAAATATGGCAAGAGTCACAATAAAATCATGAGAGTTGGCAACACTGGGGATGGTACAAACCCTTTATCACTTCACTTCACTTTAGTTCAATACCGTTCGAGACGTACTAATGATGGAAGTGTTGGTCGGCCGTTGGATCAACAGGTATGTTTAATATATCTAGAGAGAGACCCATGATCTCCATTCTTAAAATTCTCTGGGAACAACCTACTACACTGGCCTAAGTAAAGCTTACATATGCTAGGAAACTTTGTTTTATGTATCTAAAAAGTTATAAAATCCCCTTCCTTTTTTGGGACGCCATTGTGTCTGATATTCTGTAACACCGCCAGAAATAACTGTCCTCTTCATGAGCTGAAGGTTCACTATTGGCGTGGAATCATCCTTGTTACAATACACACGTTTTCTCTCAGACATCCTGCTGTACTTTGATTGTTTATTATTTGTACAATTAAAAAACCCTGAATATATTGGCAATAAAAAGGAAATTAGAAACTTTTTCCTGCAGGAAGTGAAATCAGGATAGTTTAACGGGATGCTAAGAATATGTTAATTTGGATATGGTATAAAAGGAGTGAGGATTAAGAGACGCACGGAGAACTTAGGTTAATGTAGAATTTGTCTTGTACAGCTTTGAAATGATAATACTTGCATAATTTGCTTAAAAGTTTTGCAAAGGATAATGTGTCCGACGTGCTATTCACAAGAGCTTTAAAGGAATATACCAGTATAAGCAGATTATTAAACTTTAAGAATCTGAACTTTTAATAGGCTTTGCAAATTAAATGCTGTGAAATCTTGACACACTGTATAAAAACCTTAAATCAGAAAGTTATTCTATAAACACTTCCAGCAACACTTCTCACAGGGTGGTGAGTGCTCAGTAAATGGGCCTTTTCTGTGAATGGTGTGCTTCCCATCAATGTCTAACACATTTTAATGTACCTTAAAGGAGTGCTTTGTTATGCGTTTCTTTTTTCTTAATACTTGCAGCATATTTTCTCCTACTGTGTAGCAACTGCACAGTTGAAGACGGCCATGCCCAGGGCATCTGATTAGAAAATCAACTTCTTTCGAAGACTGCACATCTTTGCAAGATGCATGTACTTCCTGATAGCGCTGCATCAGCTGATGTTACACAAATAAGACAAGGAGAGGGGCCATCAGGATGACAACCCACTAATCAAATTCATATGATACCAACTTAGGAAGGAGAACAAATTCTTTTCGGATCGGGACAGTACTATCTTGATAAATAAGAGAAATAGACTGAAGTCTATAAAATCAGATTCAATAAAGGGAAATACAAAGTGGGTCACAATGGAAGGAATAATCCAATATGCAAAATGGGATGAGTCAGTCAATAGGAATACTAAACTCTTATAATCGACAGTGCTTGTCATCTACACAGCAATTTATTAATCCTAAAAGCATTCCTGTGAGTAGATAAATGTTGGGTCAGATCCACAGCTGATGTAAATAAGCATAGCTCCTTTGACTTCAGTAGTGGTATGACTTATAGCAAATGAGATTTTTATCCACTGTATTTATTATCTCATTTTACACATGGGGAAACTCAGGCAAATACCCAGGACCAAAAAAATGAGCTAGTATGCGAGCTGGGGTTAGAACTCAGCGATTCCTGGCTCCCCATCCTGCAATCAGACCGCTCTCTGCCACTCCCAAGATTCTATGGTAGCAATGAATATGAGTCAACCACGTGATGTAATTGTAAAAAGCACAACGGCAATGTCCCATTGCATACTGGAACACCAGGGGGAAAAGCAAGACAAACAGTCCACCCTGCTAAGCAATAATTAGGCCAAAATGGGAGTGTCATGTTCAGTCAAACTGGAGGAAGTTAAGAGAGGAGAAATGAAAACTTTGATAAATGGTTTTGGAAATGAGAGCCTTTGGGAAAGCTAAAGACACTGGGCATATCTAGCCTGTGAAAAGGAGGGACATGACAGCGGTCTGCAAATACATAAAGCAATATTATAAATAGGACAGAGCCAGTATTAACCAAGAGGACAAGAAGTGAAGAGGTTTAAGAAGCAAAAGGGCCAGTTTATCCTAAGGAGCGAGGCACTTGACCAAGCTCACAAGGGAGGGTATGGAATTGCTGTTCATTGCTGGACTAGGTACTCCCACGTCAAAATGGGTTAAGAATAATCAATAAATCCTGCCACAATGCAGAGGGGTTACACTGGACAAATGCCTAGAGGCCCCTTCCAACAGAATTAATGCTAAGATACCCTATTAGAGACAAAAAGAACCAGAGTACTTGTGGCACCTTAGAGACTAACAAATTTATTTGAGCATAAGCTTTCATGGGCTAAAACCCACTTCTTCGGACGCATGCAGTGGAAAATACAGTAAGAAGATATATATACACACAGAGAACATGAAACAATGGGTGTTGCCATACACACTATAACGAGAGTGATCAATTATCAGCAGGAGAAAAAACCTTTTGTAGTGATAATCAGGATGGCCCATTTCCAACAGTTGACAAGAAGGTGTGAGTAACAGCGGGGGGGGGGGGGAATAAACGTGGGGAAATAGTTTTACTTTGCGTAATGACCCATCCACTCCCAGTCTTTATTCAAGCCTAAGTTAACTGTATCCAGTTTGCAAATTAATTCCAATTCAGCAGTTTCTTGTTGGAGTCTGGTTTTGAAGTTTTTTTGTTGTAATATTGCGACTTTTAAGTCTGTAATCGAGTGACCACGGAGATTGAAGTGTTCAACTGGTTTTTGAATGTTATAATTCTTGACGTCTGATTTGTGTCCATTTATTCTTTTACGTAGAGACTGTCTGGTTTGGCCAATGTACATGGCAGAGAGGCTGGCATTGCTGGCACATGATGGCATATATCACATTGGTGGATGTGCAGGTGAACGAGCCTCTGATAGTGTGGCTGATGTGATTAGGTCCTATGATGGTCCTATGTCAACTGCTGGAAATGGGCCATCCTGATTATCACTACAAAAGGTTTTTTTCTCCAGCTGATAATAGCTCACCTTAATTGATCACTCTCATTATAGTATGTATGGCAACACCCATTGTTTCATGTTCTCCATGTATATAAATCTCCCCACTGTATTTTCCACTGCATGCATCCAATGAAGTGAGCTGTTGCTTTTGCTCAAATTAATTGGTTAGTCTCTAAGGTGCCACAAGTCCTCCTGTTCTTTTTGCTGATACAGACTAACACGGCTGCCACTCTGAAACCTATTAGAGACATGGCTACTACAGCAACTCCTGTAGAAATTATCTCTACCCACAGACAAACGTGCTCACACATACAAAATCCATGGCTGTGATAAATAAACCTATCACGTACCTGTGCGGCTATCACAGCCCAGGAACTGAATCACCTGCCCACAGCTCCCCAGCACTCAGGGTAGTAGCTCAATCCCCTTCGGGGCTTTGGACAGTCACCTTTTTAAATACCACCTTGATCAGAAGAGCTTCAAGCAGCTTTAACCGACATGGAATTAAGAACGGTTCCAGGCATAGAACCTTTATCTATATGGATGCACCAGCATTAGCAGCCGGGGTCAGCAACGTGTCTGTACATGGACACAAGTATCTGTGCTAAAAATGTTGAGGTCCATGGTAATTTTTTCAAAAAATTGAATGACTGAATGACATAACCCACCCCTCCCCCACCCCCCGCCAATGTCCGTCAGTAAGTACAGTAATTCTGTCACGTGTCCGTCTCACAACATGGTGGTGCCGACCCCTGGTTAGCAAGGGTAGGACACTTGTAATGAAACATCCCTAATGTGGATAAGGCTTAAGTATTAATCGAAAAACCTGAACCGAGACAATTTTCTCCATAGTATCAGGACCCTTCTAGCAATGAAGCAGTTATGAATGTCTCTCTGCTGGCTCCAGTCCAACTCTTGTACATGGAACAGGTTAACTACAAGGAAGGAAGGAAGTCTATTTTTGTCCAGCCTGCTGTGTACTTCACTCATGAGTATCTGAGCAGGGGAACACTGCATCTAGGTTGCAGCCTCAAAAAGCCAGGAAAACAGAGAGACACATAAATCTGAGGTCACAGAATTTTTGCATTCTACGTACATGGACACCCCAGGTCAGGACTTTCTTTTCTCAGCTCTCCCAATAGGCTACCAGCCAATAAATGACTAATATCCGGAAGCTGACTGCAAGGTTCATGAAACCCAGTATTTCTTGTAAAAAGCTGAAAGCCAGGTCTGGGGAAAATCAGAAGTGAGCATCAGCCTAGCACATGGACAGGTGAAGTTATGTCGGAAGAATTAGAGCATACAGCTGATGTTTTTAGGTTTCACCTCGCTTGGGGAAAATAAAGGCCAAGACTGTTGAAAGTGACTAGTGATTTTGGGAGCCCAGCTAGACACACCTTGAAGGGGCCTCATTTTCAGAAAGTGCTGAGCACCCATGTTCTGAAAACAGGTCCCTTTAAGGGATCCCAATTTGGGTAACCCCAAAATTGAGGCAGCAAAAAAGAAAAATCACTATCACTCTTGAACACCTTAGATACAGTAATTAACCGATGAGATGATTCTTATTTCAATTTAAAACTCAGTCTGTAAATGGGAATGAGGAGAGAAGAGGCATTTATTTTTATTAGTGTGACTTTATTCAGATTAGTTTCTATTTCTAATTCCATTAAGGGAAACACTTTTGGGTCCTACTCACACTCCCAACCCAGTGAGAAATCAGACAGTCATTCCGGGACATGTTAGGGTTGTATATGCTTAAAACATGAGGCGGGAAGGAGATAAATAAATCTAAGATACAATGTTGATGACCTATTTTCTGCTTGTGTATGTGAGTTCCATGAACCCTCGGCCCTCACTGTGGTTTTGTGCATCTCAGTACAGCCTCTCCAGCAGGACAGATGCAAAGCAGCCCCTATGCAAGCCGCCATCCACACCAATTCACGACTAGTTAGCAAGTGGTTTGCTACACAGACCAGCTGGTCTTTCCTCCAGAGGACACCACTGACATCTCTGCAAGGGAATCCGATTTTTTGCACTCGCCTGCCATCGCTGTCACTTGGCTTGGAGTGAAAAATTTAAACTTCGGCTCTGAAGAGGGTTGTTGTCAATATTTCAGATAAGCTGGCAGAGGAGGTGGTGTGTGTTTGACAAGACAGAGTGGGAGGGAGAAGACAGCAGATAGAAGCGTGTTCACTTAAGGAGGAGCACTGCAGGAGATAGCTTTGCTCTTGGTACTGCAAAGTTGTTCATTTCATTATTAATTCAGTGGCCAGGCAAGTGGGAAGAGAAACTTCTGGGTTTTTGCTAAACTCTGTTCACTTTACTGTTATCTCCATCCTCCCAACCCCACTCCCTACCCTGTCTGTCTTTTTCAGCCACCTGTCATGTCCTACACCAAAACTGTAAGCTCTCTGGGGCACAGATGGGCTTCTTTGTTTTAATCTATACAGCACCTAATACAAGGGAGCCCTGATCCTTGATTGGGGTTCCTAGGCACTGCCATAATAGAATTTACACACAGGTTCCAAAGTCAAGCATTCAAGTAAATGTCAGAATTAGGGTTGCCTGTTCACCCTTTATTTGGCCCCTTTGTCTCTACCCATATGATACAGCCGTACACAATAGCTCATCACAAATCTGTGGTAGAGCCTGGATGAACCAGGATTAGAACCCAGCTCTTCCCTCGGTGGGCTGACGCCTTACCCACAAAAGGGCATCCCTTCTCTTCTTGCAACCCTCCATCTCATTCATTGTCCATCCTGTGCCCTGACTAAGGCAGGTGTCTTGTAGAACAAACACTATGTAAGCCTGTAATTGAAGACTGCATCATGATGCACACACACAAGGAGGCCAAATTAGGATTGCATAGGCAACCTTCGTTCAGATATTTCCTAATTTCTAAGTGAGTGACTCTGCAACTTGGGTGACATTTTAACATCGTTTTTTTTAAATGTACATGTCTGGGTATTTTAAACTGAAAAGAAATCCCATCGTACAGAGCCATATTGATCCTGCCCACATGGGTCATCATCTGAGTCTGAAACCAGGACCCACACTGACAACACAGTCGTCCACCACTGGCTTCACTGGGACTCTGTGTGATCTAAGTTAGGACAGTAGGACCAAGAACATAGAATTTTAATCTTGATCTGCAAAGACCTCATTGTACTTAAACATTTGACATTATCCAGGCTGTAGTATTTAATAGCATGATTTCATGTGCTTTTTAATTAAGAAGCAGAGAAATATTTTTTTTTAAATCCTTTTTGAATTGTACTTTTCATTAGGCATGGAGATGAAAGTTTTTCCAAAAGAAGTTACAGACAGAGGGCACATTTTTCCTGAGGCAAAGTAACTTCATATTATTAAATGCATAATCGGCAATGCTTGAGTAATCTTTTAAAAAATAGTTTGATGTCGTTTTCTGGTCCCTTCAGTGTTTCAGGTCAGTACTGCAAGTACAAGTTAATTATTTCCTGAGGTTACCAACCAAGAAGCAGCCATACTTTATGCTCTACATTATTTTTGCCATTCTTGACATTATTTCTATTATTTTCCTTATGTAAATTACTTTAATAGTAAAGGACATTTTGCAAAGTAGGGTTATTAGAAGAGCAGTCTGGTGATATTACGTGTAATTATAATAAGCATTACTATGCTGAGTTCATACATTCTTGAACATTTCTCGGGACCAATGTTTTGCCAAAAAAAAAAAAGTTTTTTCATTAACACGTTTTCCTTTGTAATATTAACCTTGCATTTGTCATTCACCATTAATCTCACAGATAATTGTCACAACACCCAGAGAAGCAATGAATATACTTAATATATTATATATGGAAGCAGGAGAAAACAGAATGGGGAATAACCACTGTGGTTGATACTCTGCTGGCATCCCAGAGTTGCACCAAGGATGAATTTGGCCCAACACTTAAGACTTTTTATTTGAAGACCCATCAGTAGAAACCTCCTGTTGGTTACAGTGCAAGTAGATCAAGCAAAGGAAAACAACTGCACACTTTGGACCGAATTCCATGCACACCTGCATTATGCAGTCCACATTGAAGTGCACCTGAGGACAGAATTGAGTGTTTTTCAGATATTACCACGTCCACAGGTAATACTGTGGCATTTGTCTATTTCCTAATGTTAATGGTTCATTCTAGAATGAAGGTCAGATGTTCAAGTTGGAAGAAAGTCAGCACAAACCCAGAAGATGTATTACCAAAACTCAGTAGCCTAGATGACCATCAGCATGAAGCCACACCAAAGGTAAAAGGGTAACTACAACCTCATTGATACCCAAATTGTCACTGAATTATGCCCTTTCCAGAGCGAGTGTTGCTTAGTAAAGCAGTTGTTCCTCATCTTTGTTCCTGACTGGTCAACACCCACACACCCGATTCTCCACTGGGTCACAGCAGCGTGTGTTTCTCACAGAGTGGCTTCCACATCTGAATAAAGCATGAAGAGTAACCTTCTGCCCCTTCCCATAGGTAGTTTTGGGCCCCCCTCTGCTCCATCGCTCTGCTAAACATCACGCAGCAGACTCAGCTTCTGGCCTGATTGTTTTTAAGTTTTGTATAAATAACGAAGATCGCCAGTGAAGCTATTTGTGAAACCTCAGACATCAATGAATTCAGTAGGCCCAAGTCCTACAAACACTTACATGCACATTTAACTGTTTATGAGGAGCACTGAGGAGAAAAAAAAGAATTGTTCACCTCTCCACAATTTCTTGTCCATTCCAGCAAAGGGTGTCATTCTGAACAGCAGAACCGTGGCTGCAGATATACTCGGGCAAGCTGCTATAAAAACTGCTATGAGATTTTAGTTTCATAATGAGCTCCCTGAAAAGAAAGCACAAAGGTATAAGTTAAAGAGGAACAGATTATCATCGGTTTCAGAGTAACAGCCGTGTTAGTCTATATTTGCAAAAAGAAAAGGAGTACTTGTGGCACCTTAGAGACTAACCAATGTTAGATTATCATCGGTTCAGCAGGTTTTACCAGCAGGCCTCGCACGGCTGCTTATAGCAACCAATGTGTCCAGAAGTCATGCATAACTTCCTACCTGCAAGGAGCACCATGGCAAGTTAAAGGTGAAGCATCAGGCTTGTTTATGGAGACTTCTGCCACTCTGCATCACACCCTCTATGTCATTTTGTCATGTCATGTCAGCTATTCTCAAATTCTCAGACCCAAGCATTCCTTAGTCAGGCACAATTCCCCCTGGTTTCAAAGGCTGCAAGAAGCAGTGGGCCCGATGGCCCCGATCCTGCAAACACCTAGGTGACAGTCATCCCCTTGGCTGACACGGTGAGGATTCCATCAGGGACCTCCGGAGCTAAAAGCACAAGCTGCTACAGTCTGAGCTGAAGAGTTAAAGCTCAGTAACTGGGACATGTAACACACACTCGCCAGCAGGTTACAATTACACAAGTGCTTCACTTTACACACGAGTAGCCTCACAAGTCAATGGGACTACTCACCCATGTAAAGTTAAGTGCTTGTGTCTGCAAGGTGACGGTCCGAATTTGTAACGAACTACTGTAGTAAAATGTGGAGAAGTTGATAATACAGGCAGTTACCGTCCATTGACAATGCACCCTACGTAATATGTAACAATGAGCCAAATTCAGTACTGGACACATTTCCCAAAGTGGGCTGTAGTCAGAGCAGCACACCTTCCCCTAGGCTCTGGGGTACTTTGTGACCGTCTCTGTTGCCTCCCTCCACCCCCAGAACTGAGACTCCTCCTCCATTTAAGTCCTGCGGTGGCAATAAGCTCTCCTGCTTGCTCCCTAGGGCACCATCCACAAAGCGCACCTTTGACTCTGGACTGGAGGCTGGGACCGAGGGGTTGTCGAAGGGTGGAGGGAGAACCGGGGCAGAGCAGTAGTGTGTTTAACTCGGGGCACGGGGAGTAATAGAAAACAAATGGAAAATAACTAAAATAAATCAAGGCACAATGAATGAAATACAACCAGTGCATAGCCTATAAAGCAATGGGGCTTGGGGCTGCAGGAGCGCTCTGTTAATGGGTCAGGTGAGGAGGTGGAGATCTAAGCTCCATAAGGAAGGGGGGGAATACTGAGATTTGCTCAATATCTTCCATCGATATTGTTGAACCACAAGACGTATGCATCAGACCCCTAGCCGATGGTGCCCTTCCTCCCACCCTTTTTCTCCCCCTTTGTATTTTGGCCGTCTCCTGATCTGTAAGCATGTCGTCAACCTGGGAGCAGGGACTATCTTCTGCGTGTCTGTACGACACCTGGCACAGTGGGGCCTCTGAACCTGCCTGGAGCCTGCAGGCACTCGTGCAATGTCAATCATTCCTGGACTGGTATGGTCTGCCTTTTGGCACGTACCATTCCTTATTTTAAAAGCAGTGAATCCACTTCAGACTGAAGTAAGCTGTTACAGAGATTAGCCGTGAGCTACAAACCACCCAGCTGGGGGCAGACAAAACAAAGAGAAAGATGCCTGGATGCTTTCAAAGAGAGCCTTTATTTTTTATTTCTTTATTTTTAATAAGGCATGCAGCTTTTCACCCATCATCAGATTCACACAGCCGGTGCACACAGCCTCTCTAACTAACAGAGATAGAGTGGAAGAGGATTCCCTTTTCTTCCCCTACAGTATTGATGGGAAGTAACATAATGCAGCTTTCAGAGTAACAGCCATGTTAGTCTGTATTTGCAAATAGAAAAGGAGGACTTGTGGCACCTTAGAGACTAACCAATTTATTTGAGCATAAGCTTTCATGAGCTACAGCTCACTTCATCGGATGCATACTGTGGAAAGTACAGAAGTACTTATGCTTATGCTCAAATAAATTGCTTAGTCTCTAAGGTGCCACAAGTACTCCTTTTCATAATGCAGCTTTTCTGGCTATTGAAAGATGTCAGTGCTGCTATTTATCGCTTCATCTCCACCAATAAACACGCTTTAGTTAACGAGAAAAGCCCTACTAATGTCATTAAAAACACATCACAAAGCCTGAGCATCTTTCCCTGCAAAAATACACGGGAAGGTTTATGTCTTCACTTTCGGCAGGCACTAGAATATCTTGTGATCATCATTTGTTCTTAATGCATTTCCTGGGCGGCTTTATTTTCTTCATGGGGCCATCTGGGAGGCCAAAATAAGTCAAGATTCTTCTCATGGGATTTTTGTGCTGAATTGCTGAGCAGGGTGGGACAATTACCTCCCAGGTCTTACATATGATGCTCCTTTTAATACATCCCAGAATGATATTAACCTTCTTCACAATTGTCTCACATTATTGTCTCGTATTCAGTTTGAAATCCACTATAATCCCCAGTTCCTTTTCTGTAATACTACTGCTCAGCCAGTTACTCCACATTTTGTAGTTGTTCATTTGATTTTTCCTTCCTAAGTGAAGTACTTTGAATTTTATTGAATTTCATCTTGTTGAATTCAGACCAATTCTCCAATTTGTCAAGGTTGTTTTGAATTCTAATCCTGTCCTCCAAAGTGTTTACAATCCCTCTCAGTTTGGTGCCATCTGAAAATTTTATAAGAAAACTCTCCACTCCATTATCCAAGTCATTAATGAAAATATTGAATAGTACTGGACCCAAGAGAGGTCCCTGCAGGACCCCACTAGATACAACCTTCCAGTTTGATAGCGAACCATTGATAATTATTCTTTGAGTATGATTTTCAACCAGCTGTGCACTGACCTTATAATAATTTAATCTAGACCACATTTCCCTCATTTGCTTGTGCGAATGTCTCATGGGACTGTGTCAAAAGCCTTACTAAAATCAAGATATAGCACATCTACTGCTTTCCCCAACTCACTAGGCCAGTAACGCTATCAAAGAAGGAATTAGGTTGGTCTGACATGATTTGGTCTTGACAGATCCATGTTGGCTATTCCTTACCACCTGATTATCCTCTCGGTCTTACAGACAGATTGTTTGATCATTTGTTCCAGAATCTTTCATCCCTCCTTCCTTTTCATTTCCCCTCGTGTGTAACCAGGATGGTCTCTCATCTTGTAGCTGTCAATTTCCTGCAAGGTCCTGTCCTGAAAGCAGCTCCCATCTTGTTATGTAGACTGAGGTACCAGATCCCGCAGGAAGAGCACTGGAAGGAATAATGTTTTCTGTCGGCTGAAGCTGCAGGTGATCATCTGCTCACAGCAGGAGGATGGGAGACATCAGTCGCAAAGTGAAGGAGAGAAACGTTTCCAATGTCAGTACGTACAGCCTCTCTTAAAGCCCTAAGTACATTGCAGTGGGTTTCTCCAAATCCCATGCTCCTCAAATGACAATAATGCATCACTTCCAGAGTCTGTGCAGTGTGCCCCCCACAACACAGGAAGATAATGGAGGAACAAAGATGCTTATAACACACTTACAAGCAGTCTCCTCTTAGTCCACCCTGGTATGGCCCGACTGAAAGACAATGAGAATTTGGCCCAGTAAATATTTACAGGTGACTTTGTTCACGTCGTCTTTGAGCGTTTCCACATTTACAAAAAAAAAATCAAATTTTCTCATTTCATTTCTGCAGCTGTTCTTCTTTTATTTAAATAAATAAGCGCATGCACGCAAAATTCTCCTAGTCTGCTTTAAAAATCAGTGAGAGGGAGAAGAGCTTTTTCCCTTCATACCAATATGATCCCACTAAATTACAGCTTCTATTTACCGAGTTAAACCCAGCTGGAACAAGTGCTGGGTTCCGTGCCACGAACACAGACACCTGCTCTGATTTTCAAACACTTAGAAAACTGCTGTGAACATTCCTTGATGTTTTTAAAGTGTTAAATAAAAAAAAAATCCCTCCATACTATAAGGTTGGAAACCTTGTGCGCCATGCTTCAGGCTAAGGTTAACATCTGCCTTGGCAACCTTTAAAAACAGTGTTTTGTACAGCCCCTGGAATATCAAAGATGGGAATCAGGAGACAGTTTTATGCTTAAAAGAAAAACACATTGACATTTACACAGTAGCCATGAAAACATGTAACCCTCACCCACATGGATATATTTCAGAGTTTTACATCAGAGTAGTTTCCTGCCTCATAAAGACAGCAGCCATGTATACTCAGAGTCAAAACGGTCTCACCTTCTCCGGCTGGACAGGGTTTCCTCATGTTCTGTGTGAGCCACCTTCCGTATGTTCTTGTCAATGAAAAGGTCTTCAGGGTCATGAGCTGATCTATACTGTCTCTGTTGAGAATGGCCACAGAATTTGCTAATCTGAAAACGCAACACAAAAGCATGATGAGCTAAAGTGCAGCAAGCAACACACCAGAAGCAAAAGGCTAAGAGATGTACTGTCCACCACACGTATACATTTTTTAAAATAGCATGATAAAGATGCAGGGTAAAATTTTCAAAAGCGCCTCGGTGACTTGGGAGCCAACGTCACATTTACTAAGTGACTTAGGCACTTGGGAGTCAATAAGGAGTTAGGTGCCTAAACACCTTTAAAAATCTGGGCCTATGTCACACTTGTGAAAATCGGATGAAGGCTCCCAAGTCACTTACGCATTTTTGAAAATTTTACCCATTGCCTCATCCCAGAGGAATTTGTGGGGGTAACTTGTAAAGCAAAAGAACTTGGAGCAGAATAACAAGTATGTCAACCAATTTCTTCCACTGTGGAGGCTGGACTCAACCTAGTCCTGGTTCTCACCTACTAACAAAGGCTTTTTCTCAAATGATGAATGAGCCTGAAGGGAAAAGTCAAAGGATTATGCGTTTTGTGCCTCTCTACAGAAGTTCCTGGTCAGAAATATAAAGCTCTGTTTTCCAAGTGCAAGGTGTTTTTAACCTTTCTAACCTTTCTGGGCCAGATCCTCAGCCAGAGTAACTCAGTATTAAAGTCAACAGAGGTATGCTGAGGATCTGGCCCTTTGAGGGCTAGTTTTTCTTTTTAACAAGTCCATCTGAACAGCGCTCCAATCTTGGAAGTATGTTTTGCTCCAAGACTGAAACAAGCTCATAAAAGAGAATTGTAAAGATCACATAGTTCTTTTGTAAGGATACCAGCCTTGTGGGATCGAAGGCAATGCACAGAGAGCAATCAGCTGGCAAAACCCTGAGCTATAAGCTTTTCCTGGCAGAATTCCAAACTGACAGGTTAAATATTCTCTGTGTTATCAGCCGTGGTGCTTCAGAAGTTCCTCTGCACTTTCTTTTTGAAAGTCAGAGCAAAATAAGATACAGATACCAGGCCAGAGTTAAAGAAGAACTAATATTTCTGGTTGTCTTTAAAAAGATCATTTTGTTTTCCTGTCACAATCAGTAGCCACTCCCCATGAGACCGTACGCCCCCTTTGATGCTTCACCTCTGTGTGGAAGGACTGTGCTTCCCTGAAAGCTCACTTACGCCCTCAAAACAGAGTTTGAGTGGGATCTGAGAGGAAAAGGGTGGATTTCACTCTTCAGGATGCTCTGGAGAGCCCTGGCCAGATGAGGGCATGCATGAGCTAACAGGCTTGTTACCAGAGCTGGGGGAACACCGCAGAGTTTCCCCACAAACATTCACTCCGACTGAAGAAATGGATTCACTGTGGCTGTGCTCGCTTGTTACTCACATGAACACCCCTGGAAAGCATAACTGCAGCTTGCGCTCTTACACCAGAAGTGCTCTATTTTATATGGGATCAGCGCAGCAGAGGGGGAAGGGCCTCATGCATCCACCCTGGCTCACGCAATGGACATTACAATTGTCAATCTGAAGCATTCAACAATCACAAGTCAGGCTCCAAATAAACCATGAGACTGGCTTAAAAATCCTGAGATTTAAAAAAAAAAAAAAAAATACATTTCAGGTTCTGTTTACTAGTCTTCCAGGTTTGCGAGCCTTTAGGATTCATGCTTTTAAGCAATCCACTGGGACCAGAAACTTTCATTTATTTAGGAACAAAAAATAAGCAGAAATTGGCTTGTAATCACTAGACTCCAGGAGGTGGGGCTTTAAGTACAGCACCAACGAGTGCAAGACTCATGACAAACCAATGAGTTATCTGACGCATTTAGTCACAGTGTTGCTAATAATCCGCCTGCAGCTTTTGCAACTAGCATGGATTACATGCTAACTTTGCGGGAATGTGACGATGGAAAGTTTCAACTTAAAACTATTCTACAGCCAACCAGTGAATCTTAGGAACCACAGAGCCACAATGCCTAATTTTAGCCTATTGCTGCCTATGGGATAGAATTATGGTATGGAAAATGTGGCCAGAAATAACTAGAGATGAGAATCACAGAACAGCATCCGCTGCTCTCTGACTGCTTGGTTGGTTTCCAGGAGGCCATAAGTTTGACTTGTTTGATAATGCAGGTCTTTCCACCAATGCAAGAAGACGCCAGCTAAAGATAATAAATCTGGAGGGATAACGGGTTTCATGTGAGACCAACCGACTGCAGAAGTTTGGACTATGTTATGTTATGTTCTAAAAGATAAAGCAAGAGAGAAGTAAATGACAGACTAGAAGAGTTTATGACAGGCAAAAAGAAGAACTGGTAGATGTGCTGGTTCTTTGAATTTGTCAGCCTCTGGTGATAGAAATTTCTATAGCATGATCAGCAGTAAAACTCTACAGTACCACCGCAGGCTAAAAGGTGGGGCATCTCCACTTCCCTGAGGCAACTGCATATGCATCAACCCCTAGTGTCTGAAGTGGCCACTGAGTGAGGGTTTTCCTCACATCAACATACAACCCTGATTCTGCAACCTGATTGCCCTGCACCTCTGCAGAGCCACACCAAAGTCCATGGAACAGGTGTCTGAGATCAGAGCTCAGTTTGTATTTCATATGCTGACCAATAAAAATACTTGGTACCATAAATACATTAAACAGCGTGGCTGCAGCCAAATAATACTGCACGAACTCTTGTGTTAACATCACAGATTAGCTCATCAGACATTGATTTGATAACGGGGCAAGTAGCAAGAAAAGAAGTGAGGTGCCTCACGTACTCTCAAGTAGAGCCGGGCAGGGCGTGATTTTCCCATCCCATGAACGGTTGAGATTTTGAATTTTTTTCTGCCCATTTGGACACAGGATGAAAAGCTGAAATCTTAAAAATTTACATGAACTGATCATTTGAAAAAAAAATTCTGATCAGGTCAATTAACATGTCTTTTCAACATCTTGTTTCCATTTTGATTTTTACCTTTTTTAGTATCAGTTACCGGTAATTACACTTCAAAATGAAAATTCATTTAAAATTGAAAAATGAAACTTTGGTTTGAAAACATCAATACAGGATGTTTGGACAATTAGAAACTCCCCCACCCCAAACATTTTTCTAATCAGAAGATGACTCGAAACTGACCCTTTCTCAGGAACCATTTCAGTTTCCACAAATTGACATCCCTGCCCAGTTCTCCCCTCAAGAAAGCAGCTACTTTCGTCGCTCGGTAAGCACAGAACCAGTTGCACTGCTGTTGTGTGCATTATGAGGCAAAGATCCTCCCGTCAGAGTGCAGACCGCTCTAAAACAGCACCTACGGAGATCTGTTCCTTATCCCTCTGTGGAAGAATGACAGGAAAGTAATAGATTGCTTTCCTATTCCAACTTCATTTAGCCCTGACCCTCTGTTTTCCTTGTTTACATCAGCAGACTTGCCAGTAAATCATAATGTGTTACTTATTGTGCAAGAGTTCCACGGGTTCATTCATGGAGACAACATGCTGACTTCATTGATTTTGTGATCCCCGTTCTCCAGGCCTTCCCTATCCAGCTGCTCCTGAGAGGGTGACACTGGGTGAATGTCACTGAAGTTCAGATTGTGTTAGCACTTAAATTATTAGCAAATCCTGTTTCCAAGGGCAGCTGGGGGCCTGCAGTTAGGCTCCTAAATCTATACTCTTAGGACTGCCTAATTTATCTTCACACTGCAGTGAACTAAGCTAGCCAGCTGAACTACCAGCTAGCAACAAGCTCGAGGCTAAAAGGACTGCCTGGTGCTACCGCCACCTGATGAGCAAGCTGAAGAAGAGATTAATTCCATTCTATTACGTCCGACATTTCGTTTGGTAAATAAATTAGTACCGCCACCTCTTTCATTATCGAGAGCAGCACAGTTTGTTTGCCCAGGCTGCAGTACAATAACGAGAAAGAGATAAAGCTCCCAGGAACGTCACGAGCCTGGATCCTTCATTGCTGGTTTCAGGCGTATGGGGATGACATGTTGTCGCAGGTGCCTTTTCTGCCGCTGTTGTCCCCATTTCTGACGTTGTTCTTCCCACCGCTGCTGTTGCTCTTGGGGCATTGCTTCGTTGGTACTTAACTTTTTCCCTATTTTCACTCCACTGCTCTTCGAGCTGCTTCCTTTCTAGTCTTGCCAAGTCCCACGTGCCCAAAAATCATCTGTCAGTCCCCCAGAAAATCATGAAACTGGCTTAAAAATCATGTTTTTTTAAAAAAGTAATACATTTGGGGCCTTTTTATTTGTTATGTCTTCTGGATTTTGAGCCTTTTGGGTTCACATTTTTCTCTGCAAGCATAAAGGCTAGAAACTTAATTTTAAAAAAGCTGAGATTCTCATGTAATCACATGACTCCAGGAGCTGGGGCTTTATGAAAGCAATCAAATACAATAAGACTTACAATAAAATAGCAAGTGAGTTAGCCATTCTGGCAGCACTCTCTCTCTTCTCTTGGACACACTGCGTATATTTCCCTGCAGAGCCACATGCAGAACAAAACATTCCAAAACAGTTACTTTGCTCAACAGCAGTGGGCAGAAAAGTGAAAGAAGGGGACAACATGGATACACTGTCATACCAGTGCCCGTATAATGCAATGTGGTACATAATTTTACAAAATATGGAAGGTCCACCGCTATCCCTGCACTGACAGTAAGGGATTTAAAGCAAAGAAGAGGAGCAGGTAAAGGTCAGGTATTTTAAGCAGTCATCTGTGAGAACTTAACTTTGATTTTTCACTGACACTGTGCAATTCCCTCTCCTTTCACAGCTCTGTGCTTTGAGTCCGTGAAGGCTATTGATCCTGACACGAGTAAGGCTGGATCAAGGACTTGATAAAAACACGCTGAAGCATAATGAAGGTGGGGGGGGGTGCAAATGGCGTCATCCAGGAGAGCTCTTCAAAGACAGAAGGGGCCAGGCACCTGCGGGTCTCTAAGGCTTTGCCTACACTGGGGTTCTTCTGCGTGAGCAAAGCTACCTTCATATAACTGCATTGCAGCAAACCTCTAGTGTACATGTGCTGCACTGGGGTGAAACCTATTATGGGGTGGCTCGTGCTCAGGAGTACCCATGCAAACCCTAGTTGGAAAGTGAGGTAACCCACATCAGTACAGTGGGTTTACACTAGAGGTTTGCACAGCAGCAGATATACCAGAGTGCAGGGGGAGTAGGGAATCAAATTCTAAACACCAGTGTAGACAAAGCCTGAGTACAGCTGCATCCCTCAAGTTAACACTTCTTCTTAGGACTTGTCTACCCAGAGACGCTGTGCACAACAAGCCAGGATGTGAATCTACAGCTCACTAGCTTGCCACATGCTAACCAGCTGGGTGGACCCTGCTACCACACACTAGAAGTTCGCTAGTGCACTTTGAACTTTGATGTACTGCTGTCTGGCACTTTAAGCATATAGAAGCGGGGTCCACGTGGCCAGTAAGAGTGTTGCAGGCTAGTGCACTGTAGATTCACTCCCCAGTTTGCCGTGCACGAAGTTGGGGAAGAGCCAACATGGCTTTTGTAAAGGGAAATCATGCCTCACCAATCTATTAGAGGGTGTCGATAAGCATGTAGACAAGGGTGATCCAGTTGATATAGTATACCTGGACTTTCAGATAAGGTTCCATACCAAAGGCTCTTGGGCAAATTGGGATAAAGAGGAAGGTTCTCTCATGTATCAGTTATTGGTTAAAAGACAAAAAAGAAAAGGGTAGGAATCAATGTTCAGTTTTCACAATGGAAAGAAGTAAATAGCGGGGTCCCTCAAGGATCTGTAGTGGGACCGGTACTGTTCAACATATTCATAAATGATCTGGAAACGGGGGTAAACAGTGAGGTGGCAGAGTTTGCAGACAATAAAAATTACTCAAGATAGTTAAGTCTAAAGCTGACTGCAAAGATTTGCAAAGGGATCTCACTAAACTGTGTGACTGGGCAACAAGAAACTCCAGCCACGGTTTCTTCCCGGAGCAAAACCTTCTTTCTCCCGCTGCCTTTCAGGGCTGGCCATCAGCAGCATCCGCAACAGGCTGCAGTGCCCGGCCTGCTACGCCCCGGGCTTCGAGAGCTGCGAGAGCGACGGGGCCCTGCACTGCACGGGAGGCGCCAACCAATGTGCTGACGTCGTCGGGACGCTGGCGCAGATGAAATTTAGTGTTGATAAATATCAAGTAAGACACACTGGGAAAAAATATCCCAACTCTACATACAAAATGATGGAGTCTAAATGAGTTGATACCACTCAAGAAAGAGATCCTGGGGTCATTCTGGATAGTTCTCTGAAAACATCTGCTCAGTGTGCAGCGGCACTCAAAAAAGGTAACATAATATTAGGAACCATTAGGAAATGGATGGAAAATATCATAATGCCTCTCTATAAATCCATGGTATGCCCACATCTTGAACACTGCATGCAGTTCTGGTCCCTCATCTCAAAAAAGATGGATTAGAATTGGAAAACGTACAGGGAAGGTCACCAAAAATGATTAAGGGTTTGGAACAGCTTCCACATGAGGAGAGATTATAAAGACGGGGCCTGTTCACTTAGAAAAGAGACAGATTCAAGGGGACAGGGTTCTTTAAAATCATGACTGGTGTGGAGAAAGTGAATAGGGAAGTGTTATTTACCCCTTCATATAACACAAGAACCAGCGGTCACTCAATGAAATTAACAGGCAGAAGGTTTAAAATAAACATAAGGAAGTACGTCTTCATACAACAAGTCAACCTGTGCAACTCGTCATCAGGGGATGCTGTGAAGGCCAAAAGCATAAGTGAGTTCAAAAAAGAATTAGAAAAGTTCATGGAGGATAGGGCCACCATTGGCTATTAGCTAAGATGATGAGAGACACAACCCCATGCTCTAGGTGTCCCAAAGCCCCTGACTGCCAGAAGCCGGGACTGGACGACGGGGGATGGATCACTCAATAATTGCCCTGTTCTGTTCATTCCCTCTGAAGCACCTGGCACTGGCCACTGTCAGAAAACAGAACACTGGGCTACATGGACCATTGGTCTGACCCCATATGAACATTGGTATGTTCTCAAGTATCCCTGTAGACAAGCTCTACGAACAAGAGGCACAGCAAACTGAATTTGAATGTTCTGCGCCCCTCCTGTTGACATTAAGGAAAATGCAAACTGGTACAGCAGAAAACTTCTCTACAAGCATTTGCAAAGAGAGGGGCCACTTTTTGTGAAACCTGAGAAAAGAAGGATGGTGCCAGTCATGGCTGCAAAAGAATGTTGTTTTTTTAAAAACTAGTTCTACCATGGACTGCGAGCCTCACTGGGTCTGGTCAATTCCCAAACACCCGTCCCTTGTCTTCACTGCTGTGCAGTATGCTGGGTACCCATCAGCTACTGACTTCTCCCTCAGAGGAACCCCTGCACTTCCCTGGCTGCAATGCTTTGGGGTTCAACCCAGAATCGCAAGTGGTTGTGTCACCATGTGCCCTGTAACCCTGGGAGCCGCTGTGCTGTGCAGCTTTGGCTAAGAGCCTGGTGCCAACAGCCTGCTCACAGCACCCTGACCTCACCCGGGCTTCCACCAGCATGGTTTCACTTTGCAGGGTAACACCAGCATCCTCCCAGCCCTGAGTTCTTCCCCAAAAAGGGTTTCTCTGCTGTGGTCAAGCCCCTCTTACCATAGTACCCACCAAACCTTACCAAGTTGGCTGCTCCTTTCAATAGACATGACACAGCAGTTTATTAACTTAACTGGGGTTGACCAACCCTCCACTTCAATCAAAGCGCTGAGCTGGTTTGCGGTAAAAGTAAAACATGTTTATTAACAAAGGGACACAGGTATTTGTGACACCAAGTAAAAGGAATACGGACAGAAAGGATTACAAACAAACCAAAGTAAAAACACACCTCTGAGGGCTGGTCTACACTGAAAACTTACCTCAGCATAGCTACACCTCGCAGGGGTGTGAAAACTCCACACCCACGAGATGTAGCTGTAACAACCTAACCACAGCGTTGACAGCACTAGGTCGACGGAAGATTTTCCATCGACCTAGCTATTGCCTCTCAGGGGGCTGGATTAACTACAGTGATAGAAGAACCCCTCCCGTCAGTGTGGTGAGTGTCCACACTGACATGCTGCAGTGGTCCCTGCAGGTCTATAGCTTTTTAAGTGTAGACGTAGCCTCAGACTAAAACGCAACTTACCAAACTACAGTTTTCTGTTCAGAGAAGTTTCTCTCACCTACATTCAGTTTCCAGAGACTTTCAACCCCCTTTGTTGAAAGGTTCCACATTTCTCAGATGTACAAGAGCTCTGGCCTCTTGTATCTACCCAGGAATGCATTGTGTTCTAGCTCCAGGCATCATCAATACAGAATGGATTGTTGACTAACTTCCAGGGGCAGAATCTTTATTTCTGCTGATAGGGCTTGATCCAAAGTCCACTGAATTCAGTGTAAAGACTCCCACTGACTTTAATCAGCTCTGGATTGCTCCCATAGCGCGTGAGCCACAGAAAACCAAGCTTGACTTTCAGATCACAGGACAAGTTAAGAGCTGGTAGTTTAGGGGAAAAAGTCGTCTTACTCATAAATCAAGCAAATTTTATAAGGAAATCATTGCAAAACAATCCACCTGTAACTCCTAAAGCCATTGAGAGATTTGCTCTAGAGACTGTAAGTGCATTTTAAAAGTAATTTTCTAGGAGCTATTTTTTAAAAAAATAATCAGCTTTCCCCTGGAATTGAAATGAGTGGACTGTTAGATGTTTGATATTTTACCTTTTTATTCAGACCACGAGCTTCACTTTGCTCTAAAGAATAACTTGCAACATTTGACCTTTGCTTAAACTTTACATGGAGCTTCCATTTGTCTTCTGTGTGAATTTCTCCTGCTTATAGATTCTTTTCCATGAAAGTACAGGGTTTTATTCCTCAAGGGAATGGCCTCATTTTTAAAGATTACCTCCTGCAATCTTCTCTGTTCTCAAGTTCACATATGTCATTTTATACCTATTTCTGAGTTTCTTCTGGGAGAAACTGCACATTAAAATGAAAAGCAATTAACCATTGGAACTGATTTGAATACAGTATCTTGAAGGATGATTTGAAAGAGAATTCTGCCACACACACAACTGACTGACACAGACGTCAAGAAAATGTGCTGTATTTATAGAACTGGATTCATTGCCCTCAGACTATTGTTTATTTTCTTGCTGTTAGAAATCCAAAGGATTTCAATAAAACAAAAACCTTCCCCCTCCCCCCTGTTTTAGTGACCTACTTTATTAAATGTTAGATGTATTGTTAGCATGATAAACACAAAACAAGCATGTTCCTTATGTTTAGTTACCATAAAAGTGAACCTGAAGTCTATTACTCAAATGCTGCTATATAAATCAGATTAATTAAACTCCAAAAGTCTTTAAAACAAAATATAACATTGAAATGATGTGATATAGAACATAAACTTTTTAATAGTAGTAACCAAGCACATTTAACATTTCTACAGGTGTAATAAAAATGCTAATATATGTTAATGTTTAGTCTGTGGTTAATGTTTTGTCTTGTTAATTTCCCCAGAGCTTTTATTGCTGATTTAAATCTACCATACTACTCAACTGATTGCATTGCTTTCCACAAACTGCATGGCACGCTCTCAAATGAATACTGATTAACAGAAGTGAATAAACACTAGGGCTAACGTTCATATTATATGCTTGTAATCATATATATTTTGTCATGAAGATGAGGTAGGCAGATGTTCCCCAGTCTTCCCCCCTTGACAGAAAATATGATTATGGGCATAAAAATGAATGTATAATGCTTTATTTTAAGAAGCACATCATTATTAACTAATGATTGTTCTTCTCACACTGAGCACTAAAGCAAAAGTCACAAACCGAGTGGGATAATCCAAATGTCGTCTTCTACAAACATTTCACTGGAATTCCCCATTAACTGACTCTCAAATGTTACTAACAAACTTCAGTGCACTGCAATTGCAGTGATTCAGATATCACTGCATAGATTACATAATGACAGGTTTCAGAGTAGCAGCCATGTTAGTCTGTATTCGCAAAAAGAAAAGGAGGACTTGTGGCACCTTAGAGACTAACCAATTTATTTGAGCATAAGCTTTCGTGAGCTACAGCTCGACTTCATCGGATGCAACTTAGGGTTAGGGTTAGGGTTAAGTGGGCTGTAGCTCACGAAAGCTTATGCTCAAAATAAATTGGTTAGTCTCTAAGGTGCCACAAGTACTCCTGTTCTTTTTTAGATTACGTAAGAGACAGTAGCCTAAACATTGGACACCAAATCAGGAATCAGAGGAAGTGACCTCGTCTTCACACCTAGAAATAAATGTTCAATAATACATTGGGCTTAAATAATGCAACACTAACCATGTCAAATGCATAGAAACACAAATGCTTAGAATAACACAGCTTCTGTCATGCCACCTCACGCAGTGACTCCTAATACACGCTACCAACATGCGCTACAGCTAGTCAGTGGCCATCACAGATATGGGACTAGGTTGCCCTGTAGATCATCAACACAGCTTTAAAACCTCCTACAGACTGAAGTGGGATTCGACAGGTACTAAATAGGAGGAAATATTACCATGCAATTCATTTTTATATAGCTCCTTTCATGCAAAGTAGACACTTCGCAGCTAGCCAGAGAAGGGGGGTGGGGAATAGAAAGCAGAGGGGTTTTAAGAGAGGAGGGACTCAGAAGGAGAGGAAAATATGTTCTTCTCAAATGGAGCAGCTTGAAGGCAATCACGTTTTTATTGCATTTATTAGGGTAGTGCCCAGGGACCCCAAACAAAGAACAGAGCCCCAATGTGCCAAACACTGTACAGAAAAGCCCCTTCTGATGATACATCTTTTCCCTGGCAAGGTGGGACTATCCTGCAAACAGCATGGGGAGCTTTCGGATTTACCCCTCTCCCTCCAGAGGAGATTTCATAGGCAGCTCCAGGGAAGCAGTTCAGGGAGTTTCTGGGTTAGTTTTCCCCTTCTTCTACAGGTTAAGCTACAAGGAGGTGATCTAGGGTGACCAGACAGCAAATGTGAAAAATCAGGACGGGGGTGAGGGGTACTAGGAGCCTATATAAGAAAAAGACCGAAAAATCAGGACTGTCCCTATAAAATCGGGACATCTGGTCACCCTAATGTGATCCTTCTCCTTTGAAGCCATGTTATGAGTGATTTCAGAGGAAGCAGGATCAGCCCCTGAGCGAGCAGTATCTAGCTCTTTCCTGGAGCCAGACACACTGTTAGGAGTCTGCAGTCTCTTACTTCAGCGTGGATGTCAGTCACGGACTAGCCAGCTGATACAAATCTGCCCAATCTACTCGGGCCCTCCTTGGGTGGCTAGCCCGCAGCACCGCTCATACCGCGACATCCGCACGGCTATTTTTAGCATGCTAGCTCGAGCAGAGCCACACTCCCAGCTGCAGTGTTGACATCCCCTAGTTTATCAACATCAGAGTCTTCTCTAGCTCCCTTACATTGGGCTGTGTATGCTGTTAGCACAGCAAGCAAGGACACGGGTTGGGGAACACTCGGCGCCTGTTAATTTGACAGCTAATGAGAAAGGCTTTAGTTCCTCAAGCGTAAGGAATGGGCTGCTCTGCACTTATCCTGCCACGCTGCCCAGATGCGACTGCTCATTAGGCTACTGCATATATTTGCATGACAATAGCACTGACATCCGAGAAAGAATTAAAAGGTTAATTGCATTAAGCATATGACAGAATCACTCTATTTCGGTGCCTATTTAAGGAAGCAAATTCAGTGAGTCAAAAAAGCAGCAGAGAACGCAAGGGACTTCTTAAGGGTTTCGAAAACCTGTGCTTGCCTGTTGAAGCCAGATATCTTTGCTTCCACTGAATCAGGCCTTGAATAACTAAGATAGGTGTCAGAGTAACAGCCGTGTTAGTCTGTATTCGCAAAAAGAAAAGGAGTACTTGTGGCACCTTAGAGACTAACCAATTTATTTGAGCATAAGCTTTCGTGAGCTACAGCTCACTTCATCGGATGCATCCGATGAAGTGAGCTGTAGCTCACGAAAGCTTATGCTCAAATAAATTGGTTAGTCTCTAAGGTGCCACAAGTACTCCTTTTCTTTTTAAGATAGGTGTATAAAGAGATTCCCCTTCCATTTCTACTCCTGCTGGAGTTATCCTTCTCCTTAAGAGAAACCAAGGCTCCCCTGAGAGATTCTCAAATCCTTAATTTCAGCTCTGCTGCCCCTATAAAGTCTGAAACCCCTAAACTCCCCTTGATTTCTGTGACCCATGTCTACACTAATTTGAGATTCTAGCGGACTCCTAGACTGACCCGATTCTCCTACTGCAGAGGATGGACTTTTGTTCCAAGGACTGTGACTTCATTTTGAGTCAAACTTTTTTTTTTAATGTCTTTGATGTAAACAAGATTTTTCTTCTTTTCCATGTCCGCAGTATTCAGGGTTTAACTAAGGGAGAAAACTACTGTGTGTTTTAAAAGAAGGCCAGCTGAGACTTCTGCTTATTATGCTAAACTCCGCTTATTTAATTGCTATCTTCTCTTCCCAACTACTTCCCAAAGCCGTGCGACCTAGGGCAGGGGTTCTCAACCTTCTTCTCTCTGAGGCCCCCCTCGACGTGCTATAAAAACTCCAGGGCCCAGCAGGGGTGGGGGGTTCGGGGCAGGGGCCTTGGGCATAGATGTAATTTGACTTCTATTTGGGGGGGGGGTCTAGGGAGGGAGTGCCACCTCCAGCCCCTGACTCACTTCAGCAGGCCACCCACCTGCGGGTTGTGTGAGGACAGGGGGTAGCTCAAGGTGCAGAGAGGGGATAGCTGGGGCTGTGTGCACACGGGGTGGCTGTGGATGCAAGAAGGGGTGGCTAGGGGCTGTGTGCAGGCAGGGGGTAGCTCAGGGTGCAGGGAGGGCATAGCTCAGGGTGCAGGGAGTGGGGTATTAGGGGCTGTGTGCTGGGAGGGCTCCCCTACGGTCCCTATTCCCGGCAGGATCTGCCAGCCACGGAGCCGGGTCTCCTCTGCAGAAGTAAAGAGGGGCTGGGACTCGAGAACTAAGTGCTACAATGATGCAAATACATAATAATAATGGTGAAGAGCAATTCAGAGTGTGAATGAGATCTCACCATTTCTCCAGGGCTCCATGTCGCTGCTGGCCTGATTATAAGGAGCACTTGCTGCTAAGAGATTTTTAATTCCTGGGGTTTTCTTGTCCTGTGGCGTTTGCATATTTGGGCAGCAGCTGATCAGGGCAGAAGGCAGTGAGAGACTGCCTCTGTCTCTATTCTATCTTTGTAAGTCTTTTCCTTTTGAGCGTGTGGGGCGGAGGACACCATTTTCAGTGTTTTAGATCCATTATGGATGCTCCTACACTGTTTTATGGTTGAATTCTATGTGGAGAGACTATGATACAAATGAAGTGGTTGATGGGCTTGAAGATACCTCACCCAGAGCCAACTCTTACAATGGCATTGCTAGCCTTGCCCTTGCTGATGTTTAAAACCCCAACTCCTGGAGTCAGGTTATATGAGAATTTCTGCTTTCATATAAAAAAAATACATTCCTAGTCTTCCTGGTAGCAGAGAAAGTCATAAAAATAAGATCCAAGTGCACCCTGAAGGCTCAACAACCAGGAGGCAAAGAAAAAGAGTCTAAACTTTATTATAATTTTTTTTAAAATCTCATTTTAAGCCAATCTCATAGTTTTTGGGAGGCTGACTCCTCGTTTTTGACCATTTGGAGCTGGGAATCCTGGTGCCTATCCAGATGACTCCTGTTTGCCAAAGAAATCATCCTCATACTTAGCACTTACACAGCACTTTCCATCTGTGGATCTCAAACAACTTTACAAAGGGGGAGGAGCAGCAGCTTGGTTCTTATTTTACAGTTGAGGAATCAGACACAGAAGCAGAATGATTTGTTCATGGTCATTCAATAACTGCCAGTTTAATTTCCTGCCCTCTATTCCACGTTTTGTCCACATACTCAGGCACGCTAGTTTAAATTTATGCTCATTGCCTTTCCCCTGCTAATATGATCAAAACATTCTTCACAATAAATAATTTCATTCCAGTCCAGTCTGTTTTTTCCTATTATGTAGGTTGAAACAAAATATTTCCGCTATCGCATCACAGCTTATTGCAGGACAAACGCATGCATTTCATCTTGGCCTGACAAGCCAGCTGTTCAGAGGAGATCTGCTGACGGAAATAAAAGTTCACAGCATTGATAATCATTGCAACCAATACATTATGCTGCAAATGCAATTAAAAGCAAGACATTTGAAGTCAGGGTCTATTTCCTATAGTGCTTTTGCATTTGGTCACTGCCCTCTTTAATATCAAAATGTTGATATTTCATTTCTCATGGCTGGGGGCACTTGGCAAACTATGCAGCCTGTGACCTACCTGGTTATTCCTAGTATTTATCACAGGCAGCTCCGGAAATTAGTATTTTAGCCCTGCATTCAGGAAAGCACTTGAGTATGTGTGTAACTTTAAGCACATGCTTAAATATCCTTTTGGAATAGGAACATTTTTCTGAACTGGGGCTCCTTATTACAATATTTCGATTTTACCATTTTATTGTACATTGGCAGTATACAAGATTTAAGCAAATCAAACTGATGATATTTTGTCTCTTACCTTTTTTCACTCTTGCCCGACAGACTGAAACAGAATGAAGACAAGATGTGGGATTCAGAGGCAGATGTGGAAAAAAGAGGGACTAAGGGATTTGCTGTAACTGTGTGGAAAGAGGGGGGATTTATATTTACACAGATTTTCAAAGATGGGTAGGGGACGTAGTTGGGTGTCTTAAGCCGCAAATCCCCTAGCTTTGAACATCTCAGCCTATGTTCTTAAAATTATCAGCAAAATAACCCACTTGTTCTGTAATGTGGACATGGAACAATGAAATAAATCTCCTGCGAGGATGTTAAATGTTTTAGATATCTGCACTGCTAGTTACAGTAAGAAAAGCACCTTCCTATCTCAACAGACAGAGAAGCACAGCAGGAAATTCACCTAAGGGATTACTGGAGAAGTATCCCAAAATAACCTTCTGCTTTTCCACTTGCTGCCTGGTGCTAAATTATAGCATACAAAGTAAACATGACCAGACAATTATCCCTTTTGACCGCAGGTAATTCAGCACATGTTGCAAGTACAGCCTCTGTTAGACATGGTTGTGGAGCAACATATTTCAGACATCAGAAGGACAGAACACTAGGTCTATGAACCTTTCGGCCCAGACCCACTAAAGTATTTAGGCTCCTAATTTCCATTTAAATCAATGGAATTTAGGGACCTCAAAACCTTTGAGGATCTGGGCCTTCCTGACTTCTGTCTCACAGCAGGAAGCAGAAAGGAGAGGGAAGCTCGTCACAGTACCTGGGGGCAGATCACCTCCATGCAGAGAGGATAGCTAGTGTGGGAGGCAAACAGGTAGGTATGAGGAGGCAAACGGGTAGGGATGAGAAGGCTGCACTCTCACATGGAGGCAGGAGTGTCAGGGGGTGTGTCTCAGTGCTTGTGAGAACTTTGGGGCAGGAGGGTCTGTTCCTGCAGGTGGGAGAAAGAGCATGGAAAGAGATACAGGAGACAAGTTAGCTATGGGTGAGTTTGTTACCAGTGGTGGTTTCCTTTGCCCATCTTTTGTGCATTTCTAGTATTGTATCATCTAGGTGCCTAGGGCGTTACAGGAGCAGTTTATAAATTAATCAGTTGTATTTCCCCACTAAAGAGCTGTATATTCCTAGCAATTTAAATTAAAGAAGAAAAGAAGATCTCTGTCATCTCATTCCATTCTGAAATGCGAGCCAGACGTCTAGAAACGGGGTATGAGAGATTATTAAACAGCAGTGTCAACACGGTCACACAATCTGCTCTAGCTGGCCTGTGTTCATTAGCTCCAACACTTCCTCTCTGCTCCTCCATACAAAGAGTATGGGAGGTTTAATGATTCCAGTAGAAATACACTTTTAAACAACTAAATTACTTCATGGCTTTTTTCTTTTTAAACTGGATGGATCCAGTTTTGAAAGCATGCGGCCATTTTAATAACGTAGCTAGCAGTTACCTTCTGTACACTCTTTATTATTGAATATAATCTTCAGGTAGAAGGGAAATATTCTCGGAAACGCAGCATTAACTTGTTCACCAATGACTTTAATAAGGCTCTTTTCAAATTACTGCTCATAAAACCACAGAGAAAGAAAGCTACTGATGATACCCCATCTTCTTAATTAGTTCTCTCTCTTTCTGTCGATTAGCAACTTAATAGCAAGCATACATATTTATATAAAACAGCTCAAGTGTGGCTTACCAGCTAAACTCTATCATAGCTGGCCATTTCATTACAGGCAAGGAAAAAGAGATCTCAGTTTTATATTATGTATCTGCACCCTCAGATGTATGTATGTATGAGAAGAGATGGGATCCACTTGACCAAGAAGGGGAAGAACATCTTTGCGCACCTAGGGAGGAGGTTCCATGGGGGCAGGTGACAAAAGCCCACAGGTAAGTATAAAAAAAGGTGACCTTAACAAAGAGTTCGGTGTTGGGGTGTGACCTGGAAAATTGCAACTGGGTCAAAGGAGAAACAAGAAGGAAATCAGTGGGGGAATCTGATTGATATTTTAGATGTCTATACACAAGTGCAAGGAGTATGGGGAACAAACAGAAGGAACTGGAAGTACTAGTACATATGCTAAATATAAGTCAACAGTGTAACACTGTTGCTAAAAAAGCAAACATCATTCTGGGATGTATTAGTAGGAATGTTGTAAACAAGACATGAGTAGTAATTCTTCAGCTGTAGTCCGCGCTGATAAGGCCTCATCTGGAGTATTGTGTCCAGTTCTGAGCATCACATTTCAGGAAAGATGTGGACAAATTAGAGAAAGTCCAAAGAAGAGCAACAAAAGTGATTAAAGGTATAGAAAAGATGCCCTATGTGGAAAGATTGAAAAAACTGGGTTTGTTTAGTTTGAAGAAGAGAAGACTGAGGGGGGACAAGATAACGGTTTTCAAATATAATAAAAGGTTGTTACAAGGAGCAGGAGGGTGAAAAATTGTTCTCGTTAAGGATAGGACAAGAAGCAATGGGCTTAAATTACAACAAGGGAGTTTTAGGTTGAACATTAGGAAAACCTTCCTAACTGTCAGGGTAATTAAGAACTAGAACAAATTGCCTAAGGAAGTTGTGGAATCGCTGCCACTGGAGGTTTTTAAGAACAGGTTAGGCAAACACCTGTCAGGAATGGGTTGGTTATTATATAGTCCTGCCTTGAGTGCAGGGGACTGGACTAGATGACCTCTTGAAGTCCCTATCAGTCCTACACTTCTATGAAAGGCAAAGCATGGAAGTGATCATGAAATGACAGATTTCATGATTCTAAGGAAAGGAAGAAGTGGGAGAAGCAGAATAAGGATAATGGACTTCAAAAAAGAAGATTTCAACAAACTCAGACAACTGGACAGTAAGGTTCCACGGGAAGAAAATCTAAGGGAAAATGGAGTTCAGGAGAGCTGACAGTTCCTTGAGGAGACAAAATTAAAGGCACACACTGCAAACTATTCCAATGTACAGGAAAGATAGGAAGAATAGTAAGAGGCCACTATGACTCCATCAGGAGCTCTTTAACAACCTGAAAATCAAAAAAGAATCCAACAAAAGGTGGAAACATGGTCAAATTGATAAGGAGAAGTAGAAAAGAACAGCACAAGTACGTAGGGACAAAATCAGAAAGACTAAGGCATAAAACGAATTACACCTGGCAAGGGACATAAAAGGCAATAAAGAGAGGTTCTTTAAATACTTTAGGAGCAAGAGGCAGATGAAGGAAAGTGTAGATCCCCTTGTTACCAGGGAAGGAGAGCTAATAAGTGATGACATCAAGTAAGATGAGGTGTTTACTTCCTATTTTGCTACAGTCTTCACTAAAAAGGTTAATGACCCCAGTTACTCAATACAATTATTATTAACAACCAGAGGAAGGAATGCAAGCCAGAATAGGGGAACAGATTAAAGTAGTGTCTCTCAAACTGGGGTCCATGGACCAGGGAGTCCGTGGGCCCTGCTGATCAACTCTTCCCTCTCCCTCCCAGCACCTCCTGCATGCCGCTGTTCCCCGGCATGCAGGAGGTGCTGGGAGGGAGGGGGAGGAGCGGTGAGGGGGCGCGCTCAGGGGAGGGGGCGGAATCATACCGAAGGCCCCCGGCCCTACTGATCAACTCCTCCCCCTCCCTTCCAGTGCCTCCTGCACATCATGGAACAGTTGCTCCCCAGCATGCAGGAAGTGCTGGGAGGGAGCGGGAGGAAGGGGATGGGGGCACACGGGGGACGGGGCAGAAAGAGGCAGGGAAGAGAACTGGCAAGGGTGGAGTGGGGGCAGTAAGAGGTGGGGCAGGGTGAGGCCTTGGGGAAGGGGTGGAGTGGGGGGCTTAGGCGTCTGTGGCAAAATTTTAAATTTTAACAGTTAAAGAGTACTTAGATAAATTAGATGTATTCAAGGTAACAGGGTATGATGAAATTCATCCAGGGGTACTTAAGAAACAGGCTGAAGCAATCGCGGAGCCCTTAGCAATTATCTTTGAGAAATCCTGGAGGATGGAAGGGGTCCGAGAACCCAGGAGAAGGGCAAACAGAATATCTATCTTTATAAAGGGGAGCAAGGAGGACCTAGGAAATTATAGACCAGTCAGCCTAACCTCAGTACCTGGAAAGATACTGGGGCAAATTATTAAACAATCATTTTGTAAGCACCTGGGGGATAATAGGTTATAAGGAATAGTCAACATGGCTTTGTCAAGAACAAATCATGTCAAACCAACTTCGTTTCCTTCTTTGACAGGATTACTGATCTAGTCAATATGGGGAAGCAGTAGATGTGATGTACCTTGCTTTTAGTAAAGCTTCTGACACAGTTACGCATGATATTTTCAAAAGCAAATTATGGAAATGTGGTCTAGATTAAATTACTATAAGGTGGATACACAACTGGTTGAAAGACCATATTCAAAGAGGAATGATCAATTATTTCTGTCAAACTGGAAGGGTGTATGTATTGAGTGGGATCCCACATGGGTCAGTCCTGGGTCCGGTACTATTCAATATTTTCATTAATGACTTGAATAATGGACTGGAGAGTATGCTTATAAAATTTTCAGATGACACCAAGCTAGGAGGGGTAGCAAGCACTTTGGAAGACAGGATTAGAATTCAAAATGACCTTAACAAATTGAAGAATTGGTTTGAATTCAACAAGTGAAATTCAGTAAAGAAAAGTGCAAAGTATTTCACTTAGGAAGGAAAAATTAAATGCACAATTACAAAATGGGGAATAACTGGCTAGGTGGTAATACTGCTGACAAGGATCTAGGGGTTATAGTGAACCACAAACTGAATACGTGTCAACAACGTGAGGCAGCTGCAAAGAAGATTAGTATGATTCTGGGATGTTTTAACAGGTGTAAGACACAGTAGGTGCTGACCAAAGCTGCCAGGATCCCTTTTCAACCAGGTGTTCCGGTCCAAAACCAGACACCTGGTCACCCTATTTGGGGTGCTTGTTCCTCTCATTATTCTGAGGTATGCTTCCCAAATAAAGCCTAAAATAGAAGTGCCGCAATTGTGAATAATGCAAAATAGTAAAAATCTCAGTACAGCGATTAGCTGCTGGTAAAATTAATCCATTCAGGGCCAAGGAAGGTCTTATCAAAACCCTACATTCAACAGAAAAAAAAAGAAAGAACCTATGGAAAAAGATTTTTCTTATGTTTGAAGCTACCAGATCTATATAAAAATATTTTTTCTTAAAATTGGTTCCAGTCTAATCCAATTAAAGGTCAGTACAGAGATAATGTACTGAAAATGTGGCACACAAGGTACAAAAGACTTATTAGATTTTTCACGATAAAGGGATTCATTCTTTTTTCAAAGACAAATCCAGTTTATTGAAAATGTAAATAATTATTTTATACAAATGTTTCTCTCTTAGGGGCTTTTTTCAGACTTTGTTGTCACACATCTTGTTTTCATGTGTTCCGTAGTTAGTACAACTGAATTACAGAATGACATACAACATTAGATTAGGTTCTGCTTGATTGAACATATCTTTATAATGGAAAGCTGTGCATGCTTTTAACCTTGTTACGGTGCTGTCTCGCATAGGGGATTAAGACATAAAAAGTGACTCACACTTAACAGCACGCTATTTGCGTGCGACTGTTTTGGAAGATGGATTTGACTTTCTTATAGCACCTTTATTAACTTTATCAACCTGTAAGTAATAAACCCAACTGGCAACAGTGAATTCCAGTAAATCAGTATTAGTTACATGATTCAGGACTGAGAGGAAAAACCTCAATGATAAACTGGAATTTTAAATCTGTGTGTATCTTTTTAGCCACAACTCAGTTCGCACGTTGCCCATGACATTTCCCACCTGTACATTATTGAGGAAAATTTTATTGCAGGTTTTTTGGGATTGAAAACATGCATGCGTATTTTCTACACTTGCAATACCAGCCAGCCACTTTTATGGAGTGCCCCTCCCCCCGCCTCTGTCAGGGCAATTGTCAGGCTGACCAGCTGGAAAATAGCACTTTGCACAGATAGCACTTTCCATCTGAAGCTATCCAAGGGCTTTACATTCCTGAATTAATTACAGCTGAACAACCTACCTCTGGCCAGTTCTGAACGATTCTGGCCTTTCTGCAATACCACACATTGCAGTCATTCCTTAGGCAGCCTGCCACCCCAGGGGCACTTTACCAGACGGAGGGCAGACAGCTAGCAGGCTATGGCTCCACTCCCTCCATGTGGGCCAGCAGCGCTGAGGGGATGACGACGCAGGGGTGTTCTGTGCTCTGCTCCCCTTCCCGGACATCAGGGGAATTCTAGGCAGCGTTCTGTCTCTCTGAGGGAGAAGGCCTCTCGCGCGCTCCCTAGCATGGGGCAGCTCTGCAGGCTAGGCCACAGCAGACGGATACCAATGGGTTCAGACTGAGGTTACTCATCAGAGCTGCCGCAGCCTCCCCATTATAACTCCAGGTGGGATTCTAGACTCCTGCCCAGCAACAATGGCCTGAGGGGTGTGGGGGAATCCAGCCCAGAGACAGGGCACCAGCACAAACTAGGGCTGCCCATGGGGTGTGCTCACACTCACCAGCGTATCGCCACAGCTCACAGACCCGCTGGCCATAAACTGCTGCTCCCCCTTCTTGTAGAGAACACCAACCGTGGAGCTCTTCACCTCAAGGGCACACGAGGGCTGAGTTCCCCTGCACGGCCTACCCCACTTCCCTGTGCCCCACACAATGGAACGGAGCCACTTACGCTGCATTTTGATCCCACTCAAGTTGCAGTGGGACCCGGACCGTCAGACCTTTCAAACTTGACTCGTCTTTGACAAAGCTTCTTGTTAGGTGTGGGCCAGTTTCTGCCACTGGCTTCCACTGACCTCCCTGGGCGCTTGTGACAATTCCAATTTGTCCCCATGCATCTGTCCCTGAGCATCGCCTTGTGGTGGGCACGATACATGCAAGAACCCGGTCTCTAATTCAATTTTCCCACAACCATCTTCAGCCTGCTCCAGCCAGAGGGGTGACTGGGCGCTCAGGTCGGGTCACTTTAACACATTCAGCTCCGCCCAGGGTAACAGCGGGTACAGCTGCACTATAAAAAAAACATGACAGCAAATCTCAGAGCCTGGGTCAACTGACTCGGGATTGCACTACGGAGCTAAAAATAGCAGTGTAGACATGCCTGCGCAGGCTGGAGCCTGGACTCTGAAACCCAGCCGGGGGTCGAGGGAGGTGGGTCTCATAGCGCAGCTTCCGGCCCAAGCTACTCTTAACCCCATAGCGCCAAGCTACGTCAGTTGGCCCGGGCTCTGAGACTCACTGCTGCAGGGGGTTTTTTGCAGTGTAGACAGACCCTGAGTCACTTGGTCCAAATCCCAAAAACACACTAAACCAAAGTCCAGACGGGCTCAGCGTTAGCCCCTTCCATGCAGGTAGACACCCAGCTCCAACAGCTGTCCATTCGGTGACTGGCTCCCATGGCTCTTCTCCAGCCAAATCGTCTAGGCCAGCCCAACCTGCTCCCGAGGGATCCAGCAGGTCACAATCAGCCCCATGCCTGAGCCAGGCCCCGTATCCCACACAAACGCAGCCTGTCTGCTTTCCTTCGCCAACAGCCCTTGACTGCTGGGTTTCCTCCGCTTATGTCAAACACGGAGCACAGCTCTAGTCGGGCCCGGCTAAATGAGCTCAGGGCTGCTCTTTAAGGCCTTCCTAGCAGGTGCGGTGTTTGTCTGTCCCATCACAGAGCTCCTGTCATGGCTTCTGACCTCAAGGCATACATCCACCAGCAAGATTTGCTCCTTCACTATTAAAATAGAACAAGAATCAAATGAGACCTTAGCTGAGCCCGTGCAATCCCACTGATTACACAGGGCTGAGCAGCAGTACGAGGGGAACACCTATATGGCTCGACCTGCTTAAAGGTAGATGTGCTGAGCTAAATACTAAACCCAGCTTGTAACCTTATAAACATGTTTGTTCTTTTCATACAGAATCATACAACTGACACAAAGCACCCAGTCAATGGCTTTTATTGTCTTTACATAAGAAACACTAGGTCAGCTTCATCCCTGCTGTAACTCCATTGATTTCAATGGAGACAATATTACCATCGCTAACATCAGTTTTTATGCTACGCTGGCTATTTCTGCCCCGGAGATTCCTCATTTATTTCTTCCTATACTGGCTTGAAAAGATCAAAGGACACAGCCTTCTCAGGGGCTTGGCACTGGGCCAGACAAACTCTTGATTATTTTATTTTAGCCAACATTTCTCTTTCATTCTGAAAGGCATAAAGAAGCTATTGCAATTGGACGTCTTCACTTGCGGTTGCTTAGAACCTCAATAGTGTTTAGCTTTGACAACCAAATGAAATGGGCACCATTTTTCCCCTCGCTATCTCATATAGAAACCAAAAAGTGTTGGGATGTAATATGAGAACAGCATGCTAGCAATCCATAGCCACCATCAGAAAGAGATGCTGAAAAATCCAGGCCCAGATCCTGGAAGATGTTCCATTCCACTGCAAGATAATAGCAGTGGAGGACACTCAGCACCTCACAGGATCAGACAGACCCCTTAAAGCCTACCATAGCCTATTGGTCAGAGATAACAGCATAAGTTAGTTACGAAAGAAAAACAAAGAAATCACTGTCACAGAGATTCAATTTCCAGGTCAATATGCAGTCTAAGAGTAAATAAACTCTACAAAGAAGTAATGCCAACAATTTAAATCATGCCATGCATTCCTGTCCTTAACCACAAGGCTCTGGCCTCATGCACTGCACACCACCTCTCCAGCTCAGTGCTTAGAAAGCATTATTTCTACTAGGGGAGCCAGAGTGCTAGAGAAATAGGAGTGAAAACTGATTAGGTTAGAAAGATACACCTGCACAAATAATTGCTGAATTCAGCGGCTGCTCTTTTTAAAATGGAAATAGCTTTTCCAAAATAGCTGTAGGCTATAGACCCAGCTTCCTGAAGTCACATCTCAACCAAACGATCCCGTCAAAGAATAATGCAGTTAGAGGCAAACTTTGCCCTCATGCACATATCTGAGGGGAGACTTTGCACCCCCGAGGGTTTATTAGTGGGCAAAAGCAGGTTAGAGATGAAAAATGGCACCGAAGAAACTCAGAGCTCATTTGGCACTAATCAAGAGAGATTATTCCGGAATTCTGTTAGCAGTGAGCCTGTGCACTCACTGCTGTGGATAACTGGAAAGCCAACCTTTATTGTTTTCCCAGCCTTTATTTCAATTTATTTGTATGTCATGTCTTTCGTGCAGTTTCTCGAACCACTTTACAATCAGAGTGGAAAGTGAGAGAACATTTTACAGTGCTGAACACAAGCCACTCCTACAGATAATTTTAATTTAAATGGAAAATTCATTGCTACCCAGAACTTCATTTTCTAGAGACTAAAAAAGAAAAAAAACTCTGCCACTCAGAGTGGACAGCGCTGTATACTCTTTTTGCATTGCTGAGGGCCACTTTTACATTTCTGTTTTGTTCTGGGCGTATTTGGCAGCATTGCTAATTGGAGAGTTAGTTATATTTTAAGATAGCAGCACTCCTGGGGATTACTGTCATTGGAAGTAAACTCAGAGCAGCTAACACAAGAGATGCCCTGTGATTGACCTCAGATGGAATTCTTAGTGGAAATTACAGTCATAGATAATGAGGCCAAAAGAGGTTTTAGTGTAAAAAGCATAAATAGATGGATATTCATGAACATGAGTCTAGCTTTCCAAAGCAGCAGATCTTAGCAGGGATAAAATCTTCACAAAAGGGAAGTCGATTTTTTTTTAATTATTATTATATTTTTAATAGGCAATGTGTATTAATAGAGATATTGGGAGGTCACTGCTATTAGGATGAGAACCAAAGAAATGTTGTCTGGTCGGCTATATTAGCATCTGATACATTTTCTACATCCTTTTTTGAAAAAAGAATATGTGGGCAATTAAGAAACATAAGGCAGTATAGTCACACCAGCCCCAGGAGAGAGGATAAAAAAGGTGACTGACTACATTAGTTGTCACACACAGCTAGGGTTTGTTTAGAGCTCCAAGCTGTGCAGCTGACGTGAAAGGGAAGGGACGGGCGCCACACCATGCTGCCTCAAGAATCCCTGGCTCTAAACTTGCTTTCTGCCTTCAAGCCCCCCGAATCCAACGGACACCACAGGTGAGCACTTGGGGGTAGGGTCTCCGAGGGCGCTTGTTAATGTGTAGGGCAATCGGGTGGGAGAAGTTGATGAGTTGGTTATTCAGGATCTCCCTTAGGATCATCTTTTAAACAACTTTGGTAAAGTTTGGAGACCCAATTAGCTGACCTTGACAGCTTCTCTTGGCTCCAGTGAGGTTGTGCATGCTCAACACCCTTGAAAATCAGAGCAGATACTTAGGTGGCTAACTATGCCCTTGTGTGCCTAATATTAGACACCCAAGGCTGAAAATTTTGGCCCTTTCCCACTATGGTCCTCCACTCCCCTGCAGAGTCTATTTCACAGCCCTAGTCATTTATTTCTCCAGTTGTTTAACCCTAACCTCTCCCCAATCTCTTTCTGCTTCTTCTTCCTCCCAAAAGAAAAACGAAAGAGTCTCTTCAACTTGCTTTCAAGCTCCCTGAATTAATCAGCTGGTAGGCAAAGCTCACAATGTCTTAGAGCACCTGTGAACATTCTGGGCCCATACATTGAATGGGGTGGATTCCCAAAATGTTGGAGTTGATTGGACAACATAACTGAATCTTTCAAAATCATAAAGCTTCTCAAATGCTGCAAAAGTATTCAAACAAGCCGTTAAATACATCATTCTGGTCAACCCTGGGGGTTACTAGTCCAAACTAGTCCAGTACTACAGGAGACTTCAGTTCAGGAAAGTCCTTGGGACAGAACTGTACCAGGTACTTCACTGGGGTCCTGTGCCAGGGCTATAGGAGCCCCTCCTTCATGGTTTCACTGAGTGGGAATGGAGGAATGCCTTTCCCACCTGGGCAACGGGAGGAATGCACAAGTTACATCACGTTAGAAGAGGGAGGGAGATCAGGGGCGGGAGAGCCAAAATTGTCTCCGTGTATAAAATACAACCATGAGATGGGAAAAAAAATTGTTTTATGTGGTGAAAGCAGTTGGATAGTGTACAAGAAGTTGTGCAACAAAACCACATTCATTTCATTTCTGACATTTTTATTTGCTTTATATCACAGAGAGTCGCCTTCTCTAGCATGGTCTACAGCTGTGCAAGCTAACATCGTACCACAAAATGCGAGCACATTAGGACAAAAGAGCTTCTGAAATGCTTAGGATCTAAGTGTAAAGCAGCAGTGGCAATATACTCTGACTCTCCTTAGCCACTGGAAAGGGCATGACTGCACAGATCCAAAAAAAAGCATTAAACTAAAGTGGATTCACAGGCTCCTTCTGACATTAGCTGGGAACGTTTGCAAGGCACCCTGCTCTTTATAACCTACATGCACCTTTGTTGCAACAAACCAGGCAAGGTACTAACCAACTTCAACAGGCCTTTATTCTTAAAGTGGAACCTCTTTACCAAGCTGCTGCTGCACCCTCGGTAGCTCTCACTCAGCCCCTTCAACTCCCCACCCCCCTACTTCCTGTTTTCTGTCCTTTCAGATTCCCAACAGCCAGTGCTCCCAGTTCAAATAATTAAAAGCAGCACCTAAACACCACAACCTTGCACTTACTGCACATAATGCCTGATTTAAAAAGTGATAGATACACTGTCCCTTAAAATACAGTAGCCTCTGGAAGCGGTTTTTATTCTTACTGCATAAATTAGTAGAGATATGCATGTCATCAAGGACCTGATCCAACTCCTATCGAAGTTAATGGAAAGATTGCTATTGGCTTCAGTGGTTATTGGATTGAGCACCAACTGAGTTCAACAAAGGGACTTTTATGCACTGGCCATGATGTGTGTTCAAGACACTTCTAAAAGCTACTGTTAAAAAAAGAAATAAACTTTTTTTTTTTTAAGTGGCTGCCACTGCCAACTCCATTCAAGTGGAACAAGGTCTCAGAAGATAGAACACTTCTATTCAAAAGGACGGGGACACTTGAATGAAGCAAAAAAATTAAGATGGAAATTTAAAAATCATACGTGTTATCAGTGAACTCACTCTATTTGTTTTTATACTGACAGGTTTAATCATCATTTAGCAGTGGTATCCCGCAAAAACAATTTAACAGTATATTGTACAATGCACAACCAAAACAAAGGAGTCATAAACACAGCTTGACTCCTCTCCTTTTTTCTCCCAACTACGTTAGCACTAACAGGAACAAAAGTAAGATAAGTCCAATCTGACCCACTGGAAATTCAGATGCACTGCACCCTCTCTGCAGCACAGGTCCAAAGAGCCAGGCACTTTTAGTGTTCTCTAAATGACAAGGGTATAAGAAGGATAATTAGAATTGAGCGTATTTCATCGGGAACCAAGAAAGAGGTAATGGGAGCGGGTATTTGAATGATGGCGTTATCAGAGCTTTTGGACAGGGGATCATAGGATTAAGCACAACCAACAGTTGCATGTTAAAAGGCGTTAACTCTGTGTAAACTAGGGACAAAGTCATGGTTGATAGCCAATGGTGGATGAACAATGACCTCTTTCCTCAGTCTAGACATGGGGAAAGCTTTCAAGAGCGCATAAGTGACATAGGAGCCCAAGTCCCACTTTCAAAGGTGACTTAGGAGCCAATGATGTTTAGGAGGATAGATCCCATTTTCAAAAGTGACATATGCACTGCTGTTCCAAAGTCACCTAGAAGCTTTTAAAAATTTTACTCAAGATTTAAGTGCCAAAAAGATTATACCAACATGTTGGATTGCACAAAAGTATTCACGAATAATTTTCCAATCATTGTTCTCTCTGCCCTTGCCAGGGCCCAAACAAAGCAGGAATTTATAGGTCAAAATCAATGCCTTACAGTTTACTATGTTTGCAAGGTGCTATCATACTTATTTAAGAAAATCATTAAGATCAAAACTTCTTTAACTAAATAATTTTAACATTGCCAAGATATTTTTGAAGCAACAGGAATTTTACTGAGATTGTCTTCAAAGACCAGATTTATTTTTCATGCTGCTGGGTTGACAGACGTTGCTTTAATATCATATTTGTTACATCGGTCATGTTACAAGATATACCACAAAGTGACCAACAAAACCAGGCATGAAAAACCCACCTGGGAATTGCAGTGAATGGGTGCTGGGATACTGAACACTGAAACATCCCACATTTTTCATTTGCAGTGAACAGAACTAGCTGCACAAATTAATTACAGAGCAGTTTGAAGATTAAACCTTTCCGATAATGAAACGGAAAGTATCGTGGCAGTATGGCCAACTGACAACTCCATGAGCTAATGTAATATAAAGGAACCTGCACTAGCAACGGCACAAAGAAATTGATCTCAGAAGCTCTAATGGAAAAAAGACTTCTTGAACGATGCCATAATTTCAAAGCAGTTGCTGGAGCTTTCCTTAGACGTTTCTCACAAACTCCAGTGTAGAAAAATCTAACTATTAGCAGAGAGGGAAACTCGTAAGAGCCCCTGCTGTGCACTGATCACACCTGGCACTGTGATCCTACTCCTAGAAGAGATGCAACTTCTACCCGGTCACCAGGAGAGCCATCTCAAAAGGAAGATTAGTCAAACAGAAGTTTTAAAAGGCTCAATCAGCATCTAACGAATGCTGGTGAAAATTACATCACTACCATTGTGTGAACAGTAGGCTCCTTGGCCGACAGCTCCAAAAATACCTTAGAATCACCATATGCGACAGATGACATTTTCATCCTTGCCTGCAGAAGTCCTTTTAATTTAGTATTTCTGAATTTAGTTTCCAGGCAACTTTCCCGACCAATTGAGGCCAGCATTAAGCACGTTTCAGTGGTGCCATTGACACCAAAACAGTAACTCTCGTTTCTGCACTTTCATGATCTTCCCATCAGGATTCCAAGGAAACCGCCTCCCACGCCGAGTAATTGCAGCTCGGTCGATTAAATTCTGAGTACCTGAAATTCTCCCCCTGCAGTTTCATTGATTAAGGCCATATATAGGCTTGTACCAAATCTTTCAGTGTGCATCCACCAACACTAACACTTCCAAATCTGTATCCAAACTTTGCCCCATCCGCAGTTCAGGTTGGCTTCGTTTCCTGCTCGAAACTGCTGTGTAGCATTGCCACACGCTGTTGCCTTTTACCCCAAAAGTGGCTGCTTTTTTAAGTGGTGGCTGGGGTGATGCAGATGATTTGGGATCTATCAATCAAAAAAGCTCCTAATATTGATCAGCATATTTAAGAGGAAAAGTTGATATTTCCGTGTGGACTTTGTATACCTTTTCTAGGGTATATGCTTGCTTTGCTTCCTGATGGTATTTGCAATAGATGGAACCCAGATTCTGCTGTATTTATCCATCTGGACTTTTGTTTACCTTGATGTTCCAGCAATTCATCCATGAGTTAATCCCAGTGCAGAACGGCAAGTCTCCTCCTCTTTTTGTTCTAGATAATGTTTTGTAATTAGAGAGCTATTGTAAGACACAAGTATTCATCACACTTTATCCCCGCTCCAAAGTGTACTATATTTATGATGTGAATGGAAATTCCCACACGTTCTCACCCCACATTTAAGCAGCACATCCTTGCTTGCAAGGCCCTGCACAACTTAGCTCCACCTCCCTCGTCATCTCTTTTCATTTCCTCCTTGCACTTTTCAGTCTGCCCAAAGAGACCAAGATTTGGCCCTCAAGGACGACGACAAATCTATTCCTGGATGAGATGGACACAACGGTGGCACTGCAAAATCTTACAATTTCATCATGAATCTTTGCTATTTTACAAAAAGCACCAGCTCCTGGACTCATGTTATTTACATGAGAATCTCAGCTTTCCTTTTCAAAAATTAACTTTCTATGTCTCCTGGCTAAGAAGAAAAGCTTGAAAATGTGAACCCTATAGACTCAAAAATCATCAGGCAAATAAAAAGAACCCCACATTATTATTGTTTTGAAGTAACCTAGCTCATAGGAGGGCTGACTCAGGATTTGTGAATGCTTAGATTTGGCAGTATTGACTAGCCAAAATGTTCAGATGTGACTGTCTAAGGCCACCAGAATGAGTGGCCTAATTTTCAAAGATGCTGACCACCTTCAGCTCTCAGCATCTTCCACAGACTTCAGCAGGGGCTTCCTAGTTCTCAACATGTCCGAAAAAATTAGACCATTGATATAGGTCCCCAAAATGAAGATATAGGTGCCTAACTTAAGGCACACACGTATGACAGTTGTGGATGAACTGAAGTTTCCTTCATGCATCTTCAGGGTTTGGTTGGTTAGGGGTTTTTTTGTTTTGTTTTTTGGTTTTTTTAATATTCTCTTTGATTTATTAGTATTGTAATCAGAAATATCGTATGTTTCTTTATAGTCTGCTACCATCCCTTGATTTAATCAAATTAGTGAATGTGCCAAGCCACTGGTATTATTTATTATTAGCATGACACAGCAACTACAGGCTCCAACCGAGATCAGGACCCTATTATGGCATGCACCATACATAGACATAGGAGTCATTCCCTACTTACAACAATCCAGATAGACAATAGGGTGGGCGAAAGTGTTATAACCATTTCAAAGATGGGTAACCGAGGCTCAGAGAGATGAAGTGACTTGTCCAAGGTCATATGACGAGTATGTGGCAGAGTCAGGAGTTAACACCATTCCTCCTAAGCCCCTGTCCTGTACTTTAACCACAAAACCATCTTCTTTACAGAAGCATAGAATCATAGAAGATTAAGTTTGGAAGAGACCTCAGGAGGTCATCTAGTCCACCCCCCTGCTCAAAGCACGACCAACCCCAGCTAAATCATCCCAGCCAGGGCTTTGTCAAGCCGGGCCTTAAAAACCTCTAAGGATGGAGATTCCACCACCTCCCTAGGTAACCCATTCCAGTGCTTCACCACCCTCCTAGTGACATAGTGTTTCCTAATATCCAACCTAGACCTTCCCCACTGCAACTTGAGACCATTGCTTCTTGTTCTGTCATCTGCCATCACTAAGAACAGCTGAGCTCCATCCTCTTTGGAACCCCCCTTCAGGTAGTTGAAGGCTGCTATCAAATCCCCTCTTACTCTTCTCTTCTGCAGACTAAGTACTGTGGCCTGGATTCCGAAAGGTACTTAGCCACTGTGACACTGAGTGTTGCAATGCCTAATGTTGAGTTGCCTAGAAAAATCCCAGGACAACTCTGCAATCCATAAAGCTCCCTATGTAATGCAAGGGGACAGACAGACACCTGAGAATGGGATTCACAAAAGCCAACATGGTAGGCAGGGAGCTGATGAGAGGAGGGGGGTTCTCAGCCCCACCCCCTCATGGAGATAGGCTCCTAAATCCAGACTGCAGAGAAGTGCTTACCGCCACTAGCTATGCACAAATGGGCACGAATCTCCTGGAACCTGGCACCTAGGGCATTTCTTGTGACAATCACAATGGCCAGAGGAGGAGATGGTGGTGGTTCCCAGTGCCTGGGATGTGCTTGAGGGGGAGAAAGGATTTGAACAGGGATCTGCCCCCTTGCTGCAACAACTGAGTTATGGGAGATGCTGATGGGGACTGGCCCTGGGTCCCCCCCCCCACTCTCTCTGGCTCAGTGACTCTAAGAGTTTATACACAGTGGACAGCTTCAAATACCTAGAGGTTTTGGGCCACAGAGAGAGACATTTAAGCACCTTTGTGAATCCGGGCCTATGTGCATGGGAGATGAAATTAGTTGAAATCATGGAGAACTCAATGAAAATTAAATAAAAACTGTTTGTCATTATCCTTAGTAATCTGAACAGTGGCTACAAAAATATTTGTAGCCAAAGTGAATAATAAAGGTTACCAGTGTGAACAGCCAGCATTTCAACGAGCCCCTCACTTTCAGAGAGTACTCCTGTAGCATTTTATAGTTCGATATGACAACAGTGTCTAAAAACCAATCAGACGTAGAGGGTACGGTAAATATTACTGTTTGCTTCCAGGGATATTCTTTGAAATTCAATGTGTGCTGATAAATGTAACAGGGAAACTTCCATTTAAACATTGTTAAATCAACTTAAGGGCAAAAGATCTATATCTCAGATGCAGATAGAGTATCAAAGCTGGGCAATTTGCAATGGTACAGTTAAGCTGTGTCAGCACTTCCCTCATAAACCTGTTGAACAGCGGATACCTCTCCTGGCAGACGTTTGCTCGGGGCTCGGATTTGACATAAAAAAGTCTTAGAAGCAACGTTTTAAAAATAAACTTTAACACCCCCCCCCCCCAGCCAACCTTTTTCCAGTGACGATTACAAGGCCATGGGCTTGTGGGATTCAATTCTATCTTTTGTGTTCCTATCATTCAAACACGTCTTCACTGAATAAAAAAATCACTCAGGTATTAAGAAAAATTGAACTTCACAGAAGTGTCCAGCTACGTACGGAGTTGAAGAATTGGCACGCTATGCACTGCGGGGGAGGGGGAGTTGTAATACGCCAGGATTTTTAATTTAGAAAAGGAAATTTTGGCTCTAATCCTTCACAAAGGGACTACTGTACTGCTGCCCTCACCCACTATTGACTTCAGTGGGACTCTGCACCCACACAGTCACCCAAACAGGCGTGTGCTATCAGGCAAAGGACAAGACCTACATGTTTAACAGTATTACTGAGAGCCATATTCTGCCACTGGATAAATGCATATTCTGTGGCAGAACTGGATACTTCATGGAATTAATTCAGAGAAGCCCTAGGACCTGTGTTAGGCAGGAAATCGGACCAGACAATCCCAGTCGTCCCTTCTGGCCTTACAATTTATAAATCTCTCCTGTGGCAAAAAAAAAAAAAAAATCAGGAAGAAAAACCCAGATCATTAGGTGCTTAAATTACCAAGGCCACAAATCTCCACACACATTGCACATGCCTGCAAAACCACAGCTGGCCTTCACACAGGGAGAGTTGCCCTGGCAGTTTCTCATGAGCATGTCCAGGTTTGCAGGTGCAAAAAGGGTGGGCAATGTTCTTAAAGGCACACTTGTGCCCCCAGCTGAAATGCCAACCTTTTATAATGTGCTCCCTCTATGACAGAGGTCGGCAACCTTCAGCACGCGGCCCATCAGGGTAATCCGCTGGTGGGCCACGAGACATTTTGTTTACGTTGACCATCCACAGGCACGGCCCCCCGCAGCTCCCAGTGGCCGCGGTTCACCGTTGCAGCCAATGGGAGCTGCGGGAAGCAGCGGCCAGCACATTCCTGCGGCACTCGACCCCTTCTCTATGGTTCTGGGGTTCTGTAGTTATTGTCTCCATTATTTCCAGGTCAAATGAGCTCAGTTTACAAGTACAAATAAGCTTTTCCTCTAACTTCAAGCCGTGGAAGCTCAAGCTGGGCTCCAAGAGGCAAGCTGGAGTCTTTCCTTGTGTATCACCGTCTATAACAAAGGTTCTGCATGCCACGTGCCTTCAAGCATGGAAAAATTAGGTCGCTCCGGCGTGTGAAAAATCCACACCTCTGAGCGATACAGTAAAACTGACCTAACCCCAGTGCAGACAGCTCTAGGTCAATGGGAGAATTCTCCCACTGACCTAGCTACTGCCTGTTGGGGAGGTGGATTACCTGCACCGACGGGAGAAGCCTGTCCTTTGGCGTAGTTAGCGTCTTCACGGAAGCGCTACAGCGACACAGCTGCAGCGGAGTCACCAGGCAGCTGTTGTGGTTCATGTGCGGACACGCCCTTAGCAACCCCATTGCTTTCAGAGGGGCTGCAATGATTAAACTCACTGGTACTTAGTTAAAATTCTGTTTATGGTGCGAAAGGAGGAACCGAATTTCACAGAAGAAAGAGGCACGGAAGAATCAAGGCCAACGCTTTTGCATTCAAATTATACAGTTGCTCCTTTTAGCCAAACACTAGCGATTAAGAACCTAAGTGTCCAGCCTAACTCGGAATTTCAGGCTTTGGCAGGTTAGTTTCACCGTCATTAATGAAGCAGCTCGGCAGGGTGTTGTTTACATTTGCGGTACAGTAGCAGGATTTCCCATTTTATCGTCAGTAATAAGGCACTGACCCCAGGCAAGGACATGCCTAGCCCAAATCTGCTGTTACATACAATACACTGTAGCACGGTCTGTATCCGAGAGCTCTTGCGGCTGTCACCGGTGAGGACCTTGGATACACTAGAGCAGTGACAATTGCAACAAACTTTAAATAAGATATACTGAACATTGTTCCTGGGACATTGCAGGTGGGGGGGAGGAGGTGCCATCGTCCCTTGAACCACTGGTAATAGGAGATTCTACCTTCCTCATCACACTCATCACACATCCACATGTAGGCACAATCTAGACCACAGTTAGTACCAGGAGGCTTCACTAAGCCCCTATGCTATTAGGAAAGGCTAATACTGTACTGATTTCAATGGGCTTCAGGTCAGACCCTTACATCTTGGCTGAGAAGTGGGAATAGGCCACACCTTATTTGTGCCAACTACAAAAAGGTACAGGATTGGCACGGTCCTACCACACAGTTTCACAACCAGGATTAGGACCGTGTCATGTTTCGTGCTTGGGGGAATTCAATCTGCGACATATGGATAAGGGCTAGGCGATCATTGAGCAAACGGGGCACGTAACACAGTTTAAATTAGTAAAAATGGCACAATGCCAAGCACAGCTCAAAATCTATTTTCATGGCCCCAAAACAGACAAGAATTACTTCCAGTGAGAGCACTACAATGACCTATATAAATACAGCTCTTTTGTAAACAGCAGTCAAGAATGACAGGAACAAACAGCTAACAGCGGCCTTCTTATAACTGGCTTTAAGCAAACAAGGACACGATTCTCACAATCTCCTCACACACTCTACCATACCTGTGCTGAGCAATTCAATCTTGTCTTTACAACTTTCCTTTGCAAAACAAGTCTCATATTACTGCATTCCATTTGTCCCTGGTGTTTAAAAAAAGCCATGGTATTTTCTGAACAAGAAAGCCTCACAGTTTCCAGAGAGGTTCAGAAATTCACACAGTATAATTTAAAAGTCGGGTCACTTCTAATAAATAATAAAACATTCCCACATCTGAGATATGTAGCCAAGATTGGGAATGCGTTAGTAGGAGAGAGGACCCCTTACCTACTGTAGTGATGCAGAACACAGAATATCAGGGTGGTTGGATTTAAATCTTCTATTTTAGTCCACTTTTCCTTTTGTACTTCAGGTATTTTCTAATTAGAGGTGCATTCTCATTGGTTGATATAACCATTAAACCATGTTGACTTACAACTAAATAGAGCTTTTACACTAGATTGGGTACTTGGGGAGGGAGGGCTAACCTATCAGGGTACACTATAACCATATACATTTATCGAAGCAATTATATAGCTGAATATGTCAGATCCTTATTGATTGCACATATTTAGTATGCTAGAAAATGGTGAATGATTTATTGCTTATTTACTAGATAATTAACTCTTTTTTGGCTCACAATTTGTGTCAAGCCACATTGGGATGGTAACTGGAACTTAATTAAACACACACAAACAGCAGATACAATTTATTTTTATTAAAGAAAAACAATCTTAAATGTTTGCATACCTAAACTTCTCTTATAAAAACATGATTCACGTTTACAATTAAACGATTTAGTAAACAAAGGGATTTACTGTAGTCAGTGAATTAAACTGAGTATTTCAGGTCAGCCTGGGAAAAATTTCAAATATGCCTAACAGAGAGTGACTGGAGCTTAAGTTCCTGTCGCCTAAGTCTCTTGAAAAATGAAACAACAGTCTCCTCAATTACTTAGGCTGCCCTTCAAACTTTTAAAAGTAGGAGATCTCGTCCCCTCTCTCCTCGTTTTTATTCACAGACTGGAAGAGAGAGACATGTTTTCCTCTTTTTCAACTCCCAATCGATCTCTCAACTTTGAATGAATTGTCCAAATGAAGTAAATATTCCTTCTGTGCCTGCAGAACAGGCTCCTGCTGTCCAAAGCTGGGTTAGCACTTCAACGGCCTGTGGTGCCGGGTGCTTAGCTAGCGACTTCCCCCAGGTTCAGTGGTCTGACTTGCTTTAAAACAGCGTCAGCAACCATGGACTGCTCCAAAGGCACCTCCCGCCCTGAAAGGTGTTATGGTTGGCACGAGAGGCTGGTGATTATTAGATGCCCAGGTCATAGCAGCATCTTCTCCAGCAGCTAGGCATCTACCCTGGTACTTTGCTTGATCCAGCCGCCTCTTTCCTGCCTGCCAGTTAACTGTGGTGTTGGATACTTCTGTTGTCAAGGCCCCTTGAAGTTCTTTCCAAATGTCAGCAGCATCAGCAACACAGCAACAATCTCCCCGCAGTTTGTCCAGGGCTCTGGAAGCAGGTTTCGGTGTATTCAGTGTGTCTGCCACATGGCTCTCGCCTCCAGTGTTGGCTTCTTTGGCTGTGGTAGTTCCATCTATTTGGTCCCAATTTTCGTCACAATGGGCCAGTTCTGAACTCACAGCTCAGAACAGTCGACCACTGAATTCAACTGTACATCCTGGGGGAGAATTAGTCTGTCTCCGCCTCCTCTCTTCGGCGAGGCTGAAGCAGAGTGGTTCTCCTGTAAGGATTTTGCTATTTCAGCACAAGACACTAGCTAAAAGACGCATCAAATGAGCACTGCACCCATATGCTACAAGTTTCAGGTTCCCTTTGTTACCTTCTTCTCGATTTCTTCTCATCTTTGCTACATTTGCAGCACTGTCTGTGACAAAGCTACACAACTGACACTTGAATTTTTGTTCACAGTTTGTGACAGCTTTCACTGATACTTCTTTTAAGTACTCTGCTGTATGGGCATTTCCTGGTGTATCAATTATTTCCATAAGACAGACCCCCTCTTTCTGCTGTCACACCAGCACTTATTGTTGGATCATTGTGTACATTACTCCACACATCAAGGCTCATGCCAGGTCTACACTATAAACTTACATCCGTATAACTACATCGCTTACCGCACCCCGAGCGAAGCAGTTATACTGACCTATCCCCTGGTGTAGACAGGAGCGCTTCTCCTATTGAAATAGGTACTGCCTCTCAGGGAGGTGGATTAACTACGCCGACGGGAGAAGTTCTCCTGTCAGCGTTATAGTGTCTTCACTGAAGTGCTTCACTGCACCGGTGCAACTGCTACACTGTAGTGTCTTAAGCGTAGACCTGCCTTCAGATTAACGACTTTCCCGTCAATGTTTTTTGCACACTGTTCCATTTCCTCTTCATACCCTGTATCCAGCAACCTTCCAGCAATGTCTTCTCTCCCAGGGGGAGTGTAACCTGGTCATAATGCTTGAACCATGTCAATGAAAAGTTTGTTCTGAACAAGGGGAAAAGGAGAATTTATTGCATAAATGAACCCAGCAATCTTTTCATCTAAGGAGTCTGCCTGGAATTTGATGGTCCTGGTTACGAACTCAGCCATGGTTTTACTGGATGATGAAGAAAGTATTTTTTTCGATACAGGTAATTTACTAAGAAAAAAGAAAAGGAGTACTTGTGGCACCTTAGAGACTAACCAGTTTATTTGAGCATGAGCTTTCGTGAGCTACAGCTCACTTCATCGGATGCATAGCATATCGTGGAAACTGCAGAAGACATTATATACACACACAGACCATGAAACAAAACTTCCTCCCACCCCACTGTCCTGCTGCTAACAGCTTATCTAAAGTGATCATCAAGGAAGGCCATTTCCAGCACAAATCCAGGTATTCTCACCCTTCCCCCCTCCCCCCCCCACACAGACACACATACAAACTCACTCTCCTGCTGGTAATAGCCCATCCCTCTTTGAAACCTCTCTTTATAACGCGCATGATAATCAAGGTGGGTCATTTCCAGCACTAATCCAGGTTTTCTCACCACCCCCCCCCGGATTAGTGCTGGAAATGACCCACCTTGATTATCATGCGCATTATAAAGAGAGGTTTCAAAGAGGGATGGGCTATTACCAGCAGGAGAGTGAGTTTGTATGTGTGTCTGGGGGGGGGGGGGGGGGGAAGGGTGAGAATACCTGGATTTGTGCTGGAAATGGCCTTCCTTGATGATCACTTTAGATAAGCTGTTAGCAGCAGGACAGTGGGGTGGGAGGAAGTTTTGTTTCATGGTCTCTGTGTGTATATAATGTCTTCTGCAGTTTCCACGATATGCTATGCATCCGATGAAGTGAGCTGTAGCTCACGAAAGCTCATGCTCAAATAAACTGGTTAGTCTCTAAGGTGCCACAAGTACTCCTTTTCTTTTTTCTTTTTACGAATACAGACTAACACGGCTGTTACTCTGAAACAGGTAATTTACTGTTTGACACCTGTTTAGTTGCAGCAGATGATTCTGAAGTGCACACATTGCAGATGATGGACATTCACAACCTCTTATGTCTAAGATGGGCTCTGAAACAAAATCATAAAAACAAGTCATTCTCACTCCCTGAGTATTACTCAATGCGCTGCTTTAAAAAATGGGATTGTAAATGAAAGATTCCTCCCACTGCAGCTGTTTGTACCACTGTTTCAATGATTTAATTTATTCTAAACCCAGTTAATAATAAATCATAAGGATTTTCAAAATCTATTTAAACCCTTATTTGTAGCAACATACCAAACAACTCAGAAAAAAAACGTTTTCAAAAAGTTTAAATTCATAAAGGCCTAAATAAAACTTTACTTTTAAACAGGTTATCTTCACCTAAGATGTTTGATTATATAGAGCAATAAAAAATCATGTCAGAAGTCCAGCAGTAATCGTACAAATGTACTTGATAAATATTCCCACAAACTAATATACCCATTATATTTTGAACACTAACATTTTGAAATTCAGAAGCAATCAATCAATCCACTTAAAACACAAACTTATGACCATAATCTAAGTTATCGTCTATTAGCATAGTAAGGACATGTTAGGCAGTCCATAAGAATGGTTCAAAAATAAGTTTACTAACCAGCTGATTCAGGTTGTTCAGACATGTCCACATCATCATCTTCAAAGTCATTGCCATCTGAGGAGCATTTTCCATAATGCTGTTTCATTCTGACAGCCAGGCCTTACATCTCCTCAGCACACCATTTAAACTTTACATTACACCCGTTCCTTTTTCACCCAGATGTACAGGAAATTCTTGAAAATATTCCCAGAGAGGGTCTCTTTATGACAGCTCAGTGGTTTGAGCATTGGCCTGCTAAACCCAGGGGTGTGAGTTCAATCCTTGAGGGGGCCATTTAGGGATTTGGGGCAAAAATTGGGGATTGGTCCTGCTTTGAGCAGGGGGTTGGACTAGATGACCTCCTGAGGTCCCTTCCAAGCCTGATATTCTATGATTCTATGACCTGCAGACACGGCAGGTTTTTTCTCCAGTTCCCAGGTGTTGCAATCAATCCCAGAGGCTGCGCTCTAAAGAATATTGTCCCTTCTTCCCACAGCTTTCACACCACTGTTGCTCCTTTCCAGCTGCACACTCCGCTCCTTCTCCCTTGTTACATAACTCCCCCGCCCCTCCCGCCAGGAAAACAAAAGAACTAACAACAATCCAAGATTTTTGCTCATGTAGCCTATACGCCTTATGCGCTGCAGTACTGTACGTGTTTAGAGACAGAGAGGGAGGCAGTTCAGAAATTAATGAATTTCTGCTTGTGTGTCTCTCTGTGTACATGTGCAAGGAGACAGAGCAAGGCCACTTACTTGAAGTGCCCAGAACCATCTACCCCGGTCGTTTCTGGGCAGATCCGTGTTTTTCCATGGGCTGCAGAGGAAGTTTCCATGGTGGGTGTAGTCATAAATATTCATAATTTGAGAAATGAGCCAATCGGAGCTCAGATAGGGAGAAGCTATAAAATAGGAGTATGACACCACCCAGGTGGGCTCAGTGGAGGACGCCAATGAGAGACATGATGGTGTCTCCTGGGGTCGGAGGCCAGGTTCCAATGCCTGGGGCCCTCACAGGATCAATCCCTTAGTACAAGAATGTGATTTACTCGGATATATTTATAAAACTAGATGTTCCCTGCCCCTCAGTCTTTCTTTCTACAGAAAAGCAACCTTTCACTCAAAAGGTTTTGACAGAGGCTCATGGATTCCGCATATTTATTTTTACGTAAATATTGTAAGAGATTATAAGTAGTTTAGGCTTTGACATATTTTATATTAAATTCAGATTTCATTTGAAACAGGGTTAGTTTTTAAAAAGAAAACATTATAATTTAAACACCCACATCAAAAAATCTCATTTAAATAAAAGAAATTTGAAAGACAAAAAATCATGGATTTGTAACCGCCCTGGACTGTACCATACAGGATGTGCCGTCCTTGGTGTTTGGAGCAACCAGGCACCAGACAGTTACTGTTAAACTAGGAAGGAATGTGGTCCCTCCTCCACCATCTGCCATGCTTCACACCCCGGCTGAAATCCTGTGGATCCCCCATTCGTTTCCCAAGATGTTCAGCATCACAGCCACACATCTCAGACTGACACAGACTGAACGAAGCTCCTTTCTCCAGGTGTCTCATATAACCTGAAATCAACGGATGGGAACTGCTGCTGAGAGATCCAAAGTGGGATTCGGTCACCACTGCACATTCCCAGCTCCTGACAACCCAGAGCCTGAGCTGGGAATTAACCCCAGTTCTGCGATAGGTTCATGCAGGTTCAGGTAAGTCTTAGAAGTCAGAACGAATCGGGGGAGGGAGCCTGGGGGAAAGAGTTGCTTGTTTTAATGGAAGATTTTCTAAAATACATGAGGCTCCATGTGTTCAATGGATAGCCTGATCACATGGAAAAAGATGGCTGTAGCAAAGAGGACATAGCAATATTTAAAAGAACTCACTGTTGCGGACAGCTTCCCTCCATTCTTCTGGACATACACGACCGAGTCTTGTATCAACAAGAAGAGACTAAGCAGGACATGCTCCATGTCATAGATTCCATACATGCCTTTGGTCAGCCCTTCCAGGGATCGAATATATTCTCTCCAGTAGTTATCTATCTCCACAACACTGGCCAGGCACCCTTGCATCACAACACTGCAGTATCCGGCACAAGGCTTCGCCATCAGTAGCCCTTGGCAATGAGAACAGTACCACATCCTCAGCAGCGCGCGTCCACATTCCTTGCTGAATTTTAAGTGGTCGGTAGTGTTTATGACTTCGATCCCCAGGTTGAGCGCTTGCAGGAAGGCTCGCGTGGTCTGCAATGACTTTGATACCTGGGTCATCATAATCTTGGGGTAGTTACCAAACACCCTGAGGTCCCGCCTTGCTACCCGCAGGCATTCTATCATTTCTCCAGAGGGGTCAGGGAAGCCTGGGTTCACCAAGTGTGAGTAGACTAAAGGGAACAAGCTGTCAAAAAATTCATTGACCATGTCATTCACATGGATGTCAGAGCCCAGTATATAAAGCGAGATATCTGTAAAAAGTTCTCCAACAAACTTAAGAGCTCTGGACCCCATTTTCTGGTAGTGGTTCCTAAACATGGTGTTGGTGTAGTTTCTTGCATGCCGTACTACAATTTCGAAGGCTTCTGAAAATAAAAACAAAACAAGGAATTAAAAGACAAACTCTGAGATGGGAGAACAAATACTGTAATATGACAGGTTTCAGAGTAACAGCCGTGTTAGTCTGTATTCGTAAAAAGAAAAAAGAAAAGGAGTACTTGTGGCACCTTAGAGACTAACCAGTTTATTTGAGCATGAGCTTTTGTGAGCTACAGCTCACTTCATCGGATGCATACTGTAATATGTTTGTTGCTAAGACTGAGGTCCTATTCACACTGCTGTTCATCCACTGACTCCTATCCACATCTGTAGCTGTCACTGCTAGTGTGGAACTATATCAGATCAGAGGAGTGTATAAGATCTGAGGAGTCTAAACACTCCTTAAACACCAGTTACATTTCAAACAACAAAAGCTCTGATCTAGTTAAATTTCAGCTTTTAAAGAAAATATTGATTACAAAAATGGGCTAGGATTGCAAGTTCGCTCTCTCTCTCATATTGAATTGAAATTAACAGGAATTCTATATCAAGTCTCTTAATTTAAGATGGTTACATACTTGACACCAAACTGTATAGTATGTCAAATCAGGAAATATTAAATGCTGACATTCTGCCACAGAAAGGAAAATATTTACAGGTTCATAATGGTTATCAGGATTTAACTTTCTGCACTGATTCTTCTTTAGAGTTTTTTTTTTAAGTCACTTTAATTCTTGTGAAAGGTATTGGGGACTAAATTATCTGCTAGTGTACATCAGCACAGCTCCATTGACTTCACTGGATTCACACCAGTTAAGTATCCAGTTCCACTTCCTCCCCATTGGAAAAGGAGTTTATCCACGGAACAGGCCAATGAAGGAGCATTTCTAGAAAGAAGTCAGCTGAGTATCCATCGCTGATCCCTCTACGGAAACAACCAGCAATGGTGCCAAACACGAGGGTGAATTTTTGTGAGGCTCACCATTAGGTTCTGGACTGACACCACCAATTAGTTCAGACAGAGCAGAAAAGGCTACCCAATACCACTGAATTTCACTCTAGCTCCCTAAACCACATTAATGTCACATTAAGCAGAAGTAAATGTTAAACAAAATTCTATATGCTCATGAAAACATAAGAATGGCCAGATCAATCATCCGTCTAGCCCAGTATCCTGTCTGCTAACAGCGCCCACTGCCAGACGCTTCAGAGGGAATGAACAGAACAGGGCAATTTTGAGTGATCTGTCCCCTGCTGTCCAGCCCCAGCTTCTGCAATTGGAGGTTTAGGGTCTCCCTCAGTTCACCAATCAGTGAAGTGCTGCTGAAAGTATACCAAGGGGCTCTCCTCAAAAAAAACTTTCCATGTGTGACATCTTCTGGGGAAAATACTCTTCCTTCCCTTCCTCTCCAAATCCACCCCACGCCTTGCCCGCCCCACCCCAGCCAGCTGCCCAGGTTTTGGTGGCATTTCTCAAGTGAGAGAAAAATCAATGATTCTTCTACCCCCACGGTCTCCTCAGCAGTGGGTGTTGTGGTGGCTGTTGGTGTGGGAGGGGGACAGGTCTAGGGAAGGCAGCGTCCCCTAGTGAGTGAGGGGTGGCGTTCAGGGAACCCTGCCTGGTGCATGTGGGAGGGGTGGAGGGAGAGCTACTTGCAGAGTGAGGCTCCACTCAGCATAAGAAAAGGATCCAGAATCAGGCCCAAAATGGTAGCACTGTGACAAACGGCTGCCCGGGTTCAGAAGGCGTCTCCCATGCTTTCCTTGCACTCTGGATTTTACCTGCTTTCCACCAGGCGAGTTCCTTAGGAACCTTCCAGCCCCAGGCAGACACCTAGAGTCAGGTGACCTGTGAAACCCCAGCCCTTGTGAATGGAGCAACAGACTGAGCCCTCACGAATTACGTTGCAAAATGGGGTGTCCTACTCGAATGTCTGGAAATATTAAAGCAACAAGGGTTCATAACATGAGGAGCTCACCGAACTATTAATGTTTCTTTATTTGAAAAGACAACTCCTCCCGCCTTGTGTTCCTTTCAAGTTTTTCCATGTGAAGTTATTCATTCCATTCAGATGAAGTTATCTGGAGAGGATTCAATATAGTACTTAGACATCTGTATTCAACACCAAACTGCCTTCAGATATACACACACAACTCCCACTGACTTCATGAAAGCTGCATATGTATTTCTGGAGTCAGAATTCCACATTTTCCCAATCCTCTCTCCAGGACCCAGGGACATTCTGCATGTATTTCCTTCACACCACAAACAGGACTAATTAAAAGCACCTCCGGCGACGGGCTCACTTAGCCGTTGCGGTCTAATTGTATACCAATCAGTATTTTCCTGCTCAAATGGTATCAAGGTGCTATACCCCCAGTTCCTCTCTCTCGGTATGCAAATGAACAAGTTAAAGAGGAGCACAGATCCCCGCAGACAGAAATGTAAGTCTTTTTTATGCTAAACAGCTACATTGTTCTAGGTCCCTCATCCTCCAGGGTACTATTAATAAAAGGATAAAAATAACGACCAGCCTCTTGGTTCACAGGTCGCTGACACTTCACAGCATAATAGCTTTGATCTGCATCCGTCTGGAAACACGAATCCAGGCTCGATTTGCATGAAAATTATTCATGTTTAATAATTGAAGGAAATTTTTAATTTTTAATCCATAGTGTTCTTTTCCCATTTGTTAAATCTGTGTTGGAGCAGAACGGAAACCGATGAATGCTGGCTCTCGATACCAGCAGGATCACAAGTTACGTCCCTTTTCCACAAGATGGCTGCCATCAGCTAGATCAGCGACCAGCCCTCTGCCAGGAGATGGGCCCACTTTGGGGAGAGGCACTATCATATATTAAAGAGATCATTTCTTAGACTGTTAGGGCCTCAGGGCACGGACTGTGTCTTGATCTGTGTATATACAGCACTTAGCATGCTCGGGCCCTCATCTTGATTGAGATCTGTAAATGCTACTGTGATATAAATCTTCAAGTCTATGCAAAAAGCTACATTATAAGAATGTTAAGGCTGAAAATTCAGGTACCCCAAAGGTTAGGAAATGCCCAAATTAGGATTGCGTATGCAACCTTAACCCACACCCGCATTAATCCATTATGAGAGTTCTACCCAGCCCCATGGAAGATGTCTGCAGCACAGCCAGGTAGAGAACCTGCACTGCTTGGTGTCCCTCTCATGATGCAACCTATGGCAGGGGCCCTATACAACCCAGAGCACATGTATCATAATGCTTCTGCACAAGGAGGACAAGTTAAGGTTGTGCCAGTAGAAACGCCTGAAAACAAGAGTTTCTTTAAATAGGGCACGGAGATGCAGAAACTTTTTTCCTTTATTCTGGAATAAAGCACGGCAAATAGCTTCTGCCTTGACAAAAACTACAAAGCACCTTTTGGGCCAATGTCTTTGGGCGCCTTGTATAACCTTTACCAGGTTTTTCATGCTGTGTCTCACCGTTCACTTTTAACCTCTTCTCAGTTGGTTGCCTCAGAAAAGTCATCCTTCTTCCCTTTTCCCATACCTCTGTGCTTTGCAAGCTAGCATCAGAGCTAGGGGAATATTCACTGATTAGAAAATATTCAAAACTCTTATACAAACCTCCTACAGCTAGGGATGCTTCAGAGCGGAATCAGGGAGAGTGGTGTAACAGAAGAGCAAGCACTCAGAGACCCGCTGCTTTAAGGTCAAGAGACTTACTTAATTTTTTTCATAACAACTGGCAAAGAGTCTCTGTTTTTTGTTTCTTGGAACCTTTGTGTTTACCCCTTTGAAAAAGTAATAGGGAAGCTGAGGACACGTCAGCACCTTGATCAGCATCCTGCTGCCACATTAGGAAATTTAAAAAGTTACCCAGTAAAGGCTCACAGATCCAAATTATTCTTTCCCAGCTCCCCGCTAAAAAAATAACAACACATTTTCTGTTTTAAAATATTCCTCCAAAACCCCAGCTAGTTTTAAAACTGACCCACGGTCAAATTCCAAGTACTTCAAAGAGGAGAAAACTTTTGAGCTTCGATCCCCTGTGAGCTCACAAGAATGGATCAGTAGGGAGAGTGGAAGGGAGGAGTAATGCTGCAGATCCCTGGACTTCTCATTCCCAACAAATTCAGTGACCTGGGTTTGCTGATGGTGAAAGTAGTCCTGCTTAGGACATGGGGTGGTTGAAACTCTTGCAACTTTAGTTGGAGTAAGACAGTTTTATTTAACTTTCTAAAGCTGTCTAAAACATTTTCTAAGAGACCAACTCAGGGTGGCTTGCAGGTCTAGCTACGGCACAATGTTCTGTAAACAGAACAATGACAAAAATCCCTGAGAGCTGACAGCAGTGACACAAATTCTGTGCTTGGAGATGCCCTCAGAACTTCCAATGGACATGGGTATCAAAGGACAAAATATGGCCCACCAACTCTTTAAGGGGGAAGTTCTATTTCGGGTATCACCATAAATTCTGAAAGGCACAGACAATACACCTTGATCATGCTGTGCAATTTTTAATCTGCCTTTAAACTATTTCTCTGACAAGAAATAATTGTATCAAACACCAGGCGTTAAAGATGGCCATGGAGCCATCTTTCTGGTGTCAGGGGATCACAGTTCAGGAATGTCACCCTAATCAGGGCAGTAGTTGTGCATATGCTTAATGTAAAAATATCCAAAAGTGCTTTACAAATAGATATGCAAATTATACACTGAGGTCACTTTCATCCAGCACTTCATCCAGCTCTGGGGTAAAACATGGGAGTTGTTTAACAATGCACTATGACACTTTTGGTCAGAAGTGAAGAACACTGCTGTACCCAATTGAAATATGGAGGGAATTCAGACAGAATGTTAGCAGCAGTGTTGTCAGCTGAGGACCAAGCCCTCAGCATCACATTTGATGCACTTATGCTGTATGATCCTTTGACTACAGTAATACAAATAGGATGATATAAAGGGCAATTTATCATGGATGGCAGAGTACATGCTTACAAAAACAGCTGACCCCTTACTTTAGAGTGAAGGTAGCAGGCAACAATTGGTTTGAATGGACATACTATTTATGCAATCAGACCTTCCATCCAGCAATTTAAGGAGAATTACTGCAAGGCTCAGGTAGACTGTGAGGCATGACGCCAAAGTCTGAATGACTTCAGCTACTTAAGTGCAATAACTCCCCAGAAATGCGGCGCATTGAGTGTCATATTGCCATTATGAAATGGAAATGATAAAAAAGAAAATAAGTAAAAAAGGTCATAACGGTCCATTGAGTGGGGAGTATTGACATAAGCATGAAATCACTCTGCTCTCAGCTCAGATCATAAAAATATGTTGCTTAATTGAAAAGCCAGCTTTTCTGAAAAGGGTAGGTGCTCCCTTGAGCTGCAGCTACTTAAAAGGTCTGCTGCAGGAGTCAGAATGGCTCAGGATTAAACTGGCAGGATCTTGACAACTTCTACAGGCTGCAGGCTCCGGTAGAGTTCAGAAGTACACAGAGGCTGCAATCTTGCCGAGGTTGTAGGGCATGGGATGGGGGGAGAGAGACAGGAGAAACTGGTCTTCCCTAGTCAAGGGTTTGGAAGTAGAGTAGGTCCCAAAATGGGGTCCAGCAACAAAGGCTCAGAAGCAAAAGACCGGACCTGTCAATCTTTCTACAGCTGACTGGGAACAATATGGCTGCCGGGAATGCTGAAGAGATGTCAAAGAATGGTGATACATTTGTTAAAATCAGAGAGACAATAAATCCCATCCAGAATTATACTGTTCCCAATTTCCAATATCCTAACCTCAGATCATTGTTTCCCCCTCTTTATAGTCCCAAAAGAGAATCCACTGAAGTTTCCCTGCATAAACCCTAACAAACCTGCTTAAGAAAGCATTAAGGTGACACACCTAATTGCTCAAAAGTCAGGAAATGCCAAAGTTAAAGGTGCACTTGTAACTTTAATCTTGCCTCTTGTGCAGATTTATTACAATGCTCTTGATTATGTGGTCCAAGATAATTTCTCCATTAACACAAAATCTTCCACTACTGTAGATTCACATGTACAGCACTTCCTACTCGGTATATACCAAACAGAATCCACTGAAGCGGTTTATTTACAAGGTGCACAGACAATGAGGGAACACCTCTAGCAGAGCCTGCTGCACAAGCAATCCACCAAACATGGTGCATCTTGCAAATCTGCAGAAAAAAATTGCATGCGGTCCTGCAGATGGAAACTATCCTAGCGTACATTACTTACCTGCATAAACACGTGCATAAATGGGGCATTCATAAGCAGCTTTCAGTTATGCATTGGACGAACAAACAGATTTTGTGTTTTTCGTTACAAGTGCATTTACTTTCCTAGCTCTGGTGCATAAAACGTTATTAAACACAAAACAAATTTTGGACACCTCATCAGTGACATAGCCCCCACACAACAATATATCGTGAATATATATCACATAGTAACAATGGGAAACATTTCCCAACGCATGACATTTTTTCTTTTAGCTTTGCTTATAATCTGCAATTTAACTTCTAAGGGATTATTTTTGATTCACAACAGCCTTTTTGCCTCTGATTTCCATCCAGTCTTCTACAAGCATGAAAATAAATAAATACATAAATACAGGCCAAAGGATGGCTAATTTACACACACTGGTTAGAGAGTACCCAGCAGCCTCCCTAGAATTAGGGTATCCTTCTTCCATGGATTTGTGTTTTGGCTGTTTCAAACTGCATCAGAAACTCAAGCTGGGATTTTCCAAGGAGACTATAAGAGTTAAAAGCCAAACTCGCATTGAAATTTGATGAGACTTGGGCACCTAACTCTTTTGCCCTTTTGAAAAACCTGGCCTCAGTGAACAAGTAATAAACCCAGAGGCAAATTTTAGCATTTTTAGGACTCTTCTGCTTTAACTTATGCCCCCTCATTAGTAGCTTTCCCTGCTGAGCCACACTTTCTGTCACCTCGGCATGTACGTTAACACTCATTTTGATCACCCAGGGAATGCCAAATCAATTCACATTTCTCTACCTTGTCACTGACACTGCAGTTTCCGTCAGCACAGAACCAGGCCCTGGGAATTCCTTAGCCCATGGAAGAGATCATTCATGACAACCAGAGGTTTTGCTTCAGGGTTAGAAAGTTGGAGAAAAATTCACCAGTGAAATTAATTTACTCTCAACACAGATACTTTTCCTAGTGAATGTTCAGTTGAAGCAAAATGTATTCAACAGGGGAAACTTGACTGTTCATCATGAAAATGCCCAAACGTTTTGCTTTCTGTCAATTTGTTAATTTCTGAAATTAAAAAGCAGCAACTTTGGGGTTATCTGATTTGCTTTCTGGTGTCTGAGCAGGTATATGATTGTCGTGCTCTTCTCTGCAGTTCTCAAAAAATATAACTTCTGGACTGGGAATATTTTTGCAGTGTTCTAGGTTGGAGGATGTAACCAAAGCAAAAATCATATGGGAAGAGTGACAAAGCAGGAAATACTTATTCAATATATCTGATGAACTAGACAACTTCAGACTTATTGCTCAGGGCTGTATTACAGAAGGACATGGACAAAACCCTACAAAGACAGCAACAATGGCTGGCAAGAATAACCAGGCCGCTGGAGGAACAATATGTATGGTCCAGTGCTGGTCATTTTTCAAGCGGCTCAAAATATTTAGTTACAAACTTGGAAAAGGTTTTCAATATACTGAACAGAAAGGAAATAAAGCCCAAGAATGTTTCCCTTGGCAGTAATAAAAGAAAATTCAACAGACTTGTTCCATTCTGATTTACACTCTACTGCAAGTTTTTAAAAAGGACACCATCCAGATAGGCAAGGCTAAAGTTATGCCTCTCATATGTGGCATAATATTCTTACGTTGTCTGTAACATTATTGAAAGTCACCAGATGGTGCTACTATTGCAAATGGTCTTTTCAATTTCGTTTCTCTTAATGCACTGGGTGTTAGAGCTAAGAAAAATGCCTTTTGTCAGCTGTGCTGCAGTTCTTTTTCCGTTACTGCCAACCCCAAACATAAAAAAATAAAGAGAGAGTCAGGTCCCAAAAAATCATGAGATTGTTTAGCTAATTGTGAGAAATTAAAAAGCAGCAACTTTGGGGTTATCTGATTTGCTTTCTGGTGTCTGAGCAGGTATATGATTGTCGTGCTTTTCTCTTCAGTTCTCAAGCTAATTCTGGTGGATGGGTAGTAGAGTGGTTGCCATTAAAAAGTTAAGCCAGCTACCATACAGCAATACTGCCTACCTTTCCCTATGGCCGGAAGAGGGAACAGGGTAGTATAGTAACTGCGGTAAATACAGACTTTTTTCAGTGGCAACGGCTATATATTAAAATGTACAAGAATCCCATTTCTCATTCTCAGAATAGCCTCACAGTGAAGAAAGGATCTTTGTAAATTTCGACCTGGTGCCCCCTTGCTATGACAGAACAACGCGCTATTTGCATGCATGTTAATTCCGATGATTAAAGCCGGATGCTCCCAGTCTGGATTCCCTCTTCTCACACTTGTCATCACATAGGGTGTAGTTATCTGGTTTCACATGTATGCCAAAAACAGTTTTTAAATCACTGTTGAATTCCTTGGATCAGTTTTATTTCATTAATGGACACAAATATAGAAAGTTTTAAAAGATACATTCTTGTGACATAAAACTTTATGTCGCTTTTCTCTGGTCTAATTAACATACAGTGTTACAATGAACAGAAAAAGTCCTAATTAATTTTTACAGTTTTCTGTAGGAGGAAAATTCTTGTCATAATTTAGGACATTAACATGGAAGGAAACAAACAGAGTCATGTCGCCAGTCAATTCTTTAAAAGGCTAAAAAACAAGTTAGCAAAAATGAAAACCTAATTAAAACTAGTTAAGAGCTCCAGCCGCTTTCACTGCTTTCTTAAAAAAACTAAGGCCTCAGTTTAGCAAATATATAGATTTTAGACTCAGACTTTAAGGCCAGAAGGGACCATTGTGATTATCTAGTCTGACCTCCTGCACATCGCAGGCCACAGAACCTCACTCGTCCACTCCTGTAACAGACCCCTAACCTCTGGCTGAGTTACTGAAGTCCTTAGATCACGGTTTAAAGTCTTCAAGTTACAGAGAATCCACCATATATGGTGATCAATTAAACCCTGAATATGTGGGCAAAACCAGCAGCCAGACACCTGGGAAAGAATTCTCTGTAGTAACTCAGAACCTTCCCCATCTAGCCTCCCATCACCAGCTGACTGGGATATTTGCTACTAGTAGTCGCAGGTCAGCTTCATGCCATTGTAGGCATCTCATCATACCATCCTCTCCATAAACTTATCAAGCTCAGTTTTGAAGCCAGTTAGGTTTTTTGCCCCCACTGCTCCCCTTGAAAGGCTGCTCCAGAACTTCACTCTTCTGATGGTTAGAAACCTTTGTCTAATTTCAAGCCTAAACTTGTTGATGGCCAGTTTATATCCATTTGTTCTTGTGTCCACATTGGCGCTTTAAATTAAATAACCCCTCTCCCTCCCTGGTATTTAAGCCTCTGATGTATTTATAGAGAGCAATCATATCTCTCTTAGGATTACATTAAACAAGCCAAGCTCTTTGAGTCTCCACTCATAAGGTAGGTTTTCCATTTCTTGGATCATCCTAGTAGCCCTTCTCTGTACCTGTTCCAGTTTGAATTCATCTTTCTTCAACCTGGGAGACCAGAATTGCACACTATTCCAGATAAGGTCTCAGCAGTGCCCTGTATAATGGTACTAACACTTCCCTGTCTCTACTGAAAATATATAGCTTTAATCACATTAGTAGCTCCATCTACTTCAATGGCACTAATCCCAGCCCTAAAGTTACACATGTGCTTAAGCACCTTGCCGAATCGGGGCTGAACTGAAAGCTTCATTACCGATTCCTACTCCTACATATGCAAAAATTTGTATTGAAAATTCATGTTTGCTCTTGTTCCTTCGGATCTAAAAGCCTGTAATCCCTGCATTTTCTGAGCATAATATGGTGTAATCCAAAACAAGATCTAATCTCTACCAGTGTTTTAAAAGGAGCACTGAATAATTCTAAGAATTTGAGTTTGAGACAGATCACTCCATCCATGATTAATCCTCAAATGCTGTTTCACTTAGTGTTTACAAGTTGTATGCAGGTTTCTGCTGCCTTGCTGATGTTTATAAGGGTCTTCTCTGCAGGGTAGAATGGGCAGATAAAGCCACCGTACATGCCCTGACTCATTCCTTCTCCCCACTCCTCCCGTGTGGCCTCTTCAGCAGTTGTACACAGATAAGATACTTACTAAACTCCTCCCTGACACCTGACCAGAGACCTGGGCTGTGAAGAACACCTGCCCTCCCCAGACTCTCATTTGGCCCATGTAGGAATCTGGAAAGGGAGGAATGGGGCTCCCCCTGGACTTGTTCCTTCACCAGTTACAGTCATTCCCTGGCCCCATGCAAGGGTCCACAGAGCTGAGGAGTTAGATGGGGAGCTCCCCACCTGCTCCCCCATCTTCCGCAATTACCAGTGATCCCCAGCCCATTGCAAGGGAGTAGTAAAGAAGGAGTTCCTACAGCTGCTCCCAAGCTCACCCCATAACTCCGGTTCCACCCCAGCTCAACATAGGGGCCCTGGTAAAGGTACACACTTTCTAGTGAGCTGCTGAAGTCATATATCTGGGTATTTGTGCACCTCTTTGAGAAGTCATGTTACAGGGAGGAACAGGAATAGGTACAAAAGATAGGGTTTACGGTGGGAACGTACGGAAGGGGATAAAGAGGATAGAGAAGGTGGAGGCAAAGGCTATGAGAGTGGGGTATCAGCTGAGATGCAAGAGGACAAGACTGCGAAGCCAAATCAAAGGCTACGGGGTGCGTCTATATTCACCCAGGTGAAAGTCACCCCGTACAGAGGGACTGCACGAGACCTACACACCACTTACATCTGCTGGGCACAAGCGTGGACCTCACGCAAGTGACGAGCAGCACTCATAGGGTACGTATACACTGCATGCTGCTATGGGTGGCGTGTAATATACAAACAGAGTCCCCCTCACACAGGTATAAATAGCAGCGTGGCTGGCGAGTCATGGCTTAGGACAGTAAGGCTGTGTGTCCTACAGGGCTCCCTCCTCACCTGAGCCATGCCTCCCTGCTATCTTTAGTCTCTCACTGCCAGAGTATTTCACTGGTACCTGCAGTTACCCACCACAGCATGGATGCAGCCTGCTTTTCACTGTGGTGTGTAGCTACACACACCCTACCTGCCACCGACACTGGTGCCTGGTGCAGGTGTAGCTATAGGGTTCCAAGTAGCTGGAACAGAAGCCAGGGTGAGTGCAATGAGTTGGCTGTTCTTGCTTCACTTTTGCAGCCCTTCCCCGGCATCCCTCCCAGTGACACCCAGACACCACCAGGCTGGTCTACAACCATGAACCTCCAAGAGCCCCCAGCCTAAGTTCTGTCTGCTCCCCACGCTGGTGCACTAGCTAGGGAGAAGGGCTCCCTGTATCTTCTCCCTCACCAGCTCATCCACACTACAGCAGCCATGTCCTGGTTCAGCATCTTGTCACTAAGAGCTAAGCAAAAAGTTTGAAAGCAAGTGCCTCCTGCAGCTGCAGCTAACTCTTGCTCTGATTATTATTATTCTCTTGTCAGAAATGTTCTTCCCCTAATTATATCTGCCCATCCGCACGGCAGGCTCGGAAGCCATTTACTTCTAATTGTTCAGTTCGTACAGTGCCCCACATTTTGAAATACAGCCCCTGAAATTTCTAATAAAAATAGTGTGTTAACATCTCATTAGGTCCACTTGGAACACTAAAAATGTGGTCCCATTATAGTCTAGGCAACCGTCTGACTGCTAGGCAATTAACCCCACTGTAGTTCATCCATTTATTATTGATATCCCACACACAGAAACTTTGTTATGTCGAGTTAAGGCCGCTAGACTTCTCCAGCCCCCAGCATAAGCTAGTACGAGCCAGGAAGTAAGCGGCTGAGTCAGCTTTCCAACAGTCTCGTCTCAAACTCTGCAAACTCCCCTTCCACCAACGACAGCCCATGTCTCTCCGGCCTCATCTGGAGCAGCCAGTGGGCAACCTTAGCTCCAACCATGTTTATTGCTATGGGCCACATTCTGAGCTGGTGTAAATCACTGTACTTCCACCCCTGCAGGTAGGGAAGCCTTCTTATTCCTTATTCTTACACCACACAGAACACGGTGAAGCAGCTTCCTCAAAGTCAGATCGGAAAGCCCGTAGGGATGCTGGGAACTGACCCAGATCTCCTCAGTCCCAGCCCACTGCTTTAACCACAAGACCATCCCGCCATCAACACTCGCATCATTTCCAAGGCATCCAAATTTCACGCTCAACACGCTACGGTTAAACCAGAGCGGCTACACTGAAGTCACTCTGGATTCACGCCAACCGGGAGCAGAATTGGGCCCAGCAGATGCTGTACAGGACGGGAGCCGCCAAGGGCAGCTTCTGACCTTTGGGTGTTGGTTAGGTAAAGTCAGTATCAGCTACGTCAACACCACCACCGAGATCAGCCAGCCGCCGGTTTTCAGCTGCGTTCACCTCCTCGAGAGGGCGCTGCCTCGGCGGAAGCTGCGTCACTGTGGCTGAGAGCTCTCACGGAGCTGAGCTTTCACGAGTTATCAGATTATTTTAGACACCACAGGCACTTCAGGGAAAGGGTTTAACTCCTTCTATGAACCAACTGTAACAAGCCCAGAGAAGCTGGCAGCGGAGATCACAGAGCAGGGAGTAAAATCTCCTCCCTTGAGAACACGACTGAGGCTCTGCACATGGTAACTGCAGACACTCTAAATAAAGCCAGACGCTGGGAAGTAAACAGGACGCTACCAAATAACAGCAGCAGCAACCCGCACTTCTCCGAGCCTTGCCGTGCGGGGATCCCAGAGCACTTCCCAAGCGCTAATTAGGCCTCGGCTTGTCTTGTCTGTATTTGCCTTATACAAGGAATCTATGGTGCATCAGCTGGATCTGTGGCTTTACGCCTAAATCCTGGACACAGCTTTAACACTAGAGGGCCTGATCCTGCAATCCGGAATCAAGCGTGTAGTCTCATTACAGTCAATGGGACTACTCCCATGAGTAAGGGTTGCATGGCTGGGCCTCCAATGTTCTACTGTTACATTCTCTTTTACAGGTTATTATACTGCCTCTTCTTATTCCTGGGACTGTGGGACTTTGAGGAAGCTGACAGGACGCCAGCAAATCCCTTTGCCAGCCCTCCCGCTAACTAGGAAAGCATTACACTCCTGCTGGCACACTGTGACGTGGTTTGTAACAGTGGTGGTCGGACACAAGCCGCCCACTGGTGGGAAGGGGCATTTCCTCCTAGGATCCTAAGCTGTAGCAGCTCCAGCCTTCTCTCATCCTCACATCCACTGTCCCTTCACATGGCCTATGACAGGGGCACCAAGCACGAGGAACGTATGCTAGGCTTATCCCATTTCTCAGCTTCTTACCAGTTTGGAGCACACACCAGTTAGAGTCCAGTTTTCAGCACTGTTGCACCCTAGCAGCTCCCACTGATAGCAGCTGGAACTGTGGCTGCTCTCAGCAATTCTACAGCCAGACTATCTTATGCACATGATGAAAGGGAAAACAGCTAGAGGAGGACACATTTCAGTTTTAAGCTTCTGAAGGACTAAGAAGTGATTTTAAAATTGTTAACAAAAGCCTTGATAATACAGGCATTACCACACTGGCACAGACCCATGGTCTGCCTCGTCTAGCATCCTGTCTGTGCCAGTAGCGAGCTCCAGATGTTTTAGTTTAGAGCAAGGTACAAGCAAACCTTGAGAGGTCAATTATGGAATAACCTGCCCATGAGAGAATCTTCTTCCTGGCCTCATCAGTAAAAGCTAGGTTTGTGCCCTAACATGCGAGGGTTTATATCCTATCTAATGTATATGTTCTCAATTTCCATACAACATCGAATCCTCTTTTGACTCCTGTGAACATAATTTTTGGCAGTGAATTCTTGTGACACACCATACCTCAAAATAACACCCTGTATGCAAAAAGAAAAGGAGGACTTGTGGCACCTTAGAGACTAACCTATTTATTTGAGCATAAGCTTTCGTGAGCTACACGAAAGCTTATGCTCAAATAAATCTGTTAGTCTCTAAGGTGCCACAAGTCCTCCTTTTCTTTTTGGGAATACAGACTAACACGGCTGCTACTCTGAACTCTGTATGCACATATTCACCACTGTTATAGGATTATATGTTTTGTACAATGCATGCCTGTAGTGAGGTGGTTACCCGCTCCTGCCCTGTGGGGCTTAAAAGCCAGCCCTGAGAGAGAGCTAGGGCTGAGGGCAAGAAAGGCTAGGCTGACTGGGGAAATGGCCGCAGCTGGGCCTATACAGGGGCTGCTAGGCTGAAGCTTAGTGAGTCTCTCTCTGTGTTCAGAGAGGGAAGGGCCTGGGTGTAGGGACCTGAGGGAATACCTAGATTTGGGCAGGGCTGAGGAGGAAAGGTCAAGGGAGCTCCAGTCTGGAAACCCCCAGGCTGCGAGGCCTAGATTAGGGCCTATTAGGTACTGGAGTTGCAAGGGGGCAGCCCACTGGTAGACAGAGGCAGCAGGTCCAAACCCCCTCACCTGTGATGAGTGGCTGATATACTGCAGTCTGCCCTGGGGAACGGGGCTAAGCGATGACTGGCAGTAGCCAAGGCTGAGGTGAGGTGGGGGTTCCCCGGGGAGGGGAGACCCTCAGGGATTGTTGGGGTTTACTGCCAGGAGGCAGCACCCCAGTGGGAGACGGCACCGGGTCCTGGGAGGGACTGGGGCCGGTGGTAAGGCAGATCACCAGACGGCAGAGGGCGCTCCAGAGGCTGATGAGCTAATTCCCAAGGACAACCAGCAGGAGACGCTGCCGGGTGAGTCTGGCTCTATTACAATGCCTTGTGAGGTATCATCTGAAAAGTCATGATCTGTTGAGCATTACTGTCCTATCACATTGTACGTATTACTGTTGTATGTAAAGTTATGAAGTTTTGCTGTGTGTGTTACTGAAATATGGTGTGAGTTTGGAAAACACCCACTGCTGGCCTTTCGGTGGCAACAAAGGTGCAACTAAGACCCACAAGACAAATTTACATCAGGACTAGCCAGCCATGTGTTGATGGCCCATTAAGGACAATCCACTCTCCCAGTGGGCCCCTCCCGAAGACTCCTCCATTAGCACGTAAACAATGAAGGTCCAGTGACTCAGCAGTTGCGTAGCGTAGGTCAACTTACTGCAGTAGTGTAGACATAGAACATGTGACCCCCCAACTCCATGTTTGAGGCAGTATCTTTCCATGCACATGGATTGGCGATATCAATTGAGGACTGTGCTATCAACCCAGGGCCTCTCTCCTCCCCCATCTCAACACCTAGAAGCAAGAACATTTGGAAGACAAAGGGACGCCTCCTTGAACTGGAGAGAAGGGATGGTCCTAGACTTTCAAGTTCATGTGAACTGAATTCTGCCTGCAACATCCAGTAGGGTGAGAAACTGCTTGATTCAAATCTTGCTTATCCTGATAAAGTTTCAGATTTAGACTGCAATTTTATCTTCTATTTCTTATGTAACTAACTCTGACCTCTATGCCTAGCACTTATAATCACTTAAAATCCATCTTTCTGTAGTTAAATTTATTTTAATGTTTTATCTTTACCAGTTACTTTGTCTAAAGTGGGGAATCTGCTCAGATTACAGAGGCTAGGGCATGTCCACTACCCTTTGAAGGAGTGACAAACTAATGAGTTTACACTGATCAAGAAGGTTTAGAGCAGTGTAAGGCTGGAGCTGGGGGGGATTTGGTGGTGTCTCCCTGTGTATAGTTTGAGTGGCTGTGAAAACCTGCCTACACTTTGGGTGTGCCTTCACATACTACTGGCTGTGTGAGAGCGAAGCCTAAAAGGGCTGATGGTCACTAGCAGAGCAATGTCAGAGGTACCCTGGTCCAGAGTGTTTAAGGGGAAACAGCGGTCCCACAGTCCAGCTTGTCCCCCGGGGGGTGTCACAATTCTACAGGTTAATTACACATGGAGTAGTTAGCAACAACGTTAGTTTTGAATGTGTCACTTTTTAATGTCCTTGAATGTCCCTATTCTTTTATTATGAGAACTGTTAAACAGGAGGCACCTGACTTCTCTATAGCATTCGTTAACATTGGGTGCTTTCCCAATGCCCCATCTCTAAAGGAAGCTGGTCCAAGCTGTTCTCTCTCCTCTTGTAAGGCAGTCTCTCCATGGTGCTAATTACTATTGTAGGCCCCTTTTATTTATGCTCTCTCTTTTGAGACAAAGCGACAACCCATATTCCAGGTGAGGGCAGAGCATTGATTTCTTGTTTGGAAAAAGGTATGACTTTGATATCCCCTTCTCAGATGTTCCTGTGTAAAAGTTTTAACACTCGAGCACCACAACAGGTACACTTAAAACCAAAACAAAAACCAAAACAAAAAACAAAACCAGCTTTCTGGGGAGAGGCTCTGATACCAAACATATTTCCTGTGGTTTTATTCCCCAATATTTGGATTTGGCAGCATGGCCATTTTGAATTAGCGTGGGGTACGTGTCTCCTGTGAAACCTGGTCTTCCTAACGACAAACAATATTCTGCTCTGTGTATAACAGATGTGAGGATGTGTTGAAAATTTAATAAACAGTAAGTTAAAAATGCAAAGAGTCAATTCTGGAGTAAATGGTAAAAGAACACAAGTTTCTCTAAAAGAATCATGGGGACAGGGATGAATGAGGGCACCAAAAAGAGAGGTGTCCATGACCTAGTATTACCACGGGGTGCCTGAGAAACCAAAAGGGAGATGATACACACATAACAGGAGAGATTGGAGGCATTCGTAGCTCTCCTGCAGCTACAAGGGGGCTCTGCTTTACACGGATGGTGAATTAACAGTAACAGTGAGATGTTAGTTACCCCTCTCAGGTCGGGTTGACAACTTTCTAATCGCACGAAACCGAACATCCCTGCCCCGAGGCCCCACCCCCAGCTCACTCCATCCCCCTCCCTCTAATGCTCCCCCACCCTCCCTTGCTCATTTTCACCAGGCTGGGGCAGAGGTTTGGGGGGCAAAAGGGGGTGAGGGCTCCGGCTGGGGGGAGGGAGTGTTGGCTCTGGGGTGGGGCCAGGGATGAGGGGTTTGGGGTACAGAAGGGGACTCCAATCTGAGACAGGGGGTTGGGCTGAGGTGTGAGCTCGGGAATGGGGCTAGAAATGAAGGGTTCGGGGTGTGGGATGGGGCTCTGCTTACCAGGAGCTAGGATTCACGATGTGACGGAGAGACTACCGAGACTCATCAAGCCCTCAGATCGCTACCCCTTCCTGCTTCTCCACGTGGGCACCAATGATACTGCCAAGGATGACCTTGAGCTGATCACTGCAGACTACATGGCTCTGGGAAGAAGGATAAAGGAGTTTGAGGCGCAAGTGGTGTTCTCGTCCATCCTCCCCGTGGAAGGAAAAGGCCTGGGTAGACACCGTCAAATTGTGGAAGTCAACGAATGGCTACGCAGGTGGTGTCAGAGAGAAGGCTTTGGATTCTTTGACCATGGGATGGTGTTCGAAGAAGGAGGAGTGCTAGACAGAGACGGGCTTCACCTAATGAAGAGAGGGAAGAGCATCTTCGCAAGCAGGCTGGCTAACCTAGTAAGGAGGACTTTAAACTAGGTTCACCGGGGGAAGGAGACCAAAGCCCTGAGGTAAGTGGGGACTTGGGATACCGGGAGGAAGCACGAGCAGGAGAGCGCGAGAGCTCCTGCCTCATACTAAGAAAGCAGGACAAACAGCAAGTTATCTCAAGTGCCTATACAGAAATGCAAGAAGCCTGGGAAACAAGCAGGGAGAACTGGAAGTCCTGGCACAGTCAAGGAATTATGATGTGATTGGGATAACTCACATGACTGGAGTACTGTCATGGATGGATATAAACTGGTCAGGAAGGACAGGCAGGGCAGAAAAGGTGGGGGAGTTGGATTGTATGTAAGGTTTCAGAGTAACAGCCGTGTTAGTCTGTATTCGCAAAAAGAAAAGGAGTACTTGTGGCACCTTAGAGACTAACCAATTTATTTGATCATAAGCTTTTGTGAGCTACAGCTCACTTCATCGGATGCATGCAGTGGAAAATACAGTGGGGAGATTTATATACACAGAGAACATCACTGTGGCTTGCTGTGCTGTTCACAATCCTTGTGAAACCAAAGATAACCCATTTCCTGCAGGCCCACCTTGATTATTATTACAAAAGGTTTTTTTTTCTCTCCTGCTGGAAATAGCTCACCTTACCTGATCACTCTTGTTTCAGTGTGTATGGTAACACCCATTGTTTCATGTTCTCTGTGTATATAAATCTCCCCACTGTATTTTCCACTGCATGCATCCGATGAAGTGAGCTGTAGCTCACGAAAGCTTATGCTCAAATAAATTGGTTAGTCTCTAAGGTGCCACAAGTACTCCTTTTCTTATTGTATGTAAGAGAGCAGTATGACTGCTCACAGCTCCGGTATGAAACTGAGAGTCTCTGGATTAAGTTTAGAAGTGTGAGCAACGAGGGTGATGTCGTGGTGGGAGTCTGCTATAGACCACCAGACCAGGGGGATGAGGTGGACAAGGCTTTCTTCCGGCAACTAATGGAAGTTACTAGATCGCAGGCCCTGGTTCTCATGGGAGACTTCAATCACCCTGATATCTGCTGGGAGAGCAATACAGCGGTGCACAGACAATCCAGGAAGTTTTTGGAAAGTGTAGCGGACAATTTCCTGGTACAAGTGCTGGAGGAACCAACTAGGGACAGAGCTCTTCTTGACCTGCTGCTCACAAACCAGGAAGAACTAGTAGGGGAAGCAAAAGTGGATGAGAACCTGGGAGGCAGTGACCATGAGATGGTCGAGTTCAGGATCCTGACACAAGGAAGAAAGGAGAGCAGCAGAATACGGACCCTGGACTTCAGAAAAGCAGACTTTGACTCCCTCAGGGAACTGATGGGCAGGATCCCTTGGGAGAACAACATGAGGGGGAAAGGAGTCCAGGAGAGCTGGCTGTATTTTAAAGAATCCTTATTGAGGTTACAGGGACAAACCATCCCGATGTGTAGAAAGAATAGTAAATATGGCAGGCGACCAGCTTTGTAAGTGCACTCTCTATGCCATTACCCAAATCATTTATGAAGATCCTCACAAGCATAATGACCTTCCATTCCTTCTAGCAGGAATAAGTTACAAAACAGCAGGAAGTTTAACCTGCTTTTCCCCAGCATAGCCAGAGCATTCTGGGCCCATGTGTCTTATCACTCACTAACCACTAGAACTGTATTTTGCAAGCATGACATGTTTCTGAATTGAAAAGAGCACGCACAAAAGCCATGGAAACCAGCAGCAGCACCAGTCTCATTGTGCCAATTAATTATATCTGTAAGGTCAAATCCTACAGCAATATTTTAGTAATTGGAGAGGACAATATCCACAGTTCCCCCACATAATAGAGTTATAAAGATAATATTGAGAAAGAAGACTGCCTCTTAAATGATTAACTAATTTTCAGCAATTGGAAGGAAAGTGATTCCTTACATACCCTTCCAAAAATGTACAGCAAGCATGATTGAGCATTCCTAAATAGCCAAGCATTTTTAAAGTCAGGCATATCAATTTGTATGGTTTTTTTAATTTATTTTGAGGTAAAATTTATTAGCACTTTCTGAAAAATGCACATGCAGCAAATTGCTTTGCTCATCAAGATAAATCAAGCCACTTAGTCAAGTTTAGCTTCTATTCAAAATCTTTTGTTCTAAGAAAAGCACTGGCCTCAATAACTTTAAAGCCAGGCACCGATCTGAAACTGGCTTTTCAAGCCTCCCTTTCATTTAAGTACGTAGTCCTCTTTCAAGCTGTGACGTCTGGCACAATGGAGAGCAGACTAATTAAGAAGCAGGTTTCAGAGTAGCAGCCGTGTTAGTCTGTATTCGCAAAAAGAACAGGAGTACTTGTGGCACCTTAGAGACTAACCAATTTATTTGAGCATAAGCTTTCGTGAGCTACAGCTCACTTCATCGGATGCATTCAGTGGAAAATACAGTGAGGAGATTTATGTACACACACACACACAACATGAAAAAATGGGTGTTATCATACACACTGTAAGGAGAGTGATTGCTTAAGATGAGCTATTACCAGCAGGAGAGCAGGGGCGGGGGGGAAACCTTTTGTAGTGATAATCAAGGTGGGCCATTGCCAGCAGTTAACAGGAACGTCTGAGGAGCAGTGGGGGGTGGGGGAGAAATAAACATGGGAAATAGTTTTTACTTTGTGTAATGACACATCCACTCCCAGTCTCTATTCAAGCCTAAATTAATTGTATCCAGTTTGCAAATTAATTCCAATTCAGCAGTCTCTCCTTGGAGTCTGTTTTTGAAATCTTTTTGTTGTAATATTGCGACCTTTAGGGCTGCAATCGAGTGACCAGAGAGATTGAAGTGTTCTCCGACTGGTTTATGAATGTTATAATTCTTGACGTCTGATTTGTGTCCATTCATTCTTTTACGTAGAGACTGTCCAGTTTGGCCAATGTACATGGCAGAGGGGCATTGCTGGCACATGATGGCATATATCACATTGGTGGATGTGCAGGTGAACGAGCCTCTGATAGTGTGGCTGATGTGATTAGGCCATATGATGGTGTCCCCTGAATAGATATGTGGACACAGTTGGCAACGGCCTTTGTTGCAAGGATAGGTTCCTGGGTTAGTGGTTCTGTTGTGTGGTGTGTGGTTGCTGGTAAGTATTTGCTTCAGGTTGGGGGGCTCCCTGTAGGCAAGGACTGGCCTGTCTCCCAAGATCTGTGAGAGTGATGGGTCGTCCTTCAGGATAGGTTGTAGATTCTTGATGATGCGTTGGAGGGGTTTTAGTTGGGGGCTGAAGGTGACGGCTAGTGGTGTTCTGTTATCATCTTTGTTGGGCCTGTCCTGTAGCAGGTGACTTCTGGGCACTCTTCTGGCTCTGTCAATCTGTTTCTTCACTTCAGCAGGTGGGTACTGAAGTTGTAAGAATGCTTGATAGAGATCTTGTAGGTGTTTGTCTCTGTCTGAGGGGTTGGAGCAAATGCGGTTGTATCGTAGAGCTTGGCTGTAGACGATGGATACAATTAAGAAGCAGATTCTTTTCTCTCCAGGCTGAATTCTCTTTTAAAGTTCGCTCACAACTGTCTGATGAACAGCAAAGAGCAGCAGTTAAAATTCTTGACCCCTGCGGCAGTAGGAAGGAGACACTCTAATATTAACAGCACCTATTGACCGCTTCAGTGTCCTTGGTCACGGGCCCATAATTTCTGAATTCCAGCTTCTTTCCTTCTTGCTCATCTGAAATTGACATAGCATTTTGCACAATAACGTGCACATGAAAGGAGCAGACATTGCTGGGATGCTCTTTGTGACGCTACAGCCCATATTCCTCAGAGAGATGCTCATGAGATGAATATGACATAATTAAGATGGGGCATGTGAGGTATCATTGGAAAGGTTATGATTTACTGAATGTGATTATCCAATTTGTATGCATGTATCATTTCTGTATCTGAAGTTAGGAATATTGACTCTATAACAATTACAATTGTGTTTTCACCCAGGGAACGTCCAGCAGACAGCATGCAAACAGCCTGGATGGGCCATTAGGGAGAACAATGGGTCTTTGAAGACGCTAATCTCTGTCCTTCCTGAGAAGTTTCCTGGGATGCTGCTTTGACACTGCAGGGTCAGGTGATCATGTCACCGGGTACTGGACACCATCTTGGACTTCTAGTATTTCTCCATTAAGAGGGGGTGGGAGTCAAACTGGGAAACAAAGGATTCCCGCCCTATGCAAATCCTATTTAAGGCTAGGGAGTGAGTTAATCTTGGTTCTTTCTTCACTGAACCCCACCCAAGATGACTGCTGGAGACATCTAAGAAATAAAGACAAAAGAGAAGTGGCGGGGGGGAAGTATTGAACCCAGGCTGGGAATGGAGTCTGGCCTGTGAAGGATATTCCTGGAGTTTTAAGCTGCAAGCAAGAGCTGCCTGTCCACAAAGAAATTCTGCAATCTGCTCAAAACAACATTTAGGTTGAGAAATTACTGTTTGTAGCCAGTTTCTTTTGAGTATTGAGCCTAGTTTGCATGTTAGTTTTATTTGCTCTGTGATCTGCTTTGTTATCACTTAAAAAAATCTACCTTTCGTAGTTAAACTTTTATTTATTCTATAACCAGTTTCTGTAATTCATAACTGGGGGCGGGGCACATAACATGTGCATATCTTCCTCCACATTGAGGAAGGGAGCGAATTTCAAAGCAGATCTCTATACAGCGCAAGATAATAGCATTTTGGGTTTGCACCCCACAGGAGATGCGCACTTGAGTGCTGGGCAATCCCCGAGCTGAGTCTTCCCACACAGAGCTGATCTCAGTGTCTGTGTGCCTTTGTAGCTGGGCCCCCAGCACATTAGGTCCCACCCCGGAAGGGGGGACAACCTGTCACACTCTTATTCCTAAATTGAACAGGACGTTTGTTCTGTTTTCTTGATTTTTCCAGATTTTTAAAAGAAAGTTATTTTGGGGTGCCTCACTATTGCCCCATTTGAGACCTATAAATGGAACCTGGCTTTCCGGAGCCGTGCTCAAAGCTTTCTGAACAATCCAGGCTCCTTGATGGAGTCTCATGTTGAGCATTCAAAAACCTCAGGTCGAGGGAGCAGAAAGAGTCTCCACCCACAGCAGTACACGGGGTGGGCAGGTCTGCAGCCAGAGGAAAGGCCAAGAGGTGAGACGACCTCCTCTCGTGCGCCCCAGTTTTGCTAACAGTTATTATGCCCTCCCATCCCCATCCCAGCTGTTTAAGGTTTCACTCAGTCCAGTTCAATACAGGAGTTATTCTTTGCTGAATCTTAAAGGAAAACATGGTTTTACTGACTCTTCCCCTCCACTGTCCTCTGACCTGATGCAGCTTTTATACATTGAGCCTAACATTCCATTTCGCTTTTAAAATTAAGGCGCACCCATGCCCTGCCCAGAAGGTGCTTTGATGGAAGTACGATAGCTCTGATTCAGAGAGGCTCTTAAGCGCATGTCTATTTTAAAGGTATAAATATTCCCCTTTAAGTTAATGGTGTTACTCATTATACACCGGCTTAAATCTCTTGCTGCATTGGGAGCTTGCATGTTTGGCCAAGTTCTTAGTAAATTAAAATTTAGCTTAGTCTTTCTCTAAAGAAAAGTGCCGTGTATATCAATCAATATGGTACCACGATTATAAGGCTGCCAGCTTTCCCAGTAATACAGCAACTACTGCTCATGCATGGTTGAATGTATAATCTCCAGATCAATACACCTTTTGACTTATAAATAATTCTAACAAAAAGACCAAGGACAAAAAGGGGTGGGAAAAGTAAATGCCTTCTCCAAAAGGATACTGATGCTTTAAAATGTAATCCTGTCAAAATAAAGAATGCATATTTCATAAAGTATGTGTGGGGAAACCAACAGAATATATTATTAAACAGTGTTAAATATTCATCTCCATCATTAAGATGTTCAGACTCAGGTATTTTGCTACTGTGGAGGCAAAATGGTTGATAATATGCACAGCAACCCAGCAGATATTTATCGACTGAAAACGGATATTTTTACATACACAGAGAGACTCAGAGACTGAGACACAGACACACATGATGAGTTTTGGGGGTTTTACAGGCATGAGTTTGAATGACCATAGGTGGAGAAGTCAAAAATACAGGATAAATTCTGTTTCTCTCTTGAATAATCGCCATCCCACACGTGATACATACATACAGTACTGGAACCCAGCTTGGCTTCAGAAGCTGAAGGGTTGGAAAAGTTGGCGTGGAAGTCTCCCTCTACATGGAGAAGTGCCTCTGAACAGCCTATTGCAATCATTTTCCTCTGAGCTTGTACAGTGCTGCATCCTGCAAGGTGCTGAGCACGCTGGCCCTGCTCCAGCAAAGCTCTTAAGCACCTGCTTAACTTTAAGCTCCTTAAACACACAGAGCTGACGCAGTGGGACTGCACACATGCTTAAAGTTAAGCATGTGTTTAAACATTTTGCTGGGTCAGGGCAAGAGTGCTCAGCACCTTGCAGTACTGAGCCCAAAAAGAGCATCTAGCAAAGCCAGACTTAGTTCTATTCCTTTCTCAGCACCCTTTTTTCCTGCTAATTACATCACTCCCTTCTTTCTCTTTCCATTCTCTTACCCATCTCCCTCCAGTGATCTAACACTTTCTGTCTCAGACGTCTCCAATGCTGTTCCCCGCCTAGGCTCCCATTGCTCTCCAGTTCTTAGGGACAAGAGAACTTAGAGTTATACTAGATGACTGTGACAGTGAAACTGAAATTGAAACATAAAAGAGGCAAGGTGCTTCATGTTTGTAACTGAAGCTGTAGTAAATGATCACACAGCTTTTCCCATTTGAGAAACCGCTGGCAGGGATGTAATTGAGGACTATATCATCACAAACACGTTCGGGGGTCAGAGTTAAGGTTGAACTTCCTGACTCTTGAGCACATCACGATTCATCCTTAACATCCCATCACCATTGTTTTGTACTGTTTACAGTCCACTGCTGGGATGTTTTCTTCACAACATACTACATTCATCTCATTACACTGGACATTTTACTCAGTCATCACTATCCACCTCAAACTACTTACAGATTGTCTCTTCTGCTGACTAAAAATGTTCCACGATTGCAGTCTCTCTTTTTTCAGCAGGAACTGCTATTTAGAAGCACTACTGCACTGAATACTTTGATATGATACATTCCCTTATTCTGAAAATATGCTCATTATTAAAGCTTTTTCTCAGCTCGGCATGAAAAATACACAATTTTTTCAATAATTGTGCACTTTAAAATGCTACTACAAATTGCAAGGCAGCTGCTGGAAAAAAAATATTAACTTACTGTAGATCTATTTATGTTGGAAATTCACACTCCGCAGAATTTTCCTGTTAATTCCAGGAATTATTTTATTGCTGGACAGAGCTGGCATGCCAGTCCATGAGGGTCCTTTCAAAGACATGACCGCAAAGTAGCAGAAACACCCCAGGTACAAGAAGGCCCTGATTCAGGAAAACACCTAAGTACATGTTTAACTACATGCTTAATCTCAGTGATTTCAATGGAACTTCAGCATCTGCTTACAACTTTTCTGAATACGCAAAAAGAAAAGGAGTGCTTGTGGCACCTTAGAGACTCACCAATTTATTTGAGCATAAGCTTTCGTGACCTGATGCATCCGATGAAGTGAGCTGTAGCTCACGAAAGCTTATGCTCAAATAAATTGGTGAGTCTCTAAGGTGCCACAAGTCCTCCTTTTCTTTTTGCGAAAACAGACTAACACGGCTGTTACTCTGAAACCTTTCTGAATACGGATGCTATCCTGAATTGGGGCTGTAATGAGCAAGAGGCTTATTTGCGTTTTCAATCCCACTTTCAACATTTTTTTTTAATTCCATTTCTCACCCTTCAAAGATCTCAGGAACACTCCCTCCTGCAGGGAAGACTTGGGTAACAAGGCAAGCAAGTCTCATAGGAGTAAGTGCACACATGCAAGTATTTGAAAACACAGATCAGGGGATGCAACAGTGGATTTTTAAGTCCCAAGAAATGGAGAGAAGCAGGGGGAGGAGACATGGATTTGTGTTTAAATCCTCTGTGTCTCGGAGACTGGGACAGAGAAACTGAGCCAGAAACAGCCAGAAGAAGAGTGTTGCAATTACCAGTCAAGCTGTTTCTGAAGCGGTTTAGAAAGTTTCTATTAAAGGCAAGCAGTCTTGCAGGCCCCACACATAGTCACTGTCTGAGAGTTGAGCTAATCAGAGCTCAGTGCAGGGGAGGAGTTAAAGGCAGCCCTGCTGTGTACTCAGAGGCTGATTGAAACAGGACCAAGTAATGTGTCTGTTCTCATGCTTGGGCCCCAGTTAGAGCTGGACTTGAACTTGGGTTTCCCAGCCACCAGACTGTAAAGTCAGTCTCTCTTCAACAGAGATTGAGAGGAAGTCCGGTGTTTGGGGCACTCAACTGGGATGAGGGAGATTCAGGTTTAAGTCCCTGCTCCAAATGAGTGCAGTAATCGCTGGACCATTGGCGATTCTGGGGTCTCTCCATCATACACAGACCCCACCTCTTTTTTGGTGAAATCTTTTAAAGGTCTTGGCTCATCCCAGTGAGGAACAGGAAATATTATAAATCTCATAAATTTCATGGGACTGGAAAACCACTTCCCCGCCAACTCCTTTGCGGTATCTGCATCGCTTTGGATATAGTCACACCAGAAACCGAGGAGACCAGATAACTATTCACCTAAGGGCTAGAGTGCTGTACCCTAATCTAGGGTGACCAGATAGCAAACGTGAAAAATCAGGACGGGGGTGGGGGATAATAGGTGCCTATATAAGAAAAAGTCCCAAATATCGGGACATCTGGTCACCCTACAGGGACCCCCAGATTTTTATTTACTGACAAGACTCCTGGACAAGGTGTTTGGAAACAGAAGAGAGATGCTTTCATTCTTCTCAAGCCTCAAAGAGAATCCAGACGACACGCACTCCAGTCTGAGGCCCCCTTTACAGAAATGAAGATCCCCTCTCTGAACAAAGGTGAAAGGAATGCGAATGTGTGTGCGCGCGCACATGCTGAAGTGTAAATATTACACTGAAACCGTACCATGTAATACATGCAACAGCAGCAGCATGGAGGAAGTCTAAGATACGTCAGTAGATTGACTACTTAACAGTTCATGTTTAAAAGCTATTCAGAAGTATTCCAAATACTGTTGTTTACAGTGTCTGTGTGTGTATTAAAATGCCTCGGGCTTTGGTACTTATATGGCCCTCATGACTTCAGTATCATCAACTTGAACGTACTTATCCTCACACCACCCCCGTGCGGGAGGACAGTGCAGTTATCCCCATGATTCAGCTGGGGAGCCGAGGCACAGACAAAGTGACTTGCCCAGGGTCACACAAGAAGACTGTGGCAGAGAAGGGAATTGCACTTAGCACTCTCCTAAATCCCAGGTTAGTGCCCTAACTGCTGCATTCTCTCTTTTGAGAGCGAGGGAACATTACACTCCCCTTGGAGGGTGGAGCCTAGATTGCCTCGCCCCCCCCTCGCCAGAAGAACAGGGGCGTAGCCAGAAGTATAAAAGGCCGGCCCTGCAGCACAGTTGGAGGGGAGCCTGCAGAGCAGAAGGATGCTCTGCCGGTTTGGCCGCATCCCCAAGAGGAACCCTCACCGGGCTGTGCCCGATCCACAGACGCTGACGAAGACTGGCCCGGAGTGCCTGCCGCTGTGTACCCTGAGGAACCGGAAGAGTCCTGCACGCCAGAGGTACCAAACCGCAGGGTGGCAGGAAGCGGCCCGTGGTCAGCCACGGAGCAGCCAGCTGCAGAGCCAGGTGTGGCTCAGTCGGTGTATTGCAGCTGGATCCCTACTGACGCACGGGCAGTCAATCCGGCCCCTCCCAGGGCCCTGGGCTGGAACGCAGTGGAATAGGGTGGGCCCATGTCCCCCTGCCACCCCATCCCAGGGTGGCTGACCCCCTACACTGTGCAAGGAGGCTCTAGCCGTGAAGAGGAGCTTCCCTTACCAGCCCTGATAGACTGTTTGTTTGCTGGTTGCCTGAGCTCCGCCCTGGCCAAAGCCAGCCCTGAGAGACTCTGCTTAAGGGCTGGTTTCAGAGTAACAGCCGTGTTAGTCTGTATTCGTAAAAAGAAAAAAGAAAAGGAGTACTTGTGGCACCTTAGAGACTAACCAGTTTATTTGAGCATGAGCTTTCGTGAGCTACAGCTCACTTCATCGGATGCATAGCATATCGTGGAAACTGCAGAAGACATTATATACACACAGAGACCATGGCTTAAGGGCTGACAGCTTGAGCCACCCAAAACCAGGATAAAGCCTGCCTGGGACTATTGATTGCCCAGCCCTATTGTGGGCTCATGGCTGTCCTGTGGACTCTGGTCCTGGCCAGACAAGAACAGACTGAGTGGCCTCCCTCTGAGCGGGAGAGCGAGGGACCATTACAGAGCTGTTAAAACCTCCATTCAGCATTTTGCACACAACAGCCCTGAGGTTTACCCCCAAGGAATGCTCTCTGAAAAGGCAGGACTCTGGGCTGTGGCTTCAGCACAGATACACTCCCCTTTCCTGCACCTCAGTGTAACAGAGCCCTCCATGATATTACCCTCAGCAGCACCAGTTACACACATGCACACTTAGGCACATGCGTTCTTAAAAGTCTAGATAATTTGCCTGAGGCAGGCCCATAACAACCCAGTATCAGAGCCAAGAGTGGCATTCAGGAGCTCCTGATGTACAGGTCAGCGCTCTCTCCCCTCCACATTCTGTTTGTGTTTCAGACTTGAAGCACTGTCTTGCTCCTGCAAGGATGTTTTAAAGAGAACATGTTTCTTAGGAACCCGCAAAGCTATTCTTTGTCGACTTGCTGTCAAGAATTTAAAGTTTCATATCCGCTGAGAGGTCTGAGCTTAACGAACTAGCTCAGGCAAGCCGGAGATGGCTTTTTCTTGGTAACAGTGATGAGAGTTTTTACAGCCTCTGGAGGAAAAAAGAAGGACTGGCCCATTTTGCGCTACTTGAGCTGATCATTTTCTGTTTATCTTCCACTAGTGCTGGCAAAAGGAAACTCGTGGATCCCTGTCAGCATCAGTCACCGAGGAGTTGCTACTGAGTGTCTGACCCAAAGCATACGAAAAAGAAGGGTGAAAATGAAAGAAATTAACAAGCTGAGATCAGAAGTTATCTGGACATTTCTACCAAGTCTTTGAGAATCTGTGAAAGACTTCATTATTTCAGCCTGACTTATGGGATTGTAGAAAGTGAAATACCTGCCTTCAGATCCCCAGAGCCTGAAGCTGTAGCAAAGTTAGGGGTCTGTGCAACTGGAGAAGACAGAGTCAAGAAGACAAAGCCCGGTCTAAGGCTTTAGGATTATTTTAGAAAAGACAAATGATTGTAGGTAGGGAGGTTTGCAACCACAATAGTATCAACATAAACCATCCCAGTCTATGACCATATTCCCTTCATGCAGTTGCACTCCTTAAAACTCCAAAAGCAAACCATAAATGCTAAAGAAAATTAACAGGGCTGCTCTCCTGTCTCCAAATGGCCTATGCAACAGTGACAGGAATTAAGAAGAACAATTCACTTTTCACAAATAAATGTGTAATCATAGAACTGGAAGGGACCTTGAGAGGTCATCGAGTCCAGTCCCCTGCACGCATCGCAGGACTAAGTATTATCTAGACAATCTCTGACAGGTGTTTGTCTAACCTGCTCTTAAAAATCTCCAATGATGGAGACTCCACAACCTCTCTAGGCAATTTATTCCAGTGCTTAACCACCCTGACCATTAGAAAGTTTTTCCTAATGTCCAACCTAAACCTCCCTTGCTGCAATTTAAGCCCACTGCTTCTTGTCCTTTCCCCAGAGGTTAAGAATAATAATTTTTCTCCCTCCTCCTTGTAACAACCTTTTATGTACTTGAAAATGGTTATGTCCCCTCTCAGTCTTCTCTTTTCCAGACTAAACAAACCCAGTTTTTTCAGTCTTCTCTCATAGGTCACGTTTTCTAGACCTTTACTCATTTTTGTTGCTCTTCTCTGGACTTGCTCCAAATTTGTCCACATCTTTCCTGAAATGCGACGCTCAGAACTGGACACAATACTCCAGTTGATACCTAATCAGCACAGATTTCAGAGTAGTAGCCCTGTTAATCTGTATCAGCAAAAAAAACGAGGAGTCCCTGTGGCACCTTAGAGACTAACACATTTATTTGGGAATAAGCTTCCGTGGGCTAAAACCCACTTCATCAGATGCATGCTGTGGAAAATACAGGAGAGGCAGGTATAAATACACAGCACATGAAAAGATGGGAGCTGCCTTACCAAGTGGGGGGGGGGGGTGACATTTTGCTAGGAGCTGTGCATACACAGAGGATCAGATTCTGTGTGAAAGAGCCTTACAATCCAAAAGTGTCAAGACAAAGCGTGCGTGTGGGCCAGAGGCACAGAGAAGTGTTGCGATTTGTTCAAGGTCACAAAGCCGGTCTGTGGCAGAACTGAATCCCAGTTTACGGTCTTTTCCATTGGACCACGCTGCCCCTCAAACAATTCTGCGCAAAAATTGCTATGCTGTGTAATTTTATTTACCTCGAATTTAAATGTTGTGCACCATTTTCAGAGAATAGCCATTTTTCACAGCAAAAATCTCTTTTTTTTTGCATTTTGATACTAAAAGCCATCTTCCTTAAAGGGTCCTGGTTTTGCTTCAAAGTTTAACATTTAAAAGCTGTTAATTCCTATTTCAATTTTCCTCCAAATAAGCTCTCTCAATTTGTAGGGACATGGGAAACTTTGAATATGAGGTAATTTTGCATTACACTGAAAATTCATCATATGAAATATGTATGGCCTTTCATTTTCAGTTTTTATTTTATTTAATTTTTCCAGGAATTTATCCATGTTTATTACCACAACAACAAAAACAAGTGAAAATCAGTGCAAAAAATATTAATAATTTTTCTGGGTAAATATTAGGGTTTATTTGGTGGATGGAAAGACGGGGGGGGGGGGAGTATTCAGTAGATTAATGCTTTGAATTCTGTTCATCAATGTGGTTTGCCCCAGAACAAACACAAAACTCAACACACAACGCCACCTCTGAGTTTAAGAAAACAACATGTGTCTAGCCCCCAAATAAAACTTTTCGTTTGAATAAACAGGTTACTGTTGTAGACTTGTAAATATTTATAGGCTAATAGTTCTATTTAATAATTGGGCCACATCATTTGCAGCGCATACACTCAACTTCATCCTTTCCTCCTGTTTTTGTTTTTTTTAAAACTTTCAAATACTTCCTTGTGTTCTGGAACATATTCCGAGACAGATTTTCATTTTCTTCCCATTTTTGTGTGTCAAATCTTTAAACCGTTATCTGCTAACAGCTTGAAACGTCTACATGGTGGGCCAGTTGGAAGATTCATCAGTACGTTCAGAGACACATGCACTCCAGAGCTTGTGCGCGGGCCCGTTTGTGTATCTTCTAGACTAATACAGAGCCTTACTTCAACAGACAGCTTTGCATATACACACAGACTAATGTATTATCGTTCTACATATATCTCCTGCAATGTGTTGTATTTTCCTAATAAAACACATTATTTTTTATATATTTTGATGATACAAAAGAAGGGTGAAAAATCAGAAAAAAAATGAATAATACTTTTTGTAAAACCCAGGAATTTTTCAGTAAAAATAGGTTTAAACTGAAAATAAAAAGAGGCTCAGAAATGTGCCATACTGGACAATTCTGTAATGTGACACCCTTTAGCATATACCCTAACAATCCCCAAGGGAAAGCTGGGCACATTTGAAAGCTGGCAAGCAAAACAGACAGTGAAATACACAGATAAATGCATATGCAGAACAACAGCTGCTAAAGATCACACTGTAACTGACCCAAAACCAGGCAATGCCTCTCCTCTACCCAAAGCAGCTGGTGTGGACATTCTATACAGCGTCAGCCCATATGCAGCATAATTTGTAGGTACTTTTCAAAACCATGTACATTAGTTTATCCGAAGGTACATGTACATACAATACATGGCTGAATGAGAATTCTGCCACCGACAATGATTTACCCAATCCCTATACTCAGGGACAATGAAGACAGATAATGGTCACTTAAGTCCACTGGAGTCGAAAGAAAAAGCTGCCATTGACTTCCGTGGACTTTGGATCAGGCCCTCTGTGGATTGCAAGGGTCTGTCTTCGTTGTGAAAATGAATCCTCTCTCTCTAAAGAATACAACAAAATGGTGACTTTCAGCAACTGTTTGTGTTGTGTATATTTTGGCCTGATTTGCCATGGTTATGTTTATTATTTGTGTATACCTTTCTTCCTTTGCTGCCGCTGATTTAATGGCACTTTATATGCTTCAGCAATATAAAATACAATAAAAAGGACAATGACCCCCCCCAAAAAAAAAACTACAGAAAAAGCTTTTTTTGCCTATGTGGGGAATTTGTTAAAATCCCACCACAGAAAAATCCCACCGCAGTGAGTGTCATTAAAGTCAGTAAACATGCAACGCTGTGTTAAATCCAAATACCAGCCAGAGCCCACAGTCCTTGCTCAGATAAGGAGCCCATGGAAGTCAGGATTGCAGGATCTGCTCATAAAAGCTTTCAGTTTAAGTGATTTTAATTGAAAAGGTCAAGGCCAGTAAAAGGGCACAACATGTATTAGTAGCTATCTGTTAAACAAAGAACACTCAGAGACACACTAAGTTAAAGCTGTAAAGATCCCCTGTACCTCAGGCACACAGATGAACCTTGCTAATAGGTCTCCTAAGCTTTGTGTTTTATGGGCTGTCTCCATGCAGTCTGCATTCTTTGTTTAATTGCATATGAATGAATTAGCCATCAAGGTAAAGAGAGGGTGCAACTGAGAAAAAAGCAGCAGCAATTAAAAGAAAAAGAAAAGAAAGAAGTGCTGACATCTACATCTCTGTTGTCCAAAGCAACTGTTGCGTTTCCATGCCTCTATTGTGAACTTGGCTTTAATTATGTCCTGGTTTGTACATACACTGGGCAGATTCTCTGTTTCCCACTGCAGGCTCAAACACAAATCGAGATGAAATATGTCGTTAATGAGCAAACAACTTCTTTGCATGTTAAAATGCTTTTAGTACTATGTTTTACTGTGCGAAATGTCCTACTTAAAGTGGGCTAGAATTAAAACCAGAAGTGTAAATTGCCTCTCTCTCTTCCTCACTCCAGTCATAGTAGCAGATACAGAAAAGTTTCACGGCTGGCAAAACACTATTGCCAATTCTCACAATTTTATGATGAGTTCTGTGATATTTGTTGTTTCTTAAAGCCCCACCTCCTGGAATCAGGTGATTACATTAAAATCTCAGGTTTCAGAGTAGCAGCCGTGTTAGTCTGTATCCGCAAAAAATTATTAAAATCTCAGTGGACTATAGCCCTCAGGGGTGCAGTGAAAAGCTTAAAAATGCAACCCCCTAATGCTTAAAAAACAAGAGAAAGAATAAAATAAAAATAAAAATAAAAAGAACCCACAATGTATTATTTTTCAAGTGCTATGACTTAAACCAAGTTCATGGGGTTTTGGGCCTGAAATCATGACTTTTGATCCGTGGGGTTGTCAATACTGAAACCCACGTTCTTAGAGTTTAACAAGATAGCACAATATTTTGCAGGATTACCTTTAATTTTAAGATTGGTTTTCACCATGATCTCTGCCCCATTAGGACAAAAATCTGCATGAGTCCCACAATTAGTCAGACTGATAAACTTGAGCTAGAGAAAACATGGGGAAAAAAATCCCACATAGGCCCTTCCCCTCCTGGAGCCTTTTGGATTGAAGGGGCATCCTACTGCTTTGAATGGCCACACCACAGATCAGAGCAGTGCGATTACCCACTCTGCTTTTCAGGATGAATTTTTTGTAGGGCTGTCGATTAATTGCAGTTAACTCATGCAATTAACTCAAAAAATTAATCGCGATTAATTGCAGTTTTAATCGCACTATTAAACAATAGAATATCAACTGAAAATTATTAAATATTTTGCATGTTTTTCTACATTTTCAAATATATTGATTTCAATTACAACATGGAAAACACAGTGTACACTGCTCACTTTATATTATTTTTATTACAAATATTTGCACTGTAAAAATGATAAACAAAAGAAATAGTATTTTTCAATTCACCTCAGACAAGTACTGTAATGCAATCTTTTTATCGTGAAAGTGCAACTTGCAAATGTAGATTTTTTTGTTAAATAACTGCACTCAAAAACAAAACATTGTAAAACTTTAGAGTCCACAAGTCCACTCAGTCCTACTTCTTGTGCAGCCAATCACTAAGACAAACAAGTTTGTTTACATTTATGGGAGATAATGCTGCCCACTTCTTATTTACAATGTCAACTGAAAGTGAGAACGGGCATCTGCATGGCACTTTCGTAGCTGGCATGGCAAGGTATTTACGTGCCAGATATGCTAAACATTCGTATGCCCCCTCATGCTTTGGCCACCATTCCAGAGGACATGCTTCCATGCTGATGATGCTTGTTAAAAAAATAATGTGTTAATTAAATTTGTGACTGAACTCCTTGGGGGAGAATTGTATGTCCCCTGCTGTGTGTTTTACCTGCATTCTGCCATATATTTCATAGCAGTCTCGGGTGATGACCCAGCACATGTTGTTCATTTTAAGAACATTTTCACTGCAGATTTGACAAAATGCAAAGAAGGTACCAACATGAGATTTCTAAAGATAGCTACAGCACTTGACCCAAGGTTTAAGAATCTGAAGTACCTTCCAAAATCTGAGAGGGACAGGATGTGGAGCATGCTTTCAGAAGTCTTAAAAGAGCAACGCTCCGAGGCAGAAACTACAGAACCCAAACCACCAGAAAAGAAAATCAACCTTCTGCTGGTGGCATCTGACTCAGATGTTGAAAATGAACATGCATCAGTCTGCGCTGCTTTGGATTGTTATCAAGTAGAACCAGTCATCAGCATGGACGCAAGAGAAAATATGACTCATAGGGCTTTTCCCCTCTGGGATTCTCTCTTCTACCAGGGCTGGTCACAGGAGCCAACCTCCTTAGTCCTCTTCTGGGCTATGTGCTTGGTTTTGCTGAAGAATAGCTTGGAGGTTTCAGAGACGTGCACCGTGAGCTTGTGAGAGGGTGAGCGTCTGCATCCTCAACGCAGACTGGTTAGTAAGTTAAATGTGTGTTAACAAAAACAGAGCAATGTTTAATAGTCTGACTAAAAATCCCTTCCTCTCCCACCTGCTCTGCATCCACACCCCTGACTCCATGGTGTCCGCAGTCCAGCACAAGTTCTCCAGTCACCATTCAGTCTTCCAGCCCAGACACCACCTGAATTTCTAAGGCCTTGTTTACAGCCAAAAATTGCACTGGATTTTCTTACCTCACTACAAATGCCTCATGTGGACGCATTTACATCAGTTGAAGAGTACTTAATCAGTTTAGGATTAATCTAAATTGGTGCAGCTGGTGTGTGCAGATACGGCCCAATGTAAAACAAAACACAAATTTCTTCCCTGCCCTAGTTTGTTTTGGCCACTTGCTGCACCCTGCCTGCCATGTAGACTGTGAGTCTCTGAGGCAGGAACTGTCTTTGTTCTACGTCTGTACAGGACCAAACACAATGGGATTTAATTGATCTTTAATTTGGCCGTCAGGAACTCTAGTGTATGAATCACTGGCACCAGAAAAGAAACAGGGTGAAAGCACCTCTCCCTTTAGCCAGAGCAAGAACTTAGGAGCTGGACAAACCCAACATTGTTTGTGGGTCTCAAGAGATTGTCCTTCCCCCAATGCATTTTCTCCAGCCGTCGCCCTATCTTTCAGGGCTGTTTCTCCTACCCACAAGAGAAAACCCCCCAGACTGGTACAGCTTTGTGTGCGGACATTATGGCAACAGCAACAGCAAGAGAGGAAGGAAGGATGGGAAGCACGAGCGAGCATTAAAGAAAAGTAAACAGCAGGATGCCAAGCAACCCGCTGAGAGCGACACTCAGGGAATGAGAGAGGCCTGTTAGCAAGGCTGCATGCACATCTCACGGGGGACGGGGGGCTGTTTATTCAGAATACTAGCGGTCACATGTAATTTTCTTCCTCTGCCTCACCTGCCCAGTAGAGCAGCCTGACGGCACACCCAGAGCTCTCCTCTCCAACATGGAACGCTCAATGGGAGCGAGGGATAAATAGCGGTGAGGCACCGCGGTTCCAGACTGCTGTAATTCAGAATGGTGAGCTATCCTGCGCTCAGTTACGCAAACCCACTTCTGTCACGGTTACCCTGCCTTACCTCCCCCAGCTCCTGGATCTTGCCATGCACCCAGACTGTAAGCTCCTTAAGGAAGGAACCAGCTTTTTAGTGTGTTTATGTCCAGCAGAGAAGGAGAGGGAGCCTGCATGTGTTCCGGCCAGAGATTTCCTCAAGCACGGGGGAAGATATTACCTCAGTGCTTTCGGCTCAGCAGCCTGCATAAGCTGATGAACAAAAGACTAACGGACTCAGATGAACTCAACCTAAGCTTCTGGAACCGCTGAGTCACTTCTTACTGTGTGTCTGGGGACTGACCTGTTCAGTTTTCATTTGTTCCTTTTGTTTATGTACAGCTGTGAAGATAATATATGTGGATTCTGAAGCAGCTTTGTTATGTAGTAGAAATTATTAGTATATCTCTCTATCATTCAGTTCATTCCTTCTGTTCCCTTTGGACTTGATTGTAGGGAGGCCGACCCTGAACAATCCTTGCTGAAAATCCTCAATGACTGAATTCTGGGTCTCCAGATCTTTTCTGTAGGAGTTGTGTTGAAGGACTAGGAGAAAGGCAGGGTAGTAATCTCTAGCCCATCCAAGGGTTACATTGATACACAATGGGGCCTTGATCCCCAATTGTGGTCTCTAGGAGCTAATGTATATAAATAATACAAGTGAATAAAGCTGCTGCAGCATTTCAGGTAGGTAATGACAAACAAGGTGACTAGTTTATGGGAAAGGTCTGTTGAACCATGTGTCAACACAGTACACTGGGGTATCTGGGTCTGCTGTACCTTGGCGCAGTATAAAAACAACTGGGAGAGCTTGTCGATGGATGGGTCAGGTCAATAAGTGAAAGTGAAACATTGAACTAAAGTTTCTATTAATGCAAGTTGTTGCTTTCAGGCACGTTAGAGCAATACGGGTTGGCATGTTTTAAAGGAAAACTCCTTACGGTAGAGGTCTCTGAACTAACAAGAAAACTGGCATTAGTGTGTGAATTGTCCCATATTAAATAAACCAACTCAGATTGTGATGATATGGCAGAACAGACCATCCATTGACTCCTTCTCTACCCTGGGTCTTGCCACAGAAACTCTTCACTCCTCTTCCTGCTGCAACAATGGTATCTCTCTGTAATTGTCTCCCTCCCCATCTTGTTCTCTTCCCAAGCCATCATGCTGTCTACAACAGCTCTCCCTTCTAATGGCTCTTCCTCATGGCACATAACATGTCAATACTCCCCTACATTAGGTCTTCATCCTATGTACTAGATCAGTGGTTCTCAACCAGGGATACATGTACCCCTGAGGGTACACAGGAGTCTTCCAGGGGGTACATCAACTCATCTAGATATTTGCCCAGTTTTACAACAGGCTACATAAAAAGCTCTAGCCAAGTCAGTACAAACTAAAATTTCATAGACAATGATTTGTTTATACAGCTCTGTGTACTATACACTGAAATGTACGTACAATATTTATATTGATTTATTTTATAATGGTACGGTAAAAATGAGAAAGTCAGCAATTTTTCAGTAATATTGTGCTGTGACACTTCTGTATTTCTGTCTGATTTTGTAAGTGGGTCAAAACTTGGGGGTACACAAGGCAAATCAGATGCTTGAAAGGGGTACCGTAGTCTGGAAAGGTTGAGAGCCACTGTCCTAGATGACAACAGCAGCAACGGGGCAGACAAGCACTGCTCATGTGGTGCACCAACAGGGTGTACCCCCACCCCCACCATACAGCTATGGCTCTGACATCACATCTTGAAATTAAGAATAAGCTCTAGGCGCAAAAATGAGGATCCAGGGCTTTGGTGTGGGCCAGTATCCAACCATCTGTATAGCGTCTGAACATCTCACAGTGTTTAATGTATTTATCCCCACAACACACCTGTCAGGGAGGGAAGTGCTATTATCCCCATCGTACAGATGGGGGACTGAGAGGCTCAGTGACTTGCCCAGAGATGCACAGAAAATCTGTGGCAGAGCAGGGACTTAAATCCAGGTCTCCGAAGTCCAAGCCCTAACCAGTGGGCTATGTCTCCTCCCGGATGCGACAGAGTTTGCAAGGCTTGTGAGAATTAACAACACTTATTAAATGATTGCCCTGTTGTGCATGCAAACATATCACACACTTGAAAAAAGAACAGGAGTACTTGTGGCACCTTAGAGACTAACAAATTTATTTGAGCATAAGCTTTCATGGGCTTGAAGATGCAGAACGTACTGTCAGTGGTTAAATCAAGGATACACTAGAGAATGGCACAATATGGAGATGTTGTATGTATAAATTCTGGGTTTTTAATCAGTCACACAGACATACAGAATAATAGTTTCCTTCTCTAAGAGCTAAGTATCGTTATCCCCATCTTAATGATTGGGAAAACCCAGGGCTTAATTTGTGCCAGGGCTTGCCAGGGCTGAGCCCAAGCACCTCTAGGCTTGGCAGTTCACAGCCCCGGCATCTCTGGGCTTGCTGCATCAGTTATGAATGTAAAAAGGTTGCTTGAACCCCAGCACCTAATTGCTTGAGCCCCGGTACCTCTTTCCTTACCAGTTAAGCACTGGGAAAACCAAGGCACCGAGAGGGGGTTCTTGCCCAAGTTACACATTCGACAGTGACCCAGGGGTAGGCATTCTTACATTTGAAGTATTTTGATTGTCCTTATTACAGAAAATGATCTCAGAAAATAAAACAAAGAACATTTTCTTCCAGGAGCTGCAGAGACAGAGGGTCCAGTCCTGCACACACTCTGGTCGCTTCAAGGGGACAAAGATAGCATGTGTGAAAGCATTTGCAGTATCCGGTCAGTCATTTATAGGATTCCCCTTAAAATACTATCCGACCTCACCACATTCCGCCGTATGTTCAGCATAAAAAACAACATGTGACGGAGTCCAAGGACTTCACAAACTATAAGCACCTCTGCCTCATCAGGGGCACAATTCTGAAACTTGGAAATTTACATTTTCTGGCTTTCACGGTGCATTTCAATATGCTTTGCGGGGCCCAGATTCCACCAGCACTCTGCTGTGTCACGTTTCACGGCTAAGCTGTCAGAGCTGCCTACCTACCATTTTTGTTGCTTCCACCCTTGATTTTTCTCTCTATCCAGGAGAGACATAGGTCCTATACAAAGTCTTAGAGCTAGATCCTCAGCTGGTGAAAGTCAGCATACGTCCACTGAAGTCACCTTACACTAGCTAAGGATCTGACCAAAAAGGACTTCAGAACACAGAGCTAAACACTTCTTTGCTATAAACAAGTATATTTCCCAGCCCAGACAACAATTCATGGCAGATTGTGATCTCATTTTCACTGAGACAGTAAATGAAACTAGAATCAGGCTCGTTTTAGCAAGCGTTTCTTTTAAATCCCACACATTCCGTAATGCCCCCTTTGTTTGTGAACAAACAGTAATGCTGACCTTGGTCCTTTCTCCCAATACAATGGAACTGCAAAGCTTTAGTATGGAAGTCCTACAGCAAATTAACAATTTTATTAGCCCTTAACAGATTCCCAGTGAAAGCCATCTGTATTTCATGGACTCCGAACAATTATACTTGAAAACAAATTATAATGCAAGGTTTTCTTTTCCTGCGCTCTCTCTCCAGTTCCAAGAGTGTGCAAATATTTTTGTTTTGGAAATTATAACACAATAACCTGGCTTACTGGTTTACTTTGTATCAAACTTAGTGAGGGCTTCCAGGCATTTACACTGTCAACTCTCCTTCCCTTACTGTAAAATCTTTTTTATTGACAATTCAATCATGTCAGGTTTGGAACAGTAGAAGCACTGATTTGATCAGCTATCATTGGATTTACAATATATAAATGACAGCACCATAGCTAGCCTGCGTCTCAAGCAGCTGCCTTTATCGATTTATATTCCACTAGCAGGGAAGAAAAATTGCAGCACAATGTAGTGGGATAGTCTAAGATCGATACCAATTTTTTTCTTAATGACATGAAGGCCAAGATAAGGACAGCATAAGTCAAAGCTAGACAGATCAAATTTACCCAATATCCCTTTCAATTACCAAGGTACATATTCAGGGACGTGTAACATTAAAGCTGAGGGGAACATTACCAAAGTGGTTTAAAATTACAACAGGCATTGGCAAGGTTGCCTAGTGTCCTCACCGGTATACTTGGCGTTGTAATGGGCTGGGAAATAACAAGGATCTGGACTGAAAAAAACCCTTGGGTTTCCTGCGTCTAACCAACCAATGTACTGGTTGGGAATTGCTGACATTTCAGCGTAAATAGTGGATACTGGCCATCTGAGAGCCTTCAGAGAACAGATTTGCAGACATCATAACTCTGTCCTCAGAAGTCTACGGTTTTACTCTTGATCCTAATAAGTCAGTGGCCGTTTAATTATGGTTAATCACAGCATTTGCACGATGGTCGCCCAATCATGGAGCAGGATCCTACTGCATTAGGCACTGTCCAAACATGGAAGAAAAGAGTGGTTCCTACGTAAGGTGCTTCCAGTGTAACTTTTGCCACTGACTTCAGTGAGAGCAGGACTGTGCTTTAAAGCAGCAAAACAAAACCTGAGTGAAACAATTTCAGAGCTAGCAATGCTCAGGACCGAGCCGCTCCTAATTCCTATTTCTCCGCAAGAAAAATGTTATTTTGTCTACTGACAGACCGTGTGACTCTGAGGCTGCAAACTCTCTCTGAAAACTGGACAAACACAAACGGACGATACCACCTCTGCCTGTTCCTGGACACGTTTCCCTTTGCCAATCCACATCACTTCTGCCTTACTGGGTTTGGGTCACACAACTGCTTTCTTTAATCCAGATCCCTATCACAGACAGGTACTGGCAGACAAATGAGGCAGGAGAATCTGAGTTTCATGAAACAGACACAGAGTTGCAGACTGCTGCAAGCCAAAACATTTCATGAGCTCTTTTTCCAGCTTTACACAGGCATTAGCCAGGAAAGTAGACAAACCAGAACCCTACTGACCCCCTACCCTCCAGCATCTTGGGATATACACCACTGAAAGGCAACTCTACCCACACACACCTCCCTGCCCTGAAGCATTTACCATCCAGCCTGAAAGAAGATGCAAGAAACAGTAGCAGGGACGGAGGAAGAGAAAGACCAGACAGCAGTAAGAGGCAACACCTCCCAGTGGTGGTACATGGAGGAACGACCACATAAGATGATGAGTGTGCAAATAAATGGGATGTATGTACACAGGAAACCAGTGGATATTAGAATGATTGTCACCTGTTACAGCATCTTATACAGACCTTCTGTGCTAAAGGAGAGCTTTCTGCCAATATCTGAAATTGCTCACAAGTCGGCATTCAACTAGGCCCCAATGCACAAGTCATTTAAGCATGAGTTCCTAATCCAATGCCCAATTGAGCTAGCAGCAAAAGATATCCTGCTCCTCATTATTTTTCCTTTTTAAGTTCTATCTTACATTCACCGTAAATTGCACTATACCACTCAAGTATACATCAAATCGAGGGGTCAACAAAAATATTGTGAAGGTCCCACAGAAATAATGCATTGGGCCAGCTCTCTCTTTTAAGTTTCCACTCAAGAACAACAAACACACAACCCTAATTACTCCAGTAATGCCAACATTTCACAAATCCAGTGAGGGCTTAACAAGAATTTATGAGCAAACCGTCTCTTCATTAATAGCATTTCTGTGACACTTATTAACTGAAATTTTCTAGACAAAACCCTTAACACTGAGACAGCTTAAATTCACATACTTAATTAGTTGCTAAAAAGCCAGGACAAGTCATGATTTATACATCATCCATTTTCTAAGTACTGATAATGACAAGTTCTGTGTGGTTCGTGATTAATCTATTTGTACTCTATGAAATACAAATCCAGACAAATTTGGAAGGGAAAACTCACGTTAGCTCAAACAGAGGCAACATGACAGTGAAATACATGACAAAGTACAGATTAAACACTGCAGCAAAAACAGGTGGGGCAGAAAGCTAGTTCTGGAGACTTATCTGCATTTTGTTTGAAGTTTTTTCTGGAGGCAGTTAGAGGAAAGGCACTCAGAAAATTATTAATTTAGATGACCTTCATTTTTGCATGCTCACTGTGTCTCCTTAATATGCATTTGGAGCAGCTAGTGAAAAGGCAGCTAGGCTCAAGCATTTAACAAAGGTTAAAAAAGATACACATTTTTAAAAAGGGAAAAATGGAAAGAAAGTCTAATGACTTGTGTTGATTATTCCTGTAAAAATAAATTGCCCATCACTATTAATTGATGCAAAAGTCTTTTAACCGGTGTAGCTTCGTGTACAATGCTGACCAGTGCAGTAAAGTGAAATTTCACTTTTAACAGAAGGTTGCCTTTGGAACATTAAGACAAACAGGATTATGTAAATCCAGCTGGTTTGCACCATCTCTGAATATATCGAGTGTCTAGAAGCCTTCCTGATGTAGCACTGCTCATTGTGTAATGGTAGGAGGAAGATTCAGGCTCCAGTCGTGTTTATGCAGGTGCTTAACTTTTTGCACATGAACAGTTGCACTGAATTCACTGGGCTTGTGGGTGTAAATATATGCAGAGTTTGGACCTAATTTTAGGAATTTACATTTGGGCTGGTCCCGATTTTAAATTAAAAGGTAAGCAAAACTCAGAGTTATTTTCTTCTCTCTCAGATATTTATACAGCCCCATCACTGCCGTATCTGAACATCTCACAATCTTAGAATCATAGAACTGGAAGGGACCTCGAGAGGTCATCTAGTCCAGTCCCCTGCACTCGTGCCACGACTAATTATCTAGACCAGGGGTAGGCAACCTATGGCACGGGTGCCAAAGGCGGCACGCGAGCTGATTTTCAGGGGCATTCATACTGCCCGGGTCCTGGCTACCGGTCCGGGGGGCTTCTGCATTTTAATTCACATTTAAATGAAGCTTCTTAAACATTTTAAAAACCTTATTTACTTTACATACTACAATAGTTTAGTTATATATTATAGACTTATAGAAAGAGACCTTCTAAAAATGTTAAAATGTTAGTACTGGCACGCGAAACCTTAAATTAGAGTGCATAAACGAAGACTCAGCACACCACTTCTGAAAGGTTGCCGACCCCTGGTCTAGACAATTCCTGACAGGTGTTTGTCTAACCTGCTCTTAAAAATCTCCAATGATGGAGATTCCACAACCTCCCCATGCAATTTATTCCAGTGCTTAACCACCCTGACCATTAGAAAGTTTTTCCTAATGTCCAACCTAAACCACCCTTACTGCAATTTAAGCCCACTGCTTCTTGTCCTACCCCCAGAGGTTAAGAACAATATTTTTTCTCCCTCCTCCTTGTAACAACCTTTTATGTACTTGAAAACTGTTATGTCACCTCTCAGTCTTCTCTTTTCCAGACTAAATGAACCCAGTTTTTTCAATCTTCCCTCCTAGTCCATGTTTTCTAGACCTTTACTCATTTTTGTTGCTTTTCTCTGGACTGTCTTCCAATTTGTCCACATCCTTCCTGAAATGTAGTGCCCAGAACTAGACAATACTCCAGTTGAGGCCTAATCAGCATGGAGTAGAGCCAAAGAATTACTTCTCGTGTCTTGCTTACACCACTCCTGCTAATACATCCCAGAAGGATGTTTGCTTTTTTTGCAACAGAGTTACACTGTTGACTCTCATTTAGCTTGTGATCCACTATGACCCCCAGATCCCTCTCCGCAGTACTCCTTCCAAGGCAGTCATTTCCATTTTGTATGTGTGCAACTGATTGTTTCTTCCTAACTGTAGTACTTTGCATTTGTCCTTATTGAAGGTCATCCTATTTACTTCAGACCATTTCTCCAGTTTGTCCAGATCATTTTGAATTTTAATTCTATCCTCCAAAGCACTTTCAATCCCTCCCAGCTTGGTACAGTCCACAAACTTTATAAGTGTACTCTGTATGCCTTTATCCAAATCATTGAAGAAGATATTGAACAGAACCGGACCCAGAACTGATCCCTGCAGGACCTCACTCTTTATGCCCTTCCAACATGACTGTGAACCACTGATGATTACTCTCTGGGAACAGTTTTCCAACCAGTTATGCACCCACCTTATAGTAGCTCCATCTAGGTTGCATTTCCCTAATTTACATTTCCCCCTAGGCTGAATTTCTTTACCATATTTGTCCTCAACCTACCTCTGTGAAGAAGGGAAATGTTACCATCCACACTGTATAGATGGGAAACTGAGGCACAGAGAGACCAAGTTGCCCAAGGACACACAGGGAGTCTGCGGTGGAGCAGGGAATTGAATCCAGGTTGTCCGAAACCCAGATTAATGCCCTAACCAGTGGACCATTCTTCCCATCTTATACCAGTAGGGAGTATCAGAAGCACAGATTCACCTGTTGGTCACAGCCGGCCCAAGCCCCTTTGCCCCATTTACATTCCATGGTAGCGACTGGTGGATAGGAATGCCTAGTGGAACAGTAAAGAAGGGTCCTGCAGATTAGTAGGGGTATCCATGACAGTCCCATATAAGCCAATGGCAAGGCTCACCATGGGGAGGAATGACGGCTTCCAATCAACCCGCGCATGGATCCAGTGGCCCTAACAACCCACCCCCATGCAAACTGTGGGGGAGGGGTTGCAGACATCATGCACGCCCTTCAAGGATGAAGTAGCTGCTGCAGGGGGGCTGTGTTGCAGTCCCATGCCTTGTCCTGTATTGGGGGCTTTATCCCTTTTTCTTCACCTGCACTAATTCCAGTTGTTTGAGCATTAGGCAGATGTAACGAATTGCAGGCTAGCCGGAACTCAGAGGAGTGGAGGCGACATGGAGAGAGGAAGTCACAGTACGCAGCCTGGTGATCAGAGGCCACGTCTACACTTCAAAATGATGTCGACTTAACTTACGTCCACCAGTTAGTAAATCACTTGTGTATGTGCATACTTGGCTCCTTGTGCCAGCGCTACGTGTCCTCACCAGAGTGCTTGTATCAATTGTACTGTCTGAGTGGGGCACTGTGGGACAGCTCCTGAAAGCCAATGACAGTCGACATCAGCAATGCAGTGTCTACACTGACACAGGGTCAACCTAATTACACCGACCATGGCTCTACGCTGTTCAGGGAGGTGGTGTTACTGAATCTACATAGAGAGGCACTTACATTGCCCGGAGCCAAAATTTAAATGAAGACGCTTCCAGAGCCAGGTTGACGCAAGGCAGCTTACATCAACCTAACCCTGTAGTGCAGACGAGGCCAGAGTTACCATCAGGGAGCTGGTTTTCCAAAGGAGCCCCCAGAGGTAGGAGAGCAATGGCCCTGCAGCAGGCTCCCTCCAGACACAGTGGAAGCCCTTTGGCTCCATTTTCAGGCTGTATCTCTTCTTGGGGTAAGACCTCCAGGGCTGCCAGCCTTGTGCTGTCATAGAGCTCCACCAAACTGAAATGATACAGAGGTTTTGGCTTACGGAGGATGTGATACTCAAGAGTCAGGTTCCCCGTTCACCCTGCACCCTTAAATCGCTGTTGTCCACAGGTGTTGCGGGCAAGCTAGGAAAGTGAGCAGCAGCACGTCATGCTGACTGTAACAGGTAGGGAGGAGTGGGAGAGGCCAAGAAGTTGGCAGCTCTGCTTTCGCCAGCTGAAATCAGCATGGAGCATTCAGCGGGGTTGAGAGAGCCCCTCCGTGCGCCCAGCCCATTGCGGATGGTACGGGTCCCTGCTCCAAGGAGCTGACAACCCAACGCACAGCCGCCACAGGAGACATCATGAAGAACAACCCAGACTCAAAGAACCGCAGCTGGCCGGTGAGGTGGGATGGCAGAGTGACTGAATGGTGATGGCGATGGATTCTGGGAAGGTGAAGAAGGTGCAAAAAGAGAGGGGGTAGAGACAAAATGAGCAGGGCGGGGAGGAAGTGAGAAGCTCTGGCACCTCCATGCTGTGGAGCAGAGACTTGAAACGTGGCCGGGAGTGTCCGGGCTGTGTCTTTTGCTGTCCCCATGAAAGACTGCCCAACTTTGATCAAGTTATAACCCTCTGAAAAAATCTCATTTCAGGCATGCTCAGTAGAGACTTTTTCAACTTCAGCTGCTAAATTCTCTGAAGATTCTGTCTGCACTGAACATGCTCCATCCTGACACTGCACAGGACTTTGCTTGCAATTACTTCTGCCATTTCCTGGAGGCCATTGTAGCACTAAGCTATTGATGCTTCCCCTGCTGGTGCCCAGATGGCATAGAATAAGAATTAGAAACTAATGGACTTGAATGCAGAGGAAACAAGGCCTGGACTCTCTGTGGGAGAGAAAGGCAGGGAGGCTGGAACTGAGAGCTGGCTGGTATGGAGTTGGGGGGGAAACTGTGATGGGAAGCTGGGGCTGGAGGGAAGATTGGGACTGGCTGTGGGAGGGAAAAGTGTGAGATCATGCAATTAAAAAGGCTACCATAATGCATACCCCAAGAGGGGTGAATTGAGCAACCTTAATTCTAGCATATGCTAAGTTGTGTGTGCTTGAGTTTGTAACTCTGGTGTTCTTCAATGCAGTTTTAGTTTAAGGCTGAGATTTAAGGAAGGTAGGTGTCCATCTCCCAATGAATTTCAGTGGCTAACTCCTTTAGCCTTCTTTGAAAATCACAGCCAAAAGTAGGGGGAGGAACCCAAACTTTCATATAAGGTTCATCCTCGTGCTGAAGTTCTAAATCTGACCATTTACAGGGAACACTCCCATCCCACCAATTTCATTATAATAAACTATGCACATTACCAATTATTGGATCCCTGATTCCAACTTTTCTTTTCAGTGAAAAAAGAGTCATAAATCCATTGTTGGGGCTTATGGGGAGGTTCCCCCCTTTTTGCTTTAAGCTCATTATAATCCATACAGCATGTCACAGTGTGTCCATTTAGTGCGATTACACTGAAGAAATACAATGCGCCGTTTGAACGTTTTATTCAGCAATGGCCGTGTTCCAAAGGCTAGCTGAAAACCATGTTACTTCCACTCTGAAAAACAAACAATCATTTTTAATTGCCTAAAAGTCAGAGACTTTTTTTATTTAAAATCTGTTGGTAGATTGTTTCTTTGGTATTAAAATTTTACAAATAGCTACATCACACCTATCTGAGTTTCTTTTTAAAATATGCATGTCTTTCTATGGGTTTACGTGTTCCCCATCACAAAAAAATGCAAGCTGCATTTCTCATTCATGAAGGTCTCATTTTTAATCTGCTGTCTCAGAGTTTTTGGTTTGTATTTGGGGAGAGAAAAGGAGGCAACAGGAAAATAAACTCTTTCTTTTCAAAAGAAAAGGATTTTAAAAAGAAAAGAAAAGAAAAAAAAACAAACCACCAGGCTCCTGCTGCCTTTGCCCGAAAGGATCCCAAAAGTACTTGTGAAAGCAGATGTAATATGATGCTCACACTGGGTCCTTGAATCTCATTACTCCCACAGCACATTAACTTGACATTTAGAAATATTGTTTTTTAAAGCTATTATAACACTTAAAAGTTCCTGACAATTTCTGATCTGCAGGGCATCAATGGAATGGTGTGTAATTAATTTTCACAAAAAACCCTCAACCCCTACGACACACTTCTGCTAGAAGATACTGTAGCTTCTGTAGCTACTGCCATCTGCCACAGACCCATTGACTCTTCATCTCATCATGCTGAGCACTGGGGGAAAAAGCTCTTTTCGCTGACCCTCTTTTCTGGTACATAGGGGCAGCAGAGAAATGGGCCCATAGCTCACACTGACCCACCACACCACAATGAGGAGTACAATGGGAGTTCTGCACATCAGACCCAATTCTCAGTTACACTAAGGACCCCTTACATTACTCTGCCAGCATAAAGGGACTGCAAAGCAGGCAGAAACAGCACCCTGAGAATACGTCCAGCACACATCTCCCTGCATGGTGGAGAGTTTCCTACACAGCAATTAAACAACCGCAGCTGGCCCGGATCAGCTGACTGGGGCTTGCAGGGCTCAGGCTGCAAAGTTGCTGTGTAGACATTCAGGCTCAGCAGCCACTATTCTTTGCTTCGCGGAGCCTGCATTAGGGTTGCCAGGTCTTCAGTTTTCAACCGGAACGCCTGGTCAAAAAGGGACCCTGGCAGCTCTAGTCAGCACTGCTGACTGGGCGGTTAAAAGTCGTATCAGCAGTGCAGCGGGGCTAAGAGAGGCTCCCCGACTGCCATGGCTCCACGCGGCTCCCGGAAGCAGTGGTATGTCCCCCTCCGGCTCCTCAGCGTAGGGGCAGCCAGGGAGCTCCGCGCGCTGCCCCCACCCCAAGCGCCAACTCTGCAACTCCCATTGGCTGGAAACCACAGCCAATGGGAGCTTCAGGGGCGGTGCCTGCAGACAGGGCAGTGCACGGCCGCCTGGCCGTGCCTCTGGGTAGTAGTCAGAGGGGGGACATGCCGGTGCTTCCAGGAACTGCCTTAGCTAAGCACCGCCTGGAGCCTGCACCCTTGACCCTCTCCCATGCCTCAACCCCCTGCCCCGATCCCCCTCCCGCCCTCCAAACCCCTCAGCCACAGCCTGAAGCCTCCTCTTGCACCTTGAAGCCCTCATCCCCGGCCCCACCCCGGAGGCCTCACCCCCTCCTGCATCCCAACCCCCTGAGCCCACCCGGTGAAAATGAACGAGTGAGTGAGGGTGGGGAGAGCAAGCGACAGAGGGAGGGAGGGGGGAATGGAGTGAGCGGGGGCGGGGACTCGGAGAAGGGGCGGGGCAGGGCAAGGGTGTTCGGTGTTTGTGCTCGTAGCAAGTTGGCAACCCGAGCCTGCAGGGGCAAAGGGAAGCAGAGTATAAGATTAGAGCAGCTACAAGGCTGCTGCAACTTACACCAGAGGCCAGATAGGACCCTGTAAGGCCCCCGAATGCGGCAAGTGCAAAAGTTAGTTGAAGTCACCTTCACCCCCACACATCAAGTCAGGAAATGGACAGAGAATCAGGACCCTTGTGCGCTCTGGAGCTAGCCTGCCGTGCCGCTTGCCTGCAGAAGGACCTTCTCACCCCTTCTCCTACTCCAAGCCCAAGACAGAATATAACCTTTGCTACTACCCCAGACAATGCACACTCCACATGCAAGCAGACAAAATGGAATCTTTATTGTAATGGCATTAAAAATCCACATTCCAACTTGTAGGTGGATGAAGAAGAAATCATGTGCTGGAAAAATTATGTATCTGTATTTAAAATATAGGCCAGGACACAGGCCTGTGGTATTTATTTATCAAAGTGAACTTTCTGCAGCTGGAGGACTAAGGCTATCCCTATAGTGTATGGGTAGTAAGGTGACCAGACAGCAAGTGTGAAAAACTGGGATGGGGTGGGGGGGGGGTGGTGAACCTATATAATATTATATATATAATTATATAGGAGCCTATATAAGAAAAAGCCCCAAATATTGGGACTCTCCCTATAAAATCGGGACATCTGGTCACCCTAATGGGTAGAGAAAGTACATATTGTGTTTTCTGTGCTACTTTTCCTGTGTTCCTTCACCTACCCGCCAAACAGATGGGTTTGCTTTTTTTGTCATCCACTCATAAATATGTTACATTAAAATCTGGCCTGGATTAAGACCAGTACAATAATGCACCTTGCTTTCCAAAAATCACCTTCTTTCAGCAGAGATTCAGATAACCACGTCCTTTGTTTGCTTCACATTGCTCTTCCATCTCCCAGCATGTGGAACGGAGTTCTGTTCTTTCCCTATTTTTTAATAGCAGTTCATCCATCCCAAACAAACAGTACATGCTGTATTACATTTGTGCCTGTGAGTTACAGATGATGGATTCTTTCTACCGTGTTTCTACACTTGAGACTTGAGATCACATTTTAAAACCAAGACTTCAGAACTAAAGCAGAGACTTTACTCCCAACATTCCTTTTGTGCATTCCATTATCAGATTCAGACATGCTCCTCGCAACTGGGCTTAATGACTGACAGGCTAGCTCTGCCTGAGGAGAGGAACATTTATGAGTTTCTATCCAATTTTTTTTTTTTTTTAAACCTACAAACAACCAACACCCAGATCACATTCCAAAGATTCACACCAAGATCTTTGCTTCAAACCAAAGAGAACGTGAATCTAAAATGCTACTGAAAAACCTGGTTATTTAGGGGAGGGGGAAATGACAACCAGCCAGCTACGTAAATGCCTGAAACTTATCAAGATGAAATGGTGTAATTGCAAATGATACCACATATGGGGCATTTCACTGCAGTTGGCCATCTGCAGTAAAGAGTATTTTTTTCTCTCTCATCAAAATGGTAATTTATAATCTCTTCCTCTAAATTTGGTCTTATACACCTATTTATAACACTTGAAAAGGAGCTGATTCCTGCTTTGATTCAAAAGCTTTCTTATAATTTACATTATTCAAGTAAAGTGCTTTGAAAAGGAGTGCCTTGATTTCAAACCGGCACAGATTCTTGACCAGCTAGAAATAAAACTGCATTTAACACACACACACACACACACACACACACCCCCACACCAACTGGATATGGAAAGGATGAAGAGAATCACAAGCCAAAAAAAAAAAAACACAGGAAAAGTTTTGGGTAGGGGATTTTAAAATGAAGAGAAATGGGCCAAGTTCTGCACTGAGTTGAACTGTGGTAAATCTGGAGAAATTCCCTTGATATCAGTGATGAGGCTTCAGTTTTATAACAAAAGCAGAAGGTTTATGTGTACATAACAGCATAAAACAATATGTTTCTTATAGTTGTTGTCCTTTGTTCTGAAACTAAGGCTGCTCGTTTAAATATAATTCCAGATTATGGGCCAAATTCTGCCCAACATAACGGATCAAAATTGACATAACTGATCTTTTGGAGTGTAAAGGAAGGCAGAATTTGACACACATTTTCCATCTGTTCTTCTACTCTATAAAAGTACCTTTAAACCTAAGTTTGGAATGCCCTAGTCTTCCCTGCAGTTCCAACACTAGTAGCCATTTAAGGGCTGAGAAACTCCAAACTAATGCACAGAATTCCTTGGGTCTTTATACAGGAGAGACCAACTCAACTTTTAGTGTTTGTGCAGTGAACTCTTTGGTGCTCTAGAGAGACGCAACTCGTTATGTATCCTGTAGCCACAAATTTCGAATGCAGACTTGAGGGGAAAAAAATGTTCCAATGAAACTCTATTTTACGGAAGCATAACTTTAAAACCCCTATTTATTGACTGAGGAACTAGTAACAGGTTTACAAATCCTCACCATGTAAATATCAGAATCAAAATAATTATTACAACAGTCAGCTTTTGTAATAAAAAGACATTATACAGAAATACAGTTGTCAGCTCACTCTGTTTAAGAAGGTGTTACCATATTACTGAGCGAGCATCACCTCTGACATCTTTCAGGTGATTTTATGAAACTGAGCGACATCTCTCATTACACACATTTAACAGACCCAGCAAAGCTATCAAATGTGAATATTTTTTTTAAAACGGACAGGCGCGATGAGGTTTTTTTGCAAGTAAGTGTACTTTGTCTGAGCACAGAATAAAAAGGTAACCAAATCTCTATTTTCCTCTCACTATTTTGCTGGCTATATAATTGATGTGTTAATTTTTCCTGTAGCAACAACCTCCCATATTTTTTGAACCATTTCTCTGCGGTTCAGCTATTTTTATTTTTCCAGTGAGAGGTTATCAGGAACTGAGCAGCTAGGAGCAGATGAGAGATAAATTCTTCATTTCTCTTTCTGTGACCATTTCCCCTAGAAAGCCCCAGGAAGACTGCCAAAGGATCCCTGGGTGACAAATGTCCAGCTATTTGTGGTATTTGGGCACAGACAGGAAGCGTGACTTTTCCAGAAGCAGCACTGGACTGAGAGTGCCTCTGAGTGTTGCTAAATTTTAGTGACAGAAAGGCCCTAACTGAAGGATGAAGCAGAGGAATGGTGGCGGTTGTCCTTCACATGGATTTTTTCCCCTTACACCAGCACTCTGTTACTTTGGCAGGCTAGGATATTGTTCAGATTTGTTTGGGGGGGTTTTACACTCCAGTTGAGCATTCTCAATAGAAGTAACCACAATGAATTTTCCTAGTGCTTGAAGTGCGGCATCTGTCAAAGTGAGAACAGTAGCCGTGCAACTCCCTTTGGTCTTAATAAACCAAACGATGTTGCTAGGCCTCCAGTGCATCTAGCATTACTGTCCACTTTCAACCAGTACACCAAGAGCCAGAGCTGACAGAGGGTGGAGTTGGGGTTCACTTTGGGAACAGGAAGTCAAGGGGTGCATACACAACATGTAATAAATTCCACTCCACGGTTCTTCCTAGAAAGATTTCGCAGCATCTCTCAGTTGGCATTTGCTTAAGTTGTAATATTACTCTTATAAGTACAACTTTCAGCGGTGATACTTCGACCTGCAATTTTAAAAACGTAGATGTAGCAGCATGCGATGGGGTGTCCACTCCGCCCAGGAGTGGAAGGGGTTAATGGAAGCCAGATGGGCCCATTAACCTAGTAGATGGAATGCTGCGAGGAAAGCCCTGGTTAGAGGAACAGCCTCACCTGGGCAGGAACAAGCAGGGCCTGTATAAAGCCAGGTAGCTGCTACAGACATGGGGGCTGCAGCTGGGAAAGGGAAGTAGGCCACAGTCGCACCCTGAGTGGAAGGAGTGGGTAGGCTGGCAAACCCAGAGAGGTAGGAAGAAACTAAGGAAACAGCAGCAAGGGGCAGGACGTTACAGAGACCTTGGCAGCTTGTTATAGGGTCCCTGGGTTCCCCAGGTTCCCCTACCAGCCACTGGGAAGTGGCCAGGGCCTTGGAGACACCAGCCCAACAGCAGGTCTGGAAAGACCGAATTCCCGAGAAGAGAGAGACCTTAGTGACCTGGCCAGAGGGCCAAGCCACAAAGAGGAGACTGCAGCCCCTGGAGTGAGAGATGCTGCACCTTGAGACGGGACAAGGGAAGATACCACCGGAGGGGAAGCGCAATCCTGGCAGAGCTAATTCACAGGATGGCCAGCAGGAGGTGCTGCTAGCGGCCAGTGGACCCCATGACATGGTATATACCCGCCCTACCAGCAACTTTCCAATAATGCTGACCCATTAACACTGGCCGTCCTGTGAACTGGTACAGTAGGAAGCCTGCTACTCGTACTATTAAGTCGTACCGTGAATTATTCCCCACAACATAGTATAAGGTCACGTATTCAGTATGCTATGAAATCCCTTATGGATTGGACAGCTGAAGAGTTTGCATAGATCATTCTTTTCTTCATTACACAAGTTAGTCAATCACCTGCCATCTGCAAATTTGTCGCCACTAAGAGCAAAACAGATGGGAGTGCCAGGGGAAGGCACTGGTATAATCACGTAGGTTCTAACAACGCTCAGTAGCCTCCCACCAGAATTAAGAATATAAACAGAGGAAAGTAAGCTCAGAAGAGACACAGAAATTCCATATTAGGCAGAAAGTTGAGCAAATGCCTCAGATGGCTTATGATAAATAAGGTCTCTGTTCACTGTATTGCCATCCACAAGCTCTCAAAAAATCATGAGTAGGCCCCCCCCAGAAAACATGAGGTTGACTTAATCATGAGCTTTTTTAAAACCCTGTGGATGTGTTTCGCCACCTGACTTGAGCCTGTAAGGTGCATTTGGGTCAGGATCTCTGCAGCCATGAGGGCTAAAAACTTGCTTTTGTTTAAGAAAAGTCAAAATTCTCTTGTAATCACATGAATCGGGGAGCTGGGGCTTGCATACATATACCAAATATCATGAGATATGTGATAAAAGCAGAGAGTGGTCAGCACTGTTTACATAGGCACTGTTCAAACTAAATTACAGTTCTCTCCAATGGCCAGATTCCGCCACCCTTTATTCACAACTGTAGTACTTAGCTTTAGGAGCGGCCCAACTGATCTGCAGAGTAAAAGTCTACTCAGTTTTTACAGCTAGGAGAAAGTTTTAAGATTAGCAGCTGAACTTGAATTACTTTTGCAACTTGTACTTCAAATGACAGAATTCACGAACCCTCATATGTTTCCCTCTAACTTTTAAACCATGGCTTCAGCTGGACTGCACAGGACAAATTCATGTCATGTATCATTCCCCAACGAACATACTGTTCTACTGTATCCAGATAGTTGACCATGTTTGCTATTAGAAAGTGGCTGAGATTCTCTCTCTTCCTGAACCAAATTCTGTCGGTGGAAGAGACAGGGACAAATTTCAAGCTCAGTCCGGAATGTGGAGTAGTTTGCTGTCTGACCAAGTCAACATATATATGTATAATTTAGTAATAATATAAAAACTAATACATATAGATATAAATATATATAAAAACAAACCTTCAAGACAGATCCAGTCACACTGCCACAGTATATCCCCACTGGGGGTACAAACAATAGTGCCAACCAGACACATTCAGTCTTATTTGCAAAAAGAAAAAGGAGGACTTGTGGCACCTTAGAGACTAACAAATTTATTTGAGCATAAGCTTTCGTGAGCTACAGCTCACTTCATCGGATGCATTCAGTGGAAAATACAGTGGGGAGATTTATATACACAGAGAACATGAAACAATGGGTGTTACCATACACACTGTAAGGAGAGTGATCACTTAAGATGAGCTAATACCAGCAGGAGAGCGAGGGGGGGGCGGGGGGGGGAAGGGAAGAAAACCTTTTGTGGTGATAATCAAGGTGGGCCATTTCCAGGAGTTGACAAGAACGTCTGAGGAATGGGGGGTGGGGGGGAGGAAATAAACATGGGGAAATAGTTTTACTTTGTGTAATGACACATCCACTCCCAGTCTCTATTCAAGCCTAAGTTAATTGTATCCAGTTTGCAAATTAATTCCAATTCAGCAGTCTCTCGTTGGAGTCTGTTTTTGAAGTCGTTTTGTTGTAATATTGCAACTTTTAGGTCTGTAAATAGAGCGACCAGAGAGATTGAAGTGTTCTCCGACTGGTTTATGAATGTTATAATTCTTGACATCTGATTTGTGTCTATTTATTCTTTTTGCGAATACAGACTAACACGGCTGCTAACCTGAACTCAGTCTTTGTGTTACCCTTCGTAAGGCTTGCATAGTCTTCTGTCAAGTCCACCAAAGAGACTCATTGCATCTTAGACACAACATTTTTTACACTTGCCCAAAATCACACGTTGTTGCGAAAACCTCTGTATTCCTTGTGGGGGAAAATGGAAAGTAAAAACCTCCCAATTCTGTACAAGCCCGAGGTATTTCGAAGGAGGAGTAGCTCTAGCTCTGCATGTCAGATTGCTACAGAACATGAAGTACACAAATCTAGTACTATGATGGTCGGAGCGGTCTTCTTATGCCTCACTGTAATTTAGAACAGCTGCCTCGTTCAGAGGCAAAATGATTTAGACAGAGACCCAAGAAATGCTGAGTGCTGCTGTAATAGCTGGAAAAGAAGCTACATCAAACAATGGTAACTACAACAGAACCTGCCACATAGTGGAAGTCTGTTTGTGGAGTCTACCACTTACTCCGGCCAACACCAAGTGATTAGATATACAGATGTTTAAGAACAGAGACACTTTTGGGGGCTGCCTTGTCCAGTCCATGGACACTTAGCAGGAAAACTTTACTTTTGAGCAGCTACAGAACTATCCATGGTATTGAGCACCTGCTACTGTCTGTTGGATGCAGTGCAAACCTTCATTCTAGGACTGATACCATACACCACTTGGGTGCAGAAAGGGAGATAGTGGAAGGGGCATCACTTATATATTTAAAGACATTCTGTTAGATGTTCCTTGTTAAACAATTGTTTGAGTGATCCAAGTTTAGCCATTAAGTAACTTTAGTTTGCCATTTTCCCATTACAGAACAAAATTCAAACCTTTCCACGAAAGAACGCAGTCAAGAATCAGCACTGGGTTACAGCCAGACTGCAAGTGATTATCTGGTTCCAGTTGACTTGGACACTGAATGCGGATAAAGATCAAGCAATTTATTTTTTTCTAATATTACTTACAAGTTTCTTCATCTTAGAAAGTAATAAAAAATCATGTATGAATTTTGTGTTGAAAAGCATGAATATTAATATTATACTTGGCTCACAAATTCAGCAGAAAATAAGAGTCCTAGTCAGGAGTGGATGCTGTAGGAAAGTAAATAATGAGGAGAGTAGCCAGAAAGAAAAAGAGTTGGATCAAATAAAGGCTTACAGATTAAATAGACAGTTGAGCACAGATAAATATATCGTAATGACGACTTGGATGAGTCTTTATCGCACACACCTCCATGCGGCACCTACTACAAAGAAATAACAAACAGAGAAAAAGGAAAGTTTGACTGACATGTTCGTGTGCATCACTAGTAAAGGATGAGAAACAGAAGGGAGAGAGTAAAAACAAATCTCAGGGCGTAGAATGAGAATGCGAGACTTGATGTTTGGAAATCTCTACGCAGGGGGAGCGGGGAGAGCAGTCCTGAGAAAGAAAGTGTTGTCAGACACTGAGATACAGCCATTCCAACCAAAATCTTCAGATTTCACCCCAAAAATCCTTTACAAAATTGCTCTAGCAATGCCATGTGTGCTTAAGGTATTGCTCACTAGAATCAGGGATTAGATCCGTTGAAGCTTAAAACCAGCTCCAAACAAACTTCTGTTTAGCTTAAGTAAGACTACTTTAAACTGAAATAAAAAAAGAGTGTCCACAACGCCCTTTGCTCTGGTTTAACTGAAAGTGTGATTTTAAATTGGAGCAACTTTGCCCTGTTCAGAAGCCCTGACTTTTCAGCCACGGGCTAACTGACTGCTAATGGTGTTTACTTCAAGCTCCTGGACATTCACATCTTCCCACTCTTTTATCCTGTGTACAAAAGCTGTATGAACATGGGGTCCAATACCACGAGGGCTCAATATCCTTGGCCCCCATTGATCTCAAGGAAGGGAACGTGGGGAGAATCTGATCAGATGTGATCTGATCATATGATCTGATATTCTATCCAATGCAGCTTAAATTTCAAATATCAAATGCTCATCACAAACTACTAGCAAATGATCTATGGACTCAGAATTGTTAGAAATTATTTGAATAATTTCTACAAATACATTTGCAGGACACCACAATCTGATCACTGTCAGTTCACAAAGAGACAAAATTCACCAAATAAACTACTGGATATGAATTATTTCCCCTTCTCTTGTCATTTCCTTTTGGAAAATCCGTAGGTGTGCGACTACATGCACTTCTGCCCTCATCTGGATAGTATCAGAACTACTCAACTGACTTCTATGCCTGGCATTCTCCTTTAGGGGAAGAGGTGGGGCATCTGCTTTTAGAGTTGGTGGAGCAGGGTTCTACCCCTGATGTTGCCATGAAGTTTCAAGAGGCCATGGTGCGTAGCACCATGAAATGACTAGAGGACCTTGGATATTACAGTATGCCATCCTTAATAGGGAGCAGCACTACCTCTAAAATCAATCATATCTATTCTGATGTAAATCGTGCACCCTTCCTCCTCACCTATAAAAAATGAAGTTAGGGAATAAATGCTACAGAGGGTCACAAAGCCTGCATCTCAGGGGAGAGGGATTATTAACATGGATTATCTTTTGTGCTCATCTTTTTTTCCCCCATTTCCGTAAAAATCTGTAAGCAAGCGAACAAGATGGCAGTTGCAGAGACAGCATCCAAAAGTCTAGCAAAAATGGTTACAACGTTAAAGTAACTCTCACACACAATTAGGAGTATTATGCAATTTATTTCACTGCATCAACAACCTCCCTCCATCCCACTCTCTAACGCAAGTAGGAGGTTAGGCATGATGCGCCTCATTGGTTTTACTATCTTTCTAGTGGAAAATGTTGTTACATGAACGTCTGGGGGCGGTTTTTAGAGCAATATAAGTAGTTGTCTAAAGTAATTGTTACTTGTCATGCAAATTTTAGCTAAGCAATAGCAGACCAGAGAGAGAGAGAGAGAGAGAGAGAGAGAGAGCGCGCGAGCGCATGTCACACACACAATATGATAGGCTGTCACCTATGAAGAAATAACTATCTGGGCTACTTATCCACTCTTATATGCAAATATTTACACCTTTGTTAAGTGTGAATAATAAAGAGGAGAAAGCAGCTATCTAAATGGGACAAACTAAAAAAAATAGAATGACCTCATGTTACATAAATTTATCTATTTCATACATAGCAAATGCAACTGTAGATGGCATGTGCATATGCAGATTTTAAATATAAAGCAAAGTCTCCATTAGTGCACAATCTGGCATTAGTTTTCTATTTTAATGAGGGGGTTTTCAGTAAATTGCACATTTAAATCTCACTGTTATGGGAAGTGGTCTCCTTTAGCTCTTCAAACTGTTACCTACTGCTGCTATTAATGACCACTCGCAATGCAGTGACCCTTATAATGTGTGATTTCACACTGAATATTTAATTTCTGAAGGTGAAAAGTGAGATACTCCCCTGTAACATCTATCTTTATGGCTCTCTTAATTCTTTAAAATTTATAGTCTCCACTAAAAGCACACAACATAATTGAACTAGATATTCCAAGATCTATTTCTGGATTATTCTAACCGATAGATTCTTGTTAGCCATTCATATTTTACACTAATACAGAAAACAATATTTTCAAAGAGCTGAACTAAGGGCATTTTTTAAAATTCGAGATAATCTTAAATGAGTTTTTTGTTGGCTTTGGCAGTGATGGTTGCAGAAATCAGGATGTCCAAAACAAAACAAAAAAAAAAAAACAAAAAAAACCCCAACATTTGTAGCTAATTCTACAGGGATTGAAAGAGTACATCGGAGACCACAGTATCATGTGTCTCTCCAGCCCGCAAAAAAAGACAAATTTTGACTTCGACTTGCTCGTCCTGAATTTCATGTTTATCAAAGGCTGAGCTAGAGTATCACTGGTCTATTCCACTTTCAGCACTGGCAGTTTTAAATTTTTCCATCTTTGAAGCATGTTCTTCATAACATCTGCTTGTGTCTTAAGTATCCACAGATATCCAAAGGCAGGGTTGCGCCTCTGAACTATAGTAGATTCAAAGTGCCACAACATGCCTCAGACAAAACGTTCTACTCCTAATTTTCTGTTACTGTTCCCTCAGAACATAATTGACTCAATCAATTATGATGTCTTATGGGCTACTACCGTCTACTCACAGAGAGATGAGTGTGAACCAAAGTGTGCAACCAAGACCCTGACTGAGCTCTTCTGTCAAGGTGTGGGGAGAATTTGACTTCCTCAATTGCAAACAGGCTTCATGGTAACTGTGAAGTTTGGCATTTTCGCTGAAGAGATGCATTTTGTCAGTGTATTTTAATGCAAATACAAGGCTATTGGACTTTTATAGCAGAAACTCACGGGTCTCCAGGTTAAAAAGTTACTGATAGTGTGAAGTAATGCCTGAAGCCTCAGGCTGAAGGCCTCATTACTCACTGGAGGTCACTGACCCAGAGACATAATTGTTCTCTCTCTCTCTCTCTCTCTCTCTAAACTAAAATTCCCAGTCGGTCTCTCCAGTGAAGCTCGCCAACTCACCCAGCACAGTTCTATCCAGGTAAAGTCTACGTACAGCAGGTCAAATGCATTCCTGGTGTAACTCTACAGAACTCAGTGGAGGAAGGCCAGAGAGAGAATGCTGGCCCATTATTTGCTTTTAAAAATTCTCTGACCTTATTTGTTCTCCAGCTTCATATAGCTTGTGTTGAGGCATCTGGTTTTTGTTCATAGTGTCATGTGACTCAGTCAACAGCAAAGCTCGAGTTGTAGGAGCAGAAGTCATCTTGCCTTCATGTAAAACACAATTTCTGTCTCTTCCAGATTATTCTGAGGGTTTGGGGTGTTTTGGGGGTTTTTTTTTTTTTTTAACATAAGAGTATTTTGAAGTAATATTACGCACTTAGTGATTTACATTATCACTACTTCATCTTCCCCCCTACAACTGGTTTTCTGCAGAGTTGAGGGGAAGCCTAGCACAGCAGAAGGAAGAAATGCACGCCAAAAGGTAGTACTAAGTGCCAATTTCACAAAGTATCAGGAATGACCAGTCACAGCACTGACCAACATGTCCTGTAGCCCCAATACACCCATCATCGATGGAACGTTTTCTCAGCCAATGTATAACCACTCAAGAATTTTAGTGTCAAAAACAAAGGATGGATTGAGGCAGTTTGTGGCAATAGGCCAAAATGGCACTTTCTTAATGGCCCCATGAAAATTAAACTTTTAAAAATTAAACTTCTACATTGCTTTTAAAGTGAAAGTTTCTAGCCATTACGGAGTATGTGCAGTGTGGAGTCTGCAGCTAGAGAGATTATATTATTCTAGCTTTCCAAGAGGGATCAACGGTCTCCATTCATCTCAATGGGTCATCAACTCTGAACCCTAATGATGGCCATGGAACAAATCAGCGCTGTTTACTACTATTGCTGCATATTTCAGTAGAAATCCCCAGATATTCTGGAATGTGGAGTAGAGTTTCTCCATTCTTTTCACCCTCGTCTGAGCACTTGTCAAAAGCTGTTGCCCAAATAGAAGGTTGCAAAAAACCGGTTTTGCATCCCATGATCCTTTTCAGCCCACTAGATTAAAAAAAAAAAAAAAATCAAGAAACAGAACCATTTTGAAAAATGAATGCTTTCTGTGCCTATCACTGCAGCCATAGGGACATATGGGGACTCAGCAAGAGCTCAGGTCTGATTTATGTTTTATCTTTAGTTTAATTGAGTCTCACACGAAAACTCTGCTTTCATTATTGAGAAAGGGACCTCCCATCATGTACCAATTGCACGAACCAAATCAAATGCTCAAAATCTACCTCATTTAGCAATGACACTTCTGGAACGAACAAGGGCTTTATGTACAAATTTGCTTGTTTGGCTGTCAAAGATATAAATAGAATTGTCAGAACATTTTAGAACAATAAAAATGACATGACAATGCAAATCTATAGTCTAGCTAATCAAAACGCCATCTTTTAAGCACCAAAGATGTTTTACACTATGGATTCAAAAGAAGAGCATTTATTAGACAGCACGTAAATTGACAGCAAATATAGGATATAACTAGAATGCAGGCAAAATAGGCATCTTTAAGAAATTATTTCTCTGAGCCCATTTATCAAGGGGGGGAGGGAAGAGCTCTCTCTAACTCATGATAGCGTACGCAACAAAAAAAAACACCTAAAACAGCTTAGCTAACAATGCTTGTTCAACATATTAGATTGCTTATAAAATTCTGGTATCGTATATTAGAATAATATTGCTATAATTTTCTTTGAAGTGGAGGAGCTTTTCCCCAGCTTTTCATTAAGTTTTACTAGGTTACTGGTGTTCAATCTGCAGAGCACACATTGGTATCATTACGAATGAAATTGAACTTCGCAGCAAATTCCAATTTATGCTCTTTCAACAGACTGGAGTTTTGATTTTCTGACGGCAGTGTGTTCCTGCTGCAAAAGCAGCAAGTAAAAATCGTATTTCTTCTAGATTATAAATATAACAATGAGGAATTGGTCTAGAGGGAAAATGTACAGTGCATCTAATGAGCATTCTTTTACCTTCATCAGGTAGCACTGCGGCTGGAAGCAAGAAGAGCAGTGTTTGATGTTTGTACCATGCATATATCAGCATTGTTTACCTTCTAGTGGTGAATCTCTAGCCATGATCTAAGACTAAATGCTCACAAAATACAGAAATACCCAGGAAATACGAATAAAAATTTATTCGGATTTAAGTATCAGATTCAAACCAGAGAAGGCTCATTCCAGTGCATTAAACTCTCCAGTGGAGCCAGTCTGGAGTGCCCATGCTCCAGACACAGAGGTGAAATGGGCTGCCACAGTTCAGTTCCACAGAGCCAAAGCCTGGTCAAGGAATCATATTCCAGTATCTAGAGCAGCGGTTCTCAAACTGGGGTCGGGACCCCTCAGGGGGTCACAAGGTTATTTCGTGAGGAGTTGCGAGCTGTCAACCTCCACCCCAAACCCTGCTTTGCCTCCAGCATTTATAATGGTGTTAAATATATTAAAAAAATATAAATATATAAAAATATATAAATATATAAAATATATATATAAGGGGGGGTTGCACTCAGAAACTTGCTATTAGAAAGGGGTCACCAGTAAAAAAGTTTGAGAGCCACTGATCTAGAGGTTCCCCTGCTCTGCATTTCCCCCTGTGCACAGATGGAAGACGCACAGCACGCATCCGGACAACAGTGGGGACGAAGCTGGGGGCAGGGTGGTGAAACAACACTGGCCACAGCAGCCCCCTCCCCAGTGAGATTAGTTCCTGGTTAGCTGCTGGTTAAAAACCAACATGCAGCAGGAATGAATGCCGGTGCCCCTCACCAGCACACTGACCAGTCTAGAATACTTCAGTCCAATGAAGGGTCCCTGGTCAGCAGCAGCTCTGGATACAACAGGGGCAATACTAGCCAGAAGGGAGGCGCTTACAGGAGCAGGGTAGGGAGACTTTTAGCCTGTGCTCTAGCCACTGCTATTCCTCACCTCATCCAAGTGCAACAGAAACCTAACCAAGGAAGAGCGACATCCTTGTATAGGGTGAACAGACGGGCTTTGATGGTCTGAACCAAATGCAGCGACATTGCCAATGAATGGCTATGCTAACAGGCATTTTCAGGGTACGGAAATCCCTGCATTGCCTGACTGTTGCTCTTCCCCACCATAAAGAGAGGAGCCCATCCAGTATCACTAGGAACAAAGCACCCGTTCTGCCTCTGCCCACATGAAAGGGTATCAACTGCCAGCCAGGGAGTGAGAGGTAACAGTGCCACTAGGTAACTACAGCTCTACCCACTTTGACTCAGATACTGATTTTTATTTGAACGCAAGGGGCATTCGGTAAAAGTTGATTTTTTGTTGTTAAAGAGGATAGTGTCACCTTAACTGTACTTGGGTCGTCCCTGAGGCCACTGTCTGACCAAGCACAGAACACGTGTAGGTGTAACAAACATTTCATTACTTCAGATAAGCTTAAGTTTTCCAAGGCTCCTGAGGGAACACAACCCATAGATATTTCTGGGGCTAGTACTCCCAAAACTCATGTCTTCTCTCCTCCTACAGTTCAGGTTTTCCAGGTTGGTATTTGTGTCAAGGTGTAGGGAGACATATGATAAACTACTGCCACAGAGTAGAAGTTTCTTGCTGATCAGAACCCACATGCAGGATTGGGAAAGGTATATCCATCTTTAAGCAAAGGCCCATATGAACCAAGTCCTATGCCATAGATTTATGGAACTCCAATGGGATCTGCATGCATGGACTGACTTTTACACTCACACAGACACCCTCTGGGGTCCATGGAAGTCAGCCTGGGAAGAGAGAGTCCAGCCTCCTGGACCTTACCACAGTATCCAGGCCCTAGCGAAACTGGCTGACAGTCTCAGTCAGCTAGTTAGCGTGTCAGTTATTGCAGTGATCTTGTTAATTCAGTCCCAGTTCCAAGCCTCTGCTCTCCTTCAAGCTGGCACTCTGTAACACTGTTCATCTCACTTGAGCTGATTTACAATTTCACACCCGTTTTTCTCCTGCTTGCTTCGCTTCCTTTGCTTTCCAAATAGTTTTGTGCCTATTTCCACCTGCTTTTGCCTTTCGGTTCTTCATTATTGCTGTGCACTTTACCTCACTTTTGCTCATCTAAATCTGTCACTATTTAATCTTCTGTTCCTTGCGCTGGGCTCCTTTTTCCATTTGGTTGCTTCTTGTATTCTCCTGTTCTCTTCCACCCTTGTCTTGTCACAGTCACTGCTGCTCTGCTCAGCTAACTCCCCCTGCCATCTCCTCTAGTTTATGCCGCCGATCAGGGATTTTAGCATCCTCCAGTTCCTGCTTTAATGGAAAGGTTTCACAGGATGTTTCTCAGCCCATTCATTTGTTCTCCTCTCCCTACAGGACTTCTGCTGTTTTCAGCCAGATTCCTCTCCCTCCCCCATCTCAGTTTTCATTGGTCTCAAGTCTCCTCTGGCTGTCTCCATTACCGCAAGTCCTCAGAGCTAAGAGTAAAACCCCACGCTGCTCCGCTGTCTGTCCCTACTTCCCTCCCCTCCTCTAGATTGTTACAGAGTCACCACATAAAACAGAGAGAGAGACCAGAGAACTCAGTTTACACAGACTTCACTGGAAAAGGGATGGCAAACATCTTGTAATTGTAAAAGGGAAATTAAAAAAACAAACAGGATTAATTAGTCTCTTAGAGTTTGTACGGCAACTTCCACCTTCTCTGCATGTGTATAGATATATCTTCTTACTATATGTTCCCTTCTATGCATCCGATGAAGTGGGTTGTAGCCCACGAAAGCTTATGCTCTAATAAATTTGTTAGTCTCTAAGGTGCCACAAGTCCTCCTTTTCTTTTTGCGGAAACAGACTAACAGGGCTGCTATTCTGAAATCTGTCATCAGGGAAATAAAACACATTCCAGTAACTGAGGGTTTGTATAAACAGGGATCTGCTGGGCACTGCTGCCTGGTTGATATACACACTTTGTAAGACAAGGGTTGCAGAATTTAGATGCTGCAGATAAAGAAACAGTTTGCCTGAAGAGGGTATAAACTCTTCAGGCTAAATTCTCTAGAGTCTCCAGCACAGTCTTCTACTTAAAAGAAAAAACAGCATGCACTCAAATCCAGCTGTGGGCTATAAAGACACACTACATGGTGGGCTACACGTATGGGGAGCAAACTTTCTGCTACCCCAAGTTTGAATATTTGAGGGTCCCGAGGATCTCCATTCTATTGATATTTGTCACTGGAGCTATGACAGAGTTCAACTGAACATGTCTGTCTGCACATATATATGTATCTGTTTAACATACATAGTAGGGCGACCAGAGAGCAAGTGTGAAAAATTGGGACGGGGTAGGGGAGAATAGGAGCCTATGTAAAACAAAGCCCCAAATAGCAGGACTGACCCTATAACTTGGGACATCTGGTCACACCAGTGTATATCACACACACTCACCCCTCAGAATGTACAATGGCATTAGAAATGACAGCGTTCAAGCCCTTCGTTGGGCAGACCGATTGGCATTACTAAAATAGATGTTTAAAGTGTTATGTTAACGTTGCACAAATGATGATTTCAAAACCCGGCACTATTGCATTTCGCATGGCTACGCTATAGTGTCAGTTGGATTAGGGTATGCTAGCAGCCGCTACTTGTTAGATACCCACCATTAGCAAAGTTGTCATTCAGTGAACTGGAAAAACCCAATAGTTCCAAATGACTGGATACTTTTCACTCCCCACATAGAACAGCTGAAAATAACAGTCACTTTCCGGGCTTTGCCTTAGGGATAGCTGCAGGATAACAATTTGTTACTTCTTAAAATCTTGTACTGAAGCTATCAGCAAAAAGCAAGACAATAAATCATGGGCTTAACCACTGTTTCACACACAGAGGCAAAAATGATGGCTGGACTGCCTAGATAACACGTTCATGTTCTTAAACCATATGGAATTCTTCCAGATGAGCATTTCAGATCTTTCTGTTCACCATTAACCTACACATTCCAGTTCTGAAGATGGCTTTAAGGTTTAATTTGGCAATGAAAAGGAAAATCTGAGCATAGGCCACGTCACCCACTGCTGATCCTCTGCTGGTGTAAATCAGTGTAATGTCCTTTCCCTTTTAACTACCAGCTGGGGATCGGGCCTCCAGAGCCCACTACCATAGCGGAAGAATGGTGCATGTTATTTAACATGATACATCCAAACCAACTTTTTAATATTAAGCCCCTTCCGCCATCCACAGCCACGCCAGCATCAGAAGCAAAGAAATTAAAAGGAAGAACGTGGAGATGCAACTCAGCTGCCCCATTCTGGGCCAGCATTTTGCTCTTTCACTCCTCTTATCCCAGTGTATGCCACTCATTTTGTGCCACAGCAGATCCAGAAGATTCACAGAACTTAGGCCCACAAGAGACCTTTGTGATCACCTAGTCTGACTGCCTGGACAACTGGCAATCGATCGTCACCCAACGATTCCTGTATCAAGCCCATGTCACACTGGACGCGAGCATCTCTTTTAGAAAGACACCCAATCTTTATTGAAAGTTCAACTTTCGTAAGCTCCAAGATGCACAGTCCATTCCTTTGGGGCTGTTTCTTTAGTAAGCTCCCAGCAGGGCAGGATGAAAGGGGCAGCCGCCCGGGGCTCAAAGCTGGCAGGGATGCAAAAATGGGGTGGCAGCTGGGGCTCCCCTATTAAGCCAGCCTATCTCCCCCTTCCCTGCAGCACTTGGCAGCTCACCTCCAGTGGGTCCCCTGCCACAGGTACCCCCTCCAGTACCCTCCAAATACCCCTTCCAGCTCCTCCTTCTCTAGAGTTGCTAACCCTCCAGGGTTGTCCTAGAGAATTCAGGAATTAAAGATTAATCTTTGATTAAAGACAATGTCATGTAATGAAACCTCCAGGAATTCATCAACCCAAAGTTGGCAACCCCATCCCTCTTGTCCCCCCCCCAGTGTCCTCTATTTTGGAACTTGACCCTAAAGGTATCATTGGGTCTGGAGGATGTATGGCTAGTATTCAAACTAGACAACACCAACAATTTCACAAATTGTTCATGAGATTTTGGCCCTTAAGATGGTAGAAATTCTATGAGATCAGCTGTCCTTGTGAAGTTCTGATCACATCTAAATTAAAACCCAAAAAGGGCCCTCTTCTCATCTGGGATCCAGACAAGCACCCAAAGATCCAACATGCAGGTTCTGGGTTGTGCCCATTTCTTTGTGCCACACTTTGGAAGACATAGCTCAGGCTCTGACATCAAAGCAACAGGAGTGAGACCCACAGCCATGGATCTCCCGTTCACAACTCTCTCCATTTTCCCTCCTCCAGCACCAGCCCACTCAGTTCTCAAGTGTTCCACATAGCACACCTTCACCTGGAACACCGTGGCAGTTGCACTGATGCTCAGACAGGTGGTGAAAGCTGATCCGGCTAGCAGTTAGATTGTTTCCTATACCTGCTTTCAGGGGAAAACTAGATTTTCCAAAATAAAATGCAGTTTTCAACTAGAGAGAGAAAATCTGAGTCTTTCATGACTGACACTACACTGCTGTGTCATTCGCATTAGATATACTGCACAAGTGGCTCTGTTCCCAGATAAGTTCCCACTGCAGCTCTGATACTTCTGTATAAAATGAATATTGGTGATTCGACTCAATGATCTTGACACGGTTTTGTATTACTGTATGCTATGCCAATTGATTTTTGAATTTTGAACCGGCATTTTGTAAAAGCAGTTAAATAATCAAGGCTTTAGTTATAATAAAACCACTTTACAGTTAAATTGTTGTCACTTACGTTCAATTGTTTGGATTTGGTTTTTTGATGAAAAATTGTCATTTCCTAAAACAATGTAGTTCTGCCACATTTGGAAACATTAGGCTATTTACATCTTTATTACCAAAACCATTGAGATGTACAGTCTACAGAAAAGGTTCAATCAACAAGGACCAAGTGAAGTGAAAAAGCATTAATGTTACATTTCAGGCAATTATTGCAAAATGATCAAAATTCCTATGCATCTTTAATTTTTGCAAACACAACAGAATTTATATTACATAGATCCCGGTTTCATTAAGATAATATGATTTGTAATAATATGGGAAAAGTGAAATAGAATCCAGTCTCTTAAGCATTGCTTTCCCTAAAGGCATATCAGTGTACAAAATGGGGTTTCCGGCACAGCACTTGTAATCTCAGAAGCCACTGCACCTATTAAACACTTAGTAGGGCTCCAGGAGTAAGACAACACCAGAGACAACACAGTCCCAAGCAAGATAAAAATCTTATCCCTGCTTTCAGGATTTGAATGCTGTTTTAGTTCCATTTAATGTTTTATCTCTCTGGAAATCCAAACAGGCAAGAATGTGTTATCACACTGAACCTCTAAGGAACAGAGCAGTGAGTCTCTGCACTAAGCTTGATATGCAAGCAGTCTGGAATTTGTGATTGGTCTGTCATAAGGAAAACTGATAGCCTGGTGCCACTTATGCTGCTAAATGTCTCGGCTATAAAGTTGTTGCATCCCATACATATTCACAGAGTATGTATCCAAATTGAAAAAAGTGACTTGACCTCAGAAGCAGAGCTTAACTTTAAGAGCACCATCACATTAACTTGCCAGAAGAGTGGGGGGGGGGGGAGGGGAGTTGTTTGTTTAACAAGGAAACAAATGAAAAGCTTTAAATCAGGTGGACTGCTGTAAATGGAAAAATCTGTTTGACTGTTAATTGTTGCTTAAACGAAAGATTTGCTCTTACCAGAACACAGGAAACCTTTGTTATCCTCCCAATGGAATACCAAATAAAGTACGGATGAGGATTTAAAAACCATATAGTTTAAACTATCAGTTGCAAAACTTCTGACACAAAAGTCCTTTTAAAAATATATCCAATTTTCAATTGCAAAAAATGCAGTGGAACATAAGCCTGATGAAAGGTGCGCAAAGCGGACAACAGAAACAGGAACCTGTGGTGCTAATTTTCAACTGGTTATTTGAGGGGCTCCCCATTTAAAAAAAAAAAAAAAATCTACAAAATTTCTCCATTATGTTCAAATCGTTAATTAAAAAGTATAATAAAAGAGTAACAAATATATGTATATGAAAAATCTACATTAGGAGAAAAACAATAGGAACTGCAGAGTAATATTCAAAGAGGATACAAAAGCGGTGATAGACAGACACGGCTTTCCTGCTAATGTGTGTGTGTGTGTTTTCCCCTCAGTCATTCATCTTCATTTTGTTTTTCCACATGTGTTATAAGAGGTCCATCTTTCTCACAGTCTGTTGCTAGCTATCAAGCAAGTAGCAATAGACTCTACCTGCAAAGGCCTCGATTCAGGAGAGCATTTAAGCACATGTTTCTCTCTAAGCGTGGCCTTACCTGAATTGAGGCCTGGAGGAATTAATAAAGAGCCTCCAGAATGGAATATTTATGGAGCAGTGGCTGGGAGCGCCATACTGCACACCCATAAGGTGTAAGACAACACTGTCCTGTCTCCCTTCCCCAAGGAGCTTGCAGATGAAGCACCCGAACCTGCAAGCTCTCCAAAAAAAGCAGCCATTGACTTCAATGGGAGACCGATATATGGAGAACTTTATGGATTAGGCCCTAATTTGGGCCATACCAATAATCATAACACCCCAGCTCTCACCTCCAATTGGCAAGGGAGCAGATATCTTGGAAAGAGTTTACTTCTCCGTCATTCACCTTACAAAGCTGTCTAGTTAGGCCCTCTACAAAAAGAGGATCCCCTCTGCTGCAAACAGTTCTCCTTGGGAGTCAAAGTAAAGGCACAGAGGACCCTGCCTAATGTCCATCCCATAATGCCCCGGGGAAAAGGCTGTATTTAACTTTATTAACATACATTTACTATGAAGAGCATGATTTCCGTTTACACTGCTCCTGCCATGTAGAAGGCCCTCCAAGTGGATGCTAATGTAAATGATCCACAAATTAAGACCCTTTTCACACTGCCAGAACAGTGTCAAAAGGGACTTAAAGGAAATAAGAATCAGGCCATATATTTTCATGCTGGCTTTTTTGTTCAGATGTAACTAGTTCTCCAGGAATTTGGATGAATTATATGGATTGAATCACTGCAAAAGAATACAATAATGTTGAGTTTTGAGCAGCAGGGTAAAGACTGAAACGTGCAGACAGCATGTATGGTTTCCAGTAATACAAAGGGCCAAATCTTTCCATCCTTGCTCTGGGAATTGAGAGAAGACTGCAGGATTTTGTCCACTTGCAAGTTAAAATATTTCCTTTAGAAAAGGGAGGGTTTAAAACAAAAAACAAACAACAAAAGCCAAAGGTTTGCATTTTTGACTCATTTCACTGTCTTGGCTTCATTTCCATTCGTTAGCTGTAATGTCAAGGAAAATTATATTATATGATGATGTAATCCCCAATAGTAACACATACAGCTAAACCTTCCCGGACATGGTGGTAATGATACACACCATCATTTAGTAAGGCGTAAATGCCTCCAGGGAACCTTGTGGGAGCATATTGAGCAGAGCCACTATCGCACTTCAACTATGGGAGCAGGTTCTCCACACCACTCTAGCTGGGGTATAGCACTTCCCCCCCACAAACATGGCCCATTACGGCAGCATGCAGACCTGCATTTGCACTCAGGTAGCACAACTGACTTTTGTCCTGTGCACACGAATCGGGTGTTGCCTCTCTCACTTTGCATGTAGACAGAGCTGTGATTCTACCTTAAAATCTTATTCACCTCTAACACTCCAGCTGGGTCTGAGTTTCAGCTCTCAGACAGCAGCATTAAAAGGCCATTTTTTATTACAAAAAAATAGATACAAAACCCAAAACAAGTTTCATTTCGCATTTGTCTCAAAACAGCTTTGTGCCTCATACAATTTTCTGAAGTAAAACATATTGAAAACACATTTAGCTGCCATGTGCAATTAACCATGTGTAATCAGATCACAAGCCTGTAGGCCTGCCAGTTTCTTGCTGAGCTCCCCACAACTCAGGAGGCTCTGGTCTCTCTTGATGCACATGCATAATTCTCTTTAGCTTTAAACAGGCACCACCGAGACAACCAGGGGAGAAGGGAAACAAACAGAGAGGAAAGGGAGAGATTTTAAAAGGAAGAGTGCTTACAGTAGTAATTTCTGGGATAATAAAGCTGGCTGAGGAAATCTGCAACAAGACTTCTGGATGTTCTATGCACATGTAGACACAGAAATATTACTGTCTGTGGAATAGGCACATGGGGTGAGGAGAACTACCTGGAGTTCCTGAGCCCACCAAAAAATGACCACACACACTAGCCCCCCATGGACATTTATTCATGCTGGAATTTGCCAAGGTTCTTATGGAAACTGGCCACCCCACTCCCACAGAATTTCAATGGGGGTTGAGCGCTCAACTCCCTTAAGCTCTTTGGAAAATCCCTGATTTATTTAAACAGATTCATAAAACATGCCCCCCCACACCCCTCCGGTCCCATGCTCTGGGCAGATTGAACATAATTTATTTCCACAATAATATCTGATGGCAACTGTGCAAAAAACAGAAGAAAAAGAAAAATAAGAGAAAAAGCTATAAAATTAAATGAGGTGCAGCAAGCCGCATGGCTCAATTAGCAGACACGGCAACGCTCTAGCTTAAGCTGCAGGCATTTGAGAAGGCACTGCTACCCTGCTATTTTAGCACATTAGCCTGATCAGAGCTAACACAGGTATGTCCCCTTGACCTGGAAGTTACACCTTCAGTTCCAGTGTAGACACCAAAAACATCACCACTTCCCTGAGAACTTAGATCTCCCAACCAAGATCTAGACTGGCCTGACCCTTTATATACGAGACAATCACTTCACACAGTGACATGGATATAGGCTAGGGAAAAAGACACACACACAGAGAACCATAATGGGCCCCAATCCTCCAAGTGCTCCATATATAGTAAGTCAGTTTCTAATGCTGAGCATTTACAAGACTGGGCAACATGGTATTTTCACTGATGAATACAAATGGCTTGATATTTTAGTTCAATAGCACCAAATAGCTACAGCTGAGCAGCTTTGTCCTCATCTTGCATTGACGAGAAGGCCTCCTACCTGTGGTTTAGTGCTCTATGGGTTGCATCTCACTCTCAAGCCAGCGTGGGCGATCCAGCAGTAGGATCTTTCAACACACAACACCGCTGGGCATTAACACTGTAGTTGGCAATGTTATTTTCCCAGTACTCCAGGGTTAAACCACAGGGTCAGATCTTCAACCTGACTGTAACTTTATTTATAAGTGACGGTAAACACCTAACTTGAGCTCAGACCCTCCAGCCAGCCCTTTTCACAGTGTTCTAACAACCTCTCCTGATCTGTGCCCTCTGGTTCTGGTTTGCTTTACTAAATTTTGGCCCAATCCTCATTCAATATGATATTTGTCACGCTACAAGGCATCAGTCACTGGGCAGTTCTTGCTCCTGTTTTCCTGGTCCCTTATCCAATTTGGACAGTCCCCTTTGTTTCACATTGTTAGTCAATTTCACATCTGAGCACTTAGCTGCATCCTCCAGATCACTGATGTACAGCATAAGCGTACTGCTCCCTTTTGCTCTCCCTCCCACCAGGTGTCCAGCTATCACTCCCTGACTTCTATTACTAAGCCGGTCTCTTAATCCAATTGAATACTCCATCAATACTGCACTTCCTAACTCCCCTACATCAGCCACATTGTGGTACTTGTTAAATTGCCATTAAGTGATTAAAACAAGACTGCTGCCTACTCTCTGGGCAGTGTGTCAAAGAGATGTTAAATTGCCTTTTTTAAATGTTAATTATTTAGCTCCTACAATCATATTAGACAACCCTTATCGTAATCATTCATTAACCTGTAGCTTTAAATGGGGATTAGCAGGGCTTTACAATGCTAATAATGTTCCATTCACATTTTAAAAGTTTATTAAATAGTACAAAGCAAACCAAATATGCACGTCCAATCACAGGATATCCACACAGCAATGAGAACAGGAAGGGGAGGATTTTAACTCACGGGGGAGGTATATATTTTGCTATCAGGCTTATACAGGAGGTGTCGGTCACAATGAATTGGCTGCAAAACAGTCAAGTATCAGCTGAACAGAGAGACTTCTTCCCAAATGTGGCATCAGATCTGTGGTTCATGGAGGACCCCCTACTTCTAATTACCTGCATTGCCTTGCATGCAGATCAACCCACGAGTTTCTCTAGAGGCACTCTTTCTTGCTGGTGTTCTGTGACAAGCATTGCATTAGTCATCTTATGCTCCAAATAAAGGGGAACTGTGCAAACTGATCCACACCAGAGAAACTATGCTGCTTAAAAACGCCTAGATTACTTGTAAAACATTGTGTTCACACAAAAAGGCCTTAAATGCTCTATATCTGGTTAGCACCAACAAACATTTAGTAATTATAGTTAAATCCTAACTAAGTCAATCTGGACCAGCATAGACAGAGACAAAAATGAAACAGTTCAGCTAGATTTCCATTCCCGTTCTACACCGTGAACCTGTGGCTTTGTCACATCATCCAGAGCACAATGCTGTGGAGGCCCTGTGCAGGGAATTGTGCGATAGGTACCCAGAAGACACAGCAACTGAAAGGGTTTGGAACAGGTCTTACATGGACCTGGGGAGAACTTGCAACAGGGCTGAAGTAGATTCCACGTGGCTAGAGAGGAGGCTTAAATTGGTTTAGCTTTGTTTACATTCGAGAACAACTAAGGTTGTCTCAATATATCTCCCTGTGGGCACCTTCTCCCATCAAAGTTTCCTCCCACAACTGGTGGGCAGTTTGGGATGCTGCTATGAACCAGCTCTGAGGGATTAGTGCTTAAAAGTCTCCACCCATATCGAAGAAGCAGAGGAAAGTTAATAGACTAAGGTTCCAAACAAACACACTGAAGTCAGAAAACGAATTGCCACTCTGTTCTGAACTCATCCTGTTATTCTGTATAATGGCTCGTAATTTCTTCTTTAAGGTTACTTCTCAACAGTGGACCATTTTAAAGATGTGTCGAATATATATGATAATATAGCATTATATACTGTGTGTGTATAAGGTTTGTATTCTAAAACTACAACACTCAAGAGGACAAGTAACACCTAACCCCTGCATTTGAACAAGAACCTACCTTATTATTTTGGTACTTAGTGTTCATATAAATCTAAAAATAGTTATAATGGGCTGACACCCTCTGGTGAAGTTTTTCTTTTAAGGAAAGTCAACTGAGCATAAAAAAAAGGTCAAAATGGATCACCAGGGCACTCCTATATTGCTACCTCTACTTGAATTTTTTACTAAATTAGATCTCTGGAGACTTTAAAACAGCTGTTGTTTTTCCATCACTATCGCTCATAATATTAAGTCAAGCATGTCCAAAAGGAGTAATACACGCTTCCATCCAGCCACGTACACTTGATGGGTAAAGAGGCCAGCAAGAATATAGAAAGACATCACTGGAGAATATGAGAGCTATACCCTGTTAACTGTAATTAGAGAAGAGACTATGCAAATGAAACTCTAGGATATAAATTCGCTCAATACGATAATTGCAAGGAGTGTAGCACTTTCCAAAAGCGTTTACATCATGTAGCACCATGCTGATAATCAATGCTTAATTAGATCCCTTTACCCTGATGCAGACCTTTTTAATGTTACTGTCATCCTGTTACCATCTAATCTTTTTCCCTCTCGAATGGTTTTGTCCTCTTACAAAAGCCCATCGTGATGAGGAAAGTGCCAAGATAATTAATTTTTCAGTAAAAGCCAAGTTGTTGTTTTCTCTGAAACATCTATCACTTCAGGAAATGTCAAAAATGTCAGAACGTATGAGTGGAAATAAATTCAGTGTTCTGCTTTCCTATTAATACTGCATGACCTCTTCAACTGCTTCACTTAGTGAAAGAAAACTGGACATTCCCATTGAGAGACAGGATGAGGGAGGGACAACCACTAGAAGAGGGAGAAGAAAGGAAAGCATGGCAAGATGAAATGACTGCTCACTAACAAATATTGGCCAGTGGATGGTTTTAAAAGCAACTCATTTTCAAAAAAATAAAATCAAAAGTATCAAATCAAATATTTACACTCAACAAACTAAGAATGGTGTGCAAAAAAATTGCCTTGTCTTTACACATTATCACCAATTATTTATATTGCAGCAGCACCCCAGCAGAGATCCAGACCCCATTGCACTAGGCACTGTACATACATATAGTGTAAGGTACAGCCCTGGCCCTTAGAAATTAAAGTCTTAACAGACAAATGTGGGAGAAAGGAAGTGTTATTACTATCCTCATTTAGAGAGGAAAACTGAGGCATGGAAAGGTTAAGGCCCCAGTTCAGAGCACAGCACCGAAGCACAAAATAAAGTCCATCCCTTTTCAGCATAACGCTTCAGTGCTCTGTTGAATCCAGGCCCAAGGGCACACAGCGGGTCTGTGGCAGAGTTGGGAACTGAGCCGGGATCTCCTGCGTCCTAGCCCTCAGCCTTCACCTTCCTCTCCAGGTATATTTAACCGTAGCGACAGGAAAAAATATTGGTATATAAAGAACATAAGAGCTGCCATACTGTCAGACCAATGGTCCATCTAGCCCAGTATCCCGCCTCTGACAGTGGTCAGTGCCAGATGCTTCAGAGGAAGTGAATAGAACAGGGCAATTTTGTGCGATTGATCCCCAATCCCAGCACCTGCCAGTCAAAGGGTTAGGGACACCCAGAGCATGGGGTTGCATCCCTGACCATCTTGGCTAATAGCCATTGCTGGACCTAACCTCCATTAACTTATCAAATTCTTTTATGAACCTATTATGCCTTTGGCCTTCACATACAAGGAGGAAATTTTGTTATTTTGGAGCAGTGTACCCACTTCCTCAGGTTGTCTGTAACTGAGGACAGGGTTTGTGTCTTTTTAAAGTCAGTGTTAAGTTCTAGTCATTCGAGCAGTTTCAGAGGAAGACAAAGCTGGGCCTTGAGTTGGGCTGAGAAGAATTCGCTTCAGAGCGATAATGTATAAAATGACCATTTATTGAAATCTGAATTGGCATGAAGTGCCAGTGGCTGGCACCACGCCCACCATTTCCAGATCTCCCCCATTTTCAGGACGTGCCTCGGAATGTCCTGTCAGGGATGAACAGCTCCTTTTCAGGGTGGAAGGAGACCAGACACCTAGCCACACGAGCACACAGCACCTGTGCTGAGGTTTTGCTCTCTCCCCAGAATGCTTGAAAGTGACACGGTCCCTTTTCAATGGCCAGTTTCACCTTGGCCAATTCTCTTTGCTGCTGGATGGCATGAAGCTTCCTAGTACAACCAACCTATGGCAGCTTAGACTAGAACCTAAGGCTAGCTCCCCACAAAGAGGTACAGCCCCTGAAAACTATTAGTGAATTAAATCAATGTGAATAGTCTGCTGTTCAACACACACACACAAAAATAACGGAAAGAAAAAGGCACTTAGCTCAGTTCATTTATACCTGTGCTTACCATTTCAGCACAGATCTAAGTCAGCCCAATGATGGGGAGCACACTGTTTATGTGAGGAACCCGTAGATATACGTAACCGTCATTTGGAGTTTGCCAGCTCCTGGAGTGCCAGACAGAGCCTCTAGAGGGTCCAACCCTATAGACTACAACAATAATGGCTACCAGCACCCTCTGATGCCATTTCCCAGCATGCTTGGAGTCACTGGTGGGGACAGAACAGACTAGGAACTCCGGCCGAGGCCAGCTGGGAGGCTTCTGCATGGGGTGATCAGGAGAAGCAGTTTGCTGAGACAATGCTGAGCCCAGGTGGCTCGGCCCTCTGTGGACAAAGAGATGAGGTTTAGTGTCAGTGTGGGGCTGTTTGGGTTTGGAGCTGAGCGAGAATCAGAACAGCTCGGGGAGTCTCCGATTAATCTCCCCCCACCCCACCCTCCCTCAAAAGGTAGATACTGAACTAGAGAGAGATCTAGTGCACGGGTCAGGCAGTTCCAGCTCCGCAGAGATCAGCATCCAGAGTGACAGAAATTGCAGTGCTGGCTAACGAGAGCCAGCCGAGACCCATGCAGGACTCCAGGCCAGGGAGCCAGGAGAGGACCCTGCCGTACCCAAGGGTGAAGACACCATAAGAGAACTCTTTGTTTAAGCTGGCCAGTGGTCACAACGCTGCAGCACTTCTCTGGACTCATCCCCAGTGTGGTACCTTCCTGGGAGGGTGCCAGGGAAGAAACTGCAGGTTGGGAAGTGGAGAACTTGTTGCGTTGTTAATGTTTAGTACTTATTAGTGAACTCTAACCCTTTCCATCCCAGATCCCATTTTCCTACAAGTCCCCCATTGTTGTATTGGTGGCTTTGGTGTGCCATTTCTCCGCTGAGGTTTGTGTTGATGCATTCTATTGTTTCATGTGTACGGCGTTTTATACTCCCAGCCCGCAGTGGTACCATTATTCATTTTCCCGAGGGACAGCATTCCCGTGGGTCTCTGGCACAGTGAGGAGTCACACTGGGTGGAAGCACAAAAAAGAATCCCAGGATGCAACTCATGCAAGGACAGAGGAGAAGTCATGCCAAGTAGCAAGAACCACAGTGGAGCCTCCACCTCAGGGGAACAGCTACACACACACACACACACACACACTTACTAGCTGCAACGTATACACATAACATCAGAGGTAACACTACTGGCTCGGAACGTAGCACTCCGCCTAGTACAGAGAGTAACCACTGCCGTTAGCAATCAGTAATAGAATTAGGGAGGTTACCTTTGGTGACCCTGCCTCTAGAGGACCATGATACACAGTGCAGATTGCAGAGATGGTGGCATATTCCAACCAGAACTCAGGACTCTCAGTCCCCTTTGTTCCTAAATGTATTTGCATACTGCTTTATACTAATCTCAGCTCCAACATGGGCACAGTCATTCCTCTTTGTGCCTGAAAATGAATTATACACATTTTCAAACCACAATGCAAATGTTGGTTTGAAAGGAAGAGAGGGTATATTCATACAAGCACATGGAAAGCTACGCTGGAGAGCAACTGGCACAGATTACTCATCAGTCTCCACAAGAGATCATTGGTCCCATTTTTACAGGGAACAAGCACTTTTCAGCACTGGAGAACTGAGCATTCATTCCACTCCTTGAGTTCTTCATGAGGTGCAGCTAATTGTTGGTTTTACTACCAAAAGCCTGCATTACTGCGACTAAAACAGCAGATTAGCTCAAGTCTATTTATTGTTCTCCCCCCTCCCAACCAACAGCAAACTTCTTGAAATGCAGTTCCTTGTTTTCAAAACACTTCTCACAGATTTGCTCCAACTTGCCTGACAGCCATTCCATTCTTTTGGGGCCCAGCTCTGCAATCCTTACTCACACTGATGAGAGCCTGACTCCTTGTACAGAAGTTCTACTCATGCTGTCAAGCACTGCTCAGTGTGAGCAAGGGTGGTAGCTAGGACTTCAGCCTATTTAGCCTACCATACAACTATGTCAGTGCTTACATAAGAGCCTTCTTGCACACCACCTGCTATCGGAAACTGGCATGGCTATCTCTGCCCTTTTCTTCTGAAAATGAACTCAGCTTCTCTCCTCTCCCTACGCTACTCTGTTTCTCTCTTTTAAAAAATATACTGTAAATGCATTACTTCACTCAATGCATTTTGAGTTATACTATGTAAATGTTATGGTCTAATCCTACAACTGCCTACATAAGTAATCTTTCCTTGACTTTGAAGTGACTTCTCACATAGGTTTTCTCCCTTCAGTACAACAGTTGCAGTGCTGGATTCTAGGGCCAGTACCCTGCCAAAAAAAAAAAAAGTACATGTATGCTTAACTTTACGCAGGTTGACTAGACTGGCTCTACTCCTGTGAGTGAAGTAAAGCACATGCTTAAGTGTTCACAGGATCAGAGCTAACCTTTGAATTGAATATGCTACTCGCTCAGCTGTAAAAAGTGAAAGAAAGATTAAAATGTCATAATCAAGCCCAGTCCGCTGCACAGGACAGTTACAGGGAGACTAAAGCAGCAAAAAAACAACCTGAAAAGATCTGTGGTGCAGAGCCATACTGTTTTAACTAAGTCTAGTTATTAATGTCCTACTAATATTCCAAATACTAAGGATAAAAATCCATCTAGGATTTGCAAGGAATCTTAGTTTAACAAGCATATGCATGTCTCTGAGACAAACCTCAAAATGAATAATCACGTTTGTGGCTCAATACCATGATTGTACTGCAACAGCTAATAGAAGAGCTTTCGGCAACAGATATTTAGATTGAATTTTAGAATTATTTTATAGGTGGAGCTGGCAGCAGCATCTGCCTAATGCTGCCGATCATAAGACCCTGTTTTCAATTGCTTGTAAGTTTGACAAAACTTTAACCATTTGCGTTTAAATAATACATGCCAAGTATCTGCCTCAGGCAGTTTATTTTGGGGAGGGGGGGGAATTTTCAGCCAAACTGGTTTCATCCATTTCCAAGAATGAGACTTGAGAAAAGTACGTTGTTTTGCTCATGTTAATAAATTCTGGCTACCTTTTCTTTGAACAACTCTAGCACCCCCTGCTTTGGGGCAGGGACTTGAATTTTGATGGATGGGGCGGGGAGAAGATGACCGTTTGTGTCAGGGATGTATCTTTTGCGGTGCTCATGAAAATCTGCCGAAACTTGACCAAGTTATAAACCTTTGCAAGGTCACAGTTCACACAGGCACAGTAGAGACAGCTTAGATCTTAGCTGCTAAAATCTCAGAAGATGTTCACTCTCACTGAGTATGCTCCATCCCTCACAGCTCCTTGTCCAGCTCCAGACTGTGCATGTGTCATCCACAGAGTAACTGACCATGCTCCAGCCTAGCACTGCACAGCAAAGCTGGACTTTCCCTGTAGCTGCTCTGCTCCAGACTAGGGTGAGGCCAGGCACTGGAACCAAGAGCAGGGAACATGTCCCTCCTGTGATCTCCGTGACCACCCCTACTGGGCAGCATGGAGCAAGAAGCCAGCTGATTTGAATGCAGAAAGGACAAGAGCCAGACCAGAGGGAGGGCAAGGAGTAGATTGGCACAAGGAGTCTGGCGAGATTGGGACTGGAGGCATGTGGGGGAGGGTGTAAGAGAAACTGGGCCTGGAATTAGGGTTGCCAATTGTGGTTAGATGTATTCCTGGAGATTTCATCACATGACATAATCTTTCATTAAAGATTAATCTTTCATTCCTGCGGACTCCAGGCCAATCCTGGACGGTTGGAAGCCCCACCTGGACCTGGTTGGGCAAGGCGACTGGGAGCTCGAGGGAAACAGGAGATGGATGATGGAGGGGTGACACTGAGCTCAGATGAGGAGCTGGGGGGAAGAGGACTCAGACTGGAAGCAGTGGGGAGGGAAGGCTGGGGCTGTGAAAGACACAAGGTGGAGGAGAGTGGGAGCCGAGCCAGGATGCTGAGATTGCACAAGGAGTTGTGGGAGACGGACGGGCTGGACAAGAAGGCTGGGACTAGGAACCAGGGAGAGGGGAGACTGAGGTTACAGGAGGAGCCCAGAAACTGGGCTGAGAAGCCTGAGGAGCGCAGACTGGGACTGCAAGGAGGATGGGGCTCGAACAAGAAGCCAGAGGTAGGGCAGAGACAGGATCTGTCCTTGTCCCAGTCAAGGCCAGGTTGCCGGGGACAGGGCAGAAGAGGTCATACTCAAAGGGAAATACACAAAAGAGTCTGTGCCCACTAGAGCACACTCCCTTCCATAACCTGGAAAGGAACCCAAGATTCTTGAGTCTCACCATTCCTCTGCAGTCAGCAACCATCTGTGAAACCCACTGGCAAAGTGTGTGTCACATTCCCCGCTAGGCCACATAGAGGATAACAACCTATTACTGCTACCACCTACTCCAATAGCTCAAGTAGCAAGCGTCAGTACAGTGGATCTACAGGTTCCAACCTTGCTGATGAACAAACAGGGCATCAACATGACACCACATGATGCAATTTGTTTTTATAGTTTGCTTTTCTAAAACCTAGGAAATTACACACCAAACACTGAACTAAAGGAACATGATTGAAGGTCACAAATTCAACCACTCAAAAAGGTAGGAGATGGCCTGGTTAAAGGTTGCCTGTGCAACATTATTTCGGCCCCCTTGTGTGTATACAGTACAATACAGCATTTAATTACACATTTGTTCCACAGCGTCCCTCCCTCACTCAGTGCACAGAACGGACCTGCCTTGGACATGAATCAGGATTGTGTTGTGAAGGACGCTGTTGTCTGCAGAAACGGTGCTTCATTTTTTGCAGAAGTTTGAAGGTGGCAGGGATGGCAGGAAGAGAAAAGACTGACTCATGGTGAAGGCAGTTGGATGCTGCCCTGGAGAACTGGATTCTAGCCCTGTCTCTGCCCGAGTTCCTATGCGATGCTCGGCAAGTCACTTCAACCAAATTTTTCACATGGGGTCGCTAATTGTGCATTCCTCATTTTCTGGGTGACCAATTTGATACCCTGGGATCCAATCTGCAGAATCATTGAGCTCTCACAGCTGCCGCTGAAGTTAATGGGAGCTGTACTTGAACATACGAAGTGCTAGATAATGCTAATACTCTGAAAACTCAGGTCTAGGCTTCTCAGAATAGGTACTGATCAGGTTCAGAGGGAGATGGAAAACACTCACTGACCAGGAATTACAAGTGGGTGCGTGTGCATGTACCCACAAACCCATCCTTCCTTTCCTAGTCCTGCATGCTGATCCCAATTTCCAAACATGCAAATCCAAACTGCCCCTCCCCACATCTTAAATGGGCATTTTACCAGCCTAGGTGCCTATTTGAGCACCAGATTATTTCCTGTGTCAAGCTACGCTTGGTGCTGGAAAATGAGGAGGTGCCCATCAGAGCTCCCTAATCCTCAAGCTGTGCGAACGCCAGCTAGAGCAGCCTAGAGACTGCTCTACTTTCAAACAGTTGGCTATGGTCCCTAGGGAACCATACAACAAGTGGGAATTGACATAGAGGAGTGGAACAGTGCTGTGCCCTCAATGTAGATGTGGTGGAGGTTTGAGCAGGAACCAGCTGTGGTTAGATGTTCGACTGCGTGTGTGTTCTCTTTGTTCTCCCTGTGCACTGCTCCAGCTCTGCGCAGACAGCTGGCACAGCAGACATTGAGCAAACAGCCCAATGACCACAAGATCCATCAAGGGGTGAAGGCACCAGGCCAGGTTTATTGTCGAAGAAACACAGTGCTAGTATCCTGTAGACTCTACCGGACTGCTAATACATGTATGCCTGTAACAATGGACCTGCTCAGTGAATGGCAGGACTTTCCATTCCTCCCTACGCTAGACAAAAGACACTCCCTCCGAGATACATATTTATACCCGATACAAATGACTTACATACTGCCCCTTTGACATATCTACCTACTGCCCCCTGGCGTGGCTAGTTATCACCCATCACCTTGTAGATGTTGGCTCGATCAAAACATCTCCATTGTGTACTGTCATCCTGACCTTATGTTTTAGGAGAGGTCAGTGTGTTCCTGTTATCCTTAGGGAATGTTTTTGTACCATCCTGGGTATCGGGATGTTTTGGTACCACTTGATATCGGGATGTGTTTGCATGAGCACTTTGTGACTAGCACTTCTTAGGAATGTGTATTTCTGCACTATCAGCCCTGTTCTTGCCAGATTCTGCATGGGTTTAATAAGCAAATTAATTTCCTTTGCCTAAAAAGGAACATCATTTTTCACTGTTATAATAAATAATAATAAGTTGACAGACTACAGCAGTACAAATATGCTGCATTATAATAATCAGTTACTTACCAATTTCCTTTAAAAAAAAGGGTATCCAATCTATGAGCTGTGGTCCTAGCTGCTGCTTTACTGCTCTCTACTGCTTTTAAATTACTTCTTTATGACACTTAGTCATAGATTTTCTGACTTGGGAGATAATAAATTTTGGAAGGACTAATCAGCAACAGAATCACTTTACAATGGATCAATGTTTTCCTTCCTATAGCTTTATTTTGGCTTTTTAAAATCCTTGCTTTTTGGCCATTAGATTAATACGGTTTTTCAGGCATATTCCAGACAACTTTTAAGATTACAACAATTCCTAATAACTTGAAATAAAATCGTAGACACAAATATTTAGTGCTGCCTACATTTCAGGAATAGCAATCGCAAAAAAGATTAGTTCGATTCATGGGTCTATTAGATATCTTCATTTTGTACAGATCTATATTCATTTGCTATGTAATTACAGTAAAGATTTTCAGAAGCAGCTAGTGCTTCTGGGTGTCTCCGTTTTGGAGGGCCCCATTGACGACTTAATGGGGTCTGATTTTCAGAGGTTGGGTAATCAACACTTTCTGAAAATCAGGCTCCTAAGGAGTATCCAATTTGTCACCCAAAACCAGACGCCACTTTTGAAAATCTTGACCTAAGACATTAAACAGACAATTCAGAATCTATCCGGTGTGTTTTACTTTTACTTCTTAATGTTACAATTTCTAGTGACTTGGTTAAATAATATCTGAGTTGTTTAGTTAATTAATTGACCTTACACTGATACGGGTTACTGACAATGTGCAAGACGCAAGCTTTTCAAAAGCACATGTGCACTTTTGAGCATGCCAGGCTTGAGTGCAAACCTTGCTTAGCACCGGTATAAGTCAGAGGCTTGCAAATATAGGCAAAGTCCAGCCCAAAATCCAGTCTGGAAACTTTACGCTAACCCTCATTTTGAGAAGCATCTGGAAATACTCGCACCCTCTGCAGCCGTATCAGCAGCAGTTCACAGTTTCCTTAAAAGGAAAGAAACACACACACACACAAAAGGTGCAACGGCGATGTAGCATTTTGCCGGCAGAGTTTCTTGTGACATACCAGGAGCAGTTTTGGCCTTAGGCCTACGCCCGTAGGCGCCAACTCCCTGGATGGTCTGGGGCTGAAGCTCCCATGCGGGGGGGGGGGGGGGGGAGTGGGTGCTCAGCATCCACTGGCAGCCCCACAGATCAGCTCCTCCCCCTCCCCCCAGTGCCTCCCGCCCATGGGTGATCAGCTGACTCACCAGCAGGTGGGAGGCGCTGTGGGGGTGGGGGGAGGAAGAAGCAGAGCGAGGGCAAGGCATGCTCGGGGGAGGGGCGGAATGGGGCAGGAAGAGGCAGGGCAGGGGTGGGAACTTGGGGAAAGTGGTGAAGTGGGGACAGGCCTGGGGCAGAGAGAGGGGGTTGAGCATCCCCCGGCAAATCACAAAGTCGGTGCCTCTGCTCCACCGCTTCTGCGGTCACACACGGTCCCGCTCAACCAGCTCCCTTCGCACACAACTGACCAACCCATCACAGAGCCACAGGCCCACTTACAGATGGGGCCCTAAACTTCCTGCAGAGACAGAGCCAGCCCTGAGCGCAAGTGAAAGGGAGCATGACATTCAAACCAACCGTTGCTGTGGCTGCTGCTGAACAGTCGTTACACTTCTATGTCCATAGACAAGGGATATTTTCCTGCCAACATTTTAAATTTAAGATCTGGCCCAACCAAAACGTTACAGTCCAGCCAACATCACTTCTGAGCACTACAGCACAGAAAGGAAAAAAAAAAGACGCTTACCCTTTAGCACACAAGTCACCAATCTCCATTTTGTAGCAGTTGTGAATTGATTTGCAATGCAAAACTAAGAAGAAGATATTCTCAAGCGAGCCTTTAATTCACTGTAGGCTGATTGGAATTGATTTCAAGGCCTCCACCCAGGCCACATCATCATTAGCACACAGCACACGTACAACCTGGGATAGGCTGCACTATCCTTGAAACTCAGCATCAGGATTTTGTAGCCAGAAGTTTTGTAAAGTTAATGGGGAAGGGAGTATCCGAAGCCCGTCTTGTATAATTGGCTTAAAAAACATCATAATCAGAACCAGAGAGTGAATTTCACTATTGCAATTGTCAGCTTGGAACTCTGTGACCAATCCCAAGCATTCAAAAACTGAGGCAGGCCCACAAACCATTACATTGTTTGCTTTGGTTTTAATAACAGAGTCAGGGTTCTTTACATTGACCTTCAGGGTGCACCTGGGTCACATTTTTGAACTTTTCTCTGCAACCATGAGAGCTAGGAACTTGCCGTTTTCAATTAAAGGTGTAACTCTTATGTTCTCTCTTTTCTCCAGCAGCTGGGACTCTAAGAAGACACTAAACATGGAGAGACTCGCTATAATATGGCAAAAGATGGCAACACTGTATTGGAGGGGAAAGTGGGGGAGGTTTGAGGATGCTACAGATGAAACACCTGTAGTGCATTGGGACTAAGTATTCACAGTGGGGAAAATTCACTCTTGTACAGAAATACAGCCTAGGCCCATGCCTCCCTATACCCATACTGGGTAGTCTGAAATCAGGACTCAAGCAGGGTATGGGTCTTGCACTGGCCCTCTGCACACAGGGGAATTTCACTCAGCGGGAGCGTGCTGTGAAAGACAATGGTGTTTATTGCTGATGCAGGTAGCGCTGCCACCGCTGGAGAGCTCCCACATTGCAATTACGAGAGGAGGTAAGAATAGTCACTAAGTCGTTTACAGCAGTGGCTCTCCAGCTTTCCAGACGCCTGTACCCCTTTCAGGAGTCTGATTTGTCTGGCGTATCCCCAAGTTTCACCTCACTTAAAAACTACTTGCTTATAAAATCAGACAAAAATACAAATGTGACAGCACACTGTTACTGAAAGCTTGCTGACTCTCTCATTTTTACCACAGAATTATAAAATAAATCAAGTGGAATATAAATATAGTACTTACTGTGACGGGGCAAGGCCAGATGGCTATAGAAAAGTAGTGGGAGATAGATATGTTAGCTCCAGGCTAAACAAATCCCTGGTACCAGGATAAGTTAAATGGCAGCTGCTCCAGGTCAATTAAGACACCTGGGGCCAATTAAGAACTTTCCAGAAGGCAGGGAGAATGCTAGGTTGATTGGGACACCTGAAGCTAATCAGGGACTGGCTGAAACTAGTTAAAAGCCTCCCAGTCAGTCAGGTGGGTGTGCGTGTCAGGAGCTGTGGGAGGAAGTTGTGCTGTTGGAGAGGCTGAGTAGTACACACCATATCAGGCGCAAGGAAGGAGGCCCTGAGGTAAGGGTGAAGTGGAGCTTGAGGAAGTGAGGGCTGCTGTGGGGGAAGTACCCCAGGGAATTGTACATGTCATGTTTCTAAAAGGTCAGCTACCATAGCTGATAATATTAGGGTCCCTGGGTGGGAGCCCAGAGTGGAGGGCGGGCCCGGGCTCCTCCCTTTACCCCCCCCCCCCACCGATTAATCACTGAGACTGGGAGACAACAGAGACTGTGCAAGGGAGGATAGCTTCTCCTCACCTCCCTTGCTGGCTTATGATGAAAATGGCTCAGTAGACTGTGACCCTTGTCTCTAGAGAGAGAAGGGTTACGTGGAGGGTCACAGTGAGCCTCTGAGGCTAGCAAAATCCGCCAGGAAACGTGGGACCCACGGAGACAAGGACAGAGCTGTGTCACATTACATTTCAATTAATAGTATATAAAGTGGTATAAATGAGTCATTGTCTGTATAAAATTTTAGTTTGTACAGACTTTGCTAGTGCTTTTCATGTAGCTGTTGTAAAACTAGGCAAATATCTAGATGAGTTGAAGTACCCCCTGGAAAACCTCTTCATATCCCCAGGACTCTGCATATTCCTGGGTGAGAACCACTGGTTTACATTGATGGGTCACACTCTTGTGGAGCGCCCAAACCAGTTTGAACAAGAGAGAATCAGACAGAGACCCACAGACACGAGAGGATCTAGTTGACTACAAGAATGTAAACTGGTTCTGTTCCCATAGTCTGAGGGGAAAGCCTAACTAACTTGGCTTGGAGCGAGTTGTTAAAATCAGATTAAACTAAATGAGTGTAGGCTGCTTGTGGTTTTAAAATACTTTTTCTTTGATCCTTTGTTTCAAGAAGGCTGTTGGTCAGTAGGTCACTGGCTCACAAAGGGAGGATACCCAGTCAAACCTGCAGGGTGATAAACAATTGATATAACCTGGGCCAGTGTAGTTAGGTCCCAGGCTAAGTGGATAAGAATCATGATCTCACTCTGAAATGGATAAGGGCAAGAGACCCCATCCCTGAGAGAGGGTGCTCAGAGAGACCAGAAAGGAGACACACACAGCCAGCCTAGTACCACTAGCAAGTAGAAAAACCAATCCATGATGAAGCAGCAGCTAACTCTCCATGAACTGCAACAAAAAAAAAAAAAAAAAACAAAAACCAATCATCCCTGGCACCTTCCTTCCCAAAAGCTGGAGGGAAACAAGTGGGCCTTGCAGCATAACTCAAGCATGGAGCCCTAACGGTGAACAGCATTTCCCACATTGCCCCAGGGCATTCTTCCTGTCAGAGGCCTTCTGTTCCCTTGAGCTACTGCACTGATGTAATCACTGGATGTACACAAAAGGCTTCCTTTTCCCTCAAAGGTTACAGCTGATGTGCTCCGATGACACAGACCCATTCAAACCACTACGTATGTTAAAAGCCGGGCTGGGGAGAATCTTTCAACAACTCCTACAGGGCTAACAACTTCACACAGAGCTAGCAGAACTCAAGGTTGCCCTGCTAGGGTTATCGCATCGACATCCCGCCAACACAGCGCTCAACCTACAACAGTGTTGTCACTTAACATGGCCCTCCCTCCCTGCCAGTCGCTGTAGAATCCCTAAAACCTGCGAGTAGGCTCTAAAAGGGAGGCCCAGACGTGATGCAGATCATATCCCCAAGTCAGTCTACAGAACCACAGGCCTCCCTCTCGGGCAAGGCTACTTCTCACTCTGGCAACTCTAAGTGACTCCACAGACGATAAACAGGGCCCCAAGTTCCCTTAGGGCACACGTGTTCATTTTCAGGGAGCCCATAAAGCTGTCAAGGCTCGTCATTTATTCATGGAGAAGCAAATGTCATGGGGGCCGGGGTAGAGAGGGAGCTTCAGCAGAACAGCATCGTTTCCATGGTTCTCTCCCCACATCTACTATCAAAACACAATAGAAAACCTGAAAAGTGGCCATTATGGTACCCAGGGTAGGATCTAAGAGGTGTTTTTCCACATCAGACAAATGGCCCAGATGCCCACACTTCACTGGGCAAGTCATCACCTTATTCAAAATGATGGTGTTGCACAGGGGCATCGGAACAGGGGGGGACTAGGGAGCCTCAGGGAGAATAGGCAGAGCAGTGGCAGGACCGCAACTGGGCCACCATTGATCCCACACCCACTTTTAGGGACCTTCTGCCACTCCTGATACTGCATCTCATTGTGCAACAACCTGTTTTTCAAAATCTGGAGAACGCTGAGGAGATGAGCACCTGGGACTGGACTGACATTTCTCCTTAGACACACCAGCCGGGACTGACAATCCAGCTAGCAGTCCCTTCACAGGGACTGGAGGGAAATTTAAATTAGAACTACTACTCCAAGCACTAAGGCCTACATTTTTAAATTATTGCTGCACTCAGAATTGCAAACCCCAACTGATTTAGGAGCCTACGGGTGTGTGTCCACACTACAAATGCTACAGTGGCACAGCTGCAGTGTAGACACTTGCTACAGCAATGGAAGACCCCTGTAATAAATCCACCCCCTTGAGCAGCAGTAGCTTCCGGTGACCTAGCAGTATCTACAATGGGGGTAGGTCAACCTAACTTCATCACACAGGGGCGAATTTTTTCACAGCCCTAAGCAACCTAGCTTAGATAAACCCAAGTTTTAAGCATAGACCAGGACTGTGTCTCATTTTCAAAAGGGACTTAACCACTTCAAAGAAGACTCCTAAATGCTTAAATCCCTTTTGAAAATGAGATTTAGGCTCCTAAATCAGGTAACCGTTGCCACACAGCGTAGTGAAGCCTAAATACCTTTACAAATCTGGGCTACAGGATCCAGATGCTGCATCTACAGAACAAACCCCCACTCTATCAGCGTTGCTCTAGACTAGAGCTAATGCTACACAGATCTGTTGAGAGCAGGTCTCTCTCCTACCCCGAAAAAGCTTCGCGTATTGAGAATCTGTCGTATGTTTCTTTATTCCTCTTTGATAAAAGAGAAAAGGTACTTGTTAGGGGTGGAATGAGTAAAGCTCATTTTAAGCTTTTAAAATTAATGACAGATCAGAGTAAAAAAATTCTCTTATTAAAAAGTCATTAAGGACCCGGTTTAAAAGAGTAAAGATTTGGCTCTAAAATTTGATTCCACCGTGGCCCATTCCACTGTGCCTCAGAATTACGGTGACCTGCAAACATTGGCTAATGGCGTCACTTTTACTCTACAGACCACAATGTCTCGGCACACCACAGTGGAGGGGGAGGGTCCCATCTGCCCACGTTTTACTTTAACGTCTCTTTTTACAAATTAATCTACTTTCATAATTAAATGTAAGATTATAAATTGATAAAATTGATTTTGCATCAGCGGTAAAAGTCACATAAGTGAGTAACAGACCTGAGGCGACCCAGTTTGTGAGAGAGAATCTGAAACCATAGCATATTGACAGTTTAATTGGCTCGGCAAGAGTTCATATCACTTGGATGAAATGCATCATTGGCCTTTTTATTGCTACATCTTATTGCAGCTTGAAAAGTGAGGTAGATGACAATCTAGTGAAATGTTTCCTTTCCACAAGCGGTCTCCTGTCCTTGACTTTATTGCTGGGTCTAGGTGTTTTTTTCCCCTCTCTCCAAAGCAATGTTTACACACTGGCTCCTCTCTGCATTTTGAATACTTAGCAGAGTGGGAAAATTTATCTCCTTCCTTAATCCTTTCAGGCCAGGCGATGAAAAACTCTTGCACATCCATTTTTGTATTGGGGATTCCAAAAATTACAGCCCTGTGGAGTTCCATAAATACCACGCTGGATGGTAGCGTGACATTTATGGCTGCCTAGTGCAAACTGGAAGACATAATTTGACTATTTTATAGCATTAAGGGGAGGAATTAGATGTGTTAATACTTGAACTATCGACGATAACTCCTGACTCAAGACGTAATTACAGAAAACAAGACCGTTAACTGAGCTTGTAAATGCTCCAAAAGCAGAAAGCTCAAATGAACGTACAATGCTCCCTCTCTCTGCAAGCACCACCTAGCAATTCGTTTTCTGACAGAGGAGCATGTGCAGAAGACAACGTTTTGCCAGAAAGCTGCTAGAAGCTGCACATTATCCAGGCAGCAGTATGCTTGCCTCGCACCCCAACAGTACGCAAGAGAGGTGGAGATGCAGAAGGCCGGGGCTCTGTCTGGGAGATTTGAATTACTGCTGTCAGCCAGCATGACGCTCCCTTCTATTGCTGACTGTCCCACAGAGCCTGAAAAACTTCTCATGGAAACACTCAAAAGTTTTTGGCAAATTTGTTTCATATGATTTCACTGCCCTCCAAATTCAGGCTTCCCCAGTGCAGGGAATTATTCACAGCAGCAATTTCACAGGACACAGCATTTATAAAGTCTGCAAGTGCTGCCTAAAGGTTATCAGCCCACAAGTGCCACCCAGGGCTTGTCTGCACTACGGAGACCATGCCAGCCTAGCTTCCTCGACATAACTATGGTGACCTAACTCTGTTGCATAGACACAGCCTACAGTGACAGAAGGGATTTTTCTGTCACCGTAGGAACACCACCGGCCTGAGCAAAAGTAGGGCTCTCAATGGAAGCGCCTTCCATCGACCTAGCCATCTACAGTGGGGGGTTAGTTTGTAGGGTTCCCAACCCTCCAGGATTGGCCTGGAGTCTCCCAGAATCGGCATCGATCTCCCGGTGACTATTGAAAGCAATCCATGAGATTTTAATGGGATATTTTAAGAAAATGGCATGTCATGGGGGGGGGGGGGGTTTGCGGAGAGGGGATCTCCCGGAATAGCTTCAGTCAGAGTTGGCAACCTAAATAGTTCGGCATAGTTCAGTCACTCCAGGATGTGACTTTTTCACACCCCTGAGCACTGTAGCTATGTCAACCAAACTTTAAGTATAGGCCAAGCCTTAGCCAAGAGGATTAAGCACAGGGATGGGAGCCAGGCCTATCTCTACCTCAACCACTGACAGGCCTCAAATGGCAAAAGTCCGGCTAGGCCCTGCTATGTCCCTCTGGATTTCCTCTCTAACTCTAGTCCTTTCTTGGCTAAGGTCTTCCTTTAATTGCTGTATTAGTTCACCACTGGAATAGTTATTTCTTTGCTCTAATTCTAGGGCCAGCTTTTTAGCCTCCCAGGAAGAGGCTACAGCTAAGGTGAAGGCAGATGCTCTGGTGAGATCTTTGAGGTGATCTGGTAAACACTCTCAACAACAGCCCATAGGCCACTAGGACTGAACTCCTGCCATAATTTCATGCATTCATGTACTTCTGTCTCCTTGCCATGCAGGCCTCAGTGCAGCAAGCTCAGGGCCTATCCTTCCTTAGCAGGCAGGCTCATTTTCTTGCAACCCGTGGAAGAGGTGGTTTCCCAAACCCCAGTGATTTTGCAGCAAGGAAAAGCAGCAGAACAGAAGAGACAGGGGACATGCTCAAGGTGGCAGCAAGTCAGTGGCATGAGTAGAACCCAGGCGCTTGTTTAACCCACTATCTGTCCAGCCACGAAAGCCTCAGTCTCTCCAGCTGCGAAATGGAGTCAGCGATATTTAATCTCAAGGGAAATCCAGAGATGCATCAGATTTAAAAGGGCAGTACCCTGCCATTAGTCTATGCCGGACTCTGCTGTGACTTCAACAGAGTTGAGCTGTATATTTTATCCCTATTCTGAGAAGCCAGGCTCATTTTGTCCCTCTCCCTGCGTTGCCTTGGGACCCCTACAATGTCAGGGTAACCTCTTAAGCTAATTTTTCACCCTCAGAGATTTCTGTATATTCATAATTCCCTTTTCCAATATCCCTACCCCCTCACTCAGGACTGGCCTTTAGGAGCCACAAAACTCATGGAAACAGGCCCCGGGGGAAGCACTGGAGAGTGTTCCAGACTGATTTGGGTCACTGGGGGCAGAGCAATCTAGTCCGCTTGTGATTAGCGGCGAATCTGTAGTGAGCCCAGCACAGTCAGCTACCTCCCCTGCTAAGCATCCAGTGCAGCCTCTAGCCACAGGAGCCATGTCTACAAGGGAACCGTGAAGTGCTAAACACACTTGGCTCCCCTCCCCACAGAAGAGAACAGCAGCAGCAGAGGACGTTGTGTTGGAAGCTAGGGAAAGTGGGAGCCTTTCCACCCTATCTGCAGAGTACCAAAAAGGAAACCCCTCCAAAACAATGAAATTAGGGCCTTGGCTTTTCAGCCCTCATGGATCCTACCACATCCAGTTTTGCAGAGAGATGTCCAGGACGTTCGTCAGTAGTGTTTGACGGCCCATACCTTTGCTATCTGCACAGCAACGTAAATTCCAGGCAGAGAAAATGCGAAACAAATACCTTTAAAATCTACTTTGCTAGTAGTGAGCATAGTCTTGCAATACATCCAATATTAAGTTTTATGTGACTCAGGAGGGCAATTACACAGCCTTAACTCCTCCATGATGGATTTTACAATTTGTTAAAGAAGCTCATCAATTCTCAGCAGTCATTTCTTAAAGCCCAAGGCTTCAACAAAGTTCTGCATTCTGCTGAGGCCCAAACTTTCAAATCATTTGACACTGCTGTTACAATTCCAGCTCTGCTTCTACAGCTAAGCATTAGAGTGCATTTCAGACTGTACTAGACTTGTAAAAAACAGATTACCTTTGATTTATGAACAAGGAGTTCTGGTTATTGGAAGGAATGGTCACATTTCCCCCCAGTCAGTCTTATAACCAGTTATATGTTTATACAAACACGAATCTACACATCTTTTTAAACACAAATCAATCAATCAGTGGAACCCATCACCATAGTTTACCACTACCAAGTTTCTTGCACCTTTCCCTGAAGCATCTGCCACAAGACGTGGTCAGAATACTGGCCTGAATGGCCCACTGATCTGATCTCAACTAGCCATTCCTATGCTTTATATCTCTCACACACCCCACAAACAGGAGTTTCAGAGATGTACAGCAAAACTGGTGAGATGAGGACATACTGAGGCATCAAGAGTTTAAATTTCTTTCTAAACTAATCAGAGGGGCTATAATAAAGGTATACAAATCAGTGGGTGGCCTACAGAGGATGAAAATCACAATGTTTATATATTTGTATGCACAAGTTTGAGACTTAAACAGTCATCTAAAAATAAATTTCATTCGGTTTCTCTCCTCTCCACCTGAAGATGACATGAGTCACTATTTGACTGTCCACAAGTGAGAATTTGCTATTTTCTACAGAAGCCAGACATGCTCTGTAAGACCCAAGAGGGATAGCAGTTAGATAGTCCTCTCGCTTCAGCATGCACCATTCACAACACAGCTGTGTTTCTGACACCTACAGACCCACTGTAACTAAGAGGGGGTTTTTTTGTTTTTTTTAAGGTTAGTGCTTATCCTTTAAAAATCCCCTACTCTTTTGACTACATAATATATTATGTTTACTTAGCAGCCAGGTCTGCTGATCAATTACAGCCTTCTCAATCTTCTAAAGTTTTGCAACATTTGTCTTAGATATTGATATTCTCTTGCCCTGGGCAGGGGCAATGCCGTGGTGAGATCCAGGTGGAAAAGGAAATGGCATCTTTCCATTCTATGACCAGTTCTTCCCCTTGTTCACCATTGTCAAAATCAGAACCATCATCCCCTTCGCTGGGAATGAAATTCAACCCTCCCTACACACTGGAAACCAATGCGGAGGAGACCAAAGAGTGGGGCAGGGGCATAATCCACACCCAACAGGAGCCAGTGCATGGGCTTGCACAGCCCTTCTATGGAAGCAGTTCCAGCAGAGAGTGGAGCAACAGCCCCAGGCCCACCACAACCCAGGACTGTCGATTACGATATTATGTACAGCATCTAGCACAGTGGGACCACAACCTCAGTTGAGGCCACTAGGTGCTGCTGCGATACAAATAATCAATTCCTACCAATTCCTCCTCAGCTCTGCGTCCACGTGGCTGGAGAAGCCGACAGGTTCTCAAAGCATTTGTACACTAAGCATCTTTAGCACAGCTTTCCCAAATGAAAAATTCAAATTCAGCAACACCAGAATGGTTTGGGTCCATTTCATCACATTGTTCATCGGGGGGGGGGGGGGGGCGGGCCTGAAAAAGATTAGGTATTTCAATTTCAACTTTTTGAAAACCAAATATTTCTTTCCTTGTTGTTGTCTGAAGTGTCTTTTTGTTTCAAATTTTTAAAAATTCGTAAACATTTCCAAGTGGTCAAAACTGAAACAAAGCCCCAGACTGATTCTATCGACACGAAATGTTTAATTTGACCTGAAATTATTTACTTATTTGAGTTTTCAAAGTTGCCACCAAATCTAAAATTCTGTTGGACGTTCAACTCAGCTGTCAGCATCTCACAAACCGCTCAAGAGACTGGGATCTCCTAAGCACAACAGTCCCGTCTACTCTACAGGACACTCCCTTTCAGCATGGTCAGTGCAGTCGCTTTGTAACATGGGTTAGTTTTGCATGGCTATCAGAGATTGGTCCCAACGGTAAAAGAACCAGACTGCAACCTTGATCTTCCTACTTCAGGACTAATTCAGATTCCTGGCCTCTCACATTCTCTGGGATTGTCACCTCTGTTATGTTTCACTTTAAATTCTTCTTCTCGTTACATGTTTTCAGGCAATGCCTCCCCCCTGCCACCCTTTTCCCTTTCAACCCAATAAGCAACAGTCTTGAAAACTTTCAACATTTAAGTACATACAGGAGTCTTCCTACTGCCAACACCTGAAACACCCTTCTGTATTGTCAAACATAATTGGTTTTAAAGTGCTGGAGTATTAAATTATACCAAATCATGAGCTGTGATTGCTACACAGCAGCCCTGATACCAGTGATTTCATTCTGCAGTGATTGACTAGAGTACTTAAAACAACTCCCCAAAGCACATCCAGCCTGATCGCTTCTTACCTAATTGATGCTGCAGATCTCTTTGATTTACCAGTAAAAGGCATAATTAGCAAAGATAAGAGTTTTTCATATAGTTAATGTGGGGTTTTTTTAATTCTAGAGGCTTAACTCTCTCACCTTCACTTTAAAGTAGTAACAGCAGCTTGTGACAAATGAAAAGCCTTGGAGGAGACTGAAGAAGAATCTTGGAGAGACAATCACTGATCTTTTATCTTCCAGACTTCAGGCAGAATCAACTTCTTCAAAGAAAACCCAATAAAGCCCAGACATTTTCATCATAACAAAATAAATAATTCAGTCATACTTGAGAGGACTCCGACATTAGGATTGGCTATTTGATATGTGTACGTGTGTGTCTTAGGCACTGCTAAACCGATAAAAGATAACCTGATAGAAGCTCGCAATGTCAAAGCTGCCTTCAGCCCTGACAGATATGAATGGTTATAGCATAAATAACTATAAGTAACCAAAATATCTGCATTTATGCCTAATGGAAAATTTACAGCCCTCTGGGCTGCCTGATAGGGCTAAGAATTACAGCTCTCTGTTTATCCTACTGCAGTGCAAAGAGGAATGAGTCCGATTCCTCTTTATAGCAGCTGCTTAAACACAATCTAGAGAGATTACAGGTCTGGGAGTCAGAAATATATTCTTCTCCCTTTATTAAAAGCCCTGGATTATCTGGGCTGAGTCAGTCATAGTCATCTTAAAGAGACTAGAGAACTCTGGGTAAATCTTAACAGAGGTTCCAAGTACTTATACTCAAACATCCCCAAAGCCTGCAGTCCTTACTCAGGCAAAATCCCCTTTGAAACCAATTGGAGTGGGGTCGGAGTCTAGGTCAGCGGTTCTGTTACGACTAAGAATAGTGAGACTATTGCTGCTGGCTTTAATGGGAGCCGGGTGAGGCCGCACTTCAAGACTGAGGGATTTGGCCTAAAAGAAGTTAGCTGCAGCACCCTGGCCAGGTTCCAAATCAGATGACGACGTTCTGCCTCCCTATGCCCCTGCTGCAGTTCCAGCGGAACGCCATATTCTAGACGCGCTGTCCTCTCGGCCGCTGAACAGCTCACACATCTCACCATCGGGCTGTTGTGTTTCAGGAGCGGGCTGAGGGGAAGCACGGTTGCGTATCAGTTTACATTTGTAAAGCGGTTTCAGCTTCTGCAAGATAAAGCGAGCTAAGGAAATGCAAACTAACCTTGCTGTTAATCTTTCTGCGGGGAAGTCTGTGCTCGGGAAGATAAATTCCTCCCCTGTTCTGGGCCTGAATTTTCAGAAGCCAGCTCTTGCAAGAAGCTGCAGTATCCACCCGCAGCCGGGTCCACCTGCTGTCAGGTGCCACACCCGGCCCCAAACACACTGCAGAGAGCCAGGCAAGGTCTGGGTGGCCACCACCAGCAAATAATCCCCACCCACACAGACACAGAGCACACACAAAAACACAAGAAATGCAGCTGGTGCTTCGATGGGCACGGCCAATCCCTGACACAGACAGTGGTTGCTCCAAGCACTTGTCCCAGTCCCAGCCGAGAGGCCAGCTCTTCAGTCACACCCCAGCCCTGTACCCTGGGAGCACCCAGCACCCAAAGCTCTTAGGGGACCTGGATGTGACTGACCATTTGCTCGGAAAATCCTCTCAGCGTCCAAACACACTCCATATGTGGTCCACCAGACTCAGTGGAGCAGGCCACTCACTCCAGCGTGGGAAACATTCTGGTCCAAGCATTTACAGAAAAAGAAGCCACATAAAATTTTTACCATGGATACCGAGATCCCAACACACATAGGCCTCTCTAGATCCAAATGTACATGCCCATTAGGAAGCTAATATCTGGAGCATGAGAATGTGCAGAAATAGAACAGTTTGCCATGACCAGGTGTTCAAAAGCCATGAACCAGCTTCCCAGGATTACCAGTGCAGGCGCCATAGCCATGGAGCCCGATCAGATCTCCGCTGCAGTTTTGACAATTGTAAATACCTCGCGCATTATCCAGCAGCATGTGCAGTACCTGCAAAACCAGGCGAGGAAGCGACGACAGTGCGATTACTATACTGATGAGGACATGGACACAGACGACACAGCATGGGGCGATTGGGAGATCATGGTGCTGTTGGGCCAGGTTCATGCTGTGGAACACCTATTCTGGGCCCGGGAAACAAGCACAGACTGGTGGGACCGCAAAGTGTTGCGAGTATGGGATGATTCCCAGTGGCTAAGAAACTTTCGTATGCGAAGGGCCACTTTCATGGAACTTTGTGACTTGCTGTCCCCTGCCCTGAAGCGCAAACACACCAAAATGAGAGGAGCCCTCACAGTTGAGAAGCAAATGGCCATAGCCCTGTGGAAGCTTGCAACGCCTGACAGCTACCGGTCAGTCGGGAATCAGTTTGGAGTGGGGAAATCTACTGTGGGGGCTGCTGTGCTGCAAGTGGCCAACGCAATCATTGACCAGCTGCTATCCAGGGTAGTGACTTTGGTAAACGTGCAGACCTTTGTGGAGGGCTTTAATGCGCTGGGGTTCCCTAACTGCGGCGGGGCGATAGACAGAATGCATATCCCTATCTTGGCCCCGGAACACTGGGGCGGCCAGTATGTAAACTGCAAGGGGTACTTTTCATGGTGCTGCAAGCCCACAAGGGACTTTTCACTGACATCAACGTGGGATGGCCAGGAAAGGTGCATGATGCTCGCATCTTCAGGAACCCTGGTCTGTTTGAACAGCTGCAGGAAGGGACTTACTTCCCAGACCAGAAAATTACTGTTGGGGATGTTGAAATGCCTATAGTTATCCTCGGGGACGCAGCCTACCCCTTAATGCCCTGGCTCATGAAGCCGTACACAGGCACCCTGGACAGTGGTAAGGAGCAGTTCAACTATAGGCTGAGCAAGTGCAGAATGGTGGTAGCATGTGCTTTTGGACATTTGAAAGCGCGCTGGCGCAGTTTACTGACTCGGTTAGATCTCAGCACAACCAATATTCCAATTGTAGTTGCTGCTTGTTGTATGCTTCACAATATCTGTGAGAGTAAGGGGGAAGACATTTATGGCGGGTGGGAGGTTGAGGCAACTTGCCTTGCGGCCAGTTTCGCACAGCCAGACAACAGGGCGATTAGAAGGTTAGGAGGATGGAGGAGGAGGGAAGGACAAGTCCAGAAACCAAATCAAAATTTAGGATAAGCCAGCTTTCTGCTGCTTTTGCAATCCTCTGGGGTTGACTGTGTGGGTCCCCATAGCCCCCCGCAACATGTTCTTGGGAGTCTGGGTGAGGAGGCTATGGAACTTGGGGAGGAGGGCGGGCAGTTATACAGGGGCTGCAGCAGCAGTCTGTGGTCTTGCTGCCTTTCCCGCATTAGATCCACCATACAGCGGAGCATGTCAGTTCACTCCCCCATGAGCTTGACCATAGCATCCTGCCTGCTCTCATCACGCACGTCCCTCCTCTCTTCGTATTCATGTAACGCTTTACGCGACTCCGCAATTGTTTGCCTCCATGCATTCAACTGGGCCCTATCAGTGTGGGAGGACTGCATGAGCTCGGCGAACATGTCGTCCCGAGTTAATTTTTTCCCGCCTTCTAGTCTGGACCAGCCTCTGGGATGGAGTAGATAGGGGCCACGTTGAAACATTTGCACCTGCTACAGGAGGAGAAAAAAGGGAGGGTAGTATTTTAAAAGACACATTTTAGAGAACAAAGGGGACACTGTTTCTCAGTGAAACAGGCAATTCATAGTACACAGCACAGTCTTTCTGTACAAGGTCGCACTTTGCCTCTTATACTGAAGTGCCTGCCACTTTGGTATGAGTAAGCCATCACACACAGCTGGGCAACAGAATTCAGCTTGCAGGCAGCCTGCGGACTCTCTGGGATGATCGCTTCACACAACACCCTCCTCCCCACACACCCCACCCCACCCCACACACACACCCACCCACCGCGGGGCTCCGAGCAGGGATGAGCCCTTTAAACTAAACGTGAACAGCCCAGCGCAGCTGGGTTTCCCCCTACCGAGTGGCTCCGATCAAGCTCTCACTCACCAGAAGTGCCTTCTCCAGGGTCAAGGTCCAGGAGCATGCTTTGGGAGTAGGGGGAAGCTATTGGCTCCAGCGATAAGAATAGTTCCTGGCTAGGGGGAAAAACAGATTCCCCACTTGCCGCCTGTGCACTGTCCTCCTCTTCGTCCTCCAAAAACTCATCCTCCTCACTCCGTGCTACTCCCCCCTTGCAGGTGTCCACGGACAGTGGTGGGGTAGTGGTGTCATCACCCCCCATAAATGCATGCAGCTCATGGTAGAAGTGGCATGTATGGGGCTGTGACCCAAAGCACCCGTTCGCCTCCCTGGCTTTTTGGTACGCTTGCCTGAGCTCCTTGATTTTTGTACGACACTGTTCTGTGTCCCTGGAGTAGCCTCTTTCCGTCATGGCCCTGGAGACTTGAGCGTACATATTTGTGTTCCTTTTTTTGGAACGTAGTTCTGCCATAACAGATTAGTCTTCCCAACATGCAATGAGATCTAGTACCTCCCGTTCGCACCATGCTGGAGCTCGCCTGTGATGGTGGACTGTGCTGATGGTCACCTGTGATGGTGGTGACCAAACAGAAAATTCAAAAGTTCCCGGGGCTTTTATTGCCTACCTGGCTAGTGCATTGGAATTCAGAGTGTTGTCCAGAGCGGTCACAAGGGAGCATTTTGGGATAGCTCCCAGAGGCCAATATCGTCGAATTGCATCCACAGTACCTGTAACCCAGAACTGCGATCTCAATTTTAGCGCTGCGCTACTCCACTTGCCGAGGTGGAGTACAGAAATTGGAATAAAGAGCCTTTTAAATGGAAAAACCTGGTTTGGTCATGTGGACAGTTTTATTTAACGGTAACTCGGCTAATTCCAAAATAACCGCATACTGTAGACCAGGCCTGAGAGGAACCTGAAACCCACAGGTCAGGAAGCCAGAGGAGAGGGGAAGCACCAAGCATCATAGGACCATCACGGCATTAGCCATCAGATCTAGAATACGCAGATTGTAGTGCGACAATAAAAGCAGCCTGAAACACACTGGACCAAGCCCTGAGCTAGTGTGTGTTAGCACTGCTCCCTTGACTACAATGAAGAAACAATGACTTGCACCAGCTGAGGATCTGAGCCACAGGGTCTACATGTGCTTGGTAACAGATAACACAGCACAATCCTGCTTTGTATGTAATCTGCCATTACAAATCCTAGAACACGAATATACCACAGTGGATGCTAGCTCCATTCAATTTTAACGCGGTCAAACCCAGCAAGTTTCTAAGGTAACAAACACGATTTAAATCACCTCCATAAATTTTAAAAATGCCTGTAAGACAAGACCAGGGCCTAATTGTACCACTTAAATTTGGTGAAGATTGTTTTTTTGCTCTGGGTTTTTTTGGGGTTTTTTTTTTTTTTTTTGCTGTGTTTTCTTAGAACTGCAATAAAGGAAGAGCTCAAGGGTCTAAAACTCTAATAATCTAATAAATTTTGCTAAGTGAACACTGTAACAGGTATGCCTGGATGAGATTTTTGTGAATGCCAGACAATTTCCCCAATCTTTATCAACAGAGAAGCTGCTAGAGCTTCAGCAGGAAGAAATTAAATTTAGTGCGAAATAATAACATCTGGGCTAGATACTGTTTGTCAGGCTAACAGTCCCTTCAGATGTCAGGCTAAAAATATTAAAATGAACTCTGAAGGGTTTCTTCTTCTTTGTGAGTGGGCAGGATGTGTTCCCATACCAACATATTACACCGCTTCAGGCAAGAGCACAATTATTTCCTCCCAGCACACCATTCCCAGGAGACACGCGGGTCAGACCCATGGAATCTGTGATATTTTGTCAAAGTAATTGACGAGGACAAGGGACAGTTTTTCAGAATAACTTTTTTTTAAAGCCATCTCTACACATTACTTCAGCTTTTTCTTTTAACTGTGTTGCCAGCTCTCACAATTGTATTGCAAATCTCACAGTGCTGGGTTTTTTTCTTGAAAACCCACAGCTCGTAGTCATGGAACCCTCCTCTTCCCCACCCCCCAAGTCCACTTTGGACCAAGTAGATACGAAGGGATTGTAGATACAGATTTTAAAGTGGTATTTAGATGCCTAAAGATGCCGATAGGCACATAGTGGATTTTACCCAGCCCCCAGAGATGTATCTGCACCTTCAGGTGCCTAAACACCACCCAAAAAATCAGGCCTAAAGCCCTCTGCTCGTGGAGTAATCAACACCAGGAGCAGGACAACCCACCATCTCTGTTCTTTCACACCCATCCCATGGCAGATTCTCCAGACACATTGCACAGCTGTGACTGGGAATCAGAAGGTGGGGGGTGGGGGAGGGTTTAAAAAAAAAAAAATCATCTCCTGCACTAAGCACTACAACCCTAGAAAAGACTGGGAAACTTCTCTTCCCCATCACCTCCACAGCTTCCTGCCCAAGAGAGAGCCAGCCTTTCTGTGGTTTCTTTGGCCTACAAGTCCATACGTGGGGTCGAGGCCCACTTTTTGCAGCTCACACAACCTTCGGTGCTTCACCAACCAAAATATTTTTAAAGGAATGGAGACCCATGTTATACTTTAAAAATAAATAAATAAATAAAATGTATATCAGCTTTTAAATCCAAAGGCAAGTAAAGAACCCAATTTTGAACATTGGTAAATCGGTTTTCTTTGAGTCCAAAATAATTTATACAGAGCTAATTAAACTGAGCTGCTCTTGGACTCCAGCTTGAAATTCACCCTTTGATAATGGGATCACCAGAGCTCTGCTCTAGCAGTGATTAGTTTCATTAGTAGAGCTAGTTGGGAATTTTTCAGCAAAACGTTTTCTCATCAGGAAACGTCGATTCATTGAAATTAAAACTTTTCAGGGATCCATGTCAATTTCAGCTGAACTTTCTTCATGACGGTTTTGCAGGTCCAGGATGAAATTTCTGCTCCAAATGAAAGAGAGACACCTCCCAGAATAGCCCATAGCACAGTGGTTAGGGAAATCACCTAGAACCCAGGTCTCCCACACCCAAGTCCCTACTCTGCCTGATCCAGAGGTGGATCTTCCACATGTCCAGATGAATCTCCTCGCTGCTCGCCTATCAGCTTTTCTTGGGGGAGAGGAGTAGAAGAAAGGTCAGCCAAGCAGTCAGTGTCTCTCTCTCGCTTGCTCTTTTTCTCTCTCTCTGAAAATTTTTTTGAAAGATCTTGGTTCCATTCCAACCCAGAATGAAAGCAGATTCTAAAATCTCAAAATTTGTCACAAGAGGAAATTCTTGTTTTCCAGCCAGTCCTATTCATTAGCTATGCACCATTTCTGACTATGCTTCGCATTCCTCCTGTATACGTCATCTCATTCTCCCAGGAGGTTTACCTTATTCTGTTTAGCACTCATAAGATACAGTCTCATTTAAAAGGCTCCAAAAACCCTTCTATCCATTTATTTTTTCAGAGAAGTAAGAAGTGTGGCACATGCACTGACAAGCCGAGTACTGGATCGGAGCAGGGCTTTTGTTCAGGTCTGATCGGAAGTTCATTACAGACTCCCATTGACTTCACTAAGCTTTGGATCTGGCCCTTAGCAAGACGTGGTCAAAAATAAACGAGATGCCTGTCGTTAGCAGATTACTCTGCAAAGAATACTAGCATGCTGGGAAAATGCTTGATTGCTCATGCCTTTTTCTATTTTTTTTTTTTTTAAATATAGCACAAAAGTTATTCAGTTAGAATGATTTAATACCAATACTATGTTGGTCATCATTCGCGCAATCATTTCATCTCACATTAGCCATGGAAAAAACGATTTTTCTTGACGACAGCCCATGAAGAGCAATTGCAAACATAAATGACTGTACCAATTGCCATTCTCTAGCAATGAAATGTGTTTATCAAAGGTCAGTTTTGCTGAGAAAACAACATATCAAATTAAAGATGGGGAAAAAACATGGGTAACTGAACAGAGCAACACGCTAATCCCATGGGCAGAGACAGTATTTAGCTACTTCAATGAGACTTTCATTCTGGACTGCAGCCTGAATTAGGTATGGGCAAAATTATTACACACACACACACTTTAAAGGTGGGTTTATGAAGTACTATACTGAAAACTGTACAAGTACCAGCTTGTTTAGTTCTAAACAAAGGGATTTTTAACTGATTTGCACGCCACAGAAAGATGTTTGGTCTTAGAATCTGTACCCACTGTTTTGATCAGAGGGATGATCAAATCTCTTTTTACTCCTTTGAAATCACTGTGTTTGTTAGTGGTTCGGGCCAGAGACTGGGAGTCAGGAATAACGACCTTGCTACGGACTTGCTTTGTGATCTTGGGCAAATCGTTTCTGCTCTGTGTGCCTCAGTTTACCCATCTGTCAGGTCAGAATAATACAGTACTTATTTGCGTAGGGTCAGAGGAGCACTGTTCAGCGTTAGTAGTTAAAGCTGTTGAAGTACGTTGGGACCCTCAGAGGAAAGTTATTACGAACGTGTCAAACAGGACCATCCTGGCTGGTGTACCACCAGCATCATCCAAACACAGTTCTGGAAACAAACCTGGTTAGGGGACTTGTGCACAGGTCCCAACCTGCCACATCAGAAATCACTGCCACAAGAGCCACAGGCAATACGAGAACCAAGGAAACACCTGGGATAGTCTCCTCCTGTCCTCTTGGTCCAGGGGCAGCTTCTATATTAGCTGCAGAAGAGCCCTTATACTTTACAAACTAGAGGCTATTTATAATTTTACCGAGGTTCGGAAGCGAAAACCGAATCTAGTATGGAGCAGCCCATTTGGATTGGAAAGTGGAGAAGATGTGCCTCAGAGAAGCCGGCTCCTAGCCATTCATCCTAACCCCCTCTCCACACCTAACAGGGATTAGCAACGAAGAAAACTTCCATCACTCTTCCATATTACCCCAGGGTAATCTCTCGGGCCACGCACAATGCTCCCCACCCCATCTCCCACCAAAATCTGCTCCAACACTGCAAGATTCTCCCTCCAGCACCAGCGTGGGGGGGGCCCCCCCTCGGCTGATTGCCCCTCTAACCGCAACCCCGCCTAAAGGTCAAAAGTGCTCTCAGTCACCCTTGCTATGGAAGGGGCAGGAACCAGAAGGCGTAAAGCATCTGACAAAGGGGATTTAAAACGAAATTAAGACATACTGGCAAGGAAGCCCCATTCGTTGCTTTTTGGGGCTCAAAATGCTGTTTATTTGCAAGCTACATAACGCTTCCTCCACCAAGCCAACAGCAACGGAGCACAGAAGCCTGTAGCTCTGTCAGATATCGGCTACTGGGCCTTGTCATTTCTCGCTGGCAATGGTGAATTATTCCACATGTGGTAACTGTCACATCTGGGGCCTGTGCTGCTTGATCGTTCGAGACCTCACGCCGTGAAAGTTCAGAAAGAAACTGTTTCCCCAGCAGATTGTCACAATGAATTAATTAGCCAGGCACTGAAAACCGACAGTGCTTTGACCACGTAGCTACTGCAGCACGGCAACAAGACAGCCCAGACTGAGCCGCGTGAGCATTTATTTCATGCTTCAGTCACTATCAAAGAGAGATCCCTGAACACAGCAGCAAAGCCTCAGAAGCACTACACGGTTGCACTTCCAGGGCCCAAAGAACGGAGCAAGGATCTCTCTGAAAGAGACTCCACCTCAAAGAGAGGCTATTGGACGTATCCCTTCCGGGTCGTGGGAACAGGTGTAACAATGCATGTTGAAGTCGACTACCTTCTCCCAGCGCTTTAGCGCCACAAATCTTTCCCTAGCACCATTGAGAAGAACTACATCAGTGAGGTGCCCTAACTAGGCAAGAGTTACATGGCTTGTCCTCCACTGGCACTAAAGGGGGGCGGGAAAGAGGGGGGGGCCCACAAGGACCCCCTTCTCTCTGCCCATCCCCCACGCAGAATGCTGCGGCTAGCACGCTCCAAGCTGCAGGGTTGATGGGCAAGGCGGGTGCTGGCCCAGGTCAGGGAAGCAGCCAGTGCCCCGCTGATATCCCCCACCTCCTCCTTTAGGGTAAGGCACTGCTCTTTCCTGATGCAGCAAGGACTGCTACTAGCAGAGCTCAGAGGGCAAAAGGTCCCATTCAGCTTTAATCGTTATTCCAGAAGCCGAGCACCCAGGGGTGCCATAACGCGCCCTGAGGGCCGGGCAAGGGAAAGTCATTCCAAACGCTTACCTTGGAAGACGGCGGCGTTTTGAATTATGAGGAACTTCAGCTCCATGCTGGCAGACTGGAGGAGCTGCTCCATGGTCAAACGGGCCGTTGCCTGATACTTCTCCTCCATTTTCCTTGAGCAGCAGGTTGAGCCCTTTGGGAGACACACTTGCAGATCTGCCCCTGTGTGGAGATGAGAGCATTAGAAGCTGGCCTTAGCACGTGGAAGAGGAAATCCACTCCATAGTCCGGTGCCATTGCAGCAATTGCTTCAGGCAGATCGATTCAGCTTCCTGATTTACCTGCGATGCTCTCGATTTTGTGCATCCCCTACTGGGCTTCCAAGCAGCTGCAGAGCTGAGGGAAGAGGTATTCTAGGCAAGGTGGATATAGTTGGAGGGGAACCCCACCATCTGAGGATAGTGGTCACCAAAACCCTGCTTAAAGCGTAGGCCCCCCCATCCTGCTTTGCCCTAGCGACATAGCTACAGTTGGGTTGGGCAAAGTGATGTTAGAGCATCATTCTGCTCATATCTCTATGGCCGTGGGCATGCCAGGAGCATGTCATAGGTGGAAGGAGCCAGAGACAGGAGAGAACCAGATCGGGGTTGAGGATTCAGGGAAAATGAGGGGTTTGACAGGAAAGAGGAGCAAAGATTGGATAGAGGGGAGTTTGTGTGACTGGGGTAATGCGTATCACTGAATATACAAATCCCAGCGTTACCTTGTTTGCATGTGCTCCCCCGCCTTCCAAGCCCACAGCCTTAACAGGAATGGGCTTAGGACAAACCAATTATTTTTCAGCTAAGAGAAGACTATTCAAGTATAGTGTTTTTCCTACTGTGTTAGCATTATGACGGGCCAAATCCAGCTTGCCTAGCTCATGCCAGCCCCATGAAGGCAACAGGATGTGTGTGGATGGACCCTGACGCCTACGTGGAGCACCGTAAGAGCGTCAGTGGGCTCCACACACGCAACTGCAGGATCAGGGCCAACTTGCAAAAGTCCAGGCGGAGCTGCGCGTACAACACAGTCTATGAAAACCAGTACTCACGTGCTGGGCAGCCTTGTACTGCAATGCCCGGAGCAGAAAACCATTTAATAGATGCCCCCGGTTTCCAAGGAACGAGTCATTTCAGCTACCTCATTCCTGGGGAGCCTGATTTTTGGAAAAGGCTGAGCCCCTGCTCTCGAGAAGTATAGCCCCTTGCAGTATCCCCAGCCAAATATTCAGAACACTCCTCCTTGGTGGTGCCATGTCTCCTAGTTTAATCAGGAGGCCCATGTGATTTGGGCATTCTGGAGAAGCCCCAGCTCCTAGGGGCGTGCGATACAAAAAAGAACTCAACATTTTTAGCTCATTAAATCATTGGGGCGGGGGCGGGGAGTTTAAGTCTCATGATTTTATGACTGCTTGAGGCTGGCAAAACCAACTCACTTTGGTAGGTCTATATAAATAAGTGTGTGTGTGTGCACATTCGTATCTACTTGTGCACACACACCCACGCCCCTCACTGTAACTCAACTATGTTCCAACAGCCATTTGCAGGCACACAAGAGCAAACAGAACAAACAGCTCCTATCAGAATCAAAAGCCTTGATCATAAAAATCATCTAATCCACTGCTGCGGTTTAGAATACGGGGTGGGTACACAGCACTTAATTGTCTGTTAAAAAGCAACTTGAGGTGCAGAAACCCCAAATCCAACCACCACTTAAGTCAATGAGAACCTTTGACTTCATCTCCCAGAAAAGTGTTACTTATTAATTACATGTACTGCAGTAGCGTCTAGAGGCTGTCAAGCAAGGATTAGATTCCCATTGCACTACGCACTTGACGAACACAGTACCAAGATGCAGTCCCTGGCCCAAAGATTCTGCAATCTTAATAAAGTCATACATAGCAGTTCCACTCGTTTCACAAGAGTGGTTTCAAGTTTAGCCTGTAGGATGTGTTTTTTTAAATGGAAATGAAGCAAGTTCCGATTGATTTTGCCATTACTTGAGTAAATTATCACTCTGATCTGAGGATTAATCATCCTTATATTTGTTGGGTTCTTCCTTTAATATCACTACTATATTCACTTTTCAACTAATCATGGAAAAGTGTCAAAAATCACTTCTGAAAAAAAATGATTAAAGAACAAGATAAATATTAATGTAAACCGTGATCTTCCACTTTCCTAAGAGGAGATTAAAAAAAAAGAAGAGAGATTCAACGAAAATTGAAACATTTTCCCCCACTATAAAAGGGGATTTGACACATTTCATTGCCAATGGACGTTTTATGCACAGGGAAGATTTTTACTAACACAGATATTGCACATTATATTAAAACTGAGGCTTATTAAAGTAGTAATATCATGCAAGTGTATTAATGACATGTAGGATTGATTACTTCATGGGAACACAATGACATTTATTGTATGTGCAGAAAACTAACAGACTGTAAAATTGCCTAAAGAACTAAAATATTATGAAATAAAATATTTGAATGAAATATGAAAAAATATATGAATAAAACAAGCTGTTACATAAAGACACTTTTATAAAGGTGGTTTAGAATTAAATCCCAGTCAATTTGCAACCCAAAGTACATAGCACGATATGTTTAACTCTACTGCATAGCTTTCAGTGTACTGCTAACACAGGGCTTAGTTCTACTACATTCGTTCATTAAAACCAGGGTGTAAGTTAGTGCTCTAATGTCCAACAAAACGGAGTTGATACTAATACAGAAAAATCTTTAAGATCTAGCAGTGAAGAGAATTGTGCAAGAGAGGGAGAGAAATGAATGGAAACCAGCAATGTCATCTAGGCACCTCCCCTCCTCACTGTGATCAGCTGAGCTATTTCATATCTCGAATTGTTGTTTGTTTTTTTTTTACTTTAAGCAAATGACACATGTATCCCACATGAAAGCGAACACAAAGGGGAAAGGCTGGAAGTTAATTTGAATGACCCAAAATTTTGTCTGGTGGGAGCCAACAACATTAGCTATCCTGGAGGTCAATAAGGGCAGGACAGAAACTTCAGAGTGAGATGCGTGAAGGTTTAGGGCTTTGCTGTTTACAGCCCAAAGGGTGGGGGTATAGTTTAGTGGCTACAGTATGGGACAGAGTTAGGTGCTCTCGGGTACTATTCTTGACAGGCACAGTCTTGCTGTGTAACATGGAACAAGTCAATTGGGGGAAGGAGCGTTGGAGTCAACAGGAACTGAGCATTTAACTGCTTTCTGTGCCACTGAAAACTCTTCTGTCAACTTCCTTAGTATCCCCATTTTCTAGGTGAACCAACTATTTTTCCACCTCACAGCTGTTAAGGCTGGTTTGGGAAGAGTTTGGAGACCCTCTCTTATTTCTACTGCAGGGGACCCCTTGCCATGGGCCACGATTCCATTGAGGGAGGTGCTGTACAAATTGCGTGGGCTACAGAAGACCATTGTATTATTGATGTTGCATAAAATGCTGTTTACACAAGTCTGGATCAAGAACCGCTCATTCAACAATGTACTGATGTGAGGGGATGAACATCTGGCAACATATGACAAGCGCAAGGTCAGACCCAGATATGCATTTAATATATTACTGCATATTCCTGGAGACCTACATGAAAGGGGCAAAAAGTCCCATGGGTCATCCAACCCAACCCCCTACAAATTTGCTACCGCAAGTATTTTATCTAACTCTTAAATATCTCCAGTGATGGCTCCTGACTAGGGAGATAGTTAAGATCATTCTATTGCTTAATGGTCCTTACAGTTCAGATTGTTTTATCTTCCAAGCAACATTTTTCCTTTTTTTAGTTTCAAACCACTGCGCCTTGTAATGCCATTCTCAGCCACTGCAAATGAGCTCTTCCCTTTGTTATAGATCATTACAATTTCATGTGGAGAGAAAAATCTCTAGCAAGTTACCCTGACAGGTTTATTTAAAAACACATTTAGACGTTCATGTATTGATCTTCTTTTCATCTTTTTCTATTTCTAGCTGGACAATATTAGGTGTGCACGCCTGACCCTGCAGAACACTAGTCATGTGGCTAAGGGGCTGCAGGATCTGGCCCCATAGGTAGGTAGATGTGTATATAGATGAAGGAATGTTACAGTGCTGTGGCATTTATGCCATCTTGGGGAACCGCAGCGTAAATGCTCCAGTCATTTTGCACACAGTCACAGCAAACAAAACTACGGCATTTCTAGAGCTGCAGCCATCTCCACTATCACTTTCCCCACTTTGACACAGGAATTTTAAAATTCACTCTTCAATCAACTGCTGTTCAGCACGCCATTCGAATTCTCGTTGAGAGAGCGAGCTGCATCCATGGAGAAGTGTTTAGCATAGCAGGGGCTACAGTAGCCACATCATCTCCATGCAGTTGATGCAAAATTCTTATTAAGGGCTTAAGGACCAAATTCTGATCTCGGTCACAGCACAGTACGGCCCCAATCCTGCCATCAGAGACAGGCAAATAGACCACTAATTTCAATAGGGCTTACAGGGGCACCAACATCCATCTGTCCCTCTGCATCTAATTGCAGCATCATGGCCTAGAGCTACAGTAACCACACTGAAAATACTCCTGGTTTACGCATAGGCTACAAGATGAGCATCTGGCCCTAAAAGTTGAACAATGTTACACTGCAACAGCCTTCACAGACAATAGGCCAAGGAGGGTTTTGTACACAGCGTCAGGGGCACTGCACCAAGTTCTGGTGCTTTGGAATTCCTGGTGGCTCTAGTCAATTCCTTTATGGGTCTTGTTTTTACTACCAACCCCGCACAAAAGGAGAGCATTCTTCTTCTGAATACTTTAGTGTGACTAGTCAGAGACACAAACCTGGCTCACACTTTTAACAACTTATGTTTGGATATTTTTCCCCTTGCCAGGGCAGTATTTTATTTTTAATAAAAAGTTATTTAAATCACATGAGAAAGGGACTCAGCATCTGTCACTGACTATTAATGCTTGACATTGCAAGAAGGGAAATGCAGCTGTTCAGAAAACAGGTCAAGTGCCAATTTATCTGTTTTTTTAAAACCTAATTAAAAAGATCTAAATTATAAACCAACCTCACTGAACAGGTGATTAAAATCGGGACAGTATGGCTACCACATGGGATATTTATTATCCCTTACTATCTTCTCTTTTGCAGGGCAATCTGACGCTGGATTCTTATTCAAGTCTTGCAAAGTTGGGCACACAATTGCCAAAAAATATGACAGTGCTATAAAAAGCATTTTTAATGAGGCTGTAAAGAAAGACATAAGTAAACTGATTTTATGTTTCTCTACTCAACAATAGCACATGCCCATTTTAAATTATACCTTCAAGAACATGGAGTTTGATTTACAGGTGTATGTACACAACATATGTATTTTAATTACACAAACACACCGTGTCCTAGAGGCATCTGAAAGTCCCAGGACACCACTATTCAGGATGTTGTTAAAATTAACCCGGGGGGGGGGGGGGGGAAATGATCTCACTATAAAATGATTGCCTTAGGAGGTTACTAAATTCTAGGGTTCTGCTCCTGCTCTTCATTATCAAGAGAGCAACTTGCAGGCCTGAAATAATTAAGAACAGAAACTCAATTATCTAGTAAACTAAGATCTTAAACTATCATGCTAGGCTAAATGGAAAAGTAGCCTGGATGAAAGCATCATTAGTCCTACTCAGATTTAAAAAAAGACACAGGGTACAAAGCAAGCACGCCTTCGAGCGATGGCACATGAGGCCAACAGGAAACGTTTGTTTAAAGCTGTTCCCCAGCTCCATTCCAATGCCCACAAACCCAGGCTTTCCATTCAGCACGCCACTTTTAATACCTTATTCCAGAAAGCCAGGTGTTAACCTCCTCGGAGTTCCTCTGTGCTTGCCTCTCTCAAAGGGAAGGACCGAGGAGCATTGGAAACTGAATTCCATGAAGGGAGGGGAAGACAATGTAATCACTCATGAATATTTCTAGCCAGATAGATATTCCTCAGCCTTTACGGGGAACAAGACAGAAACTCTCCCACGCCCTCACTCTTGGGAAGGTGATGATTCCACCCTTCCATCCCACTTCACAGCATACTGGGAGGGGGTGGGGAGGGTGAGCAAAAATCCCACGCTTAAAACCACCAGAAGAATGGGAGGGGTTCCAATGCAACTCCATCCCCCCCTTCCCACAGAGCTCACCGAAGGCCTCCCTAGCATCCGAGCTCTGTTGCTTTAGTAGGTTGCCTAAGGAGAGCGACGCCATGGGACTACCATTGTTAAAGCCACAAGAGAACGCCCAATGGAGTTACTGCTGACTCCATCACAGGGGACTTGATGGAGAGGTCAGGGGCTGGCCCAGACCCACTGGGGGATGTAATGGCAGCATGGCTCATGCCAGGATGGCCGAGGCAAAGGGATCCCAAGAAAGAGGAGCCATTCCCCTGCACAATTTTTAGAAGCTGTGCCCCTGAGATACATATGGCTCAAAGTCCCCCCTCTTTCCTCCTCACTGACCACCCACCAAGGAAAGTTCGCAAGCTGCACCAGAACTGGGATAAGATCTGGGCCACTACATTTTTAGGAAGCCACGTTCTGTTTTCTAACCAACATGGGCTTAACCTCCCACATCTTGTGTCTGTGCTAAGATTGCCAGCAGCATGCAAGGAAAGGCAAGATTCCCAAGCAAATTTCACAGGAGTCAGAAAAGGTTATTTCTACAGGGGACAGGGAGCGGACCTCTCTCCACTTGGAAAGTTCAAAAGAGTTCTGTGGTTTTGCAGAAAGTGAGTCTAAAACACTCAGACCCAACTGGGTGAAACATGCAGATTCAGCCATTTACGTTATTTACTAAGCAGGCACAGCTCCTGTGGGTGGCTACTAGATGATGTTCTAATACGGCATTAGTTACCAAAGGCAAAGCTTTCTAACCCGGGTCACCCACAGCTAAAAGGCATATTTAGGCACCTACATAAGAATGGTTTGACTTAGGCACCCACAAATCCCACTGATGTAATTAGGAGCTACAGGTGCTCAGCACTTTTTAAAAAAAAATAAAATAAAATAAAAATCAGACCACTTCTATTCAGGTGCCTACATATGGCTTTACGAGTCTAACGTCAGACACCCACATCAGTAAATTTTGGCAGAAGTTTCCAATCCACCAACCTATCCACAAACTGTCCTGAAAGGTTTTAAAAAAAAAAAAAAACCTGCAAAAAACGGAATCCAAGTAACTATTGGAAGAGAGAGAGACAGACACAAAAATGACAAAGAAAGAGCTAAACAAAGATAGTAGAAGAAAGAAAATACATAAGACAGACAATTAATTTACTTATTACTGTTTTATGTACAGTGATGTAAGTTATCCCAGCACAGAATTCTACATCAGCTCATGTTTGACATTCAATGTTTGTTTCAAAAAGATCTTTAAAAATCTCTCTACATCAGAGGAAACTCATTTGGCATCTTAAGATTTTCCTGGAGAGGCCCTAGTGTTCAATGTTTGCCCCTCACTCCCCAATACATAAAAAAAAATTCTTCTCTAAATCAAATCTAAATTCTGGCATAAATTAGTCCATGCAGCTCCCTCGAGTAATAAACTCCCTTTGATGGTAGCTAGGTCAGGAGGGTCTCTAAGTGCTATCAAATACACCACTACATGCTCTGGTGTCACACAAAACATAATGCCATTTGGAAGCTTACTCCACCTTTCTTCTCTCTAATGGATGCCTTCAATTAATATTGCTTCTGTTTCCTGAGAGGTATTAAAGTTACAATGGGTAACATTTACATTTCCAGAGTGTGATCCTGGAACCAGACCTATGTGCATGGACACCTGTCCCTTCAAGGCACTCCTCCAAAGTGACAATGGATCCAGAGACCCCAGGCCTGTAACATTAAGTGTTCTGAAGTACTAACACCAGAGTATTTCTTCTATGTCTGCCATGAGATACAACTGCTCATATAGCAAAGCGTAGTTCCTAGAAATCATTGTTTCTGGTTTGCTCTAAAAATGTATTTTAGGTAAGTTATTTAAATACTCAATTTCTCTAAGCTGATCTTAAATTTAAATAGGCAGTTTCTGGTGACTTGTGACTGGGAGTTTCAGAACTTGGGTTGTTGTTTTTTTAATTAATTGACAGATGTACAAAGGGAAAAAAAGCAACAAACAGAAGGCTAGAAAATACTACTTGAGTGATGTTTCCTCTATTAGAGAGATTTATGCAGCTGGCACTAGAAGCAGAGGGTGCTCTGACATGTCATTACTCTTCTGGAGGCACCCAATATGGGCCAGATCCAAAGTCTACGCAAATAGTCATTACTTGAATTATAATCCAGTTTCTGTATTTAGGCATACAGAAAATCCATTTTACAGCTGACAAGTTGTAACTCTGTGGATTGTAAGAAGTGGGCAGTATTTCAGGTAAACACCCACTCTGTTAGCAGTTACTGGTCCAGGTAGTAAAGAGTTAAGCAGATTCTGCAGACTCACCAAAGTAAACAGCTCCTTACTCCACCTGAATATAAGGGAGGTGGAAGGGGCTCTTCAGGGAAAGAGGATCTAGTGTGGGGGCTGAGCAGTCTGGATGGAGAAACTCAAGGAGCAGCCAAGCCTGGGGAGCATGAAAGACCTGAACTTACTTTATTGATTTCATTATTAATAAATTCAACCTCCAGAAAGGGGACAAGTTTGGATTCTATACAGCATGTAAACTGTGTTTGCAGAGCAGACTGTGGAGAATGCCTGCTCACCGAGCAGTATATATAGGAAGAAATTTATGAACCAATTTTGCATCCATATCTGTGGCTTAAGGTCTCAAAGCCATGGCTATGGCATATGAAAGCCAGCTTGTCCAGGCAAAGTTGATCCTGCTACAGAAGAACAAAATACAACCCAGCTCTGCACCGGGATGTTAAGGAACTGCAGGGAGCAGTAAACACCCCTCTCCTGGCATTCAGCCACTCCTGAGACTGGGCTTGATCCTTTCCTCTCCCCGCACCACTGGGGTCACACAGCTGATTGGAATTCCATGCAACACAGCTCCCCAGTGGAAAGAGGACCCGATGGGAGTCCTCTCTCTCATCTCCTGCTAGAAAGGGGAAGTTTCTTTAGGCTGCTGAAAAGCTCCCCAGGAGAAGCCTCTTATGCAGATGCCAGATTTTTATAGCACAAGGCAGTAATCTTTGGGGCCACATAATTTGTCTCCCTGATGGAGACCATTTGGAGCTAGCACTTATCACTCTCTTCAACATTTCTTTCCTGGCTGACTGGTCTTTCGCTTGCCAAGGGAAAAAAAAAAATCTGCCCACTGCATGACAATGTCAGGGGTTGGACAGTGTGGGAGGGAAGGGGAAGTCCTCAGCCACTCCCCATCAATTCCCAAGCATCTGATTGACTTAAGTCAGCAGCCTAATACCCAAGAGCCAAATTCCACAAATGAAACTTCCATTGCTTGATTAAGGTTCACAGAGTTGGGCTCAGAACAGAGATTAAAGAGAGCTGCCATCACACGGTAGAACAGTTTCTTCTCCACGCAGCTTAGTGACATTTGTATCTAAATATTTACAGCTTTCCCACCAGTTCTGAAACAAGTATTCCCTAGGCAGGAATAAGTATTCTCATAGCCTCTTGCAAGGAGCCCTCTACCCACCAGGATCACAAGAGAGGTCACTCTTTAGCAATCTGCCATCAACAACTCCAGGCAAGTAACTAACAAGCTTTGGTCCTGATCTTGGTGTGACCCCAACCGGCAAGGGGGTTACAGAACTACTTGATTCTGGTATGTACATTCTGGTTCACCAAAGAACATCAAGTGAGGTCTCCAGTGAAAGCCAGTGCCACGCTGGTTATGAATATCATGGTGAAATGGATGTACAGATACTAGGTCACAGAAGTTATGTATATATACACACTGAAAATATGTTCTTAGAGTCAGTATTAAGGCATTAGTCACCAGCAGAGGTGGAAAACAGGTGTTCCGTCAGGCAAAAGATCCAGCTCTCCATCAGGATGTCAATTAAACATCGTAAGCTAACACAATGGATCTCCATTTACACACACAAAGTCAAACGTTGATGATGAAGAGATGTGAAATCTACAGGAAAGGAGTACACAGGAAAACAACAAGCCATCAGCAGTTAGACTGTCTATAAATAAAGACAACGAACTTTGGAGGGATTTCTAAAAGGCAAAAATGACACCTTGTCATTCTGCACCTAGGAAGTTTGCATTCATGAAAGCAAGGTCTCAGCCAGCTTTGGCTGAAAACATTGAATGGAACTTTGGGTGAGAGAAATTTCTTTAGACAAGAGTTTAGCCTATTAGTTACATTTAGTCTCTAGAAAGCATGTTATGATTTTGTTTTATACATAGCCATTTTTTTCCAATATCCTTACTCACTATCACCTGATTCTCTAGCCTTTGATAATAAATTAAATTTTTTTCACTATAAATATATCTCAGTGCTGTGGAGCTAAACCAAATGCGGGTGCATCCTGCGCCTTTGGGAACAGCAGGGCTGGTCATTCTGCGTGTGATCAGTAGAAAATGGGCTGGACCCTTCAGGGAACACTCCGAAAGCTCGGGGGGGGGGGGGGCCAGCAGGTGGCTGTTGCTACCGGTACAGTGACAGCGAAGCCAGTGGGGGCTTGGAAGGCAGGGCTAATGTGGCCAGAGGCTGATGGTTTCAGGGAACTGATCCAGAGCAGGCACAGACAAAACTCCTTCATACTCAGGACAGGTACTGGTGAGGTGTCTTCCCCCCCGGGGTACCTTGGGGGAGCGTCACACATCCAATGAGCTTTCTGCGGCTGGCCCTCTTTGTCTGCAGGGCTGTAGAAGCACATTACAAGATCAGGGCCTTGATTTCCAAATACATCCCAAGGTCCGCAGAGAAGGTGGTTCTTATCTTTTCTGCTCTCAGATTGCCAGGCTGAGCAATACGGGCTAGAGTTTCCCCTCTTTAACAGACTTTGCTTCTCTGCCCAGTCTTAGCTGCTGCAGCCTTTTCTAGTTTATCTGTCTACCCACCACACATTTGTTATCTATATAAACTCATTTTAGCACACTTCAGAGAGTTTGCAGGATTTGCAAAGCCCAGCCTGTCAGCCAGATTACACCTACTGGATGCAGATAATTAACTTTAAGTACCTGGAGGAAAGTGCCATTCAAACAAATATGGTTTCTGACTACAAAATATAAAAAAAGAGGTCCTAAATTCATTTATAGTCATGCATGGCATATAAACATACTCCCTCAAAAGGTGCAACCGCATGAAAAAGCTAGGGATGCAGGAGCAAAAGTTCTGCCGCTATTCTGAAGGGAACATCAACAGGACAGCACAAAAATCTGGGGAAGGGAGACAGGAGAGAAAACGTGTCCTGACCTCACCGGTACTTGGGTCTAGGTTCTCTCCAGCGACTATCACACATTTAAGACATTGCTGAAAAGTGACAAAGGTCTATCTAGCTAAGGACTCAGAACTCACAGGGATTAAGACCAATACTCTGAAGCCTCAAACTAGATGCAAATGTATTCTTCTCCACTTCCTGTCCCAAATGGCTGTGAAGTGTTCTGCATTTCAGAGATAGGTGAAGCCATTCTTATATCTATAGTACAGCCAGTGCTATGAAACTCTCAATGAAAAGTGCTATGTAAACATAAGACAGCATAATTATTTCTGACCACTGCTTATCATGCTGCTCATGATCAGCCCATTGTTCCCTTGTACTCCCCTACCTGATTACTGTTTGCACCTGGAGTCTCTTGTCTTTTATGCTTAGATTGCAAACTCTTCAGGGCAGGGACTGTCTCTTTGCCATAGGTTTGTATGGTGCCTAGCACAAAAGCGCTATTGTAATACAAACAATAATAATATTTTAAGGTTCACTGTTGTATGGTTCCCCAAACCATAGGTAGCATACCTTATGTGCTGCAACCCCGGACAGGTAGAGAGCTAGACTGGCTTTGAGAGAGTCAAAGTGGGACTTTGAAGAGTGTGAATTTCAGGTTTTTTTTCCCTCATTTACATTTTTTTTAAAAAAAGGTAAAAAAAAACTGGAGAGAGACTTCTCACAGTGCAAGAGTTGAGAAGAAGAGTAACAGGCCCTCTGCAGCCATTGCCATCTGTAACGAATAACCAGGCAATTTTGCAAATGTACGATGTACACTGTGGGTTGAACAGCTGTTTCCTATGTATAAAAAAGTCTATCACATACTAATACAGCATGTTCAGACAAAGGTAGCCCTTTGTCAGCCCTTCTACTTTAGGCTGGCACTAATCTGAATGTGTAGAGCTGTATGTAAGCACTAAAATGCGTCTGTGGCTCCTCGTGTGCAGCTTCACCCAGTTTATAATTTCTCTTGCCGGCCTGCACTGCACGCTGCTCAGCAAGAGTCCATAGGAAGTGCTTTGAGAAGGAGTCCCCCATGCATTCATAGTAGCCACCCTGAAGATGTAAATGTTCTGGGTTTGGCCCCTCTTGTGGATGCCCCTAACTTTAAGAACCCGGGATCAAGAGGTCCCCTTCTCCATTAGCTCTTTCTATACATCGGAAGTATCAGAAATCATTAGGTCACATTATAACTGACCATTTGCAAAGTCTCATTTTTCAAAACTGAAGTCATTCTTGAGCTCTGCCTACAGCTTAAAGAAGGGATGACGGGGCTAATCTTACTGATGCTTTGCGAATAAAGATTTCCTCCTGGGTACTGATTTTATGTACCAAGCTGCCACCTAGCAAACATTCTTATAGACAAAGCATCGCCTTTGAAGAGGTGGCTAGACCACATGATGACAGGTTCAAGACCCCCGGGGATGTGACTGGGCACTACTAAGACACAGGGTGCTCCAGATCACCACAGGGGAACCAGACCTTGTGACTTTTAAGTATTCTGTTCACTCATGCGTCAGAGCCCAGCATCGCTTTCTGGTTGCAGCGAGTTACTCTGCAGGGGGACTAATTTCACACATGGTTTTTATGCTGTTCAGTGTTTGTATAAAGGACATCAAATAGAAGAACTGGGTAAAGAAGAGATAAATAGCCATCATTAACAGGTAATCCAAATCTTCCCTAACTAAAACAGCTTTTACAAAAAATATGCTAATCTATCACGAATTCCATTTTATGACAATTATTTAAAAGTCTTTCTTTTGACCCAGTTCAACATACTTAGGAATGCATTATTAGCGTGCTGTTGTAGATGAGCCAAGCGGGCACTGTGCTGTTTAAAAACTAGCATGTAACTTGCAGCTCTGGTCTCACTATTAAATAATATCAACAAACTCTAGAATAGTTATTCCATTTGAAGTTACACAAGAGAGTTCGTTACACCCTGGCTACGCTGTAATTTGTGCAATTACACTGAACTGGGAAATACCGATGAACCCTTTGGGCAGGTTTTCATTCTGTTTCTCCTCTTCCTGTAAAACTATTTCCCTGTGTTTATTACCCCCACACACACACACACTGTTCCTCAGACGTTCTTGTCAACTGCTGGAAATGGCCCACCTTGATTATCACTAGGAAAGCTCCCCCCCCCCCCCCCCAATAGCTCATCTTACCTGATCACTCTCCTTACAGTGTGTATGGTAACACCCACTGTTTCATGTTCTCTGTGTATATAAATCTCCCCACTGTATTTTCCACTGCATGCATCCGATGAAGCGAGCTGTAGCTCACGAAAGCTTATGCCCAAATAAATTTGTTAGTCTCTAAGGTGCCACAAGTCCTCCTGTTCTTTTGCGTATACAGACTACCAGGGCCGCTACTCTGAAACCCGACACTTAACATTGGCTTTTTCTCCAGTGCTTGTCAAGAAAGGGATGTTGTACGAATTGCATATACAGTGAAGAAAGCTTTCCAAGAGCGTGTTTTTCCCCCACGGAGTTTGTGAACTCCAGTAGGGGAATCAAAGCGATCTCCATCCCAACACATTGCTCCGCGCAGGACACAAGGTCGCAGAATAGGCAGGACACTGCAGAAAGCCCCAGACAAGGCAATTCTCCACTGGTCACCCGTGTCTATATTCATCCCTCCACACAAGGAGCACAGCCCCGTTAAGAGCGTGGGGAGTTGGGTGTCCCCGTTTTCTGCAAGTGTCAGAGAACGTCTCTCAAAGGCGGCGGCTGCCCCCGTGAAGCGAACGAGCAATTCCGCATCTCCGGCGCGACACCCTTCTCGTGTACTTCTCCTAGAGACATGGTCGAGAGCAGGGCGCCCTTGTTGTCCGCCCCCCGCACTCTCTAGTCAACCCCAGAAATGGAAAGCGAAAGCCCAGGTGGCAAGCGGGCCTGGAGACCACCGTGCACCCCCGCACGCCCGGACTGTCTGGGCCGCTCAGGGAGACGAGGAGGGATGGGATCGGGTCGGGCGTTTCGGCGCACACGCCTTCCGCGGCTGCCGACCCGGGCTCCAGCCTGGGAGATGGGGGGGGGAGTGCGTGGGGCAGCTTCCCAACACTGACGCCGGGGCTGGAGGGCTCGGTCCTGCAAAGCGCGGGCTGCCGGGGGCGCTCGGGGCACGCCGCGCCCGCCCCGGGGCAGGTCCATCACGAATTGGCTCTTCAAGGCGGAGAGCTCGCCCGCCCGAGCCCGGTGTAACTCCGGGGTAAGTAGCGAGCCAGGGCGGGGACGCCGGGCTGCGGCGCGGGGCTGAGCGCACGCGGGGAAACCCTTCTCCCTCCGGCCTCCACGCGCCGAATTCGCTCCCGTAGCTACGCGCCTGGTTTTCCCGGAGTAGCCAAGCGCGGAGCAGTCGCGGCAGCTCGTTTGCCGCCGGCCGGGCGAGAGGGAGGGTCCCCCGCACCTGGACCGGCGGCTGGAGAGCCACGCACCCGGCGGGAGAGGCAACCCACCAGCTTGCAGCCCTTGCTGGTCGCCCGAGCCCAGGTCACTCTCAGCAAAGCCGCCCCCAGGCTCCAGGGAGTTAGCGGAGCGGGGGAAGAGACCCAAAGCCAGAGGGCTAAGTCCATCCCCGGTGTAAGGAGGCTGCACCCGGGGCGCGTTTGGCCCCAAAGCCGAGCACGCAGAATGCCCGAGCCCTGAGCGAGGTTTGCCGCTAAAGCAGAGCCAGGAACACGGGCACTGACCCCGACCCAGTCAGCGCTGCGAGCCCGCGGGAGGGGACCGGAGACTTCCACCAACTTTCCCCGCGGCGACGCGCGGGCAGGAGCCGGGGAAGCGCCCGCAGGCCCGAGGGAACGGGGATGGCCACGCTGCTTCCCAAGCTCTCCGGGGAGGGAGGGGTGCGCAGCTACCGCCGCCTCCCTGGGGACGCCGAGCTCCGCTCACCGCCTCTCTCCTTCCACAGCCCCCAGCAGGGCGAGCCAGGCACCCGCCTGCCCCCTCCGAGCCCGCGGAGCGGGGCTCGCTTAGGAGGCTGGATGCAGCCGCCTCTGGGGGGGGAGCTCCCGGGGCCCCTCGCACCTGTCACCCCGCACCCTGCGCTGCGCCACCCCCCGCTCCCAAACTCCTGCCGCCTGGCTGGCTCCGGCTCACCTGCCACCGGGCTCTCGGGCACCCCCTTGGCTCCGGGCTGCAGCAGCTGGAAGGCGGCGCGGACGCGCTGGCAGGTGGCGTCGGGGTGGCCCCAGCCCCGCAGGCAGAGCGCGGCCAGCAGGGCCAGGCGCAGGGCGCCCCCGGCCATCCTCTCCGGCCCGGCGCCGCGCTCTACAGCCGCCCGCGGGCGCTCAGCGCCGCCCGGGCCCCGGCTCCCCCCCGCGCGCCCTGGGGCTGGCGAGCGCTCGGCGGCTGCCCGGCTCCCCCGACTGGCGCAGGCAGGCGGCCCGGTCTCGGGCGCTCCCAGCCGGGCTGCCCCGCTCTGATTGGCCCGGCCAGCTGGCGCCGCCACTGGCTCCCGGCAAACTTTTCCCCGGCCCGCCCCCTCCGCCAAGCTCATTGGCCGCCGCGCCGGGGACTTCGCCCGCTTGCAGACGCCCTGGCCCCGCCAGCCCTCCCCCGGCACCACCCCCGGGCTGGGGGCGCTGCCTCCCTGCCCGCTCCGAGCCTCTGCGGGCCGCGCAGCCCCGGCCAGGTGCAGGCGGGAGGGGCTCGACCCTGGGGGGTAAAACCTGCCTCCCCTTCTCAGCACCCGCCCGCCGCTGCCCGCCGCCCCCAGGCCGCTCCAAGCCGCAGCATGTTTCTGCAGCCGAGCGGGATGGGGAACAGCAGACACCTTTCCCCGTCCCGCGCCCTCCCCTCTTTTTGCGATGAAAACTCCGCGGCTGGGCTAGAGGAGAGGCGGGAGGAGTTCGGGGAGTGCCTGCAGCCGGGGACAGATGGATTCGGGGCAGGGAGAGGGCCTGAAATCTGTGCTTTAAAAATCCCCGGGGCCCAGCCAGCGCCTCGCCTGCGCTCAGCTCCGCCGTGGCTGGGAAACCCGAGCCCTGTCGTATTGACAGAACGGAGTAAAACTGACCAAAGCGAAGCAAAAAGCGGCGGGGATCACCTTGGTTCCTGCCAGCGCCAAGACGGTGCTGACTCGAGTCTCTTACAGCTAGGCAGTGGTGTCAAGTAGCCGTGTGAGTCTGTGTCCACAAAAACAACAGGGAGTCCGGGGGCACCTGAAAGACTAACAGATTTATTTGGGCATAAGCTTTTTTACCCACGAAAGTTTATGCCCAGATAAATCTGTTAGTTTTTATGGGACTCCCTGGGCAGTGGTGGAATTCTGCTCCGAGCTCCAGCCAGCTGGGGGGAGTTGAGGACAGCAGAGTCCCCTGGACTATGAGGGGACCAGGGTGACAGACAAATTGGACTTCGGGACCAGGATAAGCCTCCAAAAAACAAAAGGAGTGTTGGGAACAAAAGGCTGACTTGAAAAGGTGCAATTAATGTGAAAGTGACCCTTCCCTAAAGGCCTGGTGCTGCCACTGGAAGGGTGTGCAACAAATCCTCCAACAGAAGAATTTTGAACAATAACCCCGTCCCCATCTTGACTATCAGGGATTCTGTCAGTTCTTTCCCTTGTCATTAACAGGGCCAGCTCACAAAATTTTGGCACCTGAGGCAGGGAGCTCAAATGACGACCCCACGCACCCTCGCTTGGGCCAAAACTTTGAAACTCTGGGTCCTAGTGGTGCCCCACCACAGTCAGGCACCTGAGGCGGCTGCCTCAGTTTGTCTCATGGTAAGGCCAGCCCTGGTCATTAGCCAGTGGCCACCCCTTACCTTATTACAGCCCAGCTTTTCAAATCGAACCTCCTTTTCAGCATCTAGACTGTTAACTTGGTCCACATTTTATGCTCCGGTCAAACAATGACATGGGTCAATTTCGTTTTTGATGGTAGTGACTTTCTAGTCACTTTTCTCCTTCAAAAAAAGAAAAAAGAAAAGGAGTACTTGTGGCACCTTAGAGACTAACCAGTTTATTTGAGCATGAGCTTTCGTGAGCTACAGCTCACTTCATCGGATGCTCAAATAAACTGGTTAGTCTCTAAGGTGCCACAAGTACTCCTTTTCTTTTTTCTTTTTACGAATACAGACTAACACGGCTGTTACTCTGAAACTTTTCTCCTTCAGGCTCTAGTATAATGGTGTTGTTCCTGTTCACACCATTTCAGGAGGAAATGTTAAATCCAAACAGAACTGTGTTCTTTGCCATTTAAAAGACACATGCAAACATCCCTGTTCATATTAAGTAGGCTTGCATAAATATATAATAAACAGGTCCCAAGAGTCATTTCTGTTCTCTGTACCCTGTGTACAGACTGTCCTACATGATGCACTATAGGGAATAACCATTTCTTATCAAAAATATATGTATAGCTTTTAAATAGTTATTTATTATTTTTAAATCTATTTAAAATTTCTACCATCGGGAAATGATCCTGAAATAGGTGTTGATATTAGAATCCAGTTTCCACAAAGGTGAGTAATTTGCACAGGTAAATGACCAGTTGCATTGTTTCTGCACTAATGAATTGTATTTGTAAATGTACTAGTTGCGCACACAAATTATGTACACATGCAGATTTAAACATCTGGATCCAGCACTTTTAGCTATAAAGAGAACGATTTAGAATGGAATGTGAAATTAGGAGCCATCACAGACTGAACAGCCAGGTGAGACAGGGTGAGAAAGAGAGAGGTTTTTTTCTGTAATCTATGAAACTGAGAACAGAATTTGAAGAATAAATATTTTCTTGTTTGCACTTATAGACACATCTTGCCAATCAAGCCTTTGCTTTCTTGTGTCCATCATTCCAGAAACATTTTTTCTCCTTGCTTCTACATCTCCTTCTAAGCCCTCAGGAGCTCCTTGTTTACTGTCTCCTGTTTGATTTGCATATAGAAACTTTCTACATGCCCACACACTGCTCCTTTGGCCTGTGCTCTTTTTCTTTTCATACTTAAGTGAGATTTGTGACATCTCTGGCACTTTTATGGACTTTACTAACATTAACTATTCTGTAAGGTAGGCAAGGATCCTTGTATTATCAGTGGGGGAACTGAAGCAGAGAAGTTTAATGACTTGCCCAAGGCTACCAAGGAATCTATATCAAAGCCAGGGCTAAAACCCCAGGAGTTCCTCACTCTTAGGCCTATTTATCATTATTTGTATTATAAAAGCACATAGGCCCCAGCTGACCTCAGGGCCCCATTGTGCTAGCCCTGTACAAACAATATGAGACAGTCCCTGCTCTGAAGAACTTACAGTCTAAATAGACAAGACAGAAACAATGGTGGGAGGGGAAACAGAGAGAACTGACTCACCCCCAAGTCACAAAGCGGGTCAGTGGAGGAACCAAGAATAGAATCCAGGCTCCCTAACTAATCTAACACCACATCACCTAGACCATAGCTCTTCTCATTCTAAGACCACTAACCATCACCCTTCTCGTTGTAGATGAGTCTTTGGGAGCATTCAGCAATATTAGAGAAATTTAGAACTGGAGTCAACTGAGGGGCGGGTGGGGTTCCTTGTAAAAATGATCATTGCAAATTTGCAAAGACAGCCTCTGAGTAAGGTATCAGAAACATACCTAGCTAGTTATGTAAAGTCATGGTTTTCAACCTCTTTTTCATTTGTGGACCCCTAAAATTTTTCAAATGGAGGTGCGGACCTCTTTGGAAATCTGAGACATAGGGGTCTGCAGACCGCAGGTTGAAAATCATTGATGTAAAGTATGAACATATTGGATCAAGCCATTTTGGAGAGGCAATCTGACACAAGAAAATGTACTGTAGATTTGGGAACAAGAAAACAAAACCTTATCCCAGCAACATATTGAAAGGAGAGGTGGGGAAGTCAATTATTACCCAGAAGCCAGCGGTGGAACAGTGAGCCCTGAAACTTTCACCGTATGGGCATGCTAGTAGCCCTTCCCAAAGGAAGCAAATGCAGGAGATTGAAGTGACCTCTCTGACCCCTAAACCCTTGTTACAAACTAACAGAATTCCATCATTGGGCCGTGTCAGACTTGGCCCTGCTCTAGCTGTCCTCACAGTTCCTTAAACGGTGCTTGACAAAAGGTGTCAGTCCACACTCCTCTTTGCCAGCTCCTCTCCGCTGGTGGTGGAGAGGGTCAGGTGCACGCAACACCTTGGCTAGCAAACCATGGTGGAATGAGGTTTCTGGGACACTGTTTCACCAGTTGAGGAATTACCAGAAGTGTCAGAGGGCACTTTAAGAGTATGTTTTCACTGCAGATAAAAGGTGTGCTCTTAACTCAGGTTAGCTGACCTTTGTTAGCTAACTGAGGTTACAATAGCAGCAAAGACATTGCAATTCTGGCTTTAACTAGGGTGGGCAGCTCAAGTTCAAGTCCAGGCACCTCTCGTGGCTTTAACTCAAGCTGCTAACCCAAGTTAAAAGGCAAGTTGCCATGTCTTCACTACTGTTTTAACCCAATTGAGCTAACATGAGTTAGATAACCCCAGCTAAGATCACATCTCTTTTGCAGCAAAGACATACCCTGAGTCACACAGCTGAAAGTCCAATACTGGGGAGAAACTGGTTTTGAGGCCATTTTAAAGGCTGTAGGTTTGGTGTTACTTGCTTTCATGACTGACATATCAGGCTTTCTGGTGCTCTGTTAGCCTCCTGGTGAGCCAGGATCAGGACTCAAACTGGGGGCATACCGGGAAACAGTATTTGCAGACATGTCTATGGACACGAAATCCTATTTTGAGCACCTCGGTTTTTGTTCACTTTTTGCAAACATTCATATGAGCACAGGTTTGCTCAAATAAAGTGAAGTTTGGGCCCACTGCTGAAATTAATAGGTGCTGAAGCTAAATTTGTTTTGGGCAGAAGAAGTTTGAAAGGCTAGGTTACCCACTCAGTGATCCCAACCAATCCTGCATGCTTTTAGTGATCAACCATACAGCGAAGGTAGCAAATTCCAAATGGCAGATCATCAAATGTAAACTCGATAGAAACAGTACACGTGCACTCCACTGACTGACATGTGGTCGTCTAAAATATTCATCAAACAATTTGGAATAAATAACACATTTGTAAAAATCATAATCTGTGTGTGGACAATTTGCAATCAGTCAAAAGGGTCACTTTCAACACAAACATTTTTTTACAACAAATAGTCTGACCGGCTTTGTCTACGATCTTCCTGAACTTGCAAAATCCTAAAGAACTAGTTGTATTCTTTTCTGCCAGGTGTTGTGTTCCTTTCCAGTTAATGAAGACTCCATTGTAAAACAGAATTGTGCACATTAAGGATATGTACAAATTGAGATTGGATTTTTTTTTTTGCCCCCGTTAGTGGGACTTCCTCCGAGATCTCCTCCTCATGAGAGCAAACTCACCCCAGTCCCTAACCCTGCTGCTATTAAGCAGAGAGAAGAAAAATTAGGGTCTGAATGTAAGTGGGTGAGCAGAGAAAATCCATTTAAAATTTTCCACTGCAGATATAGAATCAAATTATTGCAAGTGGTTCCCCAAGCAGCTTTTATTTTTTACTCCCAAATTTTCAAAAGGAATGAAAAATGAAAGTCGGGCTCTGCACGTTTGTTCCTGGGAAATGCCTGGTTCGGGAGAGGTTGTTAAAATGTTTTACGGATATAAGACTAATAAACCAGAATGAGCTGCTTCTGTCATTGGTTAATGGATTGTCTCTCTCTGCTTCTGTCTAGAGACTGCATTCTTTACTGTACATTCACTGCATCTATTAAACATGCCTAACAAGACTTGCGTTAGTCATGCCGGTAAAAATACAACACTCGCCAGATCTTAGAGCAGTTTGGGAACTTCATTTAAAGGCTTAGGAGTAGGTCTTCGTCTGATGTAAATTAGCATAGCTCTATTGACTTCAACTGGCAACATCAGATGAGAATCAGCTCCCTCCTGATTCTCAGGCAAGATCAAATCTGCTCTATGCCTTGGTTTGCATGAGCTGTACTGATTTAGATATCTAAGATATCTAATCTTTTCTACTTCTAGCACAATGATAAATTGTTTGAGATAATATTATGTTTACATCATATATTGCTTTTCAAAATATCCATAGGGTTTGGTTTGATGAGGAACCAGCTAGACTGAAATGTGAAATGCAAAAATGCAAAGATTGGTATTTAAAGCATTGCTTTATATGCAATATTGCAATCCATATCATATTTATGGTGTGAATTATAGTGGTCTATAAAGTGTTCAGGCATATCAAGTATTTATTTTCATGCCTGATGCATACATTTAATATAGCCTGCTTATACTGGTTCATATAAGTAAATTGCTATTGTGAAGCATGCTATTATAATAAGGGATTATATATAGTACACAATATACAGTATTTTGGTAGCTATTGAGAGTCTATAGTGCTGTAATATTTCAAGCCACGTAGAAAAAAGATTACTATTGTTCTTTACAGGATCTGACTTTATAGACTCAGACTTTCAGTCCAGAAGGAACCATCATGATCATCTAGTCTGACCTCCTGCACGTTGCAGGACACAAAACCTTACCTATCCACTCCTGTAATAGACCCCTAAATGCTGGCTGAGTTAGTGAAGTCCTCAAATCATGGTTTAAAGACTTCAAGTTACAGGGAATCCACTGTTTATGCTAGTTCAAACCAGCAAGTGACCCATATCCCACACTGCAGAGGAAGACAAAAAAACAAAAACAAGCAAACAAAAAACCCTTGATCTCTGCCAATCTGACTTGGGGACAAGTTCTCCCTGCCCCTCTATATGGCAATGTTAGACCCTGCACTTTTGGGGTAGACCCCCAGCCAGACCCCTGAGAAAGAATTCTCTGTAGTAACTCAGAGCTCTCCCCATCTAGTGTCCCATCACTGGCCATTGGGTATATTTGCTACTAGGAGTTGCAGATTGGCTAAATGCCACTGTAGGCATCTCATCATACCACCCTCTCCATAAACATATCAAGCTCAGTCTTGAAGCCAGTTAGGTTTTTTGCCCCCACTGCTGCCCTGTGAGGGCTGTTCCAGGACTTCACTCATAGAATATCAGGGTTGGAAGGGACCTCAGGAGGTCATCTAGTCCAACCCCCTGCTTAAAGCAGGGCCAATCCCCAATTTTTGCCCCAGATCCGTAAATGGCCCCCTCAAGGATTGAACTCACAACCCTGGGTTTAGCAGGCCAATGCTCAAACCACTGAGCTATCCCTCCCCCTCCTCTGATGGTTAGAAACTTTCATCTAATTTCAAGCCCAAACTTGTTGATGGCCAGTTTATATCCATTTGTTCTTGTCTCAATATTGATGCTTAACTTAAATAATGCTTCTCCCTTCCTGGTATTTATCCCTCTGATGTATAAGAACGGCTATACTGGGTCAGACCAAAGGTCCATCTAGCCCAGTATCCTGTCTCCCGACAGTGGCCAATGCCAGGTGCCGCAGAGGGAATAAACAGAACAGGTAATCATCAAGAGATGCATCTGCTGCCACCCACTCCTAGCTTCTGGTAAACAGAGGCTAGGGACACCATCCCTACCCATCCTGGCTAATAGCCATTGATGGACCTATCCTCCATGAATTTATCTAGTTCTTTTTTGAACCCTATTATAGTCTTGGCCTTCAAAACATCCTCTGGCAAAGAGTTCCACAGGTTCACTGTGTACTGTGTGAAGAAATACTTCCTTTTGTTTGTTTTAAACCTGCTGCCTATTAACTTCATTTGGTGACCCCCTAGTTCTTGTGTTTTGAGAAGGAGTAAATAACACTCATTTATTTACTTTCTCCACACCAGTCATGATTTTATAGACCTCAATCATATGCCCCCCTTGGTCATCTCTTTTCCAAGCTAAAGTCCCAGTCTTCTTAATCTCTCCTCATACAGAAGCTGTTCCATACCCCTAATCATTTTTGTTGCCCTTTTCCAATTCCAATATATCTCTTTTGAGATGCGGCAATCACATCTTCATGCAGTATTCAAGATGTGGGCATACCATGGAGTTATACAGAGTCAATATGATATTTTCTGTCTTATTATCTATCCCTTTCTTAATGATTCGCAACATTCTGTTCGCTTTTTTGACTGCCGCTGCACATTGAATGGATGTTTCCAGAGAACTATCCACAATGACTCTTTCTTGAGTGATAACAACTAATTTATACCCCATCATTTTATATGTATAGTTGGGATTATGTTTTCCAATGTGCATTACTTTGCATTTATCAACATTGAATATCATCTGTCATTTTGTTGCCCAGTCACCCAGTTTTGTGAGATCCCTTTGTAACGCTTAGCAGTCTGCTTTGGATTTAACTATCTTGAGTAGTTTTGTATCATCTGCAAAATTTTGCCACATCACTGTTTACTCCTTTTTCCAGATCACTTATGAATATGTTGAATAGGACTGGTCCCAATACAGACCCTTGGGGGACACCACTATTTACCTCTCTCTATCAACAAGCATACCTCCCTTGGCCTTTGTTTGGTTCAGCTAAACAAGCCAAGCTCTTTAAATCTCATCTCCTCGGATCATCCTAGTAGCCCTTTTCTGCACATGCTCCAGTTTGCATTCATCTTTCTTAAACACAGAAGACCAGAACTGCACACAGTATTCCAGAAGAGGTCTCATCAGTCATGCCTTCTATAATGGTACTAAGACTTCCCCATATCTCCTGGAAATACTTCACCTGATGCATCCAAGGATTGTGTTAACCTTTTTCATGGCCGTATCACATTGGTGGCTGATAATCATCTTGTGATCAACCAATACACCCCGGTCATTCTTAGCCTCTGTCTCTTCCAACTTGCAAGGCCCCACCTTATAGCGAAAATTCTTCTTGTTAGTCCCCTAAGTGCATGACCTTTCACTTTACACTATTACATTTCATCCCATTTCTATTACTCCAGTTTTCAAGGTTGTCCAGATCTTCTTGTATGATATTCCGGTCCTCCTCCATATTGGCAATACCTCCAAACTTTGGGTCATCTGCAAATTGTATTAGCACACTCCCACTTTTTTGTGCCAAAGTCATGAATAAAATTTTTTAAATAAGATCAGTCCCAAAACCAATCCCTGAGGAACTGCACTAGTAACCTCCCTTCAGCCTGACAGTTCACCTTTCAGTATGACCCACTGTAGCCTCCCCTTTAACCAGTTCCTTATCCACCTTTCAATTCTCATTAATCCCCATCTTCTCCAATTTAACTAATAATTTCCCATGTGGAACTGTATCAAATGCCTTACTGAAAGCTGGGTAGATTAGATCTACTGCATTTCCTTTGTCTACAAAAATGAGTTAATCTTCTCAAAGAAAGCGGGTTGGTCCGGCATAATCTACCTTTCATAAAACCATGTTGATTTTATCCCAATTACCATTTACCTCCATGTCTTTAACTACTTCCTCTTTCAAAATTTGTTTTAAGACCTTGCCTACAATTGAGGTCAAACTAACAGGCCTGGAGTTGCTCAGATATCGTCTTGACAATGGAACTTTCTCCACAAAAATAAAGCTTATTTATCAACAAAAATTCATGTTAGAAATGAGTTAAATAAAACTGATGAAAACTTACAATGAAACCTCTAGTAAAGAGTACTCCCTAAAGGCAACCTCTTGTCTTGAGCAATTATTTTACAGCGTCTCCAAAGTTTACTATAAAATTTTGTTCAACTTTTAGCTAAAAGTTCCTTCTTAGCCAAATGGTTTTTGCTCATTGCTTCAGACATGTTTTCACAATCATGTTATTGATTTATCCTTGGAGTAGTACGATCAATAGGCTGATTGCAGGGGATTGTTTGTTTGGGGCTTCTCATGACTTATTACGGGCACTTCCTTGCCCATCCATTCTTAATCTAGGAAGATCAATAGTGCTATATATTTTAGCCCATCAGTGACACGGTGACCCAAATAGGTAGTATTATGCTTCAGGCCCCAAAGTAGTCAGTCACACGTGCCCTTGTATTCAGTGTCCTTTTGCCATCTCCAGGTACCAACCCACTCTTTTATTATCTATATTGCAATAGCACATAGACGCCACATCAAAGATTGGGACCCCATTGTGGTAGGCTCCTCACCGCACATACTCATTGTGAGAGACAGTTCCTGCCCTGACAAGTTTTCAGTCTAACTAGACAAGACAGACAAAGGAGGTATTATTATTACCTCATGTTGTAACTGGAGAACTGAAGCACAAAGACATTAAAGGATGTGATCCAAAGCCCACTCATAAGGGAGTCTCTCCCCTGACTTCAGTGCACTTTGGATCAAACCTGAAGTGATACGCCCAAGGGGTCTATGTCAGAGTCAGATGAACCCCGCTCTCTGGAGTCCCCATCCAGCACCTTAGCCACAAAACCAGCTTGCTTTCCAAAGAGCATGTCTTTCTTTTCATTTGTCATTGCGGTGAGTGCAAGTTTATCCTGGTGAAAAAGGTAGATAATTTCCTCCAAGATCAGAGAAAAAGTCACGCTGTCAAATGCCTGCTGGTGGGTACTTTGTCTCACATCTAGGAAGGTAATTTTCCTTGTCATAACTGCTCGCACTATAAGAATTTCCTTTAATCGTCTACCGGCCGCCAGATTCCTGCTAACAAGAGGCAGGATCATGTGTAGCTGATCTGATCTTACTGAGGTCTCTATTGGGAAAACATCAGAGAAAATTAAAGAGCAAGATGAAAGAACGGAGAAGGAGGAATTCATGGTGACACAGAACATTTCACCAAAACATTCCATTTTCCCTTTCATTTCTACAGGGACTGACTAGCTCTGGACCCTGAGGTGCAGAGAGCACCTATGCAGCTGCCTTCCGCAAAGGAAGTCCTTTTGTACTCATGCTGGGAGAAGAGGCTTGTGAAAGTTGTAAAGAGCTATGGTTCTCACTGTTGTGACAGCTGGACAGCAGACAATCCCTGAGCTATATTTTTAGTATGGTGTTCCAAAAGTACTGATGCTTCTAAGAGGTGGGAGTGTTTTGCTTTGGCTTTCTCGCCCTGATAATAATCTTGCTGCGTTAACTATGGCTTTGATGCTGAGTTTTGCTGAGCTCCTACTGAAATCAATGCATTGTTCTCAGGATCAGGATTGTTCTTATGCCAAAATGTCAGTCAGTTTATTTCAAAATGTCTGCAAAAGCTACTTACTATTTTGAAACCTATTGTTAAGTGGGTCCTGCCAGAGACAAAAGATCTCTGGAGCACATACAAATATTTTTACAATGGGAGCTGCAGTGCTCAGCACCAGTGGAAGTCAAACCCCTGAAGGATGCACTTACCACCATTAGAATGGCCCAGATTGCACCACGTGGCAAATATTTTCAAGAGGCTTTCCAGGGGAGAAAACTCCTACACCTCAACATTCGCCAGCAGGTCACAGTTTAATTAAAGAAGACAGGGAAGGATAGCTGTTGGCCAATCCCTGTAGATAGTGCAGATAGCCAGTGTGTAACAGGACAGGTGTATTGCTTACTCAAGTACTCAGCAAAAAGAACATGAAAAATGCACGACGGCAAACCCTCAGAATGGTAGAGCCAAACGAGAACTGTAGTGTAAACTCATCACCAACTCAGCACTGCTCATTACTTGGCTAAAACTCCCATTTGAGATGAAGGAGCGTAGGACTGAGTCTTCCGCACGAGTTGAGGGAACCAACTATTTCTGTCCTTTAGAGATACCAGCTCAACTTCCTGTGCAGAGCCTGCCCCTACCTTTTTCTCAGCAGCAATGGGGAAACACGCACCAGATGCCCGAAGAGGCAGGGACACATTCTCATTATGGCACCTGGAAGAGAACTGCTTTTACCAAGTGCACTCTCTCTGCCGCTTTGGCTCCTGGTCTGACCCCTCTCAGAACATTCTTAGAATCGAAACATCCCACGGCACGAGGAGGAAGCTTAATTGCCAAGGCGAAGACCCAGAATGGTTCTTCAGCAACACAGTAGCAGTAAAAGGGAAGCCTGCACAAAAGACTGCCCCACCCCTAGGGGGATAAACATAACCACTAATGGTCTGCGGGGCCTGAGCATGGACCCCCATAGGGCCCTGACATGTCCCAGAGCCAGTGCTGGAAGGCTTCTGAGTGAATATAGCCAAGTGCCAGTGTCTGGCAGCGTCATGTAGGGGGATGACGATCAATTTCTATTGTATCTATTTTTCTATGCAGGCTGTCTGCCTCTTTCCCATGCGCTGTTCAAAACCCCCAGCAACAAGTGTTGCTGTTAGTCCTACTTAGCTGCTGATGGCTGGGCCAGGACACGTGATTCACAGCAGAGTTGGTTAGTTTCACTCCAGTATTTGATCTCAGATGCCTGTGTCTGATAGACAAACAAACACAAGGATGGTTTTACTTTAAAAAACACCCAACATGTGGGATTGTATCTGCTATGGATCCCATTTTATCTGAGCTCCCCAGAGTCTGTCTGAGCAGCTACAGGGCAGATAAGAGCTTCCTCTTTTAGCCCAGATGGATGACATTTATTGGCTGCTTTATTTTTATTACATACAATCATAGGACAGGAAGGGACCTCAAGAGGTCTTCTAGTCCGGTCTCCCACACTCAAGGCAGGACTAAGTATTATCTAGACATACTTAATTTGTTTATTGCAAAGCAGCATTATCCACTCCTAACCAGTTTCACCTTGCATTAATCCACTCATCCCGTGTATGCACTCGGGCTCACATGTTGAGAGATGCTGACTTGAGTGGGAGTTGCAAAGCAGTCAGCACCGGGCCCTGGAAATGTGGGTCAGGAAGAGGGAGAGAATCAAACGCTGCTGTAGGGTAATTAGCTTTTCTCCCTGTAATGCAGTTCACTATCAGGGAGGATGTTCTCCTGCCTGGGGAGTTTTGCTAGTGACTCTTCACTAGCAAAACTTTTGTGGAAGTGTTAATGGGGCAATTTCAGCAGCAGGGAGCACAGGGACCCCAGATCCTCTCCCCTGCTTCAGAGATAGGAGAGGGAGCAACCCCATCCTTTCTGACCATCTCCCAAACTACCAGTCCCCAGCCCACCCTCTAGAAGACTAAATTGGCCAGTACAGCCGTTGCCTGAGTATGGATGAGGCCTCACATAAACCTGAGTGTGCAGCATCTTCCAGGGTATCAGTGATGAAAGGAATGAAAACAAACACAGGCAGCCGTCTAGAGTGAACTGAAACCCTGCGGAGCATTTCCATCGGAGAGTTAGTGCTGTGACGTAGGCTGCCGGCTGGCTCCTCAGCGCATCACAAAGTCTGCTCAGGCCCTTTCTTCAACTACAAAATTCAAAGTTATTCCCCTAATCACGGTAGGTTGCTGGGACCCAGAGGCCTGTCCCTTTGCATCTCCCCTTCACCTTCTAGGACAGCTGCAGGAGCCAACCATCTTCCTGCAGCTTAGCGCCCTGGCCTTATGGGGCAAACGACCCTGTTACAGGTGGCTGTGATTGGCGTCTAGTCTGCCCAACAATGGCAATAGCTGCCTTAAAATGCGACCGTTTGGGAGTCCCAACTCTGTGAGCTGGAACTATCTGAATTCCAGTGTTAAATCAAACCTCCCCGTGACACTGCATTGAAATAGCAGCAGAAATGCAGCTGCGTTTACTGATGTGAATCCATGGGTTTCATGGGCACGGCTCGAAGGGTTTCTCCCCGGTTTGTGAGCAGCACGTCAAGAAGAGCTCTGCCCCTAGTTGGTTCCTCCAGTACTTGCACCAGGAAATTGTCCCCTACACTTTCCAAAAACTTCCTGGATTGTCTGTGCACCGCTGTATTGCTCTCCCAGCAGATATCAGAGTGATTGAAGTCTCCCATGAGAACCAGGGCCTGTGATCTAGTAACTTCCATTAGTTGCCAGAAGAAAGCCTCGTCCACCTCATCCCCCTGGTCCGGTGGTCTATAGCAGACTCCCACCATGACATCACCCTTGTTGCTCATGCTTCTAAACTTAATCCAAAGACTCTCAAGTTTTTCTGCAGTTTCATACCGGAGCTCTGAGAAGTTATACTGTCTCCATTCATTAGAGACCAAACCCTGATCTCCTGGCACTCAGTGGCTAAGATTCCCATTTACTTCAGCGGGGCCAGGGTTTGGTCCCCCAAAGAATATATCCATAGATTTAAAATTCATTTAAAAAAAAAGCACAACTTGAAAATCCGTGTCCTCCTTCACTTCACTGGCAAGTGCCGAGTCAGACATGCTGTAGGTTCCCTGGCAGAGAGGATAACATCACAGCCCTTGATCAAGTTCATCTTCAGATGGCTTTCAACAGAGCCTCTTAGAGGCAACGTCGTCCCTGGTTGGCAGAGACTAGTCACTAGGGCCAAAGCAGGGCCTGGCCAGCAGTCAGTCCCAAGGTGGTTTTGTCTCCATACTGGTGCTAGGCCTTATTTACGCTCCCTACTGCCCCACCGCAGAATATCCGAGAGTGACAACAGAAGCTGAAGGGCTCATGCCAAGAATGCTACCTCCGTTCACTGAATGTCCCAGGAAGCCTGAAATGCATTGTGTCTCACGGTCTCTCTCAGGAAACCCACAATCAAAGCCCTATTTTCAGGATGCTTATCCACAGTTTCCAGCTAAGCCAAGTGGAGCCCAACATGTGTGCGCACAAAGGGAAAATTTGGCCCTACAGTCTCAATCAAATTGACAATAAAGGGTATTTTTATGGCCAGGATGTTCTCTGTGTGACAAGGCCATCTTTGAAATGCAAGTTCCCTTGCTCCCCTTTATTTGTCAGGTCAACCTCCAGCCTTTTCATGTATGCCCAGCAGCCCCCGCCTTCAGATGACAGCACCTGGTTTCAGTTTTCTCCAGTGCTGGCATGCCAGGCTTTTCTGACACTGGTAAATTGCACTCTCCAGATCCTGCTTTTGAAATACAAAGGCTGGCTGTGCGACAGTGGATCAGTCGTCCCTAAGCACCTACGTTGGGCCTACAGAAGTCAGCGGCTCTGGCACTAGTCCCCAGAAATAGCTTAGAGTTTTGAACAGTCCTCTTGCTCCAGTTATTACTGATTATCTATGTCACAGTGATACCCAATAGCCAAGTTGGGCTTGGGGACCCATTGTACTAAGTTCTCTACAAATGCACAGGAACACAGCCATCACTCTGACGAGTTGGATTAGTGCATATTAAAACCTTATGTTCCCAATGGCCTATATCCCCCAGAATAGCACATTTAGACAATGCTTTGCAAAGACTAACATAGCTTAGCCATGGGGGGTCTGCCTCACCACTGCCTCGTTTACATCTGTGCTAAGTGCTTCCAGATCACCCTGGCTGTGTTCTACACCCACTTGGCAGGGGTGTAAATGGTAGTGCAAGATGCAAGGCCGGGGGGGAATCAGGTCCAGAAAATCTTGAGTTTTCCAAATGTAGATCTGAGTGAGCCTGAGTGAGCCAAACTTACAAGTACTCACCAGTGGACAATGCTGTAGCAATTCACAGAGATGGCGTTTGCCATCAGTGGATACCCAGTAACTCATTGGTGCCCTGTGACAACTTCCATCCCATCACATTCTAAAGCCATGACCTTAGACTTCTGAATTTGTTTTAGTGGCAAGTAACTCCTATCAAGCTTCAGTTATGGCCTGACCTTTCTCCAAAGTGATCTGAGTGCCAGCTAAGTAATGAGCTGCTACAATATCTTCCTCATGGCCAGTCAGATGCACATATGCTGAAAGTCGTCTTTGGAGTTCCTGTTATTAGTATCCTTGCTTTTATCTGGAAGGACACTAACAGATCTCAAAGGGTTTCGTTAAGGTTATTTGGTTTGTGTGATAAGAAAACAATCTCATAAGATAAACAGTAAGATTTAGCACTTGTGCTTTTTTGAAAGTGCTTTCCAAACATACACTAATTACTGCAGTATCCTATTAGCTACAATGTCAGAGGCATGTCTGAGCTTTATCCCCCCCATGGAGGAGGACAGCATATCATCACGAGGGGAGTTTTAAAAGGAACCTCATTAAACTCTCAGATGAGTCTCATCTTCACACAGCGACACCAACGTAGAACACGCAAAGGTTTAGGTGGTTTTTAAATACTACAGTTTTTCAATCCACCACCCACAAACGCTGGGTTTGGCAAACAGAAGGCATTTAAAAATAATTCCAAGTTTAGCCCAGATTGGGAATCAGATGAGAGATGAGTCTGAAGCACCCAACGAAGTGGGTATTCACCCACGAAAGCTTATGCTCCAATACATCTGTTAATCTATAAGGTGCCACAGGACTCTTTGCCACTTTTACAGATCCAGACTAACACGGCTACCCCTCTGATACTTGAGTCTGAAGCAGAAACCATTCCTCTCCCCACCCCTCGCCTCCCCCAAAAGCAATTTTGAAAAGGTTTGGCTCCAAACCCAGATCCAAGTTCTACAGCCAAGGCCATCCTGACAGCCAATGCATGTCTGGGGCAGAAATTCTGACCGCTTGCAGAAGAATCCTTCTGTGCTATCAACTTTATCACAGACTTCCCGCAAGTCACGGACCGTAGATAAATGCTGTGTTTATTTTAATCCCCTTCGAGATGGAGATCTTTGGCTATTGACAGTGGTTCTAGTAAGACAAAAAAATTAATTCACATGCTGGCAAGCTCATATATTGCATTCACTTCCAAGCATGCTCTGTGCTGACTGCAAATCCCACATGATAGGAACTTCCAGATTATATATATTATTCTTTTCCCCTACCAAGATCTCAAAGCACTTTACAAGAGAGGTAAAGTATCATTATTCCCCTTTTGCAGATGGGGAACAGAATCACAGAGAGAAGTGAAAAGAAAAGGAGTACTTGTGGCACCTTAGAGTCTAACCAATTTATTTGAGCATAAGCTTTCGTGAGCTACAGCTCACTTCATCGGATGCATACTGTGGAAAAAAAAAAGAGAGAAAGAGAAGTGACTTGCCCTAGTTCACGCAGTAGGTTACTGGCAGAGCTGGGAACAGAATCTACATCTCCGGACTCTTAGGCCAGTGCTCCATCCATCAGACAGCTTGTTTTCTTTGCTCAGTTCTTGCCTGGTGCAGCTGGCAGGAAAGGAATGAGTGCACGTAGCACAGACTTTGAGGACAGTGGCCCTCTTTCTCTAAGTCACAGGCTATCAAATGGATACAGTGAGTGAAACACCTGCACGAGTTGCCCTGCCTTAAAGGAGGTTCACACACCGGATCTCGCTCATCAGACAGGAAATCCAGTAGAAAAAGACCAAAGGGCAGGTATCAACAGGGGTTGAGCGCCTCCTGGTGCCCAGCACCTCGCAGTAACCAGCCCAGAAAGAGCAACAAGTCTGAACTGCATTGGCAGGGAGGGGCCTGGATTGTCTGTCAGGGCTTTTCCATCTCCAGAACCTATGGGCTTAGTGGAGTTACTCCTGTTTGCCAGCAGCGTGAGAGGTGACCAGGTCCTGGGATGCCAACAGGTAAACGGTCTCTGGGTATTTTTGTTGTCTTGTCCAGTGCTCCTGTCCTGACCATCTTCCTCCTGTTCCCTTCACTGCATCCTGTGCAGAGACGTGCTCACTACACACAGATGTTTCTTCCAAGAGGCTTCTTGCAGCAGATTCTCCCACGTGGCCAACCCGCTTCCCTGGATCAACGTCTTCCCTGCACACAGAGCACATTACGCTGCTCCTGCCGTCTTTGGATCAGGAGAGACACACATCCCATGCCAAGGACATTCTTCCCCCAGCAGACTACTGCTCATTTGTAAATAGGGCACGGGAGCTTGCACCGACCCGAGCCAACCTGCCTTGGTGCTTGTGCCACCCAGGGCTTGAGGAGTCTTTGTTCTTCACCCAAAGCTTGTTCCTTCTGCGAAGGGGCACCTGCCTCTTCCTCTCTTTGGGTGAAACCATGGCCTCATTGAAATCAATGACAAAACTCCCATTAATGTCAATGGGACCGGGATTGGAGTGTTGAGCTTGTTTTCCCGCAACATCTTTGGCTGGCAGGCACCAAATCCCACTAAAGGCAATCAGAGTCTTTCTAATGGTCTTCCATGGGCTTTGGATCAGGCTCCATGCCAAACCCGTGTGTTACTGTAGCCCAAATCAGAGGGTTCTACGTCCATTGGTGTGAATGACTAGACATGGTGCAGGACAACAGAGGCCTCTATAAACCTAAATACCTTCCTCAGCAGAGGGATACATAGGGCCTGATCTGGCATCATGCTGAATGCCTCCTTCAAGGAGCCAAGTGCCCTCTGCTGCCATGGCCTTCATCAGGAGCAGAGAGCTCTGCACATTTCAGGATGGGGCTCCCAGTGTAACAAAGCAATGAGAGGTGTGAGTGCAGCTGGGATAGGCGTACCCACACTAGCTTTAATATAGCTAGCGCTGCTCAAAAGAGCAGTGAAGACACAGTAGCACGGGCATCAGTGCAGGCTGCAACACCCTTGCAGAACCCCGGGCACATGTCCACATTCCTAGCCCACTGCGCGGCCTGCACCTCCATGTCTTCACCGCTCCTTTTAGCCTCGCTAACTCGAGTCAAGGGTACGCTCACGTGAGCAGCAGCCGCAGCTCCGACTGCTGTGTAAACGCAGCCCTGTGTGACTAGTCTATGTTACAGCAGCCTCCCTGGTCCCCGGTGAGCCTCAGCGCTGCCCAGAATCTCCATGGCATGCCCTCGGACATGCCCCTCCTGCCCCCAGGGCTTGCAAAGGGGGTCCTTAGAGGGCAGCCTTATGGCTGTCATCTGCAGCGGTTGTGCCCAGACCATCCTTCCTGGGCCAGATCCAGGTCTTTTAGAGCTTCTTTACACCGCTCCGGCCTTTACATCCAGCACAGAGAGAGCGGGGGCAGGGGGAGGATTGGTGGAGCTTCTGTAGCCAGAACCACGGTGTTGCCACCTCTTGCACTTTAATTGCAAGTTGCATGATATTTGGTGTTTTATTAACGCCCCAGAGTCATGTGAAAGTCCTCGATTTTATTTAACACAGAAGTGTTTCTAGCCATCCTAGCTGAAAGCGGGATCCCTGACAGCCCAAGCACCAGAAGGCAACTAACGAACACCGCATTTTGGATTCTTTTCATCTCATGATTTTGGGGAGTGGGTGGCTCATGACTTTTGAACACTTTGGTTTGGCAACCCAAAATATGTTTAAAATCTATAGCCTTAAAATGCACGTGGGTTGGAGGGTTTTCTGGGGGAGAGGGGGAGTTGCTTAGATCAGGGAAGTACTGGGCACATACTTAAAGGCAGTACCACAAATGAGTGGCATCCTAAATGAGTGGCCCTGCAAGACTTTTTTGCAATTTCAGTTTAACTGCAAGCATTTAGACTGAAAGGAAATACAATGCATTATTCAAGTGGTTGTTTTAACAGAAGTCTGAATAATTTAAGCCACACACACTTAAAATCAAAGTGAACTTTTTTTCTCCGCCGTCTTATCGGTCCCACTCCTCTTGAGGTCAGCGCCAAAACTCCCACTGACTTCAGCAGAGCAGGCCCAGTCATGCATGTCCTCATCCAGGTCAGCCTTATTTATGCAAGTCATCTCATTGGCTTCAGTTAGACAACTAACGTGAGCATGTGTCACAGGCCTGGCCTCCCACAGCACCCCCTTGGGGTGTGACCAGGCTCTGTACTCACCCATCCTCCAGTCCTCAGTCTCCAGGCAGTCAGCAGCATAGATCTGGGGACAGGAGACTCAGCCCTCTGGGAAAGGAGGTTTGAAGGTCTGTTCTGCTAGCCTGGCCACTAATTGATCTGGGTTTCCCCTCTCATAGGCCATTCTTCCTGGCCTTTCAGGTGTGGCAGGCCATGGCTGCTTGAGCCCATAACAGTTCCCTAACCCTCACCAGGCCGGTGCAGGGTTTGTACAGCCCATCACTCTAGGGATTGAAACATTACAGGGAAATATGTTTTGCTGTAGTAAAAGCTGCTCTCACAAAGAAAATTACTGGATACTGCATGACAAGGAAGACCTTGTTACTGTCCTGCTGCTGACAATTACGAATATTTAGTACTGGCTGGGAGAATGCTGATTATTCTGATCTGTCCTCCACCAGAAAGTAAGTGTCAGGGTGTTGCTTTATCTTGGCTAAGAAATAGGCAGTTACTTTTCCCTGTCAGAGTGCATGACACTCCTGGCTTATGGAAGGCGCATTACTGGAGCCTTTGTTCTAGTGAGTTGAATGCTAACAGCCTTATTGGGACTGTAATGTCACCAGGAAAGATTTTAGCAAGGAAATAGATTATCACTCCATCTTAACGGGAAAATAAATGGCTAGTGGGAAAATATATCTAGTTACTTTCTCAACACAAACCATTTATCTGGAGCAAAAAACACGGTCAGGATCAGTCCCGGTAAATTCTCCAGACTGTCTCCCCAACCCTAGCAGATTGACAATTTGTTTGACTCACGACGACAGGGATGCTGAAAGCGGAGGGAGCACGGCACAGCTCTCGCTTGCAGTGCATGGCAGTGAAAAGAAATCAGTGCATTCACCATCCACAGAGATGTCAACAGCTTCCTCTCCCGCCCCTTCCCCCCCGACAGAGCACAGGACACAGCTCCACTTTCTGTGGAGTGAGGAGTGGAACACGAATGACCTTAAGTGTCCCACTCTGGGGCCCCAGTGCAGCAAGGGACTTAAGCATGTGCTTAACTCCAAGCAGGTGAGTAATCCTATTAAAGTTAAGCATGCGTGTAAGGGTGTTGCCAAACTAAAGCCTGATTCTCAAAGGTCCAGCGCCTTATCAAGATCATCCTTCGGTCCCTCCCCCGCAACCACAGGAATGCACATAACCCTGCTTTGCCCACTGAAGGGCCCTAGTGTTGTCAATAAGATCAGCCGTTTCCCCACTGACTCTTCCAATTGCAATCTCCCGTAACCACAGTGAAGAGGGTGATAGAATTACCTACATTGATGACAACCCAATTGCAACATACTAGGTATGTCCCCTTCAACTTACTAACGTAGATAAATAAGATCATCATTTAGCAGCAGTCTGACAATTAGGAGAGTTAGATTCTGATACATTTAAAAGGTTTTGATAAAGCTACTGAACATGCCAGCTAACGCTGCAGATTCATTCAGAAGAGAGGATATTCTGTTTGGGTGCATTCAGGTTGCCACTGGAAGCCAGGAAAAATTACTTGAGGTTTTGAAAACAGTAAGCAGATGGCCCTTGTTTCCAAAATGGCTTTCTAAATGTATTAAGTATTCCTGATAGAAATGTGCGCCAGATATAACCAGAGTAACGTAGCTCAAACCAGTGTACCTAATAGCCTGGCATTCTGAAATGGGGCCCGGCTAGCGGAGCGTCAGTGTTATGAAAGAGAGCGCTCCCATCAACCTGAAAATGTAATTTAGCCATTTAAAATGAAAGGGAGAATCCTTTGAGAAAACTATAGCTTTTTACTGGGTAACATAAGCTCACCGATCGAGCGTGGAAAAACACATCAAGCGCTGAGGCGACAACTACGAAGTTTAATAACAAAAAAAATTAGAAATTCTCATCTCAGCATCAATGGTTTTAAACACACATCACACTCAGAAAAGAGAAAACATTGGTGTGTCTGAGCATGGCTCGCCCCAAAGTCCCACGGAAAGACAGGAGTTTCTGCCTGAGACAGGAACACCCACAGGGCCCAGCTCCTCGGCTGATATAAACTGGCACAGTTCCCTTGCAGCGACACCAGTTCCCAGCAGCTGAAGACACGTCTCTTTTTTGGACGTATTTATGAGTCAGAACCTCAGGCTTATATCGCTACACTGCAAATAAATGCATTTAATTAATAGATATTAAAGCCAGAAGGGACCATTAGATCATCCAGTCTGACCCCCTGCATCTCAGAGGCCAGAGAATTTCAACCAGTTACCCCCATATTGAGTCCAGTAACTTGTGCTTGACTAAAGCAGATCTTCCAGAGAGAAATCCAGTCCTTATTTGATGATATCAAGGGAAGGAGAAGCCACCCCTTGACAGTTTGCTCCAATGATTAATGGCTCTCACTGAAAAATTTGTGCTTGATTTCTAATTTGAATTTGCCTGGCTTTAACTGCCAGCCATAGGTCCTTCTTCTGCTTTCTCTGCTAGCATAAAAAGCCCTTAGCATTGGGCATTTTCTCCCTGTGAAGATGCATGACACAGAGGAGCTGATCCAAACTGAGGAAGGGAATTACGGTCAGAATAAAATTTCTCTCTCACATCTGTTAAGATTTTTTGTAAAATTGGCTGTCAGGGCTGTTGAACGAAACACAAAATCGGATGGGCTGCTCCCCACAAACAAAGCAATGATCCAATAGAAGGTCTTGATAAAAACAAATATATCGCGGTTTTCAACAGTAGATCTCAAAGTGCTTTACAAAGGAGGTCAGTGTCCATTATCCCCATTGCACAGATGGGGAAACCGAGGCATGGAGCATTGATGTGATTTCCCCAAGGTCATACAGCAGGCCAGTTGCCAAGCCAGGAACAGAACCCTGAGTCCCAGTCCCATGCTCTATCCGCTCGGCTCCCTGAGCCTATGCCAGCCTGGCCCTGGCACATTAGAGAGCCTACGAGCTGCAGTAACATATAATGTTGATGTAAGGGCCGTAAAAGAGTAGAGGATTGATGTAAGGGAACAGAGCTCTGACATGGCCCCTCTGTCCCTTGCCATGGGACATATGCTGAGGATGTGGGGCAGCTGGCTGCACCAAGTGGAATTAGGAATCTAGTCCGCCGGAAGGAGACTCTTGAAAAAACAAACCTCTGCAGGCCATCCCTCCCCCTTTGTCCCAGCTCACACAGAAAACACGGGAGGGTTTCCCCGTTGCTTTCCACTTGTAGCTCCACTTTCATCGGACAGCAAGTGGGGACTGAAAGAGGATGAGACCACAAGGTTAATTTCTCCAGGAACTGAAGACCTGACTCCCAGCAAAAAAACATATGAAGTGAGTCAGGCTACTGGATTACTCTCGGATATCGTAGTAATTTCAAGGACATGGCAGCAGGAGCTTTGCCTCAGTTCAGCTTGACGCTGGTGTCAGCTTCGTAGGGACAGAAGGAATGGTGAGGTGTTAAGATGAGGGTGATACTGTATCGAGAGGAAGCATCTGTCATGCAAAGTTTTACTGCCCAAGGAAATGATGCTTCACCCTGCTGGGATAAGTGATCCCAGTGGAACATGCTACCTCCTCAAAGGCAGTTCATGCCATTACATCCCAGAGGGTCGTTCCCCCAATACAATGGCCCTGGCAGCATGCCTCCTTTAAAGGAATCAGACGTCCCATGCCCACGAACCCCCACGGCCAAGCAAAGCGGATGGATTTCCCCAGGCACCGCCTCCAAAGAGCGGTCGCTTCTGAGCTCCCATCACCCCCACCCCACCCCCAGCTAGGTGGCAGTTCTAAAGCCGCGCCCTCGTTTGGGTACGCACAGTGGCACTTTGGAGGTACACGTCTGAGAACGGTGGTAGCGTCCCTGCTAACCGACGGTTCATGAGGCAAAGTGCTTATCTGGGGCCTGGACTAGGAATAAGCATCCTGCGTCAATGGCTTCCGCTCTGCTCCTTCCAAGCACTGCCCAACACTTCCCTCTTCCCGGTAGATTTCACTCGCTAGCCGGTATTCCAAGAGTGGCCAAATTGTAGCTCATGAGCCACATGCAGCTCCTTGACAGTTAACGTGTGACTCCTGGAGCCCCCCCCACCCCTCCATTCTCCACCTATCAGACTGGAGGGGCGGGGAGCCTGAGGTGGGCTGGGGGGCGGGGGCGAGGGGCTTCTGCCAGAGGCTACTGGTGCCTGCTGAGAGTGGGGGAGCACAATTTAAAGGTTCGGGCCCCCCAGGCGCACACACCCCTCGTACCCTATGTGGCCCCTCCCTGCAGCTCCCAGGTGTTTCCTGCTGCCTCTCCCCACAGCTGCAGCTCCTAGCTTGCCAGCTGCAGCAGCTGCCATGCAGGGAGGGGGCTCGGTAGCACCATGTGACTGAGTGGGGCCTGCAAACCCTGGCAAAAATCTGGGGGAGGTTCATGACCCCCCATGTCCCGCTCAGGGCGTCAGCCCCACAGCACGTGCCTGCTGGGGCTCAGAGCTTCAGCAGGAGCGGGGCTGACACTTTGAAATCCCCCTCCACACAGGGCTGAAGCCCCGAGCCCTGGCAGGTGCTCTCCGGCTCTCAGACTTCTGAAGATTGTCATATGTGGCTCAGAGGGTCGGTAAGTTTGGCCACCCCTGCTCTGTTCTCTCTCCCTCCCCAAACCGCTCACTGCCAAGGAAAAGGGTGAGGTCTCCTGAAAAATTCCGGGCTGGGAGCAAAGAGCATGTGTCCGATGTCATGTTGCCTGAGTGGGCCCGAGCACAACCCTGGGAAAGGAGCTCAGGCAGTTTGCAGCAGTCAGGCACTCTGTGTCGACGGGTGAATGCCGAATACATTATATTTCCGCCGGCCCGATGATCCACAGAGCTATTTACCTGATCTCTCATCTGGAAGTAAGTGCTGCAATTGCAGCACAGGGCACAGAAACGTTTCAGGGAAATTGCTGGAGATTAAAATCATGTAAGGAGTGAAAAGATGAAACAAAATTAAAAGCTGTGCCAGGTGTTTTTGAATTGCATTTGGATAGAACTATAACTTGCCTCAAATGAATCATGGACACGTATCGTTTAGATCTTTAAACTCTCCACTGCCAGCTTTTCCTAGCTCGGCCTCTCTACACTTCGCTTTCTCACTGAGTGAAGGAAGCCTCCCATGGCACTGAATCCATAGGTCTCAGCACATCTGAGCGCAGAGGTAGGCAGAAAACCAAACTTGATCCCAGAATGCATGTAATTACTGATTTCAAAGAAAACATTGCCCTCCAGCTGGCCTACTTGTGTGGGTTATAATGTCTGGAAATGGAATTAATTAACCGAGGCAGGTCTCTAATGCATGTATAACCCACTGCAACCCATTTACAAACCTGCTTAGCAATGCTGTTTTTGCAAACAGCCAGTCAATTCTAAATACAGCTGCAGATGGACTCTTTGAAAATTTAAATGGTAGATTTAGGATGGGAATACCTTGACATTTAATTCTGGAACAATAGCAAAATGTCAACATCTGCTGTGGCAGTGTAGATTAATGATTAACGCCATTGAGTTTATTAAACTGCAGTAGCATGACAATTTACTGGGCAGCAGCATTCTGCACTTTGAGAAAACTGAGCGTTTAATTAACTTAATTACAGAGACCAGTGACTTGATTTGAAGTTCTGCAGACTCAGACCCCAGTTCTGCAAGTGACAAGGCATGGGCAGAGCCCAGTGGGCTGCCAGATCAGGGCCTTGAACTGTACTGATATCAAATATTAAAATGGATCATTCACAACCTTTACAGCAGAAAAAGTCAATAACTATCCTGGCTTGGTTTGCCTCTTACGACCTGCAGCAGTCGGACTGTGATACATCCGAACAAACCCAGGCTGTGTACGCGTTTTACTATTACCTTTTATAGACCTAAATGCCTTTAAAAAATTACTCAAGGGGTTCTGCTTTCATTTTCTTTCCCTAAAATGTGGTGGTGGTCCCTGAGTGATGACTTATCAGTGGAATATCTGCCCATGTTATGATGGCGGTTCAGGGAAACCACACTGAAATGGGTGGGTGAGACAGCTGCCCTTAGTTCAGGATAAAAGTAAGAAGCAGTTAAGCTCCTTTTTGGAGCAAGTTTTGAGAGTATTGTTGGATAGAGGGGTATGTCCATCTGTGAGAAGAAGCACCCAGAAGCAGCCAAAGAACAGGCAGAGAGAAGCAGCCAAAAAAGCCAAGCAGACAGCAAAAGAAGCACTGGAAATGTGGCCCAAAGAGAAAGGGAAAAGAGGAAGTTTTGGGGCAGAGTACTGGCTGAAAAGAGACTTGGAACTGTGAGCAAAGAAAGTGCCTCCTGTTTGATTCCTTCAGGTTCAGGGAAACAGGACTTTGCACACTCATTGTCAACAAAGCAGATTGCATCAATGATACTCTTGACTCCATCATCAATTTATCTTCTTAACAGAAACAACCTACAAGCCGAAATCTTGGCTACCCGGGAAGGTCAAGTAGGGTTGCACCAAGGGTAGTCAATAGGCAAACCGCAGGCCAAATCCGGGTTTGAATGGACCCTGGTGCTTTTGAATGGACCCCAAAATCTTTTTATTTACTTATTATTGTTTATTATTATTATTATTATTTGCTCTGGAATCTGGACCTTGACTATACCTTGACCAAGAAATTTGGACCTTGACAAAAATAATTGACGACTTCTGGGTTACACCAACAATAGGATATTAAAAGACCTTGTAGCAACACTTATTTGCATTGGATAAAATAAAGTACATCGATGATGTTGGATTTTAACACTGAACTAGAGGCCTTGACCTGCATTTTATCAACCAATTCTGTGTGAGGGCCAAAAGTATATACTCAAGTTAAAAATTCCTCATCAATTCTATGTCAATTTCATGGATATATTATCCTAGTGAAGACTACACACAGGCAAAGACTACACCATTAAGAATATTTCCACATTTTACTTCTTATAGGTTTTTGTTTTCTGATGTCTAAGCACAGCCTGAGTAGGGTCAGAATATTAGCAGTGCTATTCTGTTTGGCCAGCAATCTCTACCTGGATTACATTGAAAATTCAACCCCCCAGTTTTTACCTCAGGTAACAGTAAATCCAGGAAAACTCACAGCATCTAAACCATGGATTTCTTTTCAGAACTTGTATAGTTCCCATTTCCCTGCCGATTTTAGTAAATGTGGAGAAAAAAACACAACTGATCACCTGTAATTCTGTAAGCCACAGAAACAAGGGGAAAATAAACTTGAATTTACGTTCTGTCCCAGGCTAAAATCCTCCCCTTGGAAAAGAGCCTGGAATCTTTTCCCCTATTCTTTTACTCTGTATAAATAGCTAGACTTTTTCTAACTCCAGCTAAGCTCTTGGCTACAATAATATCTTGTTGCAGTGAGTTCCACAGGCTATAGAGTTATTGCTGTCCACTTAGATTTGCACACACACCCCCCTCTAAAAATGTGTGATGATCCTATATCCTTGCACAGGAAAGTGGTACTTATTTGCCTGCCTAGATTTGGTTTTCAGGCACATGCCAGTTTCTCAGCAGTTTGAGGATCTTGTTTTTTATGTCCAACCTATTCCTACCCGAGGGAGGGCCTCAGCTGAGCATACACAGCTCTCACTGAATTCAGTAGGAGTTGCGCACGTGGAGCATGGATCTTAAATTAGGTTTAAACTCTTAAAAGCTTTTGTACGCTGCCTGGAAGGCATTCACCTACCAAGGTGCTGGGAGCAGCGTTAGAGCCTACATAGAATAGAAGAGTCAGATTTAATGTGGCTAAATCTGGTTTTATTTCTTGCAATTGCAAGTCAGTTCGGAGGAGTTCAGATCTGAACATCAACTGGCTCAGCTGGCTTCTGGCTCAGAGTTTAAATCCACTCTGAAGAACCCAGCTTTACCCTGGATGAAATCTTGGCCCTGTTGAAGTCAATGGAAATTTTGTCATTGATGTCAGGGAGGCCAGAATCTTACCCAAAGCAGTCCATGGAAAGTATTCCTCCACTTAGAGAGGTCGCTCAGCTATGTTTTATTTCCTACTTCATTTTGTTCTTATTACTTCTTTAGATTGTAAATCTTAGCTATCAGGCTCAAACGACCTTAACAATGTATCAGACTAGTAGGAAACTAAGTGAGCTCAGTGAGTGAGCTGAGCCGATGAAGTGAGCTATAGCTCAGTAAAGCTCATGCTCAAATAAATTGGTTAGTCTCTAAGGTGCCACAAGTACTCCTTTTCTTTTTGCGGATACAGACTAACACGGCTGCTACTCTGAAAGGAAACTCAGTATATCAAACTATTAACAAAAAACAGCACACATATAGCTATTATACTGTAAGCCCCAGGAAGAGTCATCTTTAGCAACAGTGATTGCAACGCAGGTGTTCACACCAAGCAGTCCCACTTGTTTATTGCAATACAAATAACCTCATTTCCACACATGCTGTTACATGATTATATATTTTGCAGGAGACATTTGTTCGTTGTAATAACAGTGGTTCTTTTAAAATTACTATCGGAAACTTCAAATTACTGTTGCTGTTTATCTGTTAGTAGACCCAATGTATTTGCAAGAAGAAAAGGAGTACTTGTGGCACCTTAGAGACTAACCAATTTATTTGAGCATGAGCTTTCGTGAGCTACAGCTCACTTCATCGGATGCATCCGATGATAAATGATATTTATGCTCAAATAAATTGGTTAGTCTCTAAGGTGCCACAAGTACTCCTTTTCTTTTTGCGAATACAGACTAACACGGCTGTTACTCTGAAACCTGTATTTGCAAGGGGGCTTTCCTTTGAAGAGTTATTTGAAGAAGTTGTTAATATTGATGGGGGGAAGAAAAACAAAAAGTTTTAACAGTTTCAATCTGTTAACGGTAAAGCAGAGCGCACTGTGAAGTTCCACATACTGAATAACACTCAGTGGTGTGGGACTCCACTGAGGAAAAGCTACAGATGTGTTACAACCTGTCACTTCCAGCTGTCACTGCTGCTAACATGCGTGTTCAGAACAGTGACAGGCCGGGGTGAAATTAAAAATAGAAATAAAATCTTGACTCTCAAAAGCAACCATTCAGCATAACTTAGCCTTTTCCCCTCTGCCTCTCTTCTGATAGGATTGTAACTGAAATTTTCAGATGTAGTTCTTAAACTCTAGCAAGATAAGACAACTGTTTGCCACCAGAAATCCATAGGCGCGATTAAACTGAGGGAGAGACGAATTACCTTAAAAAAAAAAATTCTACTACCCCTGTAGGAGGGACTGTTTCCTGTCCTGGTAGAGGGATGAAATTGACTAGCTGATCATTTCAGTCTTGAACTTCTGTTAACCTACCAAACTGATGGCACACACTGGAGAGAACTAAAGCAGTCACTGAAACCTCTTCGTTCCACAGGAATAGTGACAGCACATCAGTTCCATGACAAAGAAAAAGACACTTCAAAATATTAGCAGTTGAGGAGCATTATTGTTCAGTATAGCCGGGGGTGGGGGGGAGGAAATCTTTTAAAAAACTGAAATGCTTCAGAGAGGATGTGATGGACAGAGTAGGGAAATTGGCACAGCTAAATAGAAAGAGTTAGATTCTCCTCTCACTCCCACCAGTCTCACCTGACTGGCTTCAGTGAAATAAATCCTAGTTTATACCACCAGTGTGAGGTTTTTTCCCACTGTAGCCAGTGGAGTCACTTCACTGTAAATGAGAAGAGAAAGGCCAAGGTAGCTAGTGCGAGACAAAAGAACACTGGAATTATGAGTTAAATGTGTCAGGTGATCATTTACACATCCCATTATTTCTCCCATAATAAAGTAGTTTATAGGGGAAATCTCCATGGTACTCTTTCTTCACTCTGGATGCTGTGATATCCTGGTCCCACTGAAATGATTGCAAATATCCCATTGACTTCAATGGGGCGGGACTTCACCACAAGTGGTTAGCACAGTGGGATCTGAGAAAGAGGTCGGGTTTTTTCAGAGAGAAAATTTGTTGCCATCAAATCTAGGATTAATGGATTATGGTAATCTACTTTGATTTATCAAATAAAACCTCAACAGATCCTACGGATGTAATCAGGTTTTGACTAGAAATTGGATTTTAAACTGCAAAAGCACACAGTTCAAGCTTCCACAGCTAGACTGATGTCAAGGTATTAAAGTCCAAGGGCTTCTCCTTCCAACAGATCCCAGTTACTTCCTCCAAACAGCTGTTTAGAGTTTTCCTTTACTCATAGCTCCAATTCTGTGTTTGAAACACCCCATCCCAAAACACAATCCAAAGCCAGATGGGCTCTGCACATCAGAATTAAGTTCTTGTAACAGAGCTGTAAGGAAAGACTAACCAAGTAAAGTTCGTAAGACACGTGTAGTTCTGAGGCCAGGAACGGATAAACTCCTGATCGTAATGTCTGCCTGCCTAGAACTGAAATTGAGGTTTATCATTTTCCTTTTCTGCTCACAGTAACTATCAAGGATGTCTGTTCTAATGCATTTGAAGATGGAGAGGGAGGGAGAAATCACATGTGCAATTTTTTTTGTACCAACATAATGAACAAAGAGGAACAAGAATAAGCATTTAAAGAAGTCATTGTCTACAGCAGTCGCAGACGAGACCGTTAGCTTCAGCAACGCAATAACCTCAGAGCAATCTAAACATTGTAAACAATTTTACGCAATCTGTTTCATTGCAAGCAGGGTACATCACCCCGTGTATCCTCAGAAAGGGTGCATGACTGTGTGCCTGATGTGACTCTTCACTCCACTGTACGACACTCTCCTTCTACCATCCGTGACTGGTGGGTATAAATACTGCAAGTCCAAAAGCTACACATCTTCCCATAAGCCCTTTACACGTATAACCCAGATTACAAAGAACATCCTATCTTACTACAAAGCAGTCTTGGAGACTCTTACCGATGACAGCAGTATGTGTCTCCATACTTAACTAGAGAGACTCCAGAGCTTTAAGGAAATCACCAAGGTAATGACTGTTTCTATTAGAGTTCCATAGACTCCAAGGCCAGAAGGGACCATTGTGATCATCTAGTTGGACCTCTTGTATAACACAGGCCAGAGAACTTGCCAAAAACAATCCCAAGAGCATAATATTCCTTAGCAAAACAGGGCACTGAAGCAAAAAGAATGAGAAGTACTTGTGGCACCTTAGAGACTAACAAATTTATTTGGGCATAAGCTTTCGTGGGCTACAACCCACTTCATCAGCCGCATGCAGTGGAAAATACAATAGGAAGATATATCCATATACAGAGAACATGAAAAATGTGTGTTGCTGTACCAGCTCTAACGAGACTAATCAATTAAGGTGGGCTATTATCAACACCAGGAAAAAAAACTGAAGGGCTCACTTCTGACACAGGGCCAGACTGTGAATTCTCAGCTCAGAACAGAGAGCAATTGACTCAAGTTGTCACATTGAGTCCATAGACTCAGGTGAGTGATTACTCACCTGGGTAACTACGGATTTCATAGCCTGTCCCTTTGGTATAGGGCTCACCGAAGAGGGCCTGCTAAGTTATTCCAGTGATTAGCTACCCTCCCATTGACTTCTGTGGATTTTGGATCAAACCCCTCCAGAGGCAGTCAGTGCAAGAGAAGAAAAATTAACCCTTGGGGCAAGTAGGAGGAAAAGTTACCATGCCACGTGCTATTGGACACAAAAGCTGCTTAAGAGGCAAAAATTAAATGTTGCCTAATTGCACCTTGTATCTAAATATATTTAGGAGAATTGCTGACTGTATTTGATTTGTCAGGGTCTGCTCTCGTCCTTCGCAGAGGGAATGTCTACAACTGCAATAAAAGACACGTGGCACTGCCGTGGCTGGCCTGGATCAGCTGACTGGGGCTCATGGGGCTTGGGCTGCAGAGCTATAAAATTGCAATATAGACCTGCGGGCGTGGCCTGGAGCCCGGGGTCTGAGACCCTGCAAGAGGAGCAGGGAAAGAGTCTCAGAACCCAGGCTCTATCCAGAATCCGAACATCTTCATTGCTATTTTTAGCTCCAAAGCCTGAGCCCTGAGACTCGGTGCCCCTGGTTGATTATTGCAGTGTAGACGTACCCTAAGGGATTTACAACAGGTAAATGCCATTAGCATCACATCCCCAACACACCAGCTGGAAAGAGAGATCCTAGCATGACTGGATGTGTATACCATAACTCCTATCACGCCCGACACACACACTATCCCCAACATTCTGTTCTAAATAATATGTACCCAAGAGGGATCTTGTAAGGTACTGTATGTAAACTCGTGACCCACTGGTCAGGAATATCACGGTGTGATGTATGTACAGGTTGTATATAAAGAATTATGTATGTGTGCTGGAAATACCTTTGTAAAATGCAGTGTGGAGACAGAGCGTGAATCAAGCCCACCCTAGGCAAAGGAATGTGGATGTCCAGGTCTGACTGGCTTGATTACAGGCAGCATACAACAACAGTACATTTACAGATAAGTTAAGCAAAGCTATCAAGATAACAAGTGGTGGAGAAACCAGTTTAGTAAGCAGCACAGCAGTGGACAGAGCCTGCACCTCCAGGAGTCTTCCTGGCTCTGGAGGCAAAGACAATGGACTTTGGAAAATATAAGGGGAGCAAAAAGACACTCTAGGGAACAGTACTCTCTGAGTCTGTGAAAAGTGGATCCTCCTACCTGAATGCCTGGAATTGCTGGTAACTTGACGCAAGTAGGAAACGTGGTTAGGCAAAGACTGTAAGCTGTAACATTAAGTTTTAGTCACTGGAAAGCCTGTATTGTTTTGTTTGTAACCATAGCTGTTGCTTTTTCTCTTCATTAGTATTACTTAAATCTGTCCTTTATTACTAAACTAAGTTCCAGCAAAGCTCTCTCTTGCTAAGGCAGAAAGGTAACACAATGGCTTACAGTTCCGAGTGGCCTTAGGAGGACGTTACAATGATCCCTTGGTCAAATTTACAGAAGTGTTCTAAAGAAGAGAGGTGCCTGTATATACATGTAAACAGTGAGTTAATACCCAAGGTGCATGTAGAAGGCACTCAAGAGTATGTAGCATTGTTAAGTTTTGTAGGACCCATAAAACTACTTCTTGTGCACCACAAATGTCTTCTCCTGCATTGCTCTTTACACACCTGCTACCGGCAACTGTTGTGATTCTGTTGCAAGTGTTGTGATATTTGAGCTTTTGTTTCTAATAGCTCCAATAACTGGAGTCAAGTGATTACATGAGAATCTAAGATTTCTTTTCTTCCCCTCCCTTTCCCCCTCCCCCATTTTTTTTTAAACAGTAAATTTCTAGCTCTCTTAATTGCGGAGCAAAGTTTGAAAATGTGACCTACAGGCACAGAAACTAAGAAGAAGAATTCCAGCTTTATCATTTTTAATTTTCATTATTTGTATCTAATCTCGTGGTTTCTTTGAGGCCTGACTCATGATTTTTAAACTCCTGAGGTTGACAATAAATTAGCTATGTTCATGGGCCCATGCCAGTTTGAGTCTGCTCTGTCCTGGAAACATGCACCCAGCACGAAACGGTCATGAACAGAAAAATGTTACTATGGATTTTTGTTTTTTTAAGTCACACAAAAAAAGCCATCTCATATTTTGAATAAAAAAGTGAATAAAGATTTTCCCAGGTACTTGCACTCAGTTCTATCAGAGGCATGTTGCAGAGACAGGACTAAGAGTACCCTAATTTTTTTACTGTCCTGTAGCAACTTGCCTAGTGTATGCATGCCAGCTGTCATGAATCTAACCTTTGGAAAGGCTATTTAAACAAACTGAATGAGCGTGATACCTTCAGTCCTCCCTGGTTGTAATCAGTGTCACTAAAAATCACAGAACTTTTACTTACGGAAGATAAGGATCAAATGTGAACAGTTTCTATAGTTATACGAAAGCTACTCTGCTTCTAGAGACTTTACAGTGTGATCGTATTGAAATTATATTCCATTTTTAAAGTGTTTGGGAGATTTCAAGAGAACTCTTCTACCGGTTTCGGCCACACGCACAGACATTTAGAACCGGCTGCGCTGCTTCCCATGAAACAGTTCATAAGAGTCTCCGGTTTCAGTTTTCAGCAAGGAGATAGACAATCAGCTACAGCTCACAAGATTCATAATTCATCCGGAATGAAGTGTACACTACCAAAATGTATCCAAGAGTAAATGTTTCTTTAATATAAATGGCGACTTTGGGGAAAACTCTGTGCTGCTGTCCAGCGTTTATGACACTCCTGTGTTCCACTTGCTTGTCTTTAACAACTAACAGTTTCTCAGCTCTGTTGCCTTTTTCGAAATAGACTGTAATTCTAACCAAAGCCAGGTGTCTGCTTATCCCATAGAGCCCCCCCAAAAAACACACAGAAAATTCTTACAATTACAAAACCACACATGACTGAACCCCAGGAATGTGAGTGTAGAGCCCAATTTTGTTCATATCTTATCCCTTGGCCAAACCCTCAACTGTGGCCAAAATAACCTCAGTACAGCTGAGGTTTGTAGGGTGGATGCTCTAAGCCACCATTCCTTTCCCCTGATTATGGGGCCAGTCCAAACCCCAACATAGTAAAGGGCCTGTTCCAAAGCCCATTGAAGTCAACAGAAAGACTCCTCTTTACTTCAATGGGCTTTAGATCAGGCCTTTAGAGCAGCCCAGCAGCTGCTCTAAATTACTACCAGCCCCAAAGGGAGCACCCCAGTCTCCAGGCCTTCTTTCCTTTGCGGCAAGCCAAGCTCCAGATCTGCCTCCCAGCAGAAGCAGCCTTTGGGAGCAGGGTGGCGGGGCCGAGTAGGTTTATGGATGGAGTCAAGATTTAGGGTCTTTGATCTGACTTCAAGAGGAAGAAAGAAAATGCCCATCTTCTGCAGTGGTGACTCCCTCCCCAGGTGGGAGGGGGTGGTGTTGGCCAGCTAATGTCCTCTGGATTGTGGACAGCCATCCAGCTCCTTCTACTAGTGTGAGATGCCGTAGTTGGCAATGCCTTTCTAAGGCTCATGAGCCAGGGTACACACATCTGGGCGGCACTGTAGTCCTGCTGCATGGGCCCATGCCGGTTTGAGTCTGCTGTGTCCTGGACACATGACAGGGATATCTTATGCAAAACCAGTGGTTTTCTGTTACAAAAATACCTGCTACACTGAACATAGCTAATTTATAAGGAACACTTACCCCTTGCCTCCCCCCTTAAAATTGCTACAACACTTTCAATTGAGGACTGCAACTCCCATGAGCCCTAACTTCAGGGAATTGCACCAGGACTTGTGGGATCCACACTTCAGAGGACCCACAATGCACTGGTACAGTAGACTGGAATGGTGAGTGTGGACACACTGAGCCTGTTCATAGGGTCCAGTCTGGATAGCGGGAGACATTGAGCCCCCATTTCAGAGGCAAAAAGCCCAGTAACCAGCTATCAAACCATTCTGATTTGAGTTGAGGCTTCCAGCACAGAGCATCCTTCAGCAGAGGAACAGCCAGGGTCTAACTGCAGTGATGTGACTAGTTTTAAAACAGTGATTCCTTCACCCTGAGGGGAAGCTCTGGGATAGTTAATTAGTACTGTAGTGCTGAACATTCCCTGGGCATAGGATGCATATTAACCAAGTGGCAGGATGTCTGTTTTCAAGGATGCCCCTGATCTCAGATCACTTGCCATGGAGAATTATTTTCCTTTACAGATGATTAAGCAGCAGCAGCAGCATTCAGACAAATTCAGGTTTAAAGCACAGGTGTAGAAATCTTCGCTGTGGAAGGAAAAGGCCCATCCAGCAGCAACACACTAATGGTGAGAGAGCTGGTGGGTGCACTACTCTGAGACTAGATGATTGTCATCACTTTGTGCCTCCATGTACAGCCCGCTTCTGATCGGATACTGGTTTTGAGGCCGTTGGAGTCACACTGGGACCAGCTCCCCACTGCATCACCCTTGGGAGTTGTCATGTACTTTGATTCAAGTGAATGTCAAATGCAACCGTTCTGATTAGCTCAGATTCTACAATCCCTTTGCACAGCTGGAAATGTGTGCGCACGCTGTGAGAGAATAGAGAACCAGCTCCACTGAAGTTACTCCCCATTTATGCCACCATCAGCAAGATCAGAATCCGGCCCGGAGTATGCGTGTGCGAGTTTGATTGCAATTCCTTTGAGGCAGGGTCCACGGCTTCCTGTTTGCATAGCACCCTGATCGCACTTTACAAACCCTAGAGAATAATTTTAACGAATAAACAGGAGAAACACTTTGCCTTAACCTGAACCTACTCTCTGGTAAGCGACCAAGCAGGCAGAGCTACACTTTCTTTTGGTAATGGCAGAAATCTTTTGCATTAATGGTAATAAGGATGATAAAAACTTGACGAAGGGCTGCTTGTTACGCCAGTGGAAACTCCTAATGTAGACACACTTAAACCAGTTTAGCATGATCTGGTATTGTATCTGTTCTAAGTATTCAAAGTGAAACCAATTTAAGCACATCTAACATTAGGGGTTTTATTTATTTACATCAGTTCAAGTATTCCAGTGCAAACAAGCCCTCAAACTCAGCTACCAAGTTGGGAGCTGTGACTTCTTACCTCTGCTTAAAACAGGCGGGGGCCGGTCTGACTCCAGGATCTGAACTATTGGGGGAATAGGGAAGATTACCAAGCATTTGAGACACAGAATCCAAATGAAACGCTGAGTACATGAGAAATGAGATCCCAGCGCTGCTGTCTTTAGTCAGGAAGAGCTCAGACTGAAGTCAATGAATGATCCCAATGAGAGTTTTGGCTAAGTGAGGATGGCAGGATGGGGCCCTTAGCGAGTCGTCGTGCAGTTGCACTACTTTAGTCTTTATGGGTAAGATTTTCAAAGATCACTAATGATTTGGAGTGCCCCAATTTTTGGGTGCCCAACTTGAGACCTATTTTCAATAGGTGGGTGCCCAGCACTTCCTGAAAAGTCAGCCATTGCAGGTGTTAAGTGGGGCCCTCAGAATCCACAGCCTCTTTGGAAAATCTTGGCCTACACATCCCCTAGCTGAAGAAAAAGACTATGATAGACCCTAGTCCTATAACTTCAGCTTAGCGAGGCGTAGGAGCCAAGAGGTAAATCCTTCTGTGAGGAGTTGTTTACAAAGGGATGAATATTTCATCTTTCTCCTTTGAAGTGACGTTACAAAATTGTAAAAGGCAAAAGATTTATCCATGCTCTTGGAGAGCTGGACAGGTCCGTGGCATTTGGGATTCCCATCTATATCAGTTGACTGCATCATGCTCAAAGTAATTGATTGGAGCTTTTGTTTTATTCCAGCCAAATGATGTGCATGCCATTTTTTCAAGCATAAAACTATTTGATAAGCTTTTCTCCACGGGCTATAACATCACCCAGTCCTCTGGGTTTGGATTTTATCTTGATTTCTTGTTGGTCTATTGCTGTGATGTCTGCTAACATGTTATCAGACCCCAGTCACCATATCATCCGATTGTGAGTTGGGGGATTTCCTATGCACTGTAAGTTGTACCTTGTCCCTTCACAAAGTTCTTGCAGAGCTAAACATTTTGTCACAGACCTAAGGAGGATTTTGGAGAGCTGCAAACAAATTTTTAACGAGCAGTTTACTACATTTGCACCCACCCAAGGTCAGGGACCATGATGCTAGGTGTGGCACAAACACAGAGGAAGAGGACAGTCTTTATCATGAGGAGCGTATGCAGTGATCACCCTTTTGGTTGAACCAGGAGCTCCAGAGCTAAAGGCTGGAGCTGCTGCAGCATGGATTAAAGAGCCAAAGCTCTGTAACTGGGGGATGTAACCATTCAGATCCCCTGTGGGTGAGCACAGAGGGGGAGCTGTAACCCACATTCACCAGTGGGTTACAGTGACAGTCTAAATGGACAAGACAGAAGATGGTGGGGAAAAGGAATTATCGTCTCAATTTTACTGTTTAGGAATTAAGGCATAACAAGATTAAGTGACTTGCCCTAGATCACACAGGGAGTCTGTGGAAGAGGCAGGACCTGAAACCACATCCCCCAGTTCCAGTCCAGGGCATCATCCTTCCAGTCTCTTTTTACCTGAAGGTTTTTGTTTTTTTCAGTCACGTAGTCTTTCAGCTGTTGTTCGCTGCTCTGATAAGGCAGCAGCGTTTCTCTAAGATTATGTCTACACTGGAGCTGGACGGTAAAGATTCCTGCTCGAGGAGACATGCCCATGCTAGCTGTGCTTGGGCTATCCTACTAAAAATAGAAGTGTAGCCAAGGCGGTGCAAGTGATGGGAGGACCTATCTGCGCCAAGTGAGTACCTAGGGTCTAGAGTTGCCAGGTGTCCAGTTTTTGATGAGAACGCCTGGTTGAAAAGGGACCCTGGCGGCTCCAGTCAGCACTGCTAACTGGGCCATTAAAAGTCCGGTTGGCAGCACTGCGAGGTTAAGGCAGGCTGCCTGCCTGCCATGGCTCTGCCAGCAGCAGCATGTCCTCCTCTGGCTCCTACGTGTAGGGGCAGCCAGGGGGCTCCGCACGCTGCCCCCACCCCAAGCACTGGGAACCACAGCCAATGGGAGCTGCAGGGGCGGCGTCTGCGGACGGGGCAGTGCATAGAGCCACCTGCCCGCACCTCCACATAGGAGCCATAGGGGAGACATGCCGCTGCTTCTGGGAGCTACTTGAGGTAAGTGCCACCCCCAGCCAGAGCCCTCCCCCTCCCCCTCGCATCCCAACCCCCTGCCCCAGCCCTGACCCCCCTCCCTCCCTCTGAACCCCAACCCAGAGCACCCTCCTATACCCCAAATCCCTCATCCCCGGCCCCACCCTAGAGCCTGCACTCCCAGCCAGAGCCCTCACACCCCCTGCACCCCAACCCCCTGCCCCGACCAGGAGCCCACTCCCACACCCTAAACCCCTAATTTCTGACCCTGCCCCGGAGCCTGCACCCCCAGCCCAGAGCCCATTCCCCGTCCCACATCCCAACTCCCTTCCTCAGCCTGGAGCCCCCTCCCATACTCCAAACCCCTCGACTCCACTCCCCCCAGCCCAGAGCACCCGCCTGCACCCCAAACCCCTCATCCCTGGCCCCACCCCAGAGCCCACACCCCCAAATAGAGCCCTTACCCCCTCCCACATCCCAACCCACTGCCTCAGCCTGGAGCCTCCTTCTGCACCCTGAACTCCTCATTTCTGGCCCCATCCTGGAGCCCGCACCCCCAGACAGAGCCCTTACCCCTTCCAGCACCCCAACCCCCTTAGCCAGCCCAGTCAAAATGAGGGAGGGTGGGGAGAACAAGCGACAGAGGGAGGGGTGATAGAGTGGGTATGGGCAGGGCCTCAGAGGAGGGGCAGGGTAGGGGTGGAGTCTTCCAGGAGGGGCAGGGCAGGGGGGCAGGGCAAGAGTGTTCAGTTTTGTGTGAGTAAAAAGTTGGCAACCCTACTCGGGTCTCGCATGGGATTGTACTCAGGGCAGCTAACCCCTCCCACCACTTCTATTTTTAGCATACTAACTCGATCAGAGCTAACAAGGGTATGTCTCCCTGAGCTGAAATTTACCCCTTCCAGCTCCAGTGTCTATATACCCTCAGTGACATATTCCCACCTGTATGTTTACTGTTATTGCTCACAAGCTATGTTTCCACCCAAAAAGTAAGATTATTTAAGAAAGGAAGGCAAAAAGACTCAAGTCAGGTGCAGAATATTTCTACAGTTGTCTTAACTTCTTGTAACCAATTTACCTGTGGCATAAAAAGACCCAACTTCCATTAACAGTATCAACCTCCCCCTTCGAAATCAAAGGAAGTTTTGTCTGCTTATACTAGGGCAGAATTTGGCTTAAGTGTACCAAATGTCAAATAAGTAAATCTATAGCTATCCACAGATGGAAAAGCTGCAGGGAAGAGCTGGGAAGGAATCAATAGTCTTGGTTCATGCTCGTACCAAAGCCAAAACCAAAGAAGATTACAGACCCTGCACACCATACTGTACAATGAGCATGGTGTAGAACCTATATAGTATAAAACATTGTCCTGTAAGCAGGAAGTATGGTGAAACAGAAGGACTTTCGGGCTGTATTAATATGCTATCCTACAGGTTAGACTCATATACACCAATTAGAAATCTAAATGCACAAGTAAAATTCAGGTGCAAATATAGGATGGTTTGTAGGGTTTGGAACATTGAGACGGTTTCTGCAACAGACAGCTGGGCAGCTACAGGACAAGGGGGATCAATACTTGGGCTGAAGGGAAAGCCAGCTGTGATGCACAGTTCAAATTAGCAGAAAGGAGGAAGAGAAACACACAGGAAGCAGCCTATAGGGCACCAGCAGGATGGAAAACGCAAGCAATGGCAATAGACAAATGGGGAGGCAAAGAAACGTTTGTGTTACAATACATTGTATAACAATCACTGTACAAACTATTATTCCCTTAACAGAAAGGAAGGAAGGAAAAAATAATATAAAGAATATAGATGAACATGAAGACTGAGAAGAAGTTTCTAAGCTGCAGTGATAAATATTCAATTATTTAGGAAGGACTTATCCCACAATTGCCCTGCAAGATTCCCCGAGGCTCCAGATTTCTCAGAGGAAGGCATGGCTGGAGGCTACCTCCTCTCGCCCAACTTGCCTGCAACTCCTCCCTATATTCCTGGCTGAATTCCATCACCAGGATCGATGTAGCTATGAAACAGCCATGCTCTGATTTTTAAGTGCGCTGCACCCTGGCATTTCTGAAAGGTCAGCCTGGGTCAGTACAGACAACAGCCATTTTGCCTTCAGAATTGTCAGGGTCCGAGCAGAACAGAGACACGGGCTGTGCGCCCTCCTGGAGACTTTACTTTTGTCCTTCTTGTTTTCCTGAAGCTAAAATGAACGTCTCTCTGACTGAAAGCCCAGGGTTGCACCGACCTTGTGGACTTCCAGCCAAACCCATTAAGGGCTCTTTGGGAGTTCTGAAATTTCGCACCTTTGTGAAGGGAAAAGGGAGCTTGCAGAACCCAGCGTTATATCAGGAAGTGACCCCTCCTCGGCTGGAAGGGAGTTGATCCAATTAACACAGAGACTCACTGATCAGAATCAGGAATGCCCTGGGCAATGGGGAGTCTAACTAAATTCAGTGACCACAAGCGCTAATCATTTACAGATGGCAAGGAGGACATGGGGCTGAATGGAGAGGAAGCTTTCCTAGATGTTTATTTTTAAGAGGGACCATTTAATGGGGTGATTCACCTTAGAAATAAGGTCACCCCCTCCCAAATTCTCCTAGCTGAGATAACCTCAAAAAGATCCATGTGCTGGAAGCCTGGTTAGCCAATGGCGTGGGAAGGGAAAACCAGAGCTCTTTTAGAAGCTGTACATTTTTATCACTCAACTGCCAGGTAATGTAATGGAGCTGAAACACTCATAAATTCCATGCCAGGAAAGTATAGTGATGAAATTGCATACAGATCTGCCCTATAAAGCGTGTTGGATACTGCTTGCACTCCCCTTCCCGCACAAGCTAGGCCTTGTTTTGGGGCTTCTTACCCCATAAGAGGGCCGTAAATACTTTCTGAGCCATCTGGTAGTCTTCACCTTGCCCTGACACAGAATGTTTAGATCCTGTTGGCTCAGACCCACCCACTGCTCTGGCTCTGTAATGTCTGTTTATAGCCAAGTGAGGGGGAAAATAAAGAACCAGAAGTAATTGCAGAGGATTAGATTGTGCCTAACTTTACGCAAATGTAGGTGGAGAGGGTACAAAGAGTCTACACATACACAGCCTTCTGCCTCTGGCAGGAGCAGGCCCAGTCTCAGTCCTCACACTACAGACATGCAAGCACTAGTGGACTCTAATGCCGGCAGCGGTTCTAGAAACCCTAGGGAACAAGGACGAGCAGCGTGAGGCATTCAGGCCTCTAGCACTCCCCATGATCCTGTTTGTAGGAGTTGAGCCCACTGCAACTAATGGGAGAGTCTCGCTCCATTGGCTTCAACAGGCTTTGGATGCGGCCCGAGAGAACAGTTTTCAAGAAGAAAACTGCACCACTTAGTGTCCTTTTGTCATATGCCCTTTCTTTTTAATTACTGTAACTCATTCTGCAGGAGGGTTATGAAAGTAAATCCTCATTCTGACATTAAGTCCTCATGGTGAAATGGGGTGACATCACTTTGGGAGAATTACTGGGTCAGTAGCCTTACAAGGAGAGAATTGGGGGGGGTCTGTTGGCCGTCTGAAAAAGCAGTTAAAGGAAAGAGGGCCACTGATAGTTCTGGTCTACACCCCTGGCCTACATTCTACAAATACAATACGTTATTATTTATGTAGTGGCTAAATGAATGCATACAACCTGTGCTGCAATGTGATGTGAAAATGCATTTACTACGCATAAATAGTCCCATTAGGACATTTGCCAAGATGAACAATGAAGCAGTACGACATTTACTACCAAAGTCCTTGAGTGCTTTTCTTTTTGAGCCTCTATGCCATTCATCTAACACTTTACACAAACATTTAATCTGCAGCAGCATTCTAGCCACGGCTTGGCAGTGGGCTACACACCAGCTTGACGTGTGTGGGCCCACTCCTGAAATCCTGAGGGAGCACTCCAGTTCATTGCAGCAGGGCTTTGCCCTGAGTTAGGGTAAGTTGGGGCTCCACAGCTTTTCTTGTACAAAATAGACGGGATTTTTAGTGTATTTTATTTAGAAACAGCCTGCCCTCATGTGGTGGAAAAAACCAAGAGCATGAGAAAAGACTGATGGCTTTTTATCCATGGGAAATGTTGTACATCGAATGCGTTACAGCTTAAGGGATTCTGCATAAATGATATGCTAGGCATCTGAACTGCAACGGGAATGCATTTTTTGGCACAGTAATAGTTTGAAGTAGAAAGAAATCACCTGAGTCCATCTAATATTCGTATCTTGTGCCCGTTCCTTGGTTCCAAGTGCTTCCCTCATTCTTTTATAATACGCATTTGCTGTAGCATCGATTGCAGTCTTTGACCCATATTGTATCATAGCGATTTTTAAGCAGAATGGCCCATTGAAATCAGTGAAGGGTTCTGCCTAAAAATGCATAAGCCTCTGGAGGTACATAAGCTGGTACTAACCCTGCTGCCATCTCTATTTAGACCAATTTCCCACTGCCCTCACTGGGAATTCCCCGTGTCAAGATCAGGTCCCTCTGCACACAGAAAATTCTCTAACTCATGGGATGCCTAATCTTTGTAGGAGTATTGGCTTCTGCCCTCTTGTTCTTGAGCCTATTCCCCTTCCCAAATGGGTTTCTGGCACCTACCTTTCCTATATGCCTCTGTGACAGTCAAGTACCCTCTTTTGGATAATGAAGATAAGCCTGGGGTTTTTTTTTAAAATGTGTTAGAGGATCCCTACTACTCAGCATGGATTCCCATGCACTCAGGTTTGGAGTTCTGCCTTCACCCAGCGGAGAGGAGAGCACAGCAAAAGGCTGCCCCCTTTCGATGCGCTTCTCAAAATGGGGTGCAGACATGCTGCCTTCTTCCTTCAAAAGGCCCGAGGGAACTCTGCCGGCTCTTGGGCAGACATCAGTTACCCATAACTGACTGTGCAAAATAATGGGCCAGATCCTCAGCTGAGGTAACTGGGCATATCTCCATTGACATGTGTGTCTATGGTGATAATACAATGCATTCATGTACATGATGGGAAACAGGCCTTGTCCGGCTCATTTTTGTTTAGATTACAAGTGGGTTAAGGAGGTCACTGTGTTGACACAGTTTGACTTATGTAGGGCATTTGACTTAGTCGCATGCGACATTCTGATAAAAACTGTTTTTTGTATAATGCCAATGTAGCCCATATTAAATAGATTAAAAACTGGTTAAGTAATAGATCTCACTGAGTAGTAATTGTAAATGAGGTACACTCTTCCTATGGGGGTATTTCTAGTGGGGTTCTGCAGGGACCTGGTTTTGGCCCAATGCGATTTAATATCTTTATCAACAATCTGGAAGAAAATATAAAATCATTGCTGGTAAAATTTGCAGATCACAAAAAATTAGTGGGTTGGTAAATAATGGTTGATCCAGGTCCGTAATGCAGCCTGAGCTGCAGTGCTTGGTAAGACAGCTCCTTTGTTCAACATACGTTTTCATACAGCCGAGTGCAAAGTCATGCATCTAGGAACAAACAGATAGTTCACATGCACAAGATGGAAGACAGTATTCTGGAATGACGTGAAACGAACTTGCAGTAATGGAAGAAAGCCAACTTGAAACTGAGCATGAGTTCCCAGAGCGATGCTCTAGCTAAAAGGGTGAACACTGTCCTTGGAGGTAGAAGCAGAGGAATATCGAATAGAGGGAGGGACGTAGTATTATCTCTATAAATGGCATTAGTGAGACCACTACTGGGATGCTGTGTCCAGTTCTGGGGTCCACACTTTTTAAAAGGGTGTTTACAAATTGGAAAGGGTTCAGAAGAAAGCTACAAGAATAATTCCAGATCTGGATAACCTGCCTGGTAGAGACTAAAAAAGTTCAATGGATTTTGTTTATGCAAGAGAAGATTAAGAAGTGATTTGATCACAATCCACAAGTACCTACATGGGGAAGAGATTTCTGACAGTGAATGGCTCTTTAATCTACCAGGAAAAGTCATAACAAGATCCAGTGGCTGGAAGCTGCAGCTAGACAGGTTTAGACTGAAAAGGTGCAAATGTTTTAACAGTGAAGGTAAGTAACCATAGAACAGCTTACCTACGGACACGGCAGGTTCTCCATTACCTGCAGTCTGGAAATCAAGACTGGATGTCTTTCTAAAAAGACATACCAAAGCTCAAACAGACGTTGCAGCCTTGCTGCAGAAGTTATCTGTGGTAAGCAGGTTAGTCTAGACAATCCTTAAAATATATGAATAGGCGGAACATGTTATAGTTACAAGTGCGTGCACATCCTTGTGTTTGTGACTGGGGGTGGGAAGAAAAAGGGCTGGAACACTCTCCCTATGCAAGGGAGAGGCTACAGCTACTTGCCTGCACTGGAGACAAGCCAGAATAGACTAGAAATTGTAGTGGTCCCACCAGCCGTCTGTGTGCTGTACCACAGTGTTCTCTTCCCAGTTGCACTCTAGCCTTCCATTAATCCATTCCCAGTGCTCGGGTTCCATCCCAACCCACTTCCATGGAATGATTTAAACTGTTTACATTTCAGCTGACCATCACCCTCATTCTTTACATTATTATTATGTGTATTACTATAGCACCTAGAGGCCCCAGCTGAGAATAGTCACATTGTGCTAGGTGCTGCACGCATACTTAGTGAGAGGCAGTTCCAGAGCCAGAGAGGTTACTGTTATGAGCTGAGTGAAACCTTGCTATGGGCTGAGTTGAAACCCTATTGAGATTGATAGGTGTGAACTTGTCCTTCAGTTCACTTAACCGTAAGCATATGCCCCCACCTAAGACACAAGGTATGTGAGAACCGATCATGGGGTTGGCTAAAGAGGCTGGGGGCAGAGGAGCTCTCAGTGACTTCACATGGAACGTGCCAGCCAGATATAAGGGCAGAATTTGGTCCTTAAAACGTAAAGGAGGACTTGTGGCACCTTAGAGACTAACCAATTTATTTGAGCATAAGCTTTCGTGAGCTACAGCTCACTTCATCGAATGCATACTGTGGAAAATACAGAAGATGTTTTTATACACACAAACCATGAAAAAATGGGTGATCATCACTACAAAAGGTTCTCTCTCCCCCCACCCCACTCTCCTGCTGGTAATAGCTTATCTAAAGTGATCACTCTCCTTACAATTTGTATGATAACCTGGATTTGTGCTGGAAATGGCCCACCTTGATTTTCTCCCCCCCCACCCCAAAAAAAAAAACAACCCACTCTCCTGTTGGTGGTAGCTTATCTAAAGTGATCACTCTCCTTACAATTTGTATGATAATCAAGGTGGGCCATTTCCAGCACAAATCCAGCGTTTAACAAGAACGTCTGAGGAAGGTGGGGGCGGGGTGGGGAGGAAAAAACAAGGGGAAATAGGTTACCTTGCATAATGACTTAGCCACTCCCAGTCTCTATTCAAGCCTAAGTTAATTGTATCCAATTTGCAAATGAATTCCAATTCAGCAGTCTCTCGCTGGAGTCTGGATTTGAAGTTTTTCTGTTGTAATATCACAACTTTCATGTCTGTAATCGCGTGACCAGAGAGATTGAAGTGTTCGACTGGTTTATGAATGTTATAATTCTTGACATCTGATTTGTGTCCATTTATTCTTTTACGTAGAGACTGTCCAGTTTGACCAATGTACATGGCAGAGGGGCATTGCTGGCACATGATGGCATATTTCACATTGGTGGATGTGCAGGTGAACGAGCCTCTGATAGTGTGGCTGATGTTATTAGGCCCTGTGATGGTGTCCCCTGAATAGATATGTGGGCACAGTTGGCAACGGGCTTTGTTGCAAGGATAGGTTCCTGGGTTAGTGGTTCTGTTGTGTGGTATGTGGTTGCTGGTGAGTATTTGCTTCAGGTTGGGGGGCTGTCTGTAGGCAAGGACTGGCCTGTCTCCCAAGATTTGTGAGAGTGTTGGGTCATCCTTCAGGATAGGTTGTAGATCCTTGATAATGCGTTGGAGGGGTTTTAGTTGGGGGCTGAAGGTGACGGCTAGTGGCGTTCTGTTATTTTCTTTGTTAGGCCTGTCCTGTAGTAGGTGACTTCTGGGAACTCTTCTGGCTCTATCAATCTGTTTCTTCACTTCCGCAGGTGGGTATTGTAGTTGTAAGAATGCTTGATAGAGATCTTGTAGGTGTTTGTCTCTGTCTGAGGGGTTAGTCTCTAAGGTGCCACAAGTACTCCTTTTCTTTTTGCAAATACAGACTAACATGGCTGTTACTCTGAAACTTGTCCTTAAAACGGAAATCTGTCCCCCAGCAATCCCATCTTTGTAGCGTAGGAGCAATATACACCAAGATACTAATTAATAGTAATGCCTTTAAAAACACTCTGAAGATACCATAAACATTGTTTGTCAAGATTAATGAAGATTGTAAGTATTCTTACAAACTGCAAAGAACCATAGCACATGGTCTTGTTGCAACAATCTCCATCCTACTATTCTATTCTCTTCATGTTCTTCTACCGCCCTCATCACCATATATCTGATGGATAAAGCTTGCTCTCAGAGTTCCCTGACAACCTCCGACAGACCAGGTTCTGCTCTGTGAGTTGCTCTGTTGGGGAATGTTTTTCGAAGTCCAAATCCATGTCTGTGGAGTTCAAAGGCCTACCAGTGCTTCTCTCTGGCTGACAACCTTCCAGCAGCTGGAATGTCAGCACTGGGGAGCTCTGCAACACAAACTACATTTGTAAGCCACCATCAAACCCAGTGCAATAAACCTGCCCTCCCATGAGCATGGGCTCCAATTCCATTTTATCGACTTGTCATCACCCTTTTAAAACAAACCAGGCACACGTTCTATCTGGAGAGTAAAGCTGAACGGGCGTAAACAAAGTTTGGGTACATAAAAATATTTTGAATGGGTCTGTTCACTGTGTCAGTCGCTGGGAACTGCCTTATCAGAGAAGCTCTGTCTCAAAGCACTAATTGAAGGGTGATGTTTTGTTTACTGTTGTATTAGCAAACTTATACGTAGGCCATGTCGTACGTACAGCGCTGCAGTGGCACAGCTGTACAGATGCAGCTGCAGCACATCTGGAGAAGATGCTCTATGCAGATGGGAGAGAGCTCTCCCGTTGGCATAAAAAAATCCACCTCTGTGAGCAGCAGAAGCTACATTGACAGGAGAAGCTTTCCTGCCGACACAGCACTGTGTACACAAGTGCTTAGGTTTGTGTAACTTATATCGCTAAGGGGCGGGGGAGGTGTGGTTTATTCACCTCAACCTGGTTACAAGAGACTATGAGTCAGCCCAACTATACTTTGATACAGGCTTGGAGCCCAGGAAAACATTTTTAGAGAATTTTGACCTATTTGGTTAAGATCTCAGACTTTTTCACCTAGGGGAGAAAAAAAACCAGACTTCCACATTTTTGCAAGAAATAAGTATTCAATACAGGCTTGTAGCATTTAAGGACAACAAGAGTTATAATTTAAACATCAATAACTATTTTGGAAAGGATATAAGCCCTCCTGCTTCAGAATTCAAACCAAACTAACTTATAGCTCGGGGGGGAACTCTTCCTAGGGCCAGGTTATCCCACACTGTTGGGTTTCATGCATCTTCCTCTGAAACATCTGGTCCTGGCCAGTCAAAAGCAGGATACTGCACTAAGTGGACTGCTGCTTGATGTTCTGAAAACGATACATCTTCCTTGGAGAAGCTGGCTGGTTTTCTATAAAACTCAGGGCAACCGGGAGGGTGAAATCTTGGCTCACAAAAGTAACGGAGGCCAGGATTTCACCCTTAATTTTGGAATCCCCAGTTTTTTTAAGGTTTCAGGTACAGCGGCCCCTGACACATCCCCAGAATACTGGACATTCGCACACAATCATCATACCAACAGGGATGAAGCAATGCACTCTTCAAAATGGTGTCCTCCATACGTGACACCAGACAAAACCACGTCCTGTTTTATATCAGTACTGGACGGGGGACAAACCACACAAAAAGCAGATGAATGGCCAGCCTAGTTTCAGGTGCGCCCAGAGTCCTTTGTGAATTGAAGAGTCTAATGTATTAATCTACTTAATCCCTCATATAGTGCTTTACAAACATTAACTATTTAATATACACGGGAACAGCTGGAGTATGCCATCCTGATGCGTTCTTACACAATTCATTAAAAGATTTGCTCACTCTTTTCATATACTCATAACTTCATTAGTTTTAAATTAACTTTCTTCAAGCATGGCAAAGGCTCTAACTGAAGATTAAGTATTTGCCAAGATTTTTAAGCTATTTTGAGCTGAATGTTAAGAAGCCTTAAGTTTTTTCCCCGTGTGTGTTTCTCAAATTCAGTTTTGTTTTGTTTTTGTTTTTGTTTTTTTGTTTTTTTCTTTGTTAAAAACTAAGGTACTTCCAGGATATGAATTAGCATAAGGATTATTTTTTTGGAAGATGCAATGTCCTGAAAATAGAGATTTTTCATGATGCTGCCTTTTCAGAATCTCCGCTATATCTCTGCCACTGATACCATCATAACAAATAAAGTAAAACATTTTGAATCCGCAAATTAAGTTGTTGCTGGTTGTTCTTTGGAATGAAATACGTGGTTAAGATACAGACTTCCTGTACCTTAGCTGCTGCTCAAAAAAAAAAAAATGGAAAAAAAAATTCTACACATTTTTTTTCAATGAAATTAAAAGTTTTTGTTTCGTTAGAAATTTCCCCCCACATTTTCTAATTTTTCAAAAAGAGGCAAAATAAACCAAATTAAATCGAATTAAGACAAATTTCTTGTGGGCTGAGTTTTTTCCTTTTCTCTCCTTCCCCTCCCCTCCAAATCAAATATTTTCCAAACTAAATTTCATTTAGTCAAAAATTGGAAAAATTAAAATGATACAAGTTTTCATGACATTTTGTATTGTTCAAAGAGGAATTTTTGTCAAGAAAACCTTTTCGACCAGCTCTGCCATCATCTGCCAAAGTAACAGAAGCCAAATCCATAGAAACAGCAACAATAGATGCCCAGAAAGTGCAAGCCAGACTCAAGCATGTCTCTTATTTCTGGGGATAGTATTCTAGCTCGAGTCCTCCTCACATCTGAGGCTGCCGACTGAATGCTCATTAAGACTAGTATCAGGGGGTAGCCATGTTAGTCTGTATCCCCAAAAACAAGGAGTCCGGTGCAATCTACAGATGCATCTGAAGTGTTTTTTTACACACGAAAGTTTATGCCCAAATAAATCTATTAGTCTTTAAGGTGCCATTAAGACTTGTGACCTTTGAAGTCGTTAAGTAGCAACAGATTTGTTAGAATCGTTTTCTTTAAAGTTTCGGAATTAATCTTAGACATATCTGCCACCGTTTCATGACACTCATTGGGTTGCCTCTACCAGCAGAGACTGGCACCATACTTTGCATTTACTTTTGCATCAAATAGAGCCCCTGCTGCAATCAGCATTTCCATGCACAAACCAGTCACTTTACTCCTGCTTTAGGTCATCAGATTAATAAAATGCTCATTTCCCGTTTCATGGGATTTTTTTAAAATTATATATAAAACCATTTCCTTAGTGACTGACCTTTTCGTGATTCAGGATAATGATTCCCCATCGTGTGTATTATACAGGCACTTCCCTTTCAGAGGGGGTCAGATGAGATGATCACAGTGGTCTCTTGTCAGTAGCATCCCCTTGGAGTTTTGACAGGGTTGTATGCTCACTCGAGGTCTGGTCGCTCGGTAGCACTCTGCCAGGGACAGGTTCTCAGCCCTCTGACCTTCCAGCGTCCCAGAGAACAAAACAAACTGAGGAACAGGAAAATTAACAAAAACAAGAAAATACAATCAGTCCCAGGTGGGCCGCTGGGCTCTCTTCCTTCAGAGGGGCCTTGGACCACTCCAAGTCAGGCTCAAAGTCCAGCAGGAGAATATGGCACAGCCCCTTTCACCTCAGAGAATCTGGGCCTTCTTTAAGGCAAGGGAGTGGGCTCTGCTCCCCGCCAGGCCTCTCCCTGGGAGCTGGGAAGCTCAATACTGTACTCTGCTCACCTCCCAGAGTTGCCCACCCCTCAGTTGACCTTCTCCCTTCTCAAACTCCTCCTCCACTCTGGACATGACTGGCACATCTGGCAGGCCCAGAGCAACTCCTTCCTGGCAGGCCCACTGTTTATACCCCCGGTGCGGGGTTTATATCGTCACAGCTTTTCTGGCCTGAAAAGCTGCCACTTTATGAAAAAAAGTTGAGAAGCAGACATAACAATCAATGGCTCCCATTGGAAAAGATACCAGGCAAACTAACCGGTGACTGGTGGTCAATATGCAACAGAGAAGCTGAAATGCTTGACTACAGAACAGCAAAAGCACAGTAATTTAAAACAATAGGTAGCTGTACAAAGCCAAAAAGGACTAAAGTACATGAATGTTATAATTGCACGTGATTATTAACTCTTAAGTACCATGAAACTTTTGAGAAAAAAGGCACAAAAGAGTTAGTAATGATAGATGTAATACGTAGTTACTGCCTGAACCTTTGGGTCTCCAAAGCGACTAGGCTCAGATCTGGCTTCAATCCGGACAATAGTTGATTCAGTGACCAAGACAATTGAGCAAATTAGAAATACTTGCGCCTTTATGTCCAATGACTACAGTCTGATTAAATGTAATCTACTCTGAAAATCAAAACCAGTTATTACAGGAACACATTGTAATTACTTTGGACCGGGCAACTTGGAAACAATGCAAGATGAACCGGGGCAAGTATGCCAGATATAAATTCTGAAAGACACTTCAGTAGGGAAAAAAAAAGTTTACCCAGGGTTAACCCACTGATTTAGGCAGGATTATATTGACCAGCAACAGACATTTTAAAAACAAAGGTAGTCAGGAAATATTAAGAGTAATTTTAACAGTTTCTTTTAATAGAAAAAAATTGTATTCAGTGAATAGCCTTGATAGACAAAATGTAGCCTAGGGTAGGGTAATATCTGTATATTATGTCAGGATTTTGTTTTGTGACACCATTTCAAAGAAAGGAAATTGAAAATAATAATACAGAAGTCTTCCCAGTCTGTAATAATAGGCTTGCAGGTTGTATTTTAGATGCTATTTGAGATTCCCAAAACAAGAATAGTTTCTGTCCAAGTAGCTTTTACTTCTCAAACAATATGTACCTTTTTCAATTTATTCTCCTCAAAATGTCCTAGTGCCTGCCTTTCTTCCTGATGTCCTGTCCTCCATAATAGGAAACATTTTTTAAAATTTAAAATCCAGCCGACAGTCCAGCACTGGTGATGTCAAATAGCCCCATTATCTTCAATACCTCGAATGGAGAATTATATATTTGAAATATTTTTGTTTAAAAGCAACTATAAATATCTTAAACCAGACAGCAAAATAATTTACAAGAATAAGGACAGTAGAAATACAAAGATTTCTTCCTCCACTACTGTGCCAAAGCAATAGTGCTAGGCCCAATTATCCATTCCTATGCCCTTGCTATCAAGACATCCATCTAGATACCCATCTGGCTCCCAGCACCATAACACTTCACAAATATTGATGAAATTATCCTCAGAACCTCCCAGGAGGCAGGGAAGTAGCATTGTCACCATTCTATAGGAGGGGAACTGAGGCAAAGCAAAATGAAATGACTTCACAGTCACACAGGAGTCTGTAATAGAGCCAGGGATTGAATCTAGCCTCTTGGGTCCAGGCCAGTATCTTCGGCCTAGCTTTTGTACCAGCATAACCATTTTGGTTACAGGTGCGATTCTTTAAAATTATTTATTTTCACCAAAGTAGTTATACTGTACAACCGCTCGTGGACCCAGTTATACCAGTGTAAAGGGGTAGATAATATACCAGCATAAAGCACCTTTATACCAATGTAACAGCATTCACGAGATGTTGGTTTAACTGTCCCTAAACTTCTAACTCCCAGCTGCTGGGACTCATAGACATTAAGGTGAAAAGGGACCATCATGATCCATCTAGTCTGACCTCCTGCACATTGCAGGCTAGACTGGACAACAAGGGATGTTGTTTGACGATAATTGGCCTGTTCTGTTCATTCCCTCTGAAGCATCTGGTACTGGCTACTGTCAGGGTGAGGATACCAGGCTGGTGGACCACTGGTCTGACCCAGCATGGTTGTTCTTAACTATAAAGTGGTCCAGCTTTTGTGTTCAGACAAAGCCCTCAAGCACAAGTTTATCTTTCCTCTACATAATGTATAGTTAAATGGTATACCTAGATTTAGGCTTTTTGACACGGAATAGCTTTGAAAATACCCATATCTAGGTTTCCTATTTAGATACACAGAAACTTCAGTCTTTTGAGTAGTTTCAGTGCAATTGGAACATTTGAGGTTCTATTATTTCCACTTTTTTTTTTTTTTTTTTAAATGTAAGATGACCTTCATAGCTCCCCATGATAAACTCTCACTAAACATGGCCCACCTTATCATACACATTGTAAGGAGAGTGATCACTTTAGATAAGCTATTGCCAGCAGGAGAGTGGGGTGGGTGGAGGTATTTTTTCATGCTTTGTGTGTATAAAAGATCTTCTACACTTTCCACAGTATGCATCCGATGAAGTGAGCTGTAGCTCACGAAAGCTTATGCTCAAATAAATTGGTTAGTCTCTAAGGTGCCACAAGTACTCCTTTTCTTTTTGCGAATACAGACTAACACGGCTGCTACTCTGAAACCTGACACTAAACATGGAAGATCCATAGGGCCCAGCTACTTCCAATACAACAAAACTGGCAGATTTCAGATAAACATACCTATTCAGGTTAACTTCTGAATTTTTGGTCCTGCTGGGGTTACATCAGATTAAACACAAAAACTAAAACCCAAAATATTTGCATAAAAATAAAGCCATCTTTTACAGCTCTTTAACAACAAATTGGACATAGGCACCCTGCACAGAGTACAAAGGTTGATCTATTGCCAGCAGCAATAAATCTCCAAATATATTTTGATTGGAGTAAAATCGATTGCATATTTGAATCCGAAAAACTGTGCTAAGCAAGCCAGCATTAGTCTACTGTTCATTGGAGCACACCATTAAACTTTCCATATTTTAAGAGCTAAAGGGGGCTGTGACTAACCAACAATTATATGTATAGCTGGAGTGTACAAAACAAACAAGTGTTTTGGATAAACTAATGTGGAAGCTTACAGCTTCTGAATAAAAATGTTCTTGCTCACTGACCTTTAAAGAATGACGACAGCAGTGTGTGTGTGTGTTTAACTTTAAAATCCCTTTTCCTGCTGCAAAGTATTCCAATACCCTGCAATTCTGGTCCCACATTGCCATTTAGTAACTGACACCATTGATAAATGCAACCGCTAACAGAATACAAGTCCTGGAAACACAGGGACAGAAAAACATTCTGACCTGCTTTAGATTGCTTTAAATGGTGTAATCCAACAATAAAAACATATGTTATGTAAACGGTACATCGAGGCAAGCAGTTTGCAAAAGCCTCTTGCAACATAGCCTTGGATTTTTCTATTGTACTCAGTCTGTGGACCTTCATTCAGTGTAGTTTAGGAGTGGAGAAAGGTTCAACATTTGAGACTTTAATAGTGCAAGCAAAAAGACAGTGAGCTCTCCTCACACACCAAAATTGCAGAAGTGTGAACTTGTCATTTAGAACCAAACACCTAGTAGATAGCTAGCTCAGTTACCACATGCTCCTCAGTAGCTTCAACTGTTGGTTGCTGGATGCATTTCAACTTTGTTACATGAATGCAGTGGCTTTAGTATCTCACCCCATACTTTAAACCTTGTCAGCAAAGCAATGTATAGGACAAGGACAGCAGGGACATTTAGGAAAAAAAAGCTCAATAGACAGACATGGTGGGGTCTTGCAGCAGCTAAATGGAAATATTGTTCCATTTAACGTCAGGTGCTGAGCACTGGTCTCATGCATTTGCTACTAGACTGGACTCTCTCCATTAGTAGTGTTGGTATCAAGATTTTTCTGCTATACTAAAATGTGGTGAGGATGGTGACAGGGTTCATTTTTATTATTTAAGCATAAACACCCCCCAGTGCCTTGTAATTTAATGGGGAGCCTAGCAATCACATCAGTTTGAGGTGTATGACATTGCAATTTCTCCACACGACAAAAAAGGTTACGATTAGTGAATATTGTGGCCAATTGTTCTGATGTCAACAAGCCTAGAGCAACTATGCTCTAAAGTTAGAGAGGAACACGGTCTAGTATTTGTGCAGTGGCTTGAAAGTTCCAGACAAGTGCTCCATTTACACAAAGATTAGAAAGTAAACCTACAATTAGAGTCCAGGTTGTATAAGCAAATTCTGAAAACCCCACTCATGAATTTCTATTGTCCCAGTAAGGACAATACCAAAACTGCCATATACAGTCAAGCTAAAATTAAGTAAACTATTTCAAACCACTGCAGTGAACAGTATTTTTCCAAGGCATTTTTGAAATGCCTGATCATGCCAGGAGTTTGGGTAAACTCAAATCCTAAAAGACACTAATTTCATACTTACTCTGTGTAACATAAGCAAAAACCCTGGGGGAATCCAGACAACCTTAAACTCTGCATACACTCAAGATACCTTTGTAGGAGACAATATTTTTGACGGAGGTGTCTCAGCCAGGCATTATATGGGGAAATAAATGCCTTCCTTGTACCTACCCTGATGTCTTAAGCAGGGGGAAGGTGCCTGTGCCTCTTAAGAATCTGGTACCCATATTAAACCTTGGAAGAGGGGGCTGGAAAAGCCACCATTTCTGTGACCCTCCTCTCAAGGACAGCACAAGGTTGATTAGAGGCCAGTGCTGAGAAAGCCAACTTTGCTGTCTGCCAATATCTATCCTGCAGCTCCCTCCCTGGGCTTTGACGTCTTTTTTTTTTTCGGGGGGGGGGGGGGGGGGGACCACCAGCACTTCTCTTCTCCCATCTTGGAACCACTTGGGCTGAAGCTTGCAGTAATAGCAGCGGCTCAGTCTTCAGAACATTGCCTCCCTCCTGCTTTCCCAGGAGGCTCTTCCTCCAGACCAGGGAGCATCCAGTTTTCTGGGGAGGCGAGACAGAAGGAGGGGCTGCAAGACAAACGTAAAGGCCGACCAAGGGGGGACTCCCTCATTTTCCTCCCTATCTGCTGCAGCAGAACCACTTGAATGATACACGTTGTTAAAGACAAGACTTCTTTAAATCCACTTTATTGACAAGTCCACTACACCGCCAGTTACATTCAGTATTCATACAAACTTCATTCTTCACATGCGAGTTCCACCTTGGACAGTCCTAACTGCATCCAATTTTCTATTAGTGGATTAGTGATGGAATTTTGAGACAACTGTCCCTCCACCTCACCCCCTCATAAAGCCTCAATTTTCAAAATGAAACCAAAACCATTTGAGACAAATTACTACAATTTTCACACCATTACATTTGAGTACTGACAAAAACTACATTGTCAGCGATGAAGGTCCTGCGGTTTACAGATGGATACCGTGCAATTTTTCTCCTGCTAAACTAATCAAAATTGCATCGTGATCCACCCGACAACAGCAAAACAAAGCTTAGCACACAGGCAACTTTTAAACAGCAGAATTGGCGACAAGTCCTCCTTTCCTCCACAGGCCGGGACAAGTGCAATACTCTACACATAGCTACAAGTAATGCAACAAATCCCCACCCATGGAGAAACCAGCGCAAAAGCCTTCGTCGAAAAAGTGTTCAGAAACCTATTCCTCGCAACCGAATGAATGCAACCACAGTCAGTTTTGCATGGATTTGCACAGCGTTTGGAATAAGCTGGAATGCAATCCTGCAAAACTGACTGTAGTCAGCACTATCTTTTCATGACAGCCACTGGCCAAGATGCATTTTATCTGGCAGTACTATAAGTGCCCACATTACAGTAGATCCAATTCAAAAACTACCTGCACTATGAGCACTTTGATACTGCTAGGACAAAAAATCAGTTTTGTTTCTTTCGTAAGAACCTTAAGGGAGAAAACACCCTGGGTTTTAATTACAGGCTATTTTAACAGTTAATCTAATATATGGAGGACGAACAAACTTTTTCAAGATGTACAGTAGGCAGCTTGTGCCAGAAGGAGCATTTAGGGCAGTAGATTCTAAGCTACTTCACTAACTGCACTAGATGCACCTTAACACAAGGAACACTTGCAAAGCAGACACACAGCAGGCTCGATTATGGGGACATCTACAATCCTACAAACGTGTGGGACTGAACGGCCATTGTAATGCTAGAAGTGCTTCCACTGCAGTAGATACCAAAATGCTACCTGCACTGTAAGCACTTTTGCACAACTCAAGGCCCTTCCACCAGGATGAAGCTCCTCAGACTTCGGTCGTCTTTTTTCAGCACAGTGAAGATCAGGTAGAAACGTGTTTCAGGATCAATGCGGCATTCAGGACAACACCTGCCAAGAGAAAAACCAGAACATTAACACCACACACAGAAAATATAGCAATTAAGAACCTACTCTCAGAAGATCTTGAGAGTAATTTATTGCTGAATTTAGGATTCAGTGCAACCTTTTCCCATTGTTCACTCAAGTGCAGATTCAGAACTAGGTTTTGAGTAAAAGTCAAGTTACCCAGTAAAGTTGAACCAGGTTGTTTAGCAGGAATTTAGTGAAGCGGATTCCAAAATTAAGCTAAAGTAAAAAGCCCATCATATGGCTTGCTTTGATTATTATTTTTTTTTTTTTAATTGAGGAGTTTAAAAAACAGGTGATGTTCTCTTAAGTCTTCTGGCCTACACCTACGCTTAGGTGCCCCCCCAATAAGAAACTCAATACTTAGCAGATATTTTACTTTAATTTGACCAAGTGCCTCCAATACTAGCATTAGCTACCTTTTACTCATCCTGACCAATGTGCTCAAAGTTAATAACTGTTTCCCCAGCAGCTTGAACAAAATTCTGTCATGTGATTTCATTCATTGTACCATCACTGACAGAATTTACTGGACTACATCTGTAGCTAATTACAACAGATTAGAATTCCAAGATGAACCCTCAGATATTCTGTTATTTAAAATTAATGCAAAAGCCATGCTCTCAATACAAGTAAGACTCATAGGCAAAAGTTAGGGTTGCGTACCTTACATTATCACGTATAAGTGTGAAGCTGAAGACAAGATGTCCTCAGATCTGGTTTATCTAGAATCTAAATACAGCATATGGCAGATGTGTTCAGTTTTGAGTAGATTTTTCCATTAAGAACTATAATAGAGGGAGTCTTACCAGAAGTTTAATAGTAGTATAATTATGTATTGGTCAGTTTCCTCAATTAGGCACAGGAGGGCAGGATACCTACCCCATCCCCCAACAGGGCATTATCTCCCCATTAGCCATTCTGCCTCTCCCATTTCCAAAGGCTCTGAGGCACTCATATCTTTCCATAAGTGTTATCTCATGGCAGACTGACCATCTGCTTGCCGGGGGAGGGGGAAGACAGATTATTCAGCATTATTCCTTGTGTGCATGCAGACCACTCAATTGAGCTGGGTGCACCCACACTAAGACAACACAACCCTAAATAAAATAAGTGCTTTATAAGCATATCCGAGTTTATTTCGCAGCACAAACCCACAGCTAGCTATTTATTTCAGCTAAAGGTTATAAAGTAGAAGGTGTAGTGTTGCACGCAGTTAAGTGACAATGAAAAGCTGGTTTTGATTAACATGGAATAAAATGAATATATTATAGTGGCTGTGGATTCAGTCTATGAACAGAGGCACACTTCTTGCACTTAATGCCTTACACAATCACATGCTACCTCAGCTATCTAGCGCTGGTAATCAAACAATTGCCTAAATAATTTAACATAAAGAGAGACCACATTAGATCACTTATGTAAAACAGGAACCTACTCGCCACATTCCACTGCCAACATTAAAATAAATTTAAATTCTAATGAAGAGTTGACTTGATCTCAAAAAAGTTGCCTCCAGATTTTAATAATTTTACCCCTTTTATTTTTTTTGTTTTAAAAAGTTTCACTTGCTGCGAAGTTGTCGCTGCTATTTGTTACGGGTAAGAGCTGTACACTGCCTGCAGAGCTTCAGAAACACTACCAGGTTAACCCCTCGTGCCAAAAGACAGATAACATTATTCAATATTGCGTCCTTCACATCTCTGAAAAGCTCCCTCATAGGGCCACCCACAAGTTCAGTTTGCAAACCTTGCTCCCTCTCTTGAATTAAAGATAACCGCCCCCCCCCAACAAAAAATAAAAATACAATAAAAAGTTGCAGGACAATAAAAAAAAACTACAAAAACCTCCCCGCACCCTGGGCAGATTTTCGCCCCCCCACAGACAAAAAACCCGCCTGTTCTCTGCAGAACACCCCCGGCCAGCGATCGGACCCGCACCTGCCCCCCATTTTCTGTGGGCCCCACAGCTGCGGGGGGAAGGCCGGGAGCTGCGACCCAGGGCGGATTCCCCCGCGGAGGCGGCTCTTCTCCCGGGGGGCTGGAGCCCTCCCCGCCCCCGCCGTTACCTTTGGCTCGTGCATCGCTGCCCCGGGCTGCATCCCCGCCGCCCCCCCTCCCCGGGCGGTGCAGGGGGCCCCGGCCGCTGCACCCCTCGCCCGGCCGCCCCCCACCACGTGCACGGGGGCGGCCCGCTCCGGCCCTCGTGCTGCAGCCGCGGCGATTAAAGAGAAAGGGGCAAGGCATGCTGGGAAATGGAGTCCTCCATTCAAAGTCCCAAAAACGCGCCAAGCCGCGCCGCGCCCCGCCCCCCACCCCCGCCGTGCAGCTCTCCCTCCCCCCCCCAACCCCGCTGCCCGGGGGGGGCCGCTCCCCCTCGCCCTGCGTGGCCGCTGCTCGTCCCCCCCCCCACGCGTTGGTGGCGCGGGGACCCGGCCGCCTGCCCCCAGCCATGGCCAGTCCCTGGGGGGGGGTCAACCCCCCCCCCGCCCCGGGAGCTGGGAACTCGCCCCGCGGGGACGAACTCGGGAAAGTTTCGCACCGGGGAGAAGTTCCAGCCCCGGGCCCCGCGCGCCCCTGGAGCGCACCGGGGGAGGGGGGGTCCAATGCAGGAGCCCCCTCCCCCTCCGGGCCCTTTGTCTCCACGAGTTACCCAGGCTGGGTCCCCCCCGCCCCGGTCCCGTCTCCACGGCAGCGCCGGCTCCCATTTACCCGCAGCCCGCGCCGGGTGTCCCGCCTGGATCAGCGCGCGCCTCCCGCCTCTGCCCCGGGGCGAGCCGCCGCCGCCGCCCGAGGAGCCCCGCGCGCGGCTTCTCCCGGCGCCGCACATGGCCGGCTCCCCCCGCCCCCCGCTGCCCTGCGCGCGGGAGGCCGGGACTACACGCCCCGGCGTGCCCCGCGGCGCGGGCCTGCCCCCCGCCCATGCGCAGTGAGCGGCTCCCAGAGCGACGCCAGCCCTTTCCAAGGGCCTGAAGAAGGGGGAAGAGGCTTTAACCCCTGGCGCCATGTGCTCGCCTTGGGGCCCCCCACCCCCCAGTCTCCTTCTCCTCCCCCTCCCCCCGCCGCCCCCTCCCCTCCCCTCCCCTCCCGGGGCCAGGGGGAGCGAGGGGCCCCGTCCCCAGCGCGCGCGGGCCCGGGCTGCCCCGGCTCCGCGGAGAGGCCGGAGACAAAAGAAAGACGAGCGGGGCTGGAAGCGGAGTCGCGCCGCAAAGCGGCTGCCCCTGGCACGGCCCGGCGGCTCCCACGCGGGCACCCGCGCAGATCCCGCCCCCCCCCGCGAAACTTTCCAACCAACCCCCCCGCGGGCAGCGTGAATGCAACCCCCCCCCCCGCACCCCGCTGCTCCCGTTGTTGCTGCGGTTGCTCGTTGCAGCCGGAGCCGCCCTCGGCGCCCTGCGAGCGTCCCAGCGCTGCCCCGGAGCGGCGGACTCCAGCCTGCGGGCCGCCCCCGCAGCCGGCCGCCGGCGGGCGGGCGGGCGAGACCCGGGGGCCCAGGCAAGCCCGCTCCCCCGCGTGGGTCTGCAGCGAGCCGCACCCCAGAGGCGCGTTCCGCTTTGGAGCCCCCCGACCCACCGTTAAATCTCTGCCGCCCTGCGCAGGGCTGCCCGGGTCGCCGCGCACCGCGGGCGCTCAGCGCGGCGGAAGGAGCCGCGCCAGACCAGCGGCGCGGAGCGGGCTTTGTCGAGCAAACAGAAAGATAAACACGTTACCTTTTAGCTCGAGCCGAAACCTGGAATAAAAAGGGTTTACGAAAGTGGCGCGAAGACAATATCATGTGATCCCAGCCCAGGGCGTCTCCTTCCCCTTTACCAACCAGCCAAAAAGAAGAGAGAGGAATAAAGGGGGGGAGTACATCCGCTCCCCCCCCCCACAATTAGCATAATTAATTGTGTCCTGTAGCTGCAGCCCAAACTACCAGGCCAATGGGAGCAAACAGAACCTCCTCCTCCTCCTCCTCCTTCAGGGTTCCCCTTCCTTACATTTTTCTTAAAAGACACATTACTCTGATTTGGAAATTTTTCAAATATTGCTTCCCTCACAATACATTAACAAAGTAAATAAAAAAACGCACCGAGCTTCTGAGCAATTTAATTATCCAGGGGGTGTATGTGATTTTTATTTATTTTTTTTGGTGGAGTGTTTTACCACAATTAATGATTATGTTTCCCTTTTGAAATTAGTTTGTATTTATATAAACTTCATGCCCTTCCTGGGCAATGCGTGTAGGGCAAAGGGGTTTCACTTACTGCACTGGTTTGGAATGATCTGAAGAATAGGCATTGTGTGTTCGGCTCAGCACTTCCCTCCCGCAATGAACTGGAACAATACCCAACACACATACACACGCAGCTCCTTCATTTTATCTGGAAAGGCTGGAAGTCAGGAGAAATGCATGCATGTACTAACACATTGAATAACTTAATTAGATCCCATGCCAATGGATTTATACCCCCATGGGTTTCAGCGTCGTCCAGATAAATAACCAGAATAAAAAGGTGGGCTGAAGGGGGGCACTTTTTGGAACATCCAGTTTAGAGAAAAATGATAGGTTGCTTTTCTTTTCTTTTCTTTTTTGTCTTTCGCCTTGAAGTATATTAAACATCAGTAAAGGATGAGCCAAATATTTCGGGAATCGAAAAATAGAGAGAACAAAGCGATTCTCCACCAAAATGTGTTCAGAATAACTAACAGCCCAAAGTAAAGCACGTGATCTCCTCATGCTTTAAAAAACTTGTGGTCATGCTGAGGCTAAAAGCTAAGAGCTTGTGACCCCGCAACCCTTCTCCCCTCCCCCAGACCACAGCCCAGAGCTCCCACCAGGCTGCAGCCAGCTCCCTGAATTGTTGCAGGGACAATACTTTTTAGGCACTCACAGAGATAAAGGAGCAGCAACTGGCAGCCCCCTTGTCATATCACACACGTCTAAAACAGGTTGTACACAATCAAACTATATTTGTGTTTGTGAGCACTTGATCCCATAGAGCCCCAGATGTTATATAAGTGCTAAAAGAGGCATTAAAATTTCATCTCTGCTGATAATTGCTTTCCAAATTATGAATACATGAAATTCCTGTAAGAATCTGATTAAATTGAATCGGTAAGCTTTTATGTAATGACTGTTCAACTTTGAATGCTTCATAGAGTACAAGAATCCCCTTTATCTTTTGTGATAAGGTATTTCTAAATCTGACAGCAAATTATCTGAAGTGTGGATTCTGTAAACTTTTATCTAAATTTGTTTCTAACTTTACAAGAATGATCAAGAATGTGCTAATTGTGCCTTGCCAGAGGCAGCAATTTAAAGAGGATTAGATGTAATCACTTTTAAAAATATCAATAAATAATTAACAATTTCACCCAGTTGGAGAACCATTCCATTTGATTCAGAAATAATATTCGGTGCTTCATTTAACCCTAATCATTGGTATCTTAACTTAGAACAAAAAGGTCCCCATGGAAACCAGAGAGTAATCTATCAGTGTTATGTTGGTTACACAATTAGAAAAGAGCTTTTGTTCAGCTTGTTTTTACTACTGTTTAATTTCTTTTTTAAATTCTAGAGCCAAGTTCTTTTACATTTTAACTGAGTTTTGCAGAGCTTCACTACTTTTCAGTATGTGTGTGAGGCCTAAAACAAAGCAACCATATCAAAGCACTCCCTGAACAAGATGGGAGGGCTCCCTACAAGCAAAAATATTTCAGATGCTACTTTGTTATTTGATCCAGAAACAGCAATTTGTGTCTTCATTACAAGTGAAAGTGCTCTTTAAAATCATTCATTCTAAAACATAGCTCATGTAGATACTAAAAATTAATTATCCACTCATTTTGAACTGCAAACATATTTGTACAACTCAGAGTAGCATTCTGAATGTTTTTATAACAAGCTAAAAATAAGTTTATGAAAGCACAAGCCAACAATGGTAAAGAAAAATTAACTAATTAAATTAAAGTCAGTCATGTAACACATACCCATGGGCATATTTATTTGTTATTTTAGGAGTACATCAGCATAAATAGAGTAAGATATAAATACAATAATTCAAAATATGAACATATCACAAAAGTTCATGAATTAACAAGTATGTTCAACAAATTTATTATAGAAAGCATCTAAAAATTAAATAAAGATTAAGTATAACCTGAATCATTGTAACAAGGTCAAATATAATTTTTTAAAACTTGTAGCAGGTAAATATTGTTAAGAAGGACACACACCACAGAGAAAGTATCCAACGAAAGTATTTCTTTTTTATATAATACACACAAATAGCATGTAGCATATACTCTGCATTAAGAGCTGAAATTATTTTCTATGGAACATTTGCTCTCGTAATGTTATTCTTCTGCCACATGACACACAAAGAAGAAAATAATGTATAAGAACAACAGGCTTTGCACAATAGTGAAAAAGAATTACGCATCTGTTTTCTGTCAGTTCAAAAATAACTTATACTTTCAACAAACACAGACGAAAGACAGTGAAATAAATCCATATGAAAATGTTGCACAGATAAGGTTAAATGGTATTAACATTATTTTTAAAACCTTTTGCTAAATTTTAACTTTTATTTTTGGAATGGAATCCACTAGTATTGCAAATATATCACATACTACAAAAATGTAATAATCACAGAAAACGTCTGTGAAGACTATTTAATATAAACCTTTGTCCACTGACAGTATGCAGGCTGTGTAAATTAGTTGAGAAGAAAGTTATGCACTTTGTGGATGCCCTTTTCAAATACACATATGATTTATAGATTATTGCACACAAAAGTGACATTTCTATAATACATTATTTACCAAAGTAATATTTTGTCCTAAATTAAGAAAACAATTGTGAAGATTAAGTGAGGCATTTAATTGTATACATGGAGGTAATGTTTACTTATACACTATATTCAGAATTTATTGTGAATATATTAGGTTTAATTATTTTCCTTGTACCAGATATACAGAAACTTGGCGTTTTATATCATTTAGCTATATACCTGCACACATGCAGAGAAGAAGATAGGGCAATATTACTTTTTTTCAGTGCTCTTTTTTCTTTTCAGTGTTGCAGATAGTTTCTTACGTTCTGTCTCAGCTTGGTTACTGATTCATAACCTAACTGCTAGGTTCAAGATTCCCTTGGACTGTCTCCTCCACTTCTCTTTCCTTCAAGAATTAGTACTATTGTCTGACCTTCTGAGAAATGCTGAGTGAAATGTGCTGAACTATCCAGATGCACAAAAGAAAAGAAGTGAAAACTAGAAACAATTTAAATAGCTGGGATTAATATCTGTGAATAAAAAAATAATCTTTCAAATCAAACTACACTTATTAGATACATATCTGTTCTGATAAGAAGAGATTATGTTTTTGTCAAGTGAATGGAATCTACTTTGCTTCTTAAAACTAAGAATATTTACAAGTTAAACAAAGGACTTCTTCTAAAGTTGTAGAACTAACACATAAAAGCAATCCGTAGAAAACCAGATTATTTTATAGTCATGTCTGCAGTCTTTCAGTTTAACTCTACTTTTGGAAAGGAGTATCCAACAAGGGGCATCTCATCACAAAAAACAAAATTAAAAAACTGTTCGATTTACTACTTTAACCATTGCCCATAAAACATGGTCAAACATATCTAAACCATGACCCTGATCCTGTGAAGATTTACACATGCTTAACTTTTACAAACAGGGAGTAGTCACATTGAAGTCAGAAGGGCCAGGATTTCATCCACAGTGCTTAATAAAGTTAAGTGTGTGTGTGTAAACCTTTGCAGGATCGGGGCCCAGGAGAGTAACATCGTATTTGGACTCTTGCACCATATCTATACAGTAAGAATTATTCTTGTAAACTATGTCTGAGGTATCATGTCCTGCTGAATTTACCTTGTTTTAAAACAATATTCAGTTGCAACTGATTAAGAATCAAATAACTTTTCCCTTTGCAAGGACAGGGTAAAAACAAATATTTTGGGATTATAATTCAAAATTTTCTTAAGTGTCAATTAAAAATGAAATGTATTAAATCATGTTTAGACTTCTGAGTAATTTAATATATTAAAAATATAGTTTGTACAATTCTCTACGAAATACTGAATGAAGATACCTTTTTGTATTATAGATTTTAAATTTGTATTTGTCCTTTAATTGCTAATTTATTATTTTTGTCTTGCTATTTCATCTATTCTACCTTACTCTTTTTGTAGACCAAGCTATTTAAAATAGCAAAAATTAGGGATAAAATGATATACTACTAACATACAAGTTACCTGGAATTTTTTACAAAGTGAATTATTATCTTTCTAAGGAACAATACAATCTTTATTCTACTAAATAAAGTTAATCTAAATGCAAAGGATGTTCTTTATTCTAATTGAAAAACAAACTAAATGTATACATAGTAATGTGGAGTTCATTTCTAGTTTTAGACTGAATTTTTATACTATTGGCTGCTCTGATATGTAATATAACACTTGATACATATCTGATATGCCTTAAAGTATTTTTGCATATTAATATTTAGCCATTATTTTTAAAGAACTCTTTGGTAAGTTTACGATATGTATGTTTATGAAAGCAAAATTGAAATGGTAAGCATGAAAACACTATTTTTTCCTGTATTTATTTTCATAGCTTGGCAGAATGTTAGAAATTAGTTAGAAAGTTAGAAGTTAGAAATCTGCATGCAGCTCTCTGTAATCCTGAGTTCTATTCTGTATTCTATATTCTTTTCTAGGGATTTCTGAACTGCTCTTTCATGGAAATGTGGTTGCTATAGGGGCTGATTCTGCAAGGCACTGAGTGCATTTAATTCCCACTGACTTTGGGGGACCTCAGAACCACACAGGATTAAGACCTGTGGGGATACAGACTGTCATGGGTTAAATCTTGCAAACAGGTATGTGAATGGCCCCAAGAAGGTACTACTATGCTCATGACTAAATTACTCATGTTGTCTTTTTAGGATAGGACTCTATTGAACTTCTGTGCTTGAAAATACAACCCATGTAGAGCAGGTTCTGAATTCCTTGCCGATTCAAATATCCCGCTGAAGCCAGTTAAGAGTTTTGGATGCACAAGGAATGCAGCATCAGGCCCTGTGTTTTCTCTTTTGGATTCTGAATAGATAAGCTAATGTCTCCATTTTAAATATATTTTCATCCATGTTATTTATTTTTCTACTTCATTGACTATACCTCTCTAAATTACAAACCGTAGTCTTTTATACATTTTTATAGCATCTCATGGTTTGAGAATTGTTTTTCTTATCAAAAGGTTTTTTGTTTGTTTTTTTGTCCTGACCTGAAGAAGAGCTCTGTGTGAGATCCAAAGCTTGTTACCAGCAGAAGTAGGTCCAATAAAAGAGATTACCTCACCAACCTTGTCTGTCTAATATCCTGGGACCAACATGGCTACAACAATGCTGCATATAATAACAAATAGTCTATTATATGTATATTTCCCTCAAGTATTACTTCTGAATTATATATTTTGTAATAATATATCATATTTACTCAGCTGCAAAAACTAATTTTGGTATTTAATGGTGTATGTTCTGATTTTTCTTTAGGTTTTGTATAAATGTCTATATTCTTATAGTCTCTCTCTCTATATTTAGTAAGAATGTGTTTTGGTGTTAAAAATAGAAAATATTCCAAATGATGATCAAAACTTCTAAATGAATTAGGCACTCTGGCTTTTAAAACTGCAGTTTACTTAAATGAGGGCTATATAATGTAGTAAAACTCAATCTCTTGGGTAGCAATCATGCTTTCCATAAAAGCAAACTGCAATACAAAGGCAGGCTCTGGTAGAGCCTTCATCCTGCAAACATGATTAACTTTACATCCGTGAGTAGCCCCACTGACAATCTCAGGGGCAAAGAAGTCACATCTCCTAGGAGACTTGAAGGTAGCCATATAGCCATCAGTACATACATTCACCAGATTGGTCATCTAGGACAAGATCTTCACCTCCACCTTGGCCCCTTTACACCAGGTTAGAGGGACAGAGCAGTGTAAAGCAGCCCTAAAAGCCCCATATCTGGGCAGGAGAGCATTGCCTTGGTGCAGATATTAAAAGACAGCCATGAGGCTGCCCTCCAATGGTCCCACTTGCAAGCCCCAGCACTGGGGGCATGAGGGCATGTTGGAGGAGGGGGCAAGCATCCCATGCTCATAGATTTTGGTCAGTGCTTGTCTCATAGGGCAGCCATAACAAATAGATGCCCTTCCGAGGGCTATCGGAATTTCACCAGGGGCTTCTCCAGGCCCCAGAGCAGCACAGGATCAGGACAGGAGGGCACAAAAGTGGCTTGAGGCTACCTTATACCCTCCCTTTGGGCTTAGAGGCATAGCACAGACTCTCAACCTTAGTATTCAACACTACTTGTCAGTAGAAGTGTCGTCTATGCTCCACCAAGGAGAAGATGATTTGTATATATTTTGCCACATTTTTGGATGTCCATAATTAAAGGAGGAGCCTGCTTTCCACTCGGGAGCAATGCTGCTATGACAATCCCATCATAACAAATCTGTGGACCTTAGCTGTCAGGACACTGGTCTTGAACCCAGTCCCATAGGCAGCAGCCTTAGCTACTGCACCACAGTGATGCACTGGATGGGTGCCTCTGACCAACAGCTTTAGTGCTAAAGGCCCCTGATTGGATGGACAGGCAGCACTCTCACTGGGTACCTGGACAATATAAAGGTCTCAGTAGGAAGAGGATGCTGTCTGAGTTACAGACCCGAACCTGCTGGTTGCTCCCCAGATTGCCCTGCATTGCTGTCTTGCCTCCCCAATCCTTGACCTGGCCCCTTGGATTGGATCTTCTGGCTACTGAGCCCTGTGAGAACTCAGACCATTGCCTTAAGCTGCCTCTGAAACAGACTGACCTGTTAGCCACCCAACCACCCGTGCACACTTGGCTACTTGTTCTAGACTGTGCCCTAATCCGCCTCGGCCACCAGGTATTACATTAGCACAATGAAGAATAGGAACATTTTATCTGAGCCTACTGGAAAATTTCCTTTCTTTGCATAATAAGGTCCATAGATTTAGCCCAGCCTGGACACAGAGATGGAAATTGACATCCAGAGATTCAGATTTATTTTATTAGTGGAAATTATCACCTTCCTCTGCAACAGGAGAGGCTGTTTTGTTTTTCTATGTAAAGTGACACAATCTCTAATTTAGGAAAGTAGGATGAAATTGTCCGGCTGCCTGTAGAAGTTGTCTCTATAGATGGGAACTTCAGCAGGTGGGCTTCAAAGTCTTGTTCTGAGCCAACCTGCAAGCAGGGTGAAGTGCATCATTAAGAAAAAAGTGCAATGCATTCCAATCATTAAGTGACATTGAGCATTTTTTTTCTTAGTAAATACCTCAGGAGAAAACATTTTGGATATAAGCTCTCGGTGCCGAAAGGATTCCCACAAAGCTGGGGTACATGGAACTCCATGAGCAATACGGGCGATGGAGTTCAACCTCCAACCTGTGAACATGCTGCAGGGCTGTAGTACAGCACTTCTGCAGCAGATAGTTAAAACTATTGTCTGGAATAGAGGCAACAACTCCTCTGCATCTCCTTGGGTAGGTGTCCCCAGCCACTGGGGCCATATAAGTTCAGATACAGTGCACTCCTGTGGTCTGTGCTGATCTGTTCAGAGTTGGTGTAGAGCCTTCCTGCTCAACATTCAGAGGGTACAGAACCGCCTCCATCAGGTGGAGAGACTGGCTGCCATCATTCCCCGCACAGCCCCATCCTGAGACTTTAGTTGTGAGGATGGTCTTGGGCAGCCCCTCAGTGCTTGTATGAATTTCATTCATTTTGTATTAATAAACCTACCTGTCTTATTTTAAAACTAATTAAGACTTGTACATGATAATCTTGTTAACCCAAATAGGACTGGAGTGATGGGATTTATTTGGATAAAAAGTTGGCTTTTAATTTAAGTGATATACAACAAAGACCATGTAAATTCCAGCGATTGTTAAAGGTGGGTTTTACGTACAGTATACTAAATTTGTTTCTGTTGATAGTTAAAAATAAGCTGGATGTGGCTAGCCAAAGCTAAGCTGCAAGTAGCGTATGGAAGTTATGAGACTTTGTAAAAATGGTTTTAAAAAACATTTGATTATTACATTTCAACCACTGAAACAAATGCAGATACATAGTATAAAAATATATTTTTTAAACATAAGATTTTGCCCTCTTATACTCCAGTGGATAAAGCAGTGGATAAAGATTATTCCAAATGTATGAGTTCCTCAGAAGCAGTAATGTTACCTACTGAGAGTTATTGCTTACTAGAATTAATAAACCAATCAACTCATTCGCACGTCTTACGATTATGTATTTCTCTTAAGTAATGTAGTTAGTGAAGAAAAGTCATATGAGAATAGTTTTTGCTTAGAATCTCATGGACACTCTGGACCAGTCCTGCAAACAGTTAAACACATAAGTAACTTTATGTAGGTGAGTAAAGATGGGACTTGTCATGTGAATAAAGTTAATCACATGAGTAAGTGTTTGCAGCTTTGGGACTTAAGTGTGTAATTTATAGCGGCTTCCGAAATTTCAAATTGTTCAATAAATAAACAACTATAAAAGGTCTGTGTATATAACTTTCTATATTCCAGCAACTACAGGTTAATTCTTGGCAGTACTGAGTCTCAAAAACATGATACTCAATAGCTGCAATGTTTTCATGCCTTGTAAAAATAAAGGGAAAGATTTGTTGACCTCTGCTTTCTACATGATTCATAGAGAAGAATGTTAGGTTAAGTATTACAGGGGTGACCCAAACTGAAAATGTCATACATTCTGCAAAATACTTAATTATAACCGTCAAACTTTACTCTTAGAAATACGCCATGTTCTAATATTTCAGTTAACTGGCAACATTTTATGTTTTCTTCCAAGCAATCATTAGAAGGAGCTTAAAAGAATCAAGAAAAAAATAATTTAAAATGAAATACTCATTATTAAATTTAGCAAATTACAGTTGCTGATGATTTTGAATGCCTCATAAAACATTTTAACACTACTTAAAGATAATGGCAGCAGCAATTATTAGCAATGAAATCATGCTTATCATAGTTGTGAATAAGAATAAGTTTATAGCAAATCATAAGATTTTATGGATCCTGCACAGCAGTGAAACTCTAGCTGGAATATATATTATACAAAACAAACTCCTCACCATTTCAGTAAAGAAATGCTTTTGAGGTATCTTGTGGCTAGGCACTGGGTCATGACCTAGGTCTTGAGAAGCTTGAGTTAGTAGATGTTAGGTCTTTGTTTACCATGGACTTAGACATTTTGTATTATTAAGAATCTGTGGCTTATGAGAACATTCTATTTATCTTACCAGTCTTTTTTGATGGAAATGCCTGAATTTTCTTGGAAACAGGGATTTTATTGTGGATTCTTGGTGCCCCTTGGAGAGGCTTATTTTTCTGGACAATAGTTTTCCTTAGTGTCACCACCCTTTTGATTTCCCAATGGTCACAGGCTCCCAAGGTCGTGCAGAGTGCATCCTTTTGTTATAATGAACCTAGAATTGTATATAAAAAAGCACCAAAAAACTTTCGTTAGTAATTTAAATATATTTACAGTCATGTATCTCTGTATTAGAATTTTGCTGGTCTGACTAAAAACCTGAAAAAAAAAGGAAAGGTGTGAGATGTAAAGGCAAATTGCAAGAATACAATTAATATAGCTATATCTTAAAGTCACCATATGTGCTCCCATATGTAACTGAAATGAGAATTCCGAAATAGGACTTTCTAAATAAACTTCTGTACCATGTAAAAGTTCAGTGTAATCAGTGATACTGTATCTTAAACATATTTACAATGTAAATATTAAAACAATGTTCCTTTCTTTTTTGTTTTTTTCTTCTTTTGATTGTTTTTACCCCAGAAAATGTGGTCATTTAAATGATGCTTCTTCTTTTAAATCCTTGTTGTGGTTGTCTGTAGTACAAAGTGTTGATCATTGCTGTGGCTCACTGCATTTTATGAAGATGCTTAACTTGCCTAGAAGATGAATGGCTTCTCTCAGTGCTGATCGGAAAAAACAGAACTCTATGAAGGTTGAACACTCAGTGAGATTAATAAGAATTTTAACTTGAAAATTTCCCTTAAGATTTGCCTGTGTTTGCAATTTCCTTTTGACCTCAGTAGCATCAACTCTTGATTAAATGTGAGAAAAGTGTGTCATCCTTCAGGAGTATTTCCATTCTTTATCTTTTCCTTACCCTTTCTAGCAAGATTACATAGAATTCTCTATAAACTTTTTCTCTGCTTAGATGGGAAGTATATTAAATCTACTAAAACACTATCTGAAAAGATGGCTAGCAAAAGGTGTAAGCACAGTTCTTCTTTAATACATTTTTTGCCTGCCAAACCAGATTAAAGTGTCAGTTGCTTAATAGGTCATTTTTGGGTATTATTACTAAGTTTTCATTAATTATGGTAGACTGTACTTTCATGTTATTTCTTCTGTTTTCCATAATCAATTCAACCATTTTTGTATACTGTAAAATGGATTGCCAAATAAATATAATGCCATTCCCTAATCTGCAACAGAAGAATCACCGCCATCATAAATACAAAGAATTCCTGTTCCCAGGACAGGGGTATGGATTTCACCTTTAAACTAACAGTTTTACTTGTTTCTGCAGAGATGGCCAAAAATTACAGCAGAGTTTATAAGTGTTTTTTGCAATGTCTTTTCCTTGGCATTGTTCCTCAGAAATAAAATTAAAATGACCATAAATTATTTTTGTGTATTCTTTTTAATTTTTATGATTACGTCTATGTTGTGTAAAGGGAAACTGTCAGGTTTTAAATCATGTGTTTCAAAAAAATACCTTTCCATGTCACCCTATTATGTAAAACTAAAATATTTTATGACTACTTTTCACCAAATATACTTTTGTTTACTTTTTTGCTATTACTTCACTAGGCTTTGAAACTGTGAAGACAGGTTTCAGAGTAACAGCCGTGTTAGTCTGTATTCGTAAAAAGAAAAAAGAAAAGGAGTACTTGTGGCACCTTAGAGACTAACCAGTTTATTTGAGCATGAGCTTTCGTGAGCTACAGCTCACTTCATCGGATGCATAGCATATTGTGGAAACTGCAGAAGACATTATATACACACAGAGACCATGAAACAAAACTTCCTCCCACCCCACTGTCCTGCTCCTAACAGCTTATCTAAAGTGATCATTAAGGAGGGCCACACTAGTCAGTTTCACTTTTGCTTACAGCATCAGATAATTTTCATTTCCTATAACTAGTGAACTAGCTGTTAAAGCTGGAGGGGACTGTTTATATCCAAATAAAACTGTTTTAATTTAACATTTTTAGCTGTAAACATTTCCAGGAATAGATTTTTGCTTCATTTAAATAGAAACCTAAATTTGATGCATAAACTACCTGGCAATGTCCCTTTAATCATATGGGTCTTATCCAAAGCCCACTGAAATCAATAGGAGTGTGAGTATTTCCTTCCATTGACTTCCACAGAATTTGAATAAGACTCTTGAGAAACAATTTTGGCAGGTTACGCTGTAAGATTTTCAAAATGACAACACCTACTAACATATTTTGAAACTACACAAAACGGTGGCTTATTCTGTGAAAATGTAGGGTGGGAGTCACACTGATTTCTTTTTTTAAGTAAAAAGAACAGGAGTACTTGTGGCACCTTGGAGACTAAGAAATTTATTTGAGCATAAGCTTTCGTGAGCTACAGCTGCATCCAATGAAGTGAGCTGTAGCTCATGAAAGCTTACGCTCAAATAAATGTGTTAGTCTCCAAGGTGCCACAAGTACTCCTTTCCTTTTTGCGAATACGGACTAACACGGCTGCTACTCTGAAACCTTTTTTTAAGTATGGCTCTTGTTCCACATTACTGCTTCTTGGGTCCAATTTTGCAGTCCTCTATGAAAAAAAAAGCCATTGGTTTCAGTGGCAGCTTTGCCTGATCAAGATTTTCAGGGCTGGTCCCTCTTTTTGTATTTGAAATGTTTTCAGGTCAAAGAAGAACTCATTCAGTAATTAAGCTCCTAGGGTACTAGTAAGGATAAAGATACAAGACGATGAATTCTGTAAATCCTCCATTCCTGACAAACCAGGTTATTCCCATCTGCTCCTATTTGCTAGAAGCACTTATTTAATTTACCTCTGTGATTCCCACAGAGCAGCAATTAGGATTTTATTTACCTTGGATTTACACATTTCATATGTTAAGAGACAGTGGCTTCTGAAAACATTCTCTTTAATTTAGTTGGTTTTGAGGAAATGCTGAACTTTCTTGGAAACCAAGATTCCTTTTCAATTTTGAGCCTTTGTTGAGCTTTTTGATGATCCAAGACATAGCCATAAACAGCCACACAAAGGCAACTGGGATTTTATTGTGCATTCCTGGTGCCCCTTGAAGAGCTTATTTTTCTAGACAATAGTTTTCCTTAGTGTCACCAACCTTTTGATTTCCCAATGGTCACAGGGTTCCAAGGTCGTGAAAAGTGCATCCTTTTGTTCCTCCTAACCTAAAATTTGTATAAAAAGGCAGCTAAAGGACCCTAAAGTTGGTTAAGACCTGGAGGAGTGTATTTTGTATTGCAAAACTTTGTATGAAGAAATGTTTAAACAATTCCATGCAATTAAATGTAAAGTTAATATTTTTCAAATATGCAACTACTGGTGGAAGAGTCTTTTTATGTTATCTCTTGCAGCACTTCTAAATATCTGATCTGCTTTAAGTGCAAGAATGTGCATGGCTTAAAGAAAAGCTTTTAATATATGTTTGGTTTTAGTGACAATTTTTTTTGTTAAAATACAGTTAAGGTTGCAATTAAAGAAAAGATGTCCTTAAATATGTTCTTTAAAAAACCCAAATTTAAAAAAAATGGAAATTACATGCAAAGGTTACAGAAGCAATCCTGACACAAATGCACAAGACCACGCAACAAAAATAACTCACTGAGCAGCACCTAAGCAACTTTAGCCATAATTTTTTTAAAAAATTGTTATTTAATTTTCTAGGATTATTGTAGAAGTGTTTTATGATGTTGCACTTTAAATGCTATTAAGATGTGTTAAAGCGATGAGAAGTTATATCCACGGCTGACAAGAGGGAATGAAAAAAGGGACAATTATACCAGCCACAAAATGTCAGTAACATCTGTGTAAATAAAGAGAAATAGGAGGGAGTGGGCCCCAGAGAACATGATGTACGAGGCCCCCAACTTTCTCCCAACAGCCCTGGTTATATCTGTTCTCTAGCCATTTAGGGTTGTAGCTCTTAGAAGCCCTTCTGTTGTTTCAAAAAGAAAATGGAGATTCTTATAGGAATTTCAGCAGCCCATTATGGAGGTTTTCTAAAAAGACATCAGTGCTTTTTCTTACTTAGGTGTACCCCATGCTGGGAATAAAGCCAATTGTTCTGATTTTGAATATTTCTGTGCCTAATATTACCTATCCCTCTAACAGGGATACCAATCTCTCTTTAATAGTTCAACAACACTTTTCTGTAGGATAAGTCAGTGGCATCTCTCTAATACCATCTCTCTATGAGTGACAGGCCTTTCCATGGGTGGCCATTTCAGGGAGAGGGTACAGGCCTAGTGGAGACCGTTCTAATTTTCAGCCCAGAACATCGGAATTCTAGGGGGTGTAATTCTCAGAATTCATGGAAGTTGAAGGGTTAGCAGCATGCATTTTGAGAAAGGGGGAAGGTTATCAAATAGCTCCTTCCCCCTTGCACCCTGAGAGAGAGAGCTGGATAGATGAGAAAAAAAAGGACTGGCTATTGGTACTCTCCAGCCAAAGGGCCTGGGAGAGGTTTTTAAAGAGCTTCAAAGAGACCTGGAGAGAGCAACAGATGCTGGTGGTGACCCTCCTGTGAAGAGACCACAGTGGCCATGGAGAGTTATGTGGATAACAGTCTGGAATGGCAATGTAGAGAAGCCAGGGAAGGTCTGGGGAGAAGGCCTAAGAGACAGAGAAGTAAAGCAAACCTAGGGAATAGCAGAGAAACTTGGAGAATGGGGAGAGAGTGAATCAGGGATGCTTGAAGCTGGAATGGACAGCTGCTTCATTGTTTAGGGTTTCAGGACTGGAGCTTGCAGTAGAGGAAGGACATGGGCTCTCTCTTATGCTTCAGTAATAGTACTGGTCACAAATTTATCATCAGAATTGTTTTTTGATGGAAAACTGTTTTTTTGACCAAATGAAATGTTTAATGAAAAGTGTCTGCTTTCTATGGAAAATTTCCATTTTTTTCATTGAGAAAATGAACACGTGAAAACCAAAATATTTCAATTTGGAGATGTTGCCAGGGTGCCTCATGGCCCCCATTCCCCTCTCTGGGCGAGGCTACCCTACCAGAATTCAATGATGCATCATGGTCAAGGGCTCCCACGATGTGCCATAACTCCTCTCCAAGAGTAGAGACTGTGGTGCATCATGGGAGATATAGGCTGACCAGCAGTGGCGAAGGAACTGGGGAGTCAGGGAGCCATGGTCCTCCCCACTTCCTCCCCCTGGCCAGGCCAGCATGGAGCCCAGCCGGGACATGGAGCCTGGGCAGTTGTGGGAGCTGCACATGCAGACACTGCACCTGCCGGCGGTGCGGGAGGGGCTGAGAGCAGCCTTCAGCCCATATCCCCCACCCCCTAGGCTCCTCGCTCAGCCCAAGGCAGGTGGAGGTGGAGGGTCCATGACTCCGCACTGGATCCCCAAAGCTGTCCACGTGGCTCTCCCTGACCCGGCTCCAGCCTGGGGGGTGGGGAGGTGCTTAGGAGCCTCAGCCTGGCCATGGTAAGAGCCGCGCCATGGGCAGCACCACAGGCTGGGGCTGCTCTCAGGTCCCTCACCCAGGGCAGATGGAAGGTCCACCGCGGCTCCCCACAGCTGCCTCTGCAGCTCTTATCATGGCTGGGCTCCAGCACTGATGCCCCACTCCCGGCCAGAGCTGGATCAGGGAGAGCTACGTGGGCAGCTGTGGGGAGCCTGGGTCCTCCACCTGCCCTGGGCAGGGGACCCGAGGTCAGGGAAACGGGAAGGGGGCTGCTTTTGGCCCTCATCCCACCCCAGGCGGGGTGGCGGGGTCGGGCTCCCCGGCCTCACTCCAGCTTCTGGCTTGGCCGGGGTGGGGGCTCTGGAAGTTTGGGAGGGGGACAGGGACTTGGGGGGAAGCTGTGGCCCCCTGCCCTCCCACTTTTGGGAAGGCTCCGGTGCCCCTGCTGACCAGGGAGGCCAGCCTATAGAGGATAATGGAAGCATGAGGCACCAAAACTATGTGCCCAGTTTTCAAGATTTCTACATGCAAAGTTGCCGCACATTCTTGAAGTTCCCTTGCACTTTTAGGGGAGACATAGTACAGAGAGTACAGTGTTTGTCCATAAATACTTTAAAGTGGTTGACTCCATGAACATCCTGCATGATGTCATGAACAGAGAGTTCCAATCAGTGGGCAGAGCAGTGCCAGACAATTACCTTTGGAAAATACAGCTGTATCCGAGTAGCCATTCTGCTTTTCTGACCTCGCATGACTGCAGCTTCATCACAAGCAAGAGCCACCAAGTGCTCCTTCAGGTAAGCCTCTGTGAACCCCACTGCAGCCAACTTTTGCAGCAAGATTCTGGCAATGGTTGAGGCATCAGTGGCTGGAAGCTCAATTAGGTCAACAAACAGGTTTATATGCTGTTCCATCTCCTCCATTGCAAATCATATGTAAACGATAAGAGTGGAAGCCTGGCTCAAAGTAGTTGACTCATCAATCATTACTGTGATTTTGCACTTACAAGATATTATATTTCAAAATATTTTTTCTTCATTTTCTCCGCAATGTGCTGCTGTGTGATACTGCAGGTGACGTTTTGGTTCAGAATTCGCCCCATATTTAGTCCATTTAACTTCAGATCAATTTCTGTTTCAAAATATAGGAGGGATAATTTTGTTTCGCCAGTTTGTAACACAGTACGGAATACTCTGCACATAGCTTCAATATGCTGCGACTGCCCTTGCACTTAACATGCTATCAATTTATCTTTCTCTGCCTCACTCTGAATATTTTCTGCAGCTTTTTGATTCTCTGAGACTTTGTGCTCATATATCTTTTTTCCCAGAGACTTCATTTGTTTTAATTTTCTGTCCCCATATCTTGAAATATCAGAATTAGTTCAAGCTTTAACAATCCTCAAGCCGTGACCTCTGCTCATCTCCAAGAGACAGGCAGTACTTCTGCACCAATGCTGCAACCCAGCTTACCTTTTCTAACATTTAGCCAGGGTTTTTTTTTGCAAAAATTTTTTTTGGGGGTGGGGTGGGGGTGGAGGGTGGGCTGTCTGACCAACACAACAGTAGATCACTCCCACCACATTCTGGTTCGTCACCGTGTTCTTCTTGGTCGTCAGGGATGCACTGCACTGCTTCTTCATCCTTCAACCTACTATACATTAGGACAGAAGATGAATGGAAGACTGACTTTCGAACCCGCTATAGGCATTTTGAATATTTAGTAATGCCATTTTGTCAGATTAATGCTCCCACAACCTTTCAACATTTTGTGAACGAGGTATTTAGAGACATCCTGGACCAGTATGTAGTCATCTATCTCAATGACATACTTGTGTTTTCAAATAACTCTGAGCAGCATTGTTACCACATTTGTTCAATCCTGGAAAGACTATGGAAGCAAAGTCTTTACATGAAATTGGAAAAATGTACCTTTGACCAATATTTCACAGAATATTTGGGTTATATCCTTTCCCCAGAGGGAATTAAGATGAATCCCCCAGAAGTGGAAGGTCATCCACAGCTGGGCAGTGCCCAGATCCTGTTGGGAATTACAGTGCTTCCTGGGCTTTGCAAATTTTTACCAGCAATTCATTCCTGGCTTCTCAAGGCAAACAGTCCCCATAACAAATCTTCTCTGTGAGGCTGTCAAATTTGTTTGAATGCCTGAAACTCACCATGCCTATGACCAGCTCAAAGCCACTTTCACCATCACTTCCATTCTAGTACATTTGGACCCAGACCAAGCATTCACAGTGGAAGCTGATGCATACAAGTAGCCTCAGGGCCCCCATTCTCCTCTTTGGGCAGGTTCCCCTGCCAGACTTCCATGGTGCACCATGGTCAGAAACTCCCATGATGTACCATCTGGAGGATGATAGGGTTATAAGGAATAGCAAGCATAGATTTGTCAAGAATAAATCACGCCAAACCAACCTAATTTTCTTCTGTGACAGGGTTGGCCTAATCGATGCGGGGAAGCAGTAGTTGTGATATATCTTGATTTTAGTAAGGCTTTTGGCACAGTCCCACAGGACATTCTCATAAGCAAACTAGGGAAGTGTGATCTAGAAGTTAATATAAGGTGAGTGCACAACTGGTTGAAAGACTATTCAAAAAGTAGTTATCAATGGATCTCTGTCAAACTGGAAGGGTGTGTTTAGTGGGGTCTTGCAGAGGTCAGTCTTGGGTCTGGAACTATTCAATATTTTCATTAATGACTTGGATAATGGAGTGGAGAGTGTGCTTGTAAAATCTGCAGATGACATTAAACTGGGAGGGGTTGCACGCATTCTGGAGGACATGATTAGAATTCATAACAACCTTGGCAAATTGGAGAACTGGTCTGAATTCAACAGGATGAAATTCAGTAAAGTGCAAAGTACTACATTTAAGAAGAAAAAATCAAATACACAACTACAAAATAGGGAAAAATTGGCTAGGCAGTGATTGATTCTCCCGCCACTTTGACAGAAAAGTGTTCAGCTAATACTGACTTAAGTTCTGGGTTTATTTGTTTTTATATCTTCTCATGTGGGAAACTAGTCCAATCCCGTATTTGCAAACGCAACTGCATGTCTTGCAAATGTAGTCATTGTTGAGGGGAGGCTTTGAGGAGTTGACCTTACGATGTGTTCTCTTCTCCTGCAAAGACCTCATGCACCACTCCTCAAAAGAGGACATGGCCTCATGGCACAGACCTCTTCATCTGGGTCTGTCCAGCGCAATGTGTTTCCAGGTTTTAATGTCTATCTTTCATGCTTTGAGGTTGGCCTTCAAGGTGTCTTTATATCTGAGGTTGACTTGACCTTTAGAGCAGGTTCCTGTGCTCAGATAGCTGCAGAACACTGCTTTTGGTATACAAGAAACCTCCATGCAGACTATGTGTCCAACCCAGTGAAGTTGAGCCCTGATGAGCATATTCTCAATACCAGGGATTTGGCATCTCTCAAAGACTTCAGTATTGGAGATCCTGTCCTGCCACTTGATGTTGCAGATGCATCTTAGGCCGCAAAGTTGGAAACTCTCCAGCTATTTGATGTGACATTGGTAGAGCGTCCACGTCTCACATGCCATGCAAGCTGGCCTTTGCCAGGTGCTGAATGATCTCATCAACCAACATAGCATTGCTGGAATGTATGCTACTCAGGTAGCAGAACTTGCTGACCGAGTTGAGGGACGTATTCTCAAATGTGACAACGGGAGCCTGGTGCTTGTGATGCGGGTGGTCTGGTGCTGGCTGGTACATGACCTCTGTCTTTTTCAGGCTGATTGTGAAACCAAAGCATTTTGTAGCATAGGTAAAGCAGTCCACAATAAACTGAATGTCCTTGAGCATGTGTGCAATGAGAACACAGCTGACAGCAAACAGGAGCTCTTTTAATAGCTCTTTGATTACCTTAATACAGACTCTGAGTCATTGTAGATAGAATAGACCCCCATCCAATCTAAACTGGATGTGTATGCCTCTATCAGAGTCCTGCAATGTGAACAAGAGCAAGACTGAGAAGACAATGGCAAAGAGGAGTAGAGCCATTATGCTTCCTTGTTTGGTGCAGTTGGTTACAGGGAAGGCTTCTGATGACTCCACTCCATCACCCTGGCCATCATTAAATGAGCAGATGACAGCAATCATCTTCTTTGGGGAACCAAATTTATGAAGGAGTTTCCATGGGCCCTCACAATTCACTGTATCGAAGGCCTTGGTCAGGTCAACAAACAAAATGTACAGGTCCTTGTTTTGTTCACCAGCCTTCTCTTGTATTTGTCAGGCTGCAGAAATCTCTATAGTGCCATGGCCAACATCAAAGCCACAGTGTGACTCTGATACATTTGGTGCACTAGGTGTAGGGTGACCAGATGTCCCAATTTCATAGGGACAGTCCCAATATTTGGGGCTTTTTCTTATATAGGCACCTATTACCCTCCACCCCATCCCAATTTTCACACTTTCTATCTGGTCACCCTAACTAGGTGAGAGACAAGCCTGTTGAGGACAAGCCATGCAAGGATGTTTCCTGCTATAGACAGCAGTGAGATTCCACAGTGGTTGTCACACCTATCTATGCTTCCCTTCCTCTTGTATAGATGGACTATGAAGGCATCTATATACTCCCGGGGCACGATACTGTGTTCCCATATAGTCTTGAAAAGACTGGTGAATTTCGTGACCAGGTGGGCACCTTCACATTTGTACACTTCAGGGGGAATGCCATCAGGGCTTGGAGAATTGCCTGTGGACAGCTGCTTGATGACTTCAGTAACCTCATCTATAGAAGGGTCCATGGACAGCTCCTTCAGGACAGGATACTGTTGGAGTGACTCGATGGCTTCGTTGAACATAATGGATTGACAGTTCAGGAGACTATCAAAGTGCTTTGCTCAGTGACAGAAAATATAACTTTTTCTCTGTGAGCAGCCAATTACAATCTGCTGTGAGGATAGGGACTGTACCACTGGATTTTGGGCCATACGCAGCATGGGGGGCCTTCATGCCATGCTTGTCAACCACTTTCTGCAGCCTTCTGCTCCTACCTGTGACTCTTCATTAGCCTTAATCGGGTTTGTAGTATATGTTTGGTCTGATATATCTGGCCTTCTTCATTATTGATTTCTTGTCTTACAAAGCCAAGAACCTTGGATGTTGCATTACTTGTGACATCTCTTAGCTTCTGCCAGGTTGCCTCAATATCTGTGGAGTTCTCTGGGACATCAGCTACCACAATCTCCAACTCTGTTCCAACTTTGTTTGTTTGCTGGGATCTTTCATGGCAGCCACATTGATTTTCTTGGATGGTCTGAGGAATCTTTGGAATGCTTTGGTGAGAAATGTAGCGATGTGATGCTTCTCGCACAAGCCAATGGTCTGACCAGCATTCAGCACTTCTCAAAGAGTGACTGATGTACACATATTTAATGTCTTTAGACCACACAATTACATAATCCAACAAGTGCCACTGTTTTGACCTCAGAGACATCCATCTTGTCTTATATTTGTTTGCCTGTTGGAAGACTGTGTTGGTAACAGTGAGATTGAACTTGGCATACTTGGAAGAAGAAGTTGGCCATTGGAATTTGACCTTCGAATGCCATGATGGTCTTGTGCTGTGCTCCATTTATCAGAGTCAACTCCCACACAAGCAGTAAAGTCTCCAAGCACAACAAGTTTGTCCTGGTGTGGCACCCCTCTGACGACCCTCCTGAGACTTTCATAAAATGCCTCCTTGATTTTGTCTGTATGAATCTTGTCAGCGTGTAGGCGCTGATGAATGGTGACATACTGGTCTCTGGGTAAGTTGATTCAGGGTACCATAAGTCAGTCGTCTCCCTTGGGGAGCGAGTCAAACTTTCAGGCAACATCAGACCATATGCCGAACCCTACTCCCAACTGTGTTGGCTCACCTTTGGCCTTGCCAATCCAGTAGTAGGTGTAGCCTACTTCCACGTCGTCAAAGTGGGACTCATCAGCAAGTCTAGGAACTAGTACTGCTGAAAATGATCTGGGAGTTATAAGTGGACCACAAACTGAATATGAGTCAACAATATGATGCAGCTGCAAAAAAGGCTAATATCATTCTGGGGTGTATTAACAGGAACGTTGTATGTAAGACAGGGAGGTAACTGTTCCACTCTATTCAACACTGATGAGGCCTCAGCTGTAGTACTGTGTCCAATTCTGGGGACCACACTTTAGGAAAGATGCAGACAAACTGGAAAGAGTCCAGAGGCAAGCAAGAAAAATGCTAAAAGGTTTAGAAAACCTGACCTATGAAGAAAGGTTAAAAAAAATGGGAATGTTTAGTCTTGAGAAAAGAAGACTGTGGAGGCACCTAATAATACTCTTCAGATATGTTCAGGGCTATAAAGAGGACAGTGATCAATTGTTCTCCATGTCCACTGAAGGTAGACAAGAAATAATGGGCTTAATCTGAAGCAAGGGAAATTTAAATTAGATATAAAGGAAAAACTTTCTAACTTCAAGGGTATTTAAGCTCTGGAATAGGCATCCAAAGGAGGCTGTGGAATCCTATCACTGAAGATTTTTAAAAACAGGCTGGACAAACACCTGTCAACAATAGTCTAGGTTTACTTGGTCCTGCCACATCACAGGGAGCTGGACTTGATGACTTATCGAGGTCCCTTCCAAACTATATTTTTATGATTCATTTGTCCTTAATAAGGCAAGAAAGGGTCCTGAATGGGCCAGTTGAAGCTGTTAGTGTTTTCCCTTCAGAGGGCTAATATGTTGTAGATCAGATTTGCTACATATTGTTGACCTCTACCCATTTATGTGTATCATTATAATAATACTTGATTGGTAGTCCATTGCTCACCTTGAGTCAACTCCAAGACAACCAGTGCAAGCAGCTGCAGCCATAGTTGGTACACAGCTAAAGCATGTAATAAATCTTAAAATCCCAGTTATTCCAGAAGGCTGCAAAATTACAAACAGGGTACTTATTCTCTAAAAAAAAAGAAGCCCAGGGCAATTCTTGGTATTACACACTGGTGAGCCTTACCTTGGTACTTGGAATCTAAGGATAAAATAGTCCAATACTTGGATAAACCTCACTTGATAAGATCAAACCAATACTGATTTTCAAAGACAAAATTATGCCTCTCTGACTTGATTCAAGTTAATAAAATAGTAACTACTGGAGACCTAGGGGATAAAATATACTCGGGTTTTCAAAAAGCTTTTACTAAGGGCTCTCATAAAAGATTTAGAGAAGATAAACAGATGACAGAGTAAAGGGCAAAGTATTATCATGGATTAAAAAGCTGGTTAGCGATAGGAAAGTCATACAGAATGGCTGCTTCTCACAATGGAGATGAATAGCTTTGCCTCCAGAGGTTGGTATTGAGGCTGGGGCTGTTTAAATATATTTGAAGGAGGATGTGAACAGCAAGATAGTGATGTTTTCTGATTTCACAAAGTTGTTTACATTAAATGGATTGTAGAAAATATAGAAGAAAGTGAGAAGTTCCATATGGAGATGTGTGGACAGGGCATTATGATGATACAAGAACTCCACTAGGAGTTTGTCCCTGTTACAGCCATCAGTGCCACCCATATAGCTCCACCCCTAGTGAAAACAAGATAAACTGCTATAAGCAATTTGCATCAATGCTGTTTATTTCTGATTGAAACTGGGCTAAAATGCACTGGTGCAAATCATAATTTATAGCAGTCTTCCCTGCTTACACTGGGATTTGCACTGGGGCAGCTACCTCAGTGGGTGGCCACTGATTGAATATTAAACCTTGCCTACACAGGATTTCAGCAATCTGAATATTGTGATACACTGTCTTGTATGGTATGTTTAAAAAAACTGCTTGCAGAGCTAAATAAGCAGAGTGAAAGATAAATTAGAAATGACAGGGAGGAAAAACGGGTTCTCGGAAATAAGATGGAGAATCACTGAGGCCGAGATACAAGAAGGCTGTTCTAGATGGCAGAAGCTGCAAACGAGGAGGCCCCTCCAGTTCTAACAGAACCTAGTGAGGTGGGACCGAGATTACCATGGCTAGATGAGCTGAAGTGTGTGGATGAGTAGACAAGAAGTGCTGAGGCCATCTGGAGCAAATCCATGGAGGAGTTTTTAGGAAACGGCAATTACTTACTAATCTTCAAATGAATGTGGGAGCCAGTTGAGCTGTCTGAGCATGGCAGTAATGGGGCTGTATTTCTCTGTAAACAGAGCCCTAGGCAGCTTCGTCACTCGTGGGCCCCCCATTTCCTGACAAAGCCCTGTCAGTGCAGTTGCCCTGGAGCGTTGCTTGGCGCCTTTGGCATCGCCCGCTGCAGCAACGCGCCAACCCCGAGCGCTCAGAAGTCAGGAGGAGAGCCCGGGAGGCAGCGCCAGCCCAGGTGGGAAAGGATGAGGAGGTTAATTGTGGGGTTTTGGAAGCCATGTAGGGTTGTTTATTTTCTTCTGGGTGCTGAGCCCTTGGCCGGAGGGCTAGAAGCCAGCTCTGGGCTTCTCCTCTGCCGGGGCCCCAGCCGCTGGCTTGACACCTCGCCCACGGGGGCCAGGCTCGTGGCTAGGCGGGGATCCTGCGCGTGAGGGAACAGCGGGGCAGCCGGTCCCCGCCCTTGAGGCCCCTCTGGGCACCGACGGGGGCAAGACGAGGGGCCCGGGAGCGGCGTCCCCTCCTCCGCGGCCCGGCCTGGGGGACCTGCCAGCAGCCACCGTCCCCCTCAGAGGGGTTAGTGCGAAGGGAGCCGCTTCCCCTGCCCGCCCCCGGGGGCGGAGCCGGCCGCGAGTGAAGGCCTGGCGACCCCGCTTTTCCAGGCCGCGTTGCTAGGCGGACTCGCGCCGGGCCGCTCGGCCTGCTGCTGCCCCGCGGGAGAGACTCCGCCCCCCGGCACCAGGTAGGGCTGGGCCGGCGCCGTCCCCGCAGCCGCCAGCGGTGCCCGGCGTGGGCAGAGCCCCCCACTGCGCGCGCAACAGGGCCGGAGCCCGCCCCGCGCCGGGTGCCCGCACCCTGAGGGGTTACAGCCCGGGGCGCCGGGTGCCCGCACCCTGAGGGGTTACAGCCCGGGGTGCTGGGTGCCCCCTTCCTTATAGCCTGGGGTGCTGGGTGCCCCCTTCCTTATAGCCTGGGGTGCTGGAGGGTGCCTCAACCGTATCTAGTTAGCTTCTCCTACAGCTTGGGGGTGCTGGGTGGCACTCTGTCCCTTTGATGTTCCTAGCATTATTATGGCTTTGTTGCCTCAGTGCTAGTCAGGTGGGGTGCTGGGTAGCCCCCTCTGAAGCAGTAGTCCCCTTCTCCTGCTGTGGTTAGCCTTTGATGCTGGATGTTGCTGCTGTGACATTGTGTATCCCCTGAACTTGGGTCATTTATCACCCTCAAACTCATGATGGGTAACCACAGGGTGAGGACAAACCCCCATTGAACCTTCTCAACAAGCAGTTTCTGCTTATCTTTTAAAGGGAGTAAAAATATGAACAAACATTTCTGGCTTCTGGTAAACTGCTAATATGAGTCTCTGTCCTAAAGTTTCCTATATTGTTAGAGAAAGGAATGCCAGGAAAATTCACCCCTGCTAGACAATATCATCAAGAATCTCCCAGCTCCAGGTAATATTCCCCCTTTCTCTTTCTTCATAGTTTATGTGGTTTTCATGATCACTTGCTAAATATGACCTTGATCCTCTGAGCAGCCACATGGGCAGACTCTTATTGACTTCAAAGAGGTTTCATATGTGCATGTATTGAGCAGTTTGCAGCATTCGGACCTTAATGATGGCATGAGATTTAGCTCTATCTGTAGCTTCAGGACATCTGTATGGCTTACCTAGATTTTCCCCAACAATTTCAAAAATCACTTAATCGAGTCCAACAGCGTTATTTTGTGTCCCCTTTGTCATCCCTCCCTGCATCTGGCCTATGCACTCTTTCAGTTTGTAAATAATAATTGTTCTTCAGGCGTGTGCTGCATTGATTCGCAGTGGTGCTAAATGTGGGGCGATTTAACACAGGAGTTAAAAAAGAGAGATTTGAAATACCACATAAATATGCATGAAATTAGTACTCCTCATTCTTTTTGCTGATACAGACTAACACGGCTACCACTCTGAAAACTTCATCCTCAGAGTAGGATACAGTACTGTTTTAAAGATCTGAAATTCCCAATTATCCAAAACAGGTTTACATCCCCCAGTACTTATTACATAAGAGCGGACATACTGGGTCAGACCAAAGATCCATCTAGCCCCCTATCCTGTCGTCCGACAGCAGCCAATGCCAGGTGCCCTAGGGAATCAACAGAACAGGTAATCATCAAGTGATCCATCCCATTGCCCATTTCCCATGCTGCCAATCCTGTGGAGATTGATGACTTGTATCTACAGAATGCATAGTAAGTCTACCCAAACTGCCCTGCCACTGTACCTCAACACGGATGAGGGACAACCTCAAATGAGAGGGTAACTGTCTCCATGATTGTAAAGTTCCTGGCCTCTTTGAGTTAATCCCTGGCCCCTCTCTCCAGGTTTTTTTAGTCACTGGCAACAGCTGTAGTGATGGTCTCGCTGTGACATGGACACCTGTCCACAAGGAACTAGACTGAGGCCACCAAGCTCATTTCACATAGGTCATCAAATAGCCATTAGATCATGAGGGTCAAACTTTATTTGGAGGAGGCCTGTTCCATGTTTAATTATGGATTTTGGGCCAGGATAAAAATTTAAAACTTCATACTCTCCTCAATCTATGGCAGATCGCGGCCTAATGTCAGCAGGAGGTTGTACAAAGATCAAGTGTAGAATATAGCCTTCATGTAGTAATTAAATTCAATTTATTATGTATTCAGTACCTTATTGTCGTATTCAGTGTGACTCCATGAGAAAATCCTTGAGACACCTCTGAATTAGGGGGATCTTTCAGTCACTACTGAGCTGTTCTGAATTTGAATCAATGAAATATTAGTGCTTTTACTATTCTCGTATCATTATTACCTCTCTTACTCCACAAACTTATCCCTTGTGCCTGAGACATAGCTTGTCCATATTCAATTTATATTCCTACTTGGTTTTATAAAACTCTTCAATACGTTTAGACAGTCAAATCATTAGAGAAGCTAACTGACATAATCTATTTTCAATATATTTTGCCTCATGTTATTGTTCTTGGATTTCAATGTAAATCCAAATAAAAATGGTCACTGTCTTAAATATTCCTAGCACCATACGTAAACCTAGATTCATTTTCTTAGTTCAGTAATAATAGTGCAGGGAAACATGGAGTAAATAGCACAGTGGACTAATCCATAAATCTTTCACCTTTGGCAATCTTGAGTCAAATTCTGATTTAGTGTCTAGTGAAAAGAATTTGGGAATCTTATTGTTGTCCCTAAAACATTGATTCTCCTAGCAAAACTAACCATTGCTACACAGTTGATAGTCTGTGCTCAGAGAGGATGAGGACTGGAATATCAGGAATTTTGCAGGGCAATTGTCAGAGTTGCAGGACTCTGTGTGTAGTCTCTCCATATTATGTGCAGATTTTCACTAATTTATTCTAATAAGCACTGACATCTCCACAATTTTTAAACACTTAGCATTTACGTACTGTAGTGCGTCACATATTCAGATCCTTGTCTAGATATTAACTGAATAAGCACCTTTAAAGAGTTTGAGTAGTGATACAATTTTAAAAAAACCAATTTACAAGCAAAGAAAATATGATTCAGGCAAATCTCTCATTACAGGTAATAGAAAATTTACCTGGTTTAAAAAACTAGGATTTGCCCCATATAAGAACAGTATAAGCTTTTCTTTAGCAGGATCAATCTGTAAAATGTTTCCTCAAAGCAATCTAGTTTAATTTCATATAGACAGTTAAAACAGAGCAGGGCTTCCGTATAGTTAGTATGTTATCACACTAGTAACTTTGGACCAGTTTCTGATACTCTTATTCATGTTGAAAAGCACCTTACTCCAAAAGTAGGCCCACTGAAGTCATGAGTAAGATGTTACCCAACATGAGTAAAGGTACCTGAAGCTAGCCCTCTAAAATTATTAGTAATTATAATTTGTAAAAATTTAGTTTCTTTCAGATGAAACTTCACATCAAAGTTTAAATGTGTTCCTTCAGGTATTGATTTTACTTTTCTACTAACAGGCAGTGGAAATCTTAGAAATGGAGAACAAAGGTAAACATTGGGTGGAGAAGTTGTTTTCTCCTCATTTTAGTGCACAATATTTTTTTAGTCAAGCCTATCAGCCTGAATCTCTGATGTTTGAAAAATTGGCTTTAGCAAGAGCAAAGAGAGTGGAAGAAATCTACAATAGAGCAATTAAAAAATATCAAGAAGAAAAAAGGCTCAAAAGGAAAGAATGTTTTTCCAAACTCATTGTACAAGAATATGAACCAAACATAGTAAGTGCAAAGATAAACATTTCAAAGAAGGAAACAGAAGGGGATGCTGCCTGCTGTGGAGCTGGTAATTTAGATGTTGGGACTGAAGAAAGCTTAAAGAAAACAGAGGGTCATTGTATCTGGAATGCAAAGGAATTAGCAGATTTGCGACAAGAAATGCACAAGAACCATGTGGAAGGAGTTTCTCTGAAACTTCAGCTGTCCACCTTGAATGCACAGTTAGTGGAATTGAAAGCTAAATGCAAAAAAATACAAGTGGACTTTGAAAATGCTGAACAAGAACTTCTAAACTCCAAAAAAGAGGTTCGCTGCAAAAATACCCAATTACAGCAGATTCAAAAGGACAGCTTAAAAAAAGATTTTGAGCTTCAAGCCTTAAAACAACATTTACATGAAAAATCAGCAAACATAAGAAGCTTAAATGAAGAGCTGCTTCAGGCAAGAAAAGAAATTCAGAGTTTGGATCTAAAGAACAAGGATTTACAACAAGAAGTTAAGAAGTTAAAACGGCAACATGATCTTGGAAATAAGGCCTCCATAGAAAAGGTGAAACTGCATTATGATTTCAAAATAAGAAACATACAAAAAGAACTGGAGGCTGTTAAAAGTGAGCTGAGTGATGAAAAGCTTTTGCATGCTAAGACTGTTAAGGCTTTAGAAATACTTAGGAAACATTTTTCAGCCCAACCATTATCTAATAAATTTGACAACCTGAGAGTAGATTTTCTTTAAAATAAAACAAGGAGAGAGAATCCTTGCTAGTTGTAGTCAAAAAGCCCTAGTAACTATATTTGCAGTTTTACTTGACTTTCTACTTTTCAAACTCTTGCTTTAATGTTGAACTTTTATTTTCAAGTTTTAAGGCAGTCAAGTGTGACACTAAAACACTATCTAGTTTTAAAATAGCTTTGTTCAGAGTTTTGTTTGAGTGAAATTGTACCTTGATTCTTTGACAAGAGCATCCCTGTGAGTCTTCATGCCACTGACATCCATTACACCCTTCTTGCAGTAATATGCATCTCCTTTTCCCCGGAGAACTGCTTTGTAGAGAGGAAACACTAGTTTGTATTGAGATAAATCATGGCTTTGATACTTAATTTGAATGCCGGGTTCTATATCCCTCACTCTTTAGATGTATGAACTGACAAATGCTGAATAAACAAATTCTGACATGTTCCAGTCATCTTAAATGCTAAGAGAAATACCTTAATATAATAGTCCTGACTTGTAGCTCTGATTTTCTTTCCGTTTGGTCAGCTTGTGATCATGTCTGAACGGGTATCCATTGCCACAGTATCAATCCTTTAGACAATACCACATGCAGGTCCTTTGATTACCCAGCAGGGTGTACTGTCTACACAGCTCTGAAGCATAATTCCACTAAAACCTTTAAAATCTGCTGTACCCAGATTTTACTTTCTTACAGTTTGCTAAAAATCATGTTGCTGTTACTAGGGCATCCGGTTTGCAGTTTATATTGTTGCTCATAACTGCTGTAACAAAGTTTTTTCTCTTTAAAATCTCTTGGAAATTCATGTTAAAATTGTGTGTTGATTTTTGGAGAACATTATAAATCTATACCTTAATTTGAAATAATATTACTACTAAATGTTTAATTATTAAATAGTGCACCTGCATGTGAGAGGAGCTAGTGAATTTTTTCTAAACAGTCTGTGTGTTATAACTATGGTCTTTCTCTACTGAGAGTATGAATATGAATGATTTATTTAATAAAGTATCTTGATTATTGATGTGTACGGTATACACAGTCACTTAAAATCTCATTTTAATTTTGGCTCAAAAGGATAACTCTCAAAAGCTGAAAAAACTAAATTCCAGAAACTATCCTGAGAGCGGAAGTGTAGAAATCTAGAATGGTATAGGATAATTCCTATAGTTTCTTTCCTCTTCATTATAACATTTTCTTGAATTTTAATTGGGTAAATAAATGAATCATGCAGTTCTGTTCACTCCTAATGATGAAATGACTATTAACTAATCGTTGCCTTATGAAAAAAGAAAAGGAGTACTTGTGGCACCTTAGAGACTGACAAATTTATTTGAGCATAAGCTTTCGTGGTCTACAGCCTACTTCATCGGGTGCATAGAATGGAACATATAGTAAAAAGATATATGTACATACAGAAAACATGAAAAGGTGGATGTTGCCATACCAACTCTCAGCCCTGGTCTACACTAGGACTTCAGGTTGATTTTAGCAGCGTTAAATCGATGTAAACCTGCACCCGTCCACACGATGAAGCCCTTTATTTCGACTTAAAGGGCTCTTAAAATTGATTTCCTTACTCCACCCCTGACAAGTGGATTAGCGCTTAAATCGGCCTTGCCGGGTCGAATTTGGGGTACTGTGGACACAATTCGACGGTATTGGCCTCCGGGAGTTATCCCAGAGTGCTCCATTGTGACTGCTCTGGACAGCAGTCTCAACTCAGATGCACGATTGTTTGCTGTTGCTCTGACGCAGGGAGGGGTGACTGACAACACGGCTCAGAGAGTTGGCTTACAGGGAGTTAAATCAACAAAGGGGGTGGCTTTACATCAAGGAGTATTTCAGGCAGGACTTCACGGAGGGTTCCAATAAGAAATGGTGCACCTAAGTTATTGTTCTCCTTGTTCCAATAAGGTTAGTCTGGCCTCTGATTGATACATGGCTAGATTTACCTCGCTGCACCTTCTCTGTGAGTGACTGCAGTGTGACCTAGAGGAATGAGTCCCCTAGATGGGGGGGGGGGGTTTGCAAATGAGTACAAAACAAATCTGGTCTATTTCTTGTTTTGATACACTCCATCTATCTTTTACATCTTTGGCTGGCAGCAGACGGTGCAAAAGGACTGCATGCCATCCATATCTCATGGCTGCTCGGCAGAAGATGGTACAATAGGACAGCTAGCCAACCTCATCTCTTGCCTGCCCGGCAGAAGATGATGCAATAGGACTGCTAGCAATCCGTATCACCTGCCTGCTCACCATAAGATGGTTCAATAGGACTGACTGCAGGACTAAAGAGAATGACCTGATCAAGTCACTCCAAATTTAGTCCCTGCGCCCATGTCTGCCCAGGCGCTCCTGATCGACCTCACACAGGCGACCAGGAGCACCTCGGACATGACGATGACGGCTACCAGTCCTATTGCACCATCTGCTGCCACAAGGCAATAGGTTGCAGCTGCTGTGTAGCAATGCAGTACCACGTCTGCCAGCACCCAGGAGACATACGGTGACAGTGAGCTGAGCGGGCTCCATGCTTGCCGTGGTATGGCGTCTGCACAGGTAGACCTTGAGCGGATCACTGCGGACTACGTGGCTCTGGGAAGAAGGATAAAGGAGTTGGAGGCGCAAGTGGTGTTCTCGTCCATCCTCCCCGTGGAAGGAAAAGGCCTGGGTAGGGACCGTCGAATCGTGGAAGTCAACGAATGGCTACGCAGGTGGTGTCGGAGAGAAGGCTTTGGATTCTTTGACCATGGGATGGTGTTCCATGAAGGAGGAGTGCTGGGCAGAGACGGGCTCCATCTTACGAAGAGAGGGAAGAGCATCTTTGCCAGCAGGCTGGCTAACCTAGTGAGGAGGGCTTTAAACTAGGTTCACCGGGGGAAGGAGACCAAAGCCCTGAGGTAAGTGGGAAAGCGGGATACCGGGAGGAAGCACAGGCAGGAATGTCTGTGAGGGGAGGGCTCCTGCCTCATACTGGGAATGAGGGGCGATCAACAGGTTATCTCAAGTGCTTATATACAAATGCACAAAGCCTTGGAAACAAGCAGGGAGAACTGGAGGTCCTGGTGATGTCAAGGAACTATGACGTGATTGGAATAACAGAGACTTGGTGGGATAACTCACATGACTGGAGTACAGTCATGGATGGTTATAAACTGTTCAGGAAGGACAGGCAGGGCAGAAGAGGTGGGGGAGTAGCACTGTATGTAAGGGAGCAGTATGACTGCTCAGAGCTCCGGTACGAAACTGTGGAAAAACCTGAGTGTCTCTGGATTAAGTTTAGAAGTGTGTGCAACAAGAGTGATGTAGTGGTGGGAGTCTGCTATAGACCACCGGACCAGGGGGATGAGGTGGATGAGGCTTTCTTCCGGCAACTCACGGAAGCTACTAGATCGCATGCCCTGATTCTCATGGGTGACTTTAATTTTCCTGATATCTGCTGGGAGAGCAATACAGCGGTGCATAGACAATCCAGGAAGTTTTTGGAAAGCGTAGGGGACAATTTCCTGGCGCAAGTGCTAGGGGAGCCAACTAGGGGGGCGCTTTTCTTGACCTGCTGCTCACAAACCGGGTAGAATTAGTGGGGGAAGCAAAAGTGGATGGGAATCTGGGAGGCAGTGACCATGAGTTGGTTGAGTTCAGGATCCTGACGCAGGGAAGAAAGGTAAGCAGCAGGATACGGACCCTGGACTTCAGGAAAGCAGACTTCGACTCCCTCAGGGAACAGATGGCCAGGATCCCCTGGGGGACTAACATGAAAGGGAAGGGAGTCCAGGAGAGCTGGCTGTATTTCAAGGAATCCCTGTTGAGGTTACAGGGACAAACCATCCCGATGAGTCGAAAGAATAGTAAACATGGCAGGCGACCAGCTTGGCTTAATGGTGAAATCCTAGCGGATCTTAAACATAAAAAAGAAGCTTACAAGAAGTGGAAGGTTGGACATATGACCAGGGAAGAGTATAAAAATATTGCTCGGGCATGTAGGAAAGATATCAGGAGGGCCAAATCGCACCTGGAGCTGCAGCTAGCAAGAGATGTCAAGAGTAACAAGAAGGGTTTCTTCAGGTATGTTGGCAACAAGAAGAAAGCCAAGGAAAGTGTGGGCCCCTTACTGAATGAGGGAGGCAACCTAGTGACAGAGGATGTGGAAAAAGCTAATGTACTCAATGCTTTTTTTGCCTCTGTTTTCACTAACAAGGTCAGCTCCCAGACTGCTGCTCTGGGCATCACAAAATGGGGAAGAGATGGCCAGCCCTCTGTGGAGATAGAGGTGGTTAGGGACTATTTAGAAAAGCTGGACGTGCACAAGTCCATGGGGCCGGACGAGTTGCATCCGAGAGTGCTGAAGGAATTGGCGGCTGTGATTGCAGAGCCCTTGGCCATTATCTTTGAAAACTCGTGGCGAACTGGGGAAGTCCCGGATGATTGGAAAAAGGCTAATGTAGTGCCAATCTTTAAAAAAGGGAAGAAGGAGGATCCTGGGAACTACAGGCCAGTCAGCCTCACCTCAGTCCCTGGAAAAATCATGGAGCAGGTCCTCAAAGAATCAATCCTGAAGCACTTACATGAGAGGAAAGTGATCAGGAACAGTCAGCATGGATTCACCAAGGGAAGGTCATGCCTGACTAATCTAATCGCCTTTTATGATGAGATTACTGGTTCTGTGGATGAAGGGAAAGCAGTGGATGTATTGTTTCTTGACTTTAGCAAAGCTTTTGACACGGTCTCCCACAGTATTCTTGTCAGCAAGTTAAGGAAGTATGGGCTGGATGAATGCACTATAAGGTGGGTAGAAAGCTGGCTAGATTGTCGGGCTCAACGGGTAGTGATCAATGGCTCCATGTCTAGTTGGCAGCCGGTGTCAAGTGGAGTGCCCCAGGGGTCGGTCCTGGGGCCGGTTTTGTTCAATATCTTCATAAATGATCTGGAGGATGGTGTGGATTGCACTCTCAGCAAATTTGCGGATGATACTAAAGTGGGAGGAGTGGTAGATACGCTGGAGGGGAGGGATAGGATACAGAAGGACCTAGACAAATTGGAGGATTGGGCCAAAAGAAATCTGATGAGGTTCAATAAGGATAAGTGCAGGGTCCTACGCTTAGGATGCAAGAATCCAATGCACCGCTACAGACTAGGGACCGAATGGCTAGGCAGCAGTTCTGCGGAAAAGGACCTAGGGGTGACAGTGGACGAGAAGCTGGATATGAGTCAGCAGTGTGCCCTTGTTGCCAAGAAGGGCAATGGCATTTTGGGATGTATAAGTAGGGGCATAGCGAGCAGATCGAGGGACGTGATCGTTCCCCTCTATTCGACACTGGTGAGGCCTCATCTGGAGTACTGTGTCCAGTTTTGGGCCCCACACTACAAGAAGGATGTGGATAAATTGGAGGGAGTCCAGCGAAGGGCAACAAAAATGATTAGGGGTCTAGAGCACATGACTTATGAGGAGAGGCTGAGGGAGCTGGGATTGTTTAGTCTGCAGAAGAGAAGAATGAGGGGGGATTTGATAGCTGCTTTCAACTACCTGAAAGGGGGTTCCAAAGAGGATGGCTCTAGACTGTTCTCAATGGTAGCAGATGACAGAACGAGGAGTAATGGTCTCAAGTTGCAATGGGGGAGGTTTAGATTGGATATTAGGAAAACCTTTTTCACTAAGAGGGTGGTGAAACACTGGAATGCGTTACCTAGGGAGGTGGTAGAATCTCCTTCCTTAGAGGTTTTTAAGGTCAGGCTTGACAAAGCCCTGGCTGGGATGATTTAACTGGGAATTGGTCCTGCTTCGAGCAGGGGTTGGACTAGATGACCTTCTGGGGTCCCTTCCAACCCTGATATTCTATGATTCTAACTCAAGAAAAAAGGCGCGAAACGATTGTCTGCCCTTGCTTTCACGGAGGGAGGGAGGGAATGGGGGCCTGACGATATGTACCCAGAACCACCCGCGACAATGTTTTAGCCCCATCAGGCATTGGGATCTCAACCCAGAATTCCAATGGGCAGCGGAGACTGCGGGAACTGTGGGATAGCTACCCACAGTGCAACACTCCGGAAGTTGACTCTAGCCTCGGTACTGTGGAAGCACTCCACCGAGTTAATGCACTTAATGCACTTGGAGCATTTTCTGTGGGGACACACACACTCAAATATATAAAACCAATTTCTAAAAAACCAACTTCTATAAATTCAACCTAATTTCATAGTGTAGACATACCCTTAGAGGCTCTTAGAGTTGGTATGGCAACTTCCACCTTTTCATGTTTTCTGTATGTACATATATCTTCTTACTATATGTTCCATTCTATGCATCCAATGAAGTGGGCTGTAGCCCACGAAAGCTTATGCTCAAATAAATTGGTTAGTCTCTAAGGTGCCACAAGTACTCCTGTTCTTTTTGCGGATACAGACTAACACGGCTGCTACTCTGAAACCTGTTGCCTTATGTGTTTTTAAAATGTCAAATATTGGGGTACTGCTACATCTAAAATCTAATTTATTGTAGCATTTTACCTGTTTTGGCTAGGAGTTTCTATAAATCTAATCACCTAAATATGATTTACTCTCCCTGAAAAGTCTCATGCTTTGTCTGGTTATAAATGTAACTTACATCAGTCAAGCAAGTGGTATGTAATTTTAACTGAGCTTATTTAAACCTTCAACCAAACAATAAGTATTACTTGTTTATATGTTATAACACGCAAAAAGTTAGAACATAAGAACAGCCATACTGGGTCTGACCAAAGGTCCTTCTAGCCCAGTATTCTGAGTGACCAATGCCAGGTGCCCCAAAGAACAGAACAGGTAATCATCAAGTGATACATCCCCTGTTGCCCATTCCCAGCTTCTGGCAAACAGAGGCTAGGGACACCATACTGGTCCATCCTGGCTAATAGCCACTGATGGACCTATCCTTCATAAACTTATCTAGTTCTTTTTTGAACGCTGTTATAGTCTTGGTCTTCACAGTAACCTCTGGCAAGGAGTTCCACAGGTTGACTGCATTGTGTGAAAAAATACTTTCTTTAACTCTACCCATTTGTTTCTCAAGTGTATCTGCATCCCAAAATATTTTGCTGCAATATATAATAATACACACTATAATAAAGTGTGAAGTACTTTATATTGTGTATCTCCAACACTTATTCTTTTGTAATAAGTAGGTTTGTTTCCTTGTAGGGAATGGGCTTGTTTCATAGAATATCAGGGTTGGAAGGGACCTCAGGAGGTCATCTAGTCCAGCCCCCTGCTCAAAGCAGGACCAATCCCTAGTTTTTGCCCCAGATCCCAAATGGCCCCCTCAAGGATTGAACTCACAACCCTGGGTTTAGCAGGCCAATGCTCAAACCACTGAGCTATCTCTCCCCCCTCCCAGTTCTGCTGGGACTGCAGAATTCTTGCCATTTTCTGTGTCCTATCATCGGTAGAGCCAAACTTCAAAGGGGAGGACTCAGAAGCTGATTGACAGAAAGACTGCTTCTAATCTGCTGCAGAGATAAGCACTAAAACTAAGTTTCGTTTACACAATTCATATTGGGCTTCTGTTCAGTGGTTTATATTTATATGGGGGATACATTTAAATATAACCCATTTCAAAGGTATTGGCCAGGTTTTGCCTGTCCCTCAGATCTAAGAGTGAGTGCATTTTCACTAAGGAATTTAATGGAAATTAAATCTCTGTTGGAGTGGTCCATTCAACTCCCAAAGTTTCAACACAGTTTTGTACCTTGGATGAATGCTCTACTGAATAGCTTAGAGGGGGTGCAGAAAGCCACCTTAAACTAGGGAATGTTTCTGCTAATTGACTTAAGTACTAGTATAACTAGTTTAAAATAAATAAAATTGTAAAAATATAGTCGCAACCCATCCTAAGGGTAGAGGCTATGTCTTTGTTAATGGGGGTCTGAGTGGTTTTCCCAAACTTCCAAAGCAGGCTGGGAAGAACCCTTTTATCCAGCGGATTGAGAGAATCAAAAACCTGGTCCAGGAAAGTGACATTTAATCATGTAGATTCAAATATTCTGCCTGATGGCTGTCCTGAATAGTCAAGTTTGGAGATGGTTGCTGTCTAGGAAGTGGGAGGGAGAGTGCGGAGTGAATATGGATGTGTTCCATGGGCCTTTGTACTCTGTCCCACATGTAAGCCCTGTCCCCTGTGTGTTGCTGTGCAGCAAGCTTGCACGGAGCTGGGTGCTGCTTCATCCAGTCTCCAGCCCTCATTTTGTGCACCAAAACTGCACCTGTTCCAGTCCAAAAGGATCCTTTTTATTGTCTCTCTCCTTCCTTTCCTACTCCCTACCAGGCAAGCTCTTGAAGTGCACTTAAATTTGGGTACATTAATTTAGCAGCATATCCAACTTGAGGCCAAAAATGAAAATTAGCCTTCTACCTTGTAAACACCACTGAACAGCAGAACTCGCTGACTCTGCCTCTTATCTTCCAGCTGTACAAAAGTTATTTTCTGATCCTTTTTGGCCAGAGTGCTCCATGCCGCACTTTGGGAAGAGTGTTAAGTGTGAATGTGTTTTATGAGGGACAGTAAGGATCCCAATTTGCTTGCATGGTTTAAAGGACATGGGAGGCCAGTTTTAATTTTGAGTCCCAGATCAAAAGTGCCTAGTATGTACTCTGTGCAGGATTTTTAAGGATAAGTTTCATGTCCCTCCAGCAAGCTTGTCCTTGAGGGAGGGGCATGAAACATGCATATAATCCAACTTAATTAAAAAGGAAGTAGATCAATTTGTAGCACTGTGCTATTTTGTTCATGGACTGGGTGTCTTAGCAAACCAGTCTTGATAAAGTAGCCAGGATGAACACATATTTAACATAAGTTACAGTATTGCTTTCCCTATATTTGAGGGAAGGAGAGTGTGATGGGGCATCTGCCCCACACTGCCCAGTAAGGGGTTAATAGAGCCAATAGGAGAGGGGCTCTGAGGAGTGGCCAGTCAGCCCAGCAGGCCAATATAAAAAGAGCCTCAGGGTAAAGCAGGCTTAGTAGCTGCTTGGAACTTGAGGAGGGAGGATTGTCTCTGGAGTAAGCTGTAACCCTGTAGCATCTTGGACAGGCAGGAACCCGGGGAGAAGAGTAGGTGCTCCGGACGGGCTGCTGAGACTGAGAAGGGTGCTGTGGCCACAGGGAAGTGGCCCAGGGAAATGCAGTGATAGTAGAAGCAAAGGAATGCAGTAAGTGACTGTGATTTGGAGGGTACCTGGTCTGGGAGCCTGGGTCCCCCCCACTCACCACTGGGGAAGTGGCAGGACAATCAACTACAGTTGCTACTGGGGAAGTGGCTGGACTAGGAGCTAAACTCCCCTGGTCAGGGGAACATTGATAGGGACATGGCCGAGGGCTGTGTCACGAAGAGGATGCTGCGGTTCCAAATGCTGTAAGAGGGGCTGCAGGCAGACTGCAGAGAAGGAGTGATGGTGTGCAGACTGCAGATGTGGGTGTCAACCTTGAGCTAATCCCCAAAGTGAACAAGAGGAGGTGCCAGGCTGATGGTGATTGATGTGCCCCATGACGGAGGGTAAATATTTTAATGCAAAATGCCCCATGTTTTGCTTAGCCTAATAAGCTGAAGTCTTCTTGTGGCCCTGTCTGAGTCTGCAGGTCTCAGAGGAGCAGCTCCTCTGCTGAAGTCAGCAGGGCTGTGACAGTTTATAACAGCTGAAGATCTGCCCTCCACTCTTTAAACCACTATCAATCCTTGATTAGTATTGGATTAACAATTGAAAAATTAATGTTAACATTTATTCAAAATGCTTCACTTTTGAAAACCTCCTTTATAGTCTTCCTATACAGGCCTTTAGTATGCTAAACTTCCTTACAGGCCTCAGGCTAGAGTATATTGAGCTTGAATATTGTCAGAGTCCCAAATGCCATATTTTAGCATGATTGTTATTGCTAGAAGTAGGCTTATAAATGTCACTTGTAATTGGTACATTGTTTTTCCACATCTATTTCACAGTTTATTTGCATTGAGTGGGTTTTTAAAAAAAAATCTTTTAACTTTTGTCTAGTGGGCTTCCTAAACTATAGTGTTCTTATAGTATGTTGGAGACCTCATTGAATTATTTGACGTGACGTATATGATACTGCGTGTGAATATCAGTGAGCTTTAGCCCAAAGACTGTTATTTTGCTGTTTATGGACTTTTGTCAGAGATGACTGAAATCACTTTAGCTGCACCTTTTATCAAAGGGCTGGCTGCTTGCCGGACAGTAGTTCGTGATGATATCCACTTCTGAATCTTTCTACATGAACAGAAGACTGAAGGCTGCCCCTTATTTTAGTTTTTGGCCGTTCTGCTTAAGTGCCCTTTAAAGTGGGGAAACATTTCAGGCAAAGATTGGAAACAACAGTTCCGTCAGCATTGTATTTCACAGTAAATCGTAAAGGTATACAATAGTATTGGTACAACACATTAGAAAGTCCAGTGCTACAGTTACGAAAACCAAACATTTTACATGCTACTTACAGAAGTAAAGACCTGTGTCAGAAAGTGTTTAAAATGTTATGACCATACTCCATGACATTAAGGTGAATAAATAAAGGTATAATACATTCTGTCTAGGTTTAGCATAAATAAAAGGAAAAGGTACAGTGAGGTTAAAAACACAGCTCAACAATAGTCTGATTCTCCAAGAGGATCCAGCGTTGCTGAATTACGTAGCTGCTGAATATTAAATGGCTTTAGAACTCTAATCCTCAGTGATACACTTCACACTCATACAGCACTTGCACCAATCAAGGCACTTCTGAAGCACCTACCATTGTCCAATCCAGGGGACATATCTGCAGCTGGAGGTATGACAGTTTATACTAACTGAAGATCTAGGTGGTAGCGGAGGACAATATTACAGAACTAGATCCTCAACTGCTGTCAAATGCAGTAACTGCACTGAAGTCAATGGGTCTACAGCAGCTGAGAATCTGGCCCAATGAATTTTGCCTCAGAGCATTCCTATAAAGTAAGTATTACACCAGTACCAGAAGTGGGAACATTGAGGCACAGAATTTAAGAGACCTGCCCAAGGACACTTGACAAGTCTATGGGAAAGCCTAGAAAAGAAATGGGACTCCATTGCTCTACCTGCTGGACATGGCCCTTTTGTGTGGGTGAAGGTTCTAGTCCCATACTAGTATACAGTAACTCTTAGGATTAATGCAAGAGTTGGGACATGTGGGAGCAGATCTTCAACTGGGGAAAGTGATCATAGGCTGGAGCTATGATCATTTACATGAACTGAGGATCCGCCCTCTGGATTCTAGTCCCAGATCTGTGACCTTGAGCAAGGTGCTTAGACCAAAAGTTTCAGAGGTGTCCACTAACTTTTGGATGGTTAACTTGAGGCACTTTGGGTCTGATTTTAATTTTTTACATCAGTGCTGCTGTCATAATAGTCTGTCTTTATTGTCCTCACTGTAAGGTATGTATTTTAATAATTTTCTTAGTACTTTTAAACACAGGGCCCTGTACATGCCACAAATTCACAGTGGTAGAATCCATCCCTTGCTGCAGATATAGTCTCCAGAATCTAAGCTTTAATTAAATAATTTCCCCAGCCCTTATGTTTGTGAAAATAATCCTAACAATATGTACCACCCATAAAATGATGCAATGATGTCCTTTTGAGGCTATAGATAGCTTGAAACAGTAACTCTGAGAAGTAAGAACCACCAATTAATTTCATTGGATTGATAACTCTTAAACCTAAAGATATTTACAATATTGTTGTTTAAATTAGTTCATTGCTGATCATTTTATAAATGAGTTCAGGATTTGGGAGGGGGCTCTGGGCTGGGGTGGGGGAGTGGGGTGGCGTGGGGCTGGGTATGAGGAATTTGGGGTGTAGGAGGGAGCTCTAGGCTGGGACCGAGGGGTTCAGAGGGCAGGAGGGGTGCAGGCTCTGGCTGGGGGTGTGGGCTCTGGGCTGGGGTGCAGGAGGGTGCTCTGGGCTGGGATCAAGGGGCTTGGAGGGCAGGAGGGGGATCAGGGCTGCAGCAGGGAGTTGAGGTGTGGGGAGAGGCTCAGGGGTACAGGCTGTGGGCGGCGCTTACCTCAAGCAGCTCCCGGAAGCAGTGGCATGTCCCTTCTCCAGCTCCTATGTGGAGGCATGGCCAGGTGGTTCTGCGCGCTGCACCACCTACAGGCACCGCCCCTGCAGCTCCCAGTGGAGCGCCGGAGGGGACCACTGGAGCGCACAGGAGCCAGAGGGAGACCATGCCGCAACTTCTGGGAGCCGTGTGGAGCGGCCCCCGACCCTGCTCTCCGGCTGGAGCGCTGGAGGGGGGCCATGCCACAGCTTCCAGGAGTCATGTGCAACCGCCCCTGCCCCTGCCCCCTGGCTGGAGTGGGGCCATGCGGCTGCTTCTGGGAGCCATATGGAGCGGGCCCCGACCCTGCACCCCAGCTGGAGTGCTGGAGCGGAGCAAGCCCTAGACCCTGCTCCCCAGGGGGAGCTCAAGGGCCAGCTTAAAACAGCTGGTGGGCCAGATGCGGCCCGCGGCCCGTAGTTTGCCCACCTCTGCCATAGGCCCTCACCCACCCACTCCCATAATAGGCCTATAACCTCTGGATGAGTTACAAATATTGATTTAAAGACTTCATGTTACAGAGAATCCACCGTTTACGCTGGTTCAAACCAGCAAGTGACCTGTATCCCACGCTGCAGAGGAAGGCACAAAACAAAACAAAACCCTGGGTCTCTGCCAATGTGAGCTGAAGGAAATTCTTTCCTGACCCCAAATATAGCAATCAATTAGACCCTGAGCATGTGAGTTAGACCCCTCCTCCTGCCCAGCCACACACCTGGGAAAGAATTCTCTGCAGTAACTCAGCCCTCCCCATCTACAGTCCCATCTCCAGCAGTTGCAGATATTTGCTAATAGCAGTCACGGATGGGCCATATGCCATTATAGGCAACCTCATCATACCATTCCCTCCATAAACTTATCAAGCTCAGTCTTGAAACAAGTTAGGGTTTTTGCCCCCACTACTCTACTAGAGGCTATTCCGAAACTATGCTCCTCTGATGGTTAGAAACCATTGTCTCATTTCAAGCCTAAACTTGTTAATGTCCAGTTCGTATCCAGTTGTTCCTGTGCCAACACTGACCCTTAACTTAAATAACTCCTCTTTCTCCCTGCTGTTTATCCCATTGATGTGTTTACAGAGAGCAATCCTATCTTCCTTCAACCTTTGGTTAGGATAAACAAGCCAAACTCTTCGAGTCTCCTCTTGTAAGAAGATTCTCCATAGCTGTACTGTAGTCATACCCTAAGCAAAGACACTATCACTTGTTTTTTGGTGCTTCCTGCATTTGGTGAAACAGGACTTTGTACATTCCTTGTAAATAAATGGGACTGTATAAAAGAAAATACCAGACTCAGTGAAATTTAGTGAGGGTGCTTGTCTTTAACTTGACCTCCTAAATCATTTGTAAACTACAAACTGGCTTATCTTTACAAGGATTTTACCGTGAGTTAGTTAACTACGCTTGTTAACTCGAGTTAGCTCACTTGAGTTAAGAACACACCTTTTCTGGCAGGAAAATGGTAAGTGAAGTTTGTTGACTCATTATTGCATGTCTGTTGATACTCATACAAATATAAAGGATGTAGAAGTGCTTTATAATGAGGACCTAGGGTATGGGCTGAGCAGTTTTTGAGGAGGATCCTTGGGAGCTGCCAGCCTTGGAGAGAAGGCTTGGCTGGATTTGATGTTTCATTTCAAGTTCCTCTTGTAAATAAAGCCAAATCCCAGATGGGGATAAGATTTGATCCACTGCCATTTATGTGTACTGTATTTGAAACATGGTGGGGAAGCCAGCTGCTCACAGAGTTTTATTTCAGTTAAGTAGATCTATAGTTGTAACTGTTTCAGGCTGATTGAACGTCTCAGAATATCTTTTAATAGCTCTTTTGGTATATTCTGAAGGAACTGTGTAATGGGGTTTTCTTTAAATCAACCATTACTCTGAGGAAAATAAAGTATGCGTTCTTTCCCATTGTTGTAATCAAAAGTTATATATACACACTGGATTTTCTGTAAAATGTATTCCCCTACAGCTGGCCTATAGAAAATCCAAAGAAACTGATCATGTCTTTGATGGAAGATGAATGTTGTTCATACAAATCTGTGGTGTATAAAGCAACTGGATTAATGCTATGTCTGTGAGCAAATGACAAGCTCTGCCTTATAATTTAACTTGTTTTAGATGCTTGATTATGACATTTGTTCTGCTGAAATGGGAGAGAGTAAATAAATGAGTTTACGTGTAATGAGCTTGTCAAACAGACTGAGAAGTTCTAGAAGATCCCATTGTTGTTAATGTTCACTGGGCTCCTGGCCAGTGTAGTCAGTGTATGTTAACATAAAGTTAGAATCTCCTTGTGTTGTCATGTAGTCATTATGATCAGTCAGCCATAGTCTGGTAGCCTTAGCAACTTAAATATACCTTTGTTAACACTATTTCACGTGACCATCACTCTCAAAATCTCTGGCTCTGAAAATGTAGATTATAAAATATCAATTCATTCTCCTTGCTGAGCTTCTCAGAGAAACTGTCAGAATTTACTACTCATGGAAGGCTCAAGTCCAAAGAGAGCTCTTAAATGCTGCACAATAAGAAAGTAAAGCAAAATGCTACATTCATTTCAAGTTCCTTTAGTAGCAGAGGTAGAGACACTAGTGTTTGCAAAATTTAAAATAAAATAGGGCCAAATATCAGCCTGAGATCTGCACATAAAATGTCCCCTTCACCTTTGGATCTCATCTTTTGAACTGGAATGAGAAATTAATTGACTCCATGGCACCATTTTTCTCCCCAAGTTTGCCTGGACTATATAGCATCATGATGTATAGTATGATCTTGTGCAGAACTTGAAGCAGAACATCAAAACAACTGTCATCTCTGTCTTATATATTTTAAAGGTTTTAAGACTACTTGTGCCAGAGAGAGAGAGAATGGTCCCTTGAAGTATGTGTTACCTACTTACACTCAACAATCTGTTCCACCTTGTATTTAGCTGTCTCTCTGAGTACGTTTCCCAGACCTGAAGAACTCTATGAAAGCTCAAAAGTATTTCTCTCTCCAACAGAAGTTGGTCCAATAAAAGATGTTACCTCACCCACCTTGTCTCAAGTAAACCGCCATTCTGGACAGTTGTTTGTCCAACCTGTTCTTATGAAACTCCAATGATGGGGATTCCACTACTTCCCTTGGAAGTCTATTCCAGAACTTAACTCCCCTAATAGTTAGAAAACCTAAATCTTCCTTGCTGCAGATCAAACCTACTACTTCTTGTCCTGCCTTCAGTGGACAGGGAGAACAACTGATCACAGTCCTCTTTATAACAGCCCTTTACATATTTGAAAATTGTTATCAGGTCCCCCCTCAGGCTTCTTTTCTCAAGATTAAACGTGCTCAGTGTTTTGTTGTTTTTTAGGCTTTCCTCATAGGTCTGGTTTTGTAAATGTTTTAGTATTTTTGTTGCTCGCCTCTGGACTCTCCAAATTGTCCACATCTTTTCTAAAGTGTGGCACCAAGCATTGGACACGGTACTCAGCAGAGGCCTCACCAGTGCTGAGTAGAGCAGACAATTGCCTCCCATGTCTTATTAATACACACCAGCATGATATTAGACTTTTTTGCAACTGCATTGCATTGTTGACTCATATTCAATTTATGATCCCCTATAACCCTCAGATTCTTTTCAGCAGTACTACCACCTGGCCAGTTATTCCCCATTTTGTAGTTGTGCATTTGGGGTTTTTTCTTCCTAAGTCAAGTACTTTGCACTTACCTTTATTGAATTTCATCTTGTTGAATTCAGACCAATTCTCCAATTTGTCATGGTCATTTTGAATACTAATCCCATCCTTCAAAATACATGCAATCCCTCCCAGTTTGTCACCTGCAAATTTTATAAGCATACTCTCCACTCCATTGTACAAGTAATTAATAAAAATATTGAATAGTGACAGACCGCTGTGGGACCCCACTAGATATGCCCTCCCATTTTGACAGGGAACCATTTATAACTACTTTTTGACTGTGGTCTTTCAATCAGCTGTGAACCCACTTTCAGTAATTTCATCTAGACCACATTTTCCCAGTTTGCTTGTGAAAATGTCATATGGGTCTCTGTCGAAAGCCTTCCCATGGAGAATTAACCTGTGCTCTAGGATAGTCTCTATCCATCTTCCATGCATTTTGGAATTCCAGGCTCACACCCAAAACCAAAGCAGCAGTTTGGGTTTGCCTCAGATTCCCCTCTTGCCCAGCAAAATTAATTTACTGCTTCTCCTTCTCTCTTTGGAAAAGAATAACACCCTTAAATAAGTTGAACCAAACACATACTGTGGGTCTCTTCCCTCATAAAATCAGAGAAAGGCCTGTAAAAAGGCCAAAAACAAACTTGGTCTTTGCTCTGAAGAAGAACTGAATCTCAAAGTAAAACAAAGTCTGTAGGCAGACGATAAACACAAACCCCAGTGAATGATGTACATTTCAAAAAAGGAGTGAGTGAGTAATTAGGAATAATATCATGGAACTTTACAGGGATAATATCAATGCAGAGCAAAAAAATGGTTTAAATTTCACTGGTTGAGTTAGAAATCAAGCATGACCTCAAGTACAGTAATGTCTAGTGGCATTTGCATTAACCACTGCGAATTTTTGTAGAATAGTTCTATTAGGCAATTGCATAATCACCAGGAGCCTCCAACATCAGCTGGAATAAGATTACTGGGCTCTGTAGTTGCAATTACACAAGGGAGGGAGTTGCACATGTTTCTCCGTTCCACCCCAAAGTGCCTGGAGATGCTGGAGTATAGTAGAGGCATCTCAGGAATCTGAGCTATATAATCTAAGCTCATAAAAACTTTGCTTCTGAAGCAACTATAAAATATAATCATTCAAGGCCTCAGTACCACACATGAGCCCTCCAGGACATCCTGCTCATAGCAACCCATAACATGGAAAGGTCAAGAAAGAAAGGGGTTTTTAATTGACTTTTGATAGCTCTTTGGCTATTGTTTGCAGCTGCAGGAGGGCGAGGAGTTCACTTTAGTCTTCATTAGAAAACAGTTTTAGGGGACTGGTGGAGGGAAGCTAGGACTTCATGGCAAGTCTCAAGGCAGCTCCGGCTATGCCTGATTTCAAAGTTCTTCTGCTTGATTATAACCAGCTATGCCAGCCCTCTTTACTCATGCTCCTGAAAGAGACAACAACCCTGGGGGATTTCACATGGAGTCTTTCTTTATGACAATGTTATGATGGAGGGATTGTGATGCCATAGTTAAGGTTGCAGCATCATTTTCATTTTGACAGGAATGTTGAACCTTTATTTTTAAGAAACGCTTTAAAAGTGGCAGTGGATGAAACATGCACATTAAAATTCACATAATATTTGAATTTTTTTTATCTTGATTTGCTGCACCTGGGGTTAATATACACAGAATAATTGTAAATGACCCATGACAGATGCTGTGATGCCAATCCAGTGGAGAACCTCCATATGAGAGTTGGAGAAACTGGTGAGTATAGAACTCAAATAGCAAAAGCTGGAGATTTCTTCAACAGTTTCATTATTCAAAGAGATTGGGGTCATGAATGGACTAGGGATGTAAAAGGTTAAATGGTTAACCGGTAAGCATTGGGCTTACCGTTAACCCTGGTGGCTGGCCGGCCTAGCTGGCCGTCCGGAGGAACTCCAGCCCTGGCTGTGCTGGGCCAGCCGGCTGGAGCAGGCCTGGCTGTGTCGGGCCGGCCAGAGGGACACCAGCCCCAGCTGGGCTAGCAGGACCCCAGCCCTGGATATGCCAGGCCGGGTGGGATGGAACAGCTCCAGCCCCAGCTGCGCTGGGCAAGAGCAACCCCAGCCCTGGCCGGGCCGGTGGGACCCCAGCCCCATCCGCGCCGGGCAGGCTGGACTGCCCTCAGCCACGCTGTGCCAGTGGGACCCCAGCTCTGGCTGTGCCATGCCAGCGGAACCCCAGCCTTGGCCGCAGCGGGCAGGCCAGTACAGCCCTGGCCGTGCCAGCCGTACCCCAGCCCTGCAGATGCGGCAGGACCCCAGCCCCAGCCTCTGCTGCACCAGGCCAGCTGGAGTGACCCCAGTTAATGATTAACCAGTTAAACAATATAATTTTAATCTTTTAACCGGTTAACTTTTTAAACCAATATTTACATCCTTAGGGTGGACCTGATCCTAGATTTTGCAGCTTTGTCCTTTACTGCAAAATGTGGAGGCCAACCTTAGCTGACTCCTCCATTTGCTGGAGTGCCTTGCAAAATCTGTCAGGCAGTGGCAGTTTAGCCACTGGGCCAATGGGGCCCGTGCCCAGGGGCCCCGGCTAATTGAGGCACCCTCGTGCCCTGACTTGCTCTGCCCGCTTGGCACTCCTGACAGGAGTAGGGGAAGCTCCTGCGCTGCAACCCCACTTCCTGGTAGGAGTGCAGGGTGCGTGGGGCAGGGCAAGCCCCCGTGCCCTGACCCCACTCCTTGGTAGGAGTGCTGGGTGGGTGGAGTGAGGAAGCCCCCATGCTTTGACCCCACTCCCTGACCCCCTGCCTGCCCGGCGCTCTTGTGGGGCAGTGGAAGTCCCCGTGCCCCAACCTTGTTTCCCAAGCAGGAGTGTGGGGTGGGGATTAGGGGAGGGATTGCAGGTGGAAGGGATGGGGAGGGGCCCCCACTTGCTCTGGCCCAAGGCCCCACAAATCTCTAATCTGCCTCTGCTGTCAGGGCTTCGTACTAGAAGAACACCATCTGCATAGTCAAGGTCTGAGAGCGAGAGATCACCGGTCTTAATGCCTATGGATCTGACAGAATGCTGCATTCGGAAATCCATGGGGTGTTTCACCTCTTTTAAATCTCTTTTAGCAAAAATGGGTAACCTTCTGGGATCTGATCTTTGTCTTACACATTACTGCACTTGTGCTATTTAGAACAATAATGGTTTTGAATGCACTTTCTCTGCCCTGTGTTGATTGGCTGTTTGCTCCAACCCTCTTCCTGCTCCTCCCTCACAATCTTCTCCATTGGCCAGGAATGGGGAACTGCAGCCACTGGGAGCTGCGAGGGGCCGTGCCTGCAGATGGTCAATGTCAGCAAAATGGGTTTCAGAGTAGCAGCCGTGTTAGTCTGTATTCACAAAAAGAAAAGGAGTACTAGTGGCACCTTAGAGACTAACCAATTTATTTGAGCATAAGCTTTCGTGAGCTACAGCTCACTTCATCAGAAAATGTCTCATGGCCCACAGTCGGATTACCTGATGGGCTGCTGGTTGCCCACCACTGGCTTAGCACAATGGGACCCCATTCTAGGTTGGTCCCTTAAGCACTATGGTAGTAAACATGATTATTAATAATAAATTGGGAATACAGCTCAAGTTTCTGAGGTCTTGTATTAACTGTAATGTCAGCTCAATGTATAATTTGGGTGTCACCCCCACTCTGACTCCTGTCTACACACAAACATCTCCAGCTCAAGTGAAGTGGTGCTTTAAACTCAAGCTAGCAGGTCTGTCAAGGGATATGGACTGATGTTTGAGTGCTAGCAGTGCAGTGAGGATGTAGCTACTGGCTGTGAGCTGTTAGCACATTTGTGTTTCTAATCCAATCACTCTGTGTAGCTTTGCAGTGTGGATTCTCTCACTCCAGGTGGCTAGCTCAAATGGAGTAACTTGAGCTAACCTTTGCCGTGAAGACAAGCCCTGAAGGGGGTTAGGCCTGACTTTTAGCTATGTTGCCTTTAAGATCAATTCATCCATATGTAGGTGCTTTGGTTCTCTTATCTCTAACCACTACTACACCACGTTGTCCTCCCAGAACCAGGGTAGAGTCCAGGGGCCAGATCCTCAGCTGGTGTAAACTGTCATCGTTCCATTGACTTCAATGCAATGTACACCAGCTGTGGATCTGCCCCTAGGATTCCTGACCTCCATTCTATTACTAACAAATAGCTGTGCAACCAACCCACTGAAAGTGTATCAAGTCCTCTAGCAGATAGTTCACGTACTAGTAATTACTCCTGTAGTTCGAGTGTACTGATCTGAGTCTCAAACGCCAGGGTTAAACCCTGTTAACAGCCCACAGTGGGGGATGCAGTAAGAAAACTTCTTTTTTAACCTAAAAACTACTATAATCTGTGTATTATGGTGTGATGCATATTGCATTTCACTTGTTTGTCATACATTGGCAAGTCTGAAGGTAGGCTTCACACGGACAGACACAGGTGACCCAAATACTAAAAAATATTATTCCAGCTTCATTCAAGTTTGCACTCTAAGACCAAATCTTAGTGGCAACCTCAGCAATGTTAATGCAGAATAACTTCCCAAATACCCAGGAAATGTGATCATTAAATGTGCTGATCTGTTGATGCAAGGGTGTTTTGAGGTCACTGTTAAGGGTTTGTATCAGAGTGCAAGTTTAATGGACCTCGGCTATGTGTTGTTGTTTTTTTGATAGCTATTGACTGGAGATGGAAATAAAACCTTTACCCAGTATTAGACCGTGTTACCAACAAAACAGGAAGCAGGCAAGGCAAGCAGATTTTCCCTCTAGACACGGTTTTAAGAGTTGGGTGGGCTGTGTCCTGAGACAATGGATCTGTCACTAAGCAAAGCTATTGTATTAATGTAACTAGCAGCAGCAGGTGACACAAGAGCCATGGTGGGTGGCAGGTTGTGAACTCCTTGAGGCAGGGGCTGCCTTTTTGTTCTGTGTTTGTACAGCACCTAGCACAGGCCCTACAAGTAACTGTACCCAGGAAGAGCACAGCCCCTGCCCTGGGGCCCTAAGGGGGTCTGGTGGTGTGAGTGCCACAAGCAAGGCCCACCTCTGGTGCATGAGGGACTATGCCCTCCAGCCCCTCTTCAGAGCCAGCTCCGCCATGCGCACGCGCAGCCTCCCAACCTCCAGTTCATTCTACCCACAGCAGCCTTCAAAATGATCTGTACGCATGCGCGGATCACCCTCCTTGTACCCAAAATGCATTCTACGCACGTGCGGGTTCTCCATTTTCCCCATCCCCACCAGCTGTCAGGGAGAGCTGCGCACGCGCGGGTTCTCTTGTGCGCGCGCTCCCCCCACCGCCCTCTCCGCAGCCGACGACTTCGGATGCTCGTGTGCGCCTGCGTGGGCACCACAGACCGCTCCGGGACCAGTTCTCCTCGGCCGCGCCTCGCAGCCTCGTGCACCAATCAGGCGCCGGTTGGAACGCCGTGACGTCTTGGCGCCAGCGCGAAGGCGTGCGTGCGTGCGGCGGCGGCGGCGGCGCAGCGTCCCCTGCCCCGAATGAAAGGGAAGGTACCAGCGCTAGCGAGCGAGCGGTTCTGAGTGCCCAGCGGCGCGGGGCCCCCGAGTCCTTGTTCCCCGGCGCCCCGCCTACCTGGGTGAGTGAGTGAGTGAGTGAGCGAGCGAGCGAGTGAGCGGCCGCGCACACTTGAGGGCGGCGCTGGCCCAGCCGCCTGCGGGCGGGCGGGCGGCGGAGGAGCCCCTGCCCGGCCCCTCCGCCTGAGGAGAGACCCCCCCCCAGCCCGCCCCGCCGAGCGCCCCTTCAGCTTGGGGGGGGCAGCCGGGGCTCAGGCCTGAGGCGCCGGCCTAACCGGGGAACAGCCGCCCAAGCCTGGCGGGGGGCTCGCCCTTCTGGAGGGGCGGACCCCAGCCCGTCCCGGGGTAGCGCCCGAAAGGCCCAGCGGTCCCCCTGCGCCCGGTGCGATTCGTGCCCGTGTTGTAAGGGGACCCCCAAAGCCGGGGGCCATTTTCCTCCAAGCCTAGACTGTTCTCCCGTCTCTCAGGGCCCCCCGTCTTCTCCTGGCGTTAATAATCCAGCTGGGAAGCGCCCCTGCCTTGCAGGGAGCCGTCGGGATCGATTTCCGCGTGAGAATCCCACCCCAGGGACGCTGCAAGCTACGGCAGAGGTAATTCTTCCCTCTGAGAGGGGGGACCCCACTCAGCTGCCTGCCCCACCAAACTGTTCAAGCCAGGGTTGAACCCTCCTCCTACTGTGAGGTGGATGCCCCGCATCATGGCTTGATCAAGCCCTCCACGCCCCCTTCATGGGTGGGAACCCCAGACTTTCCTGAAAGTAAATCCAAATTATCTGCTGCAGGCTTGTTACACCAGCCTTCGGTGTTTTCGCTAGGTATGAGGTACCTGGAAAATCTTCAAAAAGAAAAGGAGGACTTGTGGCACCTTAGAGACTAACAAATCTTGTTTGCATATGCCTTAAAACCGAGATTTTCATGTGCTTAATGATTTTGGATGCTCATTGTTCAACTAGATACTTTAAAGAGGCTTATTGGCAGAGGATCAGTAATCTGCATTTTCTGAAGATTAGGCCCCTTCAAAGTACTTCAGGTTGAGTACCCAAAATCACCAGTCACTTGTAAAAATACTTGCCTAAATATTTTTTTTTTTCATCTGAAAGTATCCAAAATCCCTTTTCTAACAAGTTTAAATGAAAAATGTCTAGGCATGTTTCTCTTGTGCTTTTCCCATGTCTCAAATTCTGTTACATGTTTTTTTAAAACAAAAACAATCCTGTGTTTGCATAGCACCTCTAATCCTGAAGAATCCAGAGATTTTAGCAAAACAATTAAACTTTACTGTAGAGAGCCTTGCATATAAACTGTAATCCAGTATTCTATGTAAGAAATAGCAAGCTTGGGCCTGACTTTAGCTAATAAATAGAGCATGAAGAAAAGCTCTTAAACTTCCTTTCTTATCTGTCTTTTTCCTCCCTCAGTGCTGAGTAATGTTTCATATATTGAGAGAGTGCCCTCCTTGTTTTTTCCTGAGAGATGTTGAGTATTGGAGAGACTAGATGGATGAGGGAATATCTTTTATTGGACCAGCTTCTGTTGGGCTGAGAGAGGCAAGATTTCAAGATACACAGAGCTCTTCCTCAGGTCTGGGAAAGGTACTCAGTGTCACAGCTAAATGCAAGATCGAACAGATAGTTTACTGTAAGTCATTAGCACATATTCTAAGGGACCATTCAAGGCGAAGTGGCCTGTTAACATCCTTGAAGACATAGGATAAAAGGAGGGGTTAGTGAGTTCCAGATTGTTGTAATAAGCGGTAAATCGAGCGTCTTTATTAAGATCATGATTTTTAGTGTCTAGCCAAGTTATGAATACAAGCTCCTAAACTCATATTTTTTTTGCAAGATTTCATGTGAGGACAAGGAGTATGCCTGTTTGTTGTGCATTTAGAATTAGTCCTATAGAAGATGGCAATAAAACTAGAGTGCAGGGCTTAACATAGTTTGTGTGGAAAAACTCTTATAAAAATAAAAAAGATATCAAGAAGGAAAAGATGACCTTGAGTACTGTCTTAATATGCATCAATTAAACTGTACAGATGAACAAATTCTGAAGGGAGAATTACAAAAAGAATCCTTTTTTGTAGCTGAGAATCTCTTATCACAGCTTTCATTTTTTCATGGTTTGTGTGTATAAAAACATCTTCTGTATTTTTCACAGTATGCATCCGATGAAGTGAGCTGTAGCTCACGAAAGCTTATGCTCAAATAAATTGGTTAGTCTCTAAGGTGCCACAAGTACTCCTTTTCTTTTTTCATTTTATAAGAGATTTTACTGTGGAATTAGGTACCCCTTTAGATAGGATCTTGGAAGATACTGACATGACCTTAGTATTGTCAGTACAGCTCCCAAAAAAGACTCATTTGTCTCTTTTTTAAATAGGTTGCTATTACTGGTACAGATGTCCATAGTCAATGTTTCTATGATATACCTCTGTTTACAGGGTTTATAGCATAATTGTAAATCTTGTTTCTGACTGAAACTTGGCGACTAAGATTTCAGTCCAAGGATATGTGTACACGTCACTTTTTTTTTTTTTTTAAACAACCCAGTTTATTTTAAAAAGTGGATTGGAAGAATATTTTGCCGATTTTGAGTTGTGCCTGTTTTGGTCAAGTGAGAAGTAGGTTGGTGTTTAGTCAATAATCTGGATTAGACATAAACTATTTTTCAATAAGAAATTAAATGGCAAGATTTTAAATGTTTGCATTCAGGATTATGGATCTGTAATGTAGCAGGGCAATTGGTTCTAACTGTTTTCAGAAAATGTAAATTAGTTAAAATAGAGCTAAATATAAAGGTTTCTGCTTTTCTGAAACACTGTCAGATACACTTCTTATTTGTAAGTACTCTTATCGAAAATCTAAACCTAGCCGTTTTTCTCTACTAAGTAGCTTACTCGTTCTTAACCTATGTTAATATACATTCACTGCAAGCCATGGTGGTTTGTGATGTGAATTTATGAAAAAAATATATACATGTGAACAGGATGCCACGTGTACCCTATGATATGAAGGAAAGAATTTCCAGTCCATACCAGATTGTCATATGTAATGAAAATGCATTAATATACATCATGGGTGAACAAATGTAACTTAAAGTCAGTAGTATAGATAAAATACTTCTGGTACTAATCAATTTCTTTTGCAAGCATTAACAATGTATAAATAATGTACAAATGCCTAGGTATACAGAAAACACTTGCAAACAAAAAGCACAATTAGAGAGCATTTTTAGGTTTCCTTTAAAAAATGCTTTGGGAATAATCAAATCTGATTTTGTTAGGAATGTGTTTCCTTTCTGACCTAATCTTTGCTTTTTAGTTGTACTTGCATTTTAAAAATATCTGTATTTGAATAATCATGCCAAAACACAATTTCAGCCAGTTAATTGCATCTTTTCATTGCTATGCTAACAGAGACCTGCTCAATGGAGCACACATTACCATCATTTTCTAAGTTGTAAAAAATACCTCACTCCTTGAAGTAATTTTGTAATATAAACAATAGTACAAACATACCCTTTTAACCATGTATCTTATTACATGTGTGTGTCTTAGATGCACTGTACAACATAATGCTGAAGGCCAAGTGACCTGTGAACATATTTCTTTATCAGTAACTTCCAAGAAGCAGAATATTAAAGTGAGCAATCATTTTGACTTCCGTGGTTGTTATGAATTATTCAAATCTTCCAAAATCTTATAGTTTGCCATTCAGATAAAGATTAAAAGGGAGAGTCTATTGATGTAGCAGCAGGAGCAATTGACATACCTAAAGCCAAATTCTCCATATGATTGTGTGTATAACTCCTGTTTTAGTCAATGGGACTTTGTGAACACACATCCAAGGACAGAATTTGACTTTAAATGTCTTAAGTTACTTTTATTAGGACTGTCATTGTTGCTGCTACAAGAATTAGTTCCTGAATAAGAAAAATTAAATAAAATGTAAAAAAAAAAAAAAAAAAGAAAAGTCAAATTAAAGCTAACCCACAGTGAATGCATATAGCCTCTTGTACGTGTGTGTATATATAACTACTGTAATATTAATTATATCAAAACAGAAGTTGTTCTTGCATTTTAAATTGTTACAGTATTTCAACCCATTATTGCATGATTTATGTGAAGCTTTTGAATGTGACCTAAGAACAAAAAATCTTTTTATATAGTTTCCTAGTGTTCTTCTGAAGCCCTTTTCCCTGCTTCCAAATCTCATTTAGATTTTAAAGAATTAAAGAACATTTTGAAAGTCTTTCTTTACTTTCTTCAAAAGCCAGCCATTCTTTCTGTTTAATAAATGGAGTGCAGAGTTATCTTATTTTGATTTCTCTTTAGAAGAATATAGTAAGTACCTTTTTTTGTGCTTAATGTTTAAGGGCTCTCTGTTGCCACTGCAAAAGGGTGTGACTCATTTATTCACATGGCATGCTTTTTGTGTGTAAATCAGCTAGATCTAGAATATGTGCATTCTTGTTACAAGTGTGTGTCACCAATCTAGTAAATTGCTTTATACTTAAAAATGGAAGTAAATGAAACAGTAAAAAGAACAAGCACTAGAGATAAGACATACATTTACATTTTGATATACGAATCTTGTATTAGCATGGCAAGAAAAAATGTTTTTAAATTATATCTATGAAAATTTGTGAATAACACCACATGAGAATTAAAAGGATCTTCATTAACTCTATTCTGTACAGAGGTATATAAACTTAAGTGTTCCTCAACATTCTGTTATAAAAATAGGGAGTGATATTAGTGGCTAGGAAAGTGAGGAACTTGTAGCACTTTCAAGAACCATGCAGAGTTGGACTATACAAATTTCACCAGTCAGTTGTACCATTGCAACTCAATCCTGACCTATGACGCCTCGGCCACTGTAGCCAAGGACCTCTTTTTAGCAGAAGTTCTGAACTGTGTAATGGTCTTCCTGATTTAGATGGGCGTCTACTGGAGACGAAGGCTGAGAAACCCATATTCATTGCATATGTGACCAGAACGATACTGAGACCCAGCTCTTCAGAGAGGAAAAGCAGTAAACAAGCATACTACTTAGGGTCTCTAAATTAGACCATTTAATTATATAAATTATAGCATGTTTGTTCTTTTAGAGATGTAAAGGTGAATGGACGCAAACCTCAACTTTAAAATGGGTCCAAAAAGTGTGTATCCTTGAATGTTTGGGCCCTAAAACACCCAATTTGTAATGAGATCCACATAGACAGATTCATGTATGAAGCCTCATTGAAGTGGATCTACCTATGTGAATCTCATTGCTGAACTGGGGCCTTGGTGTTGTATTTTTAACTGTTCCTTTTTATGTTTTACAAGCATGTGATTTATGTGGAGTTTAATTTTAAATTACTTTTCTTAGGATAAGAACAGCTGTTGTCATGCACATATTAAGGATTAGGGTAAGATTGCGAAAAACAACCCTGGATCTTAAAGGGTTTTTATTGCAGCATATTAGTCACAAATATTCACCTCTAAAACTTTGTTCGTGACTTTAACTAGCCACATTGTATCTGTGTAATACCTAAAATGGTAACATTTTATCTTCTCATCTCGTAAGGGCAGTTACTCATATTTGTAAAGCTGAAGATGAGTATTTTTAAATTCAATACTTATTAGTTTTTATGGATGGTAGCCCAGTTTTTTTTATTGCTGATTCTAAAGGAGTTCAGTAGAATGGGTTTTATTTATGCTAAGGTAAAGCTCTCCCTGTGCAGTGTGCTTCTGGAATGAATGAATGAATAAATGGAATGAGAGACAATATTGCATCAGGATTTCCCTAAATGATTCCTGTACTTGTTATATTTTTCATTTTCCCCCTTCCCCTCCCCTCTCTCAGCCTTTACATTTATATAAATTTTATTACTTCTCTTACTTTGGGGATCATTATATATCTTGTTGCCACATTCTTAAAGATTTTGGGAAATACATCTTTTGCGATATACTCTAGCTGTGTGTATGAGACAAATTATATTCTACTCTGAGACGTAGTGGATGTTTCGGGTATTTTAAGAGAAACACAAAGTAACTTGAGTAAATATAATTTAAATTGATTTAAGCTGAAACTAACATCACTGTTGGACATTTTTATTCCCTGTAGCATTTGTGAGGACTGAAGTGTCATTCTAAAGCCATTTTAAAAATCATGACAAGCTCAATTGGACAGAAAAAAGGGTCTTCAAGACAACGGAAGTGTGGTTTTTGTAGGTCTAATAAAGATAATGAATGTGGGCAATTACTGATGTCTGAAAACCAGAAGGTGGCAGCACATCACAAATGTATGGTAAGTAATGGAGGAAAAGGAAGTGAAAGCTGTGAGTTATTAACTGCGTTATGTAAACAAATGAAATCCTGAATAATTTCAGCCCACTTGTGGCAGTGGTATATAAGTTACTAATACCACTGTTTGTATTTTGAAATTGTTCCTTATTACTAATATAATTATTCCATATTACGGGAAACCCTTTAAAATTAAGTTTTTGTTTTTACACAACTTGCAGCTATTTTCATCTGCATTGGTATCTTCACACTCTGATAATGAGAGTCTTGGTGGATTTTCTATTGAAGATGTTCAAAAAGAAATAAAAAGAGGCACTAAACTGGTAAGTCTGTAATTCTGCCTCTTGAAAATGGAAAAGTAGCATTTTCTTAACTTCTGCAAAGTATCTAATGAACTAATTCAGTGTACTACTGAAGTTAGTTATTGTATCATATCTTTTAAAAAAAAATATTTTCCCTTTGTCTGTGACCTCTAGTGTAATGGGTAATTAACCCGTGTGAGGAGTCATTAAGATAAAACTGGTCACGCATTTAAAAAAAAAAAAAATGGGGGGGGGGTAAATCTTAAAGAAAGGGTAGGGTGGTAGCTAGATGGATAGCCACCAATAGGTGTGATCCCTTATTGAAATCAATAGGAGTTTTGCAGTTGATTTCAATAGGAACAGGACTGAGTTCTAAATGTCAAATGACTAACAGTGGGAAGTGTCTTTAAAGCAATCAGTTTGTTTTTATTTTAATCATAATGTGTATAGTCTAATTCAAATATATAAATAGGTTATTTTGGAGATTGTGGAATACTTTTGGAATTAAAATGAACTGCAAATCTTAATATTTTCACTAGCACTGTACTTATGTTATCAACAAATAAAGATGGTTATAGTGAATATATGGCATAATTTTTCCAATCAAGTTTTAAAACTCATAAACAAAATAAACTACGTGTTCTTTTTAATGGGCTGCATACAAAGAGAAACCAGCATTTCTTAAATTTACTTTCCTATTTAATATTTTCAGACAGATTTCACAATGGAAGCACATTCCAGCAGGGCTTTGGAGCTGTGCTCCAGCTCCAGGCAAAAACCTGCAGCTCCGCTGCTCCGGAGCTGCTCCGTGGGCTCCGCTCCAAAGCCCTTCATTCCAGGGAGCTATGCAAGTGTAACACTGCTCCTTTACCAGCACTTGGTTTTACTGCCAAGATATTTATTGCTTCAGTTTTTTTAATGATTTGATAGAGCCTTGGGATGCAGATTTTTCATGAATGCACATACTGAAAACTAGTTTAATCATAGCCTCGCCAAACTGCTGTGGAGCTGTGTGATATGAAGGGCCGTTTGTTTGCAAGGCATTACTCAATTTTTAAGGCTGATTTCAGTTTGATATAAGAGTTAGGTATTATTACAGTCATCTTTCTTAGCTGGGAGATGACTGCTTTTGCAAATATTTTCTAACAAGTGATATAGTATAACTAAAACAGTCCTTAGACACTTTCAGTTGTGTTTTTTTTTTGGGGGGGGGGGGGGGGGGCTGTGTCTGGGAAGAGGTTCTACCAGGGATGCTTTATTTGGAGGCTGAAGTTACATGATGCACCTCATTCTACTTACAGCCTCATCACTAAACAGTACAGTACTTTTTCAGCGTGGAGTTTTATTTGCTCTAATTATATTATGTGTTCATTGAGCTATAGCAGTTGGAGACTATAGGTGTGATTGGAGATTTGATATTTATAAAGAGCAGAGTAGCATATGGCTATGTGGGCCAACGAGAAACTTCTTGACGATTAAGTCTTTTTAAATGGTTTTACAAGCTTTGTATGTTTGGGATTCATGAGAATATAGATTTTTCTTTGTGCTTTTGAATCTTTTTTGTTCTATCAGTAACATGTTGGAAGAGGATGGATTCTTAAAGCACACCATCTAGAGAAACCAGGCACTTGAACTAGGTCCAAGTTTTATATGAAGAGGCTAAATGGTTTTGTCCTGATAAGCTTGAATGTGCACTGTCTGTCTTTAAACGTTTTGCACTTAGTGATTGCTTTCCATTCTTGACTGGTCCTTTATAGGAGAAGCAGTAAAGCACTCAATGTGGTTCTCCAAATCTAATAGTCATATTGGTAATTTTTACTAAATTCTGTTTGCTGGCAGGCAGAATTTAAGTAGTTGTCCTCTTTTGGTAGATGTTATTACTTAGCAAATGGGCACTGAGGACTTGAAGCTACTTCTGCATATTAAAGCAATGATGGGAGAAATGCAGAATATTTCTGGTGATAGTTGAGGGGTTAAGCTATAATGATAGGCCAGTAATATCAGCTTGTTATTAATTCCCAGTAATGCACTGATCTGAGGTCATTATTACTTCTATTAGCTGTATGTGAGGAGAAACCCTTAAAATGTGGTCTTTTTATTGTGCTTAGAACTTTTCATGTGCCTGATGTACCTAGAGAATTAAACATGTTACAAGCCAATCAGGTAATAAAAATCATTCCAACAAATTTAAAAATTCTTTTCAAAGGGAAATAGATCAATAAATCAATATAAAGCTTCTTCCAGTTTGTCATTTCACTAGAGAGATTTCACAGCTTATGTAAGAGTAAATTGTTTGTCTAACCTATTAAAATATATGAAAGAATTAAAATAGTGGATAAAAGGGAACGGATAAGTTTATTTTGAAAGTGTAAATACATTTTTATCAAGTTGCTCACAAGAAGTTACTTAAGAAACTTGAAATACAGAGGGTTGATTAAACACCTACCATGGATTTAAAAACTGATTAAGAGCAATGGAACAGTATGAATAGAGCCGTTTTTTCTCAATTTGTAGGGAGGTAAATAGCAGGATGATCCAAGATTCAGCTCCATTTTTTGTTTTGTTCAGTTAACTTTAACATTATGAAAGATGGGGTAAACTGTGGGGTTACAAAACTTGCTGGTGGCAGGTTTATTTAGGTTAGTTAAGCCAAAGAAGAATTGGAAGAACTGTAGAAAGACCTGATAAGCAAGGCAGTTAGGCATGGTGGATGCGTGGGTAATTTTTCTCTTCGTAGCCTTATGCAAGGTAATGTATATTGTAAGGAACAATATATACTGATTATTTGCAGGGAACAAATAAATATATAGCTCAGTAAACATACCTCAGAATCAGTCAAACTCTAAGTTTGAGCAGTGTTAAGAAGCTAGAAAAATTATGATGAATATTCATGGCATTATATACATTGACTGTATGTTTTTCCCCTTTAATTCAATACATGAAGAAGGGCCATGAAGATGTTAGAAGCGTAAGAGGTATTTCTCAAATGAGAGAGTGCCTTTCCTTGGAAAAGGAAGAGTAAAGCAATTGCCCTCTATGTAGCCTTTTCTACAGCATAAAAACAAAGATGGTGGTATTAATACGAATGAGACATTCCTTTTGTGTACCATAATGTCATGGAATATGACTGAAGCAAATTATTTGAAAAGAGGATTAGACATTTATAGGGGGGGAAAAAAGGCAGCTGCAGTTAACGAAGGTAAAATTTCAAGCATTCAGTCCTTATGCTTCAGGGAATAAACTGATTTGCCAGCTGAGGTCAGCAAGAAAGTCCCTTTTTCTCTCCTCCTTTCATTGTATAATCCACAGTTGATCAGTGTTTGGTATAGCCCACTCTTGGAAGCATAACATCTAAGTGAAAAATTAAGTTTGTTCCAGCATGGCACTTCTTACTTAGCTAAAGTTATTGGATTATTTTTCCACTGCATTAATAATTAAGATGATAAAATTATCTTACTGTTATATTTTATAACGGAATAGCTGACACATCTATCTCTCCTTTTAAAATTAATTTAAAATGACACTTGGGGAAAAATGCGGATAAAGACCGTATGACTAAATACATTGCTCTCAGTAATGCCATCTGTTTGGTGAGGAGGGGAGTTATTTTATGCCTGTTAGTTCCAATTATTTCCAAAGCCAAAAGTATTAAACTGCTGCTAGCATGAATTCTGTTTTTCTCTTCCTTTCTGTTATAGATGTGCTCTTTATGCCATTGTCCAGGAGCAACCATTGGTTGTGATGTGAAAACGTGTCACAAGACATATCACTACTACTGTGCATTGCATGATAAAGCTCAAATAAGAGAGAAACCCTCACAAGGCATTTACATGTAACTACTATTTATCTACCATGTTTCTGCTTGTATTTATATTTCACCCTCTTTTTAAAAGTATCATTGGGATACAAACATTTTGGGCTTTACAAAAAAGTTGTAATTGTGTACATTTTTAACTGCAGTCTAGCACACTGTTATATTAAACTCCATATTCACCAAGTTGGAACTGTAAAGTCTTGTAAATAGGGTGAAATGTACTGCTATTTAAATTAAACTAAATGAGCTCTAAATCATGACTTATCTGACAGCTTTCAACTACTTTGTTTATAGGATTTTATGCCGAAAACACAAGAAAACTACACATAACTCTGAAGGTAAAACTATTCAATGTAATTACCCGCCCCCCCCCCCCTTTTTTTTTTAAGACGGATACTTTTATGTTTTCCACAATTTAAAATGCAATCAATGTTTTGGGCAAATTAGACTAGACTAGAATTAGATGCATTTCTGAAAGAATGAATCTAGAAGCTGAACACATATAGGGCATTTGCATATGATAAGATGCTAAAAGGTAGGCATCTGGTTTTTAAAAAAAAAAAACCCAACTAAATCCCAGAATGCTCTGGAGTTCTGATATTCCGTCATAATAAAGATTCTGTGAAGGTAATGTGTTCCCTCTTGGGGAACAGAGAGTCTCTTTTAGGAAGAATCTGATTTGTGTGTGCAGGTAAGTATTCTACATCTTAAATGTGTCAATTTTGTCAAGCAATGGCTAGATCTTACGCTGTTTGTAAGAAAATCCTACAAAACCACAGTATTTCTTTTAACTGTTGCAAGGTTAAGCTTTAGGTCTTCCTTTCGTAATACTCCTGATAATTTTTTTCATAAATTAGAAAAGAGCTCTGATATTATGTATAAGGGGTTGTGATCAGATTACCCTTTGAAATGCTCCCTTTGGCTATTTGACCAATTGAGTTGATTAACACAAGTAATTGTATGAAAGCACTCATGCAACAGTCTCATAACTCAGGGGAGACTGTTGGAATGGGTGGTGCAGTTGGGCAATGCATTAAAAATAGCTTTAATATGTTGTATGGTCTTTTCACATTCAAAACCATTTGCACAATTGTGTGGTGGTGGTTTTTTGCCTTTTTTCTATTGTATTTGAATTTGGGTAAGTAGAAATTAGTTTACCTTTGCATCTTTTGAAATTGAAATGTAACCTCAAATTGAAACAATGAAGAAATGCGTTACTGTGTCTTTTAGTGATATTTTTGTAAATGTCATTTTGTTTCTGCCAAATGCATTTTATTTAGCATATACATATTATTTTGTGCCATTCATATTAAATAATTATTAGAGACTTGATTTAATCACCCCTCAAATCTTTTTGCACAATGTAAATCAAACTCCAGGCTAAAACTGGATTTTTGTTATCCAGTTATACCTAAATATCATAGAGTGCAGTGCATGTAACATGCACTGCACTATGACTTCTTTAACTAACAAGGCTTTATTTAAGGAGAGTGGAGAAACAGCACAGAATTTGTATTAATAGTTAATGGATTTAAAATAGACTAGATCCAGTTACTTTAATGTAGTTTGGTATCTTAATTTCTGTGTTGTGGTTTTTTATAAACAGTATTATAGGATGAAAATTTGTTATGGAAAGATTTTGGAGTGAAGGACTAGACTAGTCTCTCATCTAAATAGTTATTTTAGACAGACACATAATGTACATATACTCACTGTTGGCACACAGGTTTTTCAATAGATGGCAATAGATAATTGTGGTCCTAATCCTGCAAATTGTTCGATGGGAGTGGACCTCTGTTCCTTTGTGGAGCTCCTTGCAAGGCCAAGGTCTGTGCTAGTATTTGAGAGTCTGTAAGAGCTGTTTCTGCCTATTCTAATATGTCACTCTTTACTGGGAGGAGCTCTGTATTTTAATATGGATATTTGTATTGGAAAGGACATGAAAAAATTATTGCAGAAGAGCAAGAGCTGTTTGTTCAAATATTAATTGCAGTTTTTTTAAAAATACAAAAGCAGTATTTTGTACAACAGACTTAAACCTATCTGAGTTGTTGAAGACAAAAAACCCTATATATCTTGTTTAGATTTTCATTTTCACTCCATTGAATTGAAATGGAGGATTTGGGCCAAAGTATTTATTTTGCCATAGTGTGTGCTCTCTTTCTAGCTAGGTTCCCAAGTTTGAAAATCAGACTCTCTTCTCAGGCTTCTGGGGACTGAGTATGATATACTGAGAAAACAGTACTGTTTATAGTTTGTATTTTGGTAGTGCCTACTACACTAGAAAAGTAGAGAAGAGTAAGCAAATTGGACTGAATAATCAAATGCTGTTGTAACTTTTTTGTCAGGCATGGGGCCCATTTTCCTAGGCCATATACAAATGACCATAACAAAGCAAGCACATTTAGTCTCTGGCAAAGAAACACCTTACATCGTTCTATAGAGTAGCTGCTAGATAGTTATATCCTGAGAGAGAGTTGCTGTGTCTTGAAAAGAATGAGAGATCAGGTGGTCCTCAGCACTCTGAGAAGGGGCTTACAGGATCTCCTGTGTTTACTATTTAAGAGCTGACGTGCTCAAGACTGGAACAGGCACATATAGAGTCTGTCACAAAAAGACATGGCATACTGAGAAGCCCAGAGGAGTTTTTCTTACATATTTTGTTGGCTTATTTTTTGTGGCCAGCATGGAAAAAGTGAGTGTCAAGGAGGGAGTTGAATGTGTAGAGTGAAACTAGGGCTTGGCACACTAGAAAACTAGAGAAGAGTAAGCAAATTGGACTGAATAATCAAATGCTGTTGTAACTTTTTTGTCATTTATTATTTTGTTTTCATGAATTCCACTCTTGGGGTGGTTTGCATACCAGAACAGTTAATGCTAATCTGTGGTCATGTGCCTTAGAGCTTATGTGTAGGGCACTGGGACTGAAAGTCAGATGTGAAGGAAGGATATGAACCCTGCCCCTCGGGGTGGGTTTTTGGGGGAGAGGGGTTTAATCAGTGTAGAGCTGTTCTGGTTGTGTGTCCTAATCTAATTGCAGTAGTTCAGTTATTTTTATTTTAGCTCTTTTGGAAGCAGCTGTTGGAATATAATTTTAATAGAATAATAGTTTCTCATTTGGGTCATGTCCGGTTTAGACAATCGAATGATTGGGACTTAAATTCTGTGGACAGTGCTGCCCCAAAATATCTATTAAGACTAGCATTTATTCTTCCTCCATTATCTACAAAATGGTTGTTCTCTTTGGAGTTCTTGCTAAAGCCTGAGAGGTACGTATTGTGGTGTCTGTTAGCAATTCCAGCTTAGTGGGCCAATAGCTGTTAGAGACCAATGTATGCTCCTGCTACCAAGTCGTCCTCTCCTTTCTGGAGGAATGGTATGCCATCCGGTACCTGTTGAGGAAACTTTCAGTGTAGTGCACAGAGATTTGGCTAAATTACCTTAATTAAAGTTGAACAGCTAAAAACCTGTTCACCCTAATGAATATTTACTCTTTGATGTCCAAATCTCTCATGAAGCCCAAGAGGGCCAAGAATTCATTATGCTGAATGCTTCCCTCCTCCGGACCAATCCATGAGTTAATGTAATATCTTGTTCATTTAATGTCTGGGAGGAGATGCTGAAGTTACTCCTGAGGGCATTCGGCACCAAAAAAATTCTGCACACAATATTTTAAAATTCTGCAAAACTGTAGAATTTTAATTTGTTAAATGTGGAGGTTCGAGCATGGCATTGGAGAGCACATAGATCACTGTAGAGGTGGTAGAGACACTGACTCAGCAGTGAGGCTACACCCAACCCTCACATGGTGCAAGAACTGGGCCTGCCCCAGAAACACCCCAGGACCCTGCCCCTCCATGCCAGGTGCAGCAGGTGTGGGCATGCAGGCTCAGCAATGCAGGGTCCAAGTGTGGAGGGTTTTAATGTGGGGGGATCCAGATGTGGGCTGAGGGTTCTGTGGGGGGCAATCTGGGTGCAAGTCGTTCAATAGGGGATTTGGGTGCAGGGGAGATCTGGATGCACAGGGGCTTGTTGTGGGGTTCTGGGTGCAACAGTAATGATACTCTACAGGGATGTCCAGATGAAAGTGTTTGGGGCTCAGTGGAGGGTCCAGATGCTGAGGCGGTGGGGATCCAGGTGTGGGTGTCTCATCTGGGTGATCCAGGTGCAGGAGGAGTCGGGCTCATGGTTGGGGTGCTGAGTGCGGTGGGGTGAGGCTCGGTGGGAGGGTCTGGGTATGAAGGGGTTTGGATGCACAGGGGTTGGGCAGATGAGGGAGCAGCTCCCTGTGCAGGGATCCCTCCCGCTACAGCTGAGGAGCAATGGGGGGGGGGGGGGGGATTTGCAGAGCTTCCTGCAGCTGGGAGAGAAATCTGGAAGTGGGTCTAACCCGGCCCTGGGTGTCATGCAGGGGAAGAGGAAGCCCTGCCCTGCCCAGCCCAGCCAGGGCTAGCAGCAGAGACTGGCACAGGGTGGGAGCCACCAGCTGGATCTTCAGTAGTCCCACCCCCTGCCCACAGTGATTTACCTCTCTGCCTGCTGCTCTGGGTACCTGAAACATACTGCTGGGGAGGGTCGCATGACTGCTTTTGTGGCTTCCCTTTACTTCCCTGTCAGAAAGTCATTTTTCTGCGGGGAAGCAAAGAAATCTGCGGGGACATAAATTCTGTACATGAGTAGTGGTGCAGAATTCCCCCAGAAATATGAAGTGTCTTCTGTTTGTTTTTGAATTTATTAAATTTAGCTTGGTGGCACAAGAAGCTATACATAGTCATTCTCTAGTTTTGCAGATTGTTGACCTCCTTTAATATTTCTTTATGGTCCTGCATTCACATGATATCAGAGCTATATGCGATGAATCTATTTTTCTTCTCTTCACTCAGATGCAGAAGTAATCACAATAAAATCCAAATGGTACACCAGATAGTTGCGTGCCTCTGCACAGTATCTTTAATCTAACAACTCCGGGGTTAACTAGTTGTCACTGCATAGGGATAGAGACCAAGCTGGAATCTTACGTGCTGTATTCCAACTAACTAGAAGAGCATGTCAGTTAAAGTAGCTTGGAGGCAGCTGTTCAGAAGAGCAGACTGAGAGCTATTTGAAGTGCGCTGTCCTCTAAACTGGCTAGATTCTTGTTTTCATTTCGCTCACTGCTTAGAAATCTTTTATCTAGGAAATAAAATAAAATCCAACCCCATTAAGCATTCTGTTCAGGAAACACAGTGGACTTTTTTTTCTTCTCTCCCCCAGCATCATGGGGGAGTTGCTATCATTGTTCTGTTCGGCTTGTAAATGTTATCATAGTATTTCATTAGTCGAATTGTTACGCAACTTGGCACAATTGTATTTATTTTTTGAGAAGTTTGGAGCTGAAGTTGACTCGAACTTATTTTCCTTCATTAGTTGCAGTTTTGGTCAGTCATTTTGGTTGTTTCTATGGTATGGTTCAAAAATAATTATTCTTTAGTACCTTGTATTTGCAGATCCCCAAGTGAACTGGGGAAACTAAGGAACATAATTGGTGATGTGCTCAAGGTCACTCAGTAAATCAGTGTCAAAGGCAAGAATAGAACCAAGATTGTCAGTTGTATACTTTACTCTCAGGGCAGTTACAGGTCCTTCAAATGTTACTTTTATCATTCTTAAATTAATGGAATTATTGTCGATACTCTACTTCATATCGGATTATCAGTCTGATCTTCCTGCAAGCTTGTTCCTTATCTGTGTGGTGGTTTTGTTTTTTGGCCATTGGGGTAGAATCCTTGACAGCCTACTTCTAGAACCAGTTAATACTTTCCGGGCATTAATGTAGGTGTCCACTTTTTGTTTGCTACTGGTATTCTAATTTATGCAACCAACCCACAGATATCACTTCTTTATTGCAGAGAAGTACCTGGTCTTGCATAAAACCAGGACAATACTTATCTGAGGTGCTTGTGTTCTGTTCCAGGAACGTTCCTAAAGTAAGACTTAAGTACTGATATTCAGTAAGCACCTTGTTGTGAATATCCTCAAGAATAAGAAAAGAACTTTCAGTAATTTAACTCTCTCCTTTCTGAATGTAGACAAGAGCTTTCTCAGAGGAATTCCTTGCCAATAGCCTTGATTGCTAGCATTACTATAAAGATGGTAAATTTACCTCTTCATTCCAGAGTATGGACCAGATTTTTAAAAGTGCTCAGCATCCCAATTAGAACAGTTGCTGCTGCATGCTGAGCTCTTCTGAAAATCTGGCCCTATACCTTTGATATGTTGTTGAGTTATGATTTTAAATATATTTGTTTATTGGGACCTATTGATGGGCAAAAATGAACTCTGGTATCCTTCAGTTCCCCAATGGATTGTCTTAGCCCTTCCAAACTGTACTTATTTAACTGATGAGCAATATTTCAAGAAAGAAACAACTACATCTCATTCCTTTTACATCTGCTACATAGTAATAAAACGGAGTGTAATAAAAGACCCATATGACTGTACACATTGGTAATGTTTGGAACAGATGCCTGGACGCTGTGGGGTCAGAAAATGAAGTGTCCATTATTACCACTGTTGCTGCACCCAAAGCTCTCAGGGATTTAAGGGGAATGGTCTTTCCACTAATGGAAATCTAAATATTCCCTTAGTAGTCATGCTTTTTTATTTCTTTGGATCAAATATGAAGTTTGTAATCTCACGTAATTCAGGGAGTTGAGTGAGGACAACATTTCTGTAGAAAACCCATTCAGAAATAGCACATTCTGTACCAAAGCAATTATTTTATTCCATGCTCGGCATAAACCAGATGCCAACAAGAAAAACATCAGACATATTGGCATCAGATTTAGGCAATGTTCTGATTCATCTGGGATGAGATTTGTGTTTTAGTTAGAAGTATTTCTTGAGACAGCCTTATTTTCTTTAATGTCAGGTGCACACTACACTTTTCACCCCATATAGTTGCCTCACTATGCACGCACTTCTCTAGTCACATAAAAACTACAATGGCATCCTAACTCACAAGGTCAGGTCCTCTTGTCTTTCCATTCCTACTGCAGAGAGGTTGCATAGTCTTTCTGCGGAAGACAGATTAGGCCCAACTAACCAGAGCCACCTTGTTTTGTATCTTTTGGAGACTGTTCCTCTAAATATGCCCCCAAAATGTCTACATGTTCTTGTATCAAAAAGCAGTTACTGCATCCTAGAAGTCTGAACAAACATCCTCATAGCAACTGTTTTAATAGTCTGATTTGCAAAGACTTCTCCCTATGGAAAAAGTCCACTCGATAACTAGAGGAAAAGAAGCATCTTTTACTGTGATATTGGAACAGTGCATTGTGTTTATGGAAGATTTTACATAATTCTTTCAGTTCGAATCTGTGACACTTTTTTTACACTGCATTCATCACTGTAGTATCTGAGTGCCTTCAAGTAGTGCATTAAGCAATGAGATTCCACATTTGTCACATGCTGTTTGTCCTCTCATCCTCTCCTGAGAGGAACAAGCGAGTGCAGTGGAGTGTCTTGTTTTAGTAGGGGCTCTAAAAGTTATTTTTAAAAATACCTGTTAGGCAAGGTCAAATAAATGTGTGTTGCATTTGGATTGGGAAATAGGGAGATTTGTGATTATCCTTAGTTTGTGGGAGAGTTCATTCCAAAGTCTCCGAACTGTCCTAGTGAAGGATCTGTTTCTCACACAGATGAGCTTTACTCGCTTATTGCTGAGAGGTCCATTGTGCCAGAGGAGCAAAGGTGTCAACCACAGTCTCTTAATCCCAGACCTTTAAACAATCTTTTAGGTACAGTAGAACCTCAGAGGTAGGAACAGCAGCATTACGAACTGACCAATCAACTATATTCCTCTCATTGGAACCGGAAGTACACAGTAAGGCAGCAGCAAGCGCGCACACACACTACAGTACTGGGTTAAACATAAACTACTTTTAAAAAAAAAAGAGGAGGGGACGGAAGCATCATTTCTTTTGCATAGTAAAGTTTCAAAGCTGTATTAAATCAATGTTCAGTTGTAAACTTTTGGAAGAACAACCATAATGTTTTGTTCAGATTTACAAAAAACCTCCATTCCCAAGGTGTTTGTAACTCTGAGATTTTTTTTGTATCTTGAGCCCAAGCCATGGAACACTTTGAAGATAAGGACCAATACCTTGAACTTGACTCAAAATTCTATCCAGAGTCAGTTTAGAGAGTAGGATGTGTTCATAGCAGCCTGTGTTGCTGAGGAGACTGCTGCAGCATTTTATAGTAGTTGGAGGTTCTGAAGTGCTGAAGGTTTCATGCCCAGGTATATTGCGTTGTAGTCCAGCCAAAACATGATGAAGGTATGAATAACTGATGCCAGCTCTTCATCTGCCATGATGAGATGGAGTCTCTTGGCCAACTGGAGATGATAGAAAGCATTACTCACAAATGTTGCAGTGAGAGCGCTCAGGGTCAGTGAGAAATCCAAGAGTACTCCGAGACTATAGACTGAAATGACCATTTGTGGATGTGAACCTTCAACCAAAGGAGACTGTACGGTGCCTGCAAACTCCTCTAAATACTTCCGTCCAGCATCACCTCTATTTTGCTCAAGTTCAACTTCAGCCAGCTGTACTTCATCCATGAGCTGATCTCACTGAAGCATTGGGCCATCATGTTGGTAGTGGTGTGGTTATATGTGATGAAGGGTAGGCACAGCTGTGTGCCATCTGCGTATTGCTGGCACTCGAGTCTGTGAGTGACTACTAGTTGTATGTAGATATCGAAAAGGACCAGAAAGAGAACTGATCCTTGTGGAAGCCCACGAGTGAGGGGCCTACTAGTGGAGGTCCACGGCAGCATTACTGGTTGGGAGTGTCCTTTCAGGAAGGACTCAAATCACTTTAACAAATTATCCTAGTCTGCTGCCACCTCTCTCAGGTGAGACAGCAGTGTCGAACTTTACAAAAGCATCCTTAAATTATACGTAGAAATAGTCTCAAACACTTCCTAATATAAATGCTGTTCAGGCTATAAATTATTTTGATCAAGGTCCATGTCATTACTGGTTGCTATGAGGAATCTAGTATACTTGAAAATCTAAAATAGTAATTGGACTTGCAGGTGTGGAATTTTAAGCCTTTTCCCCAGAAAATCTCTCTACACTTTAGAATCATATTGATAGACCAGAAGAAACTTTCCATTATCAAAAAATTTCCTGAAAATAAGCAGTTGAACATTTTCATCTGTAATTTAGCATCACTTATAGATGTAACCTGGTGATTTGTGTCTATGCATTCAAATACATACATTCCACTATTTTTAGGTCAATCTTTCCTAATTTATCCTCACTAGTATCTGTGGATGCAGTCAGTCTCATTATCAAATACAGCTGCAAAGAAACTGTTTAGTTTTTCTGCCATTTCTTTTCCAGTAAAAATAATTACATTGCCACCTTGTGGTTCTTTTATTTTTCAGTCCTCTGATAGATTAAAGAATATCACATTATTATCCTTGGCTATCGTTTAGTTTATACTTTTCTTAATTTAAACCCCTTTTATTTTGTAGAACTTAATACTGACTTGCTCTGATTTCTAGAAATCCTTCTTTACTTGTAATGCACTTTAACAATTTTAAACCAAAATGTATATACTTTGTGTAGATTTAATAAAAGTAAGCACACTCAGACATCTCCACAATATCTAACTTGAATCACATATCTACAATACCACTTTCTAAAAACTCTACCAATCAGTTTTGCTTAGTACCATCCTTATTTTATCATCCTGAGTCTTTTTTCCTCTTGTGTAACTTGCTCTGCTGTGCTATGTATTGCCGTGCAGAGACCCCCCCCTTGGTAGTTAGATATAGTAGCGTTAGCCTCCACTCTATATGTCCTCCTTTATATTGGTTTGTGTCACCATCTTAAAATTACTTTAATATAGTTATCTGTGTTACTTTGCTTTAACAGTAGGTTTTAAAGAAGGGGAGGAAATCCCCAACATAACTAAGGATGACACAATAAAGAATAAACTAGTGGATTTCAACCTCTTCAATATCATGACTCCACATTACAACAGGAAAAAGTTTCAGGACCCAGTTTCCTTCTACCCATAACAAAAGGGACACTCCCTCAACCGCTTAAGAGTTGGGACCTCCAGGCTGAGAACCCAGGGAGTCAACTGTGTTATAAATCCGCCTTTTATACTGCTTTGTAATGATAGTGGAATTCTAAGCTACAAATATGGGACTCTCTCACTCCTGGATTTAGCCATAGCTGATCTGAAGTTAGTATGTTCTTGATTAAAACATTTTTAAGTGCATCTGAAAAGGCACTCTCTCTTCTCTGGAATATGTTGTTCTGAGAGCACATACTGGATCAGGCATGTAAGAATCACTTCTTCAGATACAGCATTTTAGGTACTTTTGAGGGCAGTTTATCAGACATAAGAATTTTTGTTATGAAAGGCTAATGGGGCAGGGAGGGGGGCAGGTGAAGAACATCTAGGGAACCTTAGGGGATTTCACAATATGGGTGGGGCCCATTATAACACTTCATATGGTCAGGGAGGTGTTGAACAACTTTTTGTGTTTCCCTTAGTTCAAGCTGACATGAGAAGTTGGAAACACCCAACCATCAGATGCCAGGGAAACAGGGTAAGCTTGGCAGTGGGCTTGAGGGGAGGGATAGGGCACAAACCAAATTGTCTATTAAATAGTAAAGACTGTCCAAGGCGCTGTTGTGTTAAACCTGGTTGCAGGTTTTTATTTTCCATACTGTTAAACTAGTTCACAGTGCTGTTAATAAGCGAGAAACTGTAATTTCCCAAGGAATCAGTCCTGAAACTAGATGTGCTAGCACAAGCCCCTGCATCTGTGTAGAGTCCCTTCGAAATCAAGCCCCAGGTTCACACTATTTGTAGGATTGAGACTTAAATCTGTTTTGGATTTTTTTTTTTTTTAATTTACTTAGATCCACCTTCAGGAAAGGGGGAAACAATGTATGGATTTCAGTGAATTCTGAACTTTGTTGGAGATGCTAGTTTGGGGCAGAGAGGGCTTGTTTTTTGAGGAAAGCTGAGGATTCATATGTTATAATCATTTTTTAAATGTATCATCTATTTACTGTTTAAATGTTTAATATTAAAACAACTATTAAGAGCAAATAAAGTATAAAATAAGTATTTCAGGAAGGATTCTGTCACAAGCCTGTGACAGTTATTTATAAAAAGTTGGTTTTCATCATGTATGTTCATTTTCTTCTAATTATTGATAGTCCTATTTTCAGCGCTGGAAGTACTGAGCAGAGCAGTGTCCCAAGAATGTTTTATCAGGACAAGTTTGTTAATTATTGGGGCCAGAGGGTGGATGTAGAGGTGGAAAACATTGTGGCTGACAAGCAATTATTGAGGGTAGTCAAGACTGAAAAATATTGAGGTACTCTGGTAAAACTTAACAAAGCTAGGTGAATGGACTGCATGATGGCGGGTGAAATCCAGTGTAGACAAATGCATGTTGGAAGGAACAGTTTGAAACTTTCAAACACTGATATTATTAAAGGGACACCAGTTTACACATCTGTCTGAATTTTTTTTTACATACTGTTACAAAAAACACCTAGGATTACTATAAATGAAAGATTAAAGGCTAGGATTTGAAAGACTTCAGTATTTTAGCAGAGGACCCAGAATTATATGCATGGGAGAAGGGACACAATAAAATAAGGTTCTACTCTTTTTAGAAGAGCTTCTCAAATGTATAGGACTCAGTTTGTCACACACAGTCTGGAGCGTGATGTTTCCTTTGGGTTTCATCTCTGCACAACCATATTGATTGTGGATATTTAACAGTTAATCTGAAATGCAAAATAAACTAGGCTAATATGGCAGTCATCTTTTGTGGCTCTCAAACTGTTCTTAACAATGAAATTGTTAATTTTATATATAATATATATATATATATATATATAATATGCTGCTCCGTTGCCCCTCTGTATCTTAAACTCTGGAATGTGGCATATATTCTTGCTAAAGAGTAGTTTGCAGTGTTGCTGTATTGGGCCTAGAAGATGAGGCACACAAGGTGTGGATGAGGTAATATCTTTTATTGGATCAGCTTCTGCTGGTGAAAGAGACAAACTTTTGACAAGCTGTGTAGCTTGAAAGCTTGTCTCTTTCACCAACAGAGGCTGGTTCAATAAAACATATTACCTGCTAAAAAGTAGGTCATGTTGAGCTAGGTTGACTCATTAAGTTTACATAGAGGTTTTGAGAAAAATGTGTATTGTTGATAAACCTGGCAAATCTAATCCAAATGGATTTACAGAAACTTGTGAGAATTACATAGCTTCTCAAATTTTGACCTCTTTCAGAATATACAACAGAAAAATGCTTTTTAGGCATTATATTTGAGCTTATATTTAACCTGTGGTGGAAGCATGTGGATTAGTCTCTTCTCCTGATTTAAGAGAAGTGCAAGTGTGTCTAGTTTTATTGGAGACTGGCAACAGCTACAGTAGGAAGGGTAGGATAGGAATGGTTTAATTATATGTTAAGTCTCAGGCCAATGACTGTCGTCTATGCTAGATTATGATAGCAATGGGATACGATGATTGTAAGCCTTGGTTAAGTACATTCGGTTAGCCATCAGGGTAGAATAACATGCAACTAGGTTTTGTCATATCCTAGGACTGGAAAAAACAAAAGTGGTGTAAATTGGAATCTTCTGATTTGTGGTACAGTGTTTAGTCCTGAAACAGGAATATCCTGCTTAGATATTGAGGCTAGAGTACCCTGCTGATAGGCACCCACATAATGCCTAAATAAAAAAACACAACATTTGTCACTATTGTAAAAAGTGGGAGATCAGACCTTCTGACTTTGGACTCCATTCCACTTAGGGGTTTATCTACATCTTTGTTTTTTGGATTGTGAAGAGTAGCTTGTCTAGCAATGGTGACAGGTTTCAGAGTGGTAGCCGTGTTAGTCTGTATCAGCAAAAAAACCAAGGAGTACTTGAGGAACCTTAGAGACTAACAAATTTATTTTGGCATAAGCTTTCCCTCAAAAGCTTATGCCCATATAAATTTGTTCGTCTCTAAGGTGCCACAAGTGCTCCTCATGTGGGGTGTTTTTTGTTTTTTGTTGTTTGTTCTTTTTGGTTGTGGTTTTTTTATATTTTTTTTGGTCTAGCAACGTGTACAGCGCATGGTTTCACAGAAGTCTAGATGTAGAATCTCCATTTTGGTCTTTTATAAAAAAGACTGATTTTTATCAATGGCTGACTGTCAGGAAAGCTCTTAGCAACCAAGTACAAGAACTGGCTATTAAATATTAAATGCAAGTCAGTTGGGCAACAAAGTAAACAAGCCCGAAAGGGTTGCCCTAGGTCTGTGTTAACTACACACTTTGAATAATCAAAGGGATGTTCAGTGTTTGACTACAGCTGGCTGAAGCAATTAAACATTTAGGCTTGTGTTTTCCAAGGAGCCAGAGGAAGTTGGATGGTTAACTCTTTTAGGCCCCTTTGAAGAACCCAGGCTTAATATATAAAACATGATTTTTAAAAGTTTAGTACTTTATCACTTTAAGGGAACCTTTCCTTTAAGTTCTTCTGGTAATGCAGTTATAAGATTGTTGAGCTGCTTAGAACAGGCAGTACCCATATGTCAAGAGAGGAGGATCAAAAAATGTGAAGACTGTGAAAATCCAACAACATTAACCAGCTTTAACATATTTGTGTTAAAATATATAAAATGTCTATTTATAGAAACCACTTAAGTCTTTGGGCTGTAATATTTCCAGTGTCGGGAGGTTGCTCTCCAGCTAGCTGATTGCTGCCACTATCAGTAGACTTAAAAGTATGTTGTAACTAAAATGTTATGTTCAAATTTGTTTTATAATTTATTCAGGGAAATAAATGATTTTTACAGTTCTAAATGGTCATTTCACTGGAATGACCAGAATGGATGAAATTTCCTTTTAAACAAGCTGTGAAGATTTCAAAGATTAAAGCAAGGAGAGAGGCATTCCTTAGTGAATGGCTTAAGATAAAATGCGACTTACATTGGTGTTTGTTTCATTCTGGCAAAGAACATTTGTTGGTTCAAAGTAGTAGCTCAGCTGTTTAATAGAGGGCAGCAGGTTACCTTGAAGAAATTAGGTTACCAGTGGACATGGTCAATTCTTGCTTTCAGATACTTGTTCCGCTCCCATTACCTTCAGTGGGAGATTAGCATGTGTACCTAAAATCAGATTTTAGCCCTGAAATGGTATGTTGACATAATGTTAAATGTATTGTGTATGATTGTAAAGAAACTTTAAACATTTTAGACAGTAGTTCTAAGAGCTCTATTCGATGACATATATATGGTTGAAGATTGTAAAACAATTTTAATGAATTGCAAATAATTTTTATAAACATGGGTAAGAAATGGTGAGAATCTTTTTGTAAAACCGTTTTCATTTTTGAGATTTACTTGACGTGTTCTAATTTTTAAGCAGATTTAGAAGAAGGTGTCAATGAACACGAATTGGAGCCTTTACCTCCCAAAGGAAAAAAGAGGGGTCGGAAGGGAAAGCCAAGAAAAACAAATCTCAAAGGGCAGTCAGAAGACACTAGATCTACATCCTCACATGGGACAGATGAAATAGAAAGCAGTTCCTATGTAAGCAGTAAATATAAATATGCTAAACTTCTTAGGAGAAAGTTTGTCTTTGAAATCAAAGATTTTGATTAAAACTGGCGTTTGAGTATCCAGCTGGTGGCCAGAGACTTGTTAAATTATGACCTTACTTGGAACACAGCAGTATATTTTAGTAAAATGTTTTTCTTTCAGAGAGACAGGTCTCCCCACAGAAGCAGTCCCAGTGATACAAAACCTAAATGTGGATTCTGTCATGCAGGTGAAGAAGAAAATGAAGCTAGAGGAAAGCTTCATATATTTAATGCCAAAAAGGCAGCAGCACACTATAAGTGCATGGTAAGTAGAATATTGGGTTAGTGTTTAATTTTTTTAAACTGTCCTGCTATGATACATTGTTAGTACAGTGCCCTAACGTGTAGTTATGTATTAATACAGCCTGTGCTTCCAGTAATCTCTCTGACCCACTAAAGTGTTGTGAGCTGAGCAGTTCATTTATTTTCACCAGAGGCACTGTTGATGAAAGTTGACTATATGTTTAGAGAAGGAGGAATTAGCTCAGGTAGACTCTCCATCTTATTACGAATCTCACTGTACCTAGGTGCATGTACGTACAATGTTTAAACAACAAAAATATAACTCCAATAACATTAAATAATTTTAAATAAAGATTACACCCCAAAATAAAGTATTACTAATGCCCTCTAACCCCAGGCCGCCTCCTCCCCCCCCCCCCAAAAAAAAAAAAAAAAAAGCCTGCAGAAACAGATGAGCTTTGCACAATGCTTCGAAGATCAGTTGATTCAGGCTGTATCAAAAGAGCAAGGGAAGTGACCTCCAGAGTCAGTGGCTCCCCACTGGAAACTCTCTGCTTCTAAATGATAACATCTAGGGAACTATTAGCTCATGTGCATCGACTGATCTCAGGGGCTCTGAAAGAATGAGAGCAGAGAACGCAGTTTTTCATTTGGCTAGGTCCTTGAAATTAGTGGGCATCAGGTTTAAAACAAATAAAAGGAAGTTGTTCTTCTTCACACTGCGCACAGTCAACCTGTGGAACTCTTTGCCTGAGGAGGTTGTGAAGGCTAGGAGTATAACAGGGTTTAAAAGAGAACTAGATAAATTCGTGGAGATTAAGTCCATTAATGGCTATTAGAGGCTAGGGACACCGTTCCTTACCCATCCTGGCTGTTTGTCAGAGGGTGGAGATAGATGGCAGGAGAGAGGTCACTTGATCTTTACCTATTAGGTTCACTCCCTCTGGGGCACCTGGCATTGGCCACTGTCGGAAGACAGGATACTGAGCTGGATGGACCTTTGGTCTGACCCAATATGGCCATTCTTATGTTATGTTCCTGATCCAGGTGGGGCTGTACAAAACAAAGTCCACACCTTGAGTTGTACTTGGAAATGAATAAGTAGCCAATGCAGCTGGTAGATATTTTTTTGATATAATTTTCTCCTTATGGCTAGTCTCAGTAAGCAGAGAGCCACACCTTTTGTAGCTTTTGAGAATTCTTTGCTCTATTGTATGCATGACTTTGGGGAAGAAGAGCTGCAATGCTGAGAAGCAGATTAAACTGAAAATAGTGATATTTTAACAATAATACTGACATTCATTTATAACTGAGTAGATGTGTGCTTTAAGTGCAAAACTGGCACCTCCATACTACAGTTCACTTCATGCAAAAGGATCACAAAACACCACATAAAGGAATTGATGCATCCATCTCTGAAGTGAAAGCCGCTGTTTTTAGTAGCATACAGTAGTAATAGACCATACATTTTCCCAATAGGAGATTGGCAGGGGTAGTCAATTGTTGTTTTGGTCAAGGTCCAGACTCCAGAGAAGCATTTTTCACACCCCAATAAGTAAATAAAAAAATTTTGCAGTCTGTTCAAAAGCATCTGATGGTCCAAATTTGGCCTGCAGTCTATTGACAACCTCTGATCTAGGTAGTTCTGTGGCCTCCATCACTAGCCATCGAATCTGAGCCTTTTATCCCTCTAAGTTTTATCCCCAGTTTCACAGATGGGGAACAGAGGCAGGTAGAGATGAAGTGACTTGCCCAATGTCGCAGAGGTAGGAATAGAATATAATCCTGCTGCATCCCATTCTGCTGCCTTAAACATAAGATTGCCTTTCTTCCCAAGAGATCTGAGACCCCTCTGAGATGCTGCCTTTTACCAGCACCTCCACAGGACCCAGAAGCTAGTTTCAGCAACTAAGTCTGTAGCAGCTACTGAGGGGGAATACCTCCTGGCTTTTGAGCCCCTGGTACACAACCTCAATCTTCATGTACGGGGTGTTGGAGTCCCCATTGATGCACCAGAGGCTGGTCCTGGGTGCTGTCACTAGAATCTGAGACCACCTGGGCTAGTTGGAGGAAATGGGTATAGCCTGTGGTACTTGGCCAGCACATGGGGTTGCCCACCCTGTGCATACCCTGTTGCGTGCTTAAGGAGGTGAGGGCAGCCTTGCCCTCCATCTCCCTTCTCGCTTTTCTTGGGCAGATCTTGCAGAAGGGCTCTCCACACCCTTCACCCGGCCCTCTAGAGCTTGTCATGAGGCCCCTGCCCTGCAACCCCCAGATGCTTGTGATATACCACCTGAGTCAGCTGGACACCATCCAGCTAGTCCATCTCCAGACTGTATCACATGAACATCTCTGCATGCTTATGCTCTGTACCATCCACTTCTTCGCCCTCGTGTCCTGCCCTGACACCAAGTGGCAGGACCTGCTGCAACCTGTGGAATGGAGGGGAACTTCGGTGGCCGGCTTGTACTCTAGTCTGGTCTTACAGCACCCATAAGATATGAGACTCGGTGGCTCTTTCATGGTGTTGTGAGCACGGGTGTGTAGTTGGTATGGTTTATCAAGTCCCCCGACATCTGCGTCTTCTGTGGCAAGAGGGACACTGGGTGCATATCTACATAATGTGTCAGACTGGAGCCCTTCTTCTGGCTCCTCTGTAACCTCCTGTTGAGGTTCTGGTTGCACACTTCCCCCCCATTCCTGCTTCTATACAAACATCCTATCCAGGGCCCCACAGAGTCACGAGACTTCGTCAGCCTACTCCTGGCTCTGGCCAAGGTGGTCATCCACCAGACCTGGAGGAGGAAGCTTGCTTGGATGGGGATGCTCTGCAACTGTGTGATCTGTTTTCAATCCCTTGTATCACATATCTGGGCAGAGTTCTGCCTTCCTCTGCAGCATGGGGCACAGGTCACTTGCGGATTTAAACTAGTATAAATGGTGAATTCTCTGTACCTTGAAGTATTTAAACCATGATTTGAGGACTTCAGTAACTCAGTCAGAAGTTTGGGGTCTATTACAAGAGTGGGTGGCTTGCAATGTGAAGGGAGTCCGACTATAAGATCAAAAAGGATTATCGTGATCATCAAGTCCATGAGAGTTCCTCTGGATGGCTTTGAGCGATTCCTTGGACTTTGAGGAGCAGTGGGCACTGCCCAGGGTTCTCTGGTCAGTGTCTCCATCCAAAACTGTGATTATGAACCTTCAACCCCCACTCCTGTTCCTGTTTTTGCATTTGTTGTCCCCCAAATTCAGTTGTGGCCAGGGTTTTGTGGTTCCTCCCCCTTGGTTGGGGGGGCTGGTCTTTAGTTTTGAATGGGCTTGAGCCTGCTATCCCAGTACCCGCAAAAAGACTATCTTTCCTGCCCTACAAATAGAGGCGCACATCCAACTGAGATAGCAGGTAAGCAGAAAAGAATTACCCCATCTGAAAGTTGAGCTGGACTTTTGCATTACCTCTTTTCCACCTCTGTTTGAATGTCCAAATTAGCTGAAGTCCTCCTCCAAGAGCTTTTACTGCATATACTATATAGTTACGTCTTGTGAGTGATGTTAGTGTAACTATATAAAAGGAAATGCATTCAGCCAATAAAAGCTGCAGGTAATGGAAACATATGTGGTTTGCAACTACTTGGAAATGTCCCATTGTCACCATTTCAGGCTTTCCAGGGGCACTGATATTGGCAGTGTGAGTAAGCTGAATTATTTAGGTGGGGGTAGTGAGTGGGGATGAAATATCCTTAACAGAACCAAGGCATGTCTTCAGTGTCTTAATTGACTGCAGTACTCATTTATTGCTTCGTATATTCCATTATCATCATCCTTTAACTACTGCTTTCTCATTCAAAAAAAATCCTCTGAAACGCAGTCACAGATAATTGAAGCAATCAAGTGGGCATTGGAAGGAATATCCAAATTACTGATATGCTCAATCTGCAGTTTTTTTCTAGTTCATTGGCAATGCACAGTTTACCAGCAGATAACTGAGTACAGTGCATCCCCTTCTGTTGCTCCTGCTCCTTAATCTTCTTATGGCCTCATCTGTAACCTCCTAACATTATTGTGCATTTGTTTGCTTTACAGTTGTTCTCTTCTGGCACTGTGCAGCTAACAACAACATCAAGGGCAGAGTTCGGTGATTTTGATATTAAAACTGTACTCCAGGAGATCAAGAGAGGGAAAAGAATGGTATGTTTGTAAGGAATGCTTCAGTGATTTCAGTTGGGAGTATATGTACGATTCTCTCTTTTCCTTATCTGAACAAATCTTTCCACTTTCTTAGATATCAGGATATAAAGTGTCTCAACAATTACTGTGGTGGTGGTGGTGGTTTTTCTTTTAACTACAGCATACTTTATGAATGCAGTATGTTGGCTCTTTGGGGACCATAATAGAAAGGAAGGAAGGAATTGACGGTTTGTTTTCCATACCACAGAATCTGTATGGCATGAAATTGCTAAATAGGTTATGGGAGTCAATTTGTGTAATTATTGACTTGTTTCATTTTTTTTTTTTTAAATGATGGCTAGTTCATTCTCAACACTCTTTAAAAGGACACTGAATCTCTGTATTGCCAGTTAAAGGAAGATGAATCTCATGTGTATCTCTGGTAAATTGCATCTTTTAAATACTTGTTTTGGGGTCTCAAAGGCCCCAAAAGTATTACCTTATTAAAGTCTTCAGCTAGAGGAGAGAGGGAGCTACTAGCATGGCTCTTGGATTCAAATTCACATCCCCTTAGTCGGTCCAGGGCCAGATTTGCTAATCTCTTGGGCATGGGGGTGCAAGGCCCATCTTTTCTCCCATGCCTCTGGAAGGACTTTTAATTATGATGAGGATGCCTACTTGGGAGGTGTCTTGTCAGTTTGTCTGTTGGTTCACATATTTATTTTTGAGTGGTCTGAGCAGTATGTCATGACATTTTAGTGTGGAAAATTAAATCTTATATACGGGCCCCAGAGTATGTGACAGGCACTCAGGTATGTTTTATACGTAAAATATGGCACACAGTTTCATGAATATTAGAATTCATTAATATATGGAACTCTATTACCATCTGAAAAAATATAATACTTTACTATAACACAATATTCAATGAGTTTAGGTACTTGGAAAAGCTAGCTTCAACTTCAACAACAGCAACAAAATAGAACTTAGAACTGCAGCAATGTGTACAAATCATGCAGTTACTTATTTTTGCAGCAGACAGGTAAAACAGTTCTCTGTTCATATATATTGATGCAGATTTAAACTGTTTCTGGCTTACTATAAATTAAGATAAATTTATGCTACAAGAAAAATTACTTCATGTTTATGGCTAAAATTTGGGGACATCAAAGTGAGCATTAATCGAGATTAAATGGATTAACATCACAATTTAGAGTACTGTCCTCTTTCTTCTCAACAGAAATGCACTCTTTGCAGTCAGCCTGGGGCTACTATTGGATGTGAAATTAAAGCCTGTATCAAGACTTACCATTACCACTGTGGAGTACAAGACAAAGCTAAATACATTGAGAATATGTCACGAGGCATTTACAAGTAAGAACCCTAGCAGTTAAGTCTGTAATGACCATTTTTTCTGATGTCCTCTGTGAACTGCTTTTCTGTTCAGATAAAACATTCCGATCATGCAGTAATGCTGACTAACACCTCACTCAGCTGCATTGCAGGCACTAGGCAAAACTATCGTACATCTTTGGAAGTTCAGATAAGGTGACTATTGCAGTTCAAAAGCTGGTAAGGTAAAAGCCTGTGCAAGATCAATTTTGTTACTTCAAACATCTTGTTCAAGTTGAGTGTCATAGAAAAATTAAATCAAGTTCTGTTATAAATGTAGAGTTTTTAGAACTTTTTTTAAAAATCCTGTCCTATAACACAGAGGCAAAAATAGATTTCTCTGCACAGAACTCGGAGAATCTCTTCATATTTTTCCCACTTTAATTTCCATTTCCTCTTGTTCCAAGGCCCTGCATCATCACTCTCAAACAAATTAGGAGAATTGGATGGGTGCTCCTGTCAACAGACTTTACTGGCCAAAAGTCTTGCTGTTTGACTTCTGAGGCTCTTCCTCTCCAATGAGGCTCAGCATACTGCTGTCGGAATGCTCTTAGCCCTTAATAACCCAGGGAGCAATAGAGTCGGACCACTAATTGACACCATGGCTTTTTCTGGCATTGTAGATCATTGACACTAAACCACTGGACTGACTTCATATTCTTTCTCTCTAACCTGAAGCTATTTAAGCTCATTTTACCAAGTCAGATGAGGATAAATACATATGCAAAAGTGGAAGTATTTCTGTTAAGTTTATCATAAACATGAAAAATATTGTGCAAATGAAAATAACTGTCATATAATTTTCAAAATAACTTTCACACATAGAAAATATTTTAGTGATCCTACTTAATTCAGAACCTCCATATACCCACTTGAAAGTACATGAAATGTTTTTTAAAAAAAGCAAAAAAAAATTTTTCTCCCTGATTATTAAAATCTGTAACTCAAATTGCTGAAGTCACAGGTAAACTCCTGCCATGTTTATACTCTTAGGGATAACTGTATCTTTTTTCATATTTCTGTACTGTTCCAACCTCCTTTCCCAGTTGCTACCACAATCCTACTCCAATTGAAGTTGACCGGTTGCATCTCATTTTGGCCACAAGGGGGCATTCTATGAGCAGTGTGATAACAATCCTGCTTCTTGAGAACTAGAAGTGATCTGTTTTAAATAAATTTCTGCTTATGCTAGTCTATAAAGACTGCACTGGAGCCTGGCTTTCCTCTGCTTATCTCAACTTATTTATTGGTTTCAGATTGATAGCTTAAGATCCATGAACAAATGGAAAGTGATTACAAATTGACACACACAAAATCATACTTTTTTTTTTTATGAGCGCCCATGCTCCCTTGGAATGTTTATTTGTTTTTGTTATGTAAATGTTCATGAGAAAGGAGTTTCTGATCCATTTTATGTAGAGTTTAGACAATCTATCACAAAACTTCTTAGAACTCACTGGTACTACTAACCATGTTCATTCTCTTATGGTAGAGCTACGAGAAAGTAGGTCTTTACATATGCAATCATTAAACACCTAGACAGTTCATACAGCATTTTAAAATAACATCAGTTTGATTCTTGTCTAAAGTGGTTTTTTTTTTTAAATTGTCCCAGGCTTATGCCTTGGTACATCTCAGTCAGTTTTCACAGGCAAGATGTAAACCATTGAAAGTAATGAAAATGCTGTCACAGCCTTATCTATATTGGAACAAGCTTGCTATTGTAATAGGTAGTGGTTACTTTTTAGGAAAAAAGAGTAAGTAGGCTTTGTTAGGATCTGCTAATGCTATCATAAACTAAATCTTTCTCTCAACCTAGCTGTTACGGTTGGTTGGCACAGGTCAATAGAGCTTTCTCAGTCTAAGGTTCTTGGCGGTGGAACTCTCTCAGAAGGAGGTCTGCTGGTGTTCTTCCTTGGTTGCTTTCTAGGACATGAGGCAGTGGCTGTTACAGTAATGAGTACCGCTGACTGTTTTTTGGGCTTCTGTCTTTGTTTTTGTGCTTAACCCCTCGTTGTTAACTTTTGTCAGTGGGGAACTGTTCCCTTTTTTGTTTGGTTAGTGATCTTGGGTTTGCCCCGTAACAGGAGCCCTTGGTTCTAGCCAGTGATCTAGTAGCCTAGCTAATCTTTATTTCTAATGTCAGATGTCGGACAGGTGCCTTATACATTAATTCAGCAACATTTTAAAATGGAGCATCTTCACTAGTGGAGAGAGCCCAGAATGTTCTAAAATATATATATCTGTTTCTTGTTTCCTGGTAAATCCTCCATTGTTTCTTTTATTGTCTTAGACTCTATTGTAAAAATCATAGTGGAAACGATGAAAGGGATGAAGAGGATGAAGAAAGAGAAAGCAAAAGCCGTGGGAAATCAGGCTCTGACCATAGTAGCATTCCTCAGCAGCAACTCAATGGAAACTAGGTATGGAAGTTACTCCTGGCAGCTCTGTTACTGAGACTGAGACACAACATACATTTGATGTAGTTAATCACAGTAAAATGTTTAAATCTAGTATATGCAGATCAGTGCTTTTTATTGGTGTACTGCAGAAGAACGGGGAACTTTTTTTTTAAACTTCAGCTGATTTTATAATAGAAAGGAGGCCTCATGTCTGTTGATAAATGTAGATGTAATGTCAGATCTGTTAGATGCTCTGCTCTTTATATGATTTTAAATTTACTATTGTTTTCATCGTTTTTTAAACAGGTTCAAGGGACAGAGTTAGAGAACTGGGAATGAATAAGACATCCATAACTACTAATTCTTTTAAATTGTTTTCTAAGATCAGAAAAGGGTTAGTAACTTTTTACGGCCTGATTCTGTTAGAAATTTCATTGAACTGCCTGAAACGTTCATGTGTGTGAGCCTTCAATAAGTGGCAGAGTTTTACATGTCAATATTATGTAGTTTGTAGTCTGCAGTGTCTGGAAAAAAATTGAAACACTATATAAATGATATGTAATATGTACAGTGTCAAAAGTTAAGGCAGACATTGAAATGAAGTAAGCTCTATATTTCTGGACTGAATAAAAATCTAAGATTTGGAATGTGTAAGTTGTTTAGTGGATTCATGCACCAAGGGAAAGTCTTAGTAAGATAAATTCACAACGTGGACAGACAAGTCCATGGTGGCAACAAACTGGTAACTCATGAATTTTGCATTTTCTTATACAAAATATGGAGGATAAATGTGTGTGGGGGCAAATTGCTCTGTTTTTGCTTGCAAGGCATACAGTAGAAAAAGAACTCCGTGCATGCAGAAGCATGCTTCAACCTTTCAGTTTGTTCCTGTTGTGATTGTTCCTACTGCCCAGCATTCCTTGCTGGAGATTTACTTGAGCAGCTGTTGGTTAAAAGCTGCAAGCTTCAGTACTCATGCCAAAGGGCTGTAGTTTGTTCTTTCCCCAATAGTCCACCACCTCTATATTCCTAACGTACCAAGTGACTCTAACTTTTGGAAGCTGCAACCCGACGTCTTTAGATTTCGAAGAGGGTTACTACTTTAACGTCTATGGAATTTAGTCACCTTATCTGACATCCAGACCTCAAGTGCTCTGTGTTGTGTGGAGCACTTCATCTTTTGTCCAAAATACAGACACCGATCCCGCGTGCTGTAAGGAGGAGGAGGAATCAACTTTGTTTTCTTTTCTTTGGGGTAGATCAGTATTTATTTTTGAATCTTGTGACCACTATATAAGATTTACTTACCATTCTTAATGCTTTTAGCATTTGATTTTTTTTTTCTTGTCAAATCAACGATCATGCCATGGCACTTCATATGTCTAGAGGTCGATGTTCCATTAGAGAATAATCAGGTTTAGATTATACCAAATCTTCCAGCTCAGTTCCCTAACTTTTTTCATACAGCTCTGGCATGTCTAGTTGCTAATAAATAGCTGCTTTTGCTGGTCCTATTGAAGCACATTAGCAGATTCATTTAAAATAAAATCAAAAACTTAACCCAATAAGTAAGTCTTTCTAATGCTTCCAGGGCACCTTGTTGCTTGGGAAGGGTTCTGGCTCTTTCTGAATACCCAATAAACCACTTAGATTTGAAGTAAAGCAGGAAGCAAGATACTCTGACAATTTGACTAAAAACAGTGAAGGTTCATCTGCAGTTGATATTAAGAAGCAGTTCATTTGAAACAAGTTTCTGTAGCATTTTTTACTTGTATTTTTAAAAGATTTAACATGTCATTGTCTTCTCATGTCTTTCCTTAATGTCTCAAGGGACTCAACTGTTGTATATTAAATTTCTAACATTTTACCATGTTAGAATTCAATCTGTTTTGGGGAAGAATGCAGTTTTAGTAATATTACTGTGTACAGAAAATATTCAGTTACTGCTCTAAACATGCCATTGATCATTCTTATTTTGTATTTGTAACTTTCAAAATTAAAGGCATGACTTGAATTGCAATGACAGATTGATTGAGATTGTTTATCAAGGTGTTTGCTTTTTTTTTCTAGAATATGAAAATTTTTCAGCTACGCGGAAGGGTTTCAGAATGCAAAATGTCTGTCACACTGCCTAGATTAGGTTCTAGGTTGCGTGCCTCAAACATGGCCTTCCCATGGAATAAAGGCACTTTATTGTTTGCAACTACTGTATTTTTGGTTAAGGAAGAATGAAAGGTACAATGGGGTAGATTTGCCAATATAATCATTGTATTTTTCACTGAGTTCTAATTCACATTGTGTCAATTGTTGGATTTAATATTCAGTCTAATAATTCATTATGGATAAAATCATTTATCTCTCCGCATGCCACTAGCAACCATAACACTTTACCTTTGAGTAGCAGAAGAGCAAGTGGCTGACTAAACCATCATTAATTCAGAACTCCATGGAAACTAAAAGTCAATACCGAAAGCGTTTTTTGGTACAAGCTTCAAATTCATGTTATAATTTACTTCATCTTGTCATGTATGCTGGGTAAAAGTGCCTTACAATGTAAAAATTGTATTTATACGTTCCCAAGTAGTATCACTTGCTGGGGAGTAATTCTGTTGTGTTAATATTTAGAAAAAATGGACCTCAGCAGTGTATTTACTGTACATATCCGATGTTCTTAACTGTAGCTTTAATAGGCATGGAAATGTATGACAGGTATACAACACTTACACTTTTTAAAGACAAAATACTGCCATTACTGTCTCTCTTTATGTGCATTTTAGCTTGAAATTTTGGACGGTTTGTCTTTTTTGTAAAGCAATGTAATCTTTTGCAAGCATATATTGAAGATTATTCTGCAGCATTTACTGCCTTCCCAGAAGTTAAAAGAAACGAATGTGCTTTAGAGGTAAAATAGACTTGTTTAAATTAACTAGTTAAATTAATAAGGTTTATTTGTTCCTGGCAATTTTTTTTTAAATAGGCAGCTTTTGCTTTCATCTCACGATCGGAAAACAATCTTGAATTTAAGAACTTGTCTTATGAAACTGGTCTAACTGAATTTAGTTAATTTAGGCCTTTATGGCATTTCTTGCTCACAAGAACAGTGTGTCTCTGTTCAAGAGACTCATGGAACCCTCCTATAATGGAAGATTTTTTTCCACAAAATAATATATTAAACAGTTTCATTATATCAGCAAAGGGCTTGCCTTTAAAAAGATCCTTTCTACTGCTCTTTTCCCAGGGAGTGCTGGCAGGGCCTGTCTACCTGAGCAGTTGCAGGATACTGGCAGCTGGGGGAGGAAGGGCTCTAGAAGGCTATTGGCAAAATTCCCTGAGACTCTGGTTTATGCACTTTGGAAGAGGTTCCAGGTAGTAGCACAAAGTGGCCACAGATTTATTTGTGAGGGAAGCCTAGCACCAATGTAGGTGACATGGGCACTGTGGTTGAAGGGTTCACTAATTCAGCAGGTGTTTGTCAACAGGAGAACCTGTTCCTAGAGCCCTGGTGGGAGTTCCACTTGCCAACACCCATAGAGGGCAGCAGGGACTATACCACTTACACGACACAAAGATGAATCTCCCTTGCATACAAGCACTTTGCTGATTCAGGGAGGTATAATTACACCTCCATGTGCCAGCTTTGCTGAATTTGGCCCTAAATCTCACCTTCTAGAACAGTGGTTCTCAACCTTCCCAGACTAGTGTACCCCTTTCAGGAGTCTTGATTTGTCTTGCATACCCAAAGTTTCACCTCCCTTAAAAACTACTTGCTTACAAAATCAGACAGAAAAATACAAAAGCGCTTGCTTTCTCATTTTTACCATAAAATAAATTACATGTAATATAAATATTGTACTTGCAGTATAAACAAGTCAGTACGAAATTTTAGTTAGTGCTTTTATATAGCTTACTGTAAAACTAGGCAAATTTCTAGATGAGTTTGATGTACTCCCTGGAAGACCTGTGTGTATCCCCAGGGGTACACCTACCCCCAGTTGAGAACCACTGTTCTATTGGACAGCAGCTCTAGCAAGACCAGCAGCCAGTAATTGCTTCTTACTGTTCCATATAGGAAGGAGTAACTTCTCTTATACTAGACCAGAGCAGAGGAAGTGATGATCTCTTCCTCCCCCCACCCCCCCGGAAATGTCACACTTCTCTGATGTGATAATTGCTATACTCCAAGAAGATCAGTAAAGTTGAACCAATATTCTAGTGGAATTAACCTTCATTATAAGCACAGTGAAACTTCTCTATTAGAGGACTGAAAGTATATTGCAACAAATAGTAACTCTCCTTCCATTTCACTATAAACAGGTTCCACCATAGTAATGATGGAGATTAACAGAGCACAGCTCTTGATTTTATATATACTTGCTGAAGCAGTTTCTATGTGTGCACACTCATTAGTCAGCAGAGACATCTCAACCCTGAAAGGATTCTGGAGGACTGTTGCTTATTGAAAAGCACTCCAATTAGACCAGCTTTAGCATACATTTACATCAGATGTCAAGACAAGGAATGTATAAAGAGGGCAAACCCATTCCTATTTATAATGTATATTTTGTTCCTGTTATATTGGCTTTACTTCCAAAGTTGTAGTTTGCAGTATTAGTTTCTTTTATTGGTATCGTTGCCTATATATTCAATAAATGAGTTATGAATTTCATATTTGTGTGGCTCTCCTTTTATGAAAGCATAATGTTAAAACTGCACACTTCCGCATGTCACTTTCATGCATAACTGCAATGGATCTCATTAGTGATATATTATTTCATAATGAGAGTCTTAGAGGACTGATTATTGTAATTAAGTCTCACTGCAGAAACTAATAGCTCGCCATGTGCAGGGGGAAACTTCAGCTGCAGGATAACAGGCAAGACGCAGCAGCATCAATGGGGGTTTATGTGCCAGGATTTGTGGAGTTTTATAACTGCCTGGAGTAAGATGACAAGAGTGTTCAGTGGTCATCCTCGCATTAGGCTATTGTAGGCAAATTGCATATGAGGGTGATTTGCTAGATGCAATGATTGCATATGTTTTTGCTGAAAACAAATGTTCAAAAGTTGCCAAAACAGGTGGTAAGTACACAATGGGGGGAAAAAGAGGCTTAATCATGAAGTTCTTACTGAGGCAATTGTTGACTTAAATCCAAGTAGAAACTATTACTCCTGTGGACTTCAGGGTTAGCCCAACAATATCTATCCATTGTGTTTTAAATTTGGTGGTTTATTTAATTACCGTTCAGATTTGTGAAGCTGAATATATTTCAAACGAAACTTGTTCCTAAATATTTACCGCTGGTGTACATATGCCCAGTGAACTCCCGTTTGGATTCTCCTGGCCAGCAGCATCCATTGTGGCTGCCCATCGGCTCTGAAGAGGTCTCCCTGCAGCTGGAAGTATGAGTCCCGACGCAAATAGACAGACTTGCACTAGCTCAATGTGGATATTGCAACATGGGAGGTGGCTCAAGCTAGCCTCTGAAGTCGAGCCCACCTGATCCCTTGGGTTCAAGCTTGATGGGTGGCAGCTCAGACTAGCCACCCATCCTGCTACATACACGCTGCTATTTTTAGTGCACTAGTGTGAGTCTATCCATGCTGCGAATCACACCTTGCAGCTGCAGTGAAGCCACATCCTGAGTGGCCTTGTGGCAATTATTCACTTTTTTTTTTAAGCCTGTAACTGCAACACAATATTAACACACAAGTAAGGGAAAGCAGTCTGAGCATTGCTGTCACATCCAGGCACCCTGAGAGTGGCCAGGGTTGGATTAACACAAATTGGGCCCAGACTTGGGGGAGGGAGGGCCCAAAATCAAAGGCCAGTGCCCTTTCCTGCCTCCTTGCCCCACAAAGCGAACACCGACCTCCTGCAGCAACATGCTCAGCCCTGGCACCGTAACCCTAATCCCAGCCTGGTGCAGTGGAGATTTGGGGGGGAGCCCACCTCACAAGGGTGGCTCCTGTCCCATGGGGCTAGGGGCATCCAAACCAAACCCGAGTGGCACTGCAACCCCATGTGCTAGGTTGCAAAGCACAGAGCTAGGCTCAGGGCCATGGGACAGGAGCTGCTGCGTACAGGAGAGGGGGCTTGCTTTCCAAACCCTCCCTGGGGCCTCCCTCTGCACCGGGCCCATGACCAATGGGGTACACTGGCATAAGGTATGGGGTGACCCCAACCACCCCTTGGTTCGTTCGTTCTTTTTTTTTCAATTGCCTGAGAGTTTGCCCTGGTACCAGGATCATTCATAATGACTGAGCACAAATCTGCGAAATTAAAAATTGCTTATCATAGGAGGCAGCAATACTTCTTAATGATGGGGAAACCTGCAGCTTACTGTGGCGTGGCCTACATTTTGCTGGTATGGCTGTCTCTGTTTGGAGTGTGTGGGGGGAAAAAAATCACCCTCATAATAACACGGCATAGAGGTGCTCTTTTCCCAGTGTAAGCTGCATCTCCATTTGGAGGGTTTGCCCGTAGAGCAGTGCCCGTCGAGCTCTACCAGCAAACCCTCCCTAGTATAGAAAAGGCATGTGTATGGAGGAGGGCGCACAAAAGATAATGTGCCACCTGTAATGCTTTTCTAAGAGAACCCGAAGAACTAGGACGTCTTGTCTAAAAATGTTCCTGCTGGAGAGGTCAATGCATCCTTCTTCAGACATCAGAATGCCTGGGGCAGAGATTTCTGAGCACTCGTCATCAAGAAGTATTCTTGCTGTCTCCTCAGCTTGTGGAGTTGAGATGGCTGCTCCTAAAGAACTGTCGTCCTGACCTGGTAAATCCTCTGGCAATGGGGGAGGAAAGAGCACTGGGCCCAGAGGAGGAGACTATCTAGGTCGTCCTCATCAGGTTGTTCCTCAGTGAGGCACAAAGTCTCTCAAAGGTCAGCTGAAAAGTGTAGCACAAAACCCAAACAGTCCTTGTGGCACCCAGACAGGCACTGGTCACTGTGCCTCTAAACTGGTTTCCTAAGTACCACAAAAATCTCCAAGTGCCAACCGTTTAGCAACGAGAACCCACCATACAGATATGCCTGAGACAGTCAACAGCATGTAGTCCTCTGACTTCAGCACCAGCTTACTCAGTACTGAAATCCTGTGCAGCATCGAAAAACCTCCTGGTCTCTTTGGTACCAGACTCCTCGCTATTGGCAGTAGTGAGGTACCATCACCGGTAGCGACTGCTGTTCCTACACCAGTACCGAGCACATCGATGGTAGCAATGAGAGTGCCTTTCTAGAAGGTTATTAATTCTTATCTTCTTGCTCTGAGGAGCAGAGGGAGGTTTCACCACTGCATTCCCTGGGGTCTAGGTATTCAGGCCAGTACACACCTGAGAGGCAATTGCGGGCTGAGTTTTATTACTCTAGACTTAGGAGCTCAAAGAAGGATAGTACTCTCTGGTATTCTTTGCCCACCTGCCCTTTATGCATACCAACACCCTTGGCCTCATGCTAGAAGACCAGTCACTGCATTCCAGTGCAGGGCTAGATTCTCTTCATCCTCACCTCACAAAGAGACTTCATAACCAACCCACTCTGCTCCACTGCCAGCTGAACAGGCTGGGCATGGTTTTGATGAAGAGTCACAAGCAGAGGACCATCTCATCACCCTCTCTTAATGAGGCTGTGGTATTTGTCTTATCCACCTCAACCTTAGCTGACTACAAGATGTTGCACAGAATGACTGACACAATAGAGATTCCACTAGAGGTAGTCCAGGAAAATTTTGCCAAGCTCCTGATCATCCCACAATGCCCATCAACAAGGGTCTTTTAGAGCCAGCTGAATTGCACTGGGAGACACCTGCTGCTTTTGGCACCAACATCAAAAAGAGCACAGTCGTTACCAAGTGCCCTTCAAGGGCTTTGAGCAATTTTATATGTGCCTGGGTCATTAGTTATGACTGCAGGAATGAGAAGTCAACAGAAAATGACATCTCAAGACAAGGAGCCCAAGAAATTACAATTGTCTGACTGGAAAAATTATTCTGCATCAAGTCTGCAAATGAGAATCACCAATTGCCAGGTCCTGCTAGTAAAGTATGATTATTGTAATTGGGATTCCATATCTAAATGTACAGTCAGTCTTCCTCATGATAATGGAGAGAATTTTATCTGATTGCTGAAGGTCAGCTTGTGACACATGCATCTCTCCAAGCAGCCCTATATCCATGGCTACCTCAGTTACCATGAGGAGATCTTCTTAGCTTCAGTCATCAGGAATCCCTAAAGAGGTACAAGTTACAACTGAGCATCTTCCATTTGAAGGATATGAACTTCTCAATGTGAAAACAGATGAAGTTTTACACTCTCTGAAGGACTCTCAGGGGACACTGAGATCCTTAGGAGTCAATATTCCTGCACCAAAATGGGAACATTTGAAGTCTCAACTCATTCTGTACACAATGTAGGCAACCTGAACCATCTACAAAGCACCAAAACATTCCATAGGAGGAAGTCCTCTGCATCCAACACCATGTCTGGTCATGAGCCCTCATCACCCTCAAGGCAGCAGATTTGACTCGTTGGCCAGAAGCAGAGTACAAATTTTGTTCATCTGGTTATCCCCTCTACTTGGGAATCATTTATTTCATTTTCATAGGGCCTGGCACACCATCACTGTAGATCGTTGCGTCCTGAAAATCATAGAGTTGGGCTGTTCCATCCACTTCCAGACCTTCCCTGATCTCCACTCACCTTCTCCATCCATTTTCAGGGACGCCTCTCATAAAAACCTGCTATATCAGGAGATGCAATCACTTCTGAATCTTGGAGCAGTGTTAGAAGAACCTCAAAGACACAAGGAGAACTCGTTTTACTGTCATTACTTAGATTCCCAGAAAGAAAGTGCTGGTCCCTTATACTGGACCTGAGACAACTGAACAGCCGGTATCAAGCGGAGTGCCTCAGGGGTCGGTCCTGGGGCTGGTTTTGTTCAACATCTTCATTAATGATCTGGATGATGGGGATGGATTGCTCTCTCAGCAAGTTCACAGATGACACTAAGATGGGGGGAGAGGTAGATACGATGGAGGGTAGGGATAGGGTCTAGAGTGACCTAGACAAATTGGAGGATTGACCAAAAGAAATCTGAGGTTCAACAAGGACAAGTGCAGAGTCCTGCACTTAGGATGGAAGAATCCCATGCACTGCTACAGGCTGGGGACTGACTGGCTAAGCGGCAGTTCTGCAGAAAAGGACCTGGGGATTACAGTGGACGAGAAGCTGGATATGAGTCAGCAGTGTGTCCTTGTTGCCAAGAAGGCTAATGGCATATTGGGCTGTATTAGTAGGAGCATTGCCAGCAGATCAAGGGAAGTCGTTATTGCCCTCTATTCGGCACTGGTGAGGCTACATCTGGAGTGCTGCGTCCAGATTTGGGCCCCCAACTACAGAAAGGATGTGGACAAATTGGAGAGAGTCAATGGATGGCAACAAAAATGATTAGCGGGCTGAGGCACATGACTTATGAGGAGAGGCTGAGGGAACTGGGCTTATTTAGTCTGCAAAAGAGAAGAGTGAGGGGGGATTTGATAGCAGCCTTCAACTACCTGAAGGGGGGTTGTCATAAATATAAAGGGAAGGGTAAACCTCTTTAAAATCCCTCCTGGCTAGAGGAAACATCCTCTCACCTGTAAAGGGTTAAGAAGCTAGGATAACCTCGCTGGCACCTGACCAAAATGACCAATGAGGAGACAAGATACTTTCAAAAGCTGGGGGAAGATTACTTACTAAGTTCTAAGACTCCATTCCTGTTCTGCATCACACAGACAGACCCTTTGTTTTTTCCTCCCCCCAGCTTTTGAAAGTATCAATAAGGACTTATATCAGACTTCTAGGTTTCCTGCACGTACATAATTCAGCACGCAGAGTTCACTTCCATCCTATGCAAGGATAGTTGAAGCCTGTATGTCAGCCAAGCAAGCATCACCTGGATATGACATTGCATGTTCTTCCAGATGTCTCATCACCAAACTGGTGGCAAAGACCCTCTGAAATTTTGCAAGAGAATACCTTTTTACCATTATGATCAAAGATGTTGGTGACAAATGCTACTACGCTGGGTTGGAGAGCCCACTTAGACAACCTTCAAACTCAGAGCATGTGGACTATTCATATACGAAATGTCTTGGAGCTAAGGTCTAGTTGTCAGGGGAGCACAGGTTTCCTCGCAGGTTTGAAAGATCTGACCATTCAAATCATGACAGACAGCAGTGCAGACATGTTTTATATAAACAAACAAGGGAGAGTAAGATCCACCCCTCTGTGTCAGGAAGGTGTACATCTATGGAACTTGTGTGTCAGGCATGGCATTACTCTGAGAGCAGTGCACTTACCGTGGTTACAAAATCTGCTGGCAGATGATCACCTCAGTAGACAATCTGCGTGACCATTGAATAGGAAGTAAAGGACACTATTATCCAAGACACATTCCTCAATTGAGGTCATGCAGCCAAAGATCTCATTGCCACCAAAGAAAACAGGAAGTGTCAAAAGTTTTGATCCAAAGTAGGGTGGAGTTGGGGATTCCCGTACAATGCATTTCTGTTCCCCTGATCCAGTGTATTCATACCTTCCAATTCCATTGAATCAAGAGTACTCGGGAAGCTCAGGGAGATTTCAGCCAGCTCCAGTATGATGGAGTCAGTTCTGATTTTTGGACCTGAAGAATGAATCTGTCTCTTCCACCTCCCGTTGAACTGCCTCTCCAGCCAGAGGAGATATCTCAGAGAGATGGTCAGTTCCTTCATCTTCCACGTTCCTTGCACTTTTCCATCCACAGTGGAAAGAATTTTATGAGACTTACAGTATTCTGCCAAGTGGATGAGATTAAACATCTGGTCACACTACCAGTTCTCTGTTTCTGACTCATAGTACCTTCTATCACTAAACAACTCTGGACTTTCTGTGAGCACCCTTAGGGTCCACCTAGCAACCATCTTGGCTTTCCACCCTCTAGTTCAGAAGTATTCCAGATGTCCATGCTCTACAATAATTTCCCTTTAGAAAGGCTTTATGCAAGTATATCCCCACTTGGGGAACCTCCACACCCTGAGGATCTAACTATTGTACTGATGGGGTTAATGGGCCTGCCCTTTGAGCTACTAGCTATATGTTCTCCGATTATCTCTGTCAAAACAGGCTTTCTAGCAATAATATCTGCCAGGCGGGTAGGAGAGAGACAAGGTCTCATGGCAGGGCCCCCATATATGTTTTTTTATAAAGACAGGATGACTTTAAGACCTCACCTGAAATAGCCCATGACAGTCCATTTGATTATGCTGATACGCTGATGCCCCAGCCAGGTGTCTTTTGTCTCAGAAGAACTGGTTTGGACATGCCTTTCTAACTTGGAGCAGGTTACAGCCATGTTATACAGCAGAAATGTATAACTTTTCTATACATTTATAACTTTACATACAACGTTGTTACACACATTCTAGAAGGACAATAATGTTTCGCATGTTCTAGTGATACCTCACAGGCGTACTTTGTATAAAATTTATCATAGTCTTGTAAAAGTGGTGAACGTGGGGTGCTGTTTGTCACATTGCATAACTGATCTCAGCCCAGCTGCTTTGCCCACTGGAATGGATCTCTGGGCCACTCATGGAAAGGAAACCAGAATATGTGAAGTGAGATGAGTTGGGTGGGTAAGATGCTCAGTCTTAGCCTTACTATTCATTTGTATTTGTCAGAGTTTAACACTCTACATGATGATCTCTCTGCTAAATGCTGGCAGCTCCAGCAAGTGAGTCAGCAAGAGTTCTGCACAGACTTACAGCAAAGAGTTAGCACTGTGAAATCTCTGAAGGATAACTAGCCGCATGAAATTTACCTTCATATTATAAAAGCAACTGTCTTGTCTTCTTTTAATATACAGCAAGCATGAAGCTAGCAACCCAAACAGGCCCAATAGTTGACTGAGGCTGTCTACACTGGCACTTTTGTTGTTAAAACTTTGGTCGTCCTCCTTGGAGGTGGTTTTATTTTGTCGCCAGGAGACCTCTCTCCCAGCAATAAGAGCGGCTACACAGAGCACCTTACAACGCTGCGGCTGCAAGGTACACAGTGCAGACATAGCCTGAGTCACAATGGATCTGCTAAATGCTGGATTCCGGTTGGAAAACACTAAGCTCAAAAAGAACTATTTTAAACAAATAGATAATTGCTTTCCAGACAATTAAATCACTCAGATTTCAATCTTAGTATCAGAGCTGATTCAAATGTAGTGCTCCTTGGGCAGGCTTCAAGATGTAATGTATACTTCTGTCTCCACACAACCTACCTCTATTACCTCTGCAATGCCCATCAATTTTAGTTCCAGAGAGTGGGGAATGAACAGGGAATACATCCAGAGCTTGAGGCCCTTGGGGAGAAGATATACACACCAATTATCTCCACAGCGCTATGTCGTCATAAAGCAGCTTCGCCTCTACCTGGGTGTGACTGGACCATGAGCGGTAAATATCCCCTTACTGCGTAGGCTAACAAACTCCCTGTAACTTTAGCACATATTTCTGCTTTTGTATATCTGTCCTTTCCTCCCAAATTTGAGCCAGCAGCACCAGGAATGATTGGGATCTGGAAATTTGCTCTTTGGCAGGAAAAACAAAGAAATTATTCAACCAGAAGTGCAAAAGACAACTAACTCTTTTGTCCACTCGAGAGAAATTCCACAGAACCAATGCCAACAATTTTACATGCAATCACAATAGTTTCATTTTACATTTTTTTTAATAAGTGACACATTAGCTATTAATGAAAACTTCATCAGTCACTAAAATAAAAGTAGCACCTGAAGTCCTTTTGTGGTTTAATGATCACTCTATGAATGCCACCGACTTTCCAGTGTAGTTGTAGCCAGTCCGGTCCTAGGCATTAGAGAGAAAAATGTCTAACACCCACTCTCCAGCACAGTCAAAGCACTAGGCAAGCTTGCCAGGGCAGCTGCTGCTGCTACTGCTCTGGCAATGAGCCAATCATGATATACCCCTGGTGTTAGTCAGCTACAGGGCCCACTTCGTTCTGCTGTTTTATTACAAATACTCACCCCTGTCAGGCCACAGTCACCCACACAAATAGTTACTGGACATGTAGCTGTTATTAACGTTACTGAAACATGGGTCCAAGTCCAGCGGGTTTGGTTAAATTGGTTATTCAACAAAAGTTACAGCCAATTTGACTCAAGACCATGCAGCCATCATCTTTCATGAACAGACGTAGTAATAATGCTGAGGATACACTACATGTTCTCCTTTTGTGTGGCTTGGGAGTGAAGGATTATTTTGGCAATTCGTTAATAAAAATTTGAAAATCAGTGCTCTGCACTGGCATTTACTCTGCAAGAACGTAATACTTGGACTCTGTTCCACCAATTAAAGGTTTCGAGGGGTACATGATAGTTTGTTTAAGTATTTTTTAAAAATTGTAATTTTTCCACATCATGTTGCACAGTTCTTAACCAATCCCTCACTTATTTCCAGACCCACTGAATCAAATTGGCGTTGGCTCTGCATTTCCAAAATCCATTCTCATTTCAGACCCTAGAACCCTACAATTTTTTAAATCTTTGTTGCTCTACTTCAAGAGCAGAATTTTCATTCAAACACTTAAAAATGTGAACAGTAATTCCCTCGTGCAAGGATGCTATGGAAATACATGTGTATATACAGAATCTTCACAAAAATGCAATGACAAATGTCATTTTAAAACTTATGCAATGGTGAGGGATCAAGAGGACCAATTTTGTGGCTTTCCCATCCTCATCCCCACCCCGATGATACAGTAAGGGAAAGTGACAACAAAAGCCAAGTAACTCATTCTATGTGGTATGCTATCGCAAGAGGCACATGGCAACCACTTAGAGCAAGGGGTCAGTTTGAGCCTGTACTGGGCAGTACAACATACCAGCTCTTCCCCGGGGACCAAAACCATTTCTGTCAAATTCACATTTATGGAATTAAGGGTGTAATTGTTCCCAGCTTCTACAAAGGGGTGCAAGATTCCTGTGCAGGGATGGGCACAGCCTCAGTCCTTATATTCCCCTGTCCACAAAACTGGTTTTGCTAACCTCTGCTGGGGACAGAGGGAATCATGTCCCTGCCCTGCCCCCTCACAACTCATCAGTACTGCCCCTCATAAAGGATGCAGGGCAGGTTACAACCTCTTCAAGGATGGCACAGCCACTGCTCTGTCCCTGCTCTCATGGAGGCATTGCTCTGGCCTCATACTGTTCATGCACCTAGTGTCCAGATAGACTTTAATAAGACATAACAAATACCTATTCCGTTGGTCATGGGGGCTGCAGTTCTCCATCGAGGTGGGCTCTGGGCCAAGCTCAGCACAGAGATCCTACACCTCCCATTAGCTGCAGACAGCCTGAAACACTAGTTCTGAAAGTGTGAACTGAAAAGTGCAATTAAAGTAAATGTGCTGTTACCATTACTCACACCAACCATCCCCTTCTTGAAAACTTAGGCTAGCTACCATGTCATTCTCAAAAAAACCAAAAACAGCTTTTTATCCTTGGGCTTGTCTACATGGGGACATTTACCAGACTTGCATACTTAGACTGTTGTTCTGATATAACTTCCCCTGTGAACACTCCTATTCTGGAATAAGAGCATCCACAAGGGAAGTTATATTGGAACTTCAGCCACTCTGTCTAGGTACCCAGCACTATGCCATCCCATTTTCAAGCAGATTGGGGCCAGCCCAAAACAGTCTTCCCCTTGGCCGGTGTTCAGGACTAGAAAGTAAAATTAACTTTAATGTCAGGTTATTTAGGCCTAGCAGTAAGCCCTGTATATGATGGGAGAGGGGGAACAGACACCTGCACTGGCAGCCCTGTGCTCTGCAAGCGCCAGTACAAATAGCGAGGGGCATAGCTAGCTCCTGCTCCTGGGTTGGACAGTGCCAAGAAGTGGTGAAGTGCTACCAAAGAGGCTCCTGTCTCCTATGGCTACTCCCTGTTCTTTCCTTCCTCTTCCCAATCACAGTTCCCACAGCTTTAATGTTTGTTAATCAGCAGGTGATTAACTAACACAGGCCTAAAAGGGGGCGGGGGGACACACACTTGATCCAGGCTGATCATTGAAATTCAGATAAATGGGCTTCACCTGTAGTTGTTTCCCCTTTATTAACCAGCACAACTCTACACTGGTGGGAGCTATGTCATAAGAGTACTAATATGGCCACCTACATCTACTGTTGTTGCATGGCTCCATGAAAAGTCGACTTGTCTGGTAACCGTTGACTCCACTGCCCTGGGGTCATACTGACCTGAAGTCCACCCTCGCTTTAAAAGGTCTTGCTAAGACACGTGCTTTAGAAGCAAGCTACCGACACTGCTCACAAGCTTTCAAAAGCATTTTGTTTCTTACCAAAGGTGCACTAATGCCCTGTGCGTCTACCTGGCCTGAAGGGAAGCCATTGACTTTGCTGTTTCTGAAGCAAGGAGTGTGTGCAGAAACAACTAAAGCCAGCTCTGCATTCGAGGGCTTTGCTAGTGTAGCTATCCTGTTATATGATACTGGCAAAGCATCCCTCGTGTAGACACAACATACCAGCAAAACTGTGCTTTTGCTGAGATAGCTTCTTCCGGCCCCCTGAATGTAATAAGCTAGACTGGTAAAAGCATAGTTTTGCCATATAACTGTGTCTACACTAGTGGCTTTTGCCAGCACAGCAATGTCAGTCTCAAACCATACCTCATCACACCCTGACTGACATAACTATGCTAGCAAAAGTTTGTAATGTAGATCTGGCCTAAGAAATTCACACAGGAATCAGGATATCTAAAAGCACCTCTCAGAGTAGATGGTGTCTCACTCTGGGCTATTTAAGAGACAACACACAGTGCCATTCAAAGGGAAAGGAGCTGACACGAGGTGCCAGCATCTTAGGAACAGAAACAAAATCTGATGCATCACTCATGACTTGTGCCTTCTATTCAGCACTAGATGCGATATTCACAAGAGATCCTTCCCACCAGCCAGTCATGGACATTTCCTGTATTACTGGGGAGGCAGGGAGGGTACACAAATGTCCCCATGCTCTTTTCACTGGGATAATCCACCATAGTTCTGTCATTCCAGCATAGCATTGTCTTACCTTGGTCACCCAAGTAATGATCTGAGACACATACACCCAAGTATTAGCAAAAACATCCGTAAGGCTTACAATATCTAATACATATATTTATCATTACATGTTGGCACAGACCCTTATGTTTAGGGCCCTACCAAATTGACGGTCCATTTTGGTCAGTTTCATGGATTTAGGATTTTTAAAATAGTAAATGTCATGATTTCAGCTATTTAAACCTGAAATTTCACAGTGTTGTAATTGTAGGGATCCTGACCCAAAAAGGAGCTGGTTATTGTAGGGGGGAGCTGCGGTACTGCTACCCTTACTTCCGCACTGCTTGCTGGCGGCAGTGCTGTCTTCAGAGCTGGGCATCTGGAGAGGGGTGACTGCTGGCCGGGAGCCCAGCTCTGAAGGCAGAGCCGCTGCCAGCAGAAGCGCGGATGGCCTGGTGTGGTGTTGCCACCCTTACTTATAGAATCATAGAATATCAGGGTTGGAAGGGACCTCAGGAGGTCATCTAGTCCAACCCCCTGCTCAAAGCAGGACCGATCCCCGACTAAATCATCCCAGCCAGGGCTTTGCCAAGCCTGACCTTAAAAACTTCTAGGGAAGGAGATTCCACCACCTCCCTAGGTAATGCATTCCAGTGTTTCACCACCCTCCTAGTGAAAAAGTTTTTCCTAATATCCAACCTAAACCTCCCCCACTGCAACTTGAGACCATTACTTCTTGTTCTGTCATCTGCTACCACTGAGAACAGTCTAGAGTCATCCTCTTTGGAACCCCCCTTTCAGGTAGTTGAAAGCAGCTATCAAATCCCCCCTCATTCTTCTCTTCCGCAGACTAAACATCCCCAGTTCCCTCAGCCTCTCCTCATAAGTCATGTGTTCCAGTCCCCTAATCATTTTTGTTGCCCTCCGCTGGACTCTTTCCAATTTTTCCACAACCTTCTTGTAGTGTGGGGCCCAAAACTGGACACAGTACTCCAGATGAGGCCTCACCAATGTCGAATAGAGGGGAACGATCATGTCCCTCGATATGCTGGCAATGCCCCTACTTATACATCCCAAAATGCCATTGGCCTTCTTGGCAACAAGGGCACACTGTTGACTCATATCCAGCTTCTCGTCCACTGTAAACCCTAGGTCCTTTTCTGCAGAACTGCTGCCGAGCCATTTGGTCCCTAGTCTGTAGCGGTGCATTGGATTCTTCCGTCCTAAGTGCAGGACTCTGCACTTGTCCTTGTTGAACCTCATCAGATTTCTTTTGGCCCAATCCTCTAATTTGTCTAGGTCCCTCTGTATCCTATCCCTACCCTCCAGGTATATCTACCTCTCCTCCCAATTTAGTGTCATCTGCAAACTTACTGAGGGTGCAATCCACACCATCCTCCAGATCATTTATGAAGATATTGAACAAAACCTGCCCCAGGACCGACCCCTGGGGCACTCCACTTGACACGGAGCCATTGATCACTACCCGTTGAGCCCGACAATCTAGCCAGCTTTCTATCCACCTTATAGTCCATTCATCCAGCCCATACTTCTTTAACTTCCTGGCAAGAATACTGTGGGAGACCGTGTCAAAAGCTTTGCTAAAGTCAAGGAACAACACGTCCACTGCTTTCCCCTCATCCACAGAGCCAGTTATCTCGTCATCGAAGGCAATTAGATTAGTCAGGCATGACTTGCCCTTGGTGAATCCATGCTGACTGTTCCTGATCACTTTCCTCTCCTCTAAGTGCTTCAGAATTGATTCCTTGAGGACCTGCTCCATGATTTTTTCAGGGACTGAGGTGAGGCTGACTGGCCTGTAGTTCCCAGGATCCTCCTTCTTCCCTTTTTTAAAGATGGGCACTACATTAGCCTTTTTCCAGTCATCTGGGACCTCCCCCGATCGCCATGAGTTTTCAAAGATAATGGCCAATGGCTCTGCAATCACATCCACCAACTCCTTTACACTCTCGGATGCAACGCATCCGGCCCCATGGACTTGTGCTCGTCCAGCTTTTCTAAATAGTCCCGAACCACTTCTTTCTCCACAGAGGGCTGGTCACCTCCTCCCCATGCTGTGCTGCCCAGTGCAGTAGTCTGGGAGCTGACCTTGTTCGTGAAGACAGAGGCAAAAAAAGTATTGAGTACATTAGCTTTTTCCACATCCTCTGTCACGAGGTTGCCTCCCTCATTCAGTAAGGGGCCCACACTTTCCTTGACTTTCTTCTTGTTGTTAACATACCTGAAGAAACCCTTCTTGTTACTCTTAACGTCTCTTGCTAGCTGCAACTCCGGGTGTGATTTGGCCTTCCTGATTTCACTCCTGCAAGCCCGAGCAATATTTTTATACTCATCCCTGGTCATTTGTCCAATCTTCCACTTCTTGTAAGCTTCTTTTTTGTATTTAAGAGCAGCAAGGATTTCACTGTTAAGCCAAGCTGGTCGCCTGCCATATTTACTATGCTTTCTACACATCAGGATGGTTTGTCCCTGTAACCTCAATAAGGATTCTTTAAAATATAGCCAGCTTTCCTGGACTCCTTTCCCCCTCATGTTATTCTCCCAGGGGATCTTGCCCATCAGTTCCCTGAGGGAGTCAAAGTCTGCTTTTCTGAAGTCCAGGGTCTGTATTCTGCTGCTCTCCTTTCTTCCTTGTGTTAGGATCCTGAACTCGACCATTTCATGGTCACTGCCTCCCAGGTTCCCATCCACGTTTGCTTCCCCTACTAATTCTTCCCGGTTTGTGAGCAGCAGGTCAAGAAGAGCTCTGCCCCTAGTTGGTTCCTCCAGCACTTGCACCAGGAAATTGTCCTCTAGATTTTCCAAAAAATCTTCTGTGCTGCTGCCTGCAGAGCTGGGTCCTCAGTCAGCAGCTGCCACTCTCTGGCCACCCAGCTCTAAAGGCAGCAGCGCAGAAGCAAGGATTACATGGTATGGCGTTGTCAGGCTTACACCTAGGCTGCTGCTGGCAGGGCGCTGCCTTCAAAGCTGAGCACCTGGCCAACAGCTGCTCCGGCTCTGAAGGCAGCGCAGAAGTAAGGGTGGCAATACAGTGACCCCCTAAAATAACCTTGCAACACCCCCCCCCCGCAACTCCCTTTTGGGTCAGGACCCCCAATTTGAGAAATGCTGGTCTCCCCTGTGAAATCTGGTCTTTTGTGTGCTTTTAACTTATACGATACAGATTTCACGGGGGAAGATCAGATTTCACGGTCCGTGATGCGTTTTTCATGGCCATGAATTTGGTAGGGCCCTACTTATGTTCTGCAGCCACCGAATTTGTCCTTTGCTACAAAATTGTGTTCCAGAACATACATGTTTATTATAAAATAAAAAAAGCCCTATCTGTCTTGCTCTCCTGGCTGTGAAAATAACCTTGAAGATGTGAACCAATGCCTTTTCTACACTAGGAATTAGGCCCAATTCAGCCATTGGTGGTCAGTAGTAAGTGTAGCTGCACAGATACAAACCTTTAACGTAAACAAGGAAAGATGGTTTTCCTGCAGCCCTTACTGACATAGTTATGCCAATATAGGTTTTAACTGTAGACCAAGCCTGAGACAGTAATGCTTCTGCCTTTACAAGAATTCTGGCTGTGTGTGTATGTGAAAAATATATGATTGTGTCTACATTAGGGTGTTAGCAACAGTGGGAGGTCTTCCAGTGCAGTTCGGCTGCTGGCTGCCATCACCATTTTTGTGGCATATAACGCTGCTCCAAGCTGGGCTACTCACCAGTGACTAAAACAGTGTCCGCAGCTAGTAGCCTATGTTAGGGCTCCCAGCATTGCTAACACTGGTGGAACTTTCCCCCTGCACATGTGTAATGTGCATGTGGGGTACAACCCATAGCCTCAGTGGAGTGTGTAACCCCTCGGGGGGGGAAGGGGGGGATTACCTGGTGTGGGGGTGTGCCCCTCTGGGGGGGCATTGCATGAGGGGAGCATTACCCAGCTTGGGGGTGGACTGCCCCTCATGTGTGCGTGGAGCCATTACCCAGTGTGGGGGTGGGGTGACCCCTCCACGTGGGGGCCATTACCTAGGGTGGGAGTGGGGTGACCCCTCCGTGTGGGGAACCGTTGCCCAGTGTGGGGGTGTGGTAACCCCTGTGTGTGGAGGACATCACCCAGAGAGGAGTGGGGTGACCCCTCCTTGTGTGTGTAGGGCCATTCCCTGGGGTGGGGTGACCCCTGGGGGGAGCATTACCCGGCATGGGGTGGGGTGACCCCTGTGTGTAAGTCGGGGAGGACATTACCAAATACCCGGGGTGTGGTGACCCCTGTGTGTGTGTGGGCCATTACCAGCGTTGAGTGGGGTGCCCCCTGTGTGTGTGTGTGTGGGGACATTACCCAATACCCAGAATGGGGTGACCTCTGTGTGTGTGTGGGGGGGCATTATCCAGGCTGGGGGTGGGTAGGGTGACCCATGTGTGTGTGGGGGCATTACCTGGCATGGGGTGGGGTGACCCCTGTGTGTGTGGGGGTCATTACCCGGGGTGGGGTGACCCCGTGTGCGTGTGGGAGGGCGGCAGTACCTGGCGTGGGGTGGGGAGTGGGGTGACCTGTGTGTGTGTGGCAGGGGGGCGTTACCTGGGGTGGGGTGACCCCTGTGTGTGTGGGGGGCATTACCCGGTGTGGGGGTGAGATGACCCCTGGGGGCCGTTACCCAGCATGGGGGGGTAACCTCTGTGGGGGGAGGGCTGTTACCCGGTGTGGGGGTGGGGTGACCCTAGTGTGTGTGGGGGCGTTACCCAGCATTGGGGTGGGGTGGGGTGACCCCAGTATGTGTGGAGGCCATTACCCGGTGTGGGGGTGTGGTGACCCCAGTGTGTGTGTGGGGGGACCATTACCCGGCGTGGGGGTGGGGTGACCCTAGTGTGTGTGGGGGGCCATTACCCGGCGTTGGGGTGAGGTGACCCCAGTGTGTGTGTGTGTGGGGGGCATTACCCGGCGTTGGGGTGGGGTGACCCTGGGGGGGGCATTACCCGGCGTGGGGTGGGGGTGGGGTGACCCCAGTGTGTGTGTGGGGGCCGTTACCTGACATGGGGTGGGGTGACCCCAAGGTGTGTGTGGGGGGACCGTTACCCAGCGTGGGGGTGGGGTGATCCCAGTGTGTGGGGGGGGCCGTTACCGGGCGTGAGAGTGGGGTGACCCCGGGGGGGGCCGTTACCCGGAGTGGGGGTGGGGTGACCCCAGTGTGTGTGCGTGTGTGGGGAGCTGTTACCTGGGGGGGAGTGGGGTGACCCCAGGGGGGCCATTACCCAGCGTGGGGGTGGGGTGACCCCAGTGTGTGTGGGGGGGGGCTGTTACCCGGCGTGCGGTGGGGGTGGAGTGACCCCAGTGTGTGTGTGGGGGCCGTTACCCGGCATGGGGTGGGGATGACCCCGGGGGGGGGCCGTTACCCTGCGTGGGGTGGGGCGATCCCAGTGTGTGTGTGGGGGCCGTTACCTGGCGTGGGGGGGGGCATTACCCAGCATGGGGGTGGGGTGACCCTGGGGAGGGGCCGTTACCCGGCGTGGGGTGGGGTGACCCCAGTGTGTGTGGGGGGGCCGTTACCCGGCGTGGGGGTTGGGTGACCCTGGGGGGGCCGTTACCCGGGGTGGGGTGACCCCAGTGTGTTTGGGGGGGCCGTTACCCGGCGTGGGGGTTGGGTGACCCTGGGGGGCCGTTACCCGGCGTGGGGGTGGGGTGACCCCGGGGGGGGGCCGTTACCCGGCGCGGCGGCGCGCGGTTCCCGCCTGTGGCCCGCCGGCCGGCGGAGGGAGGAAGCGGGAAGCGGCGCCGGGGCTCCTCCCTCGAGCGACGCGGCCCGCGCCCGCCCCCGGCCTCCCGCAGCTGGCGCGGCAGAGCCGAGCTCAATGGCGACCTCCAGCCCTTGCGTCGTGGTGAGTCCGACGGGCGCACCCTGCCGCGCGCCTGCCCAGGGCCTCCCCGGAGCTGGGGCGGGAAAGGGGCCCCGGAGATGGAGAATGTCCCGGGGCGGGGGAGGTGCCCCGGAGATGGGGGGGGGGTCTGGGGCCAGTGCGGGGAAAGGGACCCCGGAGATGGGGGGCAGGGTCTGGGAGGGGGAAAGACCCTAGAGTTGGGGGGGCTCTGGGGCCGGTGGGGAGAAGGGGACCCCAGAGATGGAGAGTGTCTGGGGCCGGAAAGGGGCCCCGGAGATGGGGGGGGGGCACGTTCTCGGGCCAGTGGGGGGGGGAAGGGACCCCAGAGATGGAGAGTGTCTGGGTGAGGGGACCCCAGAGATTGGGGGGACCCTGGAGATCGGGGAGGCTCTGTGGCCAGTAGGGCAAAAGGGACCCTGGAGGTGGAGGTAACCTGCACTGACATGAGGAATAGCCTGTTTTCAGTTACAGACAGGTGTTTTGCTAGAGACCTTAAAAAACCAAAAACAAGAGTAACCTCCTGAGGATAGTCAAACTCTTCTTTCCTTCCCAAATTATACAATGAAATAATTTCGGGTGTCCCTCCCTGTTTGTAATATGGAAACTAACATATATTGGTATAATATGCTGGAGGGTGGTGTGTTACTTATAATGATATAATATAGTCAGAAATTAATTATTTTATTTTGAAGGGACTCTAGGAGTATCTTGTCCATTTGGAATGTATTTCTGCTCAGGATATTACAGATTCTTAAAAAAAGACAACCGCTGATGTCCATGAATGACTACAGTACTTTGCAGCTTGTGTTTTGTTCCATGCTTTAAAATTCTGCTTAGCCGTAGGGGTTGTGACCACACCTCTCCACCCAACTGTACATAATTTGCTATCTCAGTAAGAATCTGTATGCTAAATTTGTAGGAACGACCCATTCTTTCTCTAAATACAAAAAAAAAGGGGATTGTCAAATAAGTTGTTAAATAAAATGTAAGGGTTGAACCCTAGGAAAAGTCCGTAGCTTTTTAAAGAGAGTTATCTCACTAATTGACAGGCTCACTAAAGTTTCCAGAGATCTGTAATCCAGTAACTAAATGTTGAGTCTGGTGTACAGGTTAGTCATACAAATTCTACTCTTTTACAAGCTGTACTAATTCCTGTGTGAAATGATCCTTAGATGATAGCACAGCAAAAACTTGCAGCTTCATCTGGCATTGAAAAGATATTGGGTATTCCATAGGAATAACAGTAGTGAAGATGGATCCTGCAAATGAATACACTGGTGAATTACCAGCAATAGGATTCCATTTCCTCAGTAGACTCCTACCTATGCTTTACATATAATGGTGTTAAATTGTGAAAACAAAAATGAGGAGATAATAAACTGTACCTTCAACTTTTATTAACTGTATTAACTTCAAGACGCATATGGGGTGAGACTTGTGAAAGCCCAGATCTTGATGCTGTCATAAGGATATATCCTGAACCTAAATGTAATGTCTGGTCTAATGATATACATATACTAATCCCAAATCCTAATCAATACCATACAACAGTTTGCCTGTGAAAAACAGTTTGTTAAATTGGGGCTTTAGGATCTGATCCTGAGAAACACTGAGCACCTGCAGAACCTTAGAAACTTGCCAAACTTTTTCTCTATGTAAGCATAACTAGTCATATTTGTAAAGCTGTTTTGCATATATTAGAAGTTGGGTCCTGGATTTGGTATGACTTCTGGTCTACACTACGAGTTTAGGTCGAATTTAGCAGCGTTATCTCGATTTAACCCTGCACCCGTCCACATGACGAAGCCCTTTTTTTTAGTTAAAGAGCTCTTAAAATCGATTTCTTTACTCCACCCCCGACGAGGGGATTAGCGCTGAAATTGGCCTTGCCAGGTCGAATTTGGGGTACTTTGGATGCAATTCGATGGTATTGGCCTCCGGGAGCTATCCCAGAGTGCTCAGTTGTGACCGCTCTGGACATAACTATCAACTCAGATGCACTGGCCAGGTATACAGAACAAGGCCCGCAAACTTTTGAATCTCATTTCCTGTTTGGCCAGCGTGGCGAGCTCACCTGCATAGGTCACCATGCAGAGCTCATCACCACAGGAGACCATGCAGTCCCAGAATTGCCGAAGAGCTCCAGCATGGACCGAACGGGAGGTACGGGATCTGATCGCTGTATGGGGAGACGAATCCGTGCTGGCAGAACTCTGTTCAAAAAGACGAAATGCCAAAATATTTGAAAAAATGTCCAATGGCATGAAGGACAGAGGCTATAACAGGGACCTGCAGCAGTGCCGCGTGAAAATTAAGGCTACCAAAATTAAGCCTACCAAAAAACCAGAGAGGCAAACGGCCGCTCCGGTTCAGAGCCCCAGACATGCCGCTTCTATGATGAGCTGCATGCCATTCTAGGGGGTGCAGCTACCACTACCCCAACACTGTGCTTTGACTCCGTCCAAGGAGTGGGAGGCAACACGGAAGCGGGTTTTGGGGGCGAGGAAGATGATAGCTCACAGCAAGGAAGTGGAGAAACTGGTTTCCCCAACAGCCAGGATCTGTTTATCACCCTGGACCTGGACCCCGTACCCCCCGAACCCACTCAAGGCGGGCTCCCGGACCCTGAAGGTGGAAAAGGGACCTCTGGTGAGTGTACCTTTGTAAATATTATATATGGTTTAAAAGCAAGCGTGTTTAATGATTAATTTGCCCTGGCATTCGCGGCCAGTACAGCTACTGGAAAAGTCTGTTAACATGACTGGGGATGGAGCGGAAATCCTTCAGGGACATCTCCATAAAGCTCTCCTTGATGTACTCCCAAAGCCTTTGCAAAAGGTTTCTGGGGAGGGCAGCCTTATTCCGTCCTCCATGGTAGGACACTTTACCACGCAAGGTCAGTAGCAAATAGTTGGGAATCATTGCAGAACAAAGCTTTGCTACATATGGTCCCGGTGTTTGCTGGCATTCAAACAACATCTGTTCTTTATCTCTCTGTGTTACCCCCAGGAGAATATCATTCACGGTCACCTGGTTGAAATAGGGTGGTTTTAGTAAGTGGATATTCAGAGGTGCCCGTTCCTGCTGGGTTATTTGCCTGTGGCTGAACAGAAATCTTCCCTGCTGTTAGCCACATGGTGGGAGGAGGGGTGAATCCATCATCTCAGAGAATTGGGGTGTGTGGGGGTGGGGGGCTAGTTGGGTTTCTGCTGCAATGAACCCGGAAACCGCAGCCCCTCCTTTTAAATTGCCAACCCATTTTTAATGGCCAACCCAATGGCTACTTCGTACGGGAAATGAGGATGCTGCTGTTTGAAGCCATTTCCACGTTATGAAGGTTAAAGAAGCCAAAAGACTGCGGTTTACCTGGCTGCCTGCAAGCCAAATTCTGCTGCCCGGCCCTGCGTGAGTGATCTCTCACACCAAACCGACATACCCTCAATAAGAGGCAAAATGCGACCTTGTAATGAAAGCACATGTGCTATGTAATGTTAACAGCAAGGTTTACCGTGAAAGAGTGTACCCATTGTTCTATAAAATGTGTCTTTTTAACTACCACTCTCCCTTTTTTCCTCCACCAGCTGCATATGTTTCTCCTTCCCAGAGGCTAGCGAAGATTAGAAGGCAAAAAAAAACCGCACTCGTGATGAAATGTTCTCTGACCTCTTGCTGTCCTCCCACATTGACAGAGCACAGCAAAATACACGGAGGCAGACAATCTCAGAGTGCAGGAAAACACAATATGACCGCGAGGAGAGGTGGCAGGCTGAAGATGGTAGGTGGCGTCAGCTTCTGAAAGAAGGCAGGAGTCAATGCTCAGGCTGCTGGAGGATCAAACTCATATGCTCCAGCGTATAGTGGAGCTGCAGGAAAGGCAGCTGAAGCACAGACCACTGCTACAGCCCCTGTGTAACCAGCCGCCCTTTTCTCCAAGTTCCATAGCCTCCTCAGCCAGACGCCCAAGAACGCGGTGCGGGGGCCTCCGGCCACCCAGCCACTCCACCCGAGAGGATTGCCCAAGCAACAGAAGGCTGGCATTCAATAAGTTTTAAAGTGCTGTGTGGCCTTGTCCTTCCCACCTCCACCACCCCACCCAGTGCTTCCCTCCTCCACCACCCCTCCCGGGCTACCTTGGCAATTATCCACCTATTCGTGTGATGAATAAATAAAGAATGCATGAATGTGAAGCAACAATGACTGTATTGCCTCTGCAAGTGGTGATTGAAGAGGGTAGGGGAGGGTGATTAGCTTACAGGAAAGTAGAGTGAAACCTGGGAGCGGGGTTTCCATCAAGGAGAAACAAACAGGACTTTGACATCATAGCCTGCCCATTCCTGAAACTGGTTTTCAAAGCTTCTCTGATGCGCACCACGCCCTCCTGTGCTCTTCTAACTACCCTGGTTTCTGGCTGCACGTAATTAGCGGCCTGGTGATTTGCCGCAACCTCCCACCTCACCATAAACGTCTCCCCCTTACTCTCACATATATTGTGGAGTGCACAGCAAGCAGTAATAACAGTGGGAATATTGGTTTCGCTGAGGTCTAACCGAGTCAGTAAACTGTGCCAGCGCTTTTAAACGCCCAAATGCACATTCTACCACCATTCTGCACTTGCTCAGCCTATAGTTGAACAGCTCCTGACAAATGTCCAGGGTGCCTGTGTATGGCTTCATGAGCCATGGCATTAAGGGGTAGGCTGGGTCCCCAAGGATAACTATAGGCATTTCAACATCCCCAACGGTTATTTTCTGGTCTGGAAAGTAAGTCCCTTGCTGCAGCTGTTGAAACAGACCAGAATTCCTGAAGATGCGAGGGTCATGTACCTTTCCCGGCTATCCCACGTTGATGTTGGTGAAACGTCCCTTGTGATCCACCAGTGCTTGCAGCACTATTGAAAGTACCCCTTTTGGTTTATGTACTCGCTGTCTTGGTGCTCTGGTGCCAAGATAGGGATGTGGGTTCCGTCTATGGCCCCACCACAGTTAGGGAATCCCATTGCAGCAAAGCCATCCACTATGACCTGCACATTTCCCAGAGTCACTACCCTTGATAGCAGCAGCTCAGTGATAGCGTTGGCTACTTGCATCACAGCAGCCCCCACAGTCGATTTGCCCACTCCAAACTGATTCCCAACTGACCAGTAGCTGTCTGGCGTTGCAATCTTCCACAGGGCTATCGCCACTCACTTCTCAACTGTGAGGGCTGCTCTCCTCTTGGTATTCTTGCGCTTCAGGGCAGGGGAAAGCAAGTCACAAAGTTCCATGAAAGTGCCCTTACGCATGCGAAAGGTTCGCAGCCACTGGGAATTGTCCCAGACCCGCAACACTATGCGGTCCCACCACTCTGTGCATGTTTCCCGGGCCCAGGATCGGTGTTCCACGCCATGAACCTGCCCAACTGACACCATGATGTGCACATTGCAGGGGCCCGTACTTTGTGAGAAGTCTGTGTCCATGTCCTCATCACTCTCGTCACTGCGCTGCATTCGCCTCCGCCTCGCCTGGTTTTGCTTTTCTTGCAGGTTATGGTTCTGCATATCCTGCTGGATAATGCGCACTTTGTTTATAGTGCTCATAATTGCCGCGGTGATCTGAGCGGGCTCCATATTCCCAGTGCTATGGCGTCTGCGCTGAAAAAAGGCGCGAAACGATTGTCTGCCGTTGCTCTGACGGAGGGAGGGGCAACTGACAACATGGCTTACAGGGTTGGCTTACAGGGAATTAAAATCAACAAAGGGGGTGGCTTTGCATTAAGGAGAAACAGAATGGCCCCCTCAAGGAAGAATTCAAAACCCTAGGTTTAGCAGGCCGTTGATTTCACGGAGGAAGGGAGGAGAAAATGAATACAAAACAAATCTGGTCTATTTCTTGTTTTGATCCACTTCATCTATCTTTATACATCTTGCTGGCAGCAGACGGTGCAGTATGACTGCTGGCCATCGTCATCTCCTGGGTGCTTGGCAGAAGACAGTGCAGTAGGACTGCTGGCAGGACTGAATCACCATGAGACGAAACTTAAAAGGGAAATGACCCGGCTGAGTCACTCACATGTTTGCCCAGGCGCCCCTTGACCAACCTCACTGAGGCTGGCTAAAGGAGCACCCTACAGTACGGCGATGGTGGCTACCAGTCATACTGCACTGTCTGCTGCCAAAAGGCAATGAGCTGCTGCTGTGTAGCAATGCAGTACCACGTCTGCCAGCACCCAGGAGACATACGGTGATGGTGAGCTGAGCGGGCTCCATGCTTGCCGTGGTATGGCCTCTGCACGGGTAACCCAGGGAAAAGGGCGCGAGATGATTGTCTGCCATTGCTTTCATGGAGGGAGGGAGGGAAGGGGTGCCTGACGATATGTACCCAGAACCATCCGCGACAATGTTTTTGCCCCATCAGGCATTGGGATTTCTACCCAGAATGCAAATGGGCGGCGGAGACTGTGGGAACTGTGGGATAGCTACCCACAGTGCAACGCTCTGGAAGTTGACGGCTGCCTCGGTACTGTGGATGCACTCCGCCGACTAAATGCTGACTAAGTGCACTTAAAGCATTTGTGTGGGGACACACACAATCGACTGTATAAAAACGCTTTCTACAAAACCGACTTCTATAAATTAGACCTAATTTCGTAGTGTAGATATGGTAGTGTACGGATTTGGAAGCTGCCCGTGTTATAAAGTGTACTTGATCTGTTGCTTATATTGTTGAAATACTGAACTTGTTAGAAATGAAGAATTTTTTTCCAAAAAGATATGATTTTGGGTTTGCAGGGAATTGAGACCCAACTCAGGGTATAGTTTCATTTCCTGTTCTCTGATCCAGAGGAACATTGCTAGAATTTTAAATAAATGTCTCCCCATGTTTGATGTTTGATTTATTAAGTAACTGCTCATGCAGTATTTGAGGAGACTCTCATGCACCGTAGATGATAACTACTAACCTATACATTGCATTGTGTTCAATATGATTGGTGTCTTTGTAGTGAGGGAAGGATAAAATGATCCAGATCAGTGTAGTGTCTGAATGGTTCCAGATCATGTTTCTCTCTGCAAGGATTTTTGCATTGTACCCAATCTCATCTTCTGTATTTCTTTTTTAGATTGGTGATCATGAAAAAGGTTATGACCTGGACTTGTTCTGCATACCTAAACATTATGTAGATGATTTGGAAAAAGTCTATATTCCTCATGGACTTATTATGGACAGGTTAGTTGGACTTCAAACAATACACTGCAGCAACTGATTACGTGAAAATCATAGTTTTTAAAATGTTTCTATTCGTAACAGTCAGAATGCCGTTAAGAGAATTGTAGCTCTCTTGATTTCTAGTGGTGGAGATGGTGTAAGTGCAGGACCACATGGAAGACCTTTAATTGGGACCCATATGCTCCTTTCTAGAGAGACGTGCAAGCACTAAGAAATATTTAAATTACTTTCTTATGGCAGACCCTAGGAATTGGCACATTTGCTGTTGTACTCTGTTTCAAAACGACAGCATAGCTATCAAGAGATCCTATACAATATACAGTGGTACATGACCTCCTTCAGAATAGTTCTAGGGCCCTTTGCAGTCTAAAGAATTAAGTAAAAGGCACATTATGTTTATCACGTTAGTTTAGACTGAAAATTGGAAGTGTTGTAGCCTCCTGAATTTCATCAGAAAATTAATCTAACCGCATGAACATAAGTTATTGAAGACATTTGTTGTCTCAGATCTTCTTGCAAATTAGTATTGTTGGCAAACTTAACATTCTCCATTCTCTTCCTTGCTATGAAATGCAAAATACTAGTTCTTCATTTCTGTACTTCCTGAAAATCCCTGGTGAGCTCATGAAGTTTGTATCTTGCATCCGATCAGAGAAGGGTGTAGTATAATCATGAAGCATTTTGTTTCAATGAGTACAGATTCAATGGAGTGACTACCGGAAAAGGCATCTTTAAATAAGTAGTTTGTAGTTCTGAAAAGATCTTTCTGATTTAAAAGACTGAAGTGAAGGCAGGGATGCACCTGTAGTATGCATTGTGGTTTTGAATTCTCAGTGATGTGACTGGGTTTTTTCAATATCTGTCCCCAGCATTAACATTAACATTACTGATGGGCTTCCAATATGAAATAAAAGCCAGAAAAAATACATGTTGTTTGAGTAATATTTTATTAAATGAAGTGCTGAATTTATAATCTTTTCCTAGGAAGTGTGTTGCTGGATGGTGTGCTGTAAATATACAGAGCACTTTCCAAAACAAATTAGAAGACAAATTATGAATGAAGATTACATTACTTTTAGTAGTAATTTTTCAAAGAAGGTATCATTTGTGTGATCTGGTTTCTTTGTATTGTCTTTCATTTTGGAGTTAATGTAAAGTCTTTCTCTCTAGTGTTTTAACCTGGCTATAAAGGACTAGTTTAAAATCTGAGTAATGTCTTGATCTTTCCTGATTTGTCAAGGACTTGCTGTATCTGCTGGGTGTATTAGGAAATAAGTTTATACTGCTCTGTGTCTGAGAAACCAAACCTATCTTACTTAAAAAACAAAACAAACAAAAAAACCCCAATGTGTGCTTCACATCTCTGGCAGCCATCCAGTAATTGATTAAGATTTGCTTTGGCTATAGTAACCTATGAAACTGAGGAAGTTTGGCAGTGTTATTGTTACATTAACCTTGAAAAGTGAGAAAAGCCTTGCTGACCAGTAAACAGTAAAATTGGCTGTGAAGTGGTATGCAAGTATTACTTGGAGCAAGGAAGATGTTTTCCAATTTGGTGTGTGTGTATTCCCCACTGTTGGCGCCAATACCAAATGCTTCTGCTGCTGTAGTTAGAAAACAAAACAGAAGAGTAGTAAGTAACTTTTTTCTTTCTACAGGACAGAAAGATTGGCACGAGACATTATGAAGAGCATGGGGGAACATCATATTGTAGCCCTCTGTGTACTGAAGGGTGGCTATAAGTTTTTTGCTGACTTACTGGATTATATCAAAGCACTGAATAGAAATAGTGACAAATCTATCCCTATGACTGTGGACTTCATCAGGCTGAAGAGCTATTGTGTAAGTATATCTGCTGACACAACATGACTTCGTATAAAATTGATTAACTAGAAGTTATTAAACAAATATCAGAGGGGTAGCCGTGTTAGTCGCGGCTTTTATTAAACAAAGGTAGTTTTAAATCTATTATTATTATTATTATTGCCTAAATGTGCTAGGTATTGTGTGTGTGTGTTTAAAGCTACAGATTCAGTCTCTTTAAACATATTGCAACATGGTGACAGCAGGGAAATAGGAAGGAAGGTGGAGAAGAGTTAAAAAATAAGGTCATGTGGCTATTTGTTCACACATCTTGCTAAAAATGTTCCATTATGTACAACCCCCTTGTCTCCAACACGCCAGCTCATGAAAATCTCCTTCCAGAGCTAAGTGACTCCTTATGTAACTCCCAGCTATCCAACTTCCTTCCCCCCCAGCCCCGCTGCTATCCAAAATCCAGAGCCATGGTTATAACATAATCTTCCCTCAAGTTATGGCATCATTTACAGAAAGTTGTATATGGCTAGGACCCTACTGACTGGATAGGGAATATTTGAAAACTTCAAAAATATTTAGTGCCTTGCATAATGACAGGTTTCAGAGGAGCAGCTGTGTTAGTCTGTATCTGCAAAAAGAACAGGAGGACTTGTGGCACCTTAGAGACGAACCAATTTATCTGAGCATAAGCTTTTGTGAGCTACATGAATGCATCCGATGAAGTGAGCTGTAGCTCACGAGAGCTTATGCTCAGATAAATTCGTTCGTCTCTAAGGTGCCACAAGTACTCCTTTTCTTTTTTCAAAAATATTTACATCTGGTATCCATTGATTTGCACTGAATATACTGAGAGCCACACCATCACCTGCCCATCTTTTATTTACCTGAATCAACCAATAGGACTAAAACTAGTAGCATTTTTAGCTTTGGAAAAATGTTAGGGTTATAAGTCTTAATTTGCCATCAGTTGCTAGGGAAGGGCACTCTGCCCTGTAGCTGATTTTTATTTTTTTTTTTTAAGACTGTTTTTCTACTGACATTTAAGCGTTTAAGTTTTTTAGAAAACGGAGACTGCAGCACTGCACAAGGTTATGTTTAAACTTTAGAAAGCATAAGACTAAACTACATAGGTCTAATGAAGGCGTCTACATCCACAAATGCTAGGTGTTTTCTGACTTAGCAAAAGGCTGGTTTTGTTTCTTCAAAATAAATCAAAAAAGTGCTTTTTGGATTGACTCCACAAGACTGCAATTGGTGTGGAAATAAAATCATAAAATGATGAGACTCCGAAAATCATTTTAAAAATAAATTATTTCAAGAGGTTAGCTCTGTGTCCAACGAACTTTGCATTCCAATTAGTAGTCCAAACTATTTATCATGGATGAGAGCCCATTCCAGTAAACGAGAAGAAAAAAACCCATGGAGATTATTAAATTGAAAACATAACTTTCTCATTCATTTGATTAGACCATGAAGCCAGAGATTAAACTGCAACATTAGGAGTTTTGGCTGTGGAAGGACTTTATGAAGTTGTACACTGATGTGGCATTATCCGTTAACATCTTATTTTTTTAAAAAGCCAGATCTAAGTGCTTGATTCTGGATTTGCCCCATGAGGTTATACAGTTGGGTGAGAGAGCACAAGGTGTTTTCTTCACCCCCCCCCCCCCGGGCCCCCGACTGCTCCCCTCCACCACCTTGTGCGCACATGCAGCGGGCTGCCAGAACATTAGCCAGGATATATGCCCTCACTGAACATGAGGCGTGGTGGACTCCTCAGCCAGGAAAGCAAAGGAGAGGCATGGCTGGGGAAAGTGGGGGATGTGCCTCCTTGTCACCCTGCCCCTTAATGAATGAAGTAGTGTACAAGCTGCTTTTATATGCTTTTCTCCCAGTGCCCATGGAAAGATTTTGGCTCTCCCACCACTACCACCAACACACACGCTCAGCCTATAATAATTTAATTTCCTTGAACTAATGCAGTTACAGAAGGACATATAAAAGAAGAAAAAAATAATGATTCTCAGCTCTTCTGAGCAAAAACCAGCAACAAACCCTCTATTTTACACTTAGTCCAAGGGACAGTTTCAGTAAATTTCTGTGGTTTGTTTAAAAAACAAGATTGCAGTTGAAAAAGCGAGAGTCAGTAACACCACTTGGAAAGCTTCTGCAAAAACAATCTGTTGAAATATGGTTGGTTTTACATAGTGTGTTTTCTTTATTTCGCTTTCCTAGTTTATTGGGCATATTTACATCTGTTCCTTCTGCTTATTCCGCTCCAGAATTTTAGGGAATTCTGCTATATCAGTCCTTTGACATTAAGAGGGGAAAAGCATCAAGAGGAATTTTAAATAAATGAAGATCCTATTTTTATGCAGATTTTCTTAGTAATAAATAATAAGAAAAGAAAAGTACAGAGAATATCCTGGATGGGAAGCTTTCTAAACAGAATGCTTTCATGGGGTGTTGGCTCTTTGTGGGATGGGGTGGGGGTTATCAGGCAACCATACAAAAAATGATGTCCCGCTCTGTATAAGTGCAGAAGTCTGGTCACTGATGTACAGGACTAATACAAAATTTACAAACATTTTACTTCTGCAGCACTGTAAGATGGTGATTAATATCCAGGGCTAGGGTCTTTAGATTAAAACACTATGGACTGGAGAAGATTGTCCTAACACAGACATCCATGGAACTGGCTGACTAGACTTTTTGTTATTAATACTGCTACTACTCAGGACTTAGAGTGCTTTTTTCCAGTGATTTCAAATACAAAAATGAATAAATACTATCCATATTTTGATGATGGGGAAACTGAGGCCTATGAGCTCTGTAACTTGCCCATGGTCACATAACAAACTAGTGCAGAGTTGCTAGTTGAACCCCGGTCTCTTGACACCGAGTTCTTGGATACAATTATTAGACCACACAGCCTTCCTCATTATACAGATTTTACAATCTGGAAAAAAGGAATCAGAAGTGCCATGATTAGCTAGGCAAGACAGCTGAACCTTGTATAACTATTCTGGAATTCTGAGATCACTTTCTTATATGTCTCATTGACTGTTTCAGTGTTTAGAAGCATACAGCTACTGAATGTTGGAACAGGAAGCACATAATGTGATCGCAATTAAACTTCACTTGCAACTTCTGCTTTCACAGTTTTTACAAATGAATGCTTCCAGAATGAGCTGGCATGCCATCATGGGATGGAAAGGCAGCATTTAAGAAATAAGAACTCTTCCTTCCTAACAGACTGTGAAAAAAAAGTTGCATAGGGGCGAAGAAGAGCCAAAAACACTAGATGTTTTGGCGGGAGGGAGGAAAGGCGGGAGGGGTGTTACCGTTACTACCAATCAGTGTTTTAGGAAAACTGTCAGGGTTTCATCTTGGAGGTTAAAATGGCTTTAAAACTGAATGCAGTCTGCTTAGTGCATTGTTCTGAAAAACAGTTCATGGTAAGTATTTTACAGCACATATACTTTAAATTGTTTAAAATTAAGTTATTTAAAGTTATTTCTGAGCCATTAGCTAGTGGCCTCCATCATATAAAATACTGCTATCATTTGGCAGTGGCCAGAATGGAGTCTGGGAACAGTCTTAAAGAGTAAATCTCTGCTGAATGTTAAATCAATTTTGAAACAAGGTAGAAACTGATTTCACTGTCCATCACTGGGCCCTTGCTGCTACTAATGTCACAAATAGTGTCCTTATGTGAAATGAAAACTCATTGTTTAATTATTAAACAACAAAGTTCTTAACACTGGAGAAGACTGGAAATTGGTTTATAGTCTGAAACTAGGTACCAATACTGCCAGTGTTTCAAATGCTTTAGCTTTTTTATCCTTAGGTTGTTTAGAAATTCAGTCCATGCATAGTGAAGAATACTGGTTTACATGCTGGTTCACATTTGTACTTAGCATTCTAAAATGTAGGAATATTTGGATTGAAAGACAAAGCTTTTGAGAAACTGTTAAAACACTTGTGTGCTCTGCTGGTTGTCATGTTTGAGCTGGGGTAAGCCAGAAGTTCCTCGTAATATGTGATGAATGATGTTCCTGTTTGATGGGCTGTGTGCTGCTGTGTACCCCAACATAGTATTTTCTGCATCAAGACCCTGGTCTTGTACATGTGCTGAGAATACCAGTCTGAGGGAAAGTTTCCAATCAGCGGTTGATGCTCAGCAGTCTCCTTGTGACCTAATATTTAAAAAGGGAAGAGCGAGGGGCTAAGAGAGAAACCGCAAAGAATAGAGCTATTTGTATCTTGAAATGGAAGAATTTCTGTAGGTGCACCTAAGATTCTTTTCTAAAGGTGAACTCCAAAATCTACGTTAGTTGCCAGAGCACTGGTGTAATTTATGAGTGGGCAAGATAGCTTGCTTTTGGACATTTAAAAATCTTGTAATAATTGTCACACATGTACATGCTTTCATTTTTTTTAAAGGAACAAATACTGATAATATCTTCCCCCCGCCCTTCCTTTTCTAAAGAGTGAAAATTTTTCATCTTTCTTTTTGGAAGGAGTATAAAATCCTTAGTATAGGAATAGATGAAAAGATAATTATAATAGAAGATAAACAATTGTAAGTATAAAATATACTAAAAATGTGTCAAAGAAAACTTGACAAGAAGAAGCTATCATCTTAATAGCCTAATGCGGGGTGAACACAGGAAATGTACCTCAGCATTTTGAATATAGAAGTCTTTCAAGTGTTCTCACAAACTTAAACATGTTTTTGTGGTTTAATTTATCCACTTTCTCAAACATTCAGATACTAAGATGAATATCCTCTGTCTTAAGCCACATCATCTTGGGCATCGTTTTTGGACCGTTTCAGTAAAATGGCTGTTCTCGTCGGGCAACTCTGTCTCTGGTCAGTTATGGAGTTTCTGAGACAGTGACTGGTATTTCTAGATTTCTTATTCAGTAAATATGTAGCTTTTCAAGGTAGCATAACTACTGTTTTCCCTTAAAATATATGAAGTAAATCTATCAAAATATTTGAAAAGTGAGACTATTTCTGTTCTTTCTTGGCTTGAGACTGTATCCTAAAAATTAGAGATGGATGATTCTATTAGATCATCCCATCACATTTTACACATCCCCAGCTATTGAACTTTCAACATTTCTTTGTGGAGAATATTCCAGAGCCTAACAGATCTTAGTGTCAGAGAGTTTTTCAAATAATCTTAATTCTTAACTTCATCCCAATACTTCTAATTTATAACCCATTGTGTGTCCCTAAATAATTACTTTTCCTCCTTTGGGTTTACACCTTTCAAATACTCTTTTGATGGATGAATTGTAAGTAAGAACTTTTGAGGCTAGTGAAAAACAGAAAAGCTAAAGTAAAAAGGGAAGTCCATGTTTACAATTTCAGTTCCGTTCTCCATCCTCTCCCTCCTCCCCCCAGTGATGGGTTATGATGGCAAGTCTGTTTTGTAGTCTGCACAATAATGGGAGTAACACATATTTAATGTTGGCTGCTGGAAAACTGAAGGTGATCAAAGTCAGTTGGATGCCCAAAATTAAATTCAAAGGTCATTCTTGAGCACCTGCCAGTTTTCATGTTAGGTTGTACGTTCTTTTTGTAGTTTGAGGTTCAGTTGTTTCCGTAATTAATTAGTATGGTAATACCCAGTGTTACAGTTAAATCACTATCAACAATATATGAATAACTGTTGCAATGAAAGTGTAACATTGCTGCATCTCAGGGCCGGGGTGCCCCCCTTTGACAGCCTCAGGGAATCAGTGCTCATGGCTGGCTAGTCTGTTGGGCATCCCGGCTTACAGCTGAGCAAGTGAACAGTCAGTGGCTCAGTTCTTCTGGGTAAGCGTTGAGCAAATCCATACTCTGTAGCTCCAGCTCCCTGGTTGAGGGATGCGCAAATCCACAGTTTGTAGCTCTGGCCCCCTGACTGATGGCTGAGAAAATAAACCACCAGTTGCTCAGGCCTTCTGGTCTAAGCATTAGTGCTTATCGCGCCCTAGGCTTGCCAACAGTCCCATATTAGAAGGGACATCCCTTATTTCTTCCTCTCTGTACAACAAAATCTGGAGTTACTGAGTGCTGCAAAAAGCAGTGAGAAATACCCCTGTCAGATATAGGTGGGTACTGTTTAGTAGTATTATTATTAATGATGATGATGATATTAATATTGGGAGGAGGAGTGGGGCAGGTGTGCTAAAAAACCAGTCCCTTATTTTTGAAATATGTTGGTAACCCTATCCAGCCCCCAGTGCAGGGCTGGGGACAGGGTGACCCAAGCCCACCCTGCTCCACCGCATCCCAACCCAGGTCCTCCCAGCAACACAGTAGGACCAGTATCTCTTTTCCTTGGGCTACTACCAACCGGCGTCTGGTGGGGATGTTCCATGGCTGCTGGAGCCTGGTTCCTATTTTAATTACTTCTAATCACACTAATACTTTGTTTTTTCCCCTTTTTAACTAGAATGATGAGTCAACTGGAGAGATAAAAGTAATTGGTGGGGATGACCTCTCAACCTTGACTGGAAAGGTATGTCTTTTAGTGTGAAACAAAAGAAGTACACAACACATTTTTAAGCTGCTCTGCATCATTTTTCTAACTAAATTTTGCAAGATGGCTTTATTTTTAAGACTTATCTATGTTCATATAGTACTATTCTAATGGTCTAACTTAAGGTAATGGCGTTCCAAAGGCTACCACTGTATAATTGCTTTGTATTATGACTTGTTGCAAGGGCAGTTCTGTGTTTTCTGGCATTGGCAGAGATTATTGCCCAGCAGCTTTCCAGTACTCAATTTTACATCAGCACAGACTCTATCTGATACTGTAGCTGGATTAAAACTAGTATCCTCTTCATGTATACCCCATAGCAGCTACAGTATGTGGTCAGTAATCAGGATACTGTGCATTACCTATTGTGAAGCTGGTACCATGACAATATGCAATATTTAGTTGTGAAATCATGAGGCATTAGCATTATTGTTGTCACAACAGTTCCATAATTTTGCATTTATAATGCAGGTATTCCATGTTTGCAATAGTGGTCTTTTAAAGTGTTTTTTAATACCCAAAAGGTGTATGGATTAATCATCTACAAAATTTCATATTTAAAAATGAACTGGCAAATTAGTGGAATGCCAAAAAGGTTAAAATATTCTGAGTGTCAAAACACATTTATTCCCATACAGCTAGACATATAACCAAATCAGTCGTCAAGGCATGTGTGTGTTTTAAATGAAAATGCATGCAAAGATTCAAAATAGAGGAGATATTAATGCCAGAATCATAAGCCCTTGAAAAGTGTGATGCCATTTCCATAGAATCAGAGAATATCAGGGTTGGAAGGGACCTCAGGAGGTCATCTAGTCCAACCCCTTGCTCAAAGCAGGACCAATTCCCAATTAAATCATCCCAGCCAGGGCTTTGTCAAGCCTGACCTTAAAAACTTCTAAGGAAGGAGATTCCACCACCTCCCTAGGTAATGCATTCCAGTGTTTCACCACCCTCCTAGTGAAAAAGTTTTTCCTAATATCCAACCTAAACCTCCCACACTGCAACTTGAGACCATTAGTCCTCGTTCTGTCATCTGCTACCACTGAGAACAGTCTAGATCCATCCTCTTTGGAACCCCCTTTCAGGTAGTTGAAAGCAGCTATCAAATCCCCCCTCATTCTTCTCTTCTGCAGACTAAACAATCCCAGTTCCTTCAGCCTCTCCTCATAAGTCATGTGTTCCAGTCCCCTAATCATTTTTGTTGCCCTCCGCTGGACATTTTCCAATTTTTCCACATCCTTCTTGTAGTGTGGGGCCCAAAACTGGACACAGTACTCCAGATGAGGCCTCACCAGTGTCGAATAGAGGGGAACGATCACATCCCTCTATCTGCTGGCAATGCCCCTACTTATACATCCCAAAGTGCCATTGGCCTTCTTGGTCCTTTTCTGCAGAACTGCTGCCTAGTGATTCGGTCCCTAGTGTGTAGCGGTGCATGGGGTTCTTCCGTCCTAAGTGCAGGACTCTGCACTTGTCCTTGTTGAACCTCATCAGATTTCTTTTGGCCCAATCCTCTAATTTGTCCAGGTCTGTCTGTATCCTATCCCTACCCTCCAGCGTATCTACCTCTCCTCCCAGTTTAGTGTCATCTGCAAACTTGCTGAGGGTGCAGTCCACACCATCCTCCAGATCATTAATGAAGATACTGAACAAAACCGGCCCGAGGACCAACCCTTGGGGCACTCCACTTGATACCGGCTGCCAACTAGACATGGAGCCATTGATCACTACCCGTTGAGTCCAACAATCTAGCCAGCTTAAAGATGGGCACTACATTAGCCTTTTTCCAGTCGTCCGGGACGTCCCCTGATTGCCATGAGTTTTCAAAGATAATGGCCAATGGCTCTGCAATCACATCCGCCAACTCCTTTAGCACTCTCGGATGCAGCGCATCCAGCCCCATGGACTTGTGCTCCTCCAGCTTTTCGAAATAGTCCCCAACCACTTCTTTCTCCACAGAGGGCTGGTCACCTCCTCCCCAGGCTGTGCTGCCCAATGCAGCAGTCTGGGAGCTGACCTTGTTTGTGAAGACAGAGGCAAAAAAAGCATTGAGTACATTAGCTTTTTCCACATCCTCTTGTCACTAGGTTGCCTCCCTCATTCAGTAAGGGGCCCACACTTTCCTTGACTTTCTTCTTGTTGCTAACATACCTGAAGAAACCCTTCTTGTTACCCTTAACGTCTCTTGCTAGCTGCACCTCCGGGTATGATTTCGCCTTCCTGATTTCACTCCTGCATGCCCGAGCCATATTTTTATACTCTTCCCTGGTCATTTGTCCAATCTTCCACTTCTTGTAAGCTTCTTTTTTGTGTTTAAGATCAGCAAGGATTTCACTGTGAAGCCAAGCTGGTCGCCTGCCATATTTACTATTCTTTCTACACATCGGGATGGTTTGTCCCTGTAACCTCAATAAGGATTCTTTAAAATACAGCCAGCTCTCCTGGACTCCTTTCCCCCTCATGTTATTCTCCCAGGGGATCCTGCCCATCAGTTCCCTGAGGTTGTCGAAGTCTGCTTTTCTGAAGTCCAGGGTCCATATTCTGCTGCTCTCCTTTCTTCCCTGTGTCAGAATCCTGAACTCGACCATCTCATGGTCACTGCCTCCCAGGTTCCCATCCACTTTTGCTTCCCCTACTAATTCTTCCCCGTTTATGAGTAGCAGGTCATCATTTTAATGATGAATATTTCATTAAAAGCACGCAAAAATGTGTAGGCTCTTATATTTTGATCTATTGTTGCATACTTATAATGCTGTTTTTCAAAGTTGTAAGAATTCTACAGACCAGTTAGTATTCTGCATGTGCCAATAGACTGTTATCAATGAGAATCTTCTTGCCAACACTTCAGAAATGTTAATTAAATAGAATTGGCATTGTTGCATAATGTCTTTGAATTGGATGTAATAATATTACAAATTCTTTTTCTACAGTTTTCAGCTTTTGAGAATGTGAAATTCTGTAAATGGTGACATTAGCATATGTCACTGCATTGATAATATAAGTAATTTAACAGAAAACTGCTAATGGAATCAACATAATCGCCAACTAAATATTCATGGATTTTTTTTTCTTTTTTTTCCCCCACAAGAACGTCTTGATTGTAGAAGTAAGTATTATGTTTCGCTTTGGGTTCTGTAATGTGTGATTTGTGATAACATTTTAACAGGAGATGGTCCTGAATCTGAACACCTCTATATTTCAGCGAGCTGTGAAACCTGAATCTAGGCCTGAATTTTGCAAATGGCCCCTAATTTTCATAATGAGCTGACCCACATACCCTCAAAGTTAGGAATGTGTGAAGTCCGGATCTGAATTCTCAGGTTGGCCCCATCTCATCTTTCTTAGCTGCAGGGAGAGAATGTCCATGTCAAAGTTTTGCAATTGTTACTTTCAATTTGCTGGGATCCTATTTAATCATACTGGTTTATATACTAAAGGAACTTGAACTAAGTGAAATTAAGGATCTCTGTCACTTTATTAATGCACAGACAAGAATTTAAACTGCAATAGTTATAGAAAAAGATTCTTATTGGGAATATCTTAAAATATATAAAACACTCAACAGTGTCTGATGTTTGCACGTATCATTTATATACTAAAAATAAACAATAAATACATTTGTGTTGCATAAAGAGTCTCACTTACCACTGATTTCAGAGTAGCAGCCGTGTTAGTCTGTATCCGCAAAAAGAAAAGGAGTACTTGTGGCACATTAGAGACGAACAAATTTATTTGAGCATAAGCTTTCGTGAGCCTACAGCTCACTTCATCGGATGAGCTGTAGCTCACAAAAGCTTATGCTCAAATAAATTTGTTCGTCTCTAAGGTGCCACAAGTACTCCTTTTCTTTTCACTTACCACTGTGGCTCATCATGCACCTCTGGATATTAATATGCAGAATACAATTTAATCTGACTTCCTAGCTGTTAAGATAAATTAGTTCTTACATTGATACCTCCTTTTATTGATGGACGGAGGCTTGTTCTAGCCAGTCAATATTAACTCCTGGGGGAATTCTGCGCCACTGCGCAATGCAGAATTTTTCAGAAATTAATGTTATACATGCAGAATTTCCTTTTCCCCACAGAAATAGGTTGCAGTGCTGCTGGCTGCCTCTAGGTGCTGCTGGACCCAATAGATCCCAGCTCACACATAGAAGACACTGCCAGGGGGAGGGGGAGGGAGCTAAAGGGCTCCTGGCAGCTACAGTTCCCAGCATGCCCTGAGGGAAGGACTGGGCAGCACGCAGGAAACTCCATGCAAGCCTGGGACTGAACATCAGACTGTTTCTCCCTCTGGATCCCTGGGCTCTGGGGGCGAAGGGGGCGGATGTCTCGGCTGGACTCTGGGATGGAAGGGGGTGGGTATCTGGGCCAGGGAAAGCCCCGCAGCTGGACTCTGGGGAGGAGGGGGTGCGAGTATCTGGGCTGGGGGAACCCACAGCTGGGCTCGGGGGAGGGGAGGAGTTGGGGGAGATTTAGGTGTATTGGCTGATGGGCGTCCCTTCAGCTGGGTTCTGGGGGGAATGGGTTCTGGGTGTCTGGCCTGCTGAGCTGGGCTTGGGGGGAGGGCAGAGAAACAGGAACTGGGTTGTTGTAGGGGTTTTTTTTTTAAACTCTCTCCTCCTGGGGGAATTTTTGTATGTTTCTGTATTGTTACAGACATACTTGCTGACAGGTATTTTGAAATAAATTACCAAAATAATTGAAACTGGTGTGATTATTTAGCGTTGTTTGGCAAATAAAATTTGGAGAATTCTGCAGAGTGTCCCCCAGGAGTAAACATTGATTCATTTGCAGATAATGTTCTTGAACAAGGTTTATAACTAAGGCCCTACTTACAGCGTGGGATGATTGTAAAATAATTGCAGCTGAGTTGCGGACAAGACATGCAAAATCTTGGAAAAGTAATAAAGGTCTTTTATTAATTGCAGTAATTTGGAAAAGCCAGAGAAGACCTATTTGTTTAAGAAAAATTTGCTGGAACAATATAAGCATTCAAGTATTATGTTATGCCTGCTAATTTTTTTGATAACCAGATATTTTGTTGCAACTGTATTACAGTCATTAATGCACGAGACTAACAGCCGGACTGCCAGCCACCCAGGGCTGACAACCAGGGCTCCCACTGTCAGCCCCAGTCAGATGTCAAAATTGTGGTGGAAGCCCAATATCCGTAATTTCCGCAGTATCGCAAATTAAGTAGGGCCTTATTTTTTAACCCTAGGATAGAGAAGTAGTGGCAATAAACAATTAAACAACTTCCTATTTACACAAACAGTATTTTGAAACCTAAAATCATATTAACTTCTTTTCACTTAAATAAACTATGATGATTATGTCAGGAAGAGCCATTTCCTGAAATTGGTCCTATTATGGCACAAGGGAGTGACAACTTCCTTTTGTCATCCCAAAGTTCCTACCTTGGAAATCCTGGGTTTTTACACAGGATCCTGCTTTGATCCAAGAAAGCTAGTCTAGTCTGTGATTTATATATTCTATTTTAGTGCACCCATCGTCAAAGTGTGTGTGCACCAATTTTTACTTCCCTGCTTTTTTTTCCACACAAATATTTCAGTCACCTATGTGATCATTGTCTCCTTTGAAGTGGATTTTACTTCTGAAGGGCAACTATACTGAATTTTATATGGGTCCCATTTGAAATTAATTTATGTCTTTTGAGTACCAGGCAGCTAAATAAATTAGTTTCTCATCTGTTCAATGGCCTATATCATCTACATGGCAGGTTCTTGTCAAACATGAGCCCCATTACAAATCACCATTCTGCTTGTCAATCAAACAATAAAAATAACTTTACTATAACTTATCTCCTTATGTATGATAGTACCATCATTTTTCATATGATGCCTCCTGTGACTGGCAAAAAAGACTCTAGAAAACTCAGATCTGTCACCTGTAACCACAGGGTCAAACACTGATAGGTCAGTGATGTAGCTGATTTCTGCCTTGACTTTAAAAGCTACTGACATGGCAGTTAGGCCTGGTTGCCTTTGTCCATGCATCGATCTATTTAGTGTGCATACCCACAGCCCTTGTTCATACTTGTGTTAATATCCATGATTTGAAGCGCTGAACGGTTAAATACAACCTGGCATAATCCTTAGGTGGTTTGGGGTGTTTTAGGGGGAAGCTGTATAAAGATAAGATGCAGCAATCAATTTTGCCTTTCAGTGACACCCACTTCTTTATTTCATGTACACCAGACTTCAGACCAGATAGAAGAATGTTCCGCTGAAGGCTTTGTGTTAATCCAACCCAAATTAGGAAATTAAGAGTGATTCTGATGCTTCAGTGCTAACGCTTTCATTGCAGTGGTTATTAATATGACTATTGCTGATAGAAATTATCTCTTACACATAAAGGATGGCCACAACAGTGCAATAGGGAATAACACCTATATTTGTTTATGTGCAGGAAAAGCCTGATTTCCACTTAACGAGTTATTTTCATATTATTGAACTCAGTATGACATGGGCTCTTTGATTAGAATCTGGAAGTGCTACTTTAACAGCTTTTATATAGTTTTCTGACGTGGCTTTTTTATCATCAGGATATAATTGATACTGGTAAAACAATGAAAACACTGCTGTCTCTGCTGAAGCAGTACAATCCAAAGATGGTAAAAGTAGTCAGGTGAGTTTTTATTACGGCTGCTTGTGTTGTATATTACTTTTTTAAGAACTATAAAAATAGTGAAATAGGATTATAGAATACTTTTATATTTGAAAGGAATTTTTTTTTCCCCTTGACTCAAAGGTGAAAACACCCTTCATAGTATTGTACGTGGTCACACTTTCTCTAGTATAAGGTCTGTTCATTGTGAAAAGGTGCATTTATTTAGACTGACAGGAGCACTTTTCTATCATTTGTGTTCCGACTGCTTAAGGGATTTTGTAGTGAAGAACGATGTGGGGGCTGCCTCTGTGTGTATGAGTGTGTTGGGCATGCATTTTGTCTTGATTACCCTAGGATTTTTTTAAAAAGCCTCCTAATATTTCTGCTCTGAGCTTTCTCAATAATCTTAAGAGGTATTTTTTAATATTATTGGATGCAAGCCTGATTGCAAAATTGGAACCCTGGTTAGCAATTTTTAAAATTGCCATTAGCCTGCAGTAACTGTGTGCAACTCGGCTATAACAATCAAATGTCCAAGAATAATCTGGCCATATCATCTGCTGGGTTTTTACTTTTTAGGATTTTAACATTTTTAGTCAAAATATTTTTAAAACACTTATTTTGTTTAAAAAACTTATGACTAAACAACCAAAACTGATGACGATTTAATGTTACTAACAAAGTAGCTGTCAAGCCTAATGGTTTTTACACTTCATATCGCTTGTTCTCTTTCATTATGAAACTGAATCTTATTTGCATTTTACAATAAAGATATATTGACTTATAGGAATTATAGATAAGTAGGGGGTGGAGGTGGCGTCTAGTCAGGCAGCGTTACCATACCAATACTAAAACAGTTGTTAGACGTGTCTCAGGTAGCTCCTTTTGCTGGTAATCTTGGAGTGACATGTCGAGGGTGAGACGGTTACAGACTTCTTATTGGTTTGTTATCTCTGAGGTCACGACAACACATTGGGGAGTTTGAAGAGTGTGTCAAAGGGCTGTATGTCCCTGATAGGGGCCTTTTTTAAAGGGCTTGTGGGCCCTGCCATTACATTTTACATCATATACATATAGCGTAATAGTAAGTGACATTCTGGTCACATTATGTAACTCTGAAAAAAGCTTTTTGTAATACTGAAAATTTGTCAAAAGATCGAAGCCATAAATATGCATAAAGGTGAAGATGCTGTACATTTTTATACCTGTAAACACTTGCCTGTTTGTGTGTTTTCCATTGCTTTGTGTTGCAGCTGTTGTGCAGAGGTTCCAACAGATCCCAGTATGGATTTGAGGTTCCTTGGTCAAATCCCAAACTGGTAGCAGCCCCCCAAAATTAAGTCATTCAGCCAAAACTTCCGTAAACCTCAAATGTCAACGAAGTCTGAAAGCTGACAAGTTTCCAGAAACCCAGCTGAATGCTGGGTTCAGAGATACAAAGGGATTTAGTGTTATGTTGATAGGCAATGGCAGATCCTCTTCCACCCTTAAGGGATGCGGCTGTCTTGCAGGTAGGGAAAGTCGTATGGGGGAATACAGAGAGGTTGTGAAAAGTTGACCAGAGGGCAAGTATCCCTGAGAGAAAGGACAAAAGGCATCATGATACCAGGCAGTGGGGCTTAGCAGGGCTGCTTCTTCTTCTTCTCTTCTCAGAGAGCCTCTTCCCTTAAGTAGGTGACACTTTTGAGTACATAATCAGCTTGAGCTGTCTCTAGTGTTCATCCATCAGACACGGGACTTTCTCTCTCCTTTTCTCCACACAAAGCCTTCCCCAAACAATTGCAGCCAAACACGAGACACCACAATGGCCCTTTATGTGGGTGTAGGAGCATCCATGGACTACCTTGAGTCATTGGAATGATACCTCAATATATGGTGATGGACAAAAAGTATGAGAACACTCACTCTGTTCTCCTTTCTCTCTACTTCCTGGAAAGTGCAGTGTTGTTCTGAAAAGTGACAGTAAAAATGGCACTGTCTTAACCTGGCAAATCTGCTCCATGTTTGTATTCTGTTACATCTGCTGACTTTAGTGATAATACTGTTAGCTCTGCAGAATCAACACAGCTGAGAAAGGGGGAGCTGGATTCCATGTTCCTGTGTGCCTCATCAACAGGAATGTTTATTAAATTCCACTTACAGGGATAATCAGGAGCACCTGTGCAAACCTGTTGAAGACATACTGTTGTAAAGGTGGATGCAATTTGGCTTGCAGAACTTTTACTTACTAGTGATGGTGCATAAGAAGGAAGGAACCCAGTTTGGCTCTCAGCTCACAGGCTGAATTTGCAGGTGTGATAACTAGAAAAGCTGTCTCTTTTCTTGTGAACAGAGCACTGTACCTGAGGTTTCTTAGACAAAATGAACATGGAGTCTCATTATGCCAGTTTACAGAATCACTTTTCAGAACTGAATTATACTATAACTTCTGGCTGACTTTTCTACTCTCTGCGTCAGGCGCATGTTTGACTCTTGTCCTTTTAGCTAGACTGTCAACTGTTCGTGATTCAACCAGAAGTCTTGATCCGATCAATCTGATTGATTGCTGGGAGGTGCAATACAGGATATATTTAATTGATGAAATTCTGCCTTCAGTTACACCCATTCAATATCAGTGAAGTCCAAGACTGGCTTGGTTTTTAGTAATTAATTCTCTATCTAGTTTTTTTGATCATCTTGTAGCTGCTGATTTCCATATTTCAAATTTCTACTGGTTCTAATTGACAGCTTGTTGGTAAAAAGAACTCCTCGAAGTGTGGGATATCGGCCTGACTGTAAGTGACCCCTTTTTGCCAGTCATCAATAAATATTTTGAAATTAACAAAGAAACACATTATCAAAGTATATAGAATGTTTTTAATCAAACTGTAAGAATATTCGGAATGTTTGTCTCCAGTTCACTTTTTTCTGATGATTCTTGGGCAATGTACTCTGATTTATCTAGTGCATTACAATACATATGGGCAGAATGTACCTTATTTTGACACCCTTTTTATATTAAAGGGACATTGTCTAGTAGGTATGTCCAAAATACAGGTGGTTTTTCCAGCGATTGTCCATATAGGTTCTACTTCTGATGCACACGTGCCCGATGCACACAAGATTGGATTCTTTTGGCCAGCAGTGTCTGTTGGGATCACGCCTGTGCCCAAGGGCATAAAGGGAAGAGTAGGTCCAACCATCCCTCAGTTCTTGCTTGGTGCCTGTAGCCACAAGCCAGACCCCTAGATAGGGTCTGCTTCTCTTGCATACTGTGCAACCTAAAACCTGATTTATTTTATAAATAATTAGTATAGACAGGGTAGTGACAGTTTAGTGGAGTTAGTAGTAGTATTTGATACCTGTGGACTAAAAGACAAACAAAGCAACAAAAAAGTCTTCTTAGAGTTAGGGATTTACCAAGTACAAGGATCTAGCCCAGCTTCAAAACTCGCCCCTTTTGCAATGCAGCTATCCCGCTGCAGGATAGACACCCGAGGCGTCTTTGTGCCTCAGGGAGGGGTAAATCTGATGTACTGTGTATTATCGGCCATTTTTTCCTAAAAGAACGCACAAGGCAAGAGGCTTGCCTTGGGTTAGAACGATCTCCTTGTATCTGGAGAAAAAGGCCCTGCTAGGTCTGAACAGCCGTCATCTTGCAGCACTTCTGTATGCTCCGGCTCAGCTCCTAGTTCCCAGGCTCACTGATCTAAGAAAGTGTCAGCCAAGACCAGCAAAGTAGCTAAGTCATCTGAGAGAGGTAGGGAAGAACATGGCTCCTGTAGGCTCTAGAGAGCCCAGATATTGGTCACCTTCAGAGGGACCGAGTAGAAAGAGGCAGAGATCACCTCAACCTGCTTCCTCAAAGGGTAGGGTATGGCCCAGAAGGGATCCCTCTGACATCCATCACAGAGACCAATCACCAAGCAAGAGTACTATCTCAAGCAGAGCTCTGTGCTTCGCCCAGCACTGATCTCGGTCCACCTGGTGCTGACAGTGTCAGCATCTACGACTCCCGTGCTGATGACCACAGTACAGCTCTTCTTGGTACTGACCTGAGCACGGAAGCCAGTTTTGGTAGCGAGTGATCTAACTGACTGCTCAGCCTGAATCACCACTACTGTCTTCAGTGGTGCGAGAGTGCCTTCTGCAGTGCTGACCGCTAGTGCCATTACAGTACAGAGCACTTTCTCGATCCTGGCAAGAGCGGAGCCCATAGCTCACCCTGGGAATCTTGTTAAAGCAGCCCCACATCTAGAAGAGGAGTACTCGCTTCCTCAGCTTCTGAGCACAGCAGGGAGGCATCCTCTGCCCACCAACCCTGGTCCCGTTCGTATGACCCCTATTTGTCAGACAGGGCATCTAGGACCTATTATTACACACACAAACCTCGGGGATCTAGGGAAGCGCATTCTCCATGGTGCCCACCCCTGTAGCCCCTTACTCTTACCAGGGTCATACCTGGCTCTGCTTGGGCCCCTTGGGGCACAGCTAACAAGAAAGCCAACTTCTACTGCTGCTTTTAAGGCTAGGTCTCCCTCCTCTATGAGATCCCCTAGGGTTGTAAAAAGGCACAGGTGGCTCATACTGTCAGCAGCAGGAACGTGAAAATGAAGAACAGCAGCTGTTTCCTTGTCCTTACCAGACAAGGCACATTCCTTCTTCACAGCCTGACAGCCAAAAGATGTTCCAGGAATTTCTGTGCTGAATGGCAGACACTCTTGAGATCCTTGTAGAAGTAGTGCAGGAAAAGTCTATGGTTTTACAAAGCACTGTTCCCGCATGGAGGCATCAAGATCCGATGCCCACTTCGGCAACGTTGCCCAGTCGTCTTTATTCAGATGCAATTCAAGCACCCACTTCCTATCTACCATGGCACTGCTTGAGTGTCACCAGAAGTGGACTGCACATGGACTGTTGCTTGAGGAGGAAAAAACGGTTACTTACCGTACAGTAACTGTGGTTCTTTGAGATGTGTTGACCTCATGTATTCCATGACCCACCCTTCTTCCCCACTACAGTGGAATCCTGTAATTACGTGCATTCTGTATGGGCGAAGGAACTGAGGGACGGTTTGACCCACTCTGCCCTTTATGCCCTTGAGTGCGGGGGTACAGGCCTGGCCACAGCAGACTCTGCTATTCAAAAAAATCTGATCTTGTCTGCACCGGGGGCATATGCACCAGAAGTAGAATCCATGTGGCCAATACATCTTGAAGAACCATGGTTACGATAGCGTAAGGAACTTTTGCATGTGAAACTTTTAAAATGAAACCTAAATTAGTAGAAATGCATTCATGAATTTCAAAAATTTCAATACAAATAGATTTTATTTGGCGCAAACATTTGTAAGCTATACATTGCAGCATTGTGCTACTGCATGAAAACCAGAAAATGAAATTAACGAGTCTGTTTTCATTTCTAAGATAAGTGAAATGAATGAAGTTAACGGACTAGATAGTGAAAAGTAAATTAGATTTGTAAAATAGTTTAGAAACTGAGGATGCTTGAGGAGAACAAATAAGGACATTTGGGTTTTTAAAAAAAATATGCTAATATGACAGTGATTTTTAAAAAAACAAAAAAACCACTGGTACATGAAGTCTAACAAGACAATGAATTATGGTCCTTTTCAGTTGTTGGATTTGAAGTGCCGGACAAGTTTGTTGTGGGTTATGCCCTTGATTATAATGAATACTTCCGAGATTTGAATGTAAGTAATGTTTTCCTTAATACTTTTTACTCGTTCAAAACTAGGGAGGAGGAAATAGGATAATTCATTTTTTTTCTACTTAAACTGTACTTTCATATACAAGCCTGATCATTTTGTTAGTGATGTAGTGACCAGGGAAAAACTTTAGCAGCAGAGCAACCTTTCAACTCTCATTAGGCAGGCCAACATGGATCTTCTGCTTAGCTCTGGAGAAAGGAGGCTTACATGCTCCTTATTGACTAGATGGGAAAGAATGGAACAGCTGTAGTGGTTTTGTCTCACCAGGTTTTTTCACAATTAACGACAGAAGGACAATTTGGAATAAAGAATGAATTGCCCTTGAGTTCCCACCCATTCCTGAGTCTTGTTCTCTGGGTGGCAACAAGTCTCTTAGCAGGGATAAGGTGGGATATGGGGGAATTAACATTTTGATACAAAAAACAGACTTTAAAATTATTCTGTATAAATCAACTAATGAAATTAGCGATAAATAACATGGAAATGTGTGATACCCTTTCTTTTTTTTTTCTCAGTAGAATTGCATTATTGAATAAATGTCTAAAACTTCATAGATGTTAGTTTTCTAACATGAGCTTTCTGTTTCGTTTCAGCATATTTGTGTGATTAGTGAGACTGGGAAACAGAAATACAAAGCGTGAGAGCATAGTTCAAGTGCTGTGACAACAGAGCTTTGCAACATTTTATTTTCTGAGTTCTATGTTTTAACAGATTCAAGTCTGAAACACCAGCTAACTGTGTAGAATGTCCCAGCCTCATTGTCATATGCTCACTATAGCTTATTGCATGTACAGTATAAGAAACTTGTCTTGTTCATTTATAGTTTTGAAATGTCAAATAATTAGTGCAGTTCTGATTTTTATCTGCACAATGAATCTATCAGCTATCGCTACCCCTCAGTGGGTTGTGTTGTTTGTGAGCTGCACTCTTGAAGTGGTGAATTGCTTAAACCTAATCAACCCTGAAATAATTCAAAGTACTGTTAATGTAAGCCATTTTAAGATAGGGAAGTCTATTAACAATATTTTGAAATGTGTAAATTATATTTTAATGCACAATTGTGATTATTGATACTTGCACTCTTGGGGTGTTAGAAAGCATGAGGAGCAGCCAGTTATAGTACCTGTAATCGCCAAGGTGTTAACCGTAAAAAGAAAAAAGAAAAGGAGTACTTGTGGCACCTTAGAGACTAACCAGTTTATTTGAGCATGAGCTTTCGTGAGCTACAGCTCACTTCATCGGATGCATAGCATATCGTGGAAACTGCAGAAGACATTATATACACACAGAGACCATGAAACAAAACTTCCTCCCACCCCACTGTCCTGCTGCTAACAGCTTATCTAAAGTGATCATCAAGGAAGGCCATTTCCAGCACAAATCCAGGTTTTCTCACCCTTCCTCCCCCCCGCCCCCACACACAGACACACATACAAACTCACTCTCCTGCTGGTAATAGCCCATCCCTCTTTGAAACCTCTCTTTATAATGCGCATGATAATCAAGGTGTTAACCACGGGGCTCGTGGAGTAGCCTTATTGCCATTAAAGGAAGTCTGAGTGAAAAATGTCAGTTTGGGCCGAAAGGAGAAGGACTGACAAAACTGAATGTTTAAAAACTAGTTCTCACGGAGCTGCCCCTTTCTTGTAGGTTAATATTTTCTTCAAAATATTTATCACCCACTGGGAATTGCCTTTTAAATCTAAACAGTTATAATATATTTTACATTTGTGGAAAAATATGGTAATGTTTATAAGAGCCACAAAGCAAAGTACTTTAAAGACTGTTTCTTTAAAATAAAACCTATACACCTGCACCCTCATGGTATACATTAAAATGCTCTTGAAATGTGCTTTTTGCTAATGATATTTGGTCCTAAGTCTTTCTAACAGTGAAGGCAGACTCTCTGCCTTTGCAAGTTTCTCAAAGACTTCAGTAAATTCTAGTATACCATATGTAGAAAAAATATTGCACTGGGGGGAAAAATATAGAAATGCTTCCATGCACTATACCAAACTAGATTCACAGAATATAGTGTTTATATATTGGTGGTTTGATCTGCTTTGACAAGGTAAATAGTGAAGATAATTGCTTATTAAACACATACATATGGAAATATACAAATATTTTGTGAGTGATCCTTATGTTTTGTCTTGTTGACTTGTCTCTGCTCTGGAGATACCTTGAAGAATGCTGGTATTATTCTGGACATGGTGCCTCACACAGAGTCCATCTTGGTCACATTTTTTAGTCTCTTGACTTTCACAGTTCCTGTACAACATACTTAGATTCCTGCCTTGTTTTTCAGGACTTCACATAATTCAGGGCGTAATACATATTGTTTTCTTGCCAGGCAAGCTACTCTAACTGTATGAGCATATGTTGGATCATTCTGTTTTTCTTTTTGAAGTTTAACTTGTTTCCATAATTTTTCCTAGTAGTGCACATTCTCTGAGATATATTGTCCATGCCTAGTGTGCTCTGGTACAGCTGTATAGGTAATTGGCCTAACTACAGTATGCATTATTTACAAAATTTAGTTTAGTCTTAATAGTCATAATCAGTAGAAGGCTTTTGTTTGTGAATCTTGTCATTACAGAATAGTATACAGGTCGTGTGTGACTGAACCGCATTTTTAAATGTTTTTAGCATTATGAGTTTTATATTTAATATTCCAAAGAGTTCCTCTAAATCCACGATGCAGTAGCTGACTATTTAGCATTTTGTCTTAGGTTCTAAAATGGTGTTTGCATATGTCTTTTCATGGTCAGGCCTTGGCCCTTGGACTTTACTTTTGAGTATACGTGGTATCTGGTATACTTGGCAATGCCAAGAAAAGGAGAGAAGGAGCAAAATAAATATTTGAAGAGAGAAATGCGTAAAACCCTCCAAAATCAGTTCACCTAGTTGGCCTTTGACTTAGGCTATGTCTGCACTATGGACTTTACAGCGACATAGCTGTACCGCTGCAGCGTCTCCCGTGTAGCCGCTCTATGCCAGCAGAACAGCATTCTCCCACCAGCATAATTAAACCACCTCCAACAAGCAGCGGCAGCTATGTTTGCATGAGAGTGTCTCCTGCCGACATAACACTGTCCACAGCGGCACTTTTGTTGGTGAAATTTATACCAACCTTTATATCAAATTTATACCATTGGGGGAGTTTTTTCACACCTATGACCGACAAAAGTGCTAGCGTAGACAAAGCCTCAGTCCTGGCTGCATTTAGGGCCTGATCCTTCAAGATACTGAGGACCCACTGACTTGAGTAGTAGTTCCCTACTTCACTAGGGGTGCACTGAGAATAAATCCATTCATGTGTCTAAGGCATTCAGATACTACAATGGTGGGCTGGAGGGGCATAGATGTACCTACCTTGATAAAGGACAAAAAATGAGAGTCAAGGATGTTTAGCACATTGTAGGATTAGGCCCTGAAGTATTCTGTCTCTCTAGGTACTTGTACACACCCCATCACTGTGGTGTCTGAGTGCCTCAAACTGATGAATCTGCTATCCTCACAATACCCCTAACAGATGGGGAACAGAGCCATAGGAAGATGAAGGGTACGCCTACACTACAGCCAGGGGTGGGATTTGCAGCTCATGTAGACGTACCTGCGCTGGCTTTAATCCAGCTAGCTCCCCGGAAATAGCAGTGAGAATATGGCGGCGCAAGCTGCATAAACAAGGACATATCCAGAGAGGGTCAAGCAAGCTGAAGCTGGCACCACGGCATCCTCACCACTCTTTTAGGCAAGCTAGCTGGGGTAAAGCAAGCCGGGGTACATCTATACCCTTGGCTGCAGCTTAGATGTATCTTAAGTGCCATGCTCGTGGTCATGCAGGAGGTGTGGCAAAGCTGGGAATTGCTCTAGTTCTCTTGACTTCCATTAAACTGTCTTAACCACAAAACCATTCTTCCATAGGATCAAACAGCCTGTAGGCTTTAAAAAACAATGTGATGTGTGGACTGATAAAAATTATAACGGTTGTGAAACATTTTGTTCTGAACAATGCTTTGTTTAGTTTCTCAGTATGTAAAATTCTGGGAAGGAAGAGACCCTTCTTTTTTGCACTTCATATATAAAATCTTGTATACATCACAGATGAACTTTGTTTACCCTTCAGAAGCAGTGCTCTGATTTAAAAGTTTATTTATATTAAAAATATTGTTCACAGTAAGAAACTTCATTGTACACTATTGTGTCCTAGCTAGGTTAGACTGCAATAATTCAGAACACTTCTGAATTACTGCAGTCTAATTTTAAACATTAAAATGTACTACATTGATACAAATTACATAGTCATCGCCTGAAAATAAATAGAAGATCATTTACTGTGTAGTCCTGGTATAAAGGACTGGGGGTTGAGTTGCATTTTTTTTAGGTTAAATTCTCTCTTTCTGTAAGTCAAATATACATTTGTCATAGGGTAGCCCTGCCTTGAGCGCCCTCCTATGGGTGGCTGTGGTACAGCAGGCTCAGCTGCATCAGATTCCACTTTGAGTTACCTGTGATTCCACTTCAGGCTCTCTTGCTTAATACCCCTCCTTGCGGCTGGTTTAGTCCCAAAACATAGTTCAAATAATCTCCAACAAAAGGCCATTTCTCACAGCCGGTGTACGTAGTCCTTAAAACCCCACTTTTCCCAGTGGGGAAACCCCTTCCCCTGTCTCAGTCCTTGGAGATCCTCTTACCAGGGAAGCATCCTTCACTCCCTTGGCTCTCACGTTCACCTGGGTCCAGGGTGGAGGTGGCAGCAGATAAGCCCCTCTGCTGCTCTCCACCCCTCTGGCCCTGGATTGGGGAGGTCAGCTGGAAATCCCCATTGCTGCTCTCCTGCTTTCCCCCAGGAGCCACATACTGTCTCCTGGCTCTGGCAGCTCTCACCTGCCAACCACTCACTCCCAGGCAGCTCTCACCTGCCTCTTTCCTGACTTGACCCTCAGACAGCCCTGACTCTCCAGGTCTCCCTTTCTTAGAGTCTCCCTGATTTTTATTACAGCCCCAGATGCTGCCCCATCTTCTTGAATTGGCAAAACTGGGAGCACCTGTTCTGGCACAGGGGCACTCGACCTGCTTCATTTACAGGAGCCATGTCTTTACTGGGGGGGAAATGCTTGGTTTTGAATGCTTACAGAAGGTGATACGCAATCCCTGATGCATCTGTAATTTTACACTGGATAATTCAAACCATGGAACATATTTATTTTAGCTGCCTAAATTCTACAAATTACAATTCTGTTGTGTGGAACTTTGGTTTTTTCAGCATCTTTGTTATTAAGTGAAGCTTAAAGTAGTCTAGATAAATAAAGCATTAATGAGGCTGAACTAAAAGTATTCTAGAGAACACATCGATGAAGCTTGACTAAAAGCCTTGATACAGTTTGAGTGCTTGCAGTTCATTCAGTTTCATCTTTGTATAATATTGCAATAGAAAATTTACTGTCTGAGGATCCAGCCAAACAAAAACATTTAAATTGCCTTGTAATTGTACATTTCACTGATTAACTAGACATTAGTTGCATTGCATCTTAAATTGTGCACTAAAGTCCCTTTATGCTTCTATATTAGTAGATCAACAGTGCTATCTGACGCTACTAAGTAGGTGCCCAGGGTTCACCAAAGGACTGTTCTTGTGTGGTGCAAACTGCTTATTCCCAATTGCACCTTGCAGGATCAGGTTTCAAAAGTGTGGGTACCCTCTTTTATTAATGAAAGAAGAAGGTAGCACTTTTGTTTTGCGATAGCTTCCTGACTCTGTAAAGGTACCAGGATCCACCATAATCACAACTGTTGCAGGCCTGAAAATGAAGACAGGAGGAGCCATGTGAAGAGTGGGGCAAAGAAAAGGACAGAGATAAAGGTGAGGGATTTTTTACTAGGGGAGCTGCTGTGGGACGGAATGTACTAACAGTGGTCAGGTAACAAAAGTATCTGCTGCCACTGTCAGGCTGGTGAAGAAAAAGCTACTTTGGATGGCTAGGGTGGACAGGTTTCTTTAAACTTGACTCCGCTCTGAGTTAATCAGTCACTGATGCTGAAAAACCTCTCTAGTATTACACTAAAATGAATGCAGGACTGGCAGCGGGCCCTCGGCCGCCAGTGTCTGTTAGTTCAGATGTAGCTGGATCCTCCCCTTCCTTGCAATTGCTATTATTTAAGTAACAAAAAGTGATTCTTGGCTTCTTCCCTTCCAGCTACAATCAGAAAAAAACCTGCTGTGATTGTCAAGTGTCTTCAGTTTGCTGTCAATCAGTTGCCTATTGGTGAACTATAAACTGTGGCATTAGGAAGGGCCTCTTCCCAGGAGAGAGCCACTTCCTGTGAGAGGGCTCGGTGTTGATTTTTTTTTTTCCTTTCACAACTGCAGCAGAAAAAGAACCAAATACACAGCAAGTGTCCTGCTAGGTCCCTTTTTAACTCCACATCTATGTCCAACTTTTACCACACGTATCCATGGTAAATTGGCCTCTGCAATTAGCTAATTAGTCCCCAACCTGTCCACTGCCCAGTTTACACCTTCTGTTGTTGGGATTGCCACAGGATATCAGTGGGGTCAGAATTTGGCCCCATTTCTTTTTCTTGCTCTGTCAGTGGTAACCAGTCACCAGTTTCCATCGGAATGTTGATTATTTCTGTGGTAGCTTTTTCTATTTTATATGACAGATGTTTAAACACCTTTACTCCAGAGTCAAATAAATTGCGTGGGTGCAGTAAATGCTGTTAACTTTTTGAACCTTGCTGTTTAGGGTCTAGGACGGGGTTGGCAACCTTATGGGCAGCCGTTTTTTGAGGGGGGTGTGAAGTGCAGGCTCTGGCCGGGAGGCGCTTACCACAGGCGGCTCCCAGCCGGCAGCACAATAGGACTCAGGCAGGCTGCCTGCCTGCCCTGGCCCCATGCTACTCCCGGAAGCGGCTGACTGGCTGCTGGCATGTCTCTGCAAGCCCCTTGAGGGGAGGGGGGCAGCGAGTTTCCATGCGCTGTCTGTGCCCGCAAGCACCACCCCTGCAGCTCCCATTGGTTGGCTCCCAGCCAATGAGAACTGTGAGGACGGTGCTGGGGGTGGGGGCAGTATGCAGAGCTGCCTTCCACCCCCACCAGGGGCCGCAGAGACATGCCAGTCGCTTCTGGGAGCAGCGTGGGGCCAGGGCAGGCAGGCAGCCTGCCTGAGCCCTACTGCACTGCCAGATGGGAGCCACCTGTGGTAAGTGCCTCCCGGCCAGAGCCTGCGCCTTGCACCCCCTCCAGCACCCCAACCTCCTGCCCCAGGTCAGAATCCCCTCCTGCACCAAACTCCCTCCCAGACCCCACACCCCAATCCGCTGCCTCAGCCCAGAGCCGCCTCCTGTTTATAATCAAATTCAAACAGCTCATTACCAAGGCAACTGTTGTCGACCAATAAAACTCTTGGAATTTCTTGTGAAAAGGAACTGGATGTGCTCTGCCTTTACTAGTATGTTCCAATGTCCAACAGTGTAAAAAGTCTAACGCCAGAAATGAAATAGATCAGATAAATACCTTCCATCAAAAAAAAGGATTGGTGAGTAGTAATAACTTTAATATGCTCAATTATTATTAGTTGATAAATTCTAACTCTACAAGTAGCTTTGTGTGTGATGTGGCTCTCGAAATATTTTGATCAAAGGCAAAAACCAAAAAATGGCTCTTCTTTGGAAGGAGGCCGACCCCTGGTCTCGGAGGTTTTCGTCTTGACCCTGCATTTGGTAGAGGAGATCGCCCTCTGCTGAACAGTGCCTGTTGTAAACGTGCTCAAGCATTTGGTCAGGCTTTTCACAGGGCTCCGTGTCCGCCTAACTCTGCTCGAGAGAGCGTGAAACTCCCACTGACTGAAATGGGAACAGATTTAGGCCAACACGGAGCCCCTCTGAAAAGCCCATCTTCACTGTACAACTGCAAATAGCATTAGGGCAAAATGGAGGCTATTTACCTTCCAAGGAATGATTCTCCCCCAGACAACATTGGCTGCCAAGTAATTTTCAATTTGGTGTCTAACCACTCCACTTTAGAAGCTGCTGCTGCCACCCAGTGACAAGTAGGCTTCATTGTGCACTGCAGACTCAGGTGCTAAGGGTCACCTTTAAAAAATGTTGCAATATATTTATTTATCAGACATTTGTCCGTTAAACATCTCTTCTTGGCATTTCTTCCTTCTCTCCCCCCTCCCTGTCCCAAACACACCAAAAATTACTTACAGGGATTTGACAAGGAAAGGTTATTTAGTATTAGAATGCCATGTGCAGTATATGACTTTGTAACTTTTTTGGCTAGTAACAGCACAAGTTAGTTAGCTTTTCTGTCTGCTACAGAGCACCAGCCTTTGTGCATCTTCCACACTCCCCTCTCTGCATGTCTGATACACCTCCTGACAGTTATGCACACTCAAAGGTAATTGTTTTCATTTTATGGGTAAGGCTATAGGCATGCTCTTATTTGGTTTAGCACAGCATAGATTGAGACCTGAGATATTGGATAGTTTTTATATAGAGACTTATATTGAACTTGAATATTGAATTGTATTTTGAGGAGTTTTTAATACCCTCCTTTGTTATTTGAGCATGAAAACCATTCCCTCATACGTGCAGGACTCTGTAAGGTAAGTGCAGTCTGCTGCTTTCATGATACTTGACAGTTTTCAATCCAGAAAAGTAAGGTTTCAAGTTGTACTTTTTTTTTTCTTTTTCTTATAGTGAGTTAATTTCCAAGACCCCTGCAGTTACCACTGCATCCAGCAGACCCTTCACCACTTACTCTGTGGATAGTTCACTGGAGTCTTGCTGTAGGGGGCTCGACTTTATTGTTATTAGCTCTGACTTCCATTCTGTTTTGCCTGATGCTTGTGGGCCTTCCACATCTTTAAGCCGTGATGCTGTATCTCACTTTGCAGCTCTCATGGCTTCATGTCATGGACACTGTCATGCCAGCCTGAGAAAACTGGATAGGATGCCCTCTTGGTCTCAGCAGAGGTGGTACTGTTAGTAAAAGGAGGCACTTCTTGCATCCTCACTCTTTCCAAGCACTTTTGCAGCACTCCCAGCCCCACTGGTGCAAGGAATAAGGCCCAATTAATAATCATTATTTGTGTTCCCGTATTGCCTAGCCATGGACCAAGTTCCCAGCATCCTAGGCACTGCACAGGCACAGAACAAAAAGCGCTTCTGTCCCAAAGAGCTTCCAACTTGCCTATAAGACAAGAGATAACAGATGGATACAGACAGGTAGATGGGGGAATGCAATGAGACAAGATAGGTCATTATGATAGACAACGGTATCAGCGCATCAGGAGCCTAACCACAGTCAAGTGTGTGGGGTGGGCGGGGGGAAGGTTATAGGTATCCCAGCAAAGGAGAGTATTATCGAAGGAACTGGAGGACAATGAGACAGCTTGGCATATTGGGGGGGGGGAATCTAACATGGATCTCAGAACATAACCTTGTTAAAATAAGCAGCAGCGGACGTTGGGTGTCACTTGGTATTCAGTCTAGATCAAAGACTAGTGAAACCGTGAGTGGCAGATCGTCTTGTCTAGACCCTACATCCTAAACCCAGCAATTAAATGGAAGTGGGATGTACATTAACCTATCATAAAGAACCTCAGGTTTGCAACTTTATAAACTGATCCCTAAGACAAATTGAAGAATCTTATTCCACAGCCATACAATTGCATGAGTTTATGACGTTTCCATGGCATCAGACTTACTATTTTTTATAAACCTGTATTGGGACTGTTCCACCTGATTGATTTTAATGAGCATATGTGCATTAAAGACAAGTATTGAAAAAACTATGTATAAAAGCAAAGATTCCTGGGGCAAGGCCTTTTCTTATATAAGCTCAGCCTGCTGCAGCACTGTGACCATGAGCTCTTCATAAACATGATGCTGGATCAACTCTCACTTTGTTCAGGGTGTGGGAAGGGGCTCTGGGCTGGGGTTTGAGGTGTGGGAGGGGGTCAGGGCTCTGGGCTGGGGGTGCAGGCTCTGGGGTGGGGCCAGGGGTGCAGGAAGGGGTTCCAGGATGCGGGGGGTCAGGACTGGGGGTTGGGGTGCAGGAGGTGGTCAGGGCTCTGGGTTTGGGGGGGGCTCAGGTCTGGGGCAGAGGGTTGGGGTGTGGGAGGGATCAGGGCTCTGGGCTGGGGATTTGGGATTGGGGGGCTCAGGGCTGGGGTGCAGGAGGGGGTCAGGGCTCTGGGCCAGGGATGAGGGGTTTGGGGTGCAGGAAGGGCTCTGGGTTTGGGGGGGGCTCAGGTCTGGGGCAGGGGGTTGGGGTGTGGGAGGGGTCTAGGCTGGGGATTTTGGGGGGCTCAAGGCTGGGGTGCAGGAGGGGGGTCAGGGCTCTGGGCTGGGGATGAGGGGTTGGGTGCAGGAGAGGCTCTGGGTTGGGGGGGGCTCAGGTCTGGGGCAGGGGGTTGCAGTGTGGGAGGGGGACAGGGCTCTGGGCTGGGTTACGGGGTTGGGGTGCAGGAGGGGCTCTGGGTTGGGGGGGGGGCTCAGGGCTGGGGCAGCGGATTGGGGCACAGGCACGGACTTACCTCCAGCGGCTCAGCCAGGGTGCACTGCGGACTGCGCTGGGCCCCAGAAGCGGCCAGCAGCAGGTCTGGCCCCTAGGTGGAGGCGCGCAAGCAGCGCGGTGTGACTTTTGCCCATAGGCACCCCCCCCCCCCCGTTCCCATTGGCCAGTTCCCAGGCAATGGGAGTGTGGAGCCAGTGCTTGGGGCAGGGGCAGCGCCTGGAGCCCCGTGGCCCCTCCTACCTAGAAGCCGGACCTGGTGCTGGCCACTTCCAGGGCACCGCACGGTGTCGGAACAGGTAGGCCCTAGCCTGCCTTAGCTGGGCAGCACCATCGACGGGACTTTCAACGGCCCGGTCGGCGGTGCTGCTCACAGCAAGGCGACCCAGCACCTTACTGGGTCGTGACCCATGGATTGAAAAACACTCTTTTACAGAAATATGGGTAAGGGTTTCCATTCCATCCCTTTCAACAGAACAAAGGCACAGAAACACATCCTTACGTTCTCCTTGCTGTGACCATACAAATATTCTTATGCTCAGAAATACCTTCAATCCTTTGAAGCAGGTACTATATATAGTCCTATGTGTCTGTACAGTGCCTACTTCACGGCGAAGTTACAAGTATATAAATAATACCCGTGAGTGAGCTATCCTGATGTAACAGTTCTCCTGATTTGCTGTGCTCACGGCAGCTAACACCTCCACTCTGACAATAGCTAACATCTAATTTCTGACAAATCATGCTTCCACTCGATTATGCACTATTCTTTTAGATAGAGACTTGCCATGTTAATTGGGTAAACATCTTCCGTTAAATTGGTTTTTACGAGGGCCGTAGTGTACTAACTATGGTACAATATTTCCTGGTGGCTTGATTTATCCACTAAAATTGCCTGCTTGTTCAGAGTTCTTACAGCTTCTTCTCCTTTTTGTTCAGCACAAGTGTAATATCACTTTAACCCTGTAACATCCCCTAGGGGTAGACTACATTGAGTGTTTGCAGCAAGTGGACGTAGCGACCTAAAAGGACCCTTATATTTTGTAACATTTAGACTCCATGTGAGTTAACTTTAAAATGTAAAGCTTTAATTTACCAGTTAAAGTTGGACCATGGTCAGAAAAGTGACGATAAAAATGGCACCACACTCTTCCCTGTGCTTGTCACAGTTGCTGATAAATTTGTTGCTTGAGTTAATGCTGTGAAACAACTACAGCTGTAGAAGACTCAAACAGATTTTACCTCCTACATGTTGAACAAAATTGTCAAGTTCTGATTGCAGAATCTTATCACTGGTGATTATTTAAGAAATCCGGACCCAGTAGGTAGGACTACCAATTCAAAACATTCTTTGACCTGAAAACCAAACAAATCTGATGTGCAAGTAATGAAGAAATATGGAAATTCAGAATTACTTAATCACTTTTCTGACTAATTCCACTTTAAATTGGTCAGTTCTGTTTGCTATGTTCAAGTGAAATGACTAGCAGGGAAATACGTTTTTCACCGTGACTGATTTTCAAAAAGTTTCTTATTTTGCAAATACAAATTAAAGACTAGACATATCTGCCTGATTTGCTGTTGTAATTAGGTAGCTAGATGTCCAATACTACAATTTGTACCTATAACTAATTTGGGGCACAAAACTGTGCCTGCAAAATTGTCAGGTGAGGCCTCTATAAAATCAAGTCCCAAATGTGTGCATTTATTTTGATTCGCTATTGTACTGTAAGCATTACTTACAGCTTTGTGGCATTACCAGAGTTTACACTCAATAGTATTAAGACTAGCAATGTAAAGTGAAAGAGTTAATCTAAATGATAATACTTGAAGAGCGCGCACGCGCGCGTGTGTGTGTGTAAAGAAGAGAATTACATCCCCCCTTACCGTTATGAAGGTTTCTGCTTATCCATTATTTAACTTGATTTATTAACACTATGCCACATATTTGAAAAGTGTTTTAGGGTGGTAATTTACAAGCTTTAAACTAAAGCTTTTAAATAATGAATGTGGTATTATGTTATTTCTATCAGTCAGACATTGTATGTAAAGAATAAGTTATTTCACTTCAACCACAAATCTGAGTAGGAAAATATATCTAAAGATTATTACAGCCTAGACTAAAGACCACTTACTTCATGCAAGTAATCCTGTTGACTTCTCCCATGTGCACTGTGAGGAAGAGTCAACCCCCTTATCTTTATGGCATGATTCACCTACTGTGAAATCACTGCCAACCACTCTACTACACTTACACATCTCTTACCATAACGGTACCTGCCATGGCTCCCAGCACATTTTCTGCCTTTGAAACTGGATTCTAAAGTTATCAGCATAGCTTTAACCCAATGTTTGACATGTTGAATTTTAACTGCTAACCTGTCTAGTGATTGCATCCGATGAAGTGAGCTGTAGCTCACGAAAGCTTATGCTCAAATAAATTGGTTAGTCTCTAAGGTGCCACAAGTACTCCTTTTCTTTTTGTCTAGTGATTGTGGTCTTCCAGTTAGAACTACTTGCATTTTTCAACTTTATTTTACAGAAAATTAAATATTTAGACTCTCTCACAAGCATTTCTTAACTATTCCCCCCCCCCCCGTAACTGTGTCCTGAGAGGTGGGTGTTATGAAGAACAATCAAGCTGTTGCTTTCATATGAAAGCTTTGCAAGTACTGATTATATTACAGCAGCTCCCTCAGTTTCTGATTAATAATCTAACATCATTATAGAGGTACATTTATACCACAACTTTGCCCCATCTTGGACTGAAAGGGAATTTTCAAAAGTCACAGAAGGGTAAGGTAGCTAGATCCCACCAACTTCTACTGGGAGATGGGTGCTTAACTGCCCTTTATGCCTTTGAAAATTCTCCCATTTATCTCTTACTTTCCAGAGTGATTCTCCAGGAGTGGAATTGCATCAGTACTGTCAAAATCGCTGGACACATGAAAGTTAACTATACCATGCTGTCTGCGCTGGTTCGGACGGCTATTCGACTTTTCAGTAGCACCCCCGCTGCCACTCCTGCCCCACCCAGATCTGATCTCACAAGACCACAGATGTTTACTTCACCCAAACCTCGGGGCCTTTCACCTGACCCAGTACCGAGTTTACAGTGGTGTCAGGCCAATACTAAGAAGGGGCCCCAGCACCCAGACTGTGGCGCCAACCCTCTCTGCTCTGCCCCCTCCTCTGCTTACTTCTTCCCACCCTCCCCTCCTGGGCAAGCAGCAGGCGGGGCTCTGGGGGGAAGAGACTGAGCACGGACAGAGCTTGGGCAGAGCAGGGGGTGGGCACTGGGGCCCATAAAAGATTAATTTGGCCCTGACCTGACCATGTGGAAGCTCCATGATTGAACTCAGAAGAGCAAGCCTGTTAAGAACAAGTCCATCAGGGCTACTTACCTGGCTAAATGGAAACGTTTCTCCGTTTAGTCTTCCCTTCAATCTATGCTGGAAAACCTGCTCCATCTGAAGGAACAAGGTCTGGCCCTCGCATCTAACAAGTTTCATCTAGTGATGATCTCAGCGTTCCATCTGCTGGTGAGCAGCAGATCCGTCTTCTCGCACGACACGTCCATACACTTTCTTAAAGGGTTAGAAAGGCTTTACCCTCAGACCCATGAGCCAATTCCACAGTGGAACTTAAACTGGGTCCTATCCAGGCTCACAGGCCCTCCCTTCAAGCCACTAGACCCGTGCCCTCTGCTGTTTCTCTACTGGAAGTTTGCTGTATTTCAGCTTCACGCTCCCAAAAGGAGTGGATGGCTGGGATGAGCGGTGCCTCTGAAAGAAAAGGCTGCAACCTCCTTGCCAAGTGCAGGTGATTAAAGAGCAGCTCCAGCAAATGCTAGTCTGAGCATGGGATTTGGAGATCCAAGAAGCCCCTGAGATTGTGAGCCAACGTAAAAGAGCAGCTACCCTCCCACAAAAGAGGACCCTGAGCAAATCACCATTTCCTTTGGAGGGGTAACATCACCAGTTAGCTCTCAGTTACACTGCAGGCTCTGCGTTCCTGTGCTCTAAATATAAATATGGATAATTTGTAGGAATGGGTTCTTTGGCTGGCTTCAGGGCTGTATTCTGCAGAGGGAACCAAATGTAAACTGTGGATAACAGATCTTTAAATCCAGCAGGAAAGATTAGACTTCATAAGCTCTTCAGGGCAGGGGCTCTTTCTTTTGTCCGTCTGTACAATAGCAAATACAACAAAGCCCCAACCCTGATGGTGATGCCTGGGTGCTACTGTGGTACACATCAAGAAAGTATGACCCAGTTAAGACAAGCCATCCTCTGTATATTCAACAGCCTTAGCAATTTCACTTATGGAACCCACTGCATTGCTTACCTTGACTTTCATGATTAGTATGTGGCTAGGTTTCTTCAGAAATGACTAAAGGAAAAAGCAAAGAGAATTTACAAAACTGTCATAAGTGTGTGTTTGTTGGAAGCTGCGGGAGGTTTAGAAAATCCCTGTTCATATGCAAAGCTAGAACTTAGCCAACCCATCTTAAAGCCTGAGAAAGAAATGGTTGAATTGTGAGAAGTTAGAATGGCAAAGCTGCTCTGCTGGAATGATGTACCCACGCTGCAGCAAAGAAGCAGGGAACATTTGTCTTTGACAAATGAATTAATTGAGGACAAGTGGGCGACTGCACGGAGCGGGAGTCCTGTAGCGGCTGGACCTCTCACTGGTAACTGTCTGCTGACCCCAGCCTGGATGTTAAAGAGCTAGTTGTGATTTTCCCCACCCTAGCAAGGGGAGATCCCTTCTCAGAGCCGCAAACCACCAAGGGGACCAGCTCCTCTTGTGACCAATCACTTTCCGACAGACAGGATGGGAAAAAGAGAGGAAAGAACCATCAATCACAGGTGCTAGTCACATTACTTAATGCACTCATGGGAAGTGCTCAGCTGCTGCCCTGCTGGCTACAGGTAAAAGCATCATGCCAGATGGGAAGCCTAGGAACCATGGAGGGTTGAGAGGTGCTGGGCAAGGTATTGGTAGGTTGAAGGTGAAAGACTGCAACAAGTTGCTCCTGAAAGGTGAATGGCTAGGGTGCTTCAAAAAATAGCTACATAAAACGGGCTTGAGAAGGCAGGTTGCAGGATCGGGCTCCAGATCTCATATACTCTCTGTGATAAACGGTATTTTTCTGCCAGCCCAGCAAATATTACCTGGGGTCTGAAAGCCAAGCTGAGTTATTCTCTACCTATGCCTCATCCCCAGCCACACAGCTTGTACTGGCAAAATGTCCATGGACTTGAATAGGAGTTTGCCAGAGACGGGCTCTTAGGACTGGACACTTTGACCAAATTTTCAAACACGGGTGCCTAAGAGGGGTCCCGATTTTCAGAGGCACTGAGCAGCCCTGACTGCTATTGAGGGCTTGCACTTGGGAGGAGGCTGCTGCCTTTTCTTTCGGACGCGCTGCTCACCCAAACCCTCCGCTCCCCGGGCCTTCCCCCCTCCTCGACAGAAACTTCCCAGCTTCACCCGCCCGCACCTCAGAAGCGGCGGCCCCTGCTTTGCTCTCCACCTTCGGGCTCCGAGACCAGCCCGGAGCAGGGATCGCAGCGCCCGTCGGAGCTCCAGCACTGGCCGCTCCCCGGGGGGCTGGAGAGGCGAGGCGAGGCGAGAGCCCCTCTGGGAGCTGCAAATCAGAGCGATGTAGCCCGGAGCAAGCCGCGGGCGGGTGGCAGCCTGCGCCGGGCTCAACCCTTCCAGGGCGAGGAGCGAGTCCCCGCACCGTGGGGCTCGGGGTTCAAGATTTGAGCGCCTAGGGCAGGATCCTGCCCGACGTCTCTGCCATCGGGGCTGGGCTGTCCCGTCCCTCGCGGTCTCCCCCACGCCCGGGGCCTCCCACCGCCCGGGCCCGGCTTGGCGGGCGGCGCCTCTCCCGCCGCAGCGTCGGGTCGGGTCCGCACCCCGGCTGGAGGGGGGCACCTTTGCCTCGGACCCGCCGCCGGCTCCGCTCAAATCTCCGCCCGCTTTGCCCGCCAGAGCGGCTCCAGCCTGAGCGAGCCGCGCCCCCCGGCCGCAGGGACCCCGCAGCGGTGGCTCCTGGCGCCGAAGCCCGGCGGCGGCGAGCACGTGGCGAGTGTGAACGGGCGGGCAGCGGAGCCGGGACCTGCCGCCGGAGCCGGCGCGACCGCCCCCTGCCGCGGGCAGAGCGCAGCTGGCGGAGACTCCCGCGGAGCCGGGGCCCGCGCCTCCGGCGGGAGGCCGCTGAGCGCCGGGTCGGCCCGTCCCCCCGAACCTCGACTGCCGCGCGGGGCGCCCCCGGCAGAGCCTTTGCCCGAAGCGCCGGCGCCCACCGGGAGCGGGGCCCGCGCTTTGGCCGAGCGCCCCCGGGGCAGGACCCCTGGAGGTGCCGCCGGAAGGACGCAGCGCCGGGGAGCTCCCAGCCGGGCTCGGGGGGCCCCCAGGGCGGCTGATGGGCAGAGCGGGCTGGGAGCCGGCAGCTCCGGGGAGGCCGGGCCGAGCCCCCCGGGACACGCGTTCGCTCGCCCGCCCGGCCCCCTGCCGGCTTCGGGCGGCGCTGCAGGGCCCCGCGGCGAGACCAGGGGCCCCAGGCCGGGGGCGTAGCCGCCACCCCAGCCGCTCGGGGCATTTGGCGTTAGCAGCCCGGCCTAGGAACCGATCCCGGTACGGACCACCCCCCCAGCTGCGGGGCGGCTCCGCGGGAGCGCGCAGCCCCGTTTTCCCAGGTAGTCTCCCCAGCGGGCCAGGACACTGCGCCCAGGGCTGATGGCGGCTGCCCCAGGCAGCGTCCGCCCCCGCAGGCGCTTTTGAGCCCAGGCAGCTTCCAGGGAACAGCCAGCTGGTGCCATGGCACAGCTCTAGGGTTCAGCCCCCCACCCCACCTTATAGCGGATGATGCCTACCCAAGCCCCCGGTGAGCCGCCCCAGAGCATGGTCATTACCCTCCCTCGGGGCTACTGCCCAGTCTAACCCACCACAGCACCTCCAAGGAAGAGCCAGGCCAGTCCGGGGCCCTGGCTACTGCAGCTTTTATTCTTAGCAAGTGGGGGCCAGGCTGAGAGGTGGGTCTGCAATGACCCCCCAGCCCCGGGAACGGCTCCACCAGGTGAGCACCCATGGCTCTGCCCACCCTCAGCGAGACACGAGCCAGCCCCAGCAGCTAGCCCTTGCCATCGGGACCCTCGTCCTGTTCTCGTGCAGCTGGCCCACAGCCTACCCAGCCAACGCTCCTTGGGTCCTTATTCTACTGCACCAGTGTCACCTGGAGCCCCTTCGGAATCTGGGGGCTGCTAATAAACCGAATTAAGATACCCGCTGTTCAGACAGTGACGTGAACGTATGGGCTAGATTAGGGTGCAAAGAGCTCTGCAAACAGATCTCTCCCTACCCATCCTTCAAATGCCTCTGGCTTCCCTCTCCGGCACCCCTAGCCCATTAAATAATTACACAGCTCAAGAACAATTTTTCCCACCTTCATATTATTTTGTTCTTAAGTCAGATCTACAGACCAGGAAACCTCTTAATACCCCTCTTAAAAACCTGATCATACAGCATCTCTCCAAATTTAACAGTGCGATAACGTTGTTTTGTTGCCCTAGGCACGACCATCCAGCCTCACTAAAGCAGCAATGCAATACTGGAGAGCAGCTGTGCAATCCTAAACTCCAGTATTTACGTGCTGCTAGAGCACTGCTGACATGCTTCCAATGTAAAGAGGTCTCTTGACTTCCAGAACCCCTTTTTTTTACAATCCCTGATGGTTGTCATAGTACCTACAATTTATTTGTCTTAAACAGAGGAAAGAATGTCGAACAAAACAGGAAGCAGGATTACTTCAGGCAACATGCAACTGGTGTAAGTCAACTGAAGACACAACATTAAAGATGACTTAGCTTCATCTTAATACACTATTACGGATATTGGAAGGTAATGAAATATTGAACAATCACATGGCCTGTGATCGGGGCAACAGGTTAGAATAACGCAAATCCCTGGACCCATTTTAGGCAAACTCACCAAAGGCATAAAACCAATACTCTACCTTTGCAGGCTGGAAAGAAAGCGTACATGTAAAAGCAGTACAAAAATGTATCTAAACATACCTGTTCAACTGATCTAAGAGATACATGAGAATGTGGTAGCTTCCACGGCTGACACCCAGAAGCTCCCTTTCTTGTCTATCCTTGAGGTAATGAGGCAGCCCAGAATGGTCTGTATCTCCTTGTCCCTACAAACCATGATGTGCTGCTACATCTCCTCAAAGCCCAACAATGTTGAAATTCCAAATGGTATTTTGACTATTTTTAAACATGATACAAAGGTACTGAAGAGCACAATACAATCCAATGAAGACATTTGTAACATTCGCTTATTACAAAACGTTAAACGTTCTTCAATTCTGTTCTACCAGAAAGTCTGCAACTAAAAAAGAGAGCAAGTAGTTATACAAGTGTATCATGACTGCAATCATTTTTTAAAAAACAAAAATAAAAAAACCTACTTCGTTTGCCCAAAATGCACAGTAGACTTGTTGCAGGTAACTCCATTTTCAGACCAGCCAGGTCTCCTGCTCCCGCTCCATACTACCTTTCTGGCCTTTTTAAATAGGCTATTGGGAAATCTCAAGAGTCTACAGCAGGGGTGGCCAACCTGAGCCTGAGAAGGAGCCAGAATTTACCAATGTACATTGCCAAAGAGCCACAGTATTATGTCAGCAGCCCCCCCCCATCAGCTCCCACACCCCTGTGCCTCCCCTTCCCTCCCCACACCTCCCGATCAGCTGTTTCGTGGCATGCAGGAGGTGAGGGGGAGGAGCAAGGGCATGGCAGGCTGAGGGGAGGGGGCGGGAAGGGGTGGAGTGGGGGCAGGGCCTGGGGCAGAGCCGGGGGTTGAGCAGTGAGCATCTGCCGGAACATTGGAAAGTTGGCGCCTGTAGCTCCAGCCCCGGAGTCGGTGCCTAGACAAGGAACCGGATATTAGCTTCTGAAGAGCTGCACGTGGCTCCGGAGCCCCAGGTTGGCCACCCCGGGTCTACAGCTTTTTTTTGTGCGCACACTGCATATACTGGGCTCAGGAGCTCTTACAAGCAGTGATAGCTGTGTAAGGAATAGTTATAGTGTTAGAGCAGTGGTTCTCAAACTTTTGTACTGGTGACCCCTTTCACATAGCAAGCCTCTGAGTGCAACCCCCCCCCCCCTTATAAATTAAAAAACACTTAATATATTTAACACCATTAGAAATGCTGGATACAAAGTAGTGTTTGGCATGGAGGTGGACAGCTCATGACCCCTCCATGTAATAACCTTGCAACCCCCTGAGGGGTCCCTCGCTAGAGAAGCCCTGTGCTAAAGTATTTGTTTGCCATTTCCCTGAAGTATTTCAATTTAGATGATCCAGATTCCTCAGATTCACTTTCAGGACATAATTTGAAGCAAATATTTCTCTTTTTCTATTTGTTTTTAGGGTTCATGCTGCTCAGATTTCCCCTTTCAAATTTGAATGAAATCAGCGATGAGAAATGATCACAGCTGCCTTGAAATTTTTCAGAGCATTCCCTGCCTATGCAGATAGGGAACACCACACTTTTGGAAGAGGCAAGGAGGGAGAAGAGAAGGAGTGCGAGTAGGTCTTTTTGTGGGGTCCCTGACTTCACAGTGTGGCACCTTAAGATGTAATTACAAGTTAGCCTAAGCACCAGTACAGATGGCCTGACTTTTCTTTGCATTTCTTTTTGACATTTTCCCAGTTATGTGATAAATAAGTTAGCAGCAGTACTAACAGGTATATGTTCGTACAACTCATCTTCTTAGGGCTTGTCATCATGAAGAAAACAGGAACTGTGTTAGACATATGGCATTGAGATGTCTCCCACCAATGGCTATCACCTGTGGTGAGCACTCTGAATACATTTTTAGGGTCCATGTTATCCCTCCCCTTTTTACACAGAACTTTAAAATGGGAATTCTAATGGTTTATGCTGAATTTATGAAAATTTACACTACTGCTTTTTTGCTAGCAGACCTATTTTGCTTTCTCACTTTAATACTGGCATTGTCGGCCAAACAACTCAAAGGGTGAATGCTATTAACCCTTTTTTGTACTGTTTCTCTAACAATATCTTGCTTGACCGTACCTGCTTAGTCTGTTTGAGAGAAGAAATAAAATAATACCCAAAAGGGTAAGTGGTTTAGTTTAATAAGCAAAAATAAATAAGCCCTCGGTTCTAGAACTCCATTTTGATTCTAGATTGAGATTCAAGTTATAGAATGATGATCTCAAGGGATTGGGTGTGCAGAACTCTCAAAATCCTTAAAATAAACCAGATTCTAAACCAAGAGGGCAAATAGATCCTGCCTTTTAAAAAGAAGGGTGACATTTCCAAGCCACTGCCAATCTATTACCACCAAGCTCTTACTTGGAGAAAAGAGGAAGTCAGTTTTCACAATGTAAATAGGGTTATTTGGGAGAGGAACACGAGGCCAGTAGAGATGTACAACATAATATAGATATGAGAAAATATTCTTACCAATGCAAGCCATCAGAACAGTTCTCTCAAGGGTATAACGCTGTTAATCATCTCATGCAGTATAATTAGGTTTTTTGTTTTGTGGTTTAAATAGCCAGTTTTGTACTTTGCATAAGTCTGTAAAGCATATATGTACTTTGCATAAGTAAAGACTGTAAGTTAAGAGCATCTTCCCTGAGGAAGTTTTGGCGAAGGACTCTCTCTTGCTGTTAATTGCAGTTCACTTCAGTAGGAATGCCATATATCCAGCACCTCCAGGCTAGACCCTAAGGCGGGGTGGGCAAACTTTTTGGCCCAAGAGCCACATTCGGATATAGGAATTGTATGGCAGGCCATGAATGCTCATAAAATTGGGGTTGGGGTGTGGGAGGGGGCTCTGGGTTGGTGAGGAAGGTGGGTGGGAGGGGGAGTGCTCCGGTTGGGGTGCAGGCTCTGGGGTGGGGCTAAGAATGAGGGGTTTGGGGTGCAGGAGGTTGCTCCAGGCTGGGACCAAGGGGTTCGGAGGGCGGGGGGAAGGAGATCAGGGCTGGGGCAGGGGGTTGGGGTGCAGGCTCACAGGTGCAGGCTCTGGGCGGCACTTACCTCAAGCAGCTCCCGGAAGCAGCAGCATGTCCCCACTCCGGCTCCCACACGGAGGCGCAGCCAAGCAGCTCTGCTGTGCGCTGCCTCTGCAGCTCCCATTGGCTGTGGTTCCTGGCCAATGGGAGCTGCGGGGACAGCGCTTGGGGCAGAGACAGCGTGTGAAGTGGAGCTCCCTGGCTGCCCCTGTGCACAGGAGCCAGAGGGGGGACATGCTGTTGCTTCCAGGAGTCGCACAGAGCGCCCCCCAACCCTGCTCCCCGGCTGGAGTGCTGGAACGGGGAAAGCCCCAGACTCCACTCCCCAGTGGGAGCTCAAGGGCCGGATTAAAATGGCTGGCAGGCCAGATGTGGCCCACGGGCCGTATTTTGCCCATCCCTGCCCTAAGGGTACTTGAAAAGTTATTGGCTATACTAGGTTCACTTTTCCAACTCACCTTGACTGAACACAATGATGCATCAGTTTGTTCTGAAAATATGACTCTCTTGGGACACAATTTAACTTCTTTTTCAATATGAACTAGAAAACAACAAAGTAGAGTTTATAAAGTGTTCCAACAGATTGTACCTTAGACAGGTGATACACATTATAGTGCACTGACTAATCAAACAGCAATCAAATTTTTTGCCAGTTAGGCCTAAAGACAAAGACTATTAAAGGCTTCAATGTGTGCTCATCCTATTAACTGGCGGGGGGGAGGGGTGTGTGTGGAGGAGGGAGCAGGGGGACTCATGCTTTCATTCCAAAATACACTAATACAAAGATAAGTATTTAAACAGTGCTGCAGCACATCTATCCCTTCTCTCATCATTGTACTATAATTTATATAATACCAGGATCACTGAAGACTGGTTGCCTCGATTTTGCTTATTTTGCTGATTATGAATTATACACAATCCACGCATAATGGAATTAGGTACAGTAATATTAGGAAGGTTGTATTCTCTATGTAGAATTCATATTGGAAGAAATGGCAGTTGTGAGGGTGAGTTGGGCTCTATAACCTAATGCATAATAAAAATACCACACAAAAATATGATGAAAAAGGAAGTGTCACCACTTCATACATTTGCTTCATACACAACAGCAATAGAAGCAGATTTGTTGGACAGACCAGAAGAAAAGAAAAACCCTTATTTATGTTGATTTTAAAGATGTACTACCATTAAACAAGAACATTAAATACAGTTCATCTCCTCTGCAATGAAGGAGATCAGAAATTGATGCTAGGTACCTCATGCCTTCATCTGGCAGCAATCTCATCTTCCTGACTGAGGGAGGGAGAGGAGAAATAGAGTGAACACCACAGTGCTCTCTCGCAACACCCTTCAAGCAACGCAGAAGAACATTTATTGTCTCTTTAGTTTCATACAGTCCTCCTCAGCTGTGCAAGTAAGACAGGGAAAAAGCTCGTTCACGTATCTAACGATTTTTGAGCACTTCACAAAATATTAAGACTCACAACCTTCCATTACATTTATTTTACAGACCGAAACTGAGGCTTAGCAGTTAAGTCACTTGCTACTGTATTTTCTACCAGCAAGCAGGAGACCCCAATGGGTATAATTTAAACTCCAGAAAATACTGAGGCAGAAATTTCTGCAGGTCAGATACAGCAGATTTATGGCAGTGATGTATATAGGCGCAAGACTAGATGACCTCCTGAGGTCCCTTCCAACCCTGATATTCTAAGATTGATTAATTAATATTTCTGGATAACTGGGCACTTTGGATATGCAGAAGTGCACTGTAATGCTGTCCCTAGGATAATACCTATACAGTGGCTTCTTGCCAAAGTACAATGGGTATATGAAAATTCTCTCTCAAAACAAGAAAGCACCTCTTAAAAATCAAAACGGATGAAAGAAAACAGGGGGTATCTTATAAAAAAAGAAAAGGACTGAAAGGTATAAGTATTAGGACCAAGGATGAGACAGATGGATGGATGGACACCCACCCCACTTTGTTAACTTGCTTAGTCTACATTTCAGTGTTAGGCAAAACCAAAACCAAGAAAACTATTTAGGAGACTAAATATTTAGGAGACATCTGACACAGCAGAAACACTAAACTATTGCCATGCGCCGGGGGGGGGAAGGGGGGCGCGGGGAGGAAGGGAATCAGACAAAGCATTTACTTTCTAAAAAATATTTAGAACTAGTCATCCTCATTGCAATCTGAAAATAGATAACCAACAAATAATACACCACTCATTTTGACTATGGTGATGAAACAAACGTGAAGTGGTAAGTCCCACCCACTTAAATAGTTCATAGCTGACTGTGCTCGTACGTCAGTCATTTTCATCTGTTTTAATTTGAACAATGGAATTTAAACAGTGTAAGGTATTAATATTCACAAATGTGTTTAATAGGCAGAAACATAGCCTATGTTTTATTGACAACCGCCACATTTTTTCACTATTAAATTTCCTAAACAGTTCAACTTGCAAACTGCCAAGATTGAGCTGAAGATGTGTAAAGAGAAATTACTATCTATTAAATTAACAGCTCACCGTATTAATAGATGTATCATACGGAAGTTGTTTTCCTTTGCACAGACATCTCAGGTGAAACTAATCTGCGTACAAAGTGTCGTGCAACAATCATTACTAAGCACTCTTTACTGGGTAGCAAAGTACCCATATAAAAGTGAACAAAATAAAATAATTTTAAATTTTTTATATATATAAAACTGGGTGAAGATAAAATATTAATCTTTCCAGTGCACTTGTATTGAAAGTACTTAATCTATCCTTTCACCACCACAAATTAACTTCTACTATTTCTCTTAAAATAAAGAGCATTATATGAACATAAATACATTTGAGCGGCAACCTAAGCTTTGGCATATTCTACCTTTAAAAGTTACATGATTAAGTACTTAACTTCTCTTTTAAGGCAGTATTGAGAATGGAACAGAAAATTGGATACTAAACTGTTACAATAAAGTGCATAATCATTTGATTAAAAAAATATTAAAGCTTCTAGTTTTACAAAATTAAGAGCTTGATCCTGCAAACTCTGACATGACTAGTCTCATTTATTTAAATGAGTCTATTCATGTGAGAAAGGACTACTTGTGCTTGCAAGGCCTGTAAGATCAGATCCTAACTTACTGTACTTCAGAACATCAGTAAAATTCCCAGGATCCAGTTTTTCCTCAAAACTGCAGAATTGAAGAACAGTACGGTGCTTTTTGGTTCCATTTTTTTCACCATCATCTCATCCAGTTTTGAATAATACGGTAAGGATCTGGAACCTGAACTCCTAAAATATTTATTTGTTAAGAACAGAAAGAAAAACTATGGGTTGTTTTTTTTTGGTCAGATGAATATTCATTCAAAGCATAATGAGCATGCAGTAAATATATTCATATTTGGATCAGGTTCCTTAAAGCCCACCTAAAGCTTCCCTCCTATATTCTGTAAGCATTTACTGTATTTGCAGTTCACTGTTTTACTAGGTTTCTATAAAAATGGGCTCTTTTGGGTTACTAAATATTCATAAAGATGGTGAGCAATGGAATTCTTTTGATTTCTTCAGATTATGCTGAAGGTAGACAGATGTTGGCACACCTACGTGTGTATATGTAACAGTACATTTAAAAAATACATATTTTGCACATTTGTTGTTCTAGCTTTGGAAAATTATTTTCCTAAAAATATGCACAAATTATACACATTGCTCTCCTCACTGGAAACAGACAGAAAGACAGTAACTCACCTAACCAAAACATAATTTAGAGGTTCACAAGCTTGCCAGGATATTCATATTTCCTGTATGAAACAGGTCGGTAAAAACTGTTAAATACTTAGGGATTTTTTTGTTCACCCCCCTTCTTTCAATTATTTGGCACTTTGGACAGTCTTAATATTCTTCTTAATAAAACAAGAAGCATATACTTGAAAAAAATGGATAATAATCTACTACTTTATGTACATTCATGTATTTATATTTTTATGAGAATTTAGTATCTTTCATCAACTTTTCCACACTAATAAATTGTTTAAAATAATGTTAATTCTGGAATTTTTAGTAAGTTTAATGTGTAACAAACAATGCAATACTTTAAAAAAATTATTCTGATACCAAATTAGATGTGAAATATAAATTAAACATTTAAATTACACTAGACATCTCAACAAACAAAAATATTACATACAATAATATTTTGAAACTAAATGTTAGTACAGTAGAAATTAAATAGCTACTCATTGGAAGTTATTAGAAAATTAAATTTTTCAAAACAGAAATTTGGGGAGGGAGTAGGAGTCTTAGATCTAGAAATTAAAGTATCCCTTTTCACATTTCCAGCCTGTCAAAACAAAAGTTAACAGAATCACAGGGTTTATCCCACAAAACATAATAGCTTTAAAATACTATAAAACTCAGTTTTAAGCACTTTAAAAGCTTTCACACGCAGAACGGTACAATTTAAATTAGATTTTAATCCTGAATCCAATCATTTAATTACAAAATACTTTGGTATTGTTGACAAGCCAATAAAAAAATTGCTGACGTTCCCCCTCAATAAAACAAGAAGCATATACTTGAAAAAATGGACCTGGGGGGAGGGAGGGGGGAACGGCATTAAAATGTATATGACCAGTAACATGTATACAAACACGTTACAGGTCTAGTCTCCTAAAACGTTTAGTTTAACAACGTTTCCGCATAAACTCGTTCCGAAAACAAAAGTCGAATTGAAACTGCCCTGGGTTGAACGTGTCCACACGCGGCCAATTTACACTCCCAATCTCTTTTGCAATTTTCCAACTGCTTGGATCGAATTAATTCATCCCGTTTTTTAACCCGTCCCCTCCCGGCGGCCTGCAACTTTGTAACGGTCTGTAACCTAGACCCTCCCCCACCCCTCGCTTGGGGGGAGGCCGCACGTGCCCCCCCGGGAAGGCAGGTTACAAAGTGTCTCCTGTCACTTCTCAACTGCGTCATTAGCTGATACAATAGCGAGGGCATCGATCGCAGGCCGAGAGTCAACAACTGGGGCCGGGGCGTTGGGCAAGCTGTGCTGGGTGTGAGCGGGCAGTGTGCAGGGGGGGAGCCCGGGGCTGGAGGCGCTGGGTGTGAGCGGGGCAGTGTGCAAGGGGGGGAGCCCGGGGCTGGAAGCGCTGGGTGTGAGCGGGGCACACTGTGCAAGGGGGGGGAGCCCGGGGCAGGAGGCGCTGGGTGTGAGCGGGGCACACTGTGCAAGGGGGGGGAGCCCGGGGCAGGAGGCGCTGGGTGTGAGCGGGGCACACTGTGCAAGGGGGGGGAGCCCGGGGCAGGAGGCGCTGGGTGTGAGCGGGGCGCAGTGTGCAAGGGGGGGAGCCCGGGGCTGGAAGCGCTGGGTGTGAGCGGGGCAGTGTGCAAGGGGGGGAGCCCGGGGCTGGGTGTGAGCGGGGCAGCGTGCAAGGGGGGGAGCCCGGGGCCGGAGGCGAGGGGAGTAGTGTGCAAGGGGGAGAGCCCGGGCCTGGAGGCGCTGGGTGTGAGCGGGGCAGTGTGCAAGGGGGGGAACCCGGGGCTGGGTGTGAGCGGGGTAGTGTGCAGGGGGGGAGCCCGGGGCTGGAGGCGAGGAGAGCAGTGTGCAAGGGGGAGCCCGGGGCTGGAGGCGCTGGGTGTGAGCAGGGCAGTGTGCAAGGGGGAGTTGCACTTTAACCCTTTGCTACCATTGGGGCTTTTGCACGACAGGCACCTAATTTTCGTTAAAAAGGATTTTTGCCCCCCCCCCCCCCCCCGCATCACCGGCTGCGAAGCTGCCCCCTCGAAGAACTTGTTTACTCCCCACGCCCGGTGAGCGCTCTCCTGCCCCCCCCACCTCCCGCGGCGCTGGCCCCTGCGACCCAAACGTGCCCCCCCGGCCCCGTTCCTCCGGCTGAGGAGGGGGGGCGCTGCATTTGGGGGCTTTTTGCAAATTGAAAGTTTTTTGGTTTCTTTCCTTCCCCTAGAAAGTTTTTAACCCGCTCGCCGCCGGCCTGCGGGGGGTCGCTGCCTGCCGCCCCCCCGCCCGCCCGCTCGCTCCCGGGGCTCCCTTCCCCGAAACCCCCTCTCCAGCCCGGCCGGGCCGGCGGCTCCCCGCACCCCCCCCCCCTCCTCACCTCCGAGTCCACTCGAAAATGGCGCCGAAACCGAAAAAACTTCGCAAATTTCATTGTAGGCGTTTGCAAGGGCTGCTGGGAGAGGGGCTGGGGGGGGGCAGGCGCCGCCCCCGCCTCGGCTCGGCCCGGCCCGGCACCGCCCGCGCAGTGCTCCGCTGCGCTGCGCCCGGGCCGGGGGATGCGCGCGGGACTGGACGGGCCGGGCAAGGGAGGAAGGGAAGGGGGATGTGGGCGCTGGGGGGAGGGAGCCAGGCTGGGGGCTGGCCTGGGGGGTGATGGTGCTGGGGGAAGCTGGGCTGGGCTGGGCACTGGGGGGGAGGGTGATGGTCTTGGGGTCAAGCGACACTGAGTATTAGGGGAGAAGAAGGCTGTCCAATTGGGGCAGGGGGCCTGGCCCTGGGGGAGCAGGCTGTGCCCTGGTGGGAGGGGAAAGGGTGGCCCTCCTGTGTCCTGGGTCTAAGGCTAGAAGGGCCCATTGTCTCTAGTCTGACCTGCTGCATGACACCAGTCATAGGACTTCCCTGTGTTAATTAATTCCTGCTTCCAGTCCAATAGCTGTGGCTGAACTAGAGCAGACCTTTTGGAAAACCGTCCAGTCTGGATTTAAAAATGTCCAGTGATGGAGAATTCACCACAGCCCTCGGTAAGTTGTTCCAGTGGTTAGGTACCCTCATTGTTAAAAGTTTGCACCTTATTTCCTGTCTGAATTTGGTTAACTTCAACTCCCCGCCATTGGAGGGTGTTAGAACTTTGCTAGTCTGGAGAGCCTTCTATCACCACATTTCTCTTCCTCACATAGGCACTTATAGACTGATCGTGTAGCCCCTTAACTTTCTCTTTGATAAAGTAAACAGGTCGAGCTCCTTGAATCTATCACAGAAAGGCCTGTTTTCCAATCCTTTAATCGTTTTAGTCTCTGAACGGACACCAATTTATCAACATCCTTTTTGAACTGTGATCAGCAGAGCTGGACATGGGATTCCAGTAGTGGTCACACCAGTGCCAAATACAGAGGTAATATAACCTTTCTACTCCTACTCAGTGTTCTCTGTTTGTGCATCCAAGGATCACGTCAGCCCTTTTGGTCACAGCGTTGCGCTGGAAGCACACGTTCAACTGATTATCCGTCATGATGACCCCTCAAGTCTTTTTCACAGTCACTGCTTCCCAGAGCCGGGTCCCCCATCCTGTAAGTATGGCCTGAATGCTTCGCACACCCTTACAGTTAGCTGTATTGAAACACATATTGTTTGCCTGCGCTCAGCTTGCCAAGCGATCCAGATCGCTCTGTATCTCTGCCCTTTGTGTCATCTGCAGACTTCATCTGTAATGATTTTGGTTTTTTCCGGGTCATTGATGAAGATGTTAAATAATGTAGGGCCAAGAACCGATCCCTGTGGGACCTATTAAAAACGCATCCACTCGATGATTACACATGTAAAATTACATTTTAAGATCTATCAGTTAGCCAGGTTATTCACATGTGATGTTAATTTTGTATTGTTCTAATTTATTAATCAAGGAGTTATGTGGTGCCTGACAGTAGTCTAAGTATATTACCTAAACTCTATTACCTTTATCAGTCTTGTAATCTCATCAGAAAATTATATCAAGTTAGTTTGATAGGACCTGTTTTCCATAAAACCATGTTGATTGGCATTATATTACCCTCTTTTAAGTCTCTGTTTTGCCTGGGATAGATCTCAGGCTGACAGGCCTATAATTACCCAGGTCATCCCATTTAAATATTGCTTTGATCCAGTCCTATGGAGCTCCTCAGTGTTCCAAAACTTTTTGGAAATCAAAATGTATGGGCCAGGGAGCTCCTTGGCCAGCTCCTTTAAATCTCTTGGATACAAGTTATTTGGACTTACTAATTTAAAAATGTTCAACTTTAGTAGCTGCTGTTAACATCATTCTGAGTTACTGTTGCAGTGGAAAGTATGCGGGTAGGGGAATGATGCCCCAGGGGAAGCAGGAATATGTGATGGGGGGAGGTAAGGCTGTGAATTGGGAGGGATGGAGCCCCGGGGAGGCAGGGCTGTGCGATGGGGGGCAATGACCTGGGGAGGAGGCGGGAGGGGTAATGTGGGGGGGGCGGGGCTGTGCGCTGGGCTGTGTGCTGGCATGGACAATGTGTGGTGGGGAGCGGAGCTGTGCCCTGGGTGGGGGGAGGGTTGCCCTAAAGTAGCTGCAGCCAGTATGAGCCAGGCCAAGCCTCCAGGTGGGCGGATCGGTTAGAGCCAGAGACTGCCAACCTGGCCCTGTGCCACTCAGTGCTGGGGCTGGGGTGCTGGGTGTGGGGCAGAGGTGTACTGGACACCCCGGAGAGCTGGCAGGAGATGTTGTTCAGTGCTTCCCCCCAGAGAGCTGGGGGAGCTTGCACTGGGGGGAGCTGGAGGAATTGTGGACTTGGGGCATGCTTTACCCTGGAAAGCTGGGGGTGTACAGTGGGGGGGGGGTCAGCTTGGGGGTTGTGTGTGGGGGGGAGCATCACACCCTCAGAGCTGGGGTGTGTGCATTGAGGGTATAGCTGGGGGGGGCTGTGCATTGGGGGGTGCTGCCTCCTGGAGAGTTTGGGGGATGCATTGGCAGGAGCTGTACCCTGAATGGAAGGAAAGGTGTTGTGCTGAGATGCACCTTGGCTTTCATCCCTACCGTGCCTGGCACAAGGCATTCTCACCAGGGAATGGTGCCTGGACTGGGCTGCTTCTCGAGCTGAATGCTTTATTCCTTTAATCTCCTTTGAAAAGCCAGCCATGGGTGTGCAAACCTTATTCCCAAGCTGGGACCCAGCAAGGACGGACTGGGCATTTAGTAACAGGGAAGCACTGGTGAGAAGTGCAAGCCTTGCGGACCATGCCTACAGGACAGGGCTAGAGCTCATGGGGCAGCAATGGCAGTGTCCCCCATGCCTTAGCCATGATAAGAGAGTACCTAGGCCCCTCAGTCAGCCAACAAGGGGGCGGAGGCCCAGTGAGGTTGGTAACATTTACCTTATCCAGTAGGAAACGAACTGACATCACGGGCTCATTTCACCTAATGTGCTGTCCAACAGCCACTGGACCGTCTTGAAGCCAGTGGGGGGGGGGGGGGAACTGGCTTCAAGACTGAGCTTGATAAGTTTTTGGAGGGGATGGTATGATGAGACTGTCTACAATGGCATGTAGCCGATGTGCGACTGCTTTCAGCAAATATCCCAATCGGTCGGTGATGGGAGGCTAGATAGGGTGGGCTCTGAGTTACTACAGAGAATTCTTTCCCAGGTGCCTGGCTGGTGGGTCTTGCCCACATGCTCAGGGTCTAATTGATGGCCATATTTGGGGTCAGGAAGGAATTTTGTCCCGGGTCAGATGGGCAAAGACCCTGGGGGTTTTTCACCTTCTTCTGCAGCATGGGGCACAGTTCGCTTGCAAGTTTAAACTAGAGTAAATGGTGAAATCTCTGTAACTTGAAGTCTTTAAATCATGGTTTGAAGACTTCAGTAACTCAGCCAGAGGTTAGGGGTCAGGAGTGGGTGTCTGAGGTTCTGTGGCCTGCAATGTGCAGGAGGTCAGACTAGATGATCATGCTGGTCCCTTCTGACCTTAAAGTCTATGAGCTTGTTACTGTGAACTTTGGCTATATTCACATCAGCTCCCTAGAGATGAAAACACCATATCCCACCATTATGAACCACCAGAGCTGTCCAGTTCCCCTGGTACATTTTAAAAGGATGGCACATCAAGCATTTTTGTTTCAGAACAACACCTTGGGTGGTGGTATTCTGAGTGGGTATGGGGATAGTACAAATAAATTTTCCGTGTATTCCATAAACAAAACCCAACCTTAATTCCTTTTACGTGTAGTCTCAGTGTGGCATATACCTACTGTAAACTTTGAAGAGCAAGAAAATGCCAAGTTATATGACACCTCTTAACCAGAGCTACAGGTGCACCGAACATGCTCTGCTGGCAGTACCAGGTTCCATAGCTTCACAAGGAATTCCCTTCCACCTCCAGCAGATGATCAAGCACTCTTCACACAACACACTGATCTCACTTGCATGATGGCAGAACCTTAATGACAACCTCAGCAACATTAGCAAATACTTAGCACTGACATATGTTCACCATAGGTTAAAGTTTGGGCTGTGCCATGTGATCCTGACGGGAGCAAGCGGTAGTAATTAAAGTTTTTATCTGATACTGTGAAGGAGGTAAATGTGTTTGGGTGTAGTGTTTCTCTGTTTCTTGGCGGCAAATGGAAGTTCTTTATAAAGAAGTGGAGTCTGTCACTGGAGTCCATGAAAACTGCTGTGTGGGAGTTGGGGTATCCCATAACTTGGCATTTCTTGAATTTTTTTCAGGGTTTGTGTTGTGGCAGAAGGATTTTATGCTTCATTCTAAATGACAATTTTATTTATGGGGTTTCCTGGGATTTTAGTATGGCAAGTGTACAAGGAGTTGTCGACTCTAAGACCAGAAGGAAACACTGTAATCATCTAGTCTGACCTCCTGTATAGCAGAGGCCAGAGAACTTCCTCAAAATAATTCCTAGAGCAGCTCTTTTAGAAAAAACATCCAATCTTGATTTAAAAATTGCCAGTGATGGAAAATCTACTACGACCCTTGGTAAATTGTTTCCCGTACTATTAAAGAATGTATGCCTTATTTCTAGTCGGAATTTGTCTAGCTTCAGGTCCCAGCAATTGGATTGTGTTGTACCTTTCTCTGCTAGATTGAAGAGGCCATTCTTAAATTTTTGTTCTCCATGTGAGTCCTCATAAATTGTAATTAAGTCACCCCTTAGCCTTCTCTTTTTCAAGCTCAATGGATTGATCTCCTTGAGTCGAGGATGTGGAGCTCCCCAAACTTCAAGGGATATGGTGAAAACCAGGATGTTTGAGGTGGCGGAGGAAACTGTGGTGGCTAATTGGGAAATGGAATTGGTGGGTCTGTCTCTGCTCTTTCTCCCTGCAATGGTGTCTACATTCCTAGTTTAAGGGGAAGAGGCTGTCAAGCACCATATCTGCTTCCCTGGGTCAGCCACAGCTTCTCACAGCCCAGAAACCTCAGTGAATAAACAAATAGCTGCACACCAAAAAATTACATGAAACTAATGTAAAGATTGCAGAGTGTTTGAAAATTCAGAAGTTATTATATTAAAATAAAGTTAAGGTTGGCTGTGTAGCCTTAACTCTGCCCACTTGTGTGTCTGCTTTACAGCACAGCCAGTTTTGATATGATCGTATGCTGTTTTCCCCCCACAGGACCTTTGCCTTACTAAGTGCACAGGGATGAATGGTGCTTAGTGAATGAGACAGCCATTCAATATTGATTTGTTTTATTCTTGTCATTCAGTGTGTGGTCCTGTGCTTCATTTACAGACCAAACCCTGCCCCGAATAAGGGTTTTTTTTTCATCAGCATTGTACCTGAGTGCCTCCTAGCCCTCCTTCCCCCTAACTGTGAGCTCAGGAAATATTATTGTCCCCACTTTGCAAATGGGCCGCAGAGGCACAGAGAGACTTTCCCGAGGTCATGTAGCAAGTCTGTGGCAGATCCAGGAATTGCAGCCAACTCCATACCCCGACACATGCACACTCCGGGCTGGGGGCCAGATCCAAAGCTGACTGAAGTCAAAGGGAGTCTTGAGAGTGGGAGTGAAAGAGTAACAATGAAGGCAGGGTATCAAGAACTGGGAGATAAGTACCATCTGGGAGGGACAGAATGTCAGTTTCTGGGAGACCTAGTGGGCAGAGGGAGATTGAAGGAGGCAGAGAGAAACCTGGAGACTTTGGAGGATCAAGTAAAAGGTGAGGTATTTGGGTGGGTGATTTTTGAGGAGGGATGACTGGGCTTTGGGGACTGAAGGAGGAGAGATCTAGGGGAGACTGTGGAATTTGAGGGGAAGGGAGCCTAATGAATAGAGAGGCTAGGAGGCAATTTATGTTTCTGGGAGCCTCATGGTAAAGAAGATGTCTCCAAATGGTTAATGTCTTTCAAAGAGGGTTGTTACATACAGACTGGGAAAGCCTGAAGGAGCTTCTAATCTAGTGGTTAGAGCAGTTCTCCTGGGTTCTCAAGCACTGGGCTTTGCCACTGGCTTCTCATGTGACCTTGGGCACATCACTTAATCTCTCTGAAGCCTTTTCACCATATGCCAAGGGAAGAATGTAGACAGGGCTGCTTTGAGGCATTTATTAATTATATGTACACAATACTTTTCACTTTTATAGTGCCTTTCATCTGAGGATCCCAAAGCACTTTACAGACATTGGGGCCTATTCTGTGAGGCCCCATTAAGTGGGAGGAAGAATGGGACTTGTAGTTAGAACAAAGGATGGGAAGTCAGAAATCCTGGATTCTACTTGCAACTCTGCCACAGACTTCCTCTGTGAGCTACTGAAGTCTTTCTGTTGACTTCAGTGAGACTTCACTGGATCCCCTAAGCTCTCTGCTGCAGTTTTTACTGATGTGAAATGGGAATTATACCAACCTGCCGCCCAACTGAGCGGTGAAACTAAACATATTACATTTTGCAAAGTCCTTTCAAATCCTCTGCTAGACAACATCATACAAGGGCAAAGCATTTTTTTTTTTTTTTTGCAACTACAAAAACTGATAACAGCAGTGAAAATGGAAAAAGTCTCCCTGCTAAAGGGTATTACAGTTCTGTGCTTTTTCTACTCAAGAGCTAGTAACAGGCGGACCTCTGCTGCTTTTTGTTTAGAAGTCTTTTTTTCCTCTTGAAAGAAATGCAGTCGCTACCAAGAATTCAGGTGGGACTATTTCTTTAAACCAATGTTTTTCTTATTAGGTGTGTACTATTATTTTCTTAATTATTTCTGGATTTCTGCCTGTTACACCCAGAATTTTCTGATACAAACTTTTTTGTTAAGTTAATAGCAAGAATTATCCCTTTAAAAAAGAGTCTATACATCCCATAAGCTAAAACATGATACATTTTGTCAACAATTACACCTCTTCATTGAGGCATCTTATACTCTTTTTTTGTTTTTAAATTACTATCGTTTACTACTACTTGTCTTCACTAACGAACAACCCTTTGGTGTCAGTGTAAAATAATTGGTGATTTTTAGCTTCAGAATCCCCGATCTCATCACTGGCATTTATTGGGGGAGAGGGTCTCAACAGAAATGTGCAGGGACTGAATGAGCAGGGAGATTAAACTACATTGGCAGGGAAGCTGTCCTGGAATTGTCTGTACTGTACCCATTCAGTGGAAGAATAGAGGATTTCAGTTTATAGGGTTGTCAATCCAGCACCCTTTGCAAGTACTAACATTTGTTAAAACACACACACAGACCCATTGGGACATCAAATATAAATGTCAGCATTTCATATCTAATGGTATCATGGGAGGCTCCTGCACATGTGGTCAGCTGGGTGCGCCATCTATATTGAGTGCTAAAAAGCAGCAGTGAGAGCCCTGAAAGGCACTGGTTTAACATCAGCAAAAGAGTTTGCCAAGCTTGAATCGTGTCACCGTGTTATGATTTTGCTTTGTAAAGGGAGAATACTCCTGGGGAGAAAGGACTCGGCACATGGTATTCACAGAGAGACTGCAGGATGAATACTGTTAGCAGAAGAAAGAGGGAAATGTCTGAAACGATATTTTTCAAGTGGATGCTCTATGAGTGTTGACCTAAAGCAAAGAGAATAGCTACAGATTGCTCAAGCTGAAAAACATCCAAAATACCAAGGAAAAATATTGACCTCTCCCCTGGCCCATCGCCCCAAGTACACCTGTTTGGGCTTTGATTTGTTGCTCTGGGATGGACTGGTTTGACTGTTCTATGGATGGTGAGAAAGCGGAATTGCTTTTCCTATCCTTGTGGGAAGACTGTTGGCACCTCGCAGTTTCTCATTCAGTTAAAGTTGAAAATGTAGCACAAGACTTGTTGGTTTTTCCTCCCTGGAGAATACAAATCGACCCAGGCTATTGCTTAGTTCCCCGCATTCAGCAACCCTCCCTTTACAAACACTGTCTGCAACTCAAACGACACTTCCATGAGTGACAGGGTTGTTCCAGTCTTTTGTCCTTCCTTTCAATGTAGCTTGCTCCATCTCTCTTAACAGCTGGCACCTGGAACATGCTGAAACCAGAGCCTTCTGCCAACTGGGCATTTAAAGAGGAAAAAATTCAGGCAATACATGACTGTATGGGAACCATTCTGGTGTCGGTTCCACAGGTGTAAAGAACCGTAGAGGTGCAGGTGGCGGCGATCTGGCCCATCAGGTGCTAAAGGAACAGGGTCTGTAAGCTCTTTAGTTCTTTTTGTTCTGTTTGTACAGCACCTAGTACAATGAGGTTGTGGTTCATGATTGTGGTCCTGGGCGTTCTATAATAAATGATAGGTCTAAAATATAGTTTCAAACACACTTTTTGCATGCCCACCAGGCATGGCAGTTTAACTGAAGCCTAGGTCTTGAATAAAATAATCTTTATTTATGTATAACATAATATTGTGATATCCATCTGCCATCTTTATAAATGTAACTGTGGTTATCCAATAAATGTCGTGGCATTAGTTTATAGTTTAGAAGTGACCAGCCTGTATGAAATTTTGTATGCCAGACTAATTTCTGAAGTAACGGTATAACTTTTCTTGTGTGTTTGTTAGGTGGCTACATTTGCAGCACTACCAATTTCTGGAACTCCTGATCTCAAGCAGCGCTAAGTTGAAGTGCTGCTGTCTCCTGGAAAAGTGTATGAAACTTTCCTTTTTTAAGGGATTATTTTATTTCGCCAGTGTGTCAATGTGTCAGCCCAGAGTGGGTGTATGTTTTCTATCAGCAGGTGGGAAAAGGACAATGCAAAACTCTTTGTGACTTTATTTCACCTGTGAAGGTTGCTGAGGATGAAACAGGTGATAATGGAGGGACCAGTGACCATGAAGACAAATATCACTTCTGCCGGGTAGGTGGGTGGATTTTTGAAATAGGCAGTCTGCTAGTACATCACAGCTATCCTGCCCTCTAATGACAATATCTCTCTGTGAGGAGGGGAATTCTTGTGTCCGCTCTCTGGCCTCTCAGTTCCTGACTTTTACCCAGGATGCTGTGACTAGTTCAGTCCCGTGGACGCTTTTATTCAGTTTTTGAGCTCTTAATTAAAAGGTGGGCCCAATGAACACATTCCCAAACTAGATCCCAGCATTGTGCATGAAAAACTGGATCTTTGCTTCTTGAGAGTTCATCCTTATTCCTGATCCTTATTCCTTGTCTGAAGTGATGACCCTTTGCTGGCTGTGACATCAGAATTGATGGCTGGAGAAATGATTGATTTCACAGGCTAAGGATTATGACCTGAAATGGTGGGAGAGGAAAAGTGGCTGAGCAGATGCCTGAAGGAGGCAGGGGGGGATGGATGGCTTTGCCAATAAAGGTAGAAGGAGCAAACTTGTGAATATATAGCTCTCTTTGCATAAGCAAAATTTCCAGTCTTCAACAGGAGCTTTGCCTGAGTAAGTGCAGAGAAGCTGAAAGTTTTGCAGCTGAAATGTTTTTCAGGTTTGCCATATCAATTGGTTGTTTGGTTTTGTTTGGGTTTTTTTTCAATGCAGCAATTCTTGGTTCCCAGGATGTAGAGGGGAGGTGGGTTGTTTTGTTTGCATTACCCCCACATAGACCAGTAAAATTGTGCCCATCCTGGACACCCAGCTTTTTGTCGCCTCTTATATGGTAGCTAGCTCTTGGCCTTGCATTTCAATTCCTTATAGCCTGATCCAAGTATTGTTTTCATGTTCCGTTTCTTTGCAGGCCTCCTTCAAAGTTATAGTCCTCTGACTGGTGACTTTTTGCACCTGACTCAACATTTTACAGTATTTCACTTTTGTACATTGTGTAGAGGTCTCAGCCTTTGGGTTTCATGCATTGTTATTACTTGTAAAGGTCTTGTTTGTTAATCTGAGTGCAGAAGCTGGGTGTGGTCGCAGTGCAGACCTTTTTTGGCCACATCCGCTTCCCTCTCAAGGCTCAATGAATTCTGGACAGGGATTTCATTACCCAGCTGCACAATCTGCCAACACAACCTTGTCATTGCAATTTGTCACACATATTTTATATGTGTTCTGTATTTCACTGAAGTCGCATTCCCCAGGCAATTCATATACAGGCTACTTGTTTGGTATGTAGATCAACTTCCAATGTGACCTTGACCAACACTGTGTTTTCACCTACAGTTGTGCCACATGTTGGTGGAGGTTGGCTGCCTGTCTTTACCCTAGAAGTGGTTGCATTTCAGTGTCCCTACCCTGAGATGTGCTTTGAGTTCTACTTGTAAAATAGAAACGGGCTTGAGCCAAGAATAGAGACCTAACTAGAGCTGGTCAGATTTTTTTCTGTAAAAGGTCTGTTTGTTTTAATGGAAGATAGCTATTTTACTGAAAAAAAATCCAGGTGAAATGTCCATTTTTTAATTAATCGGGGGTAAATAATTAATTTTTTTGGCCATACGCACAAAAAAACCATGGTCGATTTGGGGGGGGTGACCCACAAATTTGGTTTTACTGAAATTTTCTGCCTGACTGGCTGAAACTTGTGGTTGCGTAAAACTGAATTTTTGGAGGAGTTTTGATTTAAAAAAACACACACGAGTAATTCATAGAACTTGTTTTCATTTTCTTTAAACATTTTCAGAGGGTGGAGGGAAAGAGAGGGAAACCCCCATTTCCTAACTAGTGTTAGACCCAACCCCTTTAGAAGTTTGCATACAATCCTGGGCCTCTCTGGAGTCCCTGATCTGAACAACTTTTGAAATCTGTGTGAGTTTGGATCTGCCAGTGTACATGTTAACATCATGTTCATCCCATTAGTATCTGACTGCCTGGCTCCAGCTATCAAGTTTTCACTTTAGGTTCATCTCTCATATAATACTGACATAGGGAAACATTTAGTAAAATTGAGAGTTCACCATGAAAATTACCCTCGTTTAGTACCCAGAGGCTTAGTAAATTCCAGATCATCAACCAAGGCAGAGTCAGGGATCATGCTTTCACCTGCTGTGCTCAGTTCTAGTGTGGTGGGTACTTCCCCATGGAAGCCTCTCTTTGTATTGAGGACCAGTCTGAGAGAAGGAAACTATTGTACCATTCGTACGGACTGCATCACTGTCTCCTTTTACCCATCCGTGGAGTAAAAGGACCAAGTTTTCTAAGAGGTAACAGGAGTTAAGATTTAGTGAGCATTCAGGGGGCAGGCGTTGAATGTGATGGCACCTGGGCATGTCTCATTTGCTTCCCAGTGAGGCCAGATAAAAGGTGAGGAATCTGCCACTGGCTCATGCTCCCACTGAAACTGGTGGCAAAACATGCCCATTGGCTTTAAGGCCCAGTTCCCAACGTACTAGAGCATTCAATCGGCACAGAGGCAGTGACAGACCCTCTTTCGTGCGTGAAGGGGGGCAGAGCAGGGAAGTCAGCAAAGGAGTGGGACAGAAGAAGAGAGCAAAGCCAGGGAAGGAAGGGGGAAAGAACGTGCAGAGGAGGAAACGGGGAAAGGGAACTGGAACTGCGGAGGGAGTGGGGTTGGGGTTGGAAAAGAAAGGAAATGGGTGGGGAGATGAGGCAGATGAAGAACTGCAAAGAAGAGGGGGGAGCTGCAAGAAAGGGGAGAGCGGGAGAAGGCAGGGACCAAACTCAACACAAAGAACAAATGTAAGAATTTAATAGAGAACAAACCCTGCAAAAATGCAGAGCAGAGAGCAAGATGGCCATGGGCTAGGATGGCTATGGCAATGCTGACGGGGCCGGGGGCGGGGGGCACGGTTATGGACAGGTGGAGATCTGTCACAAGTGGACGGACTTTAACCTCCAAATAGCTGGGAATCACATCCTGTGAGCTTAAACTGAGTCTGGAGGAGAGTGTTGCAGCATCTAGTGGGAGGGAGGAGAAAGGAGGAAGTGCTACGGAGTGAGCTGAGATATGAAAGTACCTCTGAGGTTTAGAGCCAGTTTGAGACAGGGGACAGTGGCAGGATACAAAAAACAGAGCGGAGGGGGAGGGGAAGGAGGCTCACGCGTCAAGGTCACAGAGAAAAGGGCTAGAGCATTTTATACTTTGTTTTCTTTGCAGCACAAAGCAGAAGTCAGCCTGCAGTTCTCCTCAGGGTAAACAGCAGCACAATCTCACTGAGCATGGAAATCTGTTCTGGCTTTTGTCCTAATGAAAACAGTCCTCACCTAATACTTGAGCTCATTTGTTTTTGTCTCAGGTAAATACAGAATGTCCAGTTATTCAGTGCTTCCAAAGGAGAAGATAGTTCATGGAATAACAAGGCATAAGTCAATACTTTGGTGAGGTGAGCACAAGAGTGCAGTGTGGCTGGAGGTCAGTTTTACTTTGTTGGAATAAATCAGCTGCTGCTACTGAAAGCAAACAGGGAACTGATTAAGAGCCAAATTTTGCTGTTCTAATTTGGTCAATGCTCCCTCCCCCCCCCAGCCGATTGGTCGCGTAGTGGTACCCAACACTTTTGAGTTGGATTTCCCTTCCCGCTCTCCCAATTTCTGACAAATATACAGGATCCGGCCAAATTCCAGAAACTATTTTTAAAAATAATCTCTCTCAATAGATAGCATGTGATGTTGGGGGAGGGGGGGACACAATTCAAACTGAACAACTTTCACCGTTTTGCTGGATGTTTGTTCTTTCAACCGAACAAATCCACAACAAGCAAGTCAAACACTCCACTCTGTAAGGAGTCTGAGCATCAGGGAAACAGAATTACTCATGAATATGATTTTTGCCTAGCAATTAATGTGGAGGGGAACAAGCTGCATGTGTATGAACTGAAATGTTCTATTTCTGCGTGAACTGGATTCCTTTTACAAACCTAAACCCCCAAAGCTGACAACAAGCAAGGAAAATTACACTCAAGAGCACAGTGTGCACAGGAGGGAGCCAGAAATACGGTGGCCTCTAGGGGCCACTCTCCTGGATCAGGACCCCACTGCTCTAGATGTTGAACAGACACAGAACAGAAAGACAGTCCCTGCCCCAAAGAGTTTACAGTCAAAGTGGAAGATGAGAGACCACAAGTGAATACGACAAACAGGGGAGCACAAGGAAACAGACACTGCTGGTCAGCATGATAAGCAGCCATCCCAGCCCACCAGCTTCCTGAGCCCTGTAGGCATTGTGACAGCTGGAGTTAGGAGGAGGTCAGGGGACAGTTTGTGTTATGCTCTGTCTGAATTGACCAAGTAGTGCCCTAAACAATGGGCTCAATCTTACGCCATTGAGGCCACGGGGTGTCAGCGCTGGCAGCAGTGGGGGCAGGATGGGACTTCTCCTGAGCTTACTGGGTGGGACTGCAGTAGAGAGGAGAATGGCTGCATGTTTCAGTGTGAAGCTGCTCACTTCCTTAACAGTTAAAAGGAAAATTACTGCATGGGAAGAGTTCTTAGCACAGCAGTTTTGAGAACCAACCAGTTTCCTATTTGAGGCCAAACTGTAAGTCATACAGAGAAGGCATACACCTCCTGCGATAGTTACCAGTCCCTTCCTGTAGCCTCATCTTAGGTGAGATCACCCCTCTGCAGTGAGCCTCTTGTGCATGATGGGCCATATCCTCACCTGGTGTAAATTAGCGTGGCTCCACCTCTTCAGCAGAGCTATGTAGATTTGCAGCAGCCACACAAAGGAGCTGCAGTGTGCCAGTTCCGCAGAGTTGGGGGGTAGCAGCTGGCCTCTCTTCTTGCCAAATCATTCATAAAAGGCCCAGCAAGAATTCTGCAAGGGAGTTTTTTATCCTGGTACTATCCCTTTAAACAACACAGAAACATGGTTAAAACAACAGTAGAGAAGTGTAAAAAGAAATATACACAGAAACCTCACGTTCTCTCCCCTTGAGGCTCCAGCCCAGACAAATCTAATCACTTCAAAAACTCAAGCATATGTCTTTGGCAAAGCTGAAACAAGGACAGGCCAGCAGAATGACTGTGGATTAAACTCTAGAAACTGGAGGCCACTTTCAGCCTTACTTTTGAGAGACAGCTGGACAGAATGAAGAGATTCTCTAATACACTAGTCCTACTATTCTAATTGTGAAGCTGCTATGACTTATTGCACTCAAAATGTACATTATTTATGCAGTATGTGATAACTTGATCTACCCTTATAATTTTTGCAGTGTCAATTCAGTCTCGTATATTTCTCCAAAGCCTGTAGTTTTAAAACCTTTTTGTGTGTGTGTGTGTTTTGCTACCACAACTTACAAGTTGTAGTTAATATGGGAGCCTGTCAGAAATACAGTACGATGAGCATGTGTATTTAAATATTCTCTACTGGCAAAGCAAAATACCATTATAGTATGATGTTTAATAAGGTATTGTTGATAAGACAGAAATATCTGCAATACAAATCAACATGTATATTAGACCTTTGCAAACGTCCATATTATGCTGATGTAGGAAAATAGCTACATATTTTCACTTAATATTTCTTGTAGCACATTCCTGGCCCAGCCCAAAGGTTCTTACTATAGACCATGCAATATTAGACTATGTTATACAAGAGGGCACATGTTGTGCATTTCATGACAATTCCCCCATGGGAGGCTCTGAGGCAGCGTGGTGAGAGGCGCCTTAGATAGATAAACAATGGCTGAGTTTGCTGCACTCTTTGCAGGTAAGAAGTAGGCTCCAGGCCTTGTACCTGGAAGAGCCATTAGTTCACGTGGGATTCATAATGTGGTGGGGTGACTGAGCAGCAATGAAGCAGCAAGGATCAGCAGGAGCAAATCTCTATTAGCATAAATCAACATGAGTTGCCCTAACGAAAGGATTCCCAAACCGAGGTGGGCTCAGCCCCTGGCTGTGGGGCTCTGAGATGTTCTCTGTAGAGCATCTGCACAAGAGGAGGGCAAGGTGAAGCTGGAGTGCTGGAGACTAGGTCCTGTCCTTGCTCACTTTCACCCGGATGAGTTCAACTCAGTTTCTGCCAAAGATGCCCCTGGTTTTCTGGGTTTGCTGAGCTGCACCCCTTTGAGAAGGGCAGTATACTGTCTGCTCTCCTTCCAGCTGTGCTGCTTGGTTTGTGGAATGCCAGCCAGAGCAACGGCTGCCTCTTCCCACCCCTTTTGAGCCTGCCGTGTGGAGCAGGGAAGCTCCTTCAGGCACTGTTCACCTAAACGCCTAGGCACCCACAAAAGCTGAGCTTGGGACTAGCAAAAACAACTCGGAAATACAGCCATCCACTCTCCGTTAATTTCAGGTGGCAAAATCCTCTAGTCAGTTCAACCTCAGCCCTGCCCCCACAAGCTTGCAATTTGCCCCCGGGCACCATCTGTCCTCTGGGGAGTTCATCTTCACACCTCACATTAGCATGTGATTGGACCTTTGCAGTGGCAGCCTTTAAGGCCTGGAATTTTACTCCTCCCTGACATGGTTTCAGTCATTGGCTCAGTCATCCTAACCCTAAGCTACCACTTCTAATTGCTTGTTTGCTGTTCCTCGGTTAACGGTTGCATGTTTTTATTTTGATGGGATCTTTCATTGCACTCTGTAAGCTCTCACTATTGGATCCTGCTTCAAGCACCTTGTGGAGGAGCAGCGCTGTAGAAATAAAGGCTTTCAAAGCCACCCATCAGGGCAGGGAATCAGGTGCCCAAATCCAGTAGGGGGAACCTTTGTAAATCTCTGGCAAACTGTATTCCTATGACTTAATCCCTCCAAATCCATTTGTTTGTTCAGCCAGTTCAGGAAAACAGTGGCCCTAGTAGAAATACAACTGGTATAAAGGTGAGGTTTTCAAAGCAGCCTAAGGGAGGTAGGGGTAGACCTTTAAAAAGTGCCTAAGTGCCACTGGCTTTTGATGAGACTTAGCAGCCTAAGTCATTGCCACCTTTGAAAATTGTACTCCAAGTGCCCACTGATATTTTTTCAAATGGGATTTGGGTACTTAACTCCCTTATGTGCCTTTGAAAACCCTAAAGCATAATTTTTCATTTGCAACTTAAATTTTCCTGGAGAGAACCACTTTTATAACAAATCAGTTTGCTGAGCTGCCCTGATCAAGCAAGTCCATAATCTGGGAGGACTGGAGGCCAGAAGCCAATGGACTGTGTGGCGACTTTGGCTGGAATGAGTGGCAGATGTGTTCTATGTGCTGCCTTGTGAGTTCAGACTTTCTGACTGTACATCCATCACTTGTTTTTCTACCTCAGCTTTGTGACATACTCCCTCCCACCAGAGTCTCTTCAGTCAGGTGGCAGCTTGTCCTCGTCTGCTCTTCTGAGGATGAAAATGGTGACCGGTGCAGCTGTTAGGCTAAATGGCACCCACTTAGCCATTTTTGGTTCTTTGGTATTACACCATTGAGACCCCTTTACTGCAAGGAGTGGTACGGCATCGGTGCACGTGACCAACAGAGATTTAAATAAGCCTTGTAGCTAAGATGTTGTCGCTACTTTGTGCAAACACATCTGAGCCAAGTTGTTTTCTTCTTATGTTAAAATAACCCTAGGAAATCACAAACCTGAAAGAACAAGCCATCTCTGAGCCAGTCAACTCATTATCCTAATTTTAACAGGCAATCAAACATTGGTTTCAGGGATTAACGTTAATTGGGATGAAAGTTGCTATGCAAAATAACCTTAAATTGCCTCTGTAATAGACATATGCCTTTTTTCCAAAATGATTTAATGACGTGCCTATTCTACAACAATGCCTTTCCCACTGAAGTAGAGCAGCCCTGTTGTAGCAGGATTTCCACTAGAAAGCCTTTGTTGAGAGCGGGGAAGGGTTCTGACCGTCAAAAATAAATTGATGCAGGTGAAAGCTGTGGCATGTATGAGCTCAGGCCAAGCAAATTTATTTTGCAAAAATTCAAGTTACATGGAAGACCCTTTTTAAATGCTTGGCTAACTTAAAGAGGCTTTGAGAGGAAGGATGGGCCAGGGATTAGGGCACTAGTCTAGGAGTTGGGAGACCTGCTTTCAATTCTGTGCTCTGCCACAGCCTTGAATTTGTGACCCTGGGCAAGTCACTTAGCGGCTGTGCCACATTTCCCCATCTGCAACATGGGGCTAAGAGCACTGCAAAGTGCTCCGATATTATGGTGATGGGGGACATACAAGTACCTTAGATTTGACTTGGAACTAAAATTGAATTAGTCCTTGCTACCTTCCCCTTGTTCAGTCATTTCTGGAAGCCTGAAGACAGCAGAGAGGAAGAAGTATAGAAATGCTTCCCCTATTGTACGCAATCTATTTTCTGAAAACTCCATTGCAGTATCAATGGAGCCAGTAAGCACCATAATTTCCATGTATTTTTCACAGCTATTTTCTCCTCTTTTTGATGATTTATGTGCTGATGCGTCTACTGCGTGCAAGATGCTTTCCAAGCCCTTATGAAGGACAGGCCCTGCTCCAAGGCTGAAGACTTCTTTTTGAAGAAACTTGAGGGTCTGAGCCAGATTCTCCACTGTCTTATGGGTGCGTTGTGATGCACCACCCTTGTATTCTGCACCTAAAGCTACTGCTTAACCAGTGCTGGGAGGAGCTTCCCAGGGAAAGGAGGCTCTCCTAGTGGCATAGAGCCAGTTTAAGGACTTCTCCAGCTGCAGCTGGCATAGTAGGGGAAAGAGGTTGGGTTGCAATGCTCTTCTACGCTCCTCTGTGCGAGCCTCAGCTGAAGAGCAGCCACACAGGGACCCGTGGCAGTGGGAGCAGCCATACTCACAGCCAGGCAGCATTGCGGGGGGCAGGAAGATCAGCTTTCTGGTGACACACATCATAGAATAGAATATCAGGGATGGAAGGGACCTTAGGAGATCATTTAGTCCAACCCCCTCTGCTCAAAGCGGGGCCAATCCCCAATTTTTGACCCAGATCCCTAAATGGCCCCCTCAAGGATTGAACTTGGGGTTGAACTCACAACCCTGGGTTTAGCAGGCCAATGCTCAAACCACTGAGCTATCCCTCCCCCCTCAATTCCTCTTTGCACACAGATGCCCAAACCTGAGCTCTCTGGAGTTTAGCCACACCCCAGGAGCTGGTCATTGTGACGTCTATAGGAGTAAAGTGTTTTGTGGCAGAGTGGGCTCTCACGCTCAAGGGCAGCCCAGCCGCTCATAGGGGAGTGTATCACTTGTTCCATTCCTGTACTGAGATTTCAGTTAACATACAAAGGTTCATTCTGCTGATGCTGGCAGCCATCTCTCACTACTCTGTGTGCACCTGTGGTGTGAATTTAAGGCTGGGAGAGGGTGCACCCTATTAGGAAGGTCCTCCCCCCATATTTGCTCCTGCCATAATGCAACATACAAGCTTTAGAGGAAGAAGTGATACGTTCATCCCTACTCACATAGCATGATAACAATATAGTACTTAGATCTCGTATGTTTGGAGCGGTGTTGCAGCCAGGCTGGTCCCAGGATGAGAGAGACAAGGCGGGTGAGGTAATAACTTTTAATGGACCCATTTCTGGTAATGGAAGAGACAAGTTTTCAAGCTCCACAGAGATTTTCTTCAGGTTCCCCCCGCCTTGTAGGGATTTTCCATAGCAGTGTGTGTCAGCGGATCAGAGAGAACTTTAATAAGGAGAGCAGTATCATCATCATTTTACAGATGGGGAAACTGAGGCACAGAGGTGAAGTGACTTACCCAAGGTCACTCAACAGGCCAGTAGCAATTCCAGGAATAGAATCCTGGTCTCCTAAGTCCCAGTCCAGTGCTTATGTCTTCTTAGACACAGTGTCTACAGAAAAAGAAAAGGAGTACTTGTGGCACCTTAGAGACTAACCAATTTATTTGAGCATAAGCTTTCGTGAGCTACAGCTCACTTCATCGGATGCATACTGTGGAAAGACAGTATGCATCCGATGAACTGAGCTGTAGCTCACGAAAGCTTATGCTCAAATAAATTGGTTAGTCTCTAAGGTGCCACAAGTACTCCTTTTCTTTTTGCGAATACAGACTAACACGGCTGTTACTCTGAAAAGTGTCTACAGAGGTATTGACCCAGGGCATCCCCACCTGGACTACCCTTCCGCAGCAGGCTACAGCATAATGGCATGCCTGCCTCAGTTTCCCTCCTGCAGTCTCCCCAGAAATACCCCCAGAGGGGTTAATTTATTGCCAAAGTCCCATGTACGTGAGTTATTACAAAATAGCTTTACTTGGTCCTGCCACAGTTCAGGGGGCTGTATTTGATGACTTCTCCAGGGCCCTTCTAGCCCTACATGTCTATGGTTGAGCTCAAATGCCATAGTGCAAGAAGGCCCTGGCATAATCTAAACAGTACATGGAACATACAGACCCACACCATCCCTCCCCAGGCCCCTGCTCCCCTGCACACCCCTCTCCTGGTCTTGGACCACGACAGCCACCCCACCCCTTCCCACTAGGGTGCAACCCTGCTCCTCCCAGCAGGAACCCCAACATGCTAAGAACATCCAGGCCAGGGAAACACCTCTCCCTCCACCTGGCCCTTATGGTTCCTCTGGGTCCAGCTCTGGAAATGTCAGGTCTGGTAAGCTCCTCTGCTGGTTTTCTGCCTTCAGCCCTCGGCTCTGCAGTTTAGGGAGATCAGCCAGCAAGCCCCGCCCCAACTGCTCTCCTCCCTAGATCATCCCCTGGTCTTTGGCAGTTCCCAGCTGCCCCTCTTCTCTTTTCTCTCCTGGCTTTCTTCAGACACCTTCTCCCAGCCAGCTGTTCCCTGATCCTTTCTAGCCCCCCAGGGGCTGCCCCACCCTCTTCATTGGCCAAAGTGGGAGCAATTACTCTAGTATAAGAGCACTCGACCTACTCCATTTATCTGGGGCCAGCCATGGTATATATGGCTAACACTGGTAGTCCTGGGAAGCTAATGGTTGTGGGGGGAGGTGCTTTCATAGGTGCTGATTCCATGGGTGCTCTGGAGCTCAAGCACCTATGGAAAATAATAGGGGGTGCTCAGCACCCACCAGCCACGGTGGTTACGGCCCTGGGGCTGGCCACAGATCAGCTGTTCAGCAGCTCCCAGGGCTGGCCCTGGATCAGTGAGTGGGAGGCGCTTGGGGAGGAGGAGCTGGGGGCAGAGAGCAGGGAGCAGCGGGCTGGGGGGAGCCTCGGGGGAGTGGGTGGAATGGGGTGGGAAGAGGCAGAGCAAGGGTGGGATTTCGGGGGGAAGAGGCCGAGCGGGAGTGGGGCCTTAGGGAGGAGCAGGGATGGCACACCCACCAGGAAAAACAACAGTCAGTGCCTGTGGGTGCTTTTATCATCCTCCCTTTACATCTACCAAGAGCAGCTCCCTCCTGGCACACCACACTTGGGCAGCTACTAAACTGCCAGACACAGTATTGCCAACCCCAAGTGTTGAAAAATCTTCTGTCAGGTCCCCAAAATCATAAGAATGGCTTAAAAATAACTCTGTGTGTGTGTCATTTTATTTGCCTTCTTGTTTCTGAATCTCAGGGGTGTATGTGGCTCAGGTGTGTCTCCACGGAGCTTAGTTTTGTTTTTCTTTTAAAGAAAATAGAGGTTCTCCCATAATCCTGATTCCATCAGTTGGGACTTAATGAAAACACCAAACATTGGGAGATTCGTGGTAAAATCCCTTATTGGACTGATATGAATGTGGCCCATGTCTGGGGTGAGAACCTTGACTCTCCTCAGACAAAACTCCATCACTTTCTGGGGGTCGACTTAATTCTGATTCCCGGGAGGAGTGAATCCCAACTGCTAGCCGCTCCAGGATTGCAGGCCACAGCCCTCCTCCCTAGTAGGCCAAAATCTTACATACTTGCAAAATTCACCTACCATGTCAAGTTGCATTCACCATCTGGAGGCTGCTCGAACATGAGCCGGCTGGAAATGGTCCCCAAGGGACCATCTGCCAGTTGAGGCTAGCCAGAGCATAGTGCTGCTCCCGCCCTGTCCTGCATGTTCCCTGCACCTATGCTGCCTCTTCCAAACTAGGGGACTCTCCAGCTGCAGAGATAGTCAAATCTTCTAGTGGCATGAAGGGGCCTACCAGGTGAACAGAAAAGAAAAACCACATGGCAGCAGCCTCCACCAGGTCTCTCATTACCCACCCCAGCAGGAAAATCATCTTCCGGATGGAAAAGAAAATGCAATAGTTGTGAATACCCAAACGTCGATCCCCTAAGTATTGTTGGGGGGGCTGCTGTGACTTCAGTGAAGTTTTGCCTGACTAAGGACTGAGTGGGAAGAGCACCCAGCCTGAGTGTAGTGTATAGAAATTGGGTAGTATCCCTTTAAATTGTTATGAGCCTTCCAGTGGCGCTCACTGTGTTCAGGAAACCCGGCCAAAGCAGCAGTGTGTGTGGGGAGCTAGATCTTGTGCATCACCCATAGTTATTTGGGCCCCACTTTGTACGGTTACATTTGTTTGTGTAAAGAGCAAAAGACTCACCACTGAGAAAATGGGCTGTGTTCACATGCACCCACGCAGGGACTGAGGTACAGATTCCTCTGCCTTAACCAGCAGGCGACTGGCAGACCTTCTTCCTGACCACTGCTGCAGGTTAACCTGCTATATCCCCTCTAGGCATCTTTGTGGGCTAGTGGATCCCTGCATTCTACTCACCCGTCACCATAACCTTGGCTAGCTGCTCCATACCCTTTCCCTTCCATGCACCTGCAGAACTCACCTCTGGAGCATAACAGATGAGCCAGTGCTTCTGTGCACCCAGCTTGTGCATGCCCTCTCTATCCTGGCTCCTCTCCGAACAGCTGAATCAGGAGTTCCATTGTGCTGTGGGCCTGCTGTGGCCTCCAGGATTTCACCCTGAGTAAGGAATGAGCTGGAGTTTAACCCCCACCGGGCCAAATTCACTCCCCAATGTAAGTCTGCTGACTCACACCAGGAATGACTTTTGGCCTGTGCACAATAAAGAAATAAAGCAAGGCATAAATAAAAACATATTTTGCATATTGCCCAGATGCAGAGAAAAGCAGCAACATAAGGAACCCTGAAGAGGGGGAGGAGGAGACTCTATACCATATATCACACTGAGGTTTCTTTTTATCACGCTAAATACCATGTTCCAAATCAGTTTCAAATGGTAAGGTTGGAACAAGGGGCTAGACTCCCAGCTGGTGCAAACTGGCCTCATTCCAGTGAAATCTAATAAGCGGCTCAGACTTTTCCACTGCAAACGCAAACTAGAGCAATATTTATAGAGAAAGAACCAGCATAAGAAAGAAATATGGCACTGTAAAAGTCCTGTGCTTTTGCAGTAATCATTTGTTTTTAACTTAATTGTGGGACCTGATCGGTCTCTGGGGAGCTGCAGTCATTTCTTCCGTCTGTGATGCCTCTGTATTTCTGTGGACATGATCAAACGTGGCTCATGCATAGGATGTGACCCCACTGAAATCTATGTTTATTATGAATGCAGGCCTCTTGAGGCAGAGTAGAAGGTAGTACAGCCAAAAAACTCAGGGTTTGTTAAAGTGGTTAAACTCTTGACCTGCACCCAAGGGTGATGGCATAAGATGGGGCTGCCAGAACTTGTGACCCAGACAGAAGGTCCCACAGGTGTTCACACCCAAGTCCCCTGCAAAGAAAGCAATAGAGATACAGGCAAAATCAAGAAAGTTGGATGGGACAAGGGGGGAAAAAGAGAGAAACTGCTGAAAAGAGAAGTAGTGGGAGACAGAGGGAAAGATAGCAAATGGGATCTCCCACAATACTAATGCTAATTCATATTTAATTAATTAGTATTTATGTTACACTTTTATGATTCAAAGTGTCCTCCCAACATTAGCCCTCAATCAATATTTCTCTGCACCGACTCTAGTGTGATCTTAACCTGCACAAAGAGAGGATAAAGCTCTCACTCTGATGCGATAATGTTTTGTACTCACCTTACAGGGGTACAAATGACTTTGCAACATACAGGGCAGTACACAAGCAGGCCCACTAACTCTTCTCCAAAAAAAGAACAGGAGTACTTGTGGCATCTTAGAGACTAACAAATTTATTTGAGCATAAGCTTTCATGAGCTACAGCTTATGCTCAAATAAATTGGTTAGTCTCTAAGGTACCACAAGTCCTCCTGTTCTTTTTGTGTATACAGACTAACACAGCTGCTACTCAGTAACTCTTCTCTGTCACCTTTGTCAATAAAAAAAACCAGAAATCGGCCAAAATAACATAGGCACCTACTATTTCTCAGCCCGTTTGTGAATGGGCTAAAGAACAAAATGTGGGTATGGTTGGAGGAAAAATGTGCAAGAACAATTCCCCTTTCTGCTGCATGAAGCAGCCAGTGTTACAGTCACTCCCAGTCCTGCCCAACTTGTTAAAACACACATGAAAAAGGAACTACTAGGATGCTTATCTTATGGAAATCAGCAACCTCAGAGCCTTGTTTAGTGTAAACCCCCTTCCCGCCCTGCTGTCCGGTGTCATCTCACTCTCTGTCTCTCTCTCTGTCTAACCCACTCTGCAGGCGTCTTTAAAGAGAGACAGTGAGTAAATTGTTCACAACACCTACATGACTTTGATGCTTCACTCCCACTGATTTTCAATGCCTAAGTTCCTTCGACACTGTTGAAAATTTTACCCACTGTCTTCAGTCCCTCTGTAAATCATCATGCAGACCTAGGGTGCTATGTACAAATGTTAAATAATCTTAGAAATATAGGGAGCTATTCAATTTGGCTTTTATCTGCAGAAAGTCACAGTCCGAATTAAACCAGCTTTTGACACTGAAAATTAAAAATATATCTCTAGATCTCCTCCAGTGGCTTCCTTGGCCAGAGGTGTGATAGTCATTCACTGAACAGTCCAAAAAGAATGTGTGACACCCTTTTTGAAATAGAGAGAGGCTTTTAATTGGTATGGGGGGGGGGAATCTAGCAGTGGCTGTGCTCAGAGATAAAACAGGTGATTAACAAATGGCTATGGAATAGCATGAGATTACTAAACCATGCTAACTTCTAAAACGCTTAGAAATCCTTTAAAACAGGGGTGGGCAAACTTTTTGGCCTGAGGTCCACATCGGGGTGCAAAACTGTATGGAGGGCTGGGTAGGGAAGGCTGTGCCTCTCCAAACAGCCTGACCCTGGCCCCCTATCCTCCCCCTCCCACTTCCTGCCCCCTGACTGCCCCCCTCAGAACCCCTGACCCATCCAACCCCCGCCCCCCCGCTCCCTGTCTCCTGACTGCCCTGACCCCTATCCACACCCCCGCCCCCAGACAGCCTCCCCGGGACTCCCATGCCTATCCAACCCACCCTGTTCCCCATCCTGATTGCCCAGACCCCTATCCACACCCCTACCCCCTAACCACCCCCCAGGACACCAACCCCTACCCAACCCCCCTGCTCCCTGTCCCCTGACTGCCCCAGGACCCCCTGCCCCTTATCTAACCCCCCCGTTCCCCCCCCTTACCATGCCACTCAGAGCGGCAGGAGCTCGCAGCTGCGCCGCCAGTGCTGCCCGGTAGGAGCAGTGGGCCAGAGCGCTGGCGGCGTGGTGCGCTAAGGCTGCAGGGGAGGAGGGACAGGAGGGGAGGGGCCGGGGGCTAGCCTCTCCGGCCGGGAGCTCAGGGGGCAGGCAAGCCGGTCCCACGGGCCGGATGCAGGCCATAGTTTCCCACCTCTGCTTTAAAAACAAAGACTGTATTTCATCAATCTACAGATGGCTATTATCACGTACTACTGTACATGCTCTACAGATGAGTAAGGAATTATGTGCCTGAGGCAGTAACTAAGCAAAACAAGAGAAAGATACAGAATAGTAACAAAAAATCTACACCATGTCTTAGATTAAAACAACCAGCAAAAACGTTCAAACTCTATGGAGTGCCTGCCGGGAGGCTGCTGCTGGACTTGCGAGAAGAGAATTTACTCCAGTACAGGTGTTACAGATCACAGAAGAACGGGAAGACCTATTCCTGAAATCCTACTGTAGACAAAATTCCCATCACCTTCAATGGAGGATTGGTCCCAGACTTAATATGATTCTGGAGGGGTATATCTTTATCCCTGCCTGATAAACTGAATGGTCACTTAAAAGTAAATCAGACATAGAAGGAATTTAACAGATTCATAGAGTTTAAGGCCAGAAGGGACCATTCTGATCATCCTTTATAGACAGTTAGTAAAGGAATGATACTGGGGAAACTCAAATTTGCAAATGGTCCTCATTGGAAGAGAAAATGTCTGTAATTGCTTTCTCTATTGACACCAAAAATTATAGAGCCAGAGTCTTCTTACCTTCATGCCTCCAGCTTCCATCCAGGACACATCACACGATCCATTGTCTACAGCCAAGCCCTAAGATACAACCGAATTTGCTCCAATCCCTCAGACAGAGACAAACACCTACAAGATCTTTATCAAGCATTTTTAAAACTACAATACCCACCTGGGGAAGTGAGGAAACAGATTGACAGAGTGAGACAGGTACCCAGAAATCACCTACTACAGGACAGGCCCAACAAGAAAAATAACAGAACACCACTGGCCATCACGTATAGCTCCCAGCTAAAACCTCTCCAGCACATTATCAACAATCTACAACCTATCCTGGAAAACGATCCCTCAGTCTGACAGACCTTGGGAGGCAGGCCAGCCCTCACTTACAGACAGCCCCCGAGCCTGAAGCAAATACTCACCTGCAACTACACACCACACTACAGAAACACTAACCCAGGAACCAATCCCTGTAGCAAACCTCATTGCCTATCTGTCCCCATATCTACTCTAGCGACACCATCAGAGGACCCAACCACATCAGCCACACCATCAGGGGCTCCTTCACCTGCATGTCTACTAATGTGATATGTGCCAGCAATGTGCCAGCAATGCCCCTCTGCCATGTACGTTGGCCAAACCGGACAGTCCCTAGGTAAAAGAATAAATGGACACAAATCAGACATCAGGAATGGTAACATACAAAATCTAGTAGGAGAACACTTCAATCTTCCTGGACATTCTATAACAGATTTAAAAGTAGCTATACTTGAACAAAAAAACTTCAGAAACAGACTTCAAAGAAAAAAAGGAGTACTTGTGGCACCTTAGAGACTAACAAATTTATTTGAGCATAAGCTTTCGTGAGCTACAGCTCACTTCATTGGATGGTTCCACTGAATGCATCCGATGAAGTGAGCTGTAGCTCACGAAAGCTTATGCTCAAATAAATTGGTTAGTCTCTAAGGTGCCACAAGTACTCCTTTTCTTTTTACGAATACAGACTAACACGGCTGCTACTCTGAAAGACTTTGAAGAGAAACTGCAGAACTAAAATTCAGTTTCAAATTTAACACCATTAATTTAGGCTTGCATAGGGACTGGGAGTGGCTGGCTCATTACAAAAGCAGCTTTGCCTCTCCTGGAATTGACACCTCCTCATCAGTTATTGGGAGTGGACTATATCCACCCTGATCGAATTGGCTCTGTCAACACTGGTTCTCCACTTGTGAGGTAACTCCCTTCTCCTCATGTGTCAGTATATAATGCCTGCATCTGTAATTTTCACTCCCTGCATCTGAAGAAGTGTTTTTTTTTATGCACGAAAGCTTATGCCCAAATAAATCTGTTAGTCTTTAAGGTGCCACTGGATTCCTTAGAGTCGTCAATGACAACTCTCTGATTCTCTGCCTAGCTCCTCTGGCTGCCCTAAAATGTGCCAACTGGGCACAGCCTAGCTGCAAACAGCCAGAATACAGAGCTCTCTAGCCACCACTCCTAACCCTTCCCCCCCCACCCCCCGCCAGCATGTGCCCTACACCAGGGGCTGGGGGAAGATGGTGTAGGAACTGGCTATCCCACTTTCATGCCCCATGGGAAGACAGGACCCCTTCACATCACCAGTGAATCAGGCACAGAGCTGCTCAGAGCCCAATCCCGCAAACCCTTACTTGCATGAGTCGCTTTACTCGGATGAGTATCCCCAGCTTACTCACGCATGGATGTTTTTGCAGGTGCAGGCCCCAAGTTCTTGGATTAAAATAGCTTGACCATCCCCGGAGGAAATACGATTGCTATCTATAATCATGTAGTCAGAACAGTGTGTCTGCCATTGATACCCCCTTCCTCACTGCCTCTTGGAAAAATACAAGCATGTTTAAAAAAACAGAGACTCTACTGCACTCAGCTATATACGAAAAATAATGAAAAGAGTACCAGTAAGGAGGCTTACTCCTGACTTCTCTACATTGGTTTGTTAGTTTCTGCTTATGGTCCTAACTTGCTTCATTGTGGGGTATTGTGATAGCGATGGGGAGCATGTTGACTGGATTTCCTGTCATCCTGTAGTCTTCACCTAGTTAATTAAAAAAAGAGAGAAAAGAGCAGTGACAAGGGCAGCCCTGAACCAGGTCTCACGTGAAAGTCACTTTTGAGATTCAGCTTTGTTCTTACTATCTTTAGCCTGTGGTTAGCTGCTGGCTCTTCAGCCTGGGTAGGCAGAGAGTGAGAACAGCCATGGTGTTTGCCTCAGGGTTAAGTTCCCTTTGTTACATGGTGATGCAGCTCAAGAATGTGTCGCCCTAATAGGGTGACCAGACAGCAAATGTGAACAATCGGGACAGGAGGTGGGGGGTAATATAAGAAATATAAGCCTATATAAGAAAAAGATCCAAAAATCATGACTGTCCCTATAAAATGGGACATCTGGTCACCCTACGCCCTAAGTCACTGTGTGGAAAGACTAAAACACAGAAGAGAGCGGTGAATGAATCCAGGAACACATCTTGGATAATTTTGTAGAAGCTGTGATCAGCCATGGGCCTCAATCCTATTTTTGTCCATGCCCCCCAAAACAGCTGAAAAATCATCTCTCTATCTACCACAGTCCTGTGTGAGTGCAAAGGATTGTGGGATTTGGGTCCCCGAGTGATTTTTGTGGCCATTGTGTTGGCTGCAGCAGATCTGAAAAGATGTGAGGGGGTAGCGGTGTTACTTGAGTCAGGGAATCTGGGTTCAGAGTCACTTATTTTCTAGGCCTTGCTGCTACTACTTAAATTAATTCAAATCTGGCACATTCTAGGGTCACAGAAGTATGGCTGGGACCCAATAAGATGGCTAGACCCTGGAAGAAGGTCGTCAAAGGTTGGATGTCCTAGGAAGCTAGGAGAGGTCAGACCATGGAACCTACCAGAAGGGTGGAAGGAGGTACGGCTGGTTGGGAAGGGGCAGCTGCCATGTTGGGACTACCTACTAGTTTTAGATGCATGCCGTAGATCAAAACTCTGGTGTGCTCTCCCTCATCCCATTGCCTGGCTCTCCCAACAGTAGAGCAAAATATTGGGATCCACATCTAGTTCAAAGGGACAGAATTTTGCCTTTGGTCAGCAGCAGGAGCTTGTAAGAAAGGCTACTGGGGAGTGGGTGCTTATGTCACTATATTTTTTTCTTGTTCGCTTAACTTATCTCTTGAAGTCATTTCAGAGGCAGCGAGTGTAAGGAAGCAAACATCAGGCTCTGCGCTGCTGTGGTTTCACCAGCAGAATCACATATTGAAACAGCCCACTGGGTTTCTGCATTTCCTCTCCAGCAAAAATGACATTTCATCTTGTCTTCAGCAGTAGAACGAGCCATTCCTGCTGCACGAGCAGGGTCTGATACACAGAGTAGGAAGCTGCTATCATTTACCCGAGCCTGTGTACGTGAAATACTCACTTCAACATTACAATTTGCCGCTTTACAACAAAATGCAGGGAAGAAAGGAAATGTCACAGTGATTCAATAGATCAGACTAGTTTGAAAATAATATACCTGAAATATTGTTCTCTTGTTGGGGGAATCTGGATAGTAAAAATGCTAGTTTTGAAATGAACACCAGAAATTGATACTATATAGCTAATACATATATTAATCTCCTAGGGAAGAGAGTTGGTCTTATGGCTCCAGGATTAAACTGGCACTCAAGAAATATTAATTCAGTTCCTGGTTCTGATGCAAACTCCCGCTGTGACATTTAGCAAATAATTTAACCTTGCTGTGGTTCAGTTCCCTTTCTATAAACTGGGAATAATAATTCCTTTCTTTCACCCTTAGTTGATTTAGACTGTGAGCTCTTCTAGACAGGGACTGTCTCTTACTATATATATCTACAGCATCTGGCACAGCGGGGCCCTGATCTGGATGCTGTAATACCAATAAGAAATAATGCTGATAAATAGCACAAAAATGTAGCGAAATAACTGTAAATGCAGCTTTGTCTCTTAACAATGAGATCTTGCCCAGGTTTCCTGAACTGTTAACTACAAATGTCTGAATATGAGAGCTGAGTGAAATATTTAAAGCAAAGTTTCATTTTGTTTGGGGTTTTTTCCCCCCCTCATAAAAATTTCTCTCTTTTTCATTTTGCAAAACATACATGAAATCGGAGCAATGTAATGAACATTCTAAATTTTGTAATTAATCGCTCAGGAAGTTGTTTGCTTGTTTGTTTGTTAAAAAAATTATGCTCTGCCCCTGACCGCAAAAATGTTTGAATGGTTTATATGAAATTTAGTTTTAAATCTGGAGCAGTTTTACTTTTGGGGATTCCATGCTGGGTGGGGTGTTTGGTTGTGATTGGCTCCCTTCCGGGCTAAACTTCTTGTATGGGGTCAGCAGGGCAGGCAGAAGCCATTTTGGATTCCTCCTCAGAGGCAGCGGCCCCATTTTGTGTGATGTCTCTGTGGCCATCAGGAAAGCCCTCAGGGGCAGCAGGAGGGAATGGCTCTGTGCTGCCCCCTGTGGCACGGAGGGGAAGAGGGACTCGTTTCATGTCTACCTTCTCCTGAGGACAACGCGGTCTCTGCGGGGATCAGGGACCACCATGTCTGGTGGCACCTGAATGCCATGGACAAGGAAGAGCCCAGCTACCGAACATACCAGAGGCACCACCCCTTCGCTGTGAGTACCTGCTACCAGGTAGGGGGTGGTGGGGCAGGTTGAGGGGGTGGGGGTGGCATGTGGGGCCAATAGCTACGTGGCCCAGTGGTGTCCTGCGTAAGTTTGGAGCTGCAGCCATGCTGTGGTCCTTTGGGCCCTGCTGAGGCCAGTTTAACACAGTCACCCTGTGCAGGGCAGCCGGCTGCAACGATTTAACTCCCATCGCGGTGGGCGTGTCCACCAGGGTGTAGGGCTCAGTGACACATCAGGCAGGCAGTGGTTATCCACTGCCAGTCTTCAACAGCGGCCCCTCAGCTGCAGACCTTCTTCTGGGCTGCCCCCCACCCCACGGCTTAGAGAGGGGGGCCGTAAGGGGTTGCAGACCCAGCAAAAAGAAAAGAAAACTCGAGCCAGGTTGCTGAGGGCCACGCTTTATGTACTGTCTTACCAAAGCTGCTGTTATCAGATGATGGTAGTTTCCCTCCCCCCACTGAGTCCCCTCACACTTTTTTCTGGCCACTTTATGCACTGTCCAAATCCCAGTTTAAAGTCATGGGGGATTTCAAAGTGGCAGGGCTGAGGGGGAGCCAGCAACTGGCTGGGAAGCAGAGGCCTGCCATGGATTTTAGCGGCAGGGTTTCACCCTCTGTCTGCACAGCAGCAGGATGGGCCTGTCTCCCACTGAGCAACTGGAGCTCCCAGTCTTCCCTGGCCAGTTCACAATCCTCCAGCGTAGCAGCCCGGAAGTCACCGTGACCTCACTGAGGCCACTGCCTGCTCCTATTTGGGCTGTGTCTGCACTTGCAGCAGCATGTGGAGTACAGGCGCTACATGGGTAGCTACGCGCCGCAGGGGAAGGCAGGTACTGTTCACACTTGTCGCTGCGGCGTGTAGCTACGTGCTGCAGTAACAGGCTTCAGCAACACGGAGGCAGCAGGGAGCTGCAGGTGCTTTTCTTTCCCTGTTACAAGCGTCTTTCACTGTGTGGGGAAAGGCTCCAGCAGCAGGACTGTACACCGCTAAAAACAGCAGTGTAGACGTGGAAGGCACCGGTTGGCCATGTAGAGAGCCATGTAGGGTACACACGTTGGGCACTCTAGTCTACGTGTGTAAGCCATGGCTCACTATCTACACTGCTGTTTATACCCGTGCTAGCTGGGCATGCAGTGTCGGTACTCTACATGCTGCAGTAAGTGTAGACATACCCTTGCTGGAAAGATTTGCTAGCTGCTGCCCCTCCTTTCCTGCCTTTACAGCTGCAGATGCCTCAGGCTGGCACTCTGCCCTGGCCGGATCATGCTGTGAGGGATTTAAGGGCCTGTACAAATCCTTGCTACTTCTAGAGGTGGCACCTGAATGTATAAGCCCATGGCTGTTTCCCTCCCTGTGTCTATGTGTACGGCGCAGGTGGTGGTGTTATAATCGCTTGTGTATGTGGCTGACTGTGTGTTGCTCTATCGCTGCCTGTCTTCTCAACCCATACATTGTGGAAGATCATTTCCACAGCGTTCCTGTTGCGCATAAGATTTCCAGTGTCTGATGTTGCAGGGTGCTATAGAAGTGGATTTTGCGAGTTCCAAAAGATGTGTGAGCTCTTGAAATTTCACTGGGGGGAGGGATGGGGAGAGAGTGAAATTTGAAGGACTCAGAAATGTGCAAGAACCAGAATTCATGAAGAATGTTGTCAAAAACATCCAGTGGCTTCCCTCAGCCCTGCAGTGCTCAGTTGTAATAATTGAACTTCACTGCCACTGGTACAAATGACTCACACACACGGGTTGCTAGTTAAGTGAGCAATGATATTGGCCCAATCCTGCACCCAAGTGAGTGACAAAAGTTCCTCTGACTTCAGTGGAGCGGGATCTGGCCTTATAAAGTCAGCATGCCAAAACTCAAGTCAGTTTTTCATCCTTTAGTAGTTTTTCACCTTACAAAGGATAGTTTGTTCCAAGCAAGAGGAATAACGTAGAGGAGGAGGATAAATAACAGCAGCAAATTATGGCACCCCCTACAGTGGCTCAGCCGTACTGGCCAGTGTGGTGGAAGGGTGGAGCTAAGATTAAGACCACTTACCCCTCCTGCTTGGGGTGCGGGGCTTGGGAAGTATGTAGGTGCATAGCAAGGTCCAGGCAGCCCATGCAGAAGTGAAGGAGTAGGAGATGCACTATTCCCTCTTACTTCCCACGTGGGCACATAGTCCAAGTCACAAGCATTTAATGACCTATAACTTGCAACTCTGTACAAGAATGATCTGATTCTATTGCTATGAGACAGAACTGAAAGCATACATTTGTGCACACACTCGTGTTGTTTTGCTCTGTCACACACTCACACGCATGCGGAGCTGTTGAATCCCAAGCCTGGTTTTGGTTTGGCTACAGTAGGCTATTACAGGCATTCATAGCTTACAGGAAACTGAGTACTCCTTCTAGCAGAAGCCTTTATTTTCTATTCCAAAAGGTGCTTGGCTGTTTAAGAATATGCCGGCAAGGTGGAAGCACTCTGAAAGTTACAGACAAATAGCACTATGTATGTGCTAAGTGACAAAGATTATTACTGACAGAAAATAACCCCCTTTTATTTTGTATGGAATAACTTTGCCGTCTGATTATGCAATTTATGACATACAGTGCCTGCCAGCTAGCCTACCAAAGTGGCTGGCTTTTTTTGCAAGAGTGCTATGACCACTTCCTAATAAAAACATTTTAATAAAAAATAGTTTAATGAAACATTGATTCTGGGAACAGGATCTGCATTTCTTTACATCTTACAGGAAAGAAAGAGATTTTAGCTTCATGGGGGAAATACCTAACTCTAAAGAGACAAAAGGAAAAGCCCTAAGTAGTTTCATGATGTTAGTAAATGATACTATGAATTGAGAAATCCATCATGAGTTTCATTGAAACCAGACAGGGTTTCTACCTTTCCCTTTTCTCTGATCCACGAAGAGACACTTTGCACAGGACTGGGAGATAGGGATGGAGTGGGGGAGAGAAAGAAGCATTTCTACATCTGGTTTTGGCAAGTTTTGGAGAAAGAAAATCATTGCAGAATCCCCACCCCCACTCCAAAAGTTATTTGTTTCTTTCTCTCAACTCAATATACAGCAATATCGTCATAATATATAATATTTTTTCCCTGTGATCTTACCACAAAAAGCAGCAGGAAAATGTAGGTCCAAAGAACATAAAACAAAGGAAAGTATAGCTGTCTGACTGCTGATTTAGGGATAAGTACTTACTTACTTCTACATTGCTTCTTGGAGGAATGAAACTGAGGTGTACCTCCCTAAGAGATAATGGGGCTATTTTAAAGGATGTAAAAAGCGTATATTGTTTCAGTTTATAAGCCTTTAACTGGAAAACTTCTACCATCAGTGCCCTGTTTCTTTTACACTTTCAGTTATTTCAGCCATTGTGGTTTCTTGCACTATCTGAGGTCCTCATTTAAAAAAACGGAAAAGTGAAAGCGGTTCATTACTATTATGCTATTGATGATGCTGAAAGAAGATAATTTAGGAGAAAACTAAATTATTTTAAAAAAATATGTATTTACAGCTGCAAAATAATGGCAGAGAACCCAGGGGTCCAGCCCTGAAAAACAGGCTCTAAAAGTCTGTTATGGGAAGCAATCTTCTTAAGCAAATAACGTTTTTGTCCGGGTTTTATAAAACTAGTTTTATATTTCTAACCTGAAACTGAAATCTATTGAAACATCACTGTTGTTTTGGTTGCTGGCCTGGCTCTTGTAATTGGTAAAGACCCCCTTCAACATAGTTCAGATGTCACGTTTCATCTTCTAGACAAACAACAATTAGCCAAATACATGAGAGCTAGGATCCCTTTCAGGACAGATGCAACTCCAGTCTTGGTTGCTAAAAGAAATGTAGCCGCATGTGCCAATGAGCCACAAGAGCAGACATAATCAACCAAAAGTTGAGCCAAAATAAATACAGTTCATGAAGACTTAGAATGCAAATGGTATTATTTTAATGGCAATTGCATTATGGTGCAGAGAAACCAATCACAGTTTCAAAGGGAAGAACTTTGAACCTTCTAGTTTTAACAGAGAGGCTGGTTGACATGAACTAACCCCTGTACTGTTGCCCTGTACAGTACCATTTAGCTCACATGATACTGACCGACCAGCTGTCCAGTCATGGCAAAGGAACCTTTTCCTAATTTGCCTTTCTATGCCTCCCTGCTATAAATCAGTATAGTTTAAAAAGGGCCTGATTCTCCAAACTCTCTGCACGTGCAATCCTCATTGTTGACTTCACTGGGAGTCATTCTGTGCAGGGCATACTTGCATGATGTGAACCCCAAACCATCTGTAAAAATTCCATAGCATGAACTAAGATAGGAATCCATATGAATCAAAACCAGAGCAGTTTTGCATAAGCCTTGCTGAGTTTAGTCCAGCTCTAATTAAATAACAGCCCCCCTGGTGTGAACAACATGAACTGGCCCATTTTGCATGACTGTAAATGACAAGATGCTGGGCTGGGCAGGGCAGTGGTGTGGTGGGGGGCTGTATATCAGCAACTCCAACCAAAGGGAGTTACTCAGAAGCAGCCGCTGCCTAGTCAGTGCCAAGGTCTTTATTTTCAGTTGTTGTTGTTGCTTGTGTTACAATAGCATCTAGAAGCCCTGACTGAGTTTGGAGTCTCATTGTGCCAGGTGCTGTATAAACACAGAGAGAGACCGTCCCTGCCTCAAAAAGTGTGGGTGTTTTTTTTATGGCCTTAACCTGTATTCTTACATTTTAGTATTTTTTGATCTTTAAACAAAGGAAGCTTAAGGACCCACACTCAGAAGCAGTCGTTGATTTTCCCTTAGCTGCTAAATATCTTTTCTGTCTCACTGCATTTGAAGATCTATTGCTGAAATGTTAACACACCCTGAATTTCTACTGTGACAGCTCTGAGCTAATCTTTCATGGTAGTGGCAACAACTAGAGTGAGCTGCAGTTCTCTGGCAGATAACTGGGTAACAGAGTGACAGCCAGCCCTTATCTTGCCTCTTTACCACTATCATTGATTTCTCACTCTCGCTTGTCAGTCACAGATCCTGAAATACATTCTTCTAGTGGATATGCCTATTCCCCGGGAATGGGGCTGGAGAAGGGAACTTAACCTCAAAACTGTTTCTGGATCAGACCATTTAAAAACATTACCAACTTTAAATATCCAGTTTGGCAGATTTATTTCCATTAACCCCTCATGGGTTCCCTTCCTCCAGGCAATCCATCATCTCAGCCTGTCTTTCTGATTGAATGTCCAGGCATCATCTCAAATTCAACATGGCCAAAACTGCACTTTGGAGCTTTTCCCCCCAACGGCCTGCCCTCTGCCCCATTTCTCTGTCACTGTCGTCAACACAACCATCCTCCCAGTCACTCGGCCTAGAACCGAAGTGACATCTCTAGGTCCAGACACACAGGCAGTGTTTTTTTTTTCTAGTGCGACATCTCTGAGGCCTGGCCTTTCCTCTCTGGCCACATAGCTAAAACTCTCCTCCAGGCCCTCACTGTTTTACATCTTGACTACTGCCATCTCCTCCTTTCTGGCATTGACTATTGCAGCCTGGTCCCCTCACGTCTTTTCCAAATGTTGCTGCAAAGCTCATATTCCTGGCTCACAGTTCCGACCATACCAGCCCCCTCTCCGAGTCCCTGCAACGGCTCCCCTTTTACCTCTGCATCACACACAAGCTTCTTGGCTGTACCTTTAAGGCCCTTCACGCAAGTTAGCCCTGCCCTACCTATGTGTTCCAGGAACCCAGCACAACATCAACCCCAACTTTGCTCCAGCAGCCTCTACCCCCTCCCCTGTCAGCTTCACCCATGAACACCTCCATGCTGTGTCCTTTGCCTTCCCTTGTGCATGGGAAAAATTCCCTGGTAAAACTAGAAAAACAGTGTTGCCAGTTCTTTCGCTTTTATCACAGGCCTGCCGATATTTGGCTATTTTATTTTTTTAAAATAAAGCCCCTGAATAGATGAGAATCTCAGCTTTCCTTTTAAGAAAGGGTTCTGGCTTTCATGGTTGAGGAGAAAAGCTTGAACACATCACCCACGTGTACCCTAAAGGAGGTAAATCAAATGAGCCAAACATTTATTATTTTTAAAACTGAGTTTGGGGGTCCTGGCTCCATTCTGAAGCACTTGGGCTAGGCAGCACTGAGCTTCCAGATCCCTCCTTAAGGCCCACCTTTGTCATGACACCTACAAAACGCTGCCTGCTGCCCAGAGCTAGGCAGGTGGTGAGCTGTGGCTACTCCCTTCCCTTCCTCGTTTCTAACTCCCCTATGCCTGCCTTCCATCGCTTTACCCCTAACCCCCATTAAAAACCCAAACACCAGTAACACACTACGTAATTCTCCAAGCTGTGCCAGTTCTGCCTCCCTCTGCGTTTGCTTGTGTGTTCTATCCCCGTCCCCCACCTGGGCTCTGTTTTGAGTTATTTAGACTGTAAGACCTTGGGGACAGGGACTGTCTTTTATCTGGGTTTGTGCAGCACCCAGAGGTCTTGCTTGGGGCCTTTGAATGCTACCATGAAATGAATGAAAAAACAATGAGGAGTTTTTGTGGCGCCTTAGAGACTAACAAATTTATTTGGGCATAAGCTTTCGTGGGCTAAAACCCACTTCATCAGATGCAAGTGGGTTGTAGCCCACGAAAGCTTATGCCCAAATCAATTTGTTAGTCTCTAAGGTGCCACAAGGACTCCTTGTTGTTTTTGCTGATACAGACTAACACGGCTGCCCTTCTGAAACATGAAATGAATGTTACTAATAATGAAAATCAGGCCGTATAGATCACTTTCTGTCTCTGTTTTGGTAGGGAGGGTAGGGAGGAGTTAGAAGTCAGTGTTTTACATGCCTTCATTCTAATGGGGCTTGTCTTGGGAAATGTAATAAAAAGCCCACGTCTGCAGAGACGTCAGCTGAGTTTGTAACTTCTCAAAAGCCTTCTATTTTTCTTGTTCCAGCACTTGCAGTTGACAAACTGGAGTTACTCACCTCCTTTTTGGCAGTCTCTGCCTCTCCACCCCTGGGAGTGCAGTGGGCAGGTAGCCATGAGTGCACAGGAAGAGCAGGCTTTGTTGTGCAGTTGAACCATTGAATTTAGTTATTTTCGGAGCACGCCACACTTGTTTGAAAGATAAACCGTATGCTCTGAAAAGCAGCTTGAAAATGGAATGCATGTGGGTAGAATGATGAATCCTTAAGCACAAGCATGTGCAGCCACCATTAATAGCAACTGCTCAGGCCAGTGCTGCTACTCAGAAACGTTGCAAATTGGAAATCTCTGTCTTGCCATCGTAGGGCCAGACCCTACACCCAGCGGTCAGTGTCAGGACTCCTGTTCATTTCAATGGGCATGTGATTAGGCTAACAGTGAAAAGCAGTAATCTTGTTGGGCCCAGTGCTGCAAACCCACATAGTCCTTACTCCCTAGAGGCTTGGTCCGAAGCCAATGGGAGTTTTTACACAGACTCTAGGGGCCTTAGCTCAGGCCCTTGAGTAGCCTATTGATGGTGTACATTGGTTTCTCTGGAACTCCTCACCGGAGTAAGGGTTGCTTATTTGCGGGGGAGTTTGTGGGATCAGGTCCTTTCTTGGCTTTTTTTTTTTTTTTTTTTTTTTTAAGAAAATCTGAAACCATTTCTGTTGTGGTTCTCATTGCACATTTGAGAGGTTGTGATGGGGGCTTTATTTTCTTGGTGCAGGAGAATGTAAACCCTTTTCTCGACAAGTGGGAATACTGTCAGAATGAGGGGAAATGTGTATTTACAGCTACTCATGGTGACTTGGGACCCCTGGGGCCAGCTGGCATAAATTGACCTAGGTCCGCTGGCTTCCACAGCCCCACGCTGTAGGGTGACCAGATGTCCCGATTTTATAGGGACAGTCCTGATTTTTGGGTCTTTTTCTTGTATAAGCTCCTATTACCCCTCATCCCCTGTTCCGATTTTTTACACTTGCTGTCTGGTCACCCTACCACGCTGACATATCCCAGCTGGGGGGGCCCTGCTCCAGTGCCTTACGGAAGTAAATATTTCTGTCTCTTGAGTGGCTGGATTGTGCCCTGCCCTTCTGCAGCGGCACAGGAGGGTGCAGACTGCCCTCCATTTCATGTAGCCCGCATAAGTAGCAGCCATACTTACAGTCACTGGTGTTTAGGGGAGTGCTGGATCTGGGCCCACGATGCTCCATGCGTCTGGGCAGGGAGGGGAGGGAGGAAGCAGTCGTGCCTGGCCATGCCGGATGGGGAGCACACTGCAAAATGGGTCTAATAAATTATTTCCCCCACCACCACCTGCCTCCTGGTCCCTCTGCACCTCGTCATTACTTTAGGGCTGGGCTCAGAGCACAAGCTAGCAGCAGATGAGTTTAGAACAACAGCATTTTGTGTCAGCCAGACCCCTAGTTAGGGCTTGCTGCCAGTTTGGGGGAAGAATGAGTGTGTGTGTGGAGGAAACACACAGGTATTATTTTTACCGCCTTGCTAACGGTGGGTGTGTTGTCAGCCAATCAGTCCTGTCAAACAGTCTTCATATGTCTGCTCTGGGACCGCTTAGACATCTGAATGGCAGCACCCAGAGGAGCTGGAGAGTCAGACCCTGACAGCACAATGGAAAATGAACAGAAGCATTTTTCAACAGCACGTTAGCCTGGGAGAATTAGCCGTGAGATCAATCTCCATTTCCAACTCACCCCTCCCCGAATGCTCGGCTGAGGCAAGGGAACTCCGGCAATAAAAGCGCTTTACCTTGGTCATTCGAGGAGGCATCTTGGCAGCTGTCCGTTGCTGAACGGAGAATGGAACTCCCCAGAGGTCAGTCACTAGTTAACAGCGAAGTAGCTCTTTTTTTTTAGACTCACAGCTAAAACTGGTCAATATTTAATTCAAAACAAAAAGCAGCAGGACTTTATCAGCAAGTGACTTCATCAGCACGGACAAAATGAGAAGCTGCAGAATAGGGAGCACAGTCTGTGCTCCTTCAAATTAGATCTTGTATTCAAATTCTTGGGCCCAAATGCTGTTAGCTCCTATTGACTTCACTGCGGGGTTGGACAAAATTTGGGCCTTTGTTACTTTTACATACAAAGGGCCTGATTCTCCACTCGAGTGCCTTTATAGCGTCCCTTATACCTGTGCAAAGCACTTCCATGCTAACACAGCAGCATATTACCTCCCTTTGCATATGTATGGGTGACAACACAAGGTGTGAGGCGGTGCACATTTGGTCTTGAAATGTTACTAGTCAATAAGTAACCAGTGTCCTGTTTGTGTCCCTAGGCTATTTAATTTTATGCAAATATTCTCCAGCCAATATTTTGAGGTTTGTTTAATTTTCATACTTACACTTCTTCCTGGGACGTGGCCAGTTTTAATTTTTTTAGCTCACTTTTTAGCCCTTCAAGATGGTTGGAAATAGAAACCGTTCCCTGTTGATTTAGGGCCTAATCCTGCAGTTGTTAGGTGAAACACCCACTGAAGCCAGGATATGCCCCTCTGTCTTTTTCCTGTTTCTCAGATATTAATATTTTCTTCTGCATTCTCTAATAGCTCTGAAATTAACTTCTTGTTTTTTGACTACGCTATTTGTGAATGCAATTGCATCACAGATGAGTTCAGCAGAAATATGTAGCCTTCTGAGATCCATGATGGCTGGCTGCAGTGTGGTAATAAACCATGAGAGCACAAGAGGGAGCACGAGAGCACAAAACATCCAACAGAAGTAGCTACTTATAAATATGGGACCCAATCCTACAGTCCATATGCTGGCTAATGCCCCATTTACTTCAAAGGGACTTTTGCCTGCATAAGACCTGCAGTTCAGACCCACAGTGAGTCAGCTGTTTTTTGTGATTTGTTAATGTCTGAGTGAGGCAGGTGTGTATGTCTGTGTGTGTAAAATGGAATATAAGATGATGTAGTATATAACTCCAGGTTTCAGAGTAGCAGCCGTGTTAATCTGTATTCGCAAAAAGAAAAGGAGTACTTGTGGCACCTTAGAGACTAACAAATTTATTTGAGCATAAGCTTTCGTGAGCTACAGCTCACTTCATCGGATGCTGTAGCTCACGAAAGCTTATGCTCAAATAAATTTGTTAGTCTCTAAGGTGCCACAAGTACTCCTTTTCTTTTTAGTATATAACTGTTTTGCTGGCACACATTTATCATGGCTACTTATTCACAAGCCACGAGAAAGTGATGCAGGTCATCCAAAATGAGTGCAAATAAAGCCTTTTCTACCCTACTCCTCCTACATTATATACACTAATAATAATAAAAGGAGGACTTGTGGCACCTTAGAGACTAACCAATTTATTTGAGCATGAGCTTTCGTGAGCTACAGCTCAAGCTCAAATAAATTGGTTAGTCTCTAAGGTGCCACAAGTACTCCTTTTCTTTTTGCGAATACAGACTAACACGGCTGTTACTCTGAAACTAATAATAATGAAAGCTTTTATATAGCGCTTTTCATCCACGGATCTCAAAGTGCTTTGCAAAGGAGTCGGTAACATTTTCTGTACCGTGTGTGTGTGTTAGGAAAATGATCTGTATGTTTTAGTGAATTTGTTGTATTTCTCTGACTGTAAAGCATTTCAGGGGAGTTACATCAGCGTCAAACTGGAGTGATGTTGGCTGGCTCTTTGGATTGGTTGTCATCTTCTTGAGAACAGGGCCTGTCTCTCCTCGTTCTGTGCAGCGCTAAAGGCCCTGTTGGGCTGAACAAATAATCCCCTCCTAACACAATTCCAGTCTATGCCTTTGAACTTGAAGTGAAAGAGGTAACAAGTCAGGCTTATTGCGCTGCTGGTCAGAAGTGATGTGCTTACAGTGTAGCCCACCTACACCATGCAGAGAAGGCTTCAGTATCCACTCATGGGAAAACAGCTTTCATTGGCGGCTCAGTCTGCAGATGTGTCATAATGAAGTGTTAATATATAATGCTATGTTTGAATGGAAGCAGACAAGCCATCAAATTGTATGAAAAGAGTGTAGCCGTTTTCTGTGCTGTGTCATAGACAAGAGAAATCAGCAGCTTCCTTCTCTGATGCGGTGCTTGTTCTCCCATAACCAAAGATTCCATACGTTGTGGTTTCCACTGGGTTATTCACACTGAGGAAATCTTGTTCTTGCATGTAGACTGCAGTGGTGCTGTGTTTCTATTAACTAAGGTATGTAGTACTCCTTTTGTAATATGATTCCTGTGTAGGGCCTGATCTTGCAGTCGTTACTCACTTGAGGCTACCTGCATGAGTAAGGCTATTTGGGTCCCTAGTTTGTACAGATCTTAAACCGACTGAGCAATTAAAACCGACTTTCGTAAATGTTGAACAAATAAAATATGCAAATAGTCCCAACTAATGATTTGCAGAATTGTCTAAAAAAAAAAAAAAAAAAAAGTACTCTGAGAGCGGTTTAGCTACTCCCTTGCTCAAGCTGAGTAGTGCTTACAAAAGCAGACCTGCACACAGTGAGCTTGTCCTTCAACTTCTGGGGAGGAGTTTAAAATCCTCGTGCAAGTCAAAAGTAAAACGTGCTTGATGGCTTCCTCCTAGTCCCAGTTATCTTTCTTTCAGAAGCGCCGCACAGTTTGACTCTCATTTCCATGGAAAGATATCTAGAGTCTATTGCGGTGAAACTGGTGTTCATCCCAGAACAGGTGTTCATCCCAGAACAGGAATTAAATTGTATCGAAAAGTTAGCATGACTCCTTCTAGCACTGTCATACTGATGATTAATTAGTCAACTGAGATTGCTATTCTAGGCACATAGGAAGGGAGACTCCCTGGCCTGAACAAAATACGAACTCAACAAAGACAGCCATAGTTAGGAAATATTGTCCCCATTTTACAGACGAGAAATTGAAGTGCAGAGAGATTAAGTGGCTTGCTCACAGTAACATCGTCATTGAAACCAGATCTCTTGAGTCCTGTGCCTGAACTACAAGACCAGCTCTTCATATTCTCATGTGACTCAGATGCAGTTTAGAGTTATGGAGACTTCGTCTCAGCTACTAGTGTACCAGCAGGCCTTTCTAGCTTCCCTAATCAATGCGTTCTATGCAGTGTGCTCATCAGACCCTTTCCTCATATTTCCTATATGATGATTTCACCCCAAAACATTCTGTATTTACAGAGTTTAGATAAAATTATGGATGAGTCTAAGTCACAAAGTTTGGATCCAGTCCAAACGTCCCTAAAGTTCAGGGGTGTTCAGAACTGGAATTAGGGACAGGGAATGCAATCAAGATCTAAGCTTCCCCAAAGTGTGAGGGTATGCAGATCTAGGGCACTGGTTTGGGCCCTCCTCTAGATAATACACACTGCAAATACTTACTAGTTTCTCCAGTGCAGATTGAAGACTAGTTCATCCTTCTTAGGACACTGACAGGTTGAAGACTAGTTCATCCTTCTTAGGACACTGAGATTGGTATGCTAGTGTTTCAGTGCTGGTACACACTGACACTTGCCCTCTTTGCACTTCATGAAAAAAGAAGACAAAGTGTAACTGATTGTAAGCAAAAACTAAACAACGTGTGTGACTCCAGTCTTACCAGTACACACATGGTAATCTTAAATTTCTCATGAAGGAAAAGGACTGAACTAACAGAGCAGTTTGGAGAGAATGGCATGTGAGGAATATGCATGAGTCATGCTTGGATTTGACAGTAAAGATAAAATTGCTGACACATGCAAACTGTGTTCTTATTTCCTGTGAACCTCCTTATTTAAAGAAAGGTCTGCTCTGGGTGCACTAGAGCAGTGACTGTCTCCAAAGACATTGGGGAATCCATACAGCAAAGAAGTCTTGGCTCACTTAATGTGCAATGAACAGAGATGGAATATTGTGTGAATTTCAATAGAAAAACCTCTAGAATCCAACCTTGATTGGAGCTGGTTGTATAATTTGTTGTGATTAATGCTCTTTGCACATTTTGGCATTTTTTTCATTGCACAATAATTCATTATTAAATTTTTCCACTATTTGTCCAACTGTGATCTTTACGTGAGCATGAAATGCCAGTAATATTACGACACAAGCCAGCACTCAAGAAAGCTAAGGCATTACTCACTTTCCCTAGGCCAGGAGCAGCATACAGCTAACAACTGTTTCTCTCTCTCTCAGTCCCATGAACATCAATGACATGGGTTTGCGTAAGGTTTGGCATGGGGCTGTGCAGGTTCAGGGTTGGGGAGATGCCATTGCTAGAGCTGAGCAGAACCCGAACAAAAATGTTCTGAAAATACATGTTCCAATTTTTAAACAGGCAGTCTTTAACAATGTTCTGTACACATCCTTACTGTGTTCACTTAAGATGAAATTCACCCCTTCAAAAGGCCAACTAAGTTCCACCCAAAATAGAGTGTAACTAGTGCATAGAACCTGTGCTAATCCTCTGCAGAGAGAGAATTTCACTTTTTCCACAAATATTCTAGCATATGACTTTGCAGGACCATTTGTCAAAAACATGGAATTTTAAGTGAATATTGGAGACTACTCATGGAAGTGAATTTTAGATTCTTAAATGTAAGTATTTGCACCAGACACCTGAGCCTAAGGAGGTGTCTATATGCAGAGTTGCACTGATTCAATTAAAGATGTGATTTTTTTTTTTAATCTGGTGCAAAAGCCTGTATGGATGCTCTTGTTATGGTTTAAACCAAGCTTCCTCTAGTTGGTTTAAGTAGGTTAGGAACTGGTTTAAGCTAAAACTAAATAAGTCTCTTTAAACTGAAATGGGCGTGCCCATACAGGGTTGCACCAGTTTAAAACAGTGAAAATTTGTGCATAAACATTCCCGAGGTATCCTTGGCAGGAAAGAAAATGTGTGACTTATGTGTCCAGTTGAAACAGCTTGAATTTTAAATTTTCAGCCCTAATACTCTCAAAACACTCCTTACAAATGAACTGGAGGTCAAGAAATATGGGCAGAAACTTAATTTCCAATAACAAATTTGAGAATATAGGGATCTGCTTATGGCAATTGACAAACAGGAAAAAATAGTGAAATTAGTCTAATAATCATTTGTTCTTAATTATTCAGCTAGCACTCATGTTAGTTTTTCTGGATTCCCTACTGTCTTTTATTATCTGACCTAATAGAATGTTCTTTATGTTGCTCTTTTTAGGTGAAGACACTAATGAATTTCTTTCATTAATAATTGTTAGTTAATGTTCCATATTGAGGTAGCTTGTCCTGACGGATTCGAGTCCTTATTACTGAATGTAACTCTGACTATTCTGCTAACAGCATCACCACCTTGTTTGTTTCAATAAATAGTCATGCCATTGCAATGCACCAATCATGAGGTTGAAAATTGTTGCCGTTCTGAAATGGATAGCACTAAGAATCTAATAAAGGAAAAGGAGGACTTGTGTCACCTTAGAGACTAACAAATTTCTTTGAGCATAAGCTTTCGTGAGCTACAGCTCACTTCATCGGATGCATCTTTTTGCGAATACAGACTAACACAGCTGCTACTCTGAAACCTATAAGAATCTGATGTAACTGTAGATACAAGTATGGTAGGAAAGATGTATTGCTTGGGTATCCTTTGTGCAATACCGAGAGAGGCAAGATCACTATGATCTTCATGCAGTTTTACTGAGTACCAGAGCATTCTGATATGTATAATCCTAAATAAGTAGCTGAAGTGGCATATTGAACTCTTGCGAGAGGGACATGTCCTAGCAGAATGGGGAGAGGCAAATCTTGAATTCTCATCCACCTTCTGCATTGATTATCTCAGGGAGCTTGATTTAAATGTTATTACTGTATATTCATAGTTATGGAAAGAATGGATCGATGATCTGACCCTCTTGTATTTCCCAATGCCATGTAAAAGCAAATTCCCTCAAGTTGTTGTTTATTATTACCTTGTCTCTCCTGCTTTGGTTACATGCCTGCATAGATGAATAGAAACATTTCTAATGTACTCCCCTGACTAGTCTGGTTTTGTTTCTCTAGCTCCAGAAGGCCTGATTTAATAGTCCACCTTGAACTCTAAGAAGGCTATATTTTGCTTGCAGATCAAAACAGTGTGGGCTGCCTTACATCTGCAAAGTAAAGCCAAATTATAGTTTACAATTTAGATAAAAATCCAGCTTCAGAAAACAAACAAGCAGCGAAACTTCATGTGTTTTAGGATAGTCCCATGAAAACAGAGACTTTACTGTGAGCTTGGTAGCAAGCCAATTTGACGCATTAATCTAAAGAAATAAATCATATGAATACAGATAAGCACGTTTCCCCCAAGCAAATAGAGGCTGTGAAAGGGTATGTCCTTCTCAAACAGTGAGTGGGAGACTCTGGTTTCATGTTTGCAACTGGTGCTTCTTTAGGGGCTTGCAAACTGCAAGTAGAGGAGTAGCTGAGCTTTATCAACCATCTATTGAAAGGCTGTATGCTTTGCACAGTTCACATAGCCAGAATAAAAGTCAGAGTAGACTGTTTTCCCACCCACTCACTTTCACAAGGAGTGAACGGCGCCACTACTGAACAGGTCTTGAGTAGGGTCAAGGATTTATTTTTCTTGAGTGAATAACAAACTGTTTTTCCACCAGCAATAATACTTTGTGACAGTACAACACAGTTCTTCTGAAACAGTGAAACCCTAACCCTAAGGCTTGAATACAAGGGGTCTTAGAATTACAAATATATAGCGAGAGAGAATAAAAAAAATCTGCATTTAAGAACGTTAAGGTTGCAACGTCAAGCACTCAGAAAGGTAGAAAACACCTGACTTAAGGTTTCTTGTGAAACCTGTATTCTGTTTCCTTGTGCATATGCATGATGATACCGTCTTTAATTACACGACCACAAAGTGCTAGGCCAGGGGTGGCCAACCTGTGGCTCCAGAGCCACATGTGGCTCTTCAGAAGTTAATATGCGGCTCCTTGTCTAGGCACCGACTCCGGGGGTAGAGCTACAGGCGCCAACTTTCCAATGTGCCGGGGGGTGCTCACTGCTCAATCCCTGGCTCTGACACAGACCCTGCCCCTACGCCACCCCTTCCCGCCCCCTCCCCAGAGCCTGCAATGTCCTCGCTCCTTGCCCCCCACCCCCCCCAGAGCCTCCTGTATGCCAGGAAACAGCTGATGGGGAGGGACTGATTGGCAGGGCTGCTGGTGAGTGGGAGGCGCTGGGAGCTGTGGGGGAGCTGATGTGGGGGCTGCTGACATATTACTGTAGCTCTTTGGCAATGTACGTTGGTAAATTCTGGCTCCTTCGCAGGTTCAGGTTGGCCACCCCTGTGTTAGGCAATCTTAACTATAGGCACTGCTACCTGAAGCACATATTGTGTACACATACACACATAGATATACATACCCATTTAACATATATTGGTAGACTATATAACATTGGTATATTGACATTAGCTATTTAAAAGGGATACTGCCAGGTTAGAAGTAATATACTTGTCCTTTACCCATGTTGCTAAGTAATAGATTATTACAGTGGTAAACTTAACCAACCTCACTTTTTATCCATCTGTGCTGTTTGTCTCTTTTTTCCATTTCAGTCCATTTGGACAATTAAAACAACCCAGGGTTTGTCTATATGGGAAAATTGTACTGGTAATGGTTAGGTGTGAATTTACACTGGTATAACCCCCCCATGTGGACAATCTTATTTCAGTATAAGTGTTGCTTTTTTTCAGCTTAGTTTATGTGACTCAGGAAGGGGTTTCAGATAAACTAAAAAAAGCAATGTTTCTACCAGAATAAGAGTACCCATATGGGGGTTATACTGATGTAACTGGTAACAGTTTCCTGTGTGGAGAACCCCCAGTCAGTGTCTGTTTCTTGTTCTCATGCCCTAGAACAGTGGTGAGCGTGATCATTGCTAGTACTCTAGGCTGGGCAATGTTTTAATACAAACAAAAAACTGCTTTCACTGACTTTTAAAAAAAAAAAAAAAAAAGCTCACATAAATATTTCCATCCATATAAGGTTTTGGTATTTAAACATATATATGACAAATGTGGTCCTAAACTCCTTGACTCCTGATAATAAATACACTAGGGTGAAATTCTATCCCCGTTCAAGTCAGTATTAAAACTCCAATTCACTTCAGTGGGGATAGGATCTCACCCTGGATACGTATCCTGGCATTTTTTCCTGGCTGTACAGTTTTCATCTAATAGAAGCATAATACGCTTGCTTATGTTATAATAGCATGGGTCAGGGCGAGCACATTCAGCAGGATGGAACCCCTAGTTAGGAAAATTTGTGTGCAACAACTCTCCTTGCTAGCCACTGCTCTGAAGACCTTTTCACATTTCATCTAGGAGAATTGCTATGTGAAGTAACAGCATTGTTGTCTATTTGCATGGATTTTATTGCTAGTCTCATGATAGTTGATGTTTTCTTAAAGCCCCAGCTCCTGGTGTCATGTGCGTTATGAGAATCTCAGATCTCTCTCTTTTTTTTTTTTTTTTTTAAGAAAAGGTAAGTTTCCAGCCCTCAAGTCAAGAAAAAAAGTTTGAAAATGTGAACTCTAAAGGTGCAAAACCCATCTACTGTACCTGTTGCTATACTAGTGGAGCTGTAAGTTAAAATGAGTGTGCACCTCTTTAATTTTGGCCATTAGAATTGCAACATGGTGTTGGGCTGTGTAAAGACCTGCCTACACAAAGAGCCCTGGGCAGTCTGCCAGTAATAAGACACTTATTTTCAACTGCAAAAGTTTCAGTTGCTTTGCTTAATAGCTTTCCTGGCCTTCTGTCACTCATCCATTCCCAAAGGCCTTCCCAAGGGTCTAGTGCACTTCAGTGCCTTGCAAAAGCAAACACCTTGGCGCCTGTGCACGTTTCAGAAAAGTATCGGTGTAAATGATCCCAGAGGATGGATTTCCAATTCACCAAAACACTGGATTTTATTTTCCAAATAATAAAACTCCCTTTAATGGGAAAGGTGACTGTATTTTTAAAAGAAAAAAACAGGATTGTTTTGAGGCAACCTTTTTTTTAAAAAAAGTCTCAGAATAATTGTGCAAGAAACAAATGGACACTTTTTAAAATGTGATCTGGGGTCACTACTGTCAACTTCTGAGTCAACAGCCACATGTGCAGATTTCTCAGGAGGCAGGAGAGGAAGGCTGACCTTGTGGTTAGCCTACTAGCCTGGGATTCAGGCAATCTCAGTTCAGTTCTCATCCCTGTCATTGTTTTGGGTAAGACATTTAGGCCAAGAATTTCAAAGCGACTTGTGATTTTGGATGCTCAGCTTGTAATACCTTGAAGAGGCCTGATTTGCAAAAGGTGCTGAGTGCCCATTCTCACCAAAGTGGGCCATCACAATTAAGGCAGACAAAATCACCAGTCACTCTTGAAAATCTTAGCCACCTCTATGTGCCTCAGTTCCCTATCTGTAAAATGGAGATAATAATACTTCATTTCTCCTCCTATTTGGATTGTAAATTCTTCAGGGTAGAGACTGTCTCTTACTGTGTTTATACAATGCCTAGAACAGTAGGGCTCCATTACTTCTAGGCACTGCTGCAAAATAAATAAATATTTTTTACAGTATACAATGTGTCTGTCTGAATTTATCATGGAACACCGAACAAGTGTGATTAATTTACTGCACAAAAGAACAGCTCTGATGGTGCCTGCGCTCATTAGACTTCTCTCTTCACTCCAGCCACAGTTCATTGCATTGAACACTCATCCCGCTGTACTGTTTGCTTGTTAATAAGCACCGAGCAAATGTCACCCACAATCACAGTAGGGTCTGGACAGATATTTTGTTCATATATTTTTAAAAAAAGTTTTGATTGATTAAATGAAAAAACAGGACATTTCAAATAGGAGAGCCTGTGAAAAATCAGGATTGTCCTGTAAGGTCACTTTCTCCTTGTCTATATGTAAATGTGGCACTAGTTGAACTACAGATTTTTCTGTAAATCGGTTTAGTTAAACTGGTACAAACCTGTGTGTGGACACTATTAAATCGATTTAAACCTGGCTGCTACAGACTTAGCTTAATTTGGTTACTATTACAAACTATTTTATTACTTCCATTCTCTCTCACATACACACCCTTTTAAATAATCCTGGAAATGATTCAGTCACATTACAAGCATTTTTGAGCTATAAAAACCATTTCTTTATTGGTATAACGGAATGTAGTCTCTTAGGAAAAATACGAATGTAGTCAGTACAGCCTTGCACTGTTTGCAGAGATTGCCAGTAATGGCACCCAGTCTGCTACAATTTTACTTGCCAGAGCTGACAAGCCTTTCATTTGCATCAATGCAAATATTCATGTAAGCATCTCCGTAAAACAGACCTAATTTGGGGAAAACTCTGCCAAACTGCATTCAGGTCTCGGAGCTTCAGCTGTGGCATTCAGCAGAAGGAATCACTCTGATTTCTCTTTTGGCCGAGCCTTCTTATCAGACATTCAGTCTATGGACAGCTGCCAGCCTTTGCCTGGAACTGGTAAGATACAGTAGCTCAGCTACACAGATTTGGCAATCTAGGTAGTCCGACAAAGCAACATTTTTTTTTCCAGTCTCTTTCTAAATTTACCTGTCCCTTTAGAGTTTGAACTCTCTCCCATACATTTGTGTTCATTCATGGTTCGCGGCAAAAAATCCAAACCTTCTCCCCAAAATTCATCAGGTTATTACACACACACACACACACACACCCATGGCTGTCTGTAAATCTGCCACTTTAGCCCTTGGAGAAAGTACATTCCTTTCCAAATGCTTACACCACTAGCTTCAGTCTGCTTAAATTAAAGCACTGTAGAAATGAGCACCACTTACCCAACACATGAATACTATTCCCTAGTGTGTCATAACAACCTTTATTTTTGTTTGTTGGCACAATTCACTCCCCAGCGCTAAGGCTACACCAAACAATTTCACCGAAGGTGATGGAAGTGCACTGTAAATCAGCATAGAATAGAATGTAGCCGTTAATATCTTGTAAGTAGCATTTAGTTAATTCTCTGACTACTCCTGCATTTCCATTCCGGCAATTATCAATACTACATTTTCATTTAAATGTTTTTTTGCCATGATCTTCCATCTATCTCCATTGCTAGGTTTTGTGCATTCTATGATATGTTATTCCAGCAGCTAAAGAGTTAATTATCAGCTTCTATTGCACGTTGTTTTATTGGAGCACCAGGTGCCTGCTTTGTTTTTAATTGGCTAGAAAGGCTGGGGCATGGAGAAGTGGACAAAAGGACATGGCGTTGCACCTGGTGTTCTAGTCTGCAGCTGTGTTTGGTGAACCTGGACTTGACTGCACAGAAGAGTGGCTAAGAGCTGATAGTAGAGGTGGTCCGCCTTGTGTGTGGATTGGACTGCTGTTTTGCAAACTTTGATTTGATTTAATAAAATTTAGGCAATTTGTTAAGGAAATTCACGCTGGTGTTGTGTGGTTCCTCAGTGCACTATCCCCAGCAGTACTGTGGAAGATTAAAATAGATTCTGCTTCTTCAAGAACAATGGATTATGCCTACCTTCATTCTAAGGATAACTGGGGTGAAATCCTAGCCCCAAGGAAATCAATGGGAGTTTTTCAATTGCCTTCAGCAAGGCCAGGATTTCACCGTTGGTGTGTTTATGCAGAAAACTGAGTTATACCAAGGTGTCTGGTATTTCCCTTGAAAATATGGTTAGGAGAGTCCTTTGTAAAGAGAGATCATCTCAGAGCTTCCCATGAAAAAGATTGTGTACCTGCACCCTCTGGAGAGCACCCTCCATTTTGTGAGGAGAGGAATGTTTGGAGTAGAGAGGCAGTGAGTTTCCGCCTGTCTGTATCAGCTAGAGCATAAATGCAGAGATTGAGCTCTTGGTCATTAGCAGAGATAGGCAAAGCTCAGATCTAGAGCTCCCCAAAAACAAAAAGGTCCCATTTTAGGCTCCTCTGTAGGTATGGGCGTAGTTACCTGTTCCAGGAGTTTAGGGCAGCATGGCCAGGTTTTTGTGCTCTTACCTAATGAAGTGGAGGCCCTGTGATCCTCTCCTGTGCAACTGGCTTTGCCATTTGTTTAATGGCACTTTTTCAAATTCCATTTCAGTAACTCATCTTGCTGCTGGAAGGAGGGAGAATGATCCATTATCATAGGAGCTTGAAGACCATATGAACTGGTGAAAGTTTAGCAGTTTAAGGGCAGAGAAAAACAGGTTTTCTGCTACCTACCCACCTACCCAGAGAACTGGCCCACAAGCAAGAGAACTTGTCTCCTACTTCCACCAATAACTTCTTCCAAGAGCATATTACTTACTACCCGTTCTTGCTGGCTTGGGGGATGTGTGGTGGCCTCTATAGAGTCCCGATATTAACAATCTTCATCATCATCATGATTTGCACAAGGGAGAACCATTTTGTCTATGGTCCGGACTGAGACCTCTTGTTGAGAGTGTATTGCTTAACTTGTGATTATAGATAAGCATAACCCGGGGAGACGTATTGTTTGCCCTTGTCGGTTGCTAACAGCAGAGCATTTGAGGAAGTGCTGTCAAACCAGCAACGGTGCTGTGTGTGTGGCCACGGGCATGGTATTTGAAAAACAAAGCTCACACAAAACAGTCAATAATTTATGTGGAGCACCTGCTATCAGATGACTTGCATGGTAATTTTAATCATCCATATTGCTGGTTATGAAACACTGCTGTGACAATGTGTGATCTTGCTCACTGTCGGAAAGACCAAAACCCATCCTACAGGTGTGGGGTTACTCTAGGTCATTATTGGCTTCCACAGAAAGCAGGAAACTGCTCACACCCTTTAACAATTGAGATCAGGGTTGCACTTCTTGCTCGTTTACAGTAAGGCTTAGCAAAAAGAAAAGGAGTACTTGTGGCACCTTAGAGACTAACCAATTTATTTGAGCATAAGCTTTCGTGAGCTACAGCTCACTTCATCGGATGCATCCGATGAAGTGAGCTGTAGCTCACGAAAGCTTATGCTCAAATAAATTGGTTAGTCTCTAAGGTGCCACAAGTACTCCTTTTCTTTTTGCGAATACAGACTAACATGGCTGTTACTCTGAAACCAGTAAGGCTTAGGTTGACTCTCTTTCCTGGTGTGGTTTTAAGGATCTGTTTCCCCTTTTGAAATGTATCAAGTAGGTTTGAAGATAATAAACATCACAAGGGTGAGTCAATAATCCCTGGTGCAGGGCCTAGTTGTTAAGCGATTGAAACAGAGGTCACTTAATAGACATGCAAAGCAACTCTGCCCTGCAGTGGGTGAGGTGTAGCTGGTTGTTAGGGTCTTCTTGAAGCCTATGTTATCTTGCGTAGATGCTGCCAACCACAGCTGCAGAGCATCTTCATATAGAAAATAATTAAAATGTGCTGGAAACAATGATCTCACTAATATAAAGTATTTTGTCTTGAAATTCCACATCAGCAGGGCCTCAAATGTTGCTTGTTGGTATTTTTGTATGGTAAAGACCGTTTGGTATGTTCACTGGGATTCCAAGGTTTAGAAAAGTAATTTCCGCTAGTCTTAGGGTGTTTAGTGAGGGATGCTGCTGTCACCTCTTCCTGCACAACGGCAGCCCAGGATTCACAAATCATCATAAAAGCATTTATTTAGGACTTTCCCTATTCAAAGAGCTGCACAAACGGGACTATGCAGGCCTAGCACATGTGATCATGTCTCCCTCTAATGGCAGATCCCAGCAGCTATTCATGGGGAAAGCTGTTCACTGTTAGCTCAAGTGTGATTTTTGCTGTGGAAGGTCTGGAGTTCGATTCCTATCAGTGATCATGGGGTTTGTGTGATTGCAGTGAGAGTTTGTTACAAGTACATACCTGAAAGTACCAGCTTTGGTTGGTTTGCTTTCAGCTACTCTGTGTGAATCTACACACAGTGTTCTACTTATGCACGATGTAAACTTGACTCACTGTTTCTATAAAGGTAACCCTTAGGATGAATTACTGCTCCCACTGATTGTAGCCTAAATGTGTTCACGGAATTGATCTCTGCGCATTTTATAGCAATCAGAACTGGTATGAGAAAGCAGGGTGTTAGTTTATTCAAATAAACTCTGAACAATCCATACAGATGACAGCAATTAGGTAAACGACAGAGACAGGTGGAAAATCCATATATATCATCTTAAAGGATCCTTCAGAACACCCTTACTTGGGTTTTATTTGATAACACATGAAGCAATTATTATAACTCAGAACACACTAACATCTGTTTTCCTTGTTTATCTCAGTTCACACGCCAACGCACTAGTCGTCCTATAGAAAACTCTTGAGTTATAGTTCTGTTGTGCTTTACTGGAACATCCTGTGTTTATGAATTTTTCAAACACCTTTTCCAGGGGACTCTAAAGTGGTAGCCTAAGTCACATTTTTTATTTTTACTGAAGTGTTGACAGCAGCTACTGATTCCGTGTCAAGCTTTCTAATGCTGCACATATAAATGTGATGTTAGGTTCTCCACCAAATTTAGCTAGGCAGCCTGACTCTGATGGTGCCTGGCATGGTTACAAGGCTAGCTTCCCCCGTTGCCTTTCTGGTTTCCACGTGCACCTCCTCAGAAAAGGGCCTATCTTGTGGTGAACTCTTACAATTCTTCCACTTAGGGAAGTGACCCCAGTGTCTGGTCTATGTACCAACCACATACCACCCTGCAAATCCAAATGGGTTTCAGGCACCTGTGTCTCCTCCTTGTGGGAGCCTGTGACCAGTGATATAGTGACCAATGACCTTTTTTAAACTAAGTGTTTCATTTAGCAGTTGGAACAAACCATTAAATGAAAAGGGGGTTTTGAACAACAAATATGTACACTCATATGTAGTCTAGTGGTGGAGGTGCAGAGCATCACTATTTGTTGGGAGTGTCCTTCCAGGAAGGACTCAAACCATTTTAGTGCATTACCCTAGATATCGTCCACCTCTTTCAGGTGAGACAGAATCTCATAGTCAGTATTGTTGTCTGCAGCAGAAAGGTCCAGGAGGATGAGAATGGATGTCTGCCCTCTATCAGAAGATCATCCATCAGTGCCACTTAAGCAGTTTCGGCTCTCTGTGCTAGCCTGAATCTAGACTGCATTAGCTCTAGAATGTAAGCTTCAGTTAGGTGACCTTGTAGTTGGCCTTTCAATAGCTTCCCTATGAGCTTGGTCAGGATTGGAAGGTTTGACATGGGGCTGGGACAGAAGTATCCAGGGGCCTTCTTAAGAGTTACTTGGACTATTGCATGTTTGAAGCAGGAAGGGAAAATTCCTCCTCTGAATGAGGCATTGGCTATTTCGGTCAGGAGTGGCACCAGTTGTTCACAACTCTTCAAAAGTCAGGAAGTGCATAGACTGGATTCACAAGTCTGGGGTTGAGACTCTTTTAGAGTTTCTAGAACTTCTTGATGAGTGACTGTTCTGAGCTCTGAGAATGCAGGTGGGCTGTGGGTTGGTCGATTCAGGTGGAGCGGATCCAGGCTGTTGGAGAGAGCTTCTCAGACGTATGTGATCTTTTCAGTGCAGTCAGATGCTAGTTCTTTGCAGTGCTAGATGCTCAGCTCTGATGCAGTCTGTAGGCATTCAGGATTGCTGAAGTGGTTTGCCCCCTGGATAGCTCCTTGGGGCAGGATTTGGCAGCCTAGTGGAGGCTGATAGGAAGGTTCTCTTGGCCCATAGTACAGCCTCAGCATCCACTTTGAGGAATTCATTATGCGTCATCCTGTCTGAATCAGCCTTTGTTTTCTGCCATCAGTGTTCAGGTTTCCACCCCTCTCTTTTCATCTGGTTCAGTGTGTCAGAAAGTCAAGGAGACCTGTGTGGGCGATGGGGAGGCAGGGGCTGTTTTGGGGGGGCAGCGTGTTAATGGTTGAGGTTAGTGTCAAAAGGTAAATGATTCACCAGGGCCTGGACTCCTTGTTCTGTAGGCAGGGTGCTTTTGTCCTTTGAATTTGTTGGAGTCTGAGTCATCATGATTGAATCAAGATCAATGGTCTGTCTTTTTGCTTGGGCAATAGAAAGTCTCTGACCATTTCCCTAATGAGATGATGGTCTGTCCAAGAGAGTGACTGTGTTGTGATGTCCTCTACCTTAACATCTAGGCCGAAGATCAGGTCTAGGGTGTGCCCAGCTGTGTGGATTGGACCAGAGATGACCTGAGAAAATCCTAGGGAGGCAAGTGAGGAGATGAGTTTTGGAGCTTTTGTGTCTATTGCCTTGTTGGTATACATGTTGAATTCTCTGTGGTGGTCTGTAAATGAATCAAATCTATTCGCTTTGGCTCTGGTTTCTACTGTCAGATGAATGAATTCAAATGAAGTGGTCTGACCTGAGGCACCTCTCTTCCTTTTGATATTTGCAGGAAAGATGAATGCAGTGACGCCTGCCTTCTTGTCCCATCTAGAACTACAGAACTAACTTACATTCTCCCAACAAGTTTAGAGTCTCCTGCATGGCTCTGTCTGGCTCTGTCTGCCTTATTCAACCTGACTTCAGGGCTCCACTGTGGCTAGAGCCAAAAACTACTTGCTTTGGTATTGTCTCTTAACAAGCCTTAGGTGTAAATTGTAAGGGGACTATTAGAAAGGATTTCCTCCTGCTTTCCCTGGGTGAGGTATCCACTCCTTTATACGGTACAGAAAACGCCATGGCCCATAGCAGGCCAAGATACAGTCACAACAGTTATTAAAGGGCATCCCCATATTTGTCTTGGGGGGAAAAAAGGTTGTGGCCTGATTTACTTTGGTTGAAATTCACCCCTGTGTAAAGGGTTAGCATGAGGCCAATTGAACATTTATGTGGTACATTGAGTTTGTGCTGGCCCTCTGCACAGGGAGGAATTTTACCTTTTGGGCTAATAGTGCAGTCCATGGACAGCAATGGGAGTTTTAGAAACAATGAGGTCTTCCAGGATTGGGTACATATTTATTTAAATATATACCCATCTTTTCATGTACTATGTATATATATATACCTACTACTGTATTTTCCACTCCATGCATCCGGTGAAGTGGGTTCTAGCCCACAAAAGCTTATGTCCAAATAAATTTGTTAGTCTCTAGGGTGCCACAAGGACTCCTCTTTGTTTTTGCTGATACAGACTAACCTGGCTACCACTCTGAAACATATTTATTTAACGAAGCATTTTGTGGACTTTGTTCCTTTTGTAATGGTTTATAAGTTGCCAGATGCTGGTGTTACAGATATGGTTGTAAGTTCTGTTTGTCCAGATGCATGGGGGTGGATTCTTGAGAAAATGTTTATTTTGTCCGGTGAGAGGCAGTTCTTTTCAGAAGGTCAGCATATCACCTCTTGAAGCTTGTTCTGCCATAGTCTGTCTGTCTCTTGATTGAATCACTTTTTAAATATAGCTCCTGCTGTATGAAATGTTTTATTTTGAAGTAGCAACATCATGGTTTATACCAGTTTTGTGGCAGTACTATATGCTGAGCAGTGAAAATGGACATACATATGGTATGACAATATGTAGGCTAAACTAAGTGCATTAAGTATGTAGCTTGATCCTCTGCTTTAACTGTCCTTGTTTTTCTGAGTTTGTGTAACTAACTTAAGGTTATTAAAATTCATGTCTGCTCTTGAATCAGAGAGCCCTTTGAGAAACAGGGCAGGTGAGTGTCAGTACAAACACAGCAAATACCCTCAGATGTATCTTGATCAATCCTGTTGAGCATTGGTTCTCTAGATCTCACTCTAACAGTGTTAGCCTGTGTGCAGTAGTGCAAGAATAGAAGGTGTGGAAAGGTGCCAGTTAGCAAGAAAGATGATGCCATCACTCAGCAGGGATGGTGGTTTCAGACTCGAAGCCAACTATGCTCAATTAGGTCATTCACCACTAACCAACTCTAGTATTTTACTCAAGTGCAAACTGCAAAAAGGTAACTATTCTGCAGGAGAAGGTGAGTAAGTTGTAACCCCAATACCCTTATTAACCATATAACCTAACACATCGGACCTCAGGACCCAGGAATGTTGCGAGTGCAGTGTAATCCACCTTGGGAATTATCTTTATAACAGGCTGTACCACTTGAGATCTGTTACCCAATAAAAGTCTGCACTAATATCAGATAGACAGAGCAGTCTTCAATCTCTGTATTTACTTGGGATAATTCATTAGCTAACACTTTTCATCTGAGACAGTTACATGCTTTTTATGCCCCCTGGAATGGACTCCGACAATGCTGCTGGCAGGTATGTGTATTTACCTTACCAAGCCTGAGGCAGTATAATGAAGTTATACTTAGGGTGCATTCTTATTTAATCTTTAGAAAATGGTATATAAAAAGTTTAACAGCTTTCACTGTTTATCTGCAATGAAGGCAAGAGAGAGTAGTTGGTTACATCTTTCTTACATTTGTTCCCCTCAAAGTGAGCTGCTCATACTGTGTAACACCCATTGGTGGTAAGAAAGTACATTTCCACTATAGGCTCAATACAGTAAAAATGAATGTCTGCCACTGTTCTTTTTCCATCAGCTTGTGCCAGTTCAGCAAGACAAAGTCATTCAGACCCCCCTGTTCATGGATTTTCAACGTGTGGAGGGGCTGGAATCCAATAGTGGTCACTTCCATGCAGCAGAGAGGGGTAGGGCTCCATTTCCTTTTAATTATTACAATGAGGGTGGTGATGTGGGCAGTAGAAGCAGAATCTCCTGTTCGAATTCATTTTAAAAATAATGGGCAAAAATCGTCCCTGCTGAGATCTGTTGAGCGTGGTGCCTGAGGTGAATTTGCCTCAGTATGTGCTTAATTTGTTTTGTTTTAGCGGCGTATACATTTAGATGGGCACCCAGCAAAAAGAAACTGAACAAAATGCACAGGTCCCTAGATCAGGGTGACCAGATATCCCATTTTGCCGAGAACAGATCTTCAAAGGCTAATTCTGGCTAGCTGGCAGAGCTGTATGTTGTAAATACTTGTCATGAACGTAGCCCCTGTTCTGGGTAGTGGGTTGTTTGTGAGCGGAGCCTGATTTGCTCCAAACATCTTCATTATATGTCCGTAGTCACCTAATATTTCAGACAGAACATTTTCAGATTGTGGGTTTTCTCCAACTTTGCTTTGACGATTTTTTTTTTTGGGTGTGTGTGTGTGTTGTCTGGGCTTTGAAGTCACATGATATTGTTTCTGCTCCCTGATCGGATGGCTGAAACATTTTAAACAAGAGAATAACAAATAACATGCTCCAGTGTGAATTTTTGGAGGAATAATGATTGGTGTTGAAATATATGAGACTTGCGGGATTCCTAAATATTTGCACCAGTACCTAATAGTTTGTCCATATAATCACAAATAATGAATAACATGACTACATAGACCTCAGGAAACTGAACTTGGAGGTCCGATTCTGTGCTCTGCCCCTTTGTACCACTGAGCAGTAGGCTATGGAATAGGCTAAGGGAATAGATAGAAGACATACCACTTGAGACATTTAAATCTAGACAGGATTGCAAGCTTTCCAAGGTAGTTGTGGCCGATATTGCAACCCCATGCAGTATCTTTGAGGACCATTGTATTAAACTTATGAGTGGTTTATGTATGACTGTGTTCTACTCTATGGAGGGAGGGCTACCACAGCTCCTCCAGGAACTAAAAACAGTGGGCGATGATTAAGGCGAGTTGTGAAGATTATAAACAATTCCAAGGAGGTGCCACCTCCTCGGGTGGTTTGCATGTACTGGTTCAAACTGGGTTTTCCAGAGACCAAGAGATGAAGAAAGAACTTGGGATATAGAAAGGCTGAGTTGAAACAGACACAGGGTCTTCTTTTTGATTCAGCACACAGACAGGACCTATGGTCCCAAGGGGACCCTACCCCTTGCTGAAAGGACATTAGCCTACCAGACTCCACAGGTGGAAGATGATCGGTTTCTGGTGGAGGTAGTAGGTGTGTAGGAATTTTTATTGTTTTTTTATGTTTTCTCTGTGATGCTTTTATCCTCAGAATAAATGTTCCCTGCTAAGAAAGAGCTGTATGGTAATTTGTTACTGCTGGCACATGCTGGGCATTGTTCTCTGAGAGAAATCACAGCCCATGCGCTGGCCATTACACAGACTGGCTTGCTGGGGATATCACAGTGTGTGGCAGGGGGCTGTGCAACCTTAAAATCCCCAGTCAAGAGAGAGAGGGATGCAGGTCTTCACTCAAGGGAGGTGACAGCTGGAGTACTGAGACATTAAGTAGGTTCCGTCAAGGGACCATGTAGGGGAAATACAAGTGCAGTTACCCTGAAACTGTGACAGCAGAGACATATATTTACTAACCATTTGTACAGCCCCTAGCACAATGGAAGCCTGACCCGGTTGGCTTCTAGGCACTTCTGCATTATAATTGTTAAAGCAAATAACAATAAACAGGACAAAGGACAAGAAAAATGTTCATTAGGGAAAAATCCTACATTGGCAGGGTATAGCTTCGAAACTATAGGGTGGAGTTCTGGACCCACTGAAGTCAGTAGGGGCTTTGCCATTGACTTCACAGGGGCCAAGATTTCACTCTGATAAGTCATTTCCCTTTCTAACTTCGGTGCTTCACATCTTCAGGGCCTATTTGACTGGTTTCTTTGTAGTGTCAGATATTTATTATCCAGTCACTGAGGACTCCTGTTCACCGATTCTTTAACAGGTCACCTGAGAGACTGTCATTATGGTCCTGCATGTTCCTACCGCTCCAATTTTGAAATGCTGGGGCTTCAGATAAAATGAGATCCAGATCCAAACCGCCCCGGTTTCATTTCAGTGTTGCAAAACCACCCTGCTTTGCCCATTTCCAAATGACATGTACAGTACTTGGGCAAAACTTTTTTCCAGTGAGAAATAATACACTTGGAAGCCCTCAGCAATATCAAGCCAGCTCGTGCTGCCTTCAACAAACTTAGGAAAAGAGCCTGCAGCCAACATAGTATCAAACTGCCAACGCAGACCAGAGAAGTGGGTTAGCAAAACAAAGACAGATGGCAGTGGTTTCACTCTAGCACTTTTTTTTATTGCAATGCAGCCATTACAAGCTTCTCTACTGCACTTACTCTAACTAGAGCTGTCCCAGCTTCCTTTCACCTTCATCTCATACTCAGTGCCACCTAGTGACCTAACTAGGAATCACAGCCTATTTATCAAGCCTAGACTATAGATCAGGGGTTCTCAAACTGGGGGTTGGGACCCCTCAGGGGATCATGAGGTTATTTCATGGGGGGTCGCGAACTGTCAGCCTCCACCCCAAGCCCCGCTTTGCCTCCAGCATTTATAATGGTGTTTTATATATATTTAAAAGTGTTTTTAATTTATAAGGGGGGGTCTCACTCAGAGGCTTGCAAAGTGAAAGGGGTCACCAGTATAAAAGTTTGAGAACTACTGTTATAGATGCATGAATCTTGTTTTCTGTACAGCGCTGAGCATATAGCTGGTGCAGGGCCATGGAAGAATGAGGCCAGGTTTTTGGAACTGGTGTCCGTTAGGTGGAGTGGAGGGACAGTCTCATGCTAGGAGCATGTTACACGGAGTGTTTTGTCAAAAGGGAAAGTGTAAATGGGAGGGACTGGCCCAGACTGGCAGCCTGGGGGCAACAGTTCGCTGTAAGTCTTGCCTGGCAAACCAGCAGCCATGCTCTAGAGAGTGGAAGGGGCCAGGAAATTTGATATGGGAAGAGGAAGCTAGTAAGGGTGGGGGAGACAACTGGGCCCTTCACCACCCTGGGGACTCTACCCCATTATTGGGTGACCGAGGGGGAAGTAGAGAAGGCCGATCTGAAGGGAGTTCAGGGCAAAGGCAGGCTGGGAAGAACTCTGTGCAGAGACGAGCACCCAGCCTGTTGAGAGCTGCAAAGAACTGCCAGAGAAAGCCATTTGCAGGAAACAACTTGTATCGGGCCAACAGAGCCCAGGAAATGTGACATGTATCCTTGAGCCCCTGCTGGTCCTCTCTCGGTTGACTGTTTACCTACATACAGACATAGCTCACGCTCGTAACAGGGGCATTATGGAGGCTGTGTGAGGAGTTACTTTGGGTATGGCCATGGTGGAGTTGGAAGGCATCATTTCCGGATGTACCTAGGCTCTCGAACAAGATCGTACATGGGATGGCCAACCCCCACCCCCCAAATCCTGCTGCTTGCGCTTCCATGACTACACTTGTACTATTAGCACTCTACTTCGATCGGAATTAGAGTGGGGAGGTCCGCCTGAGCCGGAAATTACAGACCTGCCTTGGGACAATGATTTAGTGCTAAATTTTACAGTACTAGACCTCTCAACACCCCCCCTCACACCTGCCCCCCCCTCGCCCATGCCCCCCCTCACAAAGTCCTAGATTTCAGGTACCAGGGTGATGCCCAGAACTGCCCTGGCAACATGACACCTCTGCCTGGGACCCTTTCAACCTTAGCAGACTGTTCAGCTTCCTGGTTGAGTATTTCTGGGCCTAGCTGTTCCCCCTCCCTTCCCGTTGGAGTGAAATGCTGATTCCCAACTAATAACCTTAGATAATAGATTTGTCCATTATTGATTATTACTATCAAACAATCAATATAGCTAAATGGTTTCACACTGCTGCCTCTCCTCATACTATCTGGGCACCTGCCACATGAAATCAATAGCAACAGCCAAGTGCCAGGTGGACTTCATGGAGTCTCCAGCACTTCTCCCTCTTGCGGAGAGGTTTTTTTCCCTTTTTTGTAGGTGTGTCTTTAGGGAGAGAAGAGAATGTCAGTGTTGTGAGTGTCATTGGGGTAGAAAGGCCTTTTCAAAGAGGAAGTTTTTGCAGTGTTTCCTAGATAGTCTCTGGGTTGGCCTGATCTCCTCTGGAAGATTGTTCTATTGCCAGATCCCCTGGACAGGGCATGTTTTGTCCCCTGCACTCACAGGCTTTGTCTAGGCTGGGGCTTTGTGATCTGGGGTATCCCAGAGGAGCGCAGCTATCACAGGTTCATAAATCAAAATTCAGTCTATGGTGTGGCTGGGGCTTGATCTATTAATTGCTTTGAATGTTAGGACCAAGTACTAGGAGCTGACGGGGAGCCAGCAGAGGGACTTGAGCGCAGGCCTGGTGGGCTCACGGCAGACAGAGCCATGGAGAAGGGAGCAGCTGCAGTCCGTACCACCTGGATCCTGTGCATTGTCATCACATAGCTTCCAGTACCATGAGCTGCAGTGATCCAGCCTGCAGGGGACACACGCATGTCCCTGTGGCCAGCTTCTCACACTGGAGGAAGGGGTGACGTTTTCTAGCAAGCTGGAGGTGAAAGACCTTGGTCTTGTCTGAGCCCAACTTAAGACAGCAGCTCTTCATCCAAGAGCTAATTTCAAATCAAAAGCATTAGTGTGTGTGAGAGAATCTGTAAGAATGCAGGGGGCCGGGGTTCTTTGTGTGTGTGTGGGAAATATATCCCTGATTTGTGCCTTGTTTCACTTGGCAATGTAAATGGCTGCTGTGGACTTGATTTACACCTATTGCATCTCTTTATTGGGTGGCTAACTTTCCCTTTCTCACTTTCATGGCTGAGAAATGCTTTTGATCCAATGTCATTTCTTGAATATGTTGCACAGAAATGGTTGTTGCCAATTTAAAAAGTGCAGTTTGCACCAAGTGGGCTGCTTTCTATTATGACTCAAAGCTTTCAGTCCCAGGACAGGCAGAAGTGCTGCGGTGTAGAAATAAGTCGTTCTGGGGAAGGAGCAAGGGGAGGGGTGTCAGTTTCATTTCAAGCTACAGAAATGGGTGGGTGGTGGGGCTTTCCCGCACACCATACCCCAAGTCTTTCTTGAGCGAAACACTTTTGTTTTTATGCTGTTTTAAATCTGAGCCTAAACCGTTTTCATTAATTAATTTGTAACTGCCCTGAGATCCTCGCTCTATCAAGACGGGCTGGTGCTTTGAACAAAAAGCAGAAAAGGGCAACAATCAGTTTATAGCATTTTGTTACTCTCTTGCATGGTATTTTTTTTGGTAAATGTCTGGAACTCTTTGGATACTGCAGGTGTAGGACACACACACACACAAACACACACACACACAGAGTGGAGTTACACTAATAGTGAATTACACCTCTCCACCCCCCTCCTTCAAATATTCTTTTGGGGCCTGCTAACCCTTCGACTTCAGTGTGGCTACTCATGTGAGTAAATAAGACAGGATTTGGCCTAATGACAGAAGTGGATATTTTCTGCAACTTGCACAAAGCTCCTTTTGTAGCTGGTCTGACTCTTGCGAAGGTTCTGTGAGCCTTTACACTGTGAAACTACTTTTTTAAGGGTTTATAACGTATCTATTTAACATGTGCTCAGATAAAATATTTCAGGTCAGAAATTAATTGCATGTTTTTAAATAGTTTCAGTATTTAAAATATTGACATTGTTTGTTTAAACACACTGGACTTTTTAATAGATTTCCTCTCTTAATCGACCTGAAGTTAAGCAGCTGGCATTTGGCATAAACTGCAGCTGACACAGCAGAGAGAGAGAGAGAGAGAGAGTCTAACTAACAGCAGAGGGGGAGTGTGCGAGCAGGCGTCCTTTCTTTCCTACTTTTGTCTAGAACATGGTTTGCCTAGCACTGTTCCTAGAAAAACCTCCATTCACTTTAGTTCCTGGGTACCTACAAATCCCTTCTGCTCTCAAGGTGGGCATAGTCATAAAGAAGTGTTACTCAAAGTGCTCGTTACCAAGTTCTAGCTATCAAACTAAAACATAATTACTTTTTTATATTATCTGACAAAGAAAATATTGTTTTTATATGGGACTCGGTAATAGCCGGTTTCATGTTTTTCTTGCTGGTTTCTGAGTTAGCATTTTGAGCTAAGCTGGTATTGCTCTGTGTGACTTCAGTTTGTCTAGCAAACATTTTCTTCAAACATCAGCTGTGCTAAATTTGTAACGAGCAATTCTCATGCTGTCCAGATGCCACTGCTGCTAAAAATAGTCTAGTCTAGTCATTTCCCCAGCTTCTAGCCTTTTATCAGTAATACTTTTAATAGTCTTTGTGGCGTTTGAGAGAAAGGAACCATTTTATTCATGGCAGACCAGTAATTACTTGGAACAAGATGCTTTTCTGATTCCTTAAGAAACCCCTCTAAATTCCTATTCATGTCTCTAATTGAAAAGACATAAGAGTGGGAGTTTCAAAAGATAACCAAATCCAGCTGACACTTCACTCCCTTTGCACTACAGGGCTTCATCCATGGTGTAATCTGAGTCACAAAACACAGTACATCGCCCTGCTAGAGGTTTGAAATTTGTTTAGTAGAAAGAGACTACTTCAGAACCTGTGTAAGGTGAGATAGCACAGAGCCTTGGACAAGTAAAGCCTGTGGTTAATTATTTTAAAGTGACAACCCGTGCTGCAGTGTAATGATGCAGATGAATATCATTGAACCCCCCCCAATCTTGCAAACGCTCGTGTGTATGCTGAACCTCATACACCTAAGTAGTCCTTGTGGGTCATTGCCCTGTAGCCCCAAATCTGTGGGCTAAGTGTGGCGAAAGTTGCTTCTCAGCATGTGTACAAGTATTGGAATCTACACTCAGCACCTTCCCACACACACACGTGAAGGGTTTGTCTATACACACAGTTGTGCCAGTTTGAAGTAAAGGGTGATTTTTAAACCAATACAGTTCCCTCTTGTTTTGGTTTAAAGCAGGCGTATTTCAGTTTAGCTGCAGTTAGTCTAGAGCAGGTTTGGCTGAACCAGTTTGAATTTGTATGCACACAAGCTCTAGCTCAGCCTCACAGCAGGAAAGAAATATCTCCATGTTCCAGACAGAGAATTGGAATAGCGACTAGTCCAAGATCCCAGGGTGAATTATTAGCAGAGCCAGGGTTAGAAGAACCCAGGTGTTCCTGCAGCCCAGGCCTGGGCTCACACTGACACACTGTTCCTGTCCCTCACTTGCTATTACCTGGTCATGCAGGACTTAGCCCTCAGTGGGTCTGCTCCTGAAGCCAATGGGAGTTTTGACATTGACTCTCATGGGTGTGGATTGGGCTCAACCATCAATGATTGGTTTTGCGTTGGGAAAACCCCTTTACTTTATAGCTGAGGTCAGTCTCACTAAATAAAGACCCAGTTCTTGTAGTCTGTATATGACTATAGCTGAAGACATACATGAGAAGTGAATTTCCATGAATGAATATGGGGTGTTTTCTCTGTTCCCAGTTTCCCTCCCCATTATCTTTTAAAAGTCAAGGGCTCTTGGTCTGGGGTGATCTGGTATATGGCAATAGATGGGGTGAGAGGTACAGTGGCTGCAGGAGACAGACTCAGAAGTAAACCATATGGGAAAATGTTTTTCCCTTGATGGGGGAGACCTGCTCCCTCGCTTCCCATTGATAAAGAGCCATGAGGAATACGGGTGCTCTTACGCATGTTTAAAACAAACATTGTCCCAGCAGACAGGACAGACTCCATCTCTCAGTAAAAGTGACCGTTACTTACTACAGTGGCTTCTCCTCTGCAAACGATAATGTCACCTCTGTCCAATACATGCTTCAAGGGCAGGATTTTCCAAAGCACTTGGCAGCGGCCTGCCTCTCTTCCTGTTGAAGTCAACAGGAGTTTTACTGAGTTTGGCCAAGGCTTGAGCACTTTTGAAAATCCCACTCATAACAGTTGCTCTGGGATTGATCCCACTCCCTTTTCAGTCAAGTGGCTTCAGTGGGAGCTGGAATGAGGCCATGAGCTCTGGCACTTTGCATTGGTCCAATGCAAGGTAAACACAGGGAAATACGGAACAACCAAAGCTTTCTTTGTATGTATTGGCTCCCAGTCACTGCAGAATGGCCTTTAAAGAGCTCTGTGTAGATAGGAAGACCACAGGGTACGAACTAGGCCCTGGGAGATCGAGGGTCTATTCCCAGCTCTGCTACCGACCTGTTAGATAAGACCTTAGGCAAATCATTTCTCTGCTCTGTGGTTCAGTTTTCTCATCTGTCAGATGAGGATAATTGTCCCTTCTAATGACAGGTTTCAGAGTAGCAGCCGTGTTAGTCTGTATTCGCAAAAAGAACAGGAGGACTTGTGGCACCTTAGAGACGAACCAATTTATTTGAGCAGAAGCTTTCGTGAGCTACACTGAACGCATCCGATGAAGTGAGCTGTAGCTCACGAAAGCTTATGCTCAAATAAATTGGTTCGTCTCTAAGGTGCCACAAGTCCTCCTGTTCTTTTTGTCCCTTTTAAAAATGCTTTGAGAGCTACAGCGTGAAGTTGCTCCATGATGACTGAGCTGCTATTATTATAGGCACCAGAGACAGCGTCATTATGTGCCTTTTTTTTGTTCTCTAATATTGTCATGCAAGATGTAGTCAATTTCTTAAATGTTTCTGCAAACATATACGTTTTTAATCAATAATAATGTTGCTTAAATATTTGGGGAAGTGTCTGAGCTTTGTAGCTTTTCCTGTGTTTACTGTTTTCTTAATCTTCCTCTTTTAACATGTTTTTCCTGCTTTGTCATCTGACCTTTTTGGTACCATTTACTGTCGCATTAAATAAACAGCCGTAACCATGTAAGTACTTACATGTAAAAACATATTTGCTTCATGTGTAACTGAATGAGAAACATAGTCAGAGAGGATTTAAGGTGATTACAGCTCATGTGTGCTAAATTTATTTAGGGGCTGCAGGGGCACAGGAATAAATGGAACTTGGTCTTCCCCCCCCTTCTGAGTGTCTGTATTGTACCATAGATGAGGGGTCAGAAGGGTCCTGCCCTCCCATGTAACACGCCTCAGTAGGCCAGGTGCATTCTGTAGAGAGGTGGGTTGCCTTCTTCTGGCATAGTCTTAACAGCTGAGTCACGGACCCAGGCTTGATGGATTATTGGTACATTCCGGTACGGCATATCCTGTGTTTCAGTAACTAGGCACAAGAAGTCCCAGAACTGATATTATATAGATGTCATGTAACTATTTGCCACAGGACCATCTACAGAAGAACTTACTGCAATAATGACAGAAGTGATAGAAGGCTGACCTGGCTGGACCCATAGAGTTTGATTTAGATATGGAACATGTTTTCATAATATTACAATAGGGAGTTCTGGTTTTGGTACAATGCATTGTTACATACGCCAAGATATGCTGACATTTTTGACCTATGGAACTGCAGAGTTTTGTTGTTCTCCCAACAGTATATTGTGACCTGTGACCTACACATGGTGTGGTTTGGTGGTGTTCCTCTACTACTTCTGTAACAGACAGCACTCCACCTACAAAAAATTACTCTGGGATAGTGAAGAAATTTGCTGCAAAAGGAATCTGGATTTGATCTGGGAGTTTGCAAGTAACAGGTGTCTCAAGAAGGCAGGTGTGGGGAAAAGATCAGGAACTCTGTAGGGGAGGAAGGGAGTGGGAGGTCACAGAATCATAGAACCATAGGGTGAGAAGGGACTGCCAGGGTCATCTGGTCTAACCCTCTGCCAAGATGCAGGATTTGTTGTATCTAAACCGTCCAAGACAGATGGCTGTCCAGTCTCCTTTTGAAAACCTACAGTGAAGGCGCTTCCCTGGCCTAGGGAAAGGATCGTTACTGCACTGGACTTAAGATATCACTAAAGAAAGATCAGTATTGTTTTTCCTAGCTACCCAATGGAAGAGACTCTGGGGTGTCTCAGATCCCAGGCACAGTGCAGAGCTGATAGCAGAGCAGGAGGGACTGTTTCCAGCTCTACTGCTGCATCTCACTACCCAACAGTTTACGATAGTGTCACTTCAGTGTTTGGAACCTGGGGAGGTGGGGGCAGGGCTGCCTAGTACCCCTTTGCTGTTTGGAGCTGCGGATGTTCCTGCTTCTAATGTACTTAAAAAACATTTTGTTATTACCTTTTGAGTTTTTCGCTAGCTGCTGTTCACACTCCTTTTTGGCTTTTCTTATTACATTTTTACATTTAATTTGGCAGTGTTTATGTTCCTTTCTATTTACCTCACTAGGATTTGACTTCCACTTTTTAAAAGATGCCTTTTTATCTCTCACTGCTTCTTTTACATGGTTATTAAGCCACGGTGGCTCTTCTTTAGTTCTTTTATTGTGTTTTTTAATTTGGGGTATACATTTAAGTTGAGCCTCTATTATGGTGTTTTTGAAAAGTGTCCATGCAGCTTGCAGGGATTTTACTCTAGTCACTGTACCTTTTAATTTCTGTTTAACTAACCTCCTCATTTTTGCATAGTTCCCCTTTCTGAAATTAAATGCCACAGTGTTGGGCTGTTGAGGTGTTCTTCCCACCACAGGAATGTTAAATGTTATTATATTATGGTCACTATTTCCAAGTGGCCCTGTTACAGTTACCTCTTGGACCAGATCCTGCGCTCCACTCAGGACTAGGTCAAGAGTTGCCTCTCCCCTTGTGGGTTCCTGTACCAGCTGCTCCAAGAAGCAGTCATTTAAAGTATCGAGAAATTTTGTCTCTGCATTTTGTCCTAAGGTGACATGTACCCAGTCAATTTGGGGATAATTGAAATCCCCCACTATTATTGAGCTTTTTTATTTTGATAGCCTCTCTAATCTCCCTTAGCATTTCGTTGTCACTATCAGTATCACTGGTCAGGTGGTTGATAATAGATCCCTACTGTTATATTCTTATTAGAGCATGAAATTACTATCCATAGAAATTCTATGGAACATGTGGATTCATTTAAGATTTTTATTTCATTTGATTCTACATTTTCTTTCACATATGGTGCCCTTCCCTCCCACCCCCTGGCACGACCTGTTCTGTCCTTCCGATATATTTTGTACCCCGGAATGATTGTTTCCCATTGATTGTCCTCACTCCACCAGGTTTCTGTGATGCCTATTATATCAATATCCTCCTTTAACACGAGGCACTCTAGTTCACCCATCTTATTATTTAGACTTACAGCATGTGTATACAAGCACTTTAAAAACTTGTCACTGTTTATTTGTCTGCCCTTTTCTGATGTGTCAGATTCTTTATGTGAATGTTTCTTGTCTGATCTGGCCCATACTTTGTCCTCTTTCATCCCCTCCTCCTGACTAAAACCTAGAGAATCTCTATCAATAGACTCTCCTCTAAGAGAAGTCTCCGTCCGATCCACGTGCGCCTCTGCAGCAATCGGCTTTCCCCCCGCCCCCCATCTCTTAGTTTAAAAACTGCTCTGCAACCTTTTTAATGTGAAGTGCCTGGATCCACTCTGGTTTAGGTGGAGCCCATCCTTCCTGTATAGGCTCCCCCATCCCAAAAGTTTCCCAGTTCCTAATAAATCTAAATCCCTCCTCTCTACACCATCATCTCATCCACACATTGAGACTCTGAAGCTCTGCCTGCCCACCTGGCCCTGCGCCTGGAACTGGAAGCATTTCTGAGAATGTCACCATAGAGGTCCTGGATTTCAGTTTCTTTCCTAGCAGCCTAAATTTGTTCCTCCAGGACATCTCTCCTCCCCTTCCCTACGTCATTGGTACCTACGGCTCCTCCCCCCAGCACTACACATAAGTCTATCTAAATGCCTCGAGAGATCCGCAACCTTCGCACTGGGCAGGCAAGTCACCATATGGTTCTCCCGGTCATCACAAACCCAGCTATCTATGTTTCTAATGATCGAATCTCCCATTACTAACACCTGCCTTTTCCTAATGACTGGAGTTCTCTCCCCTAGAGAGGTAACATCAGTGCGAGAGGATACCCCGACATCATCTGGAAGGAGGGTCCCAACTATGGGAAGGTTTCTCTCTGTTCCCGTTGACTGCTCTCCTTCTCTGGGCCTTTCATCCTCCTTAACAGTGCAGGGGCTGTCTGACCGGAGGTGGGACAAATCTACAGTGTCCCGGAAAGCCTCATCAACATACCTCTCTGCCTCCCTTAGCTCCTCCAGTTCTGCCACCCTGGCCTCCAAAGCCCGTACACGGTCTCTGAGGGCCAGGAGCTCCTTGCACTGAATGCACACATATGCCACCCGCCCACAGGGCACATAATCATACATGCTACACTGAGTGCAATAAACAAGATAGCCCCCATTCTGCTGCTGGGCTTCTGTCTGCATTTTCTCCTACGGTTACCTAGGTTAATGATAGGGTTTTTGATTAAATCAAGAAGTTTTGATAATAGTTTAGTGCAAAGGTTTTAAAGAATGGCAAGTGTACCTTTTCGCCTTCCCACTCCCCATTTATAAAGCAGTGAGCAAGCAACCAGGGAGCTTTGCGAACAGGGGCCACTAACAGGGCGTTTCGAGAGGGAGTTCTCCAGATGAAGGAGGAGCAAATACGGGACTCTTGGGGTAAGTGACTGTCTGTAGTGTGTGTGTGTGTTTGGGGGTTATGTGCTGTGTGCTGAGCTTGTGTTTGTCTGTCTGTTTGTTTGTTTGAAGGACCATGTATTGTGGCTGGCAGTTGGAAGCTGTGAGCTTCTAAACAAGGTTTGAAATCTAGAAGCCTCTGTTCCTTGGCTGAGCCTTAGGCAGGGGGCGGGGCTATAAAGGAGGCCAGGGCGTTATAAACCAGTGAGCAAGTGACTGGGGAACTTTGCGACCAGGGGCCGCTAACAGGGAGTTTCAACAGGTGAAGAGAGAGACAGAGGGATGGGAGATGTCAACTCTTCTTGACCCAGGCAGTTAGTCAAAGCTCAAGGCCCTGGGAATGTTTCAGCTGGGAATACTAATTGATGATGGAGTCTAGTGTTTTTTTTAATACAATCTTGTTTATTTACAAGGAATGTGCAGAGTCCTGTGTCTGTGAACATAGGAGGAACCAAAAGCTTAAGGAGGAGTTTCTTAGCTTCTCTCCTCTCAGATCCTTCTCTGCTTGCCCAGGTAGACATTCTCCACACCTGCAGACACAGCCACCCACTGGGCAGAATAATGCCTCATTGAACCTTCCGCACACATGGTGTTAGTTTCTGGGCAGACTTTCTTTGTATGTCTACACAGCATTTTGGAACAAGCCTCCCAGCCCAGGTCACAGACTCAAGCTAGCAGGGCTCGAGCTAGTGCTCTAAAATAGCTGTGTGAACAGCCCTTGGAAGTTGCAGGTCAGGCTTTGAAGCTCACCACCTCTCCCTTGGCTTCAGACCCAACCTTCAGCATGAGTCCTGCTACACCAAGTCTGTGAACCTGGGCTGGAGGTTTGCTCTACCTTGCTCCAAAATGCGGTGTGGACATACCCTATGAGGCCTCATTTCAGGTGTGGCCCCTTTACTGTCTGTTACAGCAATCTTAAGTGAAGGACATGTTCATACGTCAGTTTCAATGAGGTTTTAGGTCGGCCCATGACAAGGTTTAACCCAGCTCATAACAGCAGGGCTTGAATGACTGGGAATTAGTAATTTTTCTAGCTGGAGCCAGATTTGTGAGCCAATTTTAGACACACCATGTGTGGGTGTTTAGCACTCTGGTGGGGCAGAGGGTGGATTATACTGGGCCAAAGTCAGCCTGGCTCCATTGAAGTCAGCAGGGTTACATTAATTCACACCAGCCAGAGATCTAACCCAGTGTGTTAACTGTATAGATATGACTCTTCCACCCAGTCCCATGCTTACCAGGCACTCAAGAGGCCTTGTAAATTTATCACATCAGTCTAAAATAAAACTAAGTGAGACAAACACAACAGCAGGGAGGGCATACTCTTTATGGACTATGTAAACTAGTCCCTGTTCAGTCTGGCTGGGGCCAGTTGATTCTCTTGGTAAAGCACTGGCTTTTGCAATGTCACTGAACTGTTTCATATTGCTTTATGTTTGCTTCTGGGAAACAAAGAAGAACAAACCAACCAGTGACCCAGGACACAGTCTGTGCCTCTTTTTGCACCACATCCCTTGCACCAATGTGAACCATTAGTAAGTCCACTGTGGCTCCACCTTGGGAGGGACAAGCCTCGTGCAGAGGTAGTGGGACGAGGGACATGATTTGATTCTCCTTGCCACAACCAGTTGTGCGTCTATTGACAGTGGAATGTCACTGCCATGGAAAGCCACATGCTTACCTCATGTCTAGCTTCAGTGATTTCATTATGAGCTTAGGGCCATTGCAGCTTGTTTAACTATTTGCCAGTAACGTGAAAATCCCCTCCGTTCGCTGATATTATTTCCAAGAAGGCATTTCCACAGCAGTAGCAAATTCCTTCTCGTGTTCTCTCTCATAGACAGGATAGATTGAGATCATTTATTCTTTCTGCATAGCCTTCTCCTCTGGTCCTCGGATGGTGTTAGCTGCCCTTTGAGTTACAGCCAAAGGTCCAGATCCTCAGCTGAACTCTCTGCGATCGTGGAGCAATTCTGCGGGCTCTTCAGTCACCCTTCGCGGCTCTTCAGGGAGTGTCTGAACACATGTGCACTCTGGCCACACCTACTTTTGTTGGTCACAAAAGGCCAGGGATGGAGTGGTGTCAGAGCCACTGTGGATCCCCCAACAGATCATTTAAATCAGGTTCAGTGAGACTGAGGATCTGGTCCATAAACTTCAGTACCTGTAACATCTTGTATCACAGTTACGCACAGGAAAAGTGTATCATAAGGTAAGTATGTTTATCAAGGCCATTCAGGACTCTCTCTGTGTGTATGTCTTAATATATACACAAGAAAATGATTTGTGACAGATAAGTGTATTTTTCCCCAACTGGAATGCTTCCAACTGAGCCACATACAGAACTCCCTTTACACTCCCCGCTCTTCATTTTCTTGCTAGATGCTGCTTCTAGGAAGATGTGGAACAAACAAATGGAATGAACAATGCTTTCCAATAACAGTTCACTTCCGTCGAGAGCTTCCAGGGCCCCTGGGCACTACAGAAATACTCTGCTCTTTTAATAAAGGAGGAGCTAGAAGGGTGAGTGTTTATCTCAGCTATCATTCCAATTTTATTTACCAAAAAAACAACAACCAGATTTGTGGCAAACACAAAGAGTTTCTAATCTACCTCAGTGGAAAGAGGGTTTTTTAGGAGGTGGATAGAATACAGGATAGAATACAGCTGTGAGGAACAGACAGAGTGCTTACTGTTTTGCATGTTGATGTTTCATGCAGGGTCCAAGGAAGTGCTGATGAAACATTCGCACTTAGCGGGTCATACAAACTGGGGACAGAAAGCTGCAGAAGAAGGTTGTTCCCAAAGTTCTGAAATACCTCCTGCCAGAATGCAGTTGCAGAGTGGGCTGCATATAAATTATCCATAAATAAGCTTAACATTATTAAGCAGGTGGAACAGGGCAAGGTCCAAGAAATTATGCAAAGAGAGTACACACAGAGACTCGCCGGAATCATTCTTTGTTCAGGAAAGCTGGGCTTACTTTCTGAGATCGCAATGAGGTAGGACAGGGCACAAAACCAGGCAGCTTTGTGTCTGATTAAACTGTTTGACAGCATTCATATGTAAATAATTATATGCTGCTATCTAATGCTACGGTATGTATGTCTCAGCTGCATCACAAATGGATTCATTGAGGCCAGTGTATAGGGTACAGGCCATGTAATTAACAAGCGAAACGCACACACAAAAAAGGAAGATTCATTGTGGTTTTGACTCTGAAGACATGTCAAGTCAGGAATAAATGAGTAATGCAGAGCAGTACAGATGGGTGTTCAGTGCTTCAGAGTTTCTGAGCAGGAGGAAAAAGATTTAGGCAATTCCTTGTCTCACATTTTAAAATCCTTTGACATATATGAGAGACAGGTGGTATCTTCTGCCCAGGCAGATGACTGTGGAGTCAGGTCAGCTTAGTCTTCCCAAAGTACGCCTAGCTTGGTTTTATGCATGCTGCCCATTCATTCTTTTTAACATGCCCTGAGGAACTGAAGGAAATTCAAAAAGAAACAGGGATTAGAAACCCCTACAGGGTCAGTGATACAGACCAATGATATATGGAGGATATTGGAAGGCAAGGCTGGCAAGAAGGAAATAATTTTCTCTGCAGAAAGTTAATGAACTAGCCTTTCCACCTGGGGAGTCCTGTGTTCAAATCCTTTCTTTAGTCACAGGTGAAAATGAGATTGATGAGCTCATCAGAGTAACCGTGTAGTTTCCTCATGGAGCCACGCTGTTCTGCATGATTTTAGTAGTTCCTGCTTGTGAGAGGCCTAAAGTTAAAATAGCAGGGATGTTTCCAGGCAGAATTAAGGCCAAACTGCATGGGGGAGGTCGTGCGGCAGTGCCTCACAATTTGCCTGCACAAGATAATTTCATTAATCCCTTCCAAACATCTCTCCCAGTCCCCCAATCATGCCTGTATGATACAATCAGAAACCTTTAATGGCTATGTGTGGCGGTTCAATGACAAGACAGAACACAGCTTTTAGCAAGCAAGCAGGCTGGTCTCTAACGGGCTTCTCCTGTCAGCTTTTCACCTTCCCCTTTATTCTCTCTCTCTCCCCCCGCGCATTACATTCTCCAACAGATAAAAGGAATACACTGGCTTTGTTTAACATTCTTATTTACCAATTTCTGTCTACCGCATTCCTTGCTCTCGGGCCTTGAGCCCAGTCCTGAGAGGCTTCCCACGATTCATATCATCTTGGCGAGATTCCAAGGTTGATGCCCTTGGATGGAGCAGTGTGTGCACTACTCCTACACAACACTCCGGGTGTGCCCTGAATGTTGCCAAGCGCATAAACCTTTATGAATCCTACATCCCCTCCTTTTTTGTTTATTTGTGCTCGGCCATCTCATGGTAGCCATCAATTTGCATTTGCAAGCCAATTAACTCCCGGACAGACAAGGCGGGTCTCGACAAAGCCTTAACAAAAAGGAATACATTGTACACAGCAGCAGCAAAAAATAAGCTTAAAAAGGTAAAGTGTGATTGGCCTGGCCCCGATTAGCCATGCTAGAGTACTGGGAAGAAAGGTTCGAGTAAGCGGCGAGCATCATCTCATTCCCAATTTCCTCACGGTGATGACATACTGAAATAAGGCATGTACCTAACAATTCTTCAGCTGCTACAAAATCAAATAAACAAAAGTGGGTAACATTTGCTATTGAAGCCAATCTTTCCCATAGGTTATATGTCATTCGGGCCTGTAACGGAGAAAGCGCTCCCGAATCAACCCCTCCAGGAAATAGCAGGCACAAAAGGCATACAACCAATACAGAATTAGCAATAATTTGGGCGAGAATTGCCACAAACAAAGTCTCAAGAGTCTCTGGCTGTTGGTTTGCTGCCAGTCTTCGTTGAGCCGCGGCGACCAATGCTTTTACTGCTCCCCATGTCACGGGCTGGCTTGGGACGCTACGCCTCTTCTGTTTCCGTCCCGCCGTTGTCGACCCGGGAGGCACCGCGGTCTCCTCCAAGGTCAGCTGAAAATCCGGTATGGGGTTCGACAGCCCTGGTGCCACGCCATGCTGTTTCAGTGCCGGTCGCACACACCAGGCCGGAGCCCACAACGGTCCTGCAGGGAGAAACACAGCAGCATATCCCCGACCCCAAGTGATTAAAGGCACTGGGCCCAACCATTGCGGATCGGGCAGCTGATGGTAATAGACACGCGGTCTTTCCATTTGTGAAAATGCCGATCCGCGGGGGTCTGCTGATCTGCGTTCAGCGTTAAATTATTTAAAGTAAACAAAAGGATATGCAATTGTTGCTGAATGTCTCCTAAGATTCGGAGACGCAGCTCCCCTTGTTTTAATTGTTTGTCGAGCAAGATTTTTAGCATGCGATTTGCACGTTCAACAATAGCTTGGCCTGTGGAATTATAAGGGATCCCGTGTTTGAGACGGATGTCCCATTGGGCACAAAAGATGAAAAGTGCTGTGGAGCAATAGGCTGGGGCATTATCCATTTTTATCTGGCTCGGGTGACCCATAACAGCAAAACAGGCTAGCAAATGGTGAATAACTTTGGGAGTGGCTTCCCCACGCTGTGGGGTCGCCCAAAGGAATCCCAAATAGGTATCAATGAAAACATGTAAAAACGAATAGGGGTGGAATTGTGGCACGTGAGTGACGTCCATTTGCCACAGCTGATTCGCTGCGGTACCTCTAGGGTTAACGGCATAAAAAAGGTAGGGGCAGCAGCGGCACAGTGGGGGCAGGAACGAACAATAGAACGCGCATGATCAGCAGGAATATGAAACTGCCGGGCCAAAACAGAGGCAGACTGATGGAAAAAGGCATGGCTTTCAATGGGGTCAGAAAAGAGGGAATTTACCTGACCACGTAACGCGCGATCAGCGCGCGCATTGCCTTCAATGAGTAGCCCAGGCAGAGGGGTATGACTGCGAATATGAGCAACAAAATAAGGGAAATTACGAGTGGTGAGGAGATACTGTAAAGACAAAAACAGGCCAAGAAGGTCCGCATCGACCTGAGGGGTAATGAGGGCAAGGGGTAAATGATCAATTACCTGATAAACATAATGCGTGTCCATGATCAAATTAAAGGGACAATCAGCAAAAAATTGAAAGGCCAAAATAACAGCAGCTAATTCCAAGGACTAGTAAAGCTCTCCAAGCGCTGTGCATGCAAATATTGTTGTACAAGTGAATGAAGCGCTTTCAGCTTTTCTAGAGGGAGGGGCCACTGGTCAATCCATATGGGCTCTAAGGATTGCCATACCAATGGTAATGCGGATGGCAAGGTGGGTGAGGGAGGATTTTGGGCCATTATATATTAATATCGAGGGTGGTGTCCAGCTTTGTAAGTAAATCACGGCCCCAAATATTGAGGTGGACAGGGAGTACAAAAGGGCGGATTGTAGCAAGGGCACAGCCTCCTGGTTTAGAGACTGTGACCCAAGACAAACTTTGGCGCCCGGGTTTGCTACCCACGATCCCCCACAACTCTTTAGAAGGAACTGTTGGCCAACCGACCGGCCACTCCGGATCACGAATCACCGTAACATCAGCTCCAGTGTCCACCAACCCTGTAAAAGGAACATTATTTAAGAGAAGTGTTAACTGAGGTTTTGAGGGGCGGACTGACATTGTCAGAGCAACAAGTGGAGAGGACGTATTGTGAGACGGCGACTGAGACAGCGTCGATCCAAAGCCGCCTCCGCCCCGGGCTCGATCCTCTGCGGCTGGCACCTGATAGGGGACTAAAATCAATTGTGCAATTGACCGTCCACGTGGGAGCGACTGCGGAAGATGGGTCCATACCTGAACCTTAATAACGCCGGTGTAATCAGCGTCAATGACTCCTGGGATGACAAAAAAACCCTGTTTCCCAGCGTGTGAGCGAGGGAGAACCAGACCCACAAATCCGGCAGGGAGAGGTCCCGTCACCTGTGTAGGTATGACGCAAACCTCCCCTGGCAACTGAAAATCAGCATCCTCCTGCATAATCAAATCAAGCCCTGCAATTCCGGCAGTCGCCGCACTCATGGAATCTATGGATTGTAAGGCAGAGGAACAGTTGTCTGAGTGGGAAACACCCCCGTTTGGCCCTGGGTTCGGGGGGGACCCGTTGTGCGGTTTCCCGACCCGCTACGACACTGATTAGCCCAGTGATAGCCCTTCCGACACTTGGGGCACTTCTTTGAGGGGCGGGCGGGCGCCGTCGATGAGCGGCACTCCCGCTGAAAGTGACCCTCCTTACCACAGCGGTAACAACGCTTCCCCTCCTTCCCGGTTTTTCGCAGGGCGGCAGCCAGAACTCCAGCCTTATGTGCTTGGGTTCCGATGTTTTGGCACGCCCGCAGCATGTCCGACAGCTCTAGAATTCCAGAGGCTTGTGCAGCCTGGAGAGCACGGCGGCAATCCTCGTTCGCATTTTCAACCGCCATTTTTAACAAGATCTCCTGAGCTGCTGCAGGGTTATCCTGTCGGAGGATAGCCTCCTGCAATCTGTTGGTAAAATCCATAAAGGACTCTGATGCACCTTGACGGATACTGGCAAAGCTTTTAGTAGGCCTGCCCGAATCCGGGACCTTCCGGAAAGCATGCTGGGCGCAGGCGGAAATAATGGGGAAGACGGCCTGAGGGAGTTGAGACTGCAGCTGCACGGTAGCAAACTGGCCCTCCCCTGCCAAGTGCTCATAAATGATACCTTGCTCTCTATATACCTGGGCTTGACGTTCCGCCATCTGCCGATACTCACTAAGCCAAATAACATACTGACTGGGTGTCAGCATCATGCGCAACAGCGCCTTCCAGTCTTCAGGGATCAGGAAGTACCCACTACCTAGCCCTTCAATGAGACCACGCACATACGTGCTAGTCAGGCCGAACTCGCGAATCGCTTTCTTTACCTCTCTGATCACCGAGTAAGGCAAACTGACCCAGTCTGCAACCTGGTTGCCCTGGCCATCATCCTGCCAGGTCACAGGACAAACTGAGACCAGATCAGCCAGCTCCTCTGCTGTAAGATCTGAGCGAGTCTTCGCTGCGTGAACCATTTGTTGCACCAGCGAAAGCCTCTGAGCAGACGCAGACGACCCCCCGGGGGGCCCCGGAGCATGGGGCCCCACGGGCGGAGGGCGATCACACACCGGCTCCGGTGGGGAAGGCCAGGGAGGCGGTGGTAATAGAGGCACTGGGGGCGAAGCAGGGGGAGGGATGGTTGCAGGAGCGGACGGGGGTGGCGGGATCGGCAGCCCCTCTGTTGGCGCGGGAGAGGGTCTTTCTGAGGTGACACACCGTGTTGCATCGGTAGGAGGGGGGGTGGCTGCAGGAGCGGACGGGCGTGGCGAGATCACCAGCCTCGCGAGGGAGGGCCTGTCCGGGGCGACACGCTGTATCGCGTCGCGGCAGAGGTGCCAGGCATGTAAAGCCTGCACGGACGCCCGAGGCTCTTTGTGCAATGTCTGGCCCAACCGCTCCCAGTCCGCTAGCTTAAGGGTTCCGGCTTCAGGGTACCACGGGAATTGGGCACTCACCTCCTGTAGCAGGAGAGTGAGTTCTCGAGTGGGGCAGTCATGATGAGCCTTATGCAGCAAATACTGTAGCTCATTGCGGTGTTGCACTTGCAAAGCAGAGAGGGAGCTTCCCATACTTACCACAACGAAAAATACTCACCGGGATCCACGAAGCGGATGAGTGACGCGTCTGAAACCCTTGCCGGGCGAGGTGAGTGCTGAGGGCCCCACGTTTGGGCGCCAGTTGTGGCGGTTCAATGACAAGACAGAACACAGCTTTTAGCAAGCAAGCAGGCTGGTCTCTAACGGGCTTCTCCTGTCAGCTTTTCACCTTCCCCTTTATTCTCTCTCTCTCCCCCCGCGCATTACATTCTCCAACAGATAAAAGGAATACACTGGCTTTGTTTAACATTCTTATTTACCAATTTCTGTCTACCGCATTCCTTGCTCTCGGGCCTTGAGCCCAGTCCTGAGAGGCTTCCCACGATTCATATCATCTTGGCGAGATTCCAAGGTTGATGCCCTTGGATGGAGCAGTGTGTGCACTACTCCTACACAACACTCCGGGTGTGCCCTGAATGTTGCCAAGCGCATAAACCTTTATGAATCCTACAGCTATGCAAGATCATACCACAGCAACACAAACTCCTTGGCTTGTAATGTGTGTAAAATACTGGGAGTCCTTAGGCTAGTGAGGAAGAAAACTGACCAACAGAAGGACCTAAGTGTGTTTCCTCAAACAGTGTATGGCACACTAGGTACATGGTGAAAATCAATACAGGGAACATGCCGAATAAGTGAATACAGGAAAAAATGCATGATTGTAAACTACTGAAATGTTGGTAATCTGGCAGAAAACTTAGTTTCAAAAGATATGTAGAGGTAACCTATCCTACCTGTCTTAGCCTGGCATCTGGAATTTTAGATTTTAAAGACTAAACCACATGATAAACCTTCTTTTCAGCTTCCCTGTAATCCAAGTCTTTGAGGTTAGGAAGGATTGTATTTTCCTTCCTTTAACCTGGCAGGCAGGTAAATCAGCCTTTCTATTTTAGGCATATCTAATGCACTGATCACCTGGCATCCAGGTTAGCATTGTATGTTCCTCTGCATGTACAGAGAAAATGACCTCACTAGACTAGATCAAAGGCCTTCTCTCTCTCTCTCTCTCTCTCTCTCTCTCTCTCCCTCTCCCTTGTAGTTCCTATAATCTGAATCCTTTGTTAACTGGAATCTTAGTAGCCATCAGGTAATGACACTCCTCATAACAGTCACCTTTCCATGAAGGATTATACCATGCCTTTTAAAGAATAAAAATCAACTACAGAAATACAACTAGTCTGCAAAGAGTGAGTAGGAGGCAATAATTTCCACAGAGAATGAAGCAATTAAAAAGATCCGTTCAGATGAAGTAATCAGTTCACTGTGGAAGTGAAGTGCTGGAGTGAAATTTTTATATTTATAAAAAAGCTAAAACAGATAGTGACTGCAGTTTATCTCCTACCACTTTTGTTGTTACTCTATCAAAGAAAGGGAGGTTAAAGAGTGGGTAGTAATTTGCAAGGCACTTCTTTTGTATCACTTAAAACCAGCAACATTCAATGTTCAAGCTAGATTGCTTCAGGTGTCACAGAGTGGATGACAAAGATACCACCAGGATATGATTATTTGCAACATTGATTGACTACACGTTCTGTAGTTTGAAGTCCATTTCTGCAGTCGCAAATAGGATTGTGTCTCAGTCCCCATTTATGGAGGAGGTAGGTGCATCTGCCATGTGATGTGCAGATATGGTTCAAAGTGCACCATATTTTCCACAGGAGGGAAAGGCAATTGGGTTCTCTGGTTGATGAAATATTTGTTTGAGATGTTGTCATCCTTTCAGGTTGCTCGCCATTGATCTTTGGGCAGGTGAGATGGACCCTGAGTCTTCCAGCTCTTGCACTGAAAGCCAAAAAGGTTTTCTATATTTGAGATGGAATCTTGGTACATTATTTAGGTCTTCATGTATTGGGAAATATTTGTTCCCTTGAAGACAATGGAACTCCCAAAGGAGTCTCAGGTCACAATGAAGTTGGGATTGGCAGATGTGCACCAGTACAGAAAGCCATAGTTGTGGCATTGATTTTTCTGTGCACATAATGATCCATATGGTGGTGTTAAGATGAGAATTGACGAGTGATGTGTGGGAGCTGTATGTCCAGACAAGAGAGCAATGCTCTGTGACAGAATAAACAGGGCTAATGAAGAGGCCTGTAGGATTTTTGCATTGGCTCCCAAGGTCACTCCTAGTTTCTGGGTGAAGTTTACATGCATCTTTATTTTGTCATGGACAAGGCCAATAGTGTTGTCTTTTGAGGATGTCTTTGCCAATAGCAGCTTCTTCCCAGAGAGGTACTGACGGTCTCTGTCTGTAACAAACTCAGATATTCTTTACCAGTGCAGATGGGCTTGAGTCCATTTTCCCTCCCCCATTTCAGAGCACTTGCTCTTGTGGGGCAGGGGGCGGTTCAGTTAGGGAAGGTAGGACAGGGGTTGGTTCAGTTAGGGAAGCTGGTGTACTTTCTCCCTTCTGTCCAGAGACCTTATCTCTCAGCTTAGGTAATATGGAACGTGTTTTCAATGTGACCTCGGCCTGGTCTCTAAATCTGAATGCGCACAATATTCCTGGGTTTGCAGTTTTGGGCAACCAAATATTCTGGCTGCCCCACACCTCTGATTTGCTCATGCAAACAGCGTTTGTGTAGGCAGATCAGGAAGTTAAATGCAGAACCCGATTTGCATACACACATCAGAGTTTTGAGGTCCCTGAATTACACAACCAAAACTGCCAGTTTAGAAAAATGAACTTGTTACTTCTCAACAATAGGAGTTGCAGTCGGGTCCCTCTAATTCACACCTAGTACAGAGAGCAGAGAATTGGCTTAGGCCTCATCTCTATTCAAAGATGCATCAGCTTAACTAAAGATGTGTGTTTAAATCAGTTTAGTTAAAGTGGCGCAAAACCCAGTGTGGCCACTCCGTAGCTGAATTAAGTTTAACTGGTATAAATCAGGTTTAAATTGAACGAAGAGAGTCCACACTAGGTTAAGTACTACCTTAACTACATTGATTTAGAAACACACCTCTAGTTAAACCAGCACAATTTTGAAAAGGAAAAAAGACCCAACTTTCCTAATTTTGAAATAAATGTTCATGGGATCAGTGTGTTTAAGGCTGTCAAGGCTAATTCCCCACTCTGGCACTTCAAGTGCAGAAGATGGGGGCCCACAAGGATTCTAAAAATTAATACTGGCCACTCCAGGCTTGTATTAAACTCCCAAGGTTACAGCTTTTCTCTGACCTTGGATTGGTAGATGCTGCCACCACCCAAGTGCAGAACCCCTTTTAGAGTCCAGGAAGGTGCACTTGAGAATTCCTTCCTGTGGGGTACCCTCAAGCTCTTTCACCACCCACGCCCCGGGGAAGAGTTGAGAAGGGGGGGGAAGGAAATCAGCTGTTGCCACCAGCTAATCAAACAATATCACAAACCTCTTAAGACACAAAATCCAATTCTGTTCTTAAAAAAGGTAAATTTTATTAATTAAAAAAACAGAAAGAAAATACATCTGGGAACTCAGGCTATTGCTAGATTTTAAAAGAGGAACTACAAGAATTAAGCACCAAGAATCGCTTTCTTGAGGTCCAGCTTAAAGGTTACAAGCAAAACAAAAGCACCTGTGAGTAGTACAGAGGAATCCGCAAGCCATAACAAAATAAAAGGGATAAACCTAATCGCGTAATCCTAGACATTTCCTGATCTACTTACATATCTGGGGTTTTAAATGAGTACATTCTAGGTATGATATTGATGATTTTTTCATACCTGGCCCAAGCTTCTTACAGCATAGCTGTTGCCCTGTCTGCCTCTCCCCGGGAGAATGACAACAGATAGACAAAAGGGGAGTCTTCCTTCAATTTTAAAAAGTTCTGGCCTTCCCATTGGCTCTTTTGGCCAGGTGCCTTCTCATTTCCTTTTACCTATGCATAGCAGTGAGACTTTTTAACCCTTTACAGGTAGAGCAATTGGAGAACAGTTACTAAGAGGGATTTTATAGCTACTGGCTGGCTGAGTGTCCATAAAAGGGAGCTCCCCCCGGCTCATTTATCACAAAGGCTGATGTGTTTGGTGAGGGAAAGGCAAACTCTGTAGGCACTGCTACAGTGTGGACCCCAAACGTTCCTGGCATTTGGGAGCGTGTGGTATCTCCAAAGCATTTTAATGAAATAAGTCTTATCTAACAGTGTAATTACAATGAATTTACTTTGAATGCACAGTATTCAGATCCAAGTGCAGTGCATTATTCTCCTCCTTATCAAAGTGGAATGCATTTATAAGCATAGTCAATGTGATGTAGATGACATTTCCCCCCAAACCCTTTGACTCCATCTGGGTAGTTGCCAGCTCATTTGCCCAAAGCATACAAAAATGGTGAGACAATTTGATATGGAAAAAAGGAAATTCTTGGCTAGGATTCAGCAGACCTTGCCTGCCTCGCAGCAGAGGAGGGCATGACTGCATTCTGAACAGTGAGCTATACACTTGGCTAGAAGAGAGCTTGCCGGGGTTCACAATGAACCAGATTGAAATTAAAAATTTTATTGCCCAGCCATCTAGCCCATATCAGCCAGCTGTTTGGCTTGTCCATTCAAGGGCAACTTATTGCACGGTCTTTATTTTTATTTTAAAAGCATCTGGAGATTAAAAATCCTCTTTGGCACTTGGCCACCTTGGATAGTAATCCAGGCATGTCGTCTGGCCAGACAGCTCCGTTCTTGTCTAGGTGGGAGGATCTAGGTCTGGTACACTTTTCTGAGTTGAGCAGACATGGATTTCTGGCTACTTTCCAGCAGCTTCAGGATCTTTACAACGTCCCACACTGTGAGTTTGCTTGTTCCTTTCACTGTAAGCATCACACTCATGCACTTTAGATAAGCTATTACCAGCAGGAGAGTGGGGTGGGAGGAGGTATTGTTTCATGGTCTCTGTGTATAGAATGTCTTCTGCAGTTTCCACAGTATGCATCCGATGAAGTGAGCTGTAGCTCACGAAAGCTCATGCTCAAATAAATTGGTTAGTCTCTAAGGTGCCACAAGTACTCCTTTTCTTTTTGCGAATACAGACTAACACGGCTGTTACTCTGAAACACTCATGCACGTCACTTGGAGTCTTTCAGCTTCTACTAACCTCTGAACTAGTTGTTCATACTTTTTTTTTTTTTTTAATTCTTCTCAGGCCTCATCTGCAATGTGAATTAGTCCCAGTTTAATTTGTTGGTTTAGCTGAATCACTGATATGGACAGCAAAGGTGCAAAAGTATCAGTGGAGTTGGTAAACTACACCAGTGCAAATCATGGATTTTCTTGTCTACACTGGGCACTTGCCCCATGCAGCTACATTGGTGTCTGGCCATTGATTATTGGAATTGCAGCAAATTACATAGATAAGGCCTATGAGAACTATCTCCAGTTACCACTACCTACCATCAGATATGGCAGGAGACTGTTCTACGAAAAATGGTCTTTGAACTGTGTGATATATACATTTATTTTTGCACACACTCAGAATTACAGATATGCTCAAAATTGCATTACATCTGTAACAGAGCCTTGAAGAAGCTGTCTGTGGACTCCTTAGACTTTGGTTGCCTGGCAAACTCTGATAGTTTAAAATGTACATTTAAAACCTTGGTCCCAAAAGCAGAATTGATCTAAATTTCTTCTTCTGGATAGTGCTGGACTGTGCTGGGTCATCCCCTTGATTCTGGGATAGGTTTGGAAAACAAAACAAATTAAATAATAAAATGATCCTACATAATTCCATTTATGTAGAGCCTTTCATCCCGCAGGATTCTAGAGTGCTTCCCAGACAGTGAACAACATTCATTGCTATGCTCTGGCTGTTTTGTGGTGCTCCAGTGATGCAAAGTAGCCTCAAGCTTAACTGGCAGCTGAAGCACGCTGGTGAATCTCACTGTCTGTATATATACAGGTGTTACTTCACCTGCCATCTCTGAGGCACCTGATTAACAGTATGCAGCAAAACTGAACAGCAGTTGTCCTGAGGACAGAGGAAATAAGGCAGAATATCTTATCTGTTTTATACTGTAGGGAGAAATTTAGGAAGCATGTGGAGAAGAACTTTGGGTTTCCATTCCCTGTAATCAGGCCTACAGGGTACTACCGTTGCAGCCAAGAGGGCATTTTTGATGAAAAGGTAAACAAGATGAATAAGCAATTGTTCTAGAAATCTAGATCCTCAAGACTCAACCGAAAGAAGCACTTTAGGATCTCCTAGTACAACTGAAATGTACAGCCAAAGTCTGAGGTCCTCAGTTAGTGTTAACTCAATCCCTCAATGGTAACTTTGCCTGGATAAAGACTGATTAAAGATGTGAGGATTTGGCCCATTATATTTTTTGGCATGCCAAGAAAGAAGAGTCTTGACATAGTGAAGGATTACACTATTCCTGAATGTAGGGCCTCAGTATTTGGGGTGCTGGGATGGTAGCTTCCTCAGCCATCTTTGCCTTATTCTGTCACCATCATTAGATGAAAAGGAGGGAGCCTGTTCCATGTGACCATTCTTGCATTTCAGCAGAATGTGTTGGATGTGTGGGGTAGACAATTGTGCAGTTGTGGAAGGTCAGCACTTCCTGAGTCAGAATTGCTGCTTGGGATTTTTGTTACATTCTCCTTTACCTGGTCTTAGTCCAGAGAGAAAGTGAGCAGCTACTGAGCACCTCTAACTCCCACTGAAGTCAGACCCTGCATTTAGTAATAGTAATGATGTAAAACACTACCCAAGAGTTCTGGAAAGGATAAACCCTCCTGCTTCAGGGCATAAACCTGCCTCTAACTGGTGTGGGAGTGATGATGTGTGGTTAAAGATGACTATTTTATATCATTGACGTTACCACTGTTAGACTATTGCAACCAATCTTGCACACACACAAAAAACGAGGAGTCCTTGTGGCACCTTAGAGGCTAACAGATTTATTTGGGCATAAGCTTTCGTGGGCTAGAACCCACTTAATCAGAAGTATGAAGTAAAAGATACAGGAGCAGGTATAAATACATGAAAGGATGGGAATTGCTTTACCAAGTGTGAGGTCAGTTTAATGAGATAAATCAATTAACAGCAGGATACCAAGGGTGGAGAAATAACTTTTGAAGTGGTAAGAGAGTGGCCCATTACAGACAGTTGACAAGAAGGTGTGAGTAACAGTAGGGAGAAATTAGTATTGGGGAAATTAAGTTTAGGTTTTGTAATGACCCAACCACTCCCAGTCTTTATTCAAGCCTAATCTGATGGTATCTAGTTTGCAAATTAATTCCAGTTCTGCAGCTTCACATTGGAGTCTGTTTTTGAAGTTTTTTTGTTGAAGAATTGCCACTGTGGGGTCTGTTATTGAGTGACCAGAGAGATTGACATGTTCTCCTATTGGTTTTTGAATGTTATGATTCCTGATGTCAGTTTTGTGTCCATTTATTCTTTTGCGTAGAGACTGTCCTGTTTGGCCAATGTACATGACAATATATCATGTAAGGTGTCAATGGAAAAGTTACAGTTTATCAAGTGTGATCATCCTGATTAAATCCATGTGACATCTTTGTATCTGAAGTTATGAATATTGGCTGTGTATTGGTATCTCCAACGTGCATTTTGTTCCTGGGTGAGATCCACCAGATAGAATGTACATGAGGGCTAGACAGTTACGTGTGGATGGCCCATTAAGGACACTCAGCTCTCACAATTGGCCATTGAAGAAACTCATCCTGTTCAGATAGCTCTTCCTGAGGATGCCTCAGACAGTGAGGAACCAATGACCACCCCCTGTGATTCAGCAAAATATGTATGGACATGTGATTTGCTCATGTGACCCTGGACTCCATCTTGGGCCAGTAACTTTCTGTGTACAGGGGCTGTAAAATTCCAAGCACATGGCAGAGGATATAAAAGACCCCTGAGATATCTCCATTTTGCCTCTTTTCTGCTCAGATTCTCTGGACAGTGGATTTACAACTAAAAAGCAGCATCTTGAACTAAGGACTGAGGACCTTCCAATCTTTTGGAAGTTACCAAAGAGACTGTACGAGCCAGCAGTTGATTCCATCACTGCTACAAACCTGATATAAGGATTTTGTGATCATTTTTATGTATATGAGCTATTAACCATTTATAACTCTCTTCTTTTCTTTTATTATTAAATCTTTAGTTGGTTTACTAAGGATTTGCTGACTGTATGATATTTGGATAAGATCTGAGGTTTGTATTCACCCGGGGTATGTGTCTGATTCTTTGGGATTAGAAAGAACCTCACACATGGTGAAATGGGTTTTCAATAACCTCTCACTGTATTAGACCTGTTTATCTAGATGGGAGCCAAGGGCTGGAATGCCTAAAGAGGACTCTGTTTGTTTGGCTTCTGCTTAACCAGTGTGCTACTGCAGAAGCTCTTTTGCTACTGGCTTGGTGAATCTAATTATAGAATAAATCAGGGGTTCTCAACCCTTTTCCTTCTGAGACTCCCTCCAACATGCTATAAAAATTCCATGGCCCACCATTGCCACAACTGTTTTTCAATAGATTAATAGCCCGGGCTGGAGTTAGGGAGTATCCGGCAGAGCAGTTGCCCAGGGCCCCATGCTGCACAGGGCCCCATGAAGCTAAGTTGCTCGGGCTTCGGCTTCAGCCACAGGCAGCAAGGCTCAGGATTCAGCTTTCTGCCCTGGGTTCCAGCAAATCTAACACTGGCCCTGCTCTGTGGTTTATTTTGGTGGATCCCCCGAAGCCTGCTCACGGCCCCACAGGGGGCCCCGGAATCCTGGTTGAGAACTGTTGGAATAAACCACTGGTTTTTGAGGATCATCTGCCCTATTTCTTGCAGTCTGACCTGAGTGTGGCATTCTCAGTGTGGCTCTTCAGCACCCGGTCACAGGGGGATTAAGAAGAAACTTTCCCTGAGGGCAGGTTATCCCATAATCATGAGGTTCTTTCATCCTCCTCTGAAGTAGCTGGTTCTGAGCACTGTTAGAGATAGGCTACCACACTAGATGGACCTTGGCTTTGATCCAGTCTGACAATCCCTGCGTCCCTAATAAGAAATGAGGTCGTTGACTGATTAGAGACACCTCTGTAATTTGGCTGAGCTGCTTATCTCTGACAATTTGTTGACCTTGCCTCATGGGAGAAACATGAGCATGTTGTGTCTCAGCTGAGATGCTAAAAATGCCATAAGGAAGCAGTCTCCTGAACTCCTCCTTTTACTCTGCGCAAGGGGACGCACCATGGTTAATATATTCTCCACCACATACACAACCGTTGGAACATCATTTGTTTCAAAGTGGTTTTAGAGACATCATGTATCTTCTTCAACAGGAAAATACATGTGATGGTGTAGCTAGACCCTCATTGTCATTGCTCACCATTTGTGCAATGACCTCAACAGACTGCAGAATGATACACAAGCTTTGCAACACCTTCCACTGACTAAGTATAACGGCACCACCACACAGTCCTCCTGGTCCCTTGGCAGCCCTTCAGAGTCACAAATGAGTGTGTTGTTGTGCGTGCTAAAGACCTGAATCTGATTGGTGCTCAGGATGGAATTTCAGTACTTGGGTCATTCCTGTTTGATGTGAGGTGGATATGGACTGTTGGCATCTTCAGCTCCTGAAAGGTGTTTCACCCTGCTGACACCTCCTGGATTGGTTGTCTGTCAGAGGTATTTGTACAGCCATCTCTGTACCAATGTAGGCACCAATGGAGAATTTATTTAGAAATTATTCTGCCAAGTTGTCATAATTTATGGATTTTTTTTTAATGACTCTCCGTATTTAGAGGAAAACCAAGCAAAGATCCCTTGGGAATTCATCAGCTCTTTCTCACAGACATAGAGTCATAGAAGATCCTTGCAATATTATGATGATCTCCAGAGCTGCTCATCTTTATGTCAGAGGATTACAGATTCAGGAGGGGAACAAGCACCAGAACAAACCAACTCTTAAAAAATCAGGGTTTCTCTTTTTATGCAGATGCCCCTAATGATATATAAGATGAGAAGAGAAATACAGAACGTATTACAGTTGTTTCTAACATGAGGGTGCAGCACAGAACTCATAGCCCAGAGGAGGAAAGACTTAAACCAGCTTTGCAGCTGCACAATCCAAGGCTATTCTAGGGGCTGACGAGACCACAGCATGATTTAGAGAGCTCTGGGGGGCCAGTCTATTACAGCACTCGACCAGAGTCCCTAAGGTCTGCAGTGCTGTTTTCACAGCATTGTGCGCTACAGCAACTGCCCTGCCTCAGCACATCCTCTACACTGGGACTTATGAAGGGGTCTTCAGAAATCAGCCTTGTAGCTATTTTCTGCCACACCTGCGCCGGTGGAATCCTGCCGTGGTCAAATGTGGGGCTTTTAGGGCCCTTTTACATAGCTCTGGCCCTTTTACACGGTGTACAATGCCCAGAACCAGGGTGAGGATTTTTGTAATCTGTTTTTGTAATGTTTTCCAGGAGGCATCAGGCATTCTTTAAAGAATAGCATTGGCCTAGCGTCTCTAAAATAGGCATTTGCTAAGTGTAACACTTCAATTAGGTCTGAGTTACCTTAAATGGAATAATATTATCTGCCAAGCGTGTGAGAACTGTGCATTGTTTAAAAACCTATTTGTGTTATAGATTCCTTTTTTTAAGGTAGTTAACTTTTGATTTAACAATGGTTGCCAGAGCTCTGAAAACCCTGCTCTGGTCTAGATTGTCTTCCTCTATGGTTCCTTACCTGCCTCTTGTCATTGAATAAATCTTTATAAACACAAAACAGCTGCTGGATACAATAAATGCAGAGTCTGCCCCCCCACCCCCACGTAATGTGGACAATGACTAACACACTTTTAGCCTCCAGAACTTATTTAAAGCATTCTGAAATCCTACACACTGGTGAGGCAAAGTCTGCCTGAGACAATTACATTCACATTAAAAACAATCTCTGTGTGTAGCAGCTACAAAATGAACATTGCCTTGCCATGTGACTTCTTCCAGCCCCAATGTCTCAGCCCACCACGAACATTCTGAATGTTGCAGCTCTTGTCTAGTGCGTACCATCACTTGAGTGACTCGTACCTAAAGATTTAAAAAGCAAAATAGTGCACCGTGAAAAGAGAATCAGGTGCCGTGTTTTAAATGTACAGGAAAAGTGGTTTATGTAAAGCATATAGGTGTGCTGAGCATACACTGGCCAAGCACAATGTGGTGAGGAGCTAGGGCTTTCCTTCAAAAACTAGGAGCCACAACCTTTTGCAGAAAAGACTGTGCCTTATTTTTAGCCAGGAGGCATGTCCGGTTGGACATTTAATGATGCTGACTCACTAGCTTCTGATCACCAATATTATCTTGGGCAGATGCAGTGGACTCTTTGTTTGATCTCCTGGACTTGGCATGACAACCAGGCAACGAGGCATGGAACGAGTCTCATTATTGGGATACTCCCCTTGGTAAAGTCATTTTGAGGCTGGATATGGGTTGCCCAGGGATGGGGCTGATCAGCTGGATATAGTGATGGAAGACTCAGTTGTCCTAACTAAGAAAGTTAAGAGTCTTGGCGCTGGAAAGCTACAGGGGTAGCAGACTGTCAGCTCCTAGAGAAAGGGGTGTGAGCTGTGTAACACTTAGCACAGGAATCCTGTTGAGGAGATAAGCTTTTGTATGGTACTGATAAGTTAGTGCTTGTGGATTGGGACTGTCAGGTTTCAGAGTTATTTCTGAAAACCATTCACTATTCTTTCACTTTCCTATGTGGGCAGATACTTAGTCCACAGTTTTTTCTTTGCCTTGTAAATACCTTTACTGACTTTTCCTCCTCCCTTACTCATAAGTGGTTGCTGTCTTCAGTCTTTGAAACAGTAATTGGGAAAGGGGAAAATCACAGGGCCTGCCCTGACAGGGAAATTTGCACTTGACATAGACTATGTTGCACCAATGCAAACCCCTAATGCAGGCATGCAGCACCAATGCAAGAGAGAGCTTTACCAATGAGATTTTCCTGTACAGCAGCTCTACACTTCAACACGGTTAGCAGGAATGGCATCTATAAGATCCTGTTGAAAATTGGCTGTCCACAAAATGTGCTCTCCCTATTCAAGGAATTCCACGAGGGAATGAAAGCAACCATCCACTATGAAAATGAAACATTATCCAAGTTTAGTATTGATACTGGTATGAAGCAAGACTGCGACTTAGCGCTCGCTGGCTTTGACATCTTCTCTATTCTCCTTAAGTACACCTTTGGAAATGATGGATCTAGCATATTAATTAAATCGAGGATGGATGGCAGCATGTTTAACATCAGACAATTCCAGAGCAGAAGGCATGTCACCCAGGCTACTATTCAGGATTTACTTTTCACAGGTGATGCTGCATTCGTCTCTAACGCACCTGATGAACTGTAGATCATGATGAATAAGTTCTCTGATGCATGCACCAAGTTTGGCCTGGTAAACAGTATCAAGCAACAGTTGTCATGTCACAAGGTACCAACAAAAAGAAAAGGAGTACTAGTGGCACCTTAGAGATTAACCAATTTATTTGAGCATAAGCTTTCGTGAGCTACAGCTCACTTCATTGGATGCATTCAGTGGAAAATACAGTGAGGAGATTTATATACACACAGAACATGAAAAAATGGGTGTTATCATACACACTGTAAGGAGAGGTTTCAGAGTAACAGCCGTGTTAGTCTGTATTCGCAAAAAGAAAAGGAGTACTTGAAGTGAGCTGTAGCTCACGAAAGCTTATGCTCAAATAAATTGGTTAGTCTCTAAGGTGCCACAAGTACTCCTTTTCTTTTTACTGTAAGGAGAGTGATCACTTAAGATGAGCTATTACCAGCAGGAGGGCGGGGGGGGGGGGAACCTTTTGTAGTGATAATCAAGGTGGGCCATTTCCAGCAGTTAACAGGAACGTCTGAGGAGCGGTGGGGGGTGGGGTGGGGGAAATAAATATGGGGAAATAGTTTTACTTTGTGTAATGACACATCCACTCCCAGTCTCTATTCAAGCCTAAGTTAATTGTATCCAGTTTGCAAATTAATTCCAATTCAGCAGTCTCTCCTTGGAGTCTGTTTCTGAAGTTTTTTTGTTATAATATTGCGACCTTTAGGTCTGTAATCGAGTGACCAGAGAGCTTGAAGTGTTCTCCGACTGGTTTATGAATGTTATAATTCTTGACATCTGATTTGTGTCCATTTATTCTTTTACGTGGAGACTGTCCAGTTTGGCCAATGTACATGGCAGAGGGGCATTGCTGGCACATGATGGCATATATCACATTGGTAGAGCCTCTGATAGTGTGGCTGATGTGATTAGGCCTTATGATGGTGTCCCCTGAATAGATATGTGGACACAGTTGGCAATGGGCTTTGTTGCAAGGATAGGTTCCTAGGTTAGTGGTTCTGTTGTGTGGTGTGTCAATTATGAAGCTCTGGCCAACGTGGATCATTTCTGCTATCTCGGCTCAATTCTTACCAGTTCACTTAACCTTGATAGGGAACCTGATGTTAGAATCAGCAAAGTTTCTGTTACCTTTGGCAAACTTACCTCACGTGTCTGGAACAACAAGTTGCTAACCATGACAAACAGAGACCTTTGTGTTCAGGCTTCTGTCCTTACTATCTCCTTTACGGTTGTGAAAGCTGGGTTACATACTCCAAGCCGGAGCAGAGATTGAACCATTTCCACCTCCCCTGTGTTAGAAAAATGCTTGCATAATTGAGAACTGGCCTACAATCTATGCAGACTACACTGGATGTCGCTGGTTGGGACACGTGGAGCACATGCCTCCAGATCATCTGCCAAAGGCTGTGTTCTATGGACAACTTAAGAACCGCCCGCAGCACCAAGGAAGGCCAAAGCTCCCATACAGTGACAAAGTCAAGCAAGGCCTCAAAAAATTCAGCATTCCCATTGACAACTGGGAAAATTCTGTCCAAAATCATTGAGTCTGGAGAAGCCAGATTAAGACTGGTGCTGTCATGGCAGAGAGCCATCAGAGAGCCCAGGCTGAGGCCTGCAGGCAAGCCAGGAAGCGGAGTATGCTTCAACTTCCATCTGGTGAGTGGACCTGTAGCCACTGTGGAAAGGTGGACCAACTTTGTTCCGTCTCCTTTCATCTGACAAGGTGTTAGTTGGCTAGATATAACCTCTACACTGATGTACAAAATCCCCCAGCATAGAAAAGGCCTAAACTGTACACCTCCAAAATACACTGCCAAACATCTTAGAGGGAAGAGGATCTTTAGCCCTGACTCTGGTTTACACGAAAAATGCGAGTTGATCTGATGGCAATAGCTCTGTTTTGAATTAAGTCCTTTAAAAGGCAACCCAGTAGATTTCCTTGTCACAGTCACTACTAAGGCTATATTGGAAGTCATTACAAAGATAAAATGAGTAGTAATAAATACACAAAAATGGGGTTTCCTATGAACCTTTCCGGATTTTCCGGCATTTACCATAATTGGCGGTAGAATCGTTAGAGAGTAAGGCTGAGATTCGAAAAGATTTAGGAGCACAAATCCCACTGATTTTTTTTCAAGCTCCCGAGCATCTCAGATACTTTTGAAAATCCAGCCCTAATTTCCTAAGGGGCTGTGTGAAGTAAGCTGGACTGGATCACTGCTAAGTGGATCTTCCTTTTGGTTGACATGGCAGAAAGAGAACAGGTGACAAATGAACTCTTCTGGTTTGCCTAGGATTTATAAATCATTAGGGTTAGGCTGATGTACAGAAATGTAACTGATTTGTTCCCTCAGAGAGAAGCTGAAACACTGAGTCAAATTTAGAAGTGACATAAATAGTGGTAAGTATCAGAGGGGTAGCCGTGTTAATCTGTATCTGTAAAAGTGGCAAAGAGTCCTGTGGCACCTTACAGACTAACAGACGTATTGGAGCATAAGCTTTCGTGGGTGAATACCCACTTCGTTGGATGCATGTAGTGGAAATTTCCAGAGGCAGGTATAAATATGCAAGCAAGAATCAAGCTAGGGATAACGAGGTTAGTTCAATCAGGGAGGATGAGGCCCTCTTCTAGCAGTTGAGGTGTGAACACCACGGGAGGAGAAACGGCTTTTGTAGTTGGCGAGCCAGTCACAATCTTTGTTTAATCCTGAGCTGATGGTATCAAATTTGCAAATGAACTGAAGCTCAGCAGTTTCTCTTTGAAGTCTGGTCCTGAAGATTTTTGGCTGCAGGATGGCTACCTTTAAATCTGCTATTGTGTGTCCAGGGAGATTGAAGTGTTCTCATACAGGTTTTTGTATATTGTCATTCCTAATATCTGATTTGTGTCCATTTATCCTTTTACGAAGGGACTGTCCAGTTTGGCCCATGATAAATAGTGGTGTAAGTCTTATGCCGCCAAGTTAGTGTAAGTTCCAGGCCAGGGATATGGAAGGGTGTAAAAAATTAATAGACCAATGAAAGCAGTGGGAGCATTCTTTCTCCTACTCTAACACCTTCATGTTCTTCCTGTTACAACCCTGCTCTTGTCCCTTCAGTGTAAGTTACACCAACTTGTCCTCAGCAGTTGCACTCATCCACTGCACTCCAGGCACAGTGTAATGTGATTTGTCATGTCTTCATATATCACGCCCTGTGTAACTCAAGAAGCTAAACCTAGCTGTGTTCTGTACTTATGTGTATGAGAGAGAGAGAGTGAGACAAACAGATCCGAAGGTCAGGTGCTTCATCCATAAAAAAGCCCTAGAAAAACCCCTCTAGAAATCTGGCAAGCTTAATAAATGTTCTTGAAATGATTCATTCCACTTGTTTGTTTTCTTTTGGGCTGTTTAATTCCATATGTGAAAAACCTTTTATGTGTAAAAAGAAAAAAGAAAAGGAGTACTTGTGGCACCTTAGAGACTAACCAGTTTATTTGAGCATGAGCTTTCGTGAGCTACAGCTCACTTCATCGGATGCATAGCATATTGTGGAAACTGCAGAAGACATTATATACACACAGAGACCATGAAACAAAACTTCCTCCCACCCCACTGTCCTGCTCGTAACAGCTTATCTAAATTGATCATCAAGGAGGGCCATTTCCAGCACAAATCCAGGATTTCTCACCCTTCCCCCCCCCCCCCCCCCACAGACACACATACAAACTCACTCTCCTGCTGGTAATAGCCCATCCCTCTTTGAAACCTCTCTTTATAATGCACATGATAATCAAGGTGGGTCATTTCCAGCACTAATCCAGGTTTTCTCACCACCACCACCACCCCCCCCACACACACACCCCTCCAAAAACCCCACACACAAACTCACTCTCCTGCTGGCAATAGCTCATCTTACAATGTGCACAGCAATAATCCAAGTTTAACCAGAACGTCTTGGGGGGGGGGGGTTTGTAGGAAAAAAACAAGGGGAGATAGGCTACCTTGCATAATGACTTAGCCACTCCCAGTCTCTATTCAAGCCCAAATTAATAGTATCCAATTTGCAAATGAATTCCAATTCAGCAGTTTCTCGCTGGAGTCTGGATTTGAAGTTTTTTTGCTTTAAGATAGCGACCCTCATGTCTGTGATTGCGTGACCAGAGAGATTGAAGTGTTCTCCGACTGGTTTATGAATGTTATAATTCTTAACATCTGATTTGTGTCCATTTATTCTTTTACGTAGAGACTGTCCAGTTTGACCAATGTACATGGCAGAGGGGCATTGCTGGCACATGATGGCATATATCACATTGGTGGATGTGCTGGTGAACGAGCCTCTGATAGTGTGGCTGATGTTGTTAGGCCCTGTGATGGTGTGATGTGTAGGAGCTTTTCCAAAATTGCATATAACCTGGTTCCCTGCTTGATTTCAAACTGCTTGCTCTATTTTCCCCGCTCATGGGTTCAAGTTCATTCCCATTGCACTTTGTGGACCTGACACATCACTGCGGTATCTTCTTCTCAGTTTCAATGTTTGCAGCTCTCCCTAACCTCACCGTAGGATAACCCTTACCTGAACAACTAGGAGAGAGATTGGTTGCCCTTTAACAAAACATTTTCTTTCATTCCGTGTCTAAATTATAATGAACTAACTGAAGGAAAATAATCCTTTGGTGTCAGAATCTCTCCCTTATTTAAATGTATTTGGTACCCTTTGGCTCCAAAGCTGTTAGATAAAAATATACAAAATAGGATTCTATAGAAGTATAATAGTCCTATAGAATATGATAGAGAATAATAATTTTTCTGTAGGTTTTCTGAGCCATCTGATAGAATTGTATTATTCTTTTAAATTATATAGAATGGTCCCAAAAAACAACTCACCCTTTAATAAAACACACATTTTATTAAATTCTCTAGGACTTTTTCCTGTAAAGGATGATTCATCAACATGCCTGGTTATTCTCTTTGTACAATTCACCGTGAGTCTGTTCTGTTTTCTTACGATTGAGATACAAATCACAGGAAAACTTCTCTCCCATGGTGCTGTGGGTGGTTCACAGTAAACTGGAATCCATTACAGAAGGCTTTCAGTTATTAAAAACATGCTAGTAAATGCCAGAAAGCTGAAAATCTGATGTACTTTCGCATCTATTGTGCCATCACCATCATAAATGCTTTCTAATTAACAGCCATCTGATTTCCTTTCCTAAGCAGTAAAATAGTGACCGATGCAGAAGGAAAAAAACAAACATGCAGATAAAGTATTACATTTATACAACCCCCAGTCTTAACAGAGACTTTGTGTGGTGATATTAAAAGGTTATTTATATTAGGATACAGCTGAGGGATGAATATGAGTGAGCGCTCAGCAAAGGAATCACAGCTGTTTCCTTTCTTAAACTTGCCTTTCTCTAATTGCTAGGATTAGCATTTAGAACAATAGCCCCTGCATTAAAATACTGGCAGGCGAGCCAGGGTGGTGATGCACTGTTTGCGACAGCTAAAACGTGAGCCTGATGAAATGCAGTTTGTATGTGTGTGTTTTTAAAGTGATGAATGGAATAGATGTTAGTGATTTTTCTGTGGACTGAGACTTGAATGGAAAAACATACTAATACTCACTAATGTTTTAAGCACAGTGAGAATTGAGCATATTTTATCATCTTATTCATCATTAAGAAAATTTCATTTATTACTTTTAAAATCTTAGAAACTCTTCCTTTTTTGAGATGGATGGAAGTTGGTCATTTCCGAAGTAGGCTACAGCTGTGCGTGGCTGAAAGTGGATTGAAGTCAGAGGTGGAGTTAGTGCTATAGCAAGACATACGGTGCTCATATTTAATGTAAATGACCATCTTTATGTTTCTAATGCTCATTATATGATGCACAAATAGAAAAGAAGAGACACTGGGTAGGGTCTACTCTAAGAACAGTTTGCAAAACTTTCCCACCATCTATAATACTTCTGTAGAGTTAAATAGATATTACACTGCATGCAGTGAAAAAAAGTAAAAACTAGTTTTGAGCCATGATTCAGAACAAGATACCAGGACCCAAGGTTCCAGTCTACATGTCTGAAAAATCAAATAAAGTTTATTTCTGAACAGCGGTGCTGGAACAATTTGTACACTGGGGGTGCTGAGAGCCATTGAACCAAACTGGAAACCCTATATATGATGGAAACCACTTCAAGCCAGGGGGTGTGGCAGCACCCCCAGAACCCCTAGTTCCAGCACCTACGTTTCTGAAAGACACTTGTAGAATCACAATATGTAAAATCAAGAAACTCTGCTGTCATGTGTTTGTGATGTTTCTTCTCATGAATGTCATCATGGCTTCTGAATTACTTCATCTTTTGACCATGCCTTAATGAACGCTTAACCCTGATTAATTAGCAAGCGGTGAGGTCATCTTACTTTGCTGGTCCCATGCATGCAACCAGAAAGATGACAGCTGGTGAAAGTAACAAAGAAATTCAGTCATTGCCTCTTATCACCAAAGTGGGGTGGAGAATGTTATTGTAATAGCAGACAATATTGTATTGCATTAAGGTAAAAGGGTTCAATATATCTCCTCTTTAAAAAGTTCACTATTTAACAGCTGTTCCCACACAAGGTCTTCCTGTTTTAGTATAGAGACAGGTTTCAGAGTGGTAGCAGCGTTAGTCTGTATCAGCAAAAATAACGAGGAGTCCTTGTGGCACTTTAGAGACTAACAAATGTATTTGGGCATAAGCTTTCGTGGATTAAAACCCACTTCATCAGATGCATGGAGTGAAAATACAGGAGCAGGTATAAATACATGAAAGGGTGGGGATTGCTTTACCAAGTGTGGGGTCAGTCTAATGAGATAAATCAATTAACAGCATGATACCAAGGGAGGAGAAATAGCTTTTGAAGTGGTAAGAGAGTGGCCCATTACAGACAGTTGACAAGAAGGTGTGAGTAACAGTAGGGAGAAATTAGTATTGGGGAAATTAAATTTAGGTTTTGTAATGACCCAACCACTCCCAGTCTCTATTCAGGCCTAATCTGATGGCAAACTGGATACCATCAGATTTAATTTATCTCATTAGACTGACCTCACACTTGGTAAAGCAATCCCCATCCTTTCATGTATTTATACCTGCTCCTGTATTTTCACTCCATGCATCTGATGAAGTGGGTTTTAACCCACAAAAGCTTATGCCCAAATACATTTGTTAGTCTCTAAGGTGCCACAAGGACTCCTCGTTGTTTTAGTATAATGGAGACCTGTGGTATCTCAAATGCCACTCAGGGCAAATGTTGGCATAAACTGGCTTTTTAAAGGCAACTGCTGTAGCTAGACTTTAGTCAGCCTATGGGCTTGTTTACATGGGAATGTTCTACCGGTATAAGCTACAATGTGAATTTAAACTGATATGGTTATCCGCTCCACTGTGCAGAAACTTAGTCTGGAATGAGTGGGTTATTTCAGTTTCTTGTGTGTCACTTGGGAAGGGGTTTAAGCTAAACCAAAAAAAGCCACTCTTATTCCAGAAGAAGAGTGTCCGCACAGGGAGTTATACTGGTTTAACTCTTGCAGTTTAATTACACTGGTATAACTGGTAAAACTTCCTGTGTAAACAAGGCCGCCCTTTATTTGCCATTTGATATATTATGTAACAATCTGTTTGCACAGCAGAGCCCAAGCTCTTTGTATCCAGCTACACCAAACAATAAAATGGCCAGCAACAAACCAGACCAGGGAGGTGAAGGCATTCTACGTCACTGTTCTGCTGGGTCGTTTTTAAATCTCCAGCTCTTCTCCCCATTCTCTTGCTCTCTGCTGGTCTGGTGCTGTACGTGCAGTTCCAGTGGGCTCCTCTCCAGAAATTGAAAGTTTTCCCAATATTGTTCAGAGAACAAGCTAGAAATAAGAGCAGGCATCAATTTTCCAGCATCAGGATTAGAAACATGTGACCAGGTGCCAGCGTAAAAAATCTTCCTTTGATCCAAAGCTGGCCACATACCTAGCTTACTGAGACCAAAGGAATGCACACACAGTCAGATTTCTGTTAACGCGCATGGGATAAATATTCTGTCCTCCAGCAGCGTGGCATTTGCCAGGAGTTGAAAGTTGTATTAGCCATGCTTCAGTGGGGCGCAGCCTTCCTTCTGCAGAAATCGTATGTCCTAGCAACAGACAAAATAATACGTGTTGTCAACCACTACATTTTTACTTTATTCATTTAAATGGCACTGTGTGGTACCCTGGAATGAATCCTCTCTGTGGCCAAAATAATGCACTCATTGCAGAGCATTTGTATTTAAGATGAATAACTCTGAAATATCCTTTGGTGGCCACACATGCAGTAGAGGGGAGGCTACTGGTGGGGACCCTTTGGTGGACACGTGTGAGTTCAGAGCTAACCATTCACAGAAGTTAAATCTGGCAAAGGGCAGCTTTAAATCATGCACCAGAATTTTTTTTTTCCTGTTTGTTCACTTTCTGGAAGAGGAAATCTATGTAAGTTTCTCGCTTTGGGCATTTCCACCCATTTTTGTGTCTGTTTCCTGATTCCTGTAGAAGAAGTTCATCTGCTTTCCTCCCACAGTTCTATGCTAAACACCGATTTTTTTCTTTTTAAGGAAAACAAAGTTAATTGACATCTTGGAGTTTGTTTTGAACAGAAATAATGGCAATGAGGAGATGCTTTTCAGTTACATCATTTCACAGTCACAAAGGCATTGCCTCTTCTGTTGTCAGCCATCGCACTAAAGTTTGGACAATGATAAAGGCAAGATATAGATTAAAATAAAAAGTGCCAGCAACAACCTGAAATCAGCTTTCAAGTTCAAAAAAGGATCCATCTTATGTTCAGTAAATATTATCATATCTTAAGATGGTTCTAGACATCCACACAATAATCAGTATATTTTAATATAGTATTATTATTTATTTGTATTACTGTAGTGCCTAGAAGTTTCAGCTGAGATCATGGCCCCATTGTGCTGGACACTGTAAGAGACAGTACCTGCCATGAAGGGTGTGAGAGTGGAAATATTATTATCCCCATTGAATAGCTGGGGAACTGAGGCAAGGTGAGGCTAAGTGACTTGCCCAGGATCACAGAGGGAGTTTGTGGCCGAGCTGGGAATGGAACCCCGGTCTCCTGCGTTCCAGTCCAAAAGATCATCCTTTTCCCTCCAGCTAATAATTGATCAAATTTGCTGTTACATCTCCTAGCTCTGCTTTTTTCAGTGAAGTCCTCTCGGTTATAAGGGTAGCCCCAGGTAGGTCAATGTTGTTGGGAGCCGTCTCTGCTGTGACACTGAATCTCTTCTCTGAATCAGGGATCCTAGATTTATTTGTAGTGGGTGGAGGAGAGATGTATGGGGCATTCCTTTTGAAGCACAGCTGAAATTCTTGTCCTGGTTCTTTCAGGAATGGTCCCTCCTCAGAAAGGCACAGTGTGCGCAAACACACGAGCACCAGATCCAGTATAAGTGCACAGATACATCCCAACCCTTTAAAATATCTTCTTGTCCTACAGGAAGGAAGTTGGGGGAGGGGGGGGTTGTTTTGTTTTTGGTGGTTTTTTTGTTTTTTTGTTTTTTTACAGGAACTCAATGTTATTCTGTGGCATTCACCCTGCAGGGCATGAGGAATTAAAGAGCCATGAATGGCTGTTAATGGCTCCAGGGAGTCAAGAGTACCACACCAATAGAAGCAAAATTGAAAGATTCATTGAGGGAGGCAAGTAAAAAAGACAGAGACGACAAAATCTACACAGGCAAAAGGCAATACCAACTAATAACTGCAAACAGCACATCCCCAATTGAACATGCACTCCTCGAATCCAAACGTTCTGAAGACCTCTCCACAGCACCCTTATGAGCTAAGTGCACCCCATGTAAAGTTGGCAACTCCAGATATGTAAGAACTTATTGCATCTTTTGTAAGTGCTTATAAGTTTCAGGCACCATTTCACATCTCTTCTCCTAACACATTAGTGCACAGAATGGCTCCGTACCACACGACTCCCCCCAAACACAAGTATTTCCAGAATGGCAGAATGTACTTTTTGATAACCAAATTCAGTTCCACTGAGGTGAAAATACAACATAGTTTGCACACCAGTGGTAGCAGCATAACGTGCTACAATCACCAGTATAAGCATTGCTTCCCCGAGGAGCATGTTTGATATTTAGTCTAAAAGGGAGGCAGTGATTAGGGCCCAGGAATGGGAACCAAAGCTCCTGGGTTCTTTTTCCAGCTGTGTCACAGACTTACTGCATGACCTAGAAAAAGTCACTTACCTTCTCTCTGCCTCAGTTCCCTATCTATACAATAGGTGTAATGAATACCTCCCTCACAGGGGTATTGTGAGGTGATGCGAAGTTAAACGATGAGATCTTTGGATGGAAGGTGTCATAGAGGAAAAACATCCTTGCTGTTGCTGTACTCTTATAATACCAAAAATGTCTTATAGAAGTTAACCTTCTAACCATAATTCTGTATAGGCTATTTGATATAATCAGCCAAGTAAAAAATCTAAGTAGCAGATAGTTTCCACAGTATGCATCCGATGAAGTGAGCTGTAGCTCACGAAAGCTTATGTTCAAATAAATTGGTTAGTCTCTAAGGTGCCACAAGTACTCCTTTTCTTTTTGTGAATACAGACTAACACGGCTGTTACTCTGAAATCAGAAATTACTGTAGTGCATAGTTCCTTGGATTGGTAACTATCAGTGCTGTTTGCAGACATAACGTGGGCTTGACAAATACAGGGTTTTATTTTTTTTTAACAGATTAAACTATCAGTAAATTTGTATGTGCAAACTGCACATTTTGTAATAAATGGCTGATGCTTGTCTCAACTGGCAATAACATTTCTACAAATCAGTCTATTCTCCGTGGGTGTTTTATTTGCTTCAGGATTAATTAAGCAGTGCCTGTTTTGTTAATCTATTGTTTTACATACTTTATAAAAAATTAAATACTGCCAATGCTGTTACACAATATGTTCATACAATAAATGGCAGACATTATGGAACAGGTATTTTAGCATATAGGAAACCCTTATGAATTGGTTTTACACATTCCTACACCTTTATTTCCATCTTTGCTGACATCATAGAATTAAATTTTGGTTTTATGTCCTACATGTCATGCTTCTCCTTCTTCTATTGAATCTAATGGCAAAACTTCCCTTAGCTTCTTTAGGCTCTGACCTGAACCCACTGTGTATCTCAAAGCAGGTTAAGTTTCAGAGTAGCAGCCGTGTTAGTCTGTATCCACAAAAAAAAAAAAAAAGAGGAGGACTTGTGGCACCTTAGAGACTAACAAATAAATTTGTTAGTCTCGAAAGCAGGTTAAAAAGCAGTTGGTCCAAGGTAATATAATGCACAATCTGATACAAAAAGAAAAGGAGGACTTGTGGCACCTTAGAGACTAACAAATTTATTTGAGCATAAGCTTTCGTGAGCTACAGCTCACTTCATCGGATGCATGCAGTGGAAAGTACAGGGGGAGATTTATATACACAGAGAACATGAAACAATGGGTGTTACCATACACTCTGTAACCAGAGTGATCACTTAAGGTGAGCTATTACCAGCAGGAGAGCAGGTGGGTGGGGAAACCTTTTGTAGTGATAATCAAGGTGGGCCATTTCCAGCAGTTGACAAGAATATCTGAGGAACAGTGGGGAGTGGGTGGGGGAGATAAACATGGGGAAATAGTTTTACTTTGTGTAATGACCCATCCAGTCCCAGTCTCTATTCAAGTCTAAGTTAATTGTATCCAGTTTGCAAATTAATTCCAATTCAGCAGTTTCTCGTTGGAGTCTGTTTCTGAAGTTTTGTTATTGAAGAATTGCCACTTTTAGGTCTGTAAGCGAGTGACCAGAGAGATTGAAGTGTTCTCCGACTGGTTTTTGAATGTTATAATTCTTAACGTCTGATTTGTGTCCATTTATTCTTTTACATAGAGACTGTCCAGTTTGACCAATGTACACGGCAGAGGGGCATTGCTGGCACATGATGGCATATATCCCATTGGTAGATATGCAGGTGAACGAGCCTCTGATAGTGTGGCTGATGTGATTAGGCCCTATGATGGTATCCCCTGAATAGATATGTGGACACAGTTGGCAACGGCCTTTGTTGCAAGGATAGGTTCCTGGGTTAGTGGTTCTGTTGTGTGGTGTGTGGTTGCTGGTGAGTATTTGCTTCAGGTTGGGGGGCTGTCTGTAAGCAAGGACTGGCCTGTCTCCCAAGATCTGTGAGAGTGATGGGTCATCCTTCAGGGTAGGTTGTAGATCCTTGATGACGCGTTGGAAAGGTTTTAGTTGGGGGCTGAAGGTGATGGCTAGTGGCGTTCTGTTATTTTCTTTGTTGGGTCTGTCCTGTAGTAGGTGACTTCTGGGTACTCTTCTGGCTCTGTCAATCTGTTTCTTCACTTCAGCAGGTGGGTATTGTAGTTGTAAGAATGCTTGATAGAGATCTTGTAGGTGTTTGTCTCTGTCTGAGGGGTTAGAGCAAATGCGGTTGTATTGTAGAGCTTGGCTGTGGACAATGGATCATGTGGTGTGGTCTGGATGAAAGCTGGAGGCATGTAGGTAGGAATAGCGGTCAGTAGGTTTCTGGTATGGGGTGGTGTTTATGTGACCATTGCTTATTAGCACCGTAGTGACCAGGAAGTGGATCTCTTGTGTGGACTGGTCCAGGCCGAGGTTGATGGTGGGATGGAAATTGTTGAAATCATGGTGGAATTCTCAAGGGCTTCTTTTCCATGGGTCCAGATGATGATGTCCTCAATATAGCGCAAGTAGAGTAGGGGCATTAGGGGATGAGAGCTGAGGAAGCGTTGTTCTAAGTCAGCCATAAAAATGTTGGCATACTATGGGGCCATGCGGGTACCCATAGCAGTGCTGCTGATTTGAAAGTATACATGGTCCCCAAATGTGAAATAGTTACGGGTGAGGACAAAGTCACAAAGTTCAGCCACCAGGTTTGCCGTGACGTTATCGGGGATACTGTTCCTGACGGCTTGTAGTCCATCTTTGTGTGGAATGTTGGTGTAGAGGGCTTCCACATCCATAGTGGCCAGGATGATATTTTCAGGAAGATCACCGATGGATTGTAGTTTTCTCAGGAAGTCGGTGGTGTCTTGAAGATAGCTGGGAGTGCTGGTAGCATAGGGCCTGAGGAGGGAGTCTACATAGCCAGACAATCCTGCTGTCAGGGTGCCAATGCCTGAGATGATGGGGCATCCAGGATTTCCAGGTTTATGGATCTTGGGTAGCAGATAGAATACCCCAGGTCGGGGTTCCAGGGGTGTGTCTGTGCGGATTTGTTCTTGTGCTTTTTCAGGGAGTTTCTTGAGCAAATGCTGTAGTTTCTTTTGGTAACCCTCAGTGGGATCAGAGGGTAATGGCTTGTAGAAAGTGGTGTTGGAGAGCTGCCTAGCAGCCTCTTGTTCATATTCCGACCTATTCATGATGACGACAGCACCTCCTTTGTCAGCCTTTTTGATTATGATGTCAGAGTTGTTTCTGAGGCTGTGGATAGCATTGTGTTCTGCATGGCTGAGGTTATGGGGCAAGTGATGCTGCTTTTCCACAATTTCAGCCCGTGACGTCGGTGGAAGCACTCTATGTAGAAGTCCAGTCTGTTGTTTCGACCTTCAGGAGGAGTCCACCCAGAATCCTTTACAGTAACACTCATTGTTTCATGTTCTCTATGTATATAAATCTCCCCACTGTATTTTCCACTGAATGCATCCGATGAAGTGAGCTGTAGCTCACGAAAACTTATGCTCAAATAAATTTGTTAGTCTCTAAGGTGCCACAAGTCCTCCTTTTCTTTTTGCGAATACAGACTAACACGGCTGCTACTCTGAAACCTATCTTAATTCAGTACCTGTTGTTAAGCTTACAGAGCTTGCAGGACACTGCTTCTGGCTTTCCACTTTGACTTCCACCTATATTAACCCTTTCTGTCTCCTCTACTGCCATGGCCCTCTCTAGGCACTAGCAATGATGAGAGCAGGCCCAGGGAGTCTAGGCATTGTTTTCTTTGCATTAAACAGCCCCTCAGCTGTTGTGATGTCAAGCTGGCTTTAGCACCATGACAGAAAAGAGGAAAATGCCTGAAGAGATATTGCCAGGGTTTTGCTAACACATAGACCCAGGTGTTTTGTTTTGTTTTTTTTATTAGGCCAAATCCTGATCCCATTGAAGCCACTGGGAGTTTTGCCACTGACTCAGGATTTGGCCTGTTGGAGGAAAACACAGCATTCCATAGTTTGCCAACTCTCTTGATTTTATCGTGTGTCTTGCAATATTCGATGTTTTTACTTGTAGTCCAACAAGTGATTACTTGAGACTATCAGCTCTCTTTTTTTTTTTTTTTTTTGAAGCAAGTTTCTAGCCCTCAGGGTAGCAGAGAAAAGTTTGACTATGTGACCCAAGTGCACAGAAGGCTCAGAAACCAGCAGGCAAAGAATTGTGGTCCTGATCCATGACTATGTCTCCTTGGTGCTACAATAATACAAATAATAATTATTAATGATAATAAAATGAAACCCCAATTGTTTTTAAATCCCCATGAGTGTTAAGCCAACCTCCCGATTCTAGGGAGCCCAGGATTTTTGAACGTTTCTGGTTAGTGGTATGGCTACATAGGACAAGTTCCTAGGACTGCTCTAACTTAACTTCTAGCTTCAAGGGCACCTTATGGACCATCCATGAGCCTGGAATAGCCAGAGTGCAGAGTGCTCCAGCCATGCTCCAGCCCTCCATGTTCTTGGCATGCCCTCTACGTGGGGAGTAGCATGGAGCCGTTGTGGCAGCTCTGTGCTGTTTTCCAGGAGCCACTTCTGTGCCCCTTAAACCACAGGAGCAGTGTTAAAGGAGCTGGCATGCAATAGTGACTCAGCCCCCCCTTTACACAGGTAGATGGCCAACTTGCAATTATTCACAAATGAAAATGTAATAAGGCTGATTATCCCTTTACAGCTGGGTCACAGTGAGCATCTGTGCTCCTTTTGCTCTGAAAAAAGAAAAGGAGTACTTGTGGCACCTTAGAGACTAACAAATTTATTAGAGCATAAGCTTTTGTGAGCTACAGCTCACTTCATCGGATGCATGCAGTGGAAAATACAGTGGGGAGATTTATATACACAGAGAACATAAAACAATGGGTGTTACCATACACGCTGTAAGGAGAGCGATCAGGTAAGGTGAGCTATTACCAGGAGGGGGGGGGGGGGAAGAGGACCTTTTGTAGTGATAATCAAGGTGGGCTGTTTCCAGCAGTTGCTCTGAAAGAGACTTGTTTACAGCAAATGCAACGTGAGTCTGGCTTTTCTTGCTGCCATTGCCCACGTGATTTTTCGGGTGGTGTACACAGGGGCATCGCATCACAGAGATGGGAGGACTCGCAGCCTGTCTTCTCAGCCTTTTGTGTAAGAGCAAATATAATCATTCACAGTCTCCATTGGGGGACAGACTGCATAGGAACTAACTCTAGTAAATCTGGATCTCTCTCATCTCTAAATGACTATAAACCTATGACCAGAGAGCCTTCCACACACTAGTGCATGCCACGCTGCCTTTATACTTAAAACTGTGATGGGGGGAAGGGGGGAAGTCCTAGCAAGCCCCCTAGTGGTCTCAAAATATAGGGACCTGGGATGTTGTTAGATTGGTGCACATTATAAGTGTTGGTTAGGCATTGTTGCTATGCGGAGGTAATGAAAAACGGGGAAGATCTGGGACACTGTTGCTTCATGTTATGAAGTAATGAAGAGAGAGATGTTCTTAAACACACTTAATGTTCTTAAACACTCTTAATGGGATGTCCAGTGGCTAAACTCCACCTTCATTTAAGTCATGTATAGTAATAATAAAAAACTAAAACACAGGGCAACTAAGAGCTGTGCACAAGGTCACACAAGAATAAACCCAGATCTCCTTACTCCCCATCCTGTGTTTAGACCAGAAGACCATCCATCATCCCCTTAACTTCTTTCTCTCAATTGCTGTGTTTCCTAGTCTGTTCCTTCATTGCTTCTGTGGCCATATACCACTCATTCTATTGGCGTAAGGTGCCCTCCGCTCCAGCAGTTTTGTAAAGGTCTGAGAAGCTTTGACAATTATTAGTGAAAAGTTCCTTGCAGTAAAGAATGAGACCTTAGCGTCCAGGGGGGTTGCTGTGTGGAAGCAGAGGTCCATTTTCAGCTGCCGATCAGTGGAAATACTCAGCCTTTGGTCAAGTGCCCCCACGGTGCATAGATAACTTGTATTGATGAACAATAATAGTCCATTCAAAAATAACAGTAATAGTGCCTGCCTGCAATTTTCCTCGCATGAGCCCCTTGCATTCCATTCAATTTTGATTTATACACACGATGCAATAAAAGAGAGCACATGTTCCCTGCTGTAAGCACTCCTGACCATTCCATAAGCATGCAAATTATGATATAGACAGTGCCTCTCTCCCCCCCTTTTCAGCCAATAATCAAAGTATCAACAGCTGATGATGGCCCAGCAAAAACAGCTGTATTAGCACATACTTTCTGGGGGATGAATGAAATTGGTGGAGCACAGGCACCACGGGCCCATGTAACTCACCGCCCCTGTGCACACCAGCTCTGCACTGTTGAGGCCCCACCTTTGCCCTTTCTGGGAACACAAACATTGTTGTGTCTTGGCCTTTGCAGGAACACAAAGGGGGACATAGGCAGGCCAACTGCACGCTCTCCTTCCCTTGCATGCATGCACCGGTCCTTTGGAACTGGGAGTAACCTGAATATTATTGTGATTTTGGGTGTAAGCGACCATCTATCTCAAAGGCAAATTTGCCTGCGTGGCAAGAGAGACTGGAGTACCCCAGAGGCCTGTCTGTGACTCTATGGTTAGGCTGTTACAGTGCTTGAGGAGTTCACACTTGAAACTTGGTTGGTGAAATCTAAGTATAGAACTCACAACCAGTTTGGGCTTTGGGCCCTGCTTCTTGACAGTCTGCCCTGGAGTTGGTATTCGCGCTCGTGAGCTGCTCCAGGCAGCCTGACATTCGCATCTCAGAGGATAGGCCAGTGCAGATTTGAATCGCCAATGAATGACCTTATGGGGTTTCTCACTCCAACCAGAGTGAGGCAGCAGTTGAGTTCCATTCAGGTTGTTCTAATAGATATAATAATTGATAAAATTTAAATGGTTCAGAACACAGGAACACTGCTCTGGATTCAATAACTCAGAGTCTCCACAGAACAGGGACATTTCCTCTGCTAGAAAGTTTTAGCTGATTAGGGAGGAGGCTTGGAAAGTTGTGATCATCTGTAAAACTTTAGCCAGTTTTAACTTTGGGGCAAGTTGGCTATAATGTGCTGAATTCATCCCTAGGGCAACTCCATCAAATACAGAGGAGCTACAACAAGGATGGATTTGGCTGATTGCCTTTACATTTTTCCTCTTTAATTTCCATTTTTTAATATGCACCCACCTGTGCTGAACTATCAGTCAAGGAAGTAGGAAAGAAATTCTATGGAATGAAAGGAATATGGATGCTCCACAATGAAACTACGAGTTCTACTATCAATGTATGCTATTTGGAGGGCCTGACAACAGCGAAGGTTGCACTTCTATAAACGTACAATATACAGAGATTGTAAGTGTAAGCCAGTAGGATACTGCTTCCACCAGGCAGCAAAAATCAGTCACACTGCCAGAAGTGGAAATACCTAATATAGTTTGTTTTAGCGTGGAATGGCCTAATTCATCTGTGTGATTCTATTGGCTCTGTGGTTTTACACTAGAGATTTGTTTGCCCTTATAAATCTACAAGTTCTGAACAAAACTAACCTATCGGCTGGGCCTGTAATATCAAACACGGGTTATGTACAGCAGGTAAACCCAGTTTGGATTTTACATAGATCCCTTCTTCTAAGGAAAGCTATTTGCATGTCAAAAGAGGAGCTAAAAATCTCGCACATCTGTTCCATCTGACTCTGAGATCATCTTAAAACAAATTCAGAAACCACGCTGGACCAGACATACACCAACTTTTAACTGCTTCTGAATTGGATCTGCTTGTCTAACCCTGCTCATGATCCCGCAACCTGAGGATGCGGTCAGCCCTGGCCCGCTCCTTATGTACTCCCTTTCAGTAGTTACCATGTACAGTTACCTTGAAAGGGGAAGAGTTTAAATGCAGAGTGGTGTGTAGTGATCAGAGCAACAGACTGGGTGTCAGGACTCCTGAGTTCAATTCCTAGGCCTCTCGTCCACTTACCCTCCTTGTGCTCCATTTACTTCTCTATAAAGTAAAAATACTGACTTTTGTGAAGATTGATTGTGTACAAAAGGTGCTAGAGAAGGACAAAGAGTTATAGCTGTGAGCTCTCAGGGGTAAACATTTAGGTTCATTTGGCTGGTGAATTGGAAACAGAGAGCTCAGCTCAGTCGCTCTCTAGTTCAGAAATCTTTTTGCATTATTTTCAAACTTACTAGGAGTGACTTGAATTGTGAATTAACTTTGGTGAGGCAGCTGGCAGCCTGCTGCAGCGTACAATGCCTGCTGAATCTGCACTTCCTGGCATAGACGTGCAAAGGACAAGGCATGCTGTGATAGAGTAGAGGAGCCACTCCCAAGCTAAAGCTGCACTGAGGGCCAACAGGACTGTTCCTTGACTTGGGCCGCAAGCCCAAATCTCACATTTACGGTCCCCCATCACCCACCAACCTGAAAAAGAGACTTGCTTGGAATGGAGAAAGTAAAAGGGAAGGGAAGCGGTCTGACTATTAATAATTGGGACTGGGAACCTTTTAGATATAGCCTGAACCTGTACTTTAGCCAGGCCTGCTGGGCTGGTGAGCACAGGATGGTGGGTAAGAGTTTAGCTCCTTTTGCACCTAAACTTGCAACAACAAAAATCTTGGCATCACAAATAGTAGCACTCAGCTCATGTTCCAGGCAGGGGCAGCCAGACTTGGACCGGTGGTCAGTGCAGGGGCAGCCAGACTTGGACCGGTGGTCAGTGCACACCTGTAACCGGACACCCACCCAGTGCAGTTAGCCTAAAAAGTAGGAGGAATGATATGGTGCTGTATGCATCTAGGGAAAGAGCCGGGAGCAGAAGGGGGGTCACACGCCCAAGGTAGGAAAACAGCAGCATAAGAACATAAGACTGGCCATACTGAGTCGCACCAAAAGTCGATCTAGCCCCATATCTTCCGACAGTGGCCAATGCCAGGTACCACAGAGGGAATGAACAGAACAGGTAATCACCATGTGATCCGTCCCCTGTCGCCCATTCCCAGCTTCAGGCAAACAGAGGCTATGGAGCAACAGCACTCGTGATAAAATCTAAGCTTGTACTTACCCTCCAATACACATCAGTTTCTATTGATATACCAACGGGCTAACTGTAGAAGTATACGAGTGGACTCCTAAAAAACTATTCACAGTGCTTTAAACATGTTCAAGGAGAACAAATATACAGCACATTCACAGCCAGGCTCACAGTCTCAGAATAGAGCCTTTTAATTAATAGCCTTCCAATTAATTCAATCACTAGTAAATTTGAGTGTAATCTCCACTGGACCCAAACTGTTATTTTTAGTACAGAGAACTTCTACCCTTTAATTTTGATCAGTTTGAATCCCTTCACTGTAAGTAAATCCATCCCAAGCTATTGAAATTGTCATTTTTTTCTAGAAAGAAGCAGCTAAAATTCTGAATGAGAGAGAATCAAAATGGCCTAAGACAATCCCACAACAGTAAAATGAACACAACTCTTAGCTGTACCTTTTGGACACTGCTATTGACATTATTTTAAGATGCTACTGTGTGCTTTGCAAACTGTGGTACGCCCCCATGTGGTCACATAAATAACATGATTAACTACTTGCTCCAATCAAAGGAGCCAACTGTAATGAAATAAGACGACAGTATCATAGTACCTGGTAAGCAGGTGAACTTGGTTATTGCATGATTAGATTGCTGTTTGTTTGTAACAATGACAACTCTCCTGCTTTTCCCTAGCTATCTGTCCCCCTATTCTCTTCCCAGGCCCACTGCCTCTGAGGACAATGTATATATTTTTGAAAACAGTAAATTGAGTGACCAGTAGCAGTAACACTTTTTAAAAGCAGCTGGTTTTCAGTATGATTCCAGTTCCTTTTAGCTCTTTGCTGTTGCTTCTCCTGCACAAAGCTGTTTCTTTCCTAGTCTGTTTTCACATGAAAACCATGGCACACACCACACCCAGAACATCCTTAATTCTTATTGAAATACATTTGTCCCAACTCACTAGATTATGGCAATTCCAGTAGTACTCTGGCACTTCTACTCATTCAACTAGTTTTAGGGCAAATTAGTCAGTGATGGAGCCAGTAGGGCTGGTTTGGGAGCAACATAAAGGGTAACATTCAGTACCAGATTCAGATGTAGAAAAAAGGTCAAGTCATTGCTGCCAAAGTTCATTTAACTCACATTGTTTGATAAATACAGCACACCTTGATTTCATATAGCATTCGGCACAAGCCATATGTACAAATACTTTACAGAATTAAACTTCACACTGCATAGTACACAGTGGAGAATTTTTTTTAACCTTCTCTTTTAGAGCAAAGCCATCATATTATCTTCAAAAACAATCAATACCAAAAACCCTACCCCAAAAGGGAGAAGTGTCAGAATCCATGGAGTTCACTAGGGACCTTGCTATTAGTTTTATATGGAAGGCAGCTCAATACTACAGTGATGGGCACCAGTATAAAATCCGTAGATAGATTTTATATTAAAAATCAGAAAAACACCTTTCCCCAAAATCAGAACCAAGCGGCTTTGAAGGGGGGCTAAATTGTTAAACACCACGAGAAAACAGATGAGACTATTTTCTTGTATTGCCATTGCGTCCAAGAGAACCACAGAAAACACAAGGAGAGGAAGTCTGAGACAGCTCGGCATAATTACCAGACCTATTGAATCATAGGGGATTGCTACTTCAAAGTATTACTCAGTGACCTGAGACTGACTACATCCTCTTTTTGTTCTAAATGAAACTGTTGTGGCCCTGTAGTGACCAAAAAAGTTCTTATCTGCTACCTTACAATAAGGGGGATCATAATGGATGTTGTTCCTGGGATGCTAAGAATGCGCTGAAAAAAACTATTTCCTACATCTTAGATAAATAGGAGCCTGATAGCAAAGAATAAACCAATCTGTATTTCTAAAAGCAGATGTTTGTCCTCTTTTCCCCACCACCTCTTTTACTTCCATCCTTTTAAAACTGCATCTTGTAAGATTATTCCAAAGAGCAACACAGTAATGAAAAACAAATGGACCCTAACTCCCTCAGTTGGTTAAAGCAGTTGCTCAAACTACAGTAACTGTGGTTCCTCAAGAGGTTGTAGTTAGTATGGATCTCACTGTAGGTGGGCATGTGCCTCATGTAAGTGAGATTTTTTTTTTTTTTTAAATAACCTTGGTTGTTGGAGCCACACATGCATCCTGTGCCTCTTTGTGCACCATGTGAGGGCCAAGGACATAGAGGGTGGAGCTGCCGTGGCCCTCCCTTAGTTCCTTTGCAATTAGAAATCCAAGGTAGGTAAAGTCTCCAAAAAGTAGGAATGGAGAGTAGGTCATGGGATTCGCACTGACTACATCATCTCAAAGAAGCACCCTACGGTAACTGGAGTTAACCATTCTTTCTTCAGGACTGTGTCAGTGTGGATCCCATTGTAGGTGACTGGCAGATCTCATTCCCACCATCCTGAGGAGATGCTGAGTTTCATTTGCAACAGTCCAAATGTGACTGCAGTACTGCTCCCCCAAACTTAGTATCTGGCCTTGTAGCTAAGTCCAAAGCATAGCATTTGGCAAAGGACAGTGGATTAGTCCACCACATCACATTGCAGATCTCCGATATTGGCAGCTATTGAAGTAGGCGGAAGAAGTTGCTTGCACTGTGGTGGGGTAAGCCTTGATGTTTGGTGGGAAGGTACAAAGATGCACTGCGTGATCCATTTTGAGATTGTGTGGGGCGACATCAGGGCATTAAAGGCCAAACTATAGCCAAAGAGATGGAGTAGTAGTTTGAATGGTTTCGTTCTGTTAACATAATAAAGCAAAGTCCTGGCTACATCGAGTGTAATTTCTTTTCTCCTAGAGCAGTGGTGGGCAACCTGCAGCCCGTCAGGGTAATCTGCTGGTGGGCCACCAGACCGTTGGTTTACATTTGCATGGCTGCCCACAGCTCCCAGTGACTACGGTTTGCCATTTCCAGCCAATGGCACTCTCTCCCCACCCCCCATGGGGGTGTGCCCCTATTTGGGGACTACTGGTTTAGGGCCTTTGAAAAAGGGGTCCCTTTCTGCATGTTTGCAGGAGATTGCTAGATTCATTGAAAAGTTATGGAGAGCCTGGGATTAGCCCATGTAGCTCTTTCCTGCAGAGGTGGATAGTACAGGGCCTTGCAAGTTTTGCACTTGCCCTTGAAGAGTTCTTTATCAGCAAAATCAGTCCAGTTGGCAGGAGTCAATTTACTTCCGTTGTGGTGTCTGAGCTGCTGTGTACAAGATAAAAGTGTCCTGCTGGGTGTTCAACAACCACAACATCAGAACACACACTAGACTTTTAATTTACAAATAGGGTTGCCAACTGTCTCATCGCACAAACACCCACACCTTGCCCCAGCCCTTCTCTGCCCCTTTCCTGAAGCCCTGCCCCTGCTCACTCCATCCCCCCTCCCTCAGTCACTCGCTCTCCCCCACCCTCACTCACTTTCACCAGGTTGGGGCAGGAGTGCAGGCTCTGGGCTGGGGCCAAGGGGTTCAGAGTGTGGGGGTGCAGGAGGGGATGGGGCTCAGGGCTGGAGCAGGCGATTGGGATGCATGAGGGGGTGCAGGCTCCTGCAAGGCAGCGCTTACTTCAGGCGGCTCCCACAAGCAACCAGCATGTCCGGCTCCTAGGCAGCTCTGCACGCTGCCCCTGCCACTTCCATTAGCCGGGGTTCCCAGCCAATGTGAGTTGTGGAGTCCGCACTTGGGGTGGGGGTAGCGTACAGAGACTCCCTGGCCACCTCTGCACCTAGGAGCCAGAGGGATGTGCCGTTCGCTTCCGGGAGCCGTGCAGAGCCAGGGTAGGTAGGGAGCCTGCCTTAGCCCCACCGTGCTGCCCACTGAACTTTTAGCGACCTATTAAAATCGCCCGGCTGGCTTTCATTAGCTGCCGGGACATGGAGGCCAATTCTGGGAACCAACCCTATTTACAAAGCGGTGGTAATCCTAACTGTCCTCTACAGCTGCAAGATTTGGGTGACCTACAGAAAATACCTGACAAACCTGGAACATCAGCACTTCCTCTGGAAGATCATCAAAGTGGGAGGATCACCATACTGTCGTCAGAAGGCCAACACCGTCACTGTTGGGGCCCTGATTATCCTGCACCAGCCGAGGTGGAGCAGGCACTGTGTGTGCATGCCTGATGCACACCTACCACAACACTTGCTGTACACCCAACTCACTAAAGGAGAAAGGAAAGAAACACTTCTAAGACACCCTCAAGACAAACATCAAGAGATGTGGTATCGATACTACGCACTGGGAGACAGTAGCCCAGGATAGGGCTAACTGGTGAAGACTTGTCAGAGAAGAAACTATACTTTTGAGGAAAATTGCTTTGCTCTGCTTGCAGAAACATGCCAGAAAAGAAAGGATAGATGACTCTCATGCAGCAACTGTGGCCCAACCCTGCCTTCTAACATCACCTGCAACATGTGGCAACGAATTTGAAGCTCAAGGATTGGACTCCTCTGCAACCAAAGGACCTATAAAAAATAAAACCTGTGAAAGATATCATCCTCGACCCTGAGATATCGCCACCACCGACGACAAGATAAAAATGTAGGTTTGGAGAAGGTAATTTCAGATGGTGTGAGGTTTCTGTTTTTAAGGGGGGTGGGGAGAGAATATCAAAATCCTACAAGTGAGCAGGACCTTTGAATAGTGCCCTACAGCAACACCCTACATCACATGCTACTTCTGAACTACACACTGGGAGGTCAAACACCATTTTGCTGCAGGCCTACCACTTGGTTTGGAGGGAGAACCCTTGACATTTTTGGGGGTGGGGGTTAAAGTCTCCCCAGTTGAGATATGCTATTAACACTGAGTTAGAATAGATCATTTTAAACCATTCTTTAGAGACTCCAAGGTGAGGACCTCAAAAATTCAAGGCAAAAGCACCCTGTCTCCTTGAAACATTACGCTGCTAAACAAATGTGATGGGGCCTTCTCCCCACACTAGCCTAGAAGGTGTTAATGAGGCTAAATATGGGACAGTTAATCAGATAGACCACTTAATTCCCCTCAGCTGTGGCCTAAGTAACCCCTGACTGATGGAGCCCAGCTGAGAAGGAACAGGCATGGCTAGGATAAAGCCAGAAGCAGAGGGCTGCAGCCCCTCTCTGGACATTAGAGAGGGAAGGAAGGAAGGAAGGAAATTAATTAAGAAGGAAAGGGTATAGGAAAACGCTCAGGGGAATAGCAGTAAGGTTTAAGATGGTGCAGACCTTGGCCACTGATTAGAGGATCCCCGAGCTGGAACCTGGAGTAGAGGGTAGGCCTGGGTTCCCCTACCAGCATTGGGGAAGTGTTCACTGCCCAGCCAGAGCATGAGGAGGTTGCCTGACTTAGTTTACATGGAGAAACTTTGATACCCTGGAAAGGAGAAAAGCACACAGTGACTTGGCCAAAGGGCCAAGTCATGAAGCAGGAGAACCCCAAACTGCAGAGAGAAAGAAACTGTAGGTGTGCAAACAAGTGACAGAAGGACTCTGGACCTGGAAAATGCTATTTGCCAGAAGAGGCACCCTGTTACAAAAGTATGTACTCTGTTACAGACAGAAAAAAGGGCTTTTTTGGTGGTTGCCAGAGATTAAGTGGCATAAAAGTGAATATCCTCCCAGTCTAAAAGGCCTCTCTCAAGACACAGGTGGAATATTTATTTTTAAGACAAATGAGAAATGCAACACTACTATTGACATTGGCTGTATAATGATCCTGTAAACCAAGCTTTTCTTACAATAACCTTACCAAATAGCTCTAAAGCAATATTGTTTAGCTTGTACTCTAAAGGCAAAGTAATCAAAGGCTGCAAAAGCTTAGTTAAGAGAAAAAATTCAGCTGTACTATCCACTTCAGATAGTAACTTCATAAAAGGATTATGCAACTTTAATACAAAATTACTTCTTTATGGAGTTGCCAGGAAGAGTGTAGGTGATGATATTCGTTCAGGGAAAAGAGGATCCCTCATCTCTGCCTTTGCATGATAAATGGATTGGTGTTTGGCTCTACAAGAATGTTCACAATTTGCATCTGCAAACTAGTGAACATGAAGCAGATGATTCCATCTTATCTACAGACACAACAAAAAAAAATCTTTTGTCCCAATCCTGCAGTGAGATTTGCTCAAATAAGCCTACACAGAGCCCCATACACTTAATTAAGGCTCTGAGGGCAAAGGAGTCTGCCCACACAGCTCTCACTGGGGGACTGAGACCTTAGACTTTCTGAAAAATATTTAAATGTGAAATATGCTGGTTAGTGCTTACAAACACATTTCAGTTTAGTCAGTGACCAACTTTTCTCCCTTCAGTGTTTCTACACCACTCAGCAGGAGGATTCATTTGTCTTATACATGGTAAGACTAGATTTCCCCAGTGAAGTCTGTACCAACTATTGACATTTTCACATCCAACTATCTTACATACAAATAGTGTAGGAAAGCTTGTTTAAACATACAGAATGCAGACAGGAAAAGACATTTAAGCACAGGCTTTCGTCCATGATCCCACATTTAAAATCAGTATTAGCATGAGAAACAGTGAGGTACCTACACACACAAGTCACCAAATCAGAAAAGGGTAACAGAATAAAGATGATCCACTTCTTAGAGTGGGGCTTAGTCTACTTGATAGTTCTTAGGGCAGCATCCAGTTAAGAACAACCACCAACCAGCCACATCCGGATTGGCCTGTGTATAACTATATATTCTGAGACAGAGTATCCAGAAGGCTGCTTAAATCAGACCTACCTTGACATTTTCAGGTATTTTGATTAGTGGACTGACTTTCAACTACTACAGCTAACCCTGACCATTCTGAGAAGTATGGATGAGAATACAGAAAATAAGGTACTCTGCATAAGTAATACACTATATTTGTTTTCCGTACACCTTTTGGATTTCTATAGTTGGGGCTGGGTTAACAGTTTGGGGTGTCTTTTCCTTAATAGCTTTAGAGTACATATGATTCAAAATTGGTTCATAACTGGATGTGTATATGCTGGTCGCTCAGATGCAATTTATTCTAAAGTGTATTTCAAAGGAAGATTGACATGTCTAGTTTTAAAAGGAAGTGGTTTTACATATAGCTAGTTGTGTGAAACAAATCGAGTATCTGAGACTAGGCCTGTCAGGACCACAGGATAACATTCATCATCGAACAAGCGGACAGTATCTTAACACAGTTTTAGTGAGCAGTAGAGACCTCCAAAGAGAGTGGAGAACAGCCAGACCATTTTTAAAAAAATGCTGTAACAAAATGGAATAGTTGTGCATTTGTTTTATGAAGATTACATTCTACAAAGGCCAGCATTTTATGACTCCCCACTACTAATAAAAACAGAAATCTTGAATACAATCACTTGTACAGATAGATTAGTCAGCCCCCCCGCCCCCAAAAGCAATAGCTGTGTTCTCAGCTATAAGAAAGCATGCAGAAGCTTTATTGTTTTGCTACCCCTTGTGCAGATTTCTAAGTCATAGTACCAATAAAAGCATGGTATAATGAAATTGGGGCAATGATAAGTTGTACTTTCAGAAACCATTGATCAATACTTTGCAAAATGTCAAAACAGCTTTGCAAAGTATTAATATGGATAAAAATTCATTAAGTTAAAGCAATCCAAGATACAGCCAAAATGCAAGAAATAGCACTGTGTATATACAAACATGGAATACTGCAGAGCTCATTTAAAAATGGCACCACTGGACAATATTTTACAATATGCACATTTATTTGAGGCAGGGAAACTAATGCTCCACAAGTGAAGTGATAATACAGATAAGTGCCTCGATTGGCCATTTATGGTACTTAGTACAATTTAAAACAAACACTTGAAAAGTAAAATGCTATGTAGGACAGGGCTATTGGAAACTAAACATCTTTAGAGTGGAAAAAATATGGTGCTCCCTCCCCATTCTTAGCCAGACAGTATTGCCAGAGACTGTGCTCATCTTTAAAGCACACTTACTTTAAAGTCAGTGCTATTTTCTTTCAGAAATCAGAAGTTGTACTTTTAGATGACAAAAGCATTTGTGTTACCTTACAAACATTCAAACTGGAAGCTTAGGATTCTGGCAGACAATGTTGCATATTAAATAGAAACCAACTAGCAATTGTTACTGAACATAAAAAACCTTATTCAATCATAAAAAAATACTATAATTCACCACCACAGACTTTACATAGTTTATAAATAATAAATAACAGTAGATTACAAATGGATTTACTTTAGCCCAGTTAGGTCTTCTTAAAAAGTATACTACTGTATTACCTCAGACTGACCAAGGTATTGTATCAAGACTACTACTCAAATGTAACTCCTTAAATGATATGCAGAGCTAGTATCCAATCCAACCTTAAAGCCTTTCCCTAGAAATTAAAGTTAATTTAGTGGCCTGCCCTCTGTAAGGCAGACAAAGGCATAAAGCTATACAGCAGCTGTGACGGGAACACACACACTGCTATCTTACAAAATAATTAGGATTCTCCATAGCACCTCCCAATGGAAGAAACACCTTGAAAAATAGCAAGCACTAAGAGAAAGCAGCACTGAAGACAGCATCTGGTAAGCACTCTACAAACAACGTCCTTTGCCCACCCACCAGTTTTACATTCCTTAATTTTAACAATGTCCCCTAAGGCACAAAAATACCTATGGCCTCAATGCCACAGGAGACATTGATGGCGCCACACACATTCTTCTTTACTCAGTAGTTTAAGTAACTTAGTTACTTGCACCATACATTTTAGATCAAAGCAGGGATTATTTCTCGTTGGCCAAATAACTATGAATATTTACCATATTCCATAGAATCTACTGGATGAAGGGTGTGGGGACAGAACTATGCAGTTATGTTAACCATGTTTCACAGGGTATTTGTATTTCCCCTATTGATAAATATGCTAGTCACCCTAGAAGTGTCTGCATTTTGTTTTAAACACAACCAACTTCTAGAACCATAGTGTTCAACTGCAATGAAGCAATTACCAGTAGCACTACAGACAGCCAAGCATTTCTTCCCAACTACAGAGTGGGGGAATAATTTTACTTTGGGTTAATGGGAGAAATTAGATATTTACCCCAACCAGAAATTGTGTTTATGAAATAAAAATCTAGCAAAATCTAATTTACTAAAAAGAATCTGTCAACGAATAAATGAGCATTTCCAAACATCTCTGCAACAACCGCCTGTTTCTCCAGACAAAGTGACCATGGCAGTAACAGTACCCAGTATTGTCCTAGAAATAACAACACTAATATTGTAAAAAGATGTCTGTTCAGTTTATACTAACTCTTGTTTGTTTTAAAGAAAAAACCTTTTGATTCCTGAACAGACATCTTGTTTGTAAAATAATCAAAACCAGACATTAATATGGTCTAAAGTGTCCATTAAGGCTAAATCAAAACCACTGGGAAGAATTGTCAAGAAATAAGATTACATTAATTTTTCCATTAGTATTTTAATCCTCATGTTAGTGATTCTCAAGGATCGGAGTTCTTCATTTCTCTGTACAAATGTACAGCACAGCTAAACACTGAGTCAGAACAGATTAAGTCACTTAGGTGAGAGATCATCCATCAAAATGAATGAAGAGCATGAGTTTGAGCATGTTACTGGAGATTCTGTGGTAATGCTGCCTTTAGCCAGTGAATCAGAGGAAGAACCAATACTGCTGCTACTCCTATCGAGAATATCTGAAGACAAACTGGAGACACAGGAAAATGGTTACTTAAGAACATGTGAACTAAGAATTGGCATACCAAGTTAATGCACTTGGAAAAAAATTAAAAAAAAAAAAAATGTAGGAGAGACATACTACCACTCAGCCTTTACTGCAAGACTGGCAGCCCTGAAGACTCCTTATTTTCCTCTAGCATGTTATGGATACATTCATGCTCCTTAAGGGAAAGAGGAGCAGAATTTTTTTTTTTTTAAAACATGCATTATAAATTGATACAAACTTCAACCAGCTGTAGAATAGAAAAGTCAGTTAACAGAAGTAGTGCCTTTAACAATTACAAGGGCAATAAGGAATTTTTTTTTCTGATGAAGATTCCAATGACACAGCTATTCTAATGCCACTGATTAGCCAGTTTGCTCTCAAATCATCTTTCAAAGCAGGATCTTGCAAAATAGGTTTTTTTCCTTAAGAAAATTCTCCCACACTTGGATTTTAAAGGCTATCATGATTCCAGATTTTTATTTGCAAACTGGAACTTCATAAGAGTTGAAAAAAATGACAATTCTCACTGATTGTAGGTGGCTTTCCAATTCTACAAAACTCAGGAAGAAGTTTATTTTAGAACCACTTAATCTATCTGATGTGTCTCCTTGGAAAGAGACAAGATTCAAGCCAGACAAGTCACCTTCCTGTTTCTATGAAACAGACAGAGATACATCAAATTAAGATGTGAGTGACACATCAATATAATCTTAACTGTGGAATATCATAATAAGAATTTGACTTCATATCAACTATTAGCTTATGGGAATGCACAGGAGATGTGATACTATAATTCCAAAAATATCATTCTGCTCACTATACCATTCTGAAACAGAAGGGCACCTAGCAGGTGCTGCAGACAGCAAATTATAGTCAATACTGAGTGATTTCTGCTTTGAGGGAAAGTAAGGACATCACACAATAATTTCATTTACTATGAAGCATCTGACATGTGAGCAGCAAGGATTCCCTGCCTATTCCAGGTATCAAAAAGGATTCTTGTGAGATGTTTAGATGTGACCAAGAAGAGCGAACCACTTATGGGCAGCTCGTCAAATCAGCCAAACAGCAAGCAAGAAAACTTAATTCCAGAGAGTTGGGGAACCTTTATTATTGCTGTGATGAAATGCCAAGTATAGTTTCTACTAGTCTGCAAATGCAAATTATTTAGCACAAGTTAAAACTTCTCTGAAAAACTAAAGTGCTGAAGATATCTAAAGGACCTCTGCTTTGGTGTTTCAGTGTTTATAATACAATATTTTACCATGAACTGAAATCTGTCAGATGTGTAACATCAGGAGAAAGCATGTTGGTAGTTCCTTGGAAAAGTCTCTTTGGCTGACTTTCAGTTTCCATTTCACCTGAGAAAAGTAATTAACAGTCAAACTTGTTTGGTTCTGTGAAATATCTCAGCAGAGTAACTTCAAAGTTCTTTCTATCCAAGACTATTTTGGGTGTCCCATATAGTAATTACATGCATAACATCTTGCACTGTGATCTGGTCAGATCTCTAATTAAGCTTGGTAAGAGCCCTAACACCCCTAAAGCTATAGGAAGTGATTTGATTATTCAGTCCAACCTTTGAGTATGTACTGAACTAATGCTTCAACATTGTTTAAGGGACACGATGCTACCGAAAGTGCAGTAAAACAAAGGTTCTGGTCACTCTGTCTAAGATCTCACAGCACTTTTCATAGGAGTTGGGATCTAGACCCAGTGTCTTGCCAAATTCAAACCCTGATTTCATTCTGCCTATATCAACTCCTTTTGCAGTTTCATTTGCATACTGTATTCTTCATTCCCTGTCCTGAAGTAATGTGTAGTGTTGCTCTGGCTATTAAATAGGTGCTGGGTTCCAACCCAGAAGTGAGCACTCTGCAGTGTTTGTTGAAATGCTGAATAGCAGTTTGTGTCTTGTGCAGTGTCTCATACTCAATATTTTAAAAGGTTATTTCTCAGAGATGTTAAGCTTAAATTGTTATATATTTAGAATTATATAGCTTGTACATGCTTTAAACATATGTTTTTAAAAGCAATATAAATGTCAAATGTAAGTGGTTTTAAAAGGACTCATTTTTACAGCCAACTGTATAACTTGTTTAAAACTGGGCTGCTATATGGACCATTTTCTGGCCATCCGCATATCGTTCTCTTAATATTTAAGAGCAGGCAATCACTCCCATTTTGTTCACTAAAAGAAAAATTCTATTGTCACAATATCAGTAACTTTGAGAAATTTAAACAGCATGGGTCCAGAATGGACCCAAAGATGCCCTTTTGGATATTCATGCCAATATTGACAAACATGAAAGCACACTCAAAGCCTTACACAAAAAACATTAGGCACAACATCTAATCACTTCTGCTTCCTCATTGTGAGACAGATTACTTCCTCACCCCCCCATGTAAACCTATTGACTTCTTTGGGATTGTAATGTGAAAGGCAGAATTGGGTCCCATATGTTTAGTATATTATACCAGTGGTGGGCAACCTATGGCCCATCAGGGTAATCCACTGGCAGGCTGGCAGACCCTTCATTTACATTTGCACAGCTGCCTGCAGCTCGCTGTTCCCGGCCAATGGGAACTGCAGGAAACAGCGCGGGTTATCCTGACGGGCTGCAGGTTGCCCACCACTGTCTTATACTGTGGGACGATACCCAGTTCATTTATCAGTTTCTTATATAAAGTTCAGTTATCTGATACTTCAGTATTTTTCAGTTTCGTTTTTATTGCCAGGTTCATGAGAGTTTTCAGATGTAGTTTAATTCACAGTCTACCAGCAAAAGTGTATTTGAAATTTGGGCACTACTTTTTCAGCTTCCAGTTAACTTACAGCAGTTCTAGTGTCATCTTGGGGAACTAACTGAAAGGTTTCACATTAAAAACATACTATAAATGAACTTTGTGTACATAATGTAGGAGAAATACACTACCACTCAGCCTTTACTCCAAGACTGGCAGCCCTGAAAACTCATTTTCTGTAGCATGCAAGGAATATGTTCATTCTCCTTTGATGAAATAATGATGGCTTCCATCATGCAGACTGAAGCTAAAGAACATAGATGTAAAATACTCTGGATCCTCACACAAACTGAGAAGAAAAAGGTCAGACAACTCTTTCAAGAAATGTGAAATTCTACAGGAAGGCTGCATAGTAACATGCATCATTTTTACCACTAGAAGATATTTTAACAGCTAGCATTTCACAGTTGTACAATATAACACTTTGATATGCCGAGACTTTCCTATTAGGGATTGTTTCAGTTTATGGCTATGACTATACATGTTACCATGTAATAAATGCAGACTAAGGACCGCTAAGCAATTCAAGAGTTTAAAATTAAAGCAACCAGAATTATGTATTTCAGGAGGATATGAAGGAATTAGGTGTACTTAATGACATTTATGATTAAGGACTATTCATAATTAAGGCTAAGATTTTGTCAGATATTTTAGTAATAGTCAGGGACAGGTCATGGCTTTTGTGAATTTTTTTTTTGCACCCATGACCTGTCCCTGACTTTTACTAAAAATATCCGTGACAAAATGGGGATCTGCATCTGCAGGTCCCCACACCGCCTGAAGTGGGGTAGCTGGGTGGTGGCTAGGGTCCCCTGTGGCAGCTGCCAGAGGCCACAAGGGTACCCAACAGCTCCCTGCCCCTGCAGCTCCCAACCACTGCAGGCTGAAGTCACGGAGGTCACTGAAAGTCTCGGATTCCGTGACTTTGGCGACCAAATCATAGCCTTATTCATAATTAAAACTGGTTTGTGTTTCCAGTAGAAGAGCAAACTCTCATTTCTACTTTATCTGTGAGAACTGCTCCAAAAAGCACCAAAGTGCAGTGGGGAATGGGAAAGCAGGCTCCAGTTTGGACTTTACTTGTACTGTGCTTTTGCTTTAAGTGGTGCACTTTAATGTACTTTGGCATCTTACATTCAGTGAGTTTCACTATGGGTGCTAAAAGCTGCTTCACATTTAATATTGCAACTCAGTTTCTATTAGAAATCTGATTTTTTTTTTTTGCATGTGCTCTCCAAAAGATTCCACAAAAGAATCCCCTCAAAACTAAATAAGTGGCATCTGCAGCAAAGGCAGGGGTTTTTTAAAATCAAATTTGAAATAAATTAGACTAGATTTGACAGATTAGAAGTAGGTCAATTTATTTTGCCACTTTTTTTTTTAAAGCAAACAACCAACTTCACAATTTCATAAATACACACTTAGGGAGAATAAAAGGAGACGTCACTGGTGTGGTTGAGTAAGGAAAGATCAACAGAATTGGATGGCGATAGGTGGAGAAGTACTTGCCGCATAAGCATTGGTAAATAGTTTTTTTAATCCCTCAGTTTAATGCAGTGTCCATTAATAATAATATGGAGAATTTATATAAATTTTACTTCAAACACCATACCACCACCATATTTCTTGTTAAGAAAAGCAGATTTTTCAAAGGAAAAACACTATCATGTACTCTATGCTACTTCCATCCCTCTAATTCTCAAAATATCCATCTTTTGAACTTTCATAGTATAAAACAAACACTGGGTATAAAATTTCAAAGATATTCAGTAAACATATAAAAGGGAATACTTCCATAATTAGAATAAACTTTTGAAATGTACCACTATACAATCTATTTCCTTCAGAACATCATTTATGGAAGCCAGATATATTTCTAACGTAACAAAAATGGTTAAATACAGAGGGAGCCACAGTACTATAGTAATCCCAGAATACAAGGCAGACACCAATTTTAATCATAGAACATCAGGGTTGGAAGGGACCTCAGGAGGTCATCTAGTCCAACCCCCTGCTCAAGGCAGGACCAATCCCCAATTTTTGCCCCAGATCCCTAAATGGCCCCCTCAAGGATTGAACTCACAACCCTCAACCTTAAACTCAAGCCCGAAACCTTGATTTAAATCACTGACTTTAATTATGTTTTGCGTTTGTACTTGTTATCTTCTTAAGGACAGGCCAGTTCTCATTAGTTGGTATCCATTGAACCATGGTGATATGCAACTAAATAAAGCTTTTTATATTAAATTTCTTTTTGCTAACCAGAAGGATACTCTATATTTAAGCAATTATATAGCTGAATTTATTTATTCAGATTACATTTTATGCTAAAAATGCATAATTCATAAATTTCTATTTACCAGATTAACTTTTTACTTGTGGGTTGTGTCAAGATCTATTTGGCTAGAAATTCAAATTCAATTAAATGCATAAATACACTATTTTAAAAAATAAAACTACCTTAAAATGTTGGCTATATATGAGAAATCAAAACATGTTTTGTATTTAACACTAACTGATTTATTAAAACAAAGGAAGTATTATCTCTAGTTAGTGAATTGAACTGATTGGTTTTGGTCACCATGTCCTTCAAGGTTTTAGAACTAGCAGACCTAATGCTCTCTCACATATTTTGTTCATAGAGTGGAAGAGAGAAACAAGCTTTCCTGCTTTTTCAACTCCCAACGGGTTTCTTAACTTTGAATGAAGTAATAACTGAACTGGATGCATAAACTGAAAAAAAGAAAATATTTTCTCTATACCCTCAGAAGAGTGAGTCGAAACCTAGTTTAAATATTTAGACTCTGGCTCCAGGTGCTTAACCTGACTTCCACCAGTTCAGTGGTATAACTGTCTTTAAAACGTGGCAGCAAACATGTACTGCTTAATAATTTTTGTATTTAGTTTAAATGACGTTAGCGTATAAAGTAGCCTAGTAAAACATAGGGTTGTCAATTTCAAGTTTAATTTTAAATAGGTTTACTTTAAAGACAAACCTTTATTTAATTTAAATCAAAATCCAATTTTGATTTTTTTTAAACTATGTTTTGATCCGCCTTGCCAGAGAATCTAAAAAAACTTTAAAGGTGAAGCATATTTATCTTAGAATTAGTCTTAATTTACAGCTTCCTGCAGCTAAAAATGATTGCCCATCTAGCATAGATGTTTATGTACATCTGATTTTTAGCAAGTCAATCTTTCCAGTCTCCAGCCCATGTTTATTAATAGTCAAAGGTGAAAAACATTCCAAGTTTTAAATAGTAAATACAAGTGACTATATTTTAAAAGTTTAGTAGAAGTCAGATTTATAAATTTATAGTATTTTAGGCAAGCCCTTTTGTTTTATTTTACAGCTGGAAGTTTGGATTGGCAAATTCCAATACATCATGGAGGAGCACGCACTATATTTTGAGGAAAGGCTACTGCTTAGCTTAGCATTAGGATTTAAAGGCAGAAAGTCTATCATCTCTACAATATCAGAAGTATTTAAACATACCTTTCCTTTTAATGGGACCAAGAACACTGGGCCTGATACAGTTGATTGGACTCTGACTCCTCCTGCTAAAAGAGCCAATACTGGTATCAATAAATTCTAAAAAGTTTAAGCTTGAACTAGATGTTTTATATACTACATCAATATACAACCACATTTTAAAAAGTGAATTCTTGTTTTAAAACAGTTCTGTACAGTTCAAATACATAGGCAATTGGGAGTCTGATACTGTAGTTAAACAGAAAAGTTAGGTTTTGAATGGTGTTGTCTTGTTAGAGAAGGATTGTTAGGATATAGATATTCAGGCCTGTACTCTAAGAATTTAGGTGTATTATCACTTGGCTAGTTATAGAGGTATAAAAGAGAGAATCAAAATCACTGTCTGCCGGTGTAAGGTCCTTCTCTTACTGTGACAGTCTGAGGCCCTGTTCTTAGGCTAAGGCCTTTGGCTAAGCAGCACAGGCAGCCATAAGCTGGGAAGGGACCGGTCACATCCTCACATTCCAAACTAGTCACATTGAAATAAGGTATTCCTAACAGCTATTGGGCTGTTAGGAATACAATTCTGTCCTGATAATGCCTGTCACCTCCAGAGAAAGGGAATTGCCTGGAAAATATAAAGGGAAACTTAGTTTGATAGCATCCTGTCTGGCAAGAACTCACTTATCAATAGCTGGGATGTGAAATCCTCATTTCTGTATTGTTTTGTCATTATAGTTCCCATTTTGCTATTGTTTGTCTGTATAATCTCTGTCTGGTTCTGTGATTGTTCCTGTCTGCTGTATAATTAATTTTGCTGGGTGTAAACTAATTAAGGTGGTGGGATATAATTGGTTACATAATCATGTTACAATATGTTCGGATTGGTTAGTTAAATTTCAGGAAAATGATTGGTTAAGGTATAGCAAAGCAGAACTCAAGTTTTACTATATAGTCTGCAGTCAATCAGGAAGTGAGTGGGTGGGGAAATTGGAATCATGTTCGGCTAAGGGCAGGAATGGGAACAAGGACACAGGTGTAAGGCTCTGTGGTGTCAGAGCTGGGAAGGGGGACACTAAGGAAGGAAACTGGAATCATGCTTGCTGGAAGTTCACCCCAATAAACATCGAATTGTTTGCACCTTTGGACTTCGGGTATTGTTGCTCTCTGTTCATGCAAGAAGGACCAGGGAAGGAAGTGGGTGAAGGAATAAGCCCCCTAACAAGGATATCTACCATATGATCTTTGGTAGATCATTTAATTTCTCTTTACTTATGGAATGTCAGTCTCATTTTATCCATTTGTAAGTTAGGTATACTGCTTGTATACATCTGAGCGATTTAAAAAGTTTGCTTGGTAAGCATTAGGAGATTCTCTATGAAGGACCCAGTCTAATCTAAATTTAAAGAGAATTCAAAGAATGCTAGCATTCAGCTTCCTCTTGCAAAGTTGAACATTCAAAATTTTTGGGGATGTGGGGCAATGGTGGGGTCTCTAATTTCAACATCAGGGCAGTTTAAAAAGAAAAAAAGCTTTCAATATTTTGTCAACAGGTCATTTTTAAAGGAAAAATCAGCCACCTTTTAAAGCAGGACAAAACTAGAACCATCCAGAAGTCACTTTATTAATGGATTCCAGTTGAGATTACAAATGAAAATTGCTTCAAATCCATTTCCAGGCCTGAATTTTAATACTGAACTGTCTTAAACTGCCAGATTATTATTGAAACTAAGTCAGTATGCATTTGTTACTGAGACAAATTGACTTACTTTGAGAATCGCCTTGTTGGACTAGGAATAGGACTTGGAGGTAATCCATTACTACTCACAAACATTTGTAAGGATGGTGAAAAACATTGCTGGGAAAAGAATTAAACAATAAAATACTTCTGCAACTTCCTTTTAAATAATCAATATTTTTCCCACCCCAACCAAAATCCCCAGTGAAAGTAACAAGGCCAACAACCACCTACTGGAAGCTTGGTAAGAGGGGGAGAAGTGGTGCTGGGGGAGGGTCTTTGTCTCCACTGCACCCTTCCCGGGTTTGCAATGAAGAGACCCAGGAGCAACACAGAATAAAGGGAAAGGGCCATCCATGTAAACTTAACATGGCCACAGTTGAACTCCTAATCTTTCCTCCCAAAAGGGCTCCAATGACCCCAAGCTATCACTGCTGACACCATCTTTCCCAGCACTCAGACCTGTTCACTGTGGTCTTGCACTCCTCCCTCTCTCTTCCTCCACACATATACAGCTTGTATCCAAATCTTGCTGCTTCCTCCATAGTATTTCTAAGATCCATCCTTTTCTTTCTTTTTAGGCAGCTTAAAATCTCATCCAGGCCTTCATCTTTCAATTTGATTACCACAGCCACCTCCCTAGCACCTCCCCTCCCTAAAGCACACAAAATGCAGCTGCTGAAGTCACTCAACATGGTGAAGGAACCAGGAAGTCAGCAGGTCAGATTCTGCAGGCTTAGGTAGTAAGTTTTAGATATTGAGAAAAGTCAACAGTAGTTAGATTTAACAATGGTTATAGACTCTCTTCTTTAAAAACAGTAAATTATTTTGGGAGTTTAAAAAAAAAATCCTTTGCAGTTCATCTTAATCTGAAATTTGTGTTTTCTTTCTTTTTCATTTATCCTACCTTCCCTATTCCTCGGGTGGGTGAAGGTGCTGGGGAAACTGGGATGAAGTCTATTCTCTTTGGAGAGGAAGATTTCTCAGACTTGTCCAAGTCATTGTCACTCTGTAAATACAAAATGTTGCCCTTACGCTGATATAGTACATATCTTTAGAACCCGAGCCACAACATTTCAATGGCCAAATCAGTGGAACAAGTCGAACACCAAACTTATATTTTCTAAAATTATTTCCAAAGTTATTTCCACTTTTTCCTTAAAGCCAATGGTTAAGCGTAGAAGTAGAATTAAAAATTTAAACATCTGTAAAGAGATTACCAGGCTCAAGCTTTCCTCCCATGACTGGCTTATCTGCATTGCTGTTTGCACTTCCCTAAAACACAAAAAATCCCATCAGTGGCTACAAAGATGAAAAGTCTGGATACTTTCTTATTTTATTTCAGTCACACTCACCTTTCATGTGCTGTTTCTCTGTTCATTAAATCCACTCCTTCCTCCTGCAGAAGATAAGCGCGATAAGCTTTCATAATATTTAGTTCATCATGGTACTCAAAGTTGAATGAACTCTTCCTAGTTCAGTCATCTGCCTTTAGAATTTAAACAAGCCAGAGTAACACTCCAGAAGGAAAGGCCTGTAATCCATCCCAACTCACCATGTCTCCCTGTTCATCCCAGAGCCAGATATGTAGATTATAATAGTAGCTTTAAAAGTGCTGAAGCACTTCAATATGAAGAAAGAACAAGCCCTATGAGGACACCACTCCAGACTTCAGAGTAGCAGCCGTGTTAGTCTGTATTCGCAAAAAGAAAAGGAGTACTAGTGGCACCTTAGAGACTAACACTCTAGGTTAGGGGATGAAACAGAGCTAAATGATTTAATGGAGAAGAAATGCCGGCAGTATCATTTCCATATCAAATACTTCACAAAGAGAAGGAAAGTGAAATATTTTGATAAAATATCACATGTGGAGTAGAATAATGCAATTTACCCTTCTGATTTGATGAAGTCTGCTGCTAGGAATTCGAATGGGAGATGATGACAGCAACTAGAAAAGAGTAAACATCCACTTCTCAATCATAAATCAGTAGTCTGCATACAACTTATTCTCAGTTACCTATGTTCTCTTTAAATTAGAATTAAGATAGCCACGTGTCAATAAGTGCTCAGAACTCAGACCACATTGTAGTAAGATGATAGTTGACCTTAGTATAGCTAGTGCTCTCTTCTTACGAAGTTCATTCCATTAATCAGTGGATGGCACAGTTCTCAGAACTGTAGGAAGCCACTGGCTACTGCCCTCAAATGTAGTAGCAATAATATAAACAATTAAGGTAGGGTACTGTAATAAGAATGTGAGCATGAGTTAGAACAGTGGTTCTTAACCAGGGGTACGCATATCCCTGGGGGTATGCAGATGTCTTTCAGGGGGTACATCAACTCATCTAGGTAGTTGCCTAGTTTTACAACAGGTTACATAGAAAGCACTAGCCAAGTTAGTACAAACTAAAGTTTCAAACAGACAATGACTTGTTTATATGGCTCTATGTACTATATACACTGAAATATAAGTACAATATTTATATTCCAAATTATTTATTCTATAATATGGTAAAAACGAAAAAGCAATTTTTCAGTAATAGTGTGGTGTGACGTTTATATTTTTATGTATGATTTTGTAAGCAAGAAGTTTAGGTGAGGTGAAACTTGGGAGCATGCAAGACAAATCAGACTTCTGAAAAGGGTATAGAAGTCTGAAAAGGTTGAGAGCCATTTAGTTAGAACATTACAAAAGTCTAACTTTGTACTTAAGTGGTAAGATATTATTCACATACCTTAAACATAATTTCTCTCAGATAAGCTATAATGGTATCACAAATTTTCAGGAGTGCCAGCAGGAAAAGTTGTAGGGAATTTAAATATTGGAAATAGCCCTTTGCAATAAACTTAACCCCTTTGGGGCAAAGATTGTCTCATAGCTAGGTCTGTACAGCACATATATCTAATTTAGGGCTTTGGGTGCTACCATAAAATAAGCGTTTACTATAACAACAATATTAGGCACAGGGCAGACAGTGAAGTGACAGCTCCATAACAAAAAGTTTAGACTCAGAATTCTGTCATTCTTTTGCTATGTAAGACAGAGGCAATAGATATTTTATTGATTTTAGGACCTTTCAAGTCTCAACCTCTTTAAAGAGCCAAGACCTACTCTTTACTTCCTATAAAAACAGGAATAAAATTATTTTAGCTGAAAAACAGTAATGCTATTTCCCATGATTTGTCCAAGTTAACAACTTTGAAAAGTGAAATAATTACAGGACTGTATGCTGAAAACCCTAAACAGTAACGAGTAGAGTAACATTCAGCATATGAATTATTTTAAAATTAACTTCTCTTAATCTGTTCCTGTGAAGCCTGCTGTCCACCTCTAGCTCTCATCACCCTATCAGAGAGTCAAGTAAGTAGAAGGTTTGTGGTGTTTTGGTTTTTTTTAGGCAGTTCAACTGTGCAGGGTTATTTTAAAATGAGACTGCAATTACTCTTTCCCACAGGCAAATTCCATGCATTGAGCTTTGAGACCAGAAGAGATGCTGGATTCCACTCTGCTTGGTATCCCAACTACAGGCAATGTTAACCAAAACAAAAAGGCAGGGTAGTAATCAGTAATATGCTTTGTGGAGTATCCTGCTTACATCTACAAAATTTCTTGATTTTTCAGAGGAAATTTTCAAGTAATTTAAAGAAATCCATTTTGCAGCCAAGAGGTCTATAAGGATATTTCAGTACAGCTTTAAATGAAGTTTAAACTTTTCATTTCCCCTCACTCAATTACACATTGTTGAGGTGTGAACACTGCATTTAAGATTACTTACCATACTGTGACGGTTCATAACTGTTGTACTGTTCCTGCGGGTTCGCAACACATAAGGCTGAAAAACCTGTGAATTATCACTGAAAGAGATTACAACAGTTACTTTAATTTAAGGCACACATCAGTTATACAATCTTTTTGTATTACATTTTTCAAGATACTGACATGTTCCCATTCTATTTGGCATATTACTTCAAAAAACAAAAGAAGGTAAGGGCATGGAGGATACTAGCTTGTCACCTTTGACTAGCTAAATATCAGGGAGTAGCCGTGTTAGTCTGTATCCACAAAAACAAGGAGTCTGGTGGCACCTTAAAGATTAAGATTTATTTGGGCATAAGCTTTTGTAGGTAAAAAAACCCACTTCTTATGCTCAAAAAAACCGGTTAGTCTTTAAGGTGCCACCAGACTCAGTGTTGTTTTTTGAAGAGCTTGACTCAAGTTTCTCTCTAGCTGAGTGAAATTAATGGTCGCATTCTACTTTTCAGTATCTGAAATGCTAGTGTTTTTTGATAGATTGCTCAGGGGCCTTTTGTAGACAGCCATCTTCCTTAAGTCTAAAAAAAAAAAAAATTTGTTTTAAAACCAGCTACAGATATGATCTTCAGAAAAGGTTTGGTTGCACAGTTCTAATTAGTGTGTGGTATTCAGCAGACTAGTCCCTTGGACTGAGATTAGCAAGCAGACAGTAGGCTGGCACCCACACTCTTGCTTCCCCCAACTAGGGTTTATACCATTAACACAATTCTAGCATTGCAAAAAACCACAAAAGGTTTGAAGAGGTGACAGTTAAACTGAGCCTAACCTACATGGAGAACCTGCAGAATTATATGGAATTAGTTGTCCATAAACATCAACAAGAAGCGAAGCAACTACTGACTGGATGGAAGGGGAGTGCCTGTCTTGCTTGCTCAAAGACTTCGTACACCCGACAAAAACACTGTATAACAGACCCATTTCAGGGCCAGCCTAATGGATTATGGAACTCCTGATTGCACAATGCACTGCATCATGGTCGGGGAGCAGCCACTTGTGGGCATTCTCCCAGCTGGAGACTGTACCGAAGATGGAATAGGGATCAGTTGGATAAGCATCAGATGACCTCCTGAGGTCCCTTCCAACCCTGATATTCTATGATTCTATGGGGAAAGAAGGGCTGATAGGTGAGGGGATGGACCTTCTACGTCTATCAGGAGGCAGCAACCATCAAAACTCACACCTTCCTCTCAGACATGGGGAAGAGGAGCCACAGGATGGCAGGAGGATGCCACAGCCGGGCCCCCATCCCACGTGAGCCCAGGAATGGGCACACCCCAGGCCCAAGTCCTTCAACCCGAGCCTATGGACCGGGGGGGGGGACTGGCGGCTACCGCACTCCCAGGGCTGAAGTCGTTTCCATCATATACAGGGTTTGCATCAATGGCTCTCAGCACCTCCACTGCAGGAATTGTTCCAGTGCCCTTGCTATGGGGGGGGAGGCGGGCCCGGGTCTCGCTCACCTCAGCCCGTGGATGAGGGGGGCGCTGTTCGATCTCCTCAAGCTCCCCCCGTCGCTCGGGGCCGGCGCGCTCCCCGCCGGCAGCTCCAGGTCCAGCTCCATTTTCTCTTGAGCCATCGCGGCGGCTCCGGCTGCTCCTGCTCCGCCGCGAGGCCCATTCACTGGGGGCGGCCGCAGCGGCTCCTCATGCCGCCCCCCGCCCCGATCCGGCCCGGCCGCCCCTACAGGCCCCGCAGAGGCCGCTGCAGGCAGAGCCCGGGGGCGCTGCGAGCCGGGCGAGGGGGGCGGCACCAGCAGCGCCCCATGCTGGGGAGACGAGAGGGGGCGGCCCCTACCCCCCTCCGCCGCCGCTTCCTCGGCTCCTCTCGGCTCCCTGCGCGCGGCGCCGGCCTTGCCGCCTCCTCGGGGAAACAAGCGACCGGGCCTAGAGAAGCACCACACAGAACGCGCCGCTCCTGGAAGCACTGCGCATGCGCCACACGCAGCCGGCGGGGTGGGGGAAACTGGTGTGCTGGAAACGCGCATGGGCTCTGTAGCCGCATCATACCAATACGCATGCGTGGAAGAGCCTCATCGGGAGAGCTTTGATTTCAAGGAGAAGCCCAGGCGCCGGGGAAGGGCGGGTACGCTGATTGGCTGAACCGGGAGGGCGTGTATTTGAAATGGCCCAATAGGCAGTAAGAAATTTGACGTTGTATGCAATGGTTGGAGCCGGAGTTTTTGAATTTTGGATGTAGGGACTCAGGGTTCGAGGCCCCCTGTTAACCACTAGCGCCTTGTGGAATTTTCTTGGAACGTGTTAATTACGGGTTCTGCTTGTGCTATATTTTTACTATATTATCCATGATGGCAACACCTCATAGCCGCTTTCCTATGGTTTGCTCTAGTACACTAGAATATGACCATAACTGCTTCACATAGTCTGGTGGGGCACCTTTGTGTATCCCTCCAATCTGTTAGGTGTTTATATGATTGCCAAAGACAAAGGAAATCATCTGGGATTTGGGGCACCATCGGTGCACAATTTACACCCTTATCTTCAGGAATTTGCTACAAAAATTTGCCCAAATCTGTACAATACGATTCCTGCAAGGATTTCTCATGTAGCATTTGGCTGTATGTGATCTTATCCTTTGCTGGCCAAGCAAAGCAAGGTCAGACGCTCCACTTGATTGCATTTCTGTCTTTGTCTGCCTGCCCTGTAACATAGTAAGTGAGAAATGTCACATCCACTAGTATACAACAGTATGGTTTACCAGCACCTTTATGAAGATGCTGTCTTTTTCTCCAGAATCTCAGGTTTTGGGTTTTTTTTCTGAATCTGCAGGAAGCTTGGAACAATAGTTCTGATAGGGTTGCAAACTGTATAATCACACAAACCCAAACACTTTTGCCCTACCTCTTTCCTTCTCCCAGGCCTTGACCCTCTCACTCCATCCCCCCTCCCAGTATCGTGGGCTCTTCCCCACCCTCACTTAGGCTTGCCAACCCTCCAGGATTGATCTGGAGTATCCAGGAATTAAAGATTAATCTTTAATGAAAGATTATGTCATGTGATGAAATCTCCAGGGATACAGCCAACCAAAACTGGCTACCCTACTCACTCACTTTCACCAAGCTGGGGCAGGAGTTTGGGGTGCGGGCTCTGGGCTGGGGCCAAGGGGTTTGGAGTGTAGGAGGGGGCTCCTGGCTGAGGCTGGGGAAAGGGGTGTGGGGTGCAAGCTCTGGGAGTGCTCTGCATGCACCCACAGCTCCCATTAGCCACAGTTCCCAGCCAATATGGAGCTGCGGAACAAGGGCGGGGGCAGCGCACAGAGACCCCCTGCCCTCCCCCATGGGCAGCGGGGATGTGCCGGCCACTTCCAGGAGCGGCACGGAGCCAGGGCAGGCATGGAACCTGCCTTAGCCCCGCTGCGCCGCCAGACTTTTAGTGCCTAAAATCTCCTGGTTTGGCTTCAGTAACCTCTGGGAGATAGAGCCCGATTCCAGGAGACTCCCTGCGAAACCGGGAGGGTTGGTATTCACAACCCTAGGTGTGAACTGTCTCATTTATTTCAGTGAGGTGTAACTCAGGCCTTATCTCCAGCAGTGGTTTTCAACCTGTGGTCTGCAGACCCCTGCTGGTCTGCAGACTATATCTAATAAGTTGTCTATAAAAGGTTGTCATACAACTGTGGTTTTCTACCTGTGGTGTGTGGACCCCTGGGGATCCACAGACTATGTCTTAGATTTCCAAAGGGTTCTGCACCTCCATTTGAAATTTTTGAGGGGTCCGCAAATGAAAAAAGGTTGAAAATCACTGGTCTACAGTAAAAAGGGTTTGCTGGTATCATTATAAGGGATATTGGCAAGGTTCCTTCCCCACTCTGAACTCTAGGGTACAGATGTGGGGACCTGCATGAAAACCCCCTAAGCTTATTTTTACCAGCTTAGGTTAAAACTTCCCCAAGGTACAAACTATTTTACCTTTTGCCCTTGGACTTTATTACTGCCACCACCAAGCGTCTAACGAATATATAACAGGGAAAGAGCCCACTTGGAAACGTCTTTTCCCCCAAAATGCTCCCAAACCCTACACCCCCTTTCCTGGGGAAGGCTTGATAAAAATCCTCACCAATTTGCATAGGTGAACACAGACCCAAACCCTTGGATCTTAAGAACAATGAAAAAACAATCAGGTTCTTAAAAGAAGAATTTTAATAGAAGAAAAAGTAAAAGAATCACCTCTGTAAAATCAGGATGGTAAATACCTTACAGGGTAATCAGATTCAAAACATAGAGAATCCCTCTAGGCAAAGCCTTACGTTACAAAAAGACACAAAAACAGGAATATACATTCCATTCAGCACAGCTTATTTTATCAGCCATTTAAACAAAACAGAATCTAATGCATATCGAGCTAGATTACTTACTGAGTTCTAAGACTCCATTCCTTTTCTGTTCCCGGCAAAAGCATCACACAGACAGAGAGAACCCTTTGTTTTCCCCCCCTCCAGCTTTGAAAGTATCTTGTCTCCTCATTGGTCATTTTGGTCAGGTGCCAGCGAGGTTATCTTTAGCTTCTTAACCCTTTACAGGTGAAAGGGTTTTTTCCTCTGGCCAGGAGGGATTTAAAGGTGGTTAGCCTTCCCTTTATATTTATGACAGATATATATACTTGAGATAGCTTATAATAAGGAAGTGATACATAGAAATGCTGGTAAAAATATTTGTCTTCTGACATGGGTCAGGATTTTTAAAAAGACAGATGGAAAACTGTGGCACTAGATAAAGAGAGAGAGAGAGAGAGAGATAAGTATGTAAGATTACAGACAGGAATGTATTGAAATAGGTGCACCCTATATTTCTATGATTCTATGCATGTCTATTGTATTAAATATATAGATAAAGTAACCATGACAATATGTTATACCAATAAAATAAAAATCAGCAGATCTTATTAAAGGAGAAAAGGCAAAATGCCACATTTATTGTGAATACAGAAAGAATCATAGTGAGCAGTTAGTTATAGCTATAACATTCTATTCAATTTCATATTTATTCACACATTCATTCATACACACACACACACACACACACACTCACACAGGTTCTGCAAGGTTGTTATCATAGTCACCAGCCTTAGAGCTGCTCATGCCAAGCCACTGGCCAGGTGGCCTGGACATGAGGAGGGAGCAGGGCCTTGTCAGATGTACATCTGATGCTCCTGGAAGCTGGTTTGCAGAATCAGATCCCAAAGTTGTCACTTTCGAGAGTCCTTTTTTATAGGAATTTCTTCCTATGCCAGTCTGTGGGAATAGCTTCATCATGCTGTTGCTGAATCAATCAGCAGATGGCACATTCCTGATGGCTCCATCCTGCCAGATGTTATCTTGTTCTTTGGTTCTCCCATTCTTGAGGCTGTTGGGTGGATTCCAGTCTGCCCTCCGGGGGTCCTCTGGTTATTTCCACTTGACGCCTTCTTCAGCTGATGGACACTGGATTCTTAGGCTGGCACCTCCCTGATCATTCAGTTATTATCCACACCAAGCATCCATCCACATACATCCTCTATCTCTATTTTAATCACAATTATTAACAAAGCGAGATGAATACAACAAAAGGGCGGGGAGTCTCTGCGTGCTGTTTCTGTTGTTACAGAATATTGCTTTGAGTCGCTCTCTGTGTGAGTAGTTGTTCTTACAAAGAATTGCTTTGAGAACAGACGCTGTCTTAGAATGTACTAACACAATTAGCAGCTTGCAAGTTTCACATAGAGAGGGAGAGAAACAGTACCAAAACCCAAGAGACCTCTTAATTAGTAATACTCTGGAATTTAAACTATGGGGAATCAAACTCATTCGTGATTTTAATACAGAACTTCTTTAATATGATCCAACAAATAGCTATATACAAAAAGGAATATGTGTCATATGAATATGAATAATATGGTATGAGGATTCATAGACAGATACATAGACGGTTATGTATGACCATAGATACATGGATGAGTATATATTTATGGTAATAAGAAGATAAATAGCTATAAGGATATTTAAGATGATAGGTACATATAGATACAGGAGTAGGTATCACAATATATAGAAAAATAAGTTTGGCATAAATACATATTTTAAAGGGGTTTGTACTGCCAAACATCACTGTAGTATCTGAGTATCCTCCATATGAAATAGATTATCAATGATGAAGTTCCTAATGGACTTAATGGAGTCTCTACTTCTTTTTCCTTATCAGATTATAGGAAGATCTATTTAGGTAGCTGCATTAGGGGTAGGTAGGTGGTTGATGTGAGTGTTGTTTTGTTTATGGTGGAAGAGGTTTATTAAACAGAAAAGTTTTGAGCATTTAATAAAAGAGTCAGGATTTGTCTAATCTCTGGAAGATAGCTTCACAGCTGTATGTCTACACTATGAAATTAGGTCAATTTTATAGAAGTCGATTTTTATAAATCAATTTTATATAGTCGATTGTGTATGGCCCCACTAAGCGCATTAAGTCAGCGGAGTGCGTCCTCACTACCGTGGCTAGCATCAACTCACGGAGCGGTGCACTGTGGGAAGCTATCCCACAGTTCCTGCAGTCTCCGCTGCACATTGGAATTCTGGGTTAAGCTCCCAATGCCTGATGGGGCAAAAACATTGTCATGGGTGGTTCTGAGTACATGTCTTCAGTCTCCCCTTCCTCCTTCCCTCTGTGAAAGCAACTGCAGACAATCATTTTGCGCCTTTTTTCCTGGGTTACCCATGCAGACACCATAGCACAGCAAGGATGGAGCCCGCTCAGCGCACCGCTGCTTTTGCGAGCATTGTAAACACCTCGCACATTATACTGCAGTATGTGCAGAACCTGGCTAAGAGAGAGCAGCACGAGGACGATTGTGAGGAGGATATGGACACGTGTTCCTGAAAGCATGCGACTGGCAATTGGGACATCATGGCGGCAGTGGGGCTGGTTGACACAGTGGAACGCCGATTCTGGGCCCGGCAAACAAGCACAGGCTGGTGGGACCGCATAGTGTTGCAAGTATGGGATGATTCCCAGTGGCTGTGAAACTTTCTCATGCATAAGGCCACTTTCCTGGAACTCTGTGAGTTGCTTTCCCCTGCCCTGAAATGCAGGAATACCAAGATGAGAGCTGCCCTGACAGTTGAGATGCAATAGTTGAGTGGCAATAGCCCTGTGGAAGCTTGCAACGCCTGACTGCTACCATTCAGTCGGGAATCAATTTGGAGTGGGCAAACCTACTGTGGGGACTGCTGTGATTCAGGTAGCCAATGCAATCACTGACATTCTGCTATCAAGGGTAGTGACTCTGGGAAACGTGCAGACCTTTGTGGATGGCTTTAATGCGCTGGGGTTCCCTAAGGGGTACTTCTCAATGGTGCTGCAAGCACTGGTGGATCACAAGAGATGTTTCACCAGCATCAACGTGGGATGGCCGGGAAAGGTGCATGACACTCGCATCTTTAGGAACTCTGGGCTCTTTGAGCAGCTGCAGGAAGGGACTTACTTCCCAGAGCAGAAAATTACTGTTGGGGATGTTGAAATGTCAATAGTTATCCTTGGAGACCCAGCCTACCCCTTCCTCCCATGGCTCATGAAGCCATACACAGGCAGCCTGGACAGTAGTAAGAAGCAGTTCAACAATAGGCTGAGCAAGTGTAGAATGGTGGTAGAATGTGCCTTTGGACGTTTAAAAGCTCGCTGGCGCTGTTTGCTGACTAGATTAGACCTCAGCACAACCAATATATCCATTGTTATTACTGCTTGCTGTGTGCTCCATAATATCTGTGAGAGTAAGGGGGAGACGTTTATGGTGGGCTGAGAGGTTGAGGCAAATCACCTGGCTGCCAATTTTGAACAGCCAGACACCAGGGCGATTAGAAGAGCACAGGTAGGCGCACTGTGCATCAGAGAGACTTTGAAAACCAGTTTCATGACTGGCCAGGCTACGGTGTGACAGTTGTGTGTGTTTCTCCTTGCTCCAAACCCACCCCCTTTGTTGATTTTAATTCCCTGTAAGCCAACCACCCTCCCCTCTTCAATCACAGCTGGCAAAGGAAATAAAGTCACTATTGTTTTGAAACCATGCATTCTTTTTTTATTAATTAAAAAAAGGGGAGATAACTGATAAGGTAGCCCAGGTGGGGTGAGGGAGGAGGAGAGGAGGGAAGGACAAGGTCACATTGCTTATTCTAGCCACACTACAAATCAAACAAATTTATTTCAATCAATCAAAACTGTTTGAATGACAGCCTTCTGTTGCTTGGGCCACCCTCTGGAGTGGAGTGGCTGGGTACCTGGAGCTTCCCCCCCGCGTTCTTGGGCGTCTGGGTGAGGAGGATATGGAACTTGGGGAGGAGGGCAGGCGGTTGTACAGTGGATGCAGCGGTGGTCTGTGCTCTTGTTGGCTTTCCTGCAGCTCCAACAGACGCTTCATCATGTCCGTTTGCTCCCCCCATTTGCCACAGCATTGCATCCTGCCTCTTCTCATCGCACTCACTTAATGCTTTCCTGGACTCTGCCACTGAATGCCTCCATGCATTCAGCTGTGCCCTATCAGTGCAGGAGGACTGCATGAGCTCGGAAAACATGTCATTGCGAGTGTGTTTTTTTCTTTTTCTAATCTGCGATAACCTCAGGGACGGAGATGATAGGGGGAGCATAGAAACATTTGCACCTGTGGAGGGATAAAAAGAGAGAGTAAAATTTAAGATGATACATTTCTGAGAACAAAAGGGATACTCTTTCACAGTGAATCAAGCAATTCACAGCAGACAGCACATGTGCTTTAGGTACAAGGTTGCATTTTCCCTTTTATATTGAGTGCCTGCCAGTATGGTGACACATCACACATGGCTGGGCAACAGAATTCGGTTTCCAGGCAGCCATGGTAAGCCAAAAGGTACGCGGGTTTGGCTTCTAACGCCTTCATAACATGTGGGAAGGTTTTCAAACTGCAGCACCCTCCTTTCCCATAGCAAGCAATGCTGGTTGGGTTTGCCATTTAAAAGGAGGGACTGCGGTTTTTGGGTGGATGTGCAGCACACATCTCCCCCACCCCTCTGCGTGGCTATTTGGCATGATCCCTTCACCCCTCCCCCCGCTGCGTGGCTATTCTCAGGGATGATCCCTTTTAGGCAAACACAAACAGCCCAGCATGAATGGGGTCCTTTTACTGTTCCCTTACAAATAGCCTCCTATTTCAACCAGGTGACCGTGCATGATATCACTCTCCTGAGGCTAACACAGAAAGATATAGCCTGAATGTTGCTCGAATGCGACTAAAACCCAGGACCATTCGCTGCCATGCTTTGTGCTGCAGTGATTCCAGACTACTTGCTACTGGCTTGGCATGGTAAAGTATCTTACCGTGGAGGACGAAATAAGGCAGCCCTCCCCAGAAACCTTCTGCAAAGGCTTTCAGAGTACCTCCAGGAGAGCTTCATGGAGATGTCCCTGGAGGATTCCAGCTCCATCCCCAGACACATTAACAGACTTTTCCAGTAGCTGTACTGGCTGCGAATGCATCCCAAGTCTTCAGGGCAAATCACACATTAAACACTGTTGCTTTTAAACCCTGTACCTTAATTACAAATGTGCACTCACCAGAGGTGCCTTCTCTGCCTTCAGGGTCAGGGATCCCGCCTTGGGAGGGTATTGGCTCCAGGGTGATGAAAAGGTCCTGGCTGCCAGGGAGAACGCATTCACCGCTTGCCTGCTGCGCATTCTCCTCCTCCTCCTCTTCCTCATCCACAAAATCCTCCTCTGTGTTGCGTGAGACTCCCCCCTTTCAGGTGTCCACGGACAGTGGTGGGGTAGTGGTAGGGTCCCCCCCTAGAATGCCATTCAGCTGATCATAGAAGCGGCATGTACGGGGCTCTGACCCGGAGCGACCATTTGTCTCCTTTATCTTTTGGTAGGCTTGCCTGAGCTCCTTGACTTTCACGTGGCACTGCTGTGTGTCTCTGTTGTAGCCTCTCTCCTTCATGCCCTGTGTTTAATTAAATTACATATTGCATAAAAAAGTATTTCCATTACAGGTGCTGAATTTCCCACTCTTTAATTTAATTTAATTAAAGAGTATTCGTGAGACAGCAGCTCCCAGGCCACTGAGTTCCTGTCTCCAGCCCAGGGGCTCTCAGCTAACAATCCACAACAAAGTCCCCAAGGATCCAACCTTCTGAAGTTACAGGCAGGGAGCAGGAGCTCGCTGGAACTGCATCGGTCAAGCATAGCCCATCAATAATGGGAAGGAGGACATGTGCACACAGCAGCAGCAGCAGCAGCAGCAGTCCCCCGCACAGTAGACCACTTGATACTTGTGCTATGCCGCAAAAAGAAAAGGAGTACTTGTGGCACCTTAGAGACAAACAAATTTATTTGAGCATAAGCTTTCGTGAGCTACAGCTCACTTCATCAGATACATTCAGTGGAAAATACAGTGGGGAGATTTTATATACACAGAGAACATGAAACAATGGGTGTTACCATACACACTGTAACAAGAGTGATCAGGTAAGGCGAGCTATTACCAGCAGGCAAGCGGGGTGGGGCGGGGGAAACCTTTTGTAGTGATAATCAAGGTGGGCCATTTCCAGCAGTTGACAAGAACGCGTGAGGAACAGTGGGGGGGGGGGGGAATAAACATGGGGAAATAGTTTTATTTTGTGTAATGACACATCCACTCCCAGTCTTTATTCAAACCTAAGTTAATTGTATCCAGTTTGCAAATTAATTCCAATTCAGCAGTCTCTCGTTGGAGCCTGTTTCTGAAGTTTTTTTGTTGATGAATTGCCACTTTTAGGTCTGTAGTCGAGCGACCCAAAGAGATTGAAGTGTTCTCCGACTGGTTTTTGAATGTTATAATTCTTGACATCTGATTTGTGTCCATTTATTCTTTTACGTAGAGACTGTCCAGTTTGGCCAATGTACATGGCAGAAGGGCATTGCTGGCACATGATGGCATATATCCCATTGGTAGATGTGCAGGTGAACGAGCCTCTTATAGTGTGGCTGATGTGATTAGGCCCTATGATGGTGTCCCCTGAATAGATATGTGGACACAGTTGGCAACGGCCTTTGTTGCAAGGATAGGTTCCTGGGTTAGTGGTTCTGCTGTGTGGTGTGTGGTTGCTGGTGAGTATTTGCTTCAGGTTGGGGGGCTGTCTGTAAGCAAGGACTGGCCTGTCTCCCAAGATCTGTGAGAGTGATGGGTCATCCTTCAGGATAGGTTGTAGATCCTTGATGACGAGTTGGAGAGGTTTTAGTTGGGGGTTGAAGGTGATGGCTAGTGGTGTTCTGTTATTTTCTTTGTTGGGTCTGTCCTGTAGTAGGTGACTTCTGGGTACTCTTCTGGCTCTGTCAATCTGTTTCTTCACTTCAGCAGGTGGGTATTGTAGTTGTAAGAATGCTTGATAGAGATCTTGTAGGTGTTTGTCTCTGTCTGAGGGGTTGGAGCAAATGCGGTTGTATCGTAGAGCTTGGTTGTAGACCATGGATCGTGTGGTGTGGTCTGGATGAAAGCTGAAGGCATGTATATAGGAATAGCGGTCAGTAGGTTTCCGGTGTAGGGTGGTGTTTATGTGACCATCGCTTAGTAGCACCGTAGCATCCAGGAAGTGGATCTCTTGTGTGGACTGGTCCAGGCCGAGGTTGATGGTGGGATGGAAATTGTTGAAATCACGGTGGAATTCCTCAAGGGCTTCTTTTCCATGGGTCCAGATGATGAAGATGTCATCAATATAGCGCAAGTAGAGTAGGGGCATTAGGGGATGAGAGCTGAGGAAGCGTTGTTCTAAGTCAGCCATAAAAATGTTGGCATACTGTGGGGCCATGCGGGTACCCATAGCAGTGCCGCTGATCTGAAACGTGTGCTATTCCGTTCAGGCCCTCTGGCCCCGGCCGCGAGCAGAAGACAGGATACTCGGCTGCCTGGACCACGGATGTGACCCACAATGGCGGTCCCGATGTTCTTAACCACTTTCTCCGGGCGTTGATGTACTGCGCAGGCGCAATGGCAACTCAAACGTAGAGTGCCTCACTACGGTTACACTGCGCATGTGCTGACACCTCTTGACTCTGCTGCGTCTGTCATTTTGGGTCGCTATGGCGCATGCGTACTGCTTCCCAGCGATTCCGTGGGCCCAGTCGCTTGTTTCCCCGAGGAGGCGGCAAGGCCGGCGCCGCGCGCAGGGAGCTGAGAGGAGCCGAGGAAGCGGCGGCGGCGGCGGAGGGGGGAAGGGGCCGCCCCCTCTCGTCTCCCCAGCATGGGGCGCTGCTGGTGCCGCCCCCCTCGCCCGGCTCGCAGCGCCCCCGGGCTCTGCCTGCAGCGGCCTCTGCGGGGCCTGTAGGGGCGGCCGGGCCGGATCGGGGCGGGGGGCGGCATGAGGAGCCGCTGCGGCCGCCCCCAGTGAATGGGCCTCGCGGCGGAGCAGGAGCAGCCGGAGCCGCCGCGATGGCTCAAGAGAAAATGGAGCTGGACCTGGAGCTGCCGGCGGGGAGCGCGCCGGCCCCGAGCGACGGGGGGAGCTTGAGGAGATCGAACAGCGCCCCCCTCATCCACGGGCTGAGGTGAGCGAGACCCGGGGCGGGCCCGCCCCTCATCCCCAGGCCCGCCCCTCCCCCCGTTCCCTCATCCACGGCCTGAGGTGAGCGAGACCCGGGCCCGCCCCTCCCCCCTCATCCCCGGGCCGGGCCCGCCCCTCCCCCCATTCCCGCATCCCCGGGCCGAGGGGCGAGCGAGACCCGGGCTCCCCTCTCATCCCCCAGGCCGAGGGGCGAGCGAGACCCGGGCCTGGCACCCCTCCCCCCATCCCGTTCCTCTTCCTCCTCTCATCCCCGGGCTGAGGTGAGAGAGACCCAGGCCTGGTGCCCCTCCACCCCTCCAACCCCAGGCCTGGACTGTGGTGAGAGTTCCTCAGCTCATCTACATACTCCTCCTGTCATATTCCAGGGTGAAATGAAGAGGCCTATTCTCTGGACACAGATTTCTTGCCTCCTTTTTGCATGGCAGAGCAGGAGACATAGGTTTTGGTCCACGCATGCTTTCCAGTCCCTTCCCCAGGAGCTAATGCAGTGAGGAAGTGCCCAGGCTGGTCTCCATCTTCACCTTGCCTCCCTAAAGTGGCTGTTGGGAGCAAGCTCACTTTTGATATTTGATCATAGTTGTTCAGGTTAAATGCAGGGTTTGATTTTCCTGATGAAAGTTTAAAACACTCTCTCCCCTTGGAATGTGCTTTAATGCACTTCTCACTGACACACATGTTGTCAAATACATAACCATTCACCAGGGATCAGGAGCATATGCCCACTGCATCATCACCAAATTAGTTTTTCTGTGAGAGCCAGAGATGGAAAGAGCCAACTGGCTGACCTATCCTCAGTGGATTCCTGGACTGGATTTAATATGCAGTTTTCCACCTTAGCTGATGTAACTGGGCCCTTATGTCAAGGTATCTGCCCACTGCCATACTTCGATTTTGTTGTTTCTGAGGCAACAGCAGCTTGAGTTTCTATAAAACGTAGTGGAATACAGCTTTTCTCATACTTAAAACAGAAGCATGTTTTGTATCCAGTTGCATCTCAGTAGCTAAGCAGAGTTAATTAATATTTGGATGAGATATGCTGATGCTGCAGAAAGTGGTATTATGATTTGGTATGTTTTTCCATATGAAACTGTAGATCTACTACTAATGCTTCAGAGTGGTATCTGGTGCTCTGTTCTCTTTTGGATAAGATGTAAAACTGAGACCTTGTCCACTGTTTTGGCCCTTTTATGTGTGGAAATATGTAGGTAGCTAGTTAGAATTTGCCTGACTAGATTTTCCCTGATGTTTCAGTTAGACACTGTATTTTTTACTACTTATTCTAAACTATTTTGTAGTGGTGATACGTGGAGTTAAAACAGCTGTTGCGTTCACTTGTGGCAGTGGTGGCAGTGGTGGATGGAACAGTAATCACTCTATTTGTGTTTCAGTTTAAGATTGTAAGCGCTCTTAAGATCCTTCATGATGCAAGGCACTATACAAACGTTAGAATAATAAATTATCTGAGAAGAGTTTAGTCAAATCATGAGGGAACATTACTTACTGGGCCCTTTAACCTCTAGGGGTTTCACTTCTGCATTAAAGATGAGGACAGTTGTGTGTGGTAACAGGCCTGTTAATTTTACTTTGGACAATTGTAGCTTGTGTTGGCAAATGAAACACTATAGTGAGAGATTCAGGAACTATATTGTAGACATTAGACTACTTAAAATGCAGCCTTGTACATGTATCTTTAGTATTTTTTCTAAATTCATTTTGTAGATTATAAACATGAGATTTATAAGAAGCTATTAGTAGATGGCTAGCTCCGAGAATGGTATAAATCTTTCTACTCTTAAGGACAAAAGTTACTATAACTGGTTTAAAAAGAACAGTAAAGAATTTTGTGCTCATATTTTTTTATCCCCAGCCTTCACTTAACATTAATGATTATCATCTTATAAGTGTTTGACTCTTAGTAGTTTCTAAAATGTTTCCCATGAAAGGGAAATTCTGAGTTTTGACCAGCACTGCTGCTTGTGCAGAAAGAGTTTGCAGATCAGGGCCTTTGTGTCTAGTCTTCTGTTTAGCATTTAAATGTTAAAGAAACAAAGTCAGTAAAAGAGAAGTAGTTGGAATTGTCCAACCGTGGCCACTCTTCGGGCTCTCCATGGCCCCTTAACTGTTTTTCTCTGGGTTTTGGTTCCATTCCTAAATCTAGGATGTATTCTTTAACACCGCTGTCTGTCTACCTATAAATTAGATGCCATAGATAATTGTTCACTACTAATCTCAGCCGAGGAAAAAGCTCATCTCTAAATTTTGGGTCATAGCCCCTTTCAACTTCTCCCTGACCCACTTCCTATATCAGATGATAAATAATTAGCACATGCAAAAGAAACCGGTGAGAGGATTTTCTTCATGATTTCCTCAAGAACTGCGATTGCCAAATATAGGCAAATAAAGATGGGGTATAATTTTGGTGAAAAGGCCTGCACTGGATTCCTAATGAAGAATGGAAAGTTTCTGAAATAGCTTCTGTGAACAAGTTGATACTAGCTTTTTCCTGCAGAATGTAAAGCCTTATTTAGTAGCTTTATTTTATATTAATTTCCAACATAATGTCATTGAAAGTTATTGGAAAACAAATGGGTGTATAAATTGTAATGCTGTAAAATTCTTGTTTTGTATGTTGTTTACTACAGTTGGAATAGTTGTCATCATCAAACATTTAGATTATTAAATTTATCAATATGGAACGATCCCTGTTTGAATCTTAAATCTTTACAATTTTTTAAAGGACAACTGATCGTATGACTGAACAAACTAAAAATATTCTAAAGTTGTTTTTGTCTAACAGATACAACAAGCATTTTGAACTATGAGAGTTTCAGCTTCTGAAAATTTCTCTACTGAACTACAGCTCAGTTCCCACCTTGGAGAACAAGCTAATGCCACTGTCCAGCTTGTATTTTTAAAGACGAAAAGCTTCTTATAAGGTGCTAGTTGTGTCCATCCATTTGAGATCAGAAATTAGTTAAGATAGCAAAAGATAAAGTAGGTGACTTTTTGCACTTTGATACAAATCTCGCAATCAGGTTGACACATTCAGAAGTCAGTGGGGCTGTGTGTGGGCATGTGGACCAGATTGTAGGACTGGGCTTTAAACTATAGTATTAATTACTGTAAAAATGTGTTCAGTTCATACAGTCTGATTATTCATAAAGTGCAACGTTTTGGCTATCAGGAATGTAGGGAATGGCAGAAAAACTTGCTACTAGAGTATATTTAAAAAGAGAGCATTTTGCATTAAATAATCCAGTCCACTAATCTTAAATGAATCTGCCCTTTCTTCGAGTGATGGTCCCTGTTGTATTCCACTGTGGGTTATGCACGTGTTCCATGCACCCGGAACTGGAGAATTTAAAAGTAATGTCCGTTGGTCTGTGCATGTGCCCTGGCTCACCTCATGACTCTGACCGAGGTGATAAAAGGTGAGGCAGACTGACCGCCTCTCCAGTTCCTTCTCACTGCTGCATGGTCCAGGTTGGAACTTCTCTGTGTCCTTAGCTTCGTCTTCATCCCTTAAGATAAGATTTAGATTTGTAAATAGTTTTTAGCATCTTGTACAGTTTATAGTTTTAGTGTTTTCATAGTTTTTTGTGCTAGATTAATTGTTGGGGGAACACTCCCTCCCCTCACATCCCCCTGCCCCGTGCTGGTACTAGACTATGCCCAGGACTCTGGCTTCAAACTCTGCACTTCCTGCCCACGATCCTTCTCAGTCAGCGATGACCACCAGCACTGTGTACTGCCCCGGGGAAGCACACATCGTAGTGAGGTGCAGTATCTGCCACTCATTCCCCAGCCATATTTGACAAGGGCAAGAACTCTCCATTCAAAAACACCTCATGGAAAAGGGCCTGAGGTCTCAGTCGGATCCAGGCTGGGACTTCCCACCCACCCACATTTGCATTGGCCTAACTCAGCAAGGAGTGAGCCTCCAACACTGGTGCCAGATAATCTACCTCTACAGAACCACTGGCGAGATCTTCTCAGGAACCCAGGAAGGACTCTCATATGCATGAGATTAAGTATTCCTCGAAATCCATTTAGAAGAAGTTGGATTCAGCTCTGAGCAAGCCTGGCACCTCATCCCAAGAGGACTTAGCATGTCCTAAGTCCCAGAGGCTTGACAAGAAAGCCCATAAATATTGGGCTCCATCTGTACCAAAATGGGATCTGTAGGTACCATCATTCTTGGCACCTCCCAAACCTCAGGCTCCACTGGCACCGACATAGACCGCTCACTGCCTACCCCTGGCACCATCTTTGATAGCACCCTCTCCAGCTACAATGATCTGGGCAAAGACAACTCCTCTCACACTGGAGAGACCTGGTCCCATGCTGCTCCACAGAACATCTTCGCTTCCCCCTGATCTGGAATCCCCTCCATTGGGTCCGTTTCGTTCCAGAGATGTCATAACACCACCTGGGGAGTCGATCACTCGGAGAAGTTTATCACCCGCTCCTTCCCCGAGGTACAGCTTTCCTTCAGTAGCACCAACGGTACCACCTATGGAACAGAACTCAGCTTTCTCCTCATCAGGAGACTGATCCACCCAAGGAGCCTTCGTTTCCTTACCCTATATATCCTCCATTTCCCAAAAGACTTACACCAACTTGGGACCAAACTCTACGTTTAGCTTGGCGCTGCTGGCACCGCATGTCATGGGGGCCACCATTTCTCCCTTTCGAGACTTCCTGCTGGCCACATTGTGGGTCCTGGGACTAACACCCACCCTGCAGAGTCGATAAGGAGTCTCTTCTTGCTTCACCTTGAAGGAGGCGGTCAGATCACCCCAGGATCCTTCAGAGGAGGAAGAACAATATGCACTGGATCTGGCAGTTCCACTGGAACCAGCAAGATTACCATTTTTGTGTCCAGACAAAGCGGTAACCCCTATGTCTTCTTTCCCTCCCCCCAGAAGAATTCAGGCAGTTCCAGGATCATCTTTGTAGAGTTGCAGGTGAACTACGGATTCCTCTTGAGGATATTCAGGAATCCAAACACAAGCTCCTTGACATCCTCCACCCATCTGGATCCAACAAAATAGCACTCCCCGTTAATGAAGCTATAATGGAGTCAGCAAGATTTGGCACACCCTAGCCATTGTGCTCCCACCCCCCAAAGGGCAGAAAAACTCTTATGTGCCAGCCAAAGGGGCTAATTTCTTGTTTTCTCACCCCTCTGCCAATTCTTTGGTGGTTCAAGCAGCTTCTGAAAGGGCTAGACAGCAACACCCCTGGTTTACCACTGTGGACAAGGAGGGTAAGCACCTAGACCTACTGGGCAGAACGGTCTTCTCATTATCTGGCCTCCAGTTCAGGATAGACCACTACCAGGCACTAATGGCCAGGTATGACTTTCTGAACTACCCAAGTTTGCAGAATTAACTGACAGACTTCCACAACAGGACAGAGCTTGTTTCCAGGCTTTGATAGACTAAAGCAAACTAGTAACAAAGACTTCTCTCCAATCTGCAGTCGATGCCACTAACACATCCTCCAGAGCCATTGTTATGTACAGAAGGTCATGGCTCCCTGTGTCAGGGTTCTCTCATGAGGTCCAGAATACCATGGAGGACCTTCCCTTCAATGAATTAGTTATTCAATCAGATGAGTCATCTTGAAGGATGCTAGGGCTACCCTCCGCTCTCTGGGGTTATATACACCTGTCCCTGTGAAGAAATTCCATCGACAGTCATCTAGACCTGGACTCATGGGTTCAACAAGTTTTTATCAGAGGACCTATGAACCACCACACAAAAGGCAAAGTGTTCAAAGGACCTGCTTCCCCACATCTTCTGCAACTGGCTCAGCATCCCAATCACAACCCCACTGGCAAGGCACTATTTTTGATAGGATCTCAAGAGTTGTGAGGCATTAAGCCCAACGTTGCCCCACCTTTACACACCATTTGGAGGTCGTCTAGCACTCTTTCTCAACACCTGGAGTACAGTGACAACAGACCAGTGGGTACTGAACTTCATCCACTCTGGCTATATGATCAAGTTTGCATCCCTGCCTCCTCCACCTTTCAGGGAGCACTCTCAGGAAACTATTCTCAAGCAAGAGATTGGACTCCCTATTAGAGCAAGGAGTGATAGAACGTGTCCCTCCTCAATACCAAGAGAGCAGCTTTTACTCTTTCCTTATACCCAGAAAGAAGGATGGATGAAGACCGATTCTCAACCTCTGCTACCCATTCACTTCATTCAAGTTCACTCAGGTTTTGTATGGTCATGTAGGGCTCTATAATACCAGTCCTAGAAAAGGACATGTGGTTTACAGCTTTCGATATCAAGGATGTCTACTTTCATGTAGATATTCATGCCACTCACAGATGCTTTCTCATATTCATGATGGGCTTCGACCATTTTCAGTACAGAGAGCTCTCTTTCAGCATAGAGGCACCCCTCCTCCTCCCCCTCATCCCCCAAGTCTTCACCAAAGTATTCACAGTAGTGACCGATCACGCCAGATGCTTTGGTCTCATTGTCTTTCATTGGCAACAAAATCACCCTATCAGCAGCCTACCTTCCCAGAAAATGAAATATGCTTGCAGACACTCTCAGCAGACATTCTGCAGTCAACCATGAGTGGGAACTCCACAACTTGGTACTGCACAAAGTCTTTGATCTATGGGGAATCCCATCCAGGGATCTGTTCACCTTCGTAACAAACAGAAAATGTGTCACATACTACTCCAGACGAGCCCTAGGTCACAACTCTCCAGGCAATATTCTACTTTTTCCTTGGTCAGATCACCTGAACTATGCATTCCCTCTGCTACTGCTCCTACCAACAGGACAGGGCATGGGTTATCCTGATCTCCCCCTATTGCTCAGACAGTTTTATTTTTCAAATCTCCTGCATTTGTCATCCTGAGCACTGATGATCTCCCAACATTTCCCAAGCTACTGACCCAGAGGAATGGCAAGATCAAGCACCCCAATCCATGTTCACTTTACCTCAGGGCTTGGTTTTTGGATGATCGTCCTTAGAATGGTCATGTCCCACAGCCGTATGAGACATACTTTCTAATAGTAGGAAGGAGTCCACTAGGCAGTTTTAAGAGAGCTTCTCCCCTCGATGTAGTTAGCTACTGCCCCTTGGGGAGGTAGATTATGTCAGTGGGAGAAGCTCTCTTGTCGATGTGCTAGCTACATGGGGGGTTAGGTCGGTATAACTACATCATTGTGGTGTGGATTTTTCACATCCCTGAATGATGCAGTTATACCGTTATAGGTCTGTAGTGTAGACTTGGACTTAGTGGAGATGTTTTTCTTCTTGGGCACATCAAAGGAACATTCTTCCAGAAAATGCAGATACTCCTCTCATTTTAGTCTGTATGCTTTCTCTAAAGGCATCAGGCCTATCCCTTAGCTCCTTCTGAGTCCTCCTGACAGTGATTAATGTATACCATCTTCCTTCTCAGGGTTACTCTGTCTTCACTCACCCTCTGACCACCAGATTTTGAAAAGGCCTAATCAGAACCTTTTCACCTGTTCACAAGCCTGTTCCTCAATGGGACTTGAATCTTGTTCTCTCAGGACTCACAAGGCCACCCTTTTGAGCCCCTATCTTCCTGCTCCATGTCCCTTCTCTCCATCAAGGTTGCATTCCTTTTAGCCATCACCTCAGCCAGAAGGGTTGATGAGCTTGGAGTGATGATGGTGGAATCTGTTGACACCGTGTTCCATAAAGATAAGGTTTTGTTATGTTTACACCCCACATTCAGCCCAGAATTGTTTCTGAATTTCATTGAACCGATCAATCCATGTACCTGTGTTCTTCCCTAAACTGCATGCTTCCTTAGAGGAACAGAGACTCCATGCTCTTGATGTCTAGTGGGCCTTTTGCCTTTTACCTACACAAAACAAGCCTAATCAGGAAGTCCCAGAGACTATTCATCACTATAGCAGAAAGAATCGGGACAAGCAATCTCCACTCAGAGGATATCCAAATGGATCTCTGTCTACATTCTACTCTATCAACTATCAAACCTTCCCTGCTCCCCATAGAATAAGAACTCATTCAATGAGAGCACAAGCAGCAACTATGGCATTGCTTCAGGAGGTATCCCTTTTTGTAAAGCAGCCAGGTGGGGGCTCCATTCACACTTTTGTGAGACATACTGTGCCTTAGTCCAGGACTCCTCTGCTGATGACTCCTTTGCTCAACCCTACTGTCTACATCAGTGTTTCTCAAACTGGGGGTCCTGACCCAAAAAGGGGTCTCCAGACTATTGTGGAGGTGTCACGAGATGGTATGGTGTTGTCACCCTTACTTCTGCACTAGTGCTGGCAGAGGTGCTGCCTTCAGAGCTGGCTGGACAGAGAGTGGTGACTGCTGGCCGGGTGCTCTGCTCCAAAGGTCACCCTACTTAACGCTTTTTGAAAGGCTTCAGTGCCTTTAACTGCAATATTTTCAAAGTGGGGGCCCAGCAAAAAAAAGTTTGAGAACCCGTGGTCTACATCCTCGCTTCTTATTTACTGCTTGTTAATCACTCACTGTGGAAAACAATAGGGACCATCACTTGAAGAAGAGGTTTCTTGCGTGTAACTGGATGTTCTTTGAGATATGTGGTCCCTATCTGTATTCCACTACTTGCCCTCCTCCTCTGCTTTGGATTGCCTCTGATTCACAATAGAGAGGGAACTGGAGAGTTCCCCCTCTCTTTATCCCTTGGTCAGAGGCATGAGGTGTGATCGTGGATCAGTGGACACTACTTTCAGATTGTCCGGCTCCAAGCACATGGTGTGCACGCACAACCCACACTGAAATACAGATGGGGACCACACATATCGAAGAATCTCCAGTTACAGGTAAGTAACCTCCTCTTCATCTTTACCGAGATACCACTTCAAAAAATAATTAGGACTTTCTAAATGGATATACTGAGGGCTTAATTTAACATTTTGAGTGCTGTATCAGCACCTTGGTGAAGAGGGGTTGTAACTTATAATGTGCTCCCAGTGACAAAACTTCTGACCTGCAGTGTGATTTGTCTTTGATACCACTGGTATTGAGGCTTGCGTCAGTCCATCTATTGATTATGCGTAGTCTCAAATTCTAGTGAATGAATTGTGTTTGGTGCTAAGGACTGCATATAGAGAGCCACACTCTAAACTCATACATTTCCATAGAAGACATATATCCATACAAAATTTGCAGCCACTCTAGTGAGGACTCAGCATGATTAATGTCATTAACTGTGGTAGTTGGAACTTGTTTTGGGGAGAGAGACTTTGGGTTAAAAGAGGATGAAAGCACACACTTACATAGCTTATATTGAGGCGTTTTTTTTTAGGAGGTGAAGGAGAGGGAAATGGCTCTTAAATTTGACAAGTGTTTCTTTTCACAGTGATAATTCACAGGTGTTCCAGGCCAACATTTTGCGAACCCGCAGAAACAGTACAACAGTGATGAATCGTCATAGTCTGGTAAGAAAATGCTTAGCGCAAACATGTTGCCCACTTGTTCTTTGGGTCTAAACAGGATTAAAGATAAGAGTGTAAATTGAAAATTAACGCTACATATTTTGCAGCTGTAGTGAAATTCTTTTTAAAGATCAGCTAGCTTTAGAAAACACATTTGTGTCATTCTGAAGACAACCTAGTTCATAACTTATTTAAGCAGATGTTCTAAGATTGGATAAGAAGACCAATTTGGAAAGAGAATTGGTATATTCAGAAGTATCAGTCAGTTATTCTTAGGTCTCAATAATCTCTGCTTTGAATGTTTGTTTTTAAATAAATCCACTGACTTTACATTTATATTGCATCGTAGATTATAAACCAGAAAGGACTGTTATGATGATTTATCTGAAATATTTTTGTCCTGGACCTCCAGTAAAACATAGGCCATAGGACTTCACTGAATTAATGCCTGTTTGAACTAGAGTACGTATCTTAGAAAGCCATCCAATCTTAATTAACAAATTTCCACTATCACAATTTTGTAAACTTAAATGACTTTGTTAGTAAATGTCTGCCTCAAAATTTAGTACAATACTTATTTATGAACCCAAAGAAGATGCAACTTCTATTTTAAAATAGTGTTTCTTTTAAGTAAATCATTATAGTCTGAGTTATGGTCAAAAGGTGGTTTGGACTGATCCAGTAGTATTTTGGAGTCAGTGCTGGCATATTAAAGGATTTCTTGACCATATTGAAAGAACCACAGATACATAAATTGATGCATTTCTGGGGGGCATGGGAAGGAAAAACAGTTCTCATTTTTTTTTTAACCAAGAGGAATTTTTGCCTAGATTTAAAAAATTTAATCGAAAACTGTTACATTTCTCCTGAAATGTGTTCTAACTTTAAGAAACTGGCGTAAGTGTAGTTATATGTTGATTGCATACAGTTCACAACTAATGTACTGGACGGATGGAGTGTCTTGTGTTAATGTCAGCTTCTCTTTTTCTTACATACAGTATACAAGATGCTCACACATATGCTAACTTGATGATTGTTTGTTGCTATTTGGGTTACTTTAAGTGGAGATAACTTTTAATTCCTGTCCACCCCTTCCATACAGCCTCTCCGCCCACAAAAAAACTAAAATTCCATTTCAAAACTAGGCCAAACAACTGGTGTGGAGAGGATTTGTTTTTGTAGTAGTCTTGAGATCCTTTATTTAAAGGCCTCAACAGATGAGCATAACATAAAAGCAATGTGCCTGCCGCTTAAGAAACAAAACATGATGTAGTGCCAGTAACACTGTAATTATGGTTGAGGAAACATTTAGTCAGAAGCCTTTTCTATTCAGGCATTTGTTTGAAGTTAAATTTTAGGCTGAAATTTCTATCCTTGCTTTCAGACCAAAAATAAATTGCTTTCCTTTCCAGCAGTTCACTTGGTTTTGCTTCGGTATTGAAGAGATTCACTTAACCAGTGGTTAGCAAGAGTCAGCACTTACAAAGAGGGCAGTAGCCCTTTAAGAAAAACAGTTTTGAAACACTAAAGTTCTTTTTCGGTTGACCTGGATACAAAGCCAAAGAGGCGCAAGTGGAGTGATCTAGTTCCTTAGTCTGTCCTGAAGATTAACTGAACTAAAGATATTTCATGTACTTCATAGAAGTTACCTTTTTGATTTTGTTACTTTTTTTTTTAATAAGATCTACAGTGGTTTAGAAAAGGGTATTGTTGCCCTCACAAGTGACCCAAAACATGAAGATGAAGCAGGCAATATAAACAAGGTTGGGGAGCGAAGAAAAGTGACTGTTAGCAATGGACCGTCACACCAACAGCAGTAGTAAAAATATTCCAGAGAATGAGGTATCTGCTTACTTAGTAAAAGACAGATATTTCCCAGGAAAGGGAGAGATGATAATTGAGAGTATATGCAAGAAGTAAGAAAGAACTGTGAAAGGCAAGGAAACACGTAATTGTTTTTTGGATTGAGAGCCCATTTCCCTGGCTGGGAGCAGAGTAGCCTTGCAGGAAAAGGGCATAACGTACTCCTTATTAAGGCCAATAGCCCTACATCATGGCCAGAGAAGAGGTCTAAAGCAGGTCACCAATTCAGCTGAAGAATCCTCTCTCCAGTCATGCACATCTGGTATTGCTGGGGATCTCACATCCTTCCTTACACCTTCAGAGTGCCATACACTAGGAGTGTCTCACCCCCATTCATTATGCTCTACCAGTCTGGCCATGCACAGTAGGAATTGGTTGGAATCTAGCTCAGAAATCACGGGAGTTGGTTAAGATGTATGCAGTCCTTGTAGTGTATGGTGGAGCACACTTGAGTGTACAGTATGACACTATATGCTGTCTTTCCAAGCCCCATTCATATCTTTAATATTACCCTTTATTTTAAAGGTATTAGTTTAAAAGGAATCTAAAATCTATAAATCCCATTCGATAAAGTTTCCTCTTTCCTTCACCCCTCCCCTCAACCTGCCTTTTGTCATAAACTGATAATCTTAAAGTGTTAATCTTACTTAAAAGGTTGAGGTGGGAACCCTAAAGCAACTCCTTGTTCACTTTAGGACTTTTCTGTTCAGGAAATTAGCTAGGGTTTAAATTTAGAGCAGAACAGCTATTCTACACCATTTTCCTATGTGGACACTCTTATTTTGCATTAAGGGCACGTCTACACTACCGCTTGAGTCAATGTAATTTACATCGCTCGAGGTGTGAAAAAGACACCCCCGCACCCCCCCGAGTAATGCAAGTTATATGCTCTCCTGCCAAAATAGCTTCCACCTCTTGCAGAAGTGGCGTAATTATGCTGACGGGAGAGTGCTCTCCCGTCGGCATAGAGCATTTTCACCAGAGGCGCTACTGCCCTAAGAAACCAGTGCAGAATAACTATTCCCAGCTTTTTTCTTGTGTATACATCGTCTTAGGCCTGGTCTACACTACAGAGTTAGTTCAACATAGGGCAGCTTGACCTAACTATGTCAGTGTCTACACTACAGCCTTGCACCCACCAATATAAGTGCCCTACTACACCAACATATTAACTCCATCTCGATGAGAAGCATAGTGCTTATGTCGGTGTAATTAGGGTGACACAGTGTTTGTGTAGACACTGCGTGCTGTTAGCTGTCATTTTCAGTTTCACAGCAGGAGCCTACCAGCCTTTCTTGTTGATTTCACAGCTTCAGCTGTGAGCCCCTCTCTCTGAGCCTGAGGCAGCAGTGAAATTGTCAAGAAAGGCTGGTTGTCTCCCTGCTGTGAACCCTACATGGGGCTCACAGCTCAGACTGTCACCTTGAGACAGCCAAGCTCCCAGCAGGGAGCTCGGTGGGGAGCTGCAAGCCCGCGCTCTCAGACCTCAATGATGCCCCTCTTTAGTCAGTGCAAGCACTTCTGGTGCTACTGACAGATGGAGGGTAGTGTACCACTGTACTACTGACAGAAGGAGGGTAGTGTTGACCTGAAAAACCACAGTAATTACTGTGGTGGCTGTATGTGGAGTTAAGTCGACTTAAGTTTGTAGTGTAGACATGCCCTTAGAAACAGTGTGGCTATGAAGGTCCACAGCTCTGATTAAGTGGGTCAGGCTGTTTTGATATGAAGTAGGCTGAATTGGGGTATGGTTTAGGGCTACCAATTTGGCTTTTAAGTAAAGTTAACATTTTAAAGCTCTCAAGAGAAGCATCATTGCTGGCAAAGTAAGAGATGGGAGAAGAAAAGGAGGGAGTGGGGGGCAATTGCAGTTTTAAATTGTCCCTACCAGAGGATCCCAGATGACAATAGGTGGCCAGAAACTGCTGATTAAACTCCCCTTTTCTAGGACAAAAATCAGATCAGTAGCTAATCAATGTTGCTACTGAAATGTCATTGGATCTCAGGTCTATAAAGATGGGACTCAACTAATCCAGAATACTTTAAAGGAAAAAAAGCAAGTTATTAAGAGTAGTGTTCATCTTTTTTTCTAGCACTCTTATTGTTCTGTTATGAAGTAATCTTTTTCAGCGGACATTGCATAAAACCCTAAAACTTGTGTTTTTAAAAAGATTTGAAAAAGAAGCGTAACATGAAGGAGCTATATTCTATTAATAAACCAGCCAGGGTGTGCATTAAAGCACTACTAATGTACTTTTCTAATGGCAGAACCAGTAATGTAGAAACTTGCATCATATGGTGGCTTATTACAGTGGTTGAGAATAGTAGGTGATGTAGGTATAGTCTTAGGTTGCATGGGGAAATGTTTTTTTAAAAATACTAAACAGGGTTAACTTTAATGGGGTGTTTAATGATTTTTTAAAAAGTACTTTCTTCCTTTCATAAAATTAACCTTTGGAATTCAGAAAAGTTCATCCAAGTTTTCATGCAAATTAAATTTTAGTAGTGAGGGAAAAGTGGGTCTGAGAATGTGACTGTATTTTAATTTTAATCATGTAGTCAATGTGTTTTTAATACTATATTAACACTTTTGGCATATTAAGAAGATTTAAGTTCCTTCTGATTGAGGTGCAGTCAGTAACCCTGTCTGCCTAGTTTGTGTTAGTCTGCTGTTAAGGAAACAGTTCGGAGTATGTCTAGAATTATAATCAGGGCTTCTCATGCTTTGATTGTGCTTCCATACAAAATTCCAGTCCCATCTCTGTGGGTGTGGAGATACCACAGCTAGGAGGCTAACTGCAACACCCTCTGACCTCTCCTGATCTCTTTGCCTGCACCCACCTCCACCTCTCAGACCTCAAGCCATCGTCTCTCTTAGGGTGGAACACACTCTTAGACCAGGCATATTGGGCTGCAGTTCCCAGATACTAACCAGGACTACATCGGCAGCTCTGAGTTATGTTCAGTGGGCTCGTCCAGATTATTAGGACCAGAGTTTTGTTCATAGTTTTTAACTGTAAATAATAAATTGCAAGTTCATTAATTCAGTCTGGAGTGGTCATTAGGAGACAGTGAAATAGAGCACTGAGCCGATATGCTCGTGGCATCCTATGTTGCTCAGCAGGTGGGCTTCTGTATTCTGTACCAGTTGAAACTTTTTCAGGGCAAGTAGCTACATTTCTACATAGGAGTTTCAAGCTGTGAGGTCACAAAAATGTATTCCACTTATCCAGGTCCAAATTTGATAAATGAGCTGTTGTCTTGCGGTTCTCTGCAGATGGAAGAAAATCTTTCACAGTTGTAGCTATTTGAAAATTCAGTGGTATTGAAGTCCAAAAGGAGCTCTTATTTATTATTAAACTCTTTTTCAATCATTTTTTCTTATAACAAACCAAATAAATTCTAAGTTCCAGTGTATAAAACAAGTAAACCAGCACTATACATCCGAAAAGAGAAGACCAAGACGTTTACATAATGCTTGAATTCAGCTTTAACATTTGATACTATTGCTGTCTGAACATCAAAAGGTCACAGGGTGGATAGGACACCCTGACATGAATCCATTAATTCCTCTCAAACCCAGCCCAAAGGATTATAATGGGAAACTGGTTCCTCCACCTCTGGAGCCCTCACCTTGGAGTTCCTCATAACTCACTGATCTGTTCTCTGGCCTAAAATGTGATGATTGAGAGTGAGTGGTTCAGAGCACTGAGTTGACAGTTGAAACTGGAGACTTTTCTCTGTGAACTCTGTGACCAGCTAACTTGAAAATGAAAATTAGATGCTGGGCAGTAATTTGTGAAGTCAGTTGCACTGAGCAGTGGTTTTAAATTCTAGGTTAGTAGCAGGATTTTGCATCTTTCACCAGCCAGGAGCTTCAGAGTTGCAAGTGGTAACCCAAATTACCATTAATGCTTTTGTGGAAATGTTTGTTGGCATTTATTACGCTACCTTCCTTTAATTCTTTGTTGATTGAGTCCTGCTTCCAGGACTAGTTGTGAGCAGGCTGTTTTGTTGGTCTTGTGTTCAGCTTATTGTCTTGAGAGACCATCTCTTAAATATGCTCATTCCCCAAGCAAGTAGTGCATGCTGCTTGGATTGAGTGTATGGAGTCCAAGTTTATAAAGCAAACAGTAAAAGTTCTATTCTCTGTGTGACTTTTCTAAAAACAGGAGGATCTCCGAAGAAGAGCAGTGTCTGGCTCAAAAGCTTGTCTCTCTGACCAACAGAAGTTTATCTAATAAAAGATATTATTACCTCACTCACCTTGTGTTTCTAGGAGGATCAATTTGCATTCTCCATGGCACTAATTGAAATAGGATACAGCTAGCTGGTGATTGAATGCTGATCCACATCCTGTAGCTTTGGACTTGTAGAAAACTTAAGGCATGTTTTGTGTGAAACTGAGGAAGCCCACTATCTGCAGGGTGGAGTTTAATTACTAGAAAGTGCATGTAATTTATGCTATGTGATTCCCTTTACTTTTCACCTGGCAGTTTCCATGCAGTCTGAAAGAATGAAGCCCTCACCCCTGTAACACTCATCCTCATTACAAAGCCACAATACAACGTGGCAAGGTTGATCTTTGTTCAAAAGAAATAGGTCATTAGCAGAACTGTGTGATTCATGCCTAAGCCTTCTGGTCCCTGGTGGTCATGAGCACCATAAATTACTCAAATGTGTAATGGTAAGGGAAAGAGAGTAACTCAATAATTGATTCAACATAAATTTGCTTGTAACTAATTGTAGTATGTAGTGGTGGATTAAGAAATTCCAATAAAAAGATTTAATAAGAAAGACCTGTCCCACAACTTGAGAATGTCTATGCTGAGAATCATCATGAAAGTTTTGCTTTCTTTGATGAACTACAGTAAGTTGTTGGCTCAATACCTAGGAGTTAATACATTTATCATTTTTATCAAACTAGCAGTCAACTCAAGTATAAAACTAAAGAATCTAGAGTCCCTAGAGTGTGGCTTGTCTCTGCCAGATTGACTTTGTACTTGATCCTTCAGATTTTTCCTTGTTAATAGAAAATGTTTATGGGTTTTGTTTTTTATTTGTCCTATGCAGCAGCAAAGGAGAAAATGGTAACAGAGTGCTCAAAGGCACTCCTACTCAGAGAAGCCATTTCACGCTCCTATTTTAACTTTGTCATTTTAAGCTGTTGAGGGCAGAAGAGCTGGAGAAATATTTTCACTCTCCTTACACTTCAGTGGCCGAATCTCTCTTGCTCTTCCATGTCAAAAATATTCATCTGCAGGCAGAGACCAGCCCTGGAAAACTCCTGCTCAGTAGATTTTTATTTTTAGCATTATGAGCAACGTACAACAGCTTTAAGATGGAAGTGCTTATGCTACTTTACCTATTGTGCTGTTGCAACCACGATGGGTGGCCAGTATTGCCAATACAGTTTGTGGAAGGTGAGGGTTTTTAGTAGTGTGAGACTGAAGTGGGATGGAGGTTGGCACGCAATAATTAGGAGTCATTTCTAAGCTCAGCAATTTCATAATGAAATAGTCTAGTGCTCTCACTTATAGAACTAATATACACTTATAATTGTATGCAAAATGTATTGCATTTAACATATGCAAAGTGTGTTAGATGCTATTTTGGTGATATTGAAGTGGCTGTTATCTTTTTGAGAATGAAATAACATATTAGAAAAAAAAATAGTGTCTAACCTCCCTGATTTTGCAGTTTTTAAAAATGTTTCAGCTGTATGGTGTTTGTTTTGCAGTTGGTGCCATCATCTCCTGTTCGTGTTCCTAGCAGCCGCCTTCATCAAATCAAACAGGTAAGAGATGATTCTAGCTGTGTTTTGTAAATAACAAGACATATAAAGATTGCTTTATTGGCTTTACACAAGCTGGTGTATCCTACTAATGATCACTGATGACTTCACTTGGAAGTAATAGCTGATTTGTAAAGAGTGTTCAGCAAAAATCTGTCAATTCAAGGTGCAGTTTGAATCAGTTTCCAGAGATACAAAAGTTTACAGAAAATATAGAATGTGTCCTAATATATTATACTGAAACCAGGATTTTGTCCTGTTTATAAAAGTGGTTAGCCATCAGACATCTTTCTCGCCACAAAGAAAGCTGGTGGTCCCTATCTCTTGCAGCCCCATTTCCAATCTAGAACTTAGAGTCAGTTGCATTTTTCTGGGCTCAGATATACTGTCTGCCTTCCTCCCAACTGAATTGTGCATAACCATAAATGATATTCATTGGAGTCTGTGGTGTTCTAATCTCAGTCTCCATGATCGGGCAAACCTAAAAGTTTTGTGTAGTGCAGCATGGCACACTGTATTTAATCAGTCAGAGAAACTGACAGGAGATATACCAATGTTCAGCACAGAAGCAGCTGGGTGCAGCGCCCATCAGGTTAAGAAGGTTGCTGCTGATTGGTGCATGTTAAGCTTGGAGACTCTCAAAGCTGACAAGCTAATGTGAAGTTGAGGGATATCAAGATAATGGTATACAGTCCCACAACTTCACACTTTCTGAACCACCTAATCTTCCTTCTTGTGAAACATTGGTGGTGCTGAGTTGTCCACTTTTTGTTAAAAAAACAAAAAACCCCGGTTACCATACCTTCCCCAAATGTATTAATGCAGTAAGTGCATTAAAATGGTGAAGTAAGAATGCACTTCTGTTTTGAATACAAGCCTGTTTCTCAAAGTACAGTTAGATTTAATACAAAAACAGTTATCTTGGTTTTCTTTTGGAAGAAGAGGAAGAATCATAAAATGTAAATTTCCAGAAGGAAACCTCTAATAGTACAAACTCTATTATAGGGATTTAAGCTGTTAAAATAAATGTTTAGTTAAAGCTGTGCCATATGATAGGCTCCCTTTTAAAGTCTCATTTTGGAAAACACATGATTTCCAAATGCTTGTAAATCTTGTGACTTTTATTTTTCTCACTTTGTAAAAGCAATTTAACTCTCCAGGCATTATATTTCCAGGGTACGTGTTGCAAGTGGTTGAAGGTACTTGGTCTCCAGCTTCCTGCCTCCTCAAACACTTGAGGCACATAGTAATCCTGAAGAAATGCACTGCCTGTTTCATTTTTATTGTGTAATTTATTCATTTACTAGCATTAACAAGGACAAGGAGTCATCAGAGAGTTCCTTTTATTCTTAATATAGGAAAGGACTAATGTTAATATGTACACACAAATGGGATGGAAGGGAGGTGCAGGGATGGCACAATATATGTTACTTCATATTTGACACTGTATTTCTATTAAAACTTCAAGCTATAAAATGGTATAGTAATTGTTTGTTTGCTAACTTTCAGATTTTGGGGAATTTGAGTCCTACATTTTTGCATAGTCATAGTAATTATTCCATATAAAAACTCCATTAAAATAGTTTGTGAATCACTGAAGGCTAAAATTAAATCAGGATATGTCAGAGTTAAAGCTGCACTCCTTGAAAATATGTATTACGATAGGAGGAGCTTGACAAACGCATTAATGGGTGTTAGGCACTTAGCATCTGTTTGTGCCTTTTAAAAAAAACCTTCTTCATAGTCTTCAATTACATAGACTGCATCATTCAATGCCTAGGATGCCAGCAAGCAGTGGATGAATCATCTAACATATATTTATTCCTCCTCTGTTCAATAAGTGGATCCCTACCATGTTTCACTGCACACTGTCCAATCTATGCATTGAATGAGTTCTGAGGAATGGTACATGCTTGTGTATTTAAAAACAGTATTGTAATGCATGCATACATACAAGGAGTGAATTAAGTTTGTGCATGCAATTTATTTTTCTTTAAAAAAAATGCTTTGTTTTGCTATCTTAATACATTTTAACAAGTTTTTTTTGTAGAATTTCTTAGTTTTTTAGAAGAAACAATAAAAAATTCCATAATGTGGAACAATTTGCTAACCATCAGTAAAATGCTCTGTTCTGCACAAGTTGCACACTCACTGGGTATGCTAATGGTGTATGGAATGAGATGAGATGCCCATCCAGATTGTGACCTGAAGAGGAAGAGTTTGTCTGAATCGTTTTAGCAAAAGAAAGCTCTATAAAACAACTCTTAACTGTTTCTCTCTTACATTAATATTTTTCAGGAAGAAGGAATGGATTTGATGAACAGAGAAACAGTACATGAACGGTGAGTGTTAGTATGCAAATGAGAATACCTAAACTCTGTGTCTCTAGGCCAGTGATGATGGATTTTTTTTTCTTCTTTACAGGGAAGTGCAAACAGCAATGCAGATCAGCCAGTCATGGGAGGAAAGCTTGAGCCTGGTAATGTGTTTATGCTTTAGATTTGAGTTTCTGTCTTCAGTATTCTGACATCTCATATTGCTGCATTTTGTTGTCCATAGTATCTTAAATTTCTTTTAGAGGAAAGTCAAACAGATTAGGCTTGCTGTTCAACATCAAATTGTTTGTCTAGTAACACACTTTTTATTGCTGCCTTTATAACAAGTTTTGTACTAATAAGGTATGAAATCACCAGTAGCTCAATGACACATGGCTGTCACTACAGCTATTGGACATAGTTTTTCCTGATGTGTCAAAAGGTAGTTCTATTCACGTCTATGTCTTTCTGTTTTATAGATACTTTAATATCGGCACATAACGCTTAACATTATTTTTTTTGTCAAAAGTATGAAATTTGTTTTCTACGTAGTCATAGTAACAAATTCTTACATGTAGCCATTTGTGAGGCTGACTTGCATCATGTGGTTCCATTCCACAACAAAGCAATGCTTTGTATAATATTTAATGTATATCCTGGCCCTTGAAAATATTGCATTAAAGCAATTGGCTGTAATTACATGATCTGTTATACTTATAGAGTGACAATGATTTTGAGAAATCATCCTCTCCCAAGCAAATAGACTTTGTCCCAGTTTCTCCAGCTCCTTCACCCACCAAAGGAATAGGGAAGGTAAGAAAAATAAAGTGGTAGAGGTCTTCCTTCATGAGTACTGATAGTTAGGATTTTGTTTAGCACTAACATTAGCAAGGGATGAAACTTCCCATATCCCTGACTTCTGCATGGGCATTCACTGCAGACAGACAACTAAAATATTAAAAAGGCACGCTAACAGCTGTACATCCCATGAATTTATCTACAGAAACTCTCATAAATGTTAATACCTAGTAGGTATATTTATTGATAAATTGTTGGTACATTGGTGATAAATAAAAGCCATATTCTTTGTCTGCCTTTCTTTGGGGGAAAGTGGGGTTTTTAGGAACTAAATCAGTTGGTTTGTTCCAAGGTAAAGAGATACATACATATTCTGATCCATATAATACTACCAACTTGCATGCACTCTGTATATACATGAGAAATCAATCTAAATTGTTCTAGAACTTTCTTCAAGACTTAACCAAAAGTGATACCTTCCCAGTCAAATAGCTCAAGTAGTCATTTTAGATGAATGATGAGGTGCTTGTTTTAAAATGGTAAAATTCTCTCATTAAGGCCCTACTTGTGTTCCTCAAGTCCCTCTAGTTCTCTGTATGTCAAGAATTATTAGTTTGATGCAATAGGAATGAAGCATGATGTTTATATTTAAATATTGCAATATATTTTGTTTTCAGCAATGTTTCTCACCGTCTTTGCAAAGTTTGGTGAGTAGCAGTGGATTACCTCCAAGCCCTAGTCCCAGTCCAACAAGACGATTCTTAAAGTACGTACAAGTCTGTAAAACTGACTCTGCATACTGTTAATACGGATTGTTCACTTGAGGCATCTGAAATATCAGGACTTAACTGATACATAGTCAATCTAAACCATGTTTTTGGTGATTCAGATCTCCAACTCGCATAGTAAATCCATACAACTTAAATTCTAGAGTTTATAAAGTACCAAAATATATATTCCTGACATCAGGAAGCTGGGTTACAATGCAGCCTGTATCAGATTTTTTCAGTAGGTTTTGTTTAGCACATAATCACATACAGAGTAGAATGAACTTCTATTAAAAGATGATGATGAATTAATTCCCAGGTTTTGAAACTGGGACAGTACCAGCCTGTGTAGATTAGAAAAAGTATTAAGAGGAAACATTTAAATTTTTAAATTATAATAGCATCTATAGGACCCAATTAGAGATCATGGCCTCATGGTGTTATGGGTTGCCTGTCAGAGAGGCTTATTATTACTGTCTTTCTCACACCTTAATTTAATGTTGCCAGAAATAGGATAACTTTTTTGGGTGGTCAGGCTGCTGGAAGACGCTGTTTGGGCTGTGGAGAGTATGGTTCTGAGTGCAGGTGAAAAGGAACTTAACTGCCAAATCTGTTGCTGTAAGTGACCTTGTATTTCTGGCAGAAATGACTGTTACTGCAGGGACCTTGGGCATTTTTAATTTTCTTTACCAGTGGCCAGGGCTGCCTCTCTGTCCTGAAATTCCTGGGTCAGTCACAGTCTTCACCAGTCTGTGCAAGACCAAATATTTTGGCTCTCCGTGTTTTGTCCAGCAACATAATGCAAACAGATGATGAAACTAACTAGTCCTGCTACTAATCTACAGCCTCACAAAGGACAGCACTCTGCTAGGTTTGTGTTTAGAGGGGTGGCTTACTTTCAGTTACTCATGGACCCACCTTTAGTAGGAGTCGGAGAACCTGACCAGGTTTGTGTGCTCCTGGGTTTAGTTGGATGCAAGCACTAAAAGTACATTGTAGAGAAACTTGCTGGTTCATATAGATGTCTGTATTAGAGGAAAGGTTGGGAATGCTTTTTGAAGACTTCAGTCTGTAAACCAGGCTTTCTGGAAAAGTATTTTGTGGTTAAACTTTTAAGGGTCAGTCATGTCTTGTGTTTGTTTTTAAAATATTTTTTTGTTGGGGCTATCCCTATTGTCTACTTCCCTTTATGTTGGTGTTTGGCCTTAAACAGAGCAGCTTGCACTGAACATGCTTGTTCCGTACTTTTAGTTGTTTTTCATGCTATTTATGCCAGTTATCATGTACCAATATACTGTTTATACTCTTTTAGCAGGAGAAGTCAGAGTCCTATTCACTGCATTCGCCCAAGTGTTCTTGGGCCAATGAAAAGAAAAGGTACAGCATATGTTTCTAATTGTTAACTTTTAAATCGTTCAAATAGCTTTCTTGATCGTCCTGCTTTTGGACTGATACTTGCTAGGAAACAATTGAGTTTTAGCAAAAGATATGCTATAAAGAAATGGCCAGGAGTTTGGACTGTTGAAGTACAATATTTGAAAAATTAACTGTTCAATAAATCTATAATTAAAATGGTCACTCTGTCCTACTACCCATCCACTGATGCAAGATTACACATTTGGTAAAGAACCAATGGAATCTCTAATATAAAGATATTAAGGAATTCTTGGTACAATTCCATTCATTTATAGAAAGGTCCCAGTTAATTGAAGCACAGAGATGCTGTCGAGTTAAAATCACAAGCATACAGTTTTCTTGGTAACCATACAGAAATGGCCACACTGGGTCCATCTAGGCCAGTATCCTGTCTTCCCACAGTGGCCAATGCCAGGTGCTTCAGAGGGAATGAACAGAACAGGTAATCATCAAATGATTCATTCCGTCACCCATTCCCAGCTTCTGGCAAACAGGCTAGGGAAACTTTAGTTTAGAGCATGGTTTTGCATCCCTGCACATCCTGGCTAATAGCCATTGATGGGCCTATCCTTCATTAACTTATCTAGTTCTTTTTTGAGCCCTGTTATAGGTATACAAACCTCTGCATTCTCATTCACTACAGGCCTCAAAATTCAACATCTAGATGCCCAGAAAAAGCATAGCCATCTCATCTTGTAATTTTATTTAAAAGTTGTTTAAGTTTTGGAAGGTGTGCCTCAGTCTGTATACCTACACTTGCTTCTCTTAGCCTCCATTTCAACAGTCATTGTATTGCATCTGTTTTTAAAAGCTTTCTCACCCTTCGCTTTCATAACAGTAACGTTTTGGCTCATTAAGTCATGTTTCAAGTACTGATAACCAAGCTGTACTGTTCCATAGAAGGAAGGGAATGTGGTGGGCCAGGTTGTGTGTGAAGCACTCTTGAGATGCATCTCTCTCTCTATGAGAGAATCTGTGAATTGGAAGTTGCTGCTGGGAGACCTTCCCTTCTCATTTATCCCAGCCCCTTTGAACTGCACGTATTTCAAAATGGACTTCAATGAGAAAATAAATTATTGTTATTGAGGGAGTTTTACAAATTACATTGGGGGGTGTTGAAGAGAGGATCTCAGTACCATAACTTAAGAATTATTTGAATGGAGGATGCTTTTTCACTGACTTTCAAAGCGCTTGCTTACTCAATTAATGAAACTAAGAAGTAGGTAAATATTTTAATATTTGTGTTTGTAGTAGTTACACGTTCAAATTAATAATTGTTAATGGGGTTGACAGTTTTAATCCACTGGGCATTTCAAATTGTCATTGTCTGTGTCTCTTTGTTAATGTTATCCTTTGAGGTTAGTGTTTAATTATATTTAGGTTAATATCTTTACTGTGGCATAGTAAAGCACCTCTATCCCACCCATTCTTGAGGTGTATTTGGAAAATTCAAATTAATATGTATTTTAGAGAAGGGGGAAAACACCTGAATGTTAAGAATGTGTATGAATGTGTCACAATCTATTTTCATCTGCGCCAGATCTAAGATAGAAGTTTATCTAAAGTGGCTATGCTAATGATCCCTCTAAATCTGGACAGAGTTGTATTTTAAGTGTTAATGCATAATATGAATCTGATTGCATGGTTTTGTTAAAGGTGAAATGGATACTGAAGATGAGCCAAAGAGATTTTTTCAAGGAACTACTAGCATGCTTTCTCCTGAAGTTTCACATCTGACAGACCTTGGTGCATGGTAAGCATTACTGATGCCTTGTAACTTTCATCAGAAACTGCTCAAATGTTTTCAGTCTCTTTTTCTAGACATCAGGCATGGGTGGGCATGCTTGAAGTCAAACAGTGTTATATATAATAAGCCTTGGATTTTTGCAGCATATCCAGGTAAGTATTGCAAAAAAACTGGATATTTGGGTACCACTGCCTATAATTTAAGGACTTCAAAAACAGATAAATGATTTCTGTTCTCCTATTGGTATGCTTAGCATTTATGGGAGTTAAGCATGTTTCGTAACTAGACCCCCCAATGACTGGCCATTTTGGAGCAAATAGCTTCAGATCTTAAGATCATTTGCCTTTTAATTTTGCAGATTAATGCAAATTGTCACTTCTTTATACTCTTGCTCTTAGTTACGTTTGGTGAATGCTCATCTGATCTCTCTGCATATGAACTGTTACTGTGCTAAGATAGAGAAAATGAACTATGCAGCAAATTATAGTGAACATCTGGCTTAAAGAAAAGAGTGAAGTTGTTTTTTTGAATGTTTTTTAGAGGAGAAAATAATAGTAATAACCCTACATAGTTATAATTTTGCTATGATAGATACTGTAAAACATAATCGGTAGATACGTTTTAATGCACTTTTTCCCTAATACTTAAGCACCTACTTGAATTGTGGGATGATTGTAAAAAAACTGTGCCCGAGTTGCGAACAGGCCATAGAAAATTGAGGAAAAATAATAATGGACCTTATTATTTACAATAATAAAGACCATTATTACTTTTCCATGATTTTTCGCTATGAGCCACCAGGGGGCTCCCTGTTGGCCGCCTGGGACTGAGCTCCAGCTGTCAAATTTGTGGTAGAAGCCTAATATTGCGGAATCTGCAATTTCCGCAATATTGCAAGTTAAGTAGGGCCTTAAAAATACCACATATTGTGCGGTATAAGTTGCCATTGCCACTGAGCCTGCTGGCAGTTGTGTTGTCAGGGCACCCAGTTGGAGAATTCCTGTAATAGAAGATAAAAATGATGATAGAGTTGGCTGAATGATTGTCATTTCTTTATTTGTATATGTTCCATTGTCTGACCGTTTTTAATGTATAAGCAATTCTTTGAGTCAGCTGAATGAATTAACTACTTGATAAAATATTATGGTTTGACTGGAGAGCAAAATTATTGTAGACTTCTTTGTATTTTTATATGAAATATAAAACTGTTTTTGAAGATGACTAATATTTGCTTTTAAAGCAATTTAATAGCTAATCAAAACCAGAATTTTAAACATCTGAAATTTAGTAAGAATTAGAATATCTCATTTTGGTTAATTAAAATGCAGATGATTGCTTTGTGGAAATTAGACTGCTTTGCATTAGCAATATACCTGCTCCTAATATCTTAAAGCAATCAATATTTCAGTTATTTTTCCATAGGACCTGTTTAATATCATTTAAAATGTAAAATTCCTTCCTGGAATTCAAGCTGCAGTAAGTCCCATGAAACCCTATTTAGTGACAGTCAGGTAAAATGAGAGTCTATAGTTAGGTCACTTTAATAGACAGTTAAGTGCATGTTTAAAGCTAGTTGTTTCACATATATATGTTAAAGATGTTGAATAATAAACCTATTTAAATTAATGCATTGCCCCAAAAATGCTGCTCTTGTATTTTCCATATCCTCCTGTTACATTCCCCTTTTTTTCAGTCTGACTTCAGGTACTCTTGACGGCAATCAAAGCAGTGCTGGCTCTTCCCGTGATTCACCAGCTGAAGTTGTCACCACCAGAGATTCTCCAGCCTCACTTTCCAATTCCAGATCTCCATTTAAGGCCATAGATTTTTCAGCTAAATTACCCACAAATTGAGACTTTTACTCCTCTGCTGGAGGGTAAACAGCCAAGCTGGAGAGCAAAAAGACAACGTTCTACAATGTGTGACTGAGTTTCTTATCTGATCCTGTTCCTCATAGGAACTTCCAGAAATGTCTTTATTTCTAGAAAACTTCCATAAAAGTTCCTTGAGGAAGTTTATAGTGATTTGTATGACATTTTACTAAATACAGTTCGTGTTTAAACTCCAAACGTTCTCTTTAATATGTGAATATCTGCATACATGTTTTGACTTACAATAGATCTTGATTGGCATAATAAATTGCAAATACATATATTATTCTACAAGAGGAAACAAGGCATTTTAAACTACATCTTTTCAGTTGTCACTAGTTTGTAATGGTGCTGATCTAGGTAACAGATGGCCTTTATCGGATCGGATTCTGTCATTTTTTGTCAAGCTAATCAACGGATCAGTTGATTAATATTAATTTTACTCCACAAGCTTTGGGTATTTCATTTGTTATTTTTAAAAGGTAAATGTGGGTATCAACATATAATTGGTGCCTAAGTCCTAATTTGTTTGGCTGTTAATCAATGTTATGTTCTGATTGGATGAAAAGAACCAGAATGGATGAATTGTCCATATGTTACATTTTATTTGTAATCATAATTGCTGGTGTGACTAAATACAGACTTAACATGGAAAAAATTGCCTGCCAAAATCACCAGCTTCCTTTTTTCCCCCCTGTGTGACTATCTAGAGTGATAGGCATTCTCCTAGCACTGTTTTCCCACAGAAGGAACTTTAAGAGTGTGTTGGGACAGTGCATGAAATGCTAAAATCCCTAAATTAAATGCTTCAGATAAGAAAATTAGAGGCGGTAGAGTCTTAACAATGGGTTTTAGTTGGAGAGAAAGGAAGCCATAAGGAGGGACCCTGAGTGAGTATGTCCAGACTGAAGTGATAATCCATGAACATTTAACTCTGCTACGTGACCACATACCGTGTTTTAATCTCTTCTGTAGAGTAATAGCAACTCAGTAGAAGCAGCCTCCAATTCCTCAGTATCATAGCATAAGGAGATTTCTGATGTTATAAAGTGAAAAATTATTGATCACAAGTGTAAAATCAATCAATTTAGATATGTTGGAGAATTCCTATAATGGATTTGAAAGAAGCTAGTATGTCCAGAAGCACCATGATAGCAAACCTAGAAGACTCCCAAGACAGAAGCAAGAGTCTGCCAGCCCCCAAGGGCTTAATAATGAAGCAAAGCTTTTCCTTCCTAAACAGTAAAACTGTAATGCAGGGCTAAAGGTGGGCACTGAATGTAGTGAGCCTTTCCTAAAACAAGATACGGTGGTAGTTCTCTACCCTGTCATATGGCTATTTCACAGAGAAGAACTTTGACAGGGCAGCAGCATACAAGGTTAGGAAACGGAAGATGTGAAGAATCTGGGATGAGTGAGGACTAAGGACTTATTTCTCCTGTATAATATGGAGATATGGAATCTATGTGGTGGTCTCACTCTTAGCTCAAACACTGTGAACATGGTTTATTGTTGACTCTCCATGTTTATCTAAATTATTGCAACTGTCAACTGAGCTTCCTTACTCCACAGATCAGTTTTCATAAAGTTCTGAGACTCATGCTTACCTTTCCCAATGGCAGACAGACAAAATTGTGTATAACATCTGCTTGCTTGCTTTAATACAGCATGGCTTTATTTTATAATCTCAGCCATATGCCAAAGACTTACTGTGCATTCATTCTTCTGTGATAAAGGCAAAATTATAGATTTTTATCTTGCTTATCTCATTTTTCATGAATGGGCCTCAATATCTGATTGCCAATCCTTCTAAAAGATGCATGAACAGAAAGGTAATTACGGTAGTTGTATTGTGTGTGGGTCAACATGTCTCTTCTCTATTAAATATTTATGCTGGTTTTCCAAATAAGTGCCAATAAAGAGAACTGAAAAAATAAGTAAAGCTGTTGTTTCTTCTGGAACGTGCACTGTGTCCAGGATTTTAACGATATTTTTGTTACTTTCACCTGGGGAGCATTGGTGTTTTTGTTTCCTTCAATCAAAGTGCTTATTTCAGTCAATGCTTCATCCTCTTCTTGGCAACCTGGACCTAAATTATACAACACTTTCTCCTAGTTTCTGCAATGTTCCCACACAGCAGATTGGAAGTTCTCGACAGAATTAAGTATATTTAAAAACAAACTAGGTTCTAGTGATTTGAAGAGATAAAAAAGCACAGTCTCTTCCTTTTACTTATTTAGATATTAAGTAAAATGCATGTGATGCTGCCCCAGAATTATCCATGTTCAGTGTGCTGGAGATGTTTGTCCTGAAAATGCATAGCTCATTCTAGAAGTTTCAGCAGCTAGGTAATAGACACTGGGGCTTTTGGCTCCCAGGAAGGAGTGGGGAAGTCTTTGTGATTTGGCATTCAGAAGGCAGTTAATACTTTTGGTACTGAGGAAAAGAGAAATCTCTCCATCTCTGTGTGCTCCCCCTCCACCCCACTTTGTACAAAAGCAGAAATCGCTTCCAATTTGTGAGGAAAGAGGTGCTTGGATTCCTCATTGTCCATGCTATCAGCTAGCTGCAACACACCTTGGAAACATTGGGAGGAGAATTTTTTTCCCTTTAAATGAAAGATTAAAATCTGGAAAGCAACCAGGCTGCAAGATCAGAGAATAAGCAGATTGTGCTGATTTGCATGGCCACATAATTGTGTTTACATGCACAGCTTTAGTCAGTGGTTAATAGTCATGTTAACCCATATAGTGTTAGTTACCCTTTACTAATTCTCCATGTAAATACCAAAACAGATGAATGTTGTGAATTTTAAAGCTTGATTTGACTAATCTCATCGGTATAGGGCTAGCTTCACCTCTCTCCCATTTCTGGTCTCTGAATGCACTCCCTCAGGTGTCAGGCCTCATGCCTTTACTTATCCTAGAGTGTAATTCTGTAATTCTCCCACTCATAGTCTGGGCCAGGACTATAGTATTCTGCAGGTCCAACTGAATTTGGACACTGGAGTTCCAACTTTCAGAAGTCTGTGACCAGTGATAAACTCTAATTAGACAGCCTTCTTAAAACAAAATGTTGTTTTTAGTGATAGGAACAAAGCTTCTTTGAGTAGTGTCCCTATGGGTGCTCCTACTTCAGGTGCACGTGCACCTCTCAAGACCTTGATCAGAGATTTTCCTTTAGTGTCCGTTTGGCCTGCATATGTTCCCTATGTCTCCTCATATTGGACACCAAGGCTATATAAGGATGAGGGGGGCAAACTGCCCTCAATTCCTTCTCAATCTCTGCCTGAGATGGAGCCTTAACATGTCCGCCTTGAGTGTGCCTCAGCTATCTTTTATTCTGCATCTCTATAGTTGTTCATTAGGATCAGGTAGTAGAGTAAGTTGTTAGTGATAGTTATAGTTAGAGGTAAGTAGTAAGAGGATTGTTTTGTTCCTTTCTCCCCTTAGGGAGCCTTATTTTCCTGGCCAGGCATGCCTGGCTCACCAGGTTTTAAACACTGCCCCTCCCCTGCCTAGAGGTTATACCTGTAGGCAATGGCCACTCCAAGTGTGTCCATTGCTTTGCGGGAGCCTCACGTCTCCCAAAAGTGCCACTTCTACCTGGCCATCAAATCCAGGGCAAGGAAAAACAGGAATATGAAACTCAAGACTATTGATGATGGAATGCTTCCTTTGACCAGCTTCTGAGTCAGGTCAGGAGGCCCCCCGTATATCTGTCTTGACATATACAGCACCCCTTCAACCTTGGAGGAGGCTTCCCCTAAGAAAGGGAAGACCTTGGAGGCTTCAGAGAAGACATCCAAAAAGAGGAGAGTGTAGACTCATCTTAAGGAGCCAGCACCAAAAAAACCCAGTTCCCCTGTGATAACTATGGTCTCTGAAGCCTCAACCTCTTGGCTTGGTACTGTTGAGTTGAATGACTCCTCCTCCAGTACTGGCAGGGCCAGAAAGTCCCAAAACGAACAGCTCCAAAAGGGCCTCAGTACCTTCTACCAGGGACAAAGATGGCAAGCATAAGCATGAGAGTTCTACATAGATACAGAATTTGTATCCACATCTGATCCATGATTCACAAAAATGGTCCGGGAATATAAAGCAGGTTTCTGCAGATTTGCAGGGCTCTAGAAATATTGTGTCAGCAGCTGATCCACAAAAATGGTCTGTGGATGCAGATATCCATGGATATAAAGTGGATATCCGCAGATTTGCAGGGCTCTCCGAAGCACTCAGTGGTACCAGACACCATTGGTGCATGCATCCGTACACCCCCCATTACAGTAGTATTAATGTTGTCTGCTGCATCCTTGGCTCCCGCATCAGTACTGATCCCCTACATGATACCACAAGAATTCTGCTATACTAAGGATCTGTCTGTAATGGACGAACCAGACTCCCCACTCCTCCTGGGTATCCAAGCATCTCTCGTTCCTGAGACTGATCTCCAGACTGCCAACTTCCTCCAGTACCACAGAACTTGCCACCCTTTTCTGCAGGTGCTTCTGCATTGGATGATATTGAGGAGGATGAATGAGACTTCCAGTTCGTCTCTTCTGATTAGGTTCAGGATTCTCCAACTTATCCTTTCAGGAACGCATTCTTTGACAGTCATAGGGAAGATTACGCTCATCAGCAAGGGTGGTGGAATCAACCCTGCTTGCTATCCCCATTCCCATATGCCCCTCTCTCACCACTGGCCATACTGGGACCTCTGGGCTGCCTATTGACAACAATTCACCAGCCCAATGGTACCATCTCATAGGGAGCCTAGACTTGAACAGTCCTATCTTCTCCAACCAGCCACCTTCCTCCCCACCCCCCACATGAGAGACATCTGAGGAACAGGAGGCCAGGGCACCCCTCAAACACCTATATTATCCTTGTCTCCAGACAAGGTAATTATTGCCTCTGCCACCATCTATGGCTAATGATTTTTGGCAATTTCAAGACCTCAGAAAGAGGGTAGCTGACACTCTTCAAATTGCACTTGAAGTCAAGGACTCGCAGCATAAACTGTTTGGATATTCTGCAGACAGCGATACCCTCCAAGGTGGCATTACCCATTAATGAGGTGCTCCTGGATCCAGCTAAGACTGTGTGGCAAGTGAACTCAGTATGACAAAGACCAAAAAAGACTGGATCTCTTTGGATAGAAGTCCTACTGGTCAGCAACCCTACAATTCAGGATCGCAAACTATCAAGGAGTCATGACCAAATATAGTTTTACAAACAATATTAGATTTACAGCATTGATTAAACATCTGGTGCAGGAACATAGAGAGCCATTCCAGTCCATCATCTGAGTGCCAATTATTGGCCACAACTCTGCTCTTCAAATGTCCTTGGATGCTGCGGACACTACTGCCGGGGACACTGTCACAGTGGTGGTTGTGCGCAGGACATCAAGGCTTCAACTTTTGGGGTTTCCAAGAGATGTACAGAACACTGTGTTGAGGACCGCCCTATCAATGGTTGTAAGCTTTTCTCTGAGACCACGGATGCGTCTGTGTACATGCTGAAGGACTGTAGGGCTACTTTATGATCCCTGGCCACCTACAAATAAGAGAGAGTTTGTCGGTCACAGACTACCCAGAGAGCATGTCCTGCTCAGTTCTCTGGATTCTATAGATCCACTGGACACCCCAAGGAAATGACACAAATTTCAGAGAAAGAGGGCTGCTTACCCGCCCTGTACAACCACACAGTCATCTTCAAAGCTTTCAAGTTTTGACAGGCTGGTTAAGGTTCAAATCCTGCACCTCTGGTTTTACAGCTGTGTCCATTTGCTCCCCTGCCCCCCTTTGGAGATCACCTTTCCCATTTCCAACAGGATTGGAGGTGGATCGCTACAGACATGTGGATCAAGGGGTCATGAAATCAGGCTGTATTGTCCATTTTATGTCACTCAGTCCTTTCCAATTCTGGTCTTCCAATACCTCAATGACTGGTACTCAAGGCCTTTCCTATGAAGTAGCACTATCTTCCATCCAGATAGCTCTTGCTCTGTTTCAGGAATTGGGTCAAAAATCCAATTTAACCCCTGTACAGAAGATACAGTTTATAGGCATGTCTTCGGACTCGTTGACAGCCAGGGCCCACTTTCTCTTAGATTCCTAACTTTGTCAAGTGTGGTATGGGTAATTCAGGGGAGCTCTCTGACCACAATAAGGAACTGTCTTCAGTTCCTGGAACACACATCAGTTTGCACCTTTGTGACTGATCACGCAAGGCTGTGCCTCCATGGCTTCCAGGGCTGGCTCAGAATGACCTATTCTACAGTCAGATGCACCTTGGACAGACAGATGATGGTTTCTGTACAAGTGAGGAATTCCCCAGACTGGTGAAAAGATCAACTCGACATCTGTGCAGGTGTTCCTTTGTTGCTCACCTCCATCCATAAGTTTAACTATAGATGCATCACTGTTTGAATGATGCAGTACTTTGATTTGTATGTATTTGTAACATTTCGGAAAAATGAATTCTGCATTTGAGTCTAAACCTGCTGCCATGAAGCCAGTTGCTATTGACGTAAATGAGGGCAGGAGCAGCCCCCTATTCTGTTACAACTCTATCTTCACACTCAGTTACCGCTCATGCACCATTTGGCAGTGGTCACTCCTGAAATGTTGTGCTTTCCATGCTCTTTGTTTTTGTATTCCTGCATCCACTGGCTTATGGTGGTGGAATCATAATTACCTTAAACATATCCTGTTTTCAGAAGATCCCTTTCTGGTCCCCAGGTGGCAGTATGAATTCCAGTTGGTGCATTTTTTTCCTATTTACTCTAATTTTAGTAATTGGAAAAGATAATTTCATGGCTTTCGATATACAGTAACTGAGCTGGAAGCCTAACTAATGCTTTACAAGATTTACAAGAACCCTTAACATTGACTGTAGAGGTGAGAATGGCAGCATGGTTCTACTCCAATCCTGATTGAATTGGGGCCCACCTGCAGGCTTGTGTGTGGGTGAACACAGATACCCTGGCAGCAAAATCATCAAACAGGACAGGGTTACAAATGCAGGCAGCAAAGATTACTTCTGGGCCAGGTAGGTAGCCCCCATCCCATGTGAGTCCTACCCAACCCCCCATTCACATCATGAGGCAAATAAGGTCAAATACCTCCAGTACCAGAAGACGCAGACCCATAAAATGGGCAAGTTGTTTGTAAGGCTGGGAAGGGCTTATGCTCCCTGTGGCCACAGGTATTTGTGATAGATGAATCAGAGAATATGGGACGGTTAAGGAGGATGACCTTGTTTGTGCATGAATAGCTAGCTAGGTGATGGGCTTATTGATTGATTGTGCTTAATTTTTTGTGCACATTTAAAAAAAAATCATCTCCACAGTAATCACCTGTGCCTATCAAGGGGCCTATCAGACTGATCTGCTTCTGTGCAGCATGGAATTCCTGAGTATTGAGCTGGGAGCCTGGCATGCCTGAGTTAGCATCCCCTTTTGTGCCTCCATAAAATGTGGATGATATTTAACTGCCTCATAACCGTATTATGAGGATTCATTAGCTAATATTTACTTCAAAGATGCATAGTACTATAAAAGTTGCTGAGTATTTTCCTGGTTGACATCATATAAGCTTCTCTCTCACAAGGCTGTGTTAAATTAAAAAAAAAAAAATCCATTGTATGTAATGTAGGCCCTGATTAATTATTACTCTCTCCCCTTGTGGATTTGATGTCTTTTCACACATTATACATAGAATCAGCCTCTTGTATTATGAAACCTATGTATTATTTTGATCTGTGATCTCTGAACCTGTCTGAATTTTCAGTTGCTTAAGTTATTGAAATGTGTTCATTATGGTCCTTGAAAAATATTATGCTAATCCTGAAATTGTCACCTGGTGTAACTTTACATAGGCAAGCCTCACATAGCATCTATGCTCAGGTAATACCAGTGCCTGTGTGGCTTTTTTGCATTATAAATAGTACCAGGAACCATGCGCCATGTTGGGAGAATCAGTAAAGGTAACTGAGCCCATCCAGGCTCTAACGCTGTCATCACTGCAGTTTCCATTGTAATTTATTTTAATGACAAGAATCCTTTCATTGGAATGGTTCCAAGTGCCAGCAGTGGAGGTTGTACTGTGGACCATTGGCAGGTTCCTGAGGTGAAGGAGTTAATTTGTTTTGTGAGGATGGTCTCTTGAGATTCTAGTGCCCCACTGTAGAATTTGGCTTTCCAAAGGATGCTGTTTACTTGTTTCTTGAATGACACCCAGTGCTGATGCCTTAATTTTGCCTGATAAGCTACTGGCTGTATCTGTAGTTCCCTGAGTGGAAAAAGTGCACCCAAGTACAGTATGTTAATTCTCTATTTGTTACTTCTTTGTCTAATCGTGTGTGTAAAACGGGAAACACTGACCATTTAAGATGCCTTTGATTACATTTCTTCTGCAACAGCATTTCTGAAGCACCAGTCTTGTTTGCTTCTGCCTCTATCTCCTCCCTCTTAAGCATAAGAGCAATGTCACTCAGAATGACTGCAGTTACTTATTATTTCTGTATTTATAGTCCATTACCGTAGCACAGCAAAGCAGTCCTGCTATTCGGTTAACCTTTTCCCTTCCATATGAAAGAGGTCATCAGTATCTGATAGTACTTCTAAAGTCATGGTTTTCATTAACTACAATTTCTTGTTTTGAGTCAGCAGCAAATGAGTTAACAGCAGGGGGCTCTGTTCAGGATATGGTATTATGGTTTAGAAAAGACAGACTAGTAATTCCTATGGAATTTCCTTGATACTTTCCCTTCTTGGCCATAGTTATTCCCATCACAAGTGCTACCTATATGCAACTTCAGCATCCATGTTCATGTCCTATCTTGTATGCTTGTGACTCTCTGATGGATTTTCTCTGTGCCCCCATTGTATGTGTGCGTATAGAACTAGAAAATCTTTCTTTACTAATCCCCAAAGAGTGTGCAACATCACTGCCAGTGTTGTCAGTAGTCACATTTGGCACAGACTTCTGTACCACATGCCTCAACTCCACGTCTGTTCAGCAATTCCCTTGTTTATGATGCATCATAAAAGCCCTAAGAAGCTTAACCTGTCTCCTTTGTGGTACAGCTTCCCTGATTTGTTTTGGACTGGGACAAGAGGTCTTTTATACACTGGGTCCATGGTTCAAGTGCTCCGTTTGCTCAGTTAATGGGGTCTGAACAGCTCACTCTGGAGAACCAGACAAACATGCTTCCTGGAGACACTGAGTGTTCAGCCTTGGAGATGATACAGGCATTTCCTATTCCAGGGAGCCATGTCAATACACTAACATGTTACAACATGAATTACTACCAAAAACTGATATTTGTGAAAAAATGTCATTAAAATACATACAGGGAAGGCCTAGTGCCACATGCCCTAGACCACCATATAATCAACACATTTTATAACCCCAGATAGAGCGTTCGTCCCATTTCTAGTCATACAAATACTTGAGTCCACACTTCACACTAGAACTTACAGAACTCTGACATACCTTAATGCCCCCTGGAAACTCTGCTCCTTTTAAAATGTCTACTGTGCACTTAATAAGCAATATATTCAGGTCAGCAGTATACCTCCAGCAGCATACTTCCATTACAGAACAAAACAAGGGGCCTAGGTGCATACTGGATGAGGTGCGAGTGCATGGTAAAGGGTCATTAGATGACAGTGGGGAACTGGCTGCATTCTTTAACCATTGATCTCCAGACTTGTTACATTTTTGTCTTAGATTTGTGCCAGTGTGGTGTGTGGGTTTTTGGGGGGTGAGGGGTGTTAGCTGGACACTGGATATGCTTTCAGCTAAGCTACCTTTGTTTGTGGATAAGTTTCTTATTACTAAGGCCATATATAGATGTTCTTCTTTAAAGCCTTTATTTCTGGAGAGGGTTCAAAGGTGGGGGAGACGGGAATTGGCATGAAAGAGATAAAACTACAGCTTAAGGCACCAAACCCCCAAAGGTGTGAAATATCCTTACTACAGAGAGCAAGTAAAAGGACTTTGCCTCATTCAACACTACGGCCTTCACAATGATGCCACTCTGCATTTCTCGTTAGGTTACATGTAACAAGCCAGAAAGCTGTGCGCTGAAACGTAGACTGCACCTAGACTAACTCTTGATTTAGTTGGGGAAACAAATATGACCTTTAAGTACCTTTCTGAGCAAGAGATGGCTTTGTTCTTCCCTTTCAGAAGGATGGTCACACATGTTATGCGAAGGTCATTTTCCCTGGGACCTGTTCTGTGATAACGTTTTAGTGAATGATGTGCTGGTGTTTGCGTAGTTAATGTATGGCAGTTACCTGTTGCTGAATACCCGGTGGCTGATGTTCTGGCTGGGAATCCAGAGACAGAGAGGACTTCTGGAAGTAAGTCAATTATTTCAAAGGTTTTTTAGGTATGTAAAACTTCTGCTACCAAATTCTAAGCTAAGCAGTTACCATCCTGAATGGCGGGATGACTGGCAGGTAGGAAGCCATTAACATGGGCAATGCAGTGTGTTTAGTAGTTGGTGTTTGGGTACATCTCTTCCATTTTTTGATATTTTGTCCTCCTAATTCATTTCTAAATGCACAGTCGAGGATAAGAACTGTTGAACTACATTAGAGCTGTTGAGTTTTTTTATGAACCTGTAGGTTGTGTGTGTGTATTGTGAACAGCTGTTATAAAATTTGGGCCTTCTCACCCACCAACTCAGATAAATTGCATTTGTTTCTGGAGAGCTGTCACTAAATATCTACAATCATACACTAACTCATGCCAGCAGCCAATGTCAAGATAGCATCATTTTGATGCTCTTGGGATTCCTGGTAGCTTTTTCTTTTATTTATTATTATTATTTAGTTCATTGTACATAATAAATGTTCTTGCTGAATAAACAGATTCATGGGGTTAGTATATGGAGCAAGTGGGAAGATTTTTCCGAAACACAAGGGATGAGCTATTTCTAGAGGCAGGATGCAGGGCTAAGATGGCCCGGCGTTGTGTTCTAAGTGTTCAACAGGCAAACTGTGGAGCTTACATTGATTTACTGAGGGTGGAACATTGGTTAACTGACCGTATCTACACGTTCTCTATTGTAGGCATATGCATTTTGTGATTCAGTTTTAGAGAAAATGGGGGCTTGCAAGCATTTCCTGATCCAGAGCACTGATCCAGATTAGACGCAAGCACGTAATGCAGATCTTACAGCCAGTGGTAAATTAACAGCCATATCGGGTATTAAGTGATGACAACATTGATACAGGTATTTCATCACTTAGTACCCAATAAGATTGTTCACTTACAATTGTGTGAGAGAGTTATATTCGTATAGCAGGTGCTGAAAGAACAGGGTGATTCAGTCTCTACTAATAAACATTTAAAGCAGTTCTAGCTCTGTGATCAAAGCATTTATCTGTTTCCAGAAGAGAAGGCTGTCTGGTTTGCGTCAGGAACTAGGAATGGGAAATGGCACAAACACTTTTTCGGGGGGTGTATTCACTTTCTCAAGTTGCATTTCTGGGTGTTAAATGCCCTATATATTCCCTTCTTTTCTCAGCTCCATTTTGAATTGAAAAGCTCGTTTCCACCTACTCTGGATCGCATCAGGAAATGCACGCCCCCATTTTCTTAAATAGTGATTTCACACAGGGTTGGTGACTAACTGAAATGTGATTAAAGTGAACTATGGGGCTGACTCCCACTGTGATTCTACACTGATTGCTACCAATACATCGTCTCCTACAGTTCCCTCCAGAACTGTCACCCTGCTACTCAAAGGTGCTCTGATGCAGTGACCCCTACTCAACTGTTAGAGATTCTAAATGGCAGGGATGAGTCTACATGCTCTGATTCACTCCTAATGAAACGAAGTTTACGGGCCCAGTTGTCCTGTTTTGAAGTTAAATTACATCAAGCAGGGTTTGATTCTCTGTTTTTCTTGGCTCTTCACTGAGCCTGGATTACTAGAACATAGCACACTAAAACAAAGGGAAGGTCCAGATCTCTCTGCCAGCCAGGAAGGATCCCTTGTGCCCTATACACACTATTCCAGATGGGCTTCTCGGGTACTTCTAATACTATATTGCCTTTCTGAATCTATCCATCTGCTCACATAAAATCCTGCTTATCTCTTGCTGCCACCACATTCCCTTCAAACGGTTTCTGTAAATCTCCCCTCAACTAATGCCAAAGTACCTGCTAATTTCCTGATGTCTTGTTTTCAATATTGGAGTTATATATGTGGACTGTACAACCCTCAGGAATCTCTCTTGAATATAATGAAGTTAAAGATTCACTTATTTTCTGCTCATTTCTTTTAAGTCAGGGTGTGTCACCTGCACTTCATGTTGGACTTGCATACACGATTTAACCTTGCCATTTATTGGTGTACTAACTGGCTCCTTCTCTTGTGACTCCTGGAAAGAGAAATGCTTTCTTTATTATTTCTGAGAGTCAATTACTATAACATTACCTCCTTTGTCAGTGCTTCGTTCTGAGTCAACCTATTTTTGTAAAACAATTGCACCTCTATAATTTCCTTGATGAAGAAACCTGTACTGCCAACATTCCTTTTCAGAGCCTTGGAATTTCCTGTTGTCCTGCATTTTCAGTTAATTTCTAATTCTGGAGATGTTAATACACTAATTATGCACAACTGAGAACATTAGATAGGGCTGAGACTTGGTTTCTATGATGGTAAGCTCCTTGGGGTAGGGACAGTCTTTTTGTTCTGTGTTTGTATGATGCCTAGCACAGTGGGATCCTCCTGGTCCATGACTTGAGCTCTGAAGCTACTGCAGTACAAATAATGATGAACATATCATATTAAAGGTACAGTTCAGTGATTGCGTTGAGATTAACCACCTCACCTTTGATGTCAGAGCTGCCATGGTTATGCACACAGTAGCAAAACTTAACAGATTGTCTTCACACACAATAAAAATGGACAGGGTAATACACAACAGTATGTGTGCTGTTTTTCTCCTCTATCCACGTCTACCTTCTGTTACAGAGAAGAATCAGAAGAAAGAAGTGAAGTGATTTGAGAAGAGGTTAATGTTTAATCTGAAGAAGGGTGACTACAGCAGTAGATTAAAAAAGGAGCCAAACTTGTGCTGCTTGGTAATAAAAGGATGACATGTAGAATAAGGGCAGGAAGAAGGCTACATGAAGGGAGGGGTTGCAAGCGCTTTGGAGGACAGGATTAAAAATGATCTTGACAAACTGGAGAAACGGTCTGAATTAAACAGGATGAAAATAAGGACAAATGATAAGTACTCCAGTTAGGAGTACAAATACAACATGGGAAATAACTGCCTAGGAAGGAGTACTGTAGAAAAAGGTCTGGGAGTTGTAGTGGATCACAAAATAAATATGGGTCAACAATGTAATACTGGTGCAAAAAAAGTGATCATTCTGAGATATATTAGCAGTGGTGTTGTAAGCAAGATGTGAGAATTAATTCTTCCACTAGAGTCAGCAGTAATAAGGCCTCAAAGGGAATACTGTGTCCAGTTCTGGGTACCACACTTAGGGAAAGACATGAACAAATTGGAGAGAGTCCAGAAGTAACAAAAATTATTAAAGGTCTAGAAAGCATAGAATCACAGGACTGGAAGGGACCTCAAGAGGTCATCTAGTCCAGTTCCCTGCACTCGTGGCAGGACTAAGTATCTAGACCATTGCTGACAGGTGTTTATCTAACCTCTTAAAAATCTCCAATGATGGAGATTCCACAACCTCCGTAGGCAATTTATTCCAGCGCTTATTGACCTATGAGGAAAGATTTTAAAAAATTGGTTTGTTTAGTGAGGAGAGAAGACGGGGGGTGGGGGGGGAGAGAGAAGTTTTCAAGTATGTAAAAGATTGCTATAAAGCGGAAGGTGATAAATTGTTTTCCTTATCCACTGAGGAAAGGACAAGAAGCAATAGGCTTAACTTGCAGCAAGGGAGGTTTAGGTTGGACATTAGGAAAAACTTCCTAATTATAAGGGCAGTTAAGCACAGGAATAAATTACCTAGGGAGGTTGTGGAATCTCCGTCATTGGAGAGCATTAAGAGCAGGTTAGACAAACACCTGTCAGAGACTATCTAGATCAGCGATGCTCAGACTGAAACTCTCTAGTCACAAATTTGTCTCCTGCTGCTCTTTGCAGCACATGATAGTAAGACACTGTATGATTTAGTTATTAATCTAAGTTATTAACCAATTGTAGTTGATAAAATACTACTTGGTCAGTCACTTTACTGTGAGAATTATGTATACACACTAAATATTTCCTTGTCAGACTGTTTCAGTATGACTATATAGTACTAGAGTAAATGAAACAATGAAGTCACACTATTGTAGCTCTTTTGGGTGATGTTGATTACTGATTTAGTTGGGGATTAGGTCCTGCTTTGAGCAGGGGGTTGGACTAGATGACCTCCTGAGGTCCCTTCCAACCCTGATATTCTATGAATCTGGCTCCTGAACCACTGAGTGTCACTGACTTAGATAATATTGAGTCATGCATCAGTGGAGAGGACTGGACTAGATGACTTACTGCAGTCCCTTCCAGTCCTACATTTCTGTTATTCCAGGATGGTACAGGCCCTCAGCTCCCCTTGAAGTTAAGCTAAAGTAATAACATTATTATTGACTATTCCTACAAAGACTCATTATGTAAATTAATATCCAGGGCAGCTCTCATCTAAGTACTTCAACTTCACCATCTCTTGTGCAATCACTGTTAAATAACTTTTCATCTCTACATGGTCTTTTCCTGCCCCCTCTATACATAAACAGAGAGGTAACCAATTATATGCAAGGGGAAAGAAGGTTTAATTTCCAAAATGTTTTTACCCAGCTCAAGGCATGGTATATAGGCTTTTCATAAATAAGCAATGTAAGATTTTTGTGAAAGAACCAAGCACATTCTTACTGGGCCCTAGGTAGGGAACATTCAGCTTGTCTTTCAAAGTAGACAGATACTTACTTTGGAGGTCAAAGAGAACTTGTTTCTTTTCCAGCATGAGACAAAACAGAAATGTATAAATTCTTCCAAACTATAAAAATCAAAGCTGAACTTCAGTTTCTTACAAAACAAAAATCAAGTATATTTGTCTAACACGTGTACATAGAGGACCTTGGCTATGTTGCTACACGTATTCAGGTCATTACCAACGTAGTGGCAAGGTTTATTTCCATACTACTTTGAAGTGGGAGTCCTGGACATGTGAGTTTTCTCTTGCTGGATGTTATGTATCTATACTTAAATATCTTGCTACATTTGTATGTTACATGTATTTATAAAAAAAATTACAAAAATGTTTTATGATTTACAGTTATGATGCAAAAAATGTCTATAATTGATTCCACAGTTAAGAGCCCTATATCCCATATTTGTTAATGATGTCAGGAAATGAGAATTAATTACTTCTCCATCTAAACTTAATGTATTTATTTCATAGTTTTTAGTGATGGAATTTCAAATTTCATCTTAACTGACAAGCCTTACGTAAACTCTGATCATGCTGGTATTTATACATAAAATGTTATGTAGTAACCTCTGTACTTACAGCAATGGAATAAACAAATGAACCTTTCAGAATGAACAGTTTGCTTTTATAGTGATCAAACACTGATGTGAACATGGATTTAAAATAACAAATGTTGCTTTAATATGTCTTTTGTACAGTAGATGTAGATATAAAAGTTTCTTCAAAATAATTTCACAGATATCACTAAACATTCCATAGCTGTAACAGAAGCACCTAAGAGTCTTGTTGTTTATTTATAGTTATACATAGATAAAATATATATTACACTTTTGAAAGTATTTTAAATCACTGAATAGCTTTTCTAGCATCTTAATGCATCACATGAGAGTAAAAGGCAGTCCACATTCATGATGTAAATATATAGTAAGATAAGGTTGGGGTTCTTTTTTTACATCCAATTAAATCATTACTCATGTCCTCAAGATAACCATGGTGATAAGACCTGAAAGATGAGAAATGAAGAACAGTTAAATTAAACTGAATAAAGCATTCAAAGTAAAGGTCTAACAGTTTCCTGTCACAGGCCAGAAAACAAGATAAGAGTGCATAAATTTACAGAGTGAAAATTCACATAGATTTCACTTAAATTATTTTATAGGAATAACTTTCAAATATTACTCAACAAAAGTTTGGCTTAATCAGAATCAATGATTGTTTAAAATGTTAGTTCTAAAGAACTAATCATGTCTAGATCATCCAGTCTGAACAGATCCAGAGATTTTAGTGGCAGAATCGATGCACATTCAGTGAACAATTATGGATCAGATTATCTGGAAATTAACCTATTGTTGCTAGTTAGAGTCTGGGCAGGGACTGTCTTACTCTGCACATACAGTACTTAGCACAATGAGGTACTGATCTTGGCTGAGGCCTTTAGGTGCTTTTCTAATATAAATGTTGCTGGCACCACCTAAACTAAGTAACTGAAACATTGTTTTCATTTCAGCTCAGTGCATTTAACAGCACCTTTATTTATAGGCAGTCGTGTTGGGCAGCTTGACTTCCTGTCCTCACTCATGCAGCGTGGGAAGGTCCCTCGGACTCTTCCCCAGCACCCATCAAAGTGTGCAACCAGCAGCAGAGCCACACTGAAAGGGGAGGGGCCTACAGGTGTTTGGCACTGTTGCTCTTGTATCCACTTGCTGCCTTCACTGCCGAAGGCCTTCCCCTATCAGCAGGGGAGCAGATTTAAGAGAAGTGTCAAACTTGATGTTTTACAAATAAGTTCTCTAGCCCTAATCATGCAACCTTCACCTGCCCCCAGTATTAACACTGAACTGCTGACACTCCACTTAAACCTGAAAACTCTGTTGGGCAGATTGAGTGATTGATTTTGTTTGACTTGGTTTGCTTGACCCTAATTTTCTGACTGTCCCAGATTCTGAAACAGATAATATATTAGAGTCCAGGCCTGCAAGCGCAGAAGCACCTAATGCTGCATTGTGGTGAACCCTGTAATTGTTCTGTAGTAACTGATAGGTGGTGGAGAGAGCTGAGTTCAAAGGCAGCTAAACAAGCTGCAAGTAAAGTAGTGCTCCCTGAACGGAAAAATATCCTTCCACAGGAATGCTCATGATATCCTCTCCCTCAGCACATCTTTAAAGTGGAAGTCCACAGTTAACTCTGAGATTACTGTACAGGGCAGATGAAAATCTGCTGGCCATTGAGAGTTTCACATCATCCCGGGTTTAAAATTAGTTAACCAACAGCTTAAAAAAACCCTTGCTCATGTGAAAGTACCAGAGGAGGTTAATACTCTGCACCTGCAGCATAGTCAGCCTCAATGCAGGTAGGTCACAATGGAAAATTAATGTGATGGTGTTGGCCTGCTGCTGCCATTCAATGTCCTAAATTGCAGGTTCTATTTAAGAGCTCCAGGATAGAGAATTCATGGAGCAAAGTTGCAGGAGTACTTTCCCTTTGATCAGCATTCCAACCATTCACAAACCTAAACCTGTTCCTCATACTATGGTCTAGTCTACGCTACACGGTTAGGTGGACATAAGGCAGCTTATGTTGACCTGATGATGTCAGTGTCTACACCACAGTCTTGCTCCAGCCGATGTAAGTGGTCTACTACACCAGCAAAATAACTCCACCTCCACGAGAGGCGTTGGGCTTATGTCGGTGTAGTTATGGCAACGCAGTGTCTGTGTGTTCCTTACATAGGCTGTTGGCAGGACCTATGAAATTGACAAGAATCCAGCTCCACTCTCACTCCCCTGGAGAGCTGGGTGGCTGGACCCCACTCCCAGCTGGAAGCCGGGGCGAGAACCCAGGAAGCCCTGCCCACTCCCTGCCAGAAGCCCGGCAGCCTTATCAATTTCACGGCTTCCTGAGGAGCCCCAGGCGACTTCCCACCCTGCTCCTGCTGTGGAACGGGGAGTGGGGGAGGGGGCATCCTGCTGGGAACCCAGCAGGAGCTGCCAGCAGAACTGAGGAACCAGGCTCTCAGCTCCACACACTGCCCCTCTTATGTCCATGGAAGCGCTCCTGGTGAGCCACTGACCCAAGGAGGATAGTGTCGACATGCACCACCATGGTAATTACTGTAGTGGCTGTAAGTCAACCTAATATAGGTCAACTTACATTTCTAGTGTAAAAACACCCTCTGGCAGGCACTAACATAGAAAGTTATGACTACCAGAACTGGAGAGAACCTGAGCTTATCTAACTCATTTCACAACACCAAATACTGGGTTTATTAAATAGTGCATAATGGCCACTTATGCCATGTGTCAGGGGACCATGTAAAGCATTTAACTATAAAAAAGTGACTATGAACTAAAAGCAAAGACACTTTTCTCTTTCCCACCAACCCACCTAGTTACTACAGGTATAAGCCTGAAAAGAGAAGATGCACCATCCTCTCTCCATGTCAACAGATGTGCACTTTGGACAAGCAAGCAAAGTGCATTCCAGACTAGGAATCTTTTCACTCCCAGGAGAACACCCAGTTGTTGGATTTTTAAATCTTGAGATTATTAGCTCAAGCACCTTATCTGATCAGCTGCTGTTATGGTACAGAGGGGAAGAGACCAGGACCCAAACCACATAAAAACCAAACACCTCAAATTGTATCCAGAAGCAAGGAAGCTAATGCAGCTGTCTGAAAAATCATGTATTATCCCATTTCTAGCACTGCATTTTGCACCTGCTATAGCTTCTGAGTGGTTTTCAAGAACAGAGCATATTGCAATCATCCAGAAGTTACAAAGTCAAGAATTACTGGATGCAGATCTGAAAAACTATCACCACAGCCTCATATGAAGATGTTTTTGGCTACTGACACCAGGTGAGTTAAAATGCACACCCACAATACAGACTTGGACAAAGGGTGAATAAACCACCTCCAGAAGGCACAGGGTCCACCACACAATTGAGTTGTTCCCCACCATCCCACTACCATCACCTCAATTGGATCTAGCCTAAGCCCTGGTCTATACTAGGAGTTGAGGTCGAATTTAGCAGCGTTAAATCGATTTAACCCTGCACCCGTCCACACGACAAAGCCCTTTTTTTCAACTTAAAGGGCTCTTAAAATAGATTTCTTTACTCCACCCCCTATGAGGGGATTAGCGCTGAAATCGGCCTTGCCAGGTCGAATTTGGGGTACTGTGGATGCAATTCGATGGTATTGGCCTCCGGGAGCTATCCCAGAGTGCTCCATTGTGACCGCTCTGGACAGCACTCTCAACTCAGATGCACTGGCCAGGTAGACAGGAAAGGCCCGCGAACTTTTGAATCTCAATTCCTGTTTGGCCAGCTGCAGGTGAGTACAGAGCTCATCAGCAGAGGTGACCATGCAGAGCTCATCAGCAGAAGTGACCATGGTGGAATCCCAGAATTGTAAAAGAGCTCCAGCATGGACCGAATGGCAGGTACAGGATCTGCTTGCTGTATGGGGAGAGGAATCCATGCTATCAGAACTCTGTTCCAGTTTTCGAAATGCCAAAACATTTGTCAAAATCTCCCAGGGCATAAAGGACAGAGGCCATAACAGGGACGCAAAGCAGTGCCACGTGAAACTTAAGGAGCCGAGGCAAGCCTATCAGAAAACCAGAGAGGCAAACAGTCGCTCTGGGTCAGAGCCCCAAATATGCTGCTTCTATGATGAGCTACATGCCATTTTAGGGAGTTCAGCCAACCGTGTGCTTTGACTCCTTCAATGGAGAGGAAGGCAACACGGAAGCAGGTTTTGGGGACGAGGAAGATGATGATGATGAGGTTGTAGATAGCTCACAGCAAGCAAGCGGAGAAACCGGTTTTCCCGACAGCCAGGAACTGTTCTCACCTTTGACCTGGAGCCAGTACCCCCCGAACCCACCCAAGGCTGCCTCCTGACCCGCCAAGTGGAGAAGGGACCTCTGGTGAGTGTACCTTCTTAAACAGTATACATGGTTTAAAAGCATGTGTTTAATGATTGATTTGCCCTGGCATTCGCAGCCAGTACAGCTACTGGAAAAAAATCTGTTAGCGTGTCTGGGGATGGAGCGTAAATCCTCCAGGGACATCTCCATAAAGCTCTCCTGGATGTACTCCCAAAGTCTTATCAAAAGGGTTCTGGGGAGGGCACCCTTATTCCGTCCTCCATGACAGGACGCTTTACCACGCCAAGACAGTAGCACGTAGTCGGGAATCATTGCAGAAAAAAGCATGGCAGCGTATGTTTGCTGGCGTTCAAACAACATCCATTCTTTCTCTCTCTGTGTTATCCTCAGGAGAGTGATATCATTCATGGTCACCTGGTTGAAATAGGGTGCTTTTCTGAAGGGGACATTCAGAGGTGTCCGTTCCTGCTGGGCTGTTTGCCTATGGCTGAACAGAAATGTTCCCTGCTGTTAGCCATAGGGGGAAGGGGTTAGCCACGCGGTGGGGGGAGACAAAATGCGACCTTGTAATGAAAGCACGTGCTATGTATGTAATGTTAACAGCAAGGTTTACCGTGAAATGTGTCTCTTTAAATACCACTGTCCCTTTTTTTTTTCCTCCACCAGCTGCATGTGTTTCAAGGATCACAGGATCTTCTCCTTCACGAGGCTAGCGAAGATTAGACGGCGAAAAAAAACGCACTTGCGATGAAATGTTCTCTGACCTCATGCTGTCCTCCCACACTGACAGAGCACAGACGAATGCGTGGAGGCAGACAATGTCAGAGTTCAGGAAAGCACAAAACGACCGGGAGGAGAGGTGGCGGGCTGAAGAGAGGGCTGAAGCGGATAGGTGACGGCAGTGTGATGAGAGAAGGCAGGATTCAATGATGAGGCTGCTGGAGGATCAAACTGATATGCTCCAGCATATGGTTGAGCTGCAGGAAGGGCAGCTGGAGCACAGACCGCTGCTACAGCCCCTGTGTAACCAATCACCCTCCTCCCCAAGTTCCATAGCCTCCTCACCCAGACGCCCAAGAATGCAGTTGGGGGGCCTCCGGCGACCCAGCCACTCCACCCCAGAGGATTGCCCAAGCAACAGAAGGCTGGCATTCAATAAGTTTTAAAGTGCTGTTGGCCTTGTCCTTCCCTCCTTCACCACCCCACCCGGTGCTTCCCTCCACCACCCCTCCCGGGCTACCTTGGCAGTTATCCCCCTATTTGTGTGATGAATAAAGAATGCATGAATGTGAAGCAACAATGACTTTATTGCCTCTGCAAGTGGTGATCGAAGGGGGGAGGGTAGGGTGGTTAGCTTACTGGGAAGTAGAGTGAACCGGGGGGGGGGGGGGGGTCATCAAGGAGAAACAAAACAGAAGTTTCACACTGTAGCCTGGCCAGTCATGAAACTGGTTTTCAAAGCTTCTCTGATGCGCACCGCACCCTCCTGTGCTCTTCTAACCGCCCTGGTGTCTGGCTACACGTAACCTGCGGCCAGGCGATTTGCCTCAACCTCCCATCCCGCCATAAAAGTCTCCCCCTTACTCTCACAGATATTGTGGAGCGCACAGCAAGCAATAACAACAATGGAAATATTGGTTTCGCTGAGGTCTAAGCGAGTCAGTAAACTGCGCCAGCGTGCTTTTAAATGTCCAAATGCACATTCTACCACCATTCTGCACTTGCACAGCCTGTAGTTGAACAGCTCCTGACTACTGTCCAGGGTGCCTCTGCATGGCTTCATAAGCCATGGCATTAAGGGGTAAGCTGGATCCTCAAGGATAACTATAGGCATTTCAACATCCCCAATGGTTATTTTCTGGTCTGGGAAGAAAGTCCCTTGCTGCAGCTTTTGAAACAGACCAGACTTCCTGAAGATGCAAGCATCATGTACCTTTCCTGGCCATCCCACGTTGATGTTGGTGGAACGTCCCTTGTGATCCACCAGTGCTTGCAGGACTATTGAAAAGTACCCCTTGCGGTTTATGTACTCGCCGGCTTGGTACTCCAGTGCCAAGATAGGGATATGGGTTCCGTCTATGGCCCCATAACAGTTAGGGAATCCCATTGCAGCAAAGCCATCCACTATGACCTGCACATTTCCCAGACTCACTACCCTTGATATCAGCAGATCTTTGATTGCCTTGGCTACTTGCATCAAAGCAGCCCCCACAGTCGATTTGCCCACTCCAAATTGATTCCCGACTGACCGGTAGCTGTCTGGTGTTGCAAGCTTCCACAGGGCTATTGCCACTCGATTCTCAACTTTGAGGGCTGCTCTCATCTTGGTATTCTGGCGCTTCAGGGCAGGGGAAAGCAAGTCACAAAGTTCCACGAAAGTGCCCTTACGCATGCGAATGTTTCGCAGTCACTGGGAATCATTCCAGACCTGCAACACTATGCAGTCCCACCAGTCTGTGCTTGTTTCCCGGGCCCAGAATCGGCGTTCCACGGCATGAACCTGCCCCATTAGTACCATGATGCCCACGTTGCCAGGGCCTGTGGTTTGAGAGAAGTCTGTGTCCATGTCCTCATCACTCTCATCCCCGCGCTGACATCGCCTACTCGACCGGTTTCGCTTTGGCAGGTTCTGGTGCTGCATATACTGCTGGATAATGCGCATGGTGTTTAATGTGCTCCTAATTGCCACAGTGATCTGAGCGGGCTCCATGCTTGCTGTGGTATGGCGTCTGCACAGAAAAAAGGCACGGAACAATTGTCTGCCGTTGCTCTGACGGAGGGCGGGGCGACTGACGACATGGCTTACAGGGAATTAAAATCAACAAAGGGGGTGGCTTTACATCAAGGAGAAACAAAAACAACTGTCATACAGAATGGCCCCCTCAAGGATTGAACTCAAAACCCTGGGTTTAGCAGACCAATGCTCAACCCACGGAGCTATCCCTCCCCGCTGTATTCCAGGCAGGACTGAATCTCCATTAAACTTTTCAAGGTGACCCTGACAGACCACACCGAAACGACTGTCAGCCGTTGATTTCAGGGAGGGAGGGAGGGGGGAGCAAATGAATACAAAACAAATCTGGTCTATTTCTTGTTTTGATCCACTCCATCTATCTTTTACATCTTTGGCTGGCAGCAGACGGTGCAGTAGGACTGCTAGCCATCCTCATCTCCTAGCTGCTCAGCAGAAGACAGTGCAATAGGATTACTCGCCATCCTCATCTCCTGGCTGCCAGAAGACAGTGCAATAGGACTGCTGGCAGGACTAAAGAGAATGACCTGGTCGAGTCACTCCTGTTTTAGTCCCTGCGCCCATGTCTGCCCAGGCGCTCCTGACCAACTGTACCGAAGCAGCCAAGAGCACCTTGGACATGATGACGATGGTTATCAGGCCTACTGCACCAGCTGCTGCCAAAAGGCAATGAGCTGCTGCTGTGTAGCAATGCAGTACTGCGTATGCCAGCACCCAGGAGACGTACGGTGAAAGTGAGCTGAGCGGGCTCCATGCTTGCCGTGGTATGGCGTCTGCACAGGTAACTCAGGAAAAAAGGTGCGAAACGATTGTCTGCCATTGCTTTCACGGAGGGAGGGCCTGACGACATGTACCCAGAACCACCTGCGACAATGTTTTTGCCTCATTAGGCATTGGGATCTCAACCCAGAATTCCAATGGGTGGCGGAGCCTGCGGGAACCGTGGGATAGCTACCCACAGTGCAACGCTCCGGAAGTCGACGCTAGCCTCGGTACTGTGGAAACACTCTGCCAAGTTAATGCACTTAGAACATTTTGTGTGGGGACACACAATCGACTATATAAAAACAATTTCTAAATTCTAGAACTTCTATAAATTCGACCTAATTTCGTAGTGTAGACATACCCTATGTTTCAGGCTGCTCATCCTCATTTGAGTCCTGATCTCAGCCAGGCAATAGGAAAGCAGAGAGCAAGTCCAACGCTACTTTCCTTTAAGTCAGCATTGGTTGCTGATGAGTAACACAAGGCGCTCTCTCCATGAGATAAGTGGCTGCCTTCTCACTCCTTTCATTTTAAGGAGTAAGTCACAGGTTTGGGAATCAGATGCAAGTATTGCCCCTGTCCATTCACCCTTTAAGTGCAGTTCTGTTTCTCATGACTAAAAGCTAGGGTAAAAGGAGACAGCTCTTCACATTAGATCTCTTCTGGGTTACAGGGGATGAAGAGAAGGAATTTCCAATATCAACAGATAAGATGACTGAACTACAATTTTACAGTGTAGAAGTCCTGGCTGAGAATACGTAGGAAACAGCAATGTATTCCAGTAGCTTTCTTTGACAAATGAGGTGGAGTAGACGCCTATATGCCAGGTTCCTGTTTTGAGGGTCAAATAAGACACTTATCCAGAACACTTATATTTCTAATGGTGAGGGCTTCCGTCTCCGTCAAGTACTACTGTGACCTTCTATGTTAAGTACAAGTGGAGATGGAACAGAATGAAATTAGTCTTGACCCTGGCACTGAGACATGAAAGTATATCTTCTCATCAAGCCAGCAGTGTATTTTACAGATGTTCCTTTGATCAACATTTTGACTCCAGTAGAGACTGGAAAAAAGCTGTTTAAAAAATCCTTTTCAAAACACTTACCTAAAACATAAGCAGCTACTAACTTTTGATTCACACTTAAATGGAGGTAGAGAGGCACCACGGATTCCACTTCCCCCAGTGTCGGTAGCATTAGTGCTCCAATGCATACTATTCCTAGGAATACTGTTAGTAAACTAGGTCCCGATGAGGCAGATCTGTTTTCTGAAAAACAAAAATGGCATTCATTGCAATGAAAGTCTGCAGCGCTTCAAATGTAAATGTTTTGCATTCTGGGAAAATGTTTATAGCGCATGTGTGAGAGATGTTGCATCTGTCATGCCCCTATGGTCACCTCATCTACACTCTGCCCATTTCTCCAACTCTGCTGGGATTAATTTTAACATTTCAAATCACCAGCCCACTTTCAAACATCCTTTTTCCTAAAGGATTACAATTACAAATATGTTTCCTTCTTTTCCCTATCTCCAGGGCTCAAGTTACACTAGTGGGAAGTGCAGGATCTTTGATCCCATGGCACCATTATGGTCTAATAGCCCATGATATCGCTGGAGAGCTGGGAATCCATACATTCCACTGACGTAAGACATTTGTTTCTAGCACTGGTATATTTGGATATCAACCGTAATCACAACATTATGACTTACAAGAAGAGCTGTTTTGGACATATTTTAGAAAATGTTGTTGCTTATGATCCTTTAAAGCCATCCAGAAATGCAAGCTGGCGCAGAATGCAGCAGACACTTGGTAAGTGATGTACCTTACTTCAAACATATTAGACCAGCACACCATGATCTGTACTGGCTGCCTATTGGTTTCTGGATGAAGTTTAAGGTGCTAATATTGACTTACAAAGCCCTAAATGTTTTAGGAGCTGAGAAAGTGCCTCCCTCTGTGTGCTACTATAGCTGAGACCAGGAGAAGCCCTTGAGCTGCAGCCATGCTGGTATAAACGAGAGGGGTCTGCTGGCTGAACATTCTCAGCAAGGGCTCTGCAGCATTGGAATTCACTCCCCCACTTGGTCGTGGATCAAATGCCTTCAGGGTACATTGCAAACTCATCTTTTCTGCAGGCATTTTTGGGTGGGAAAGTGCTGAAAAGGGTCGGGGAGGATTGGAGCTTGGAAGCTGCCCAGCTTGCTGTTGGTGGATTATACTGAATTTTACTGCTGCACTTGTGACGGATTGCTCAGCTATGTTGAGGGTACTGTGACAAAGCTCTGTCCTTGCCTCCATGGGTCCCGCATTTCCTGGCGGATTTCGCTAGCCTCAGAGGCTCACTGTGACCCTCCACGTAACCCTTCTTTCTCTAGAGACAAGGGTCACAGTCTACTGAGCCACTTTCATCATAAGCCAGCAAGGGAGGTGAGGAGAAGCTATCCTTCCTTGCACAGTCTCTGTTGTCTCCCAGTCTCAGTGATTAATCGGGGGCAAAGGTTGGGGGGGGAGGGGAGCCTGGGCCCACCCTCTACTCCGGGCTCCAGCCCAGGGACCCTAACAGTATCAGCTATGGTAGCTGACCTTTCAGAAACATGACATGTACAATTCCCTGGGCTACTTCCCCCACAGCAGCCCTCACTTTCTCAAGCTCCACTTCACCCTTACCTCAGGGCCTCCTTCCTTGCGCCTGATATGGTGTGTACTACTCAGCCTCTCCAACAGCACAACTTCCTCCCACAGCTCCTGACACGCACACCCACCTGACTGACTGGGAGGCTTTTAACTAGTTTCAGCCAGCCCCTGATTGGCTTCAGGTGTCCCAATCAACATAGCATTCTCCCTGCCTTCTGCAAAGTTCTTAATTGGCCCCAGGTGTCTTAATTGACCTGGAGCAGCTTCCATTTCACTTAACCTGGCACCAGGGATTTGTTTAGCCTGGACCAAATATATCTATCTCCCACTACTTTTCTATAGCCATCTGGCCTTGCCCCGTCACAGTACCTAAGGGCAAAAAATCCCGGAGCACCCCCTGTTCTGCAGCTGGGGAGGCTGCTCCCTGGTCTGAGGCAGACACTTGGAATGTGGCTTCACAGAGCTGCCCAGGTCCATCCCTTCTCCAGCGGTGCAGTCTGACAGCTAATTACTATCGACCTGGCAATGGGATGTTTCAGCAATGCTTGGGGATGTGCCAAGCACACTGACTATTCCCTGGCTTATTAGGGCACAGGATCTTCCATGGCTGACAGTCAGCAAGGGAAGAATATTTAAAGGTGCTGCACAGCCTGAAGAAATCTCCCTTTATTTACAGCTCCAAAACAGAGCTCAGCCAGGGATAGGCAGCAGGCTCCCTTAGGCCAAAAAAGTTCCCCCCTTCTCAATTGCAATCAAGGGAGAAAAGTAGAATTGGCACATCCCCATCTCTGCCCCCCAACCCTAAATGGGTAGGATCCCTGACAACTATCCCTTTTCAGTGCTCAGGGTAAAAGAGGCCCCTCCCTTGCATAAAAGGTTTGGATTTTAAACTAAAATCCCAGCACTGTCTTCCTCCCGTGATGGAGCTGCACCTGCACTACAGCTATAGAACACCACTAACCCAGTAGGGGACAGTGATTCAGCCACTAGAGCCCATTTTCTAATAACACACAAGGTCCAATGTTGCTAAAAGAGAATGCAGACAAGGACAGAACCCCATTCTTAGCACACCTTACTGGTTGTAGTACAGTAGGTAACTGTTCAAAGGCTCTAGAAACACTTAATATTACTGCCCCCCATTTTTTTTTTTAAAGAGAGTTACTGATATGTTGGAGTCTGAAAGATCTTCCCACAGAATCTTTAGATCCATTAGCATTTAGCCAAGTTTTATACCTAGTCTTTTGAAGTATGAATTCAAAGCATACATGAAAATGGCTCCTGTTTTCAAAATTGATTTTGCAGTTCTCAGAGGGATGCCAGCAATGCTGGTCCCATTTTAACCCTACCAATCAGATGTTCTTAGTTTGCATGTCTGTATACTCGTTATACTGTTCCTCTGCTCTGTCTGCTCCATTCTTGTCAGCAAACAAACTAAATTCTTATGCACCGGCATGCCATATTGCACCAGCTCACTGGTCCATATAATCTAATATTCTGTTTCAAACAGTGGCCTGTACCAGATGCTTCAGAGGAAGGTACAAGGAACCCCGTAATGAAATAGCCTGACCACAGCAAAGTTTCTTCCCAATCTCCATCAATTAGTGGTTGATTTAAAACCAGAGGCATAAGAGATCATGTATGTGTCTGATTCAAATCCCATTAAAGTCAATGGAAACTCACCACTGGGTTTTGAGATCAGACCCTAAACCTGTTATTTTTTTTTACACTATCAAGTGGGAACATTCATGGTTACAATATCTTTTTCTAAAACTGTTCCAAGATACATTCCACTGAAGAACACAACTCCCCTGCCAATCTGGGACTTACATTATGTAGAGACAGTTGGTCACTATTTTGTTTTAACAAGAGGAATTCTCTCATGCATCACATTTCAGGAAAGATGTGTGCAAACTGGAGAACATCCAGAGGAGAGCAACAAAAATTATTAAAGGTCTAGAAAACATGAACTATAAAGAAGATTGAAAAAACTGGGTTTGTTTAGTCTGGAGAAGAGGAGAGACATGACAATAGTTTTCAAGCACAAAAAAGGTTGTTGCAAGAAGGAGGGTGAAAAATTGTTCTCGTTAACCTTGGAAGATAGGACGAGAAGCAATGGGCTTAAATTGAAACAAGAGAGGTTTAGGCTGGACATTAGGAAAAACTTCCTGTCAGAGAAGTTAAGCCCTAGAACCATTTGCCGAGGGAGGTTGTAGAATCTCCATCACTGGAGATTTTTAAGAACAGGTTAGACAAACACCTGTCAGGAATGGTCTAGATAATATTTAGTCCTGCCATGAGTGCAGGGGACTGGACTAGATGACCTGTTGAGGTCCCTTCCAGTCCTACTCTTCTATAATTCTATGCAAAGTTACCTAGGGTGGGATTCACAAGTGGGACTTCGTCATTCTCTCTCTGGGCCACTGTATAGTTAATTATTTATACAAAGTGGGCAGCTTCAATAGGAGAGATCTGCTCCACAGCAGAGTGACTAGGGAATTCTCTTGGAAAGTGGGAGTCCGAAGTTCAAATCCCTGCTCCATATGCGGGGAGAACTTGAATCCAGGTCTCCCACACCCTGCGTGCTCTAACCCCTGGAATAAAGGTCATAAGGGGGACACTGCCCTCACCATTTTGTGTGGGTTTAGACATGCCCTAAGCCAGTGGTTCCCAACCTTTCCAGACTACTAGACCCCTTTTAGGAGTCTGATTTGTATTGTGTACCCCAAGTTTCACCTGACTTAAACTACTTGCTTACAAAATCAGACATGAAAATACAAAAGTGTCACAGCACACTGTTACTGAAAAATTGCTTACTGTCTCATTTTGTCTGTATGAAATTTTAGTTTGTACTGTCTTCGCTAGTGCTTTTTATGTATTCTTTTGTAAAACTAGGCAAATATCTAGATGTACCCCCTGGAAGAGCTCTGCATACCCCCAGGAGTATGTGTACCCCTGGTTGAGAACCACTACCCTAAGCACACCTACCAGATTGGACCCTGAAGGCAAGAGAGGCAGGGGAATGCCTATTTTGTGAATCCTGCTGGGACTTAGGTGAATTAGGCACTCAGCTGTTGGGCAGTGTCAGTACTTTAATGGTGGAAACATAGGAGCCATTGGATTCTAGGCACCTCTATAGGGTTAGGTGGCAGCTGTGCAGGGCTTTTGTGCAAGCCAGTGGTGCCTAAATGTTGACTTAGGTGCCTAATTGCCAATTTCAGCACTTAAGTCCCCCTTGTGTATCCCACCCCTTGCCTTTTCTGGAATTAAGCTGTCAGAGAGATTGGGGGTGGTGGGGAGGAAGGTGCATTTCCAGCCAGGCAAGTAAAGATTAGAATTTTGTTTTAGAAGACAAAACAATTAATGAGTTAAGCCTTCTCGCCCTGCCACCCCTAATTTGCAAGAGCTCATGCTTCAGCCATGGCTGTTGGTACATCAGCTACTCTCTATACTACTGCATGTGCACAGCAGATATTTGTAACTCCACTTTTCTGTACATTTCAGAGGTAAAGGAACATGGCACAAAAGAAGTGCCATGTGTGGAAAGTGTTTGAAAGTATTTGCTGCTGGTCAGGAGGTGGAGAATTAAAGTTCTGACACAGACAAAAATACACTTGGAGACACACTTTGATAGAACAAATTAGTCTCCAAGGGCATGGTCCTGCAATCCTTTTGTAGCCACATCTCCTGCTGAAGTCAGTGGGAATTTGCTTGTGTAGAAGGATTGGCCCCTTAAAAGACCCATTACTCAAATGAACAAAACTCTGGATAGCAAATGTAACTTTAGGGGCACATGGTAGTTTATAGCTCTCTCATTTGACTAAAGAGGATATAAGCAACACAGCAATAGCATGGGCTTTGGAGCACCATAACCACTCTTAACAATAACCAGTGTACTCTTACAGGAAAGTAAAAATGGAGTTAATTTAGACTATCTTTCTTATAGTTTAACCTCTTTCCAGTCATTTCAGCTATACCAAACTGTTTGATCTAGAAGAGGGCTAGGTAAGACTTTAACTACCTGGTTGACACAAAGTCTGCTCAAAAAAGACACTTTCAGCCAGATGTTCTTTTATTCTTTTTTCCTCTTCTTCCTTTTGCTGTTGCTCTTTTGCAGATGGAAGTAGTGTAGCAATGACTTCTTTTCGCCCTAATGCTTTCCTCTGGCTTTGCTCAGACACTTGGAGACGGAATTTGTCTATCACACCATAGTGACAAGCCCGAACGTCTCTGTGACGAATCACACTGTAGATAAAAAAATACATATATCAACATTTTTATGTAGAGCCCCTTTCAAGAGATTCATCTGCATGGTTTCAACTGCAGGGTTGGGGTCAGGATACCTATATTATGCCCAAGACCACTATCTGAGCACCCAAAATTATGCAGTTCTATAGTACTTCATGTCAAGTCTCATACAGGACCCATAAATAGCAAAGCTTAACTAAATCTCTTCCGTACCTCTCTTCTATGAACAGTAGTTTGTTCACTTGGGTCTTCACTGTAGTTATAAATAATTATGAAAATGCATGTGTACCTAGTTTTAAAATCCCACAATATTTAGCCACCATAATGGGTATTGTAACTGCTTTTTTTCCAAAATGCAAATTATTTACTTGAATGACCATAAAAACCTTTTCAGAGATATTAAGAGAAAATCCATATTTAAGCCAGTTAGCTTCAGGAAATGTGTAGTCTGACAAGTTTCAGTCCAGAGCAAGTTGCAAACTCCTATGAATAAAGGTTTCTAACTACACTGGCATTGGGTAGTGTCATTTTAACATTGTTCCAGGAAACTGATCATTTCAGCATTAAACTGATTACTTCAGCACAAAAAACCCCATGATTTCTGCATTTTGGACTGAATTTTAAGAAACTGGATTTTGTGATCACATTAAGATACCCACAAAGGCTTGTTATTAAAATACTGGGTATGCCTAAAATTAACATGTAATTTAAGTAGGGCTTTCAAAAGGGAACAGAGAATGACAAAGGTTTGATATACATCAGCCTGTAAACCATATGCTTATTGAACATAGGAGCTTCTTCGTAACCTCAGAAGCAAATGAGTTAGGCCATGATGGAGTTTCATCAAGTAAATTTATTTCACCCATGGCAAGTCAACTACCATTTGGTGAAGAGTGGGCTCTGTCTTGAGTAGATCACTGAGCAACGAAGGTTTGAGCCTGAAGTCCTTACTCAGGCATGCACTTTTGCTTATGTCAGAGCTGCAGCTTCAAGCCTTTGATTTTTATGTTAAGATTTCTTGTGTTGCTTTAAATTCTTTTCTATTGTTAGTACCATGCTTCTATGCATCAGCATAAGCACAGTGTTATGTAAAGTTTCTGTCTGAGCATACAGTTACTGTCAAGCAAACAGATGTTTCTCTACAGACCCATATAAACAGATACATTCTCCTGTTTCTTACTGGAGAGCACTGCATAATTAGAAGCTCTGTAGAATATCGGTTTATCTGGCAAAGGGCCATACGTATACAGCATAGTTCATACCTAACCTCACAGCAATAAACATAGTTCCAAGAATGTTACCCATACTACAATCCATCGGTGATCTTCCTGAAAACACCATCCTGGCCACTATGGATGCAGAACCCCTCTACACCAACATTCCACACAAAGATGGACTACAAGCCGTCAGGAACAGTATCCCCGATAATGTCACAGCAAACCTGGTGGCTGAACTTTGTGACTTTGTCCTCACCCATGACTATTTCACATTTGGGGAGAATGTATACCTTCAAACCAGCAGCACTGCTATGGGTACCCGCATGGCCCCACAGTATGCCAACATTTTTATGGCTGACTTAGAATAACGCTTCCTCAGCTCTTGTCCCCTAATGCCCCTACTCTACTTGCGCTTCATTGATGACATCTTCATCATCTGGACCCATGGAAAAAGAAGCCCTTGAGGAATTCTACCATGATTTCAACAATTTCCATCCCACCATCAACCTCGGCCTGGACCAGTCCACACAAGAGATCCACTTCCTGGACACTATGGTGTTAATAAGCGATGGTCACATAAACACCACCCTATACTGGAAACCTACTGACCGCTATGCCTACCTACATGCCTCCAGCTTTCATCCAGACCACACCACACGATCCATTGTCTACAGCCAAGTTCTACAATACAACCACATTTGCTCCAACCCCTCAGACAGAGACAAACACCTACAAGATCTCTATCAAGCATTCTTACAACTACAATACCCACCTGCTGAAGTGAAGAAACAGACTGACAGAGCCAGAAGAGTACCCAGAAGTCACCTACTACAGGACAGGCCCAACAAAGAAAATAACAGAACGCCACTAGCCATCACCTTCAGCCCCCAACTAAAACCTCTCCAACACATCATCAAGGATCTATCCTTCAGGATAGGACGACCCATCACTCTCACAGATCTTGGGAGACAGCCCCCCCAACCTGAAGCAAATACTCACCAGCAACCACACACCACACAACAGAACCACTAACCCAGGAACCTATCCTTGCAACAAAGGCCGTTGCCAACTGTGTCCACATATCTATTCAGGGGACACCATCATAGGGCCTAATCACATCAGCCACACTATCAGAGGCTCGTTCACCTGCACATCTACCAATGTGATATATGCCATCATGTGCCAGCAATGCCCCTCTGCCATGTACATTGGTCAAACTGGACAGTCTCTACATAAAAGAATAAATGGACACAAATCAGACGTCAAGAATTATAACACTCAAAAACCAGTCGGAGAACACTTCAATCTCTCTGGTCACGCGATTACAGACCTGAAAGTTGCAATTCTTCAACAAAAAAACTTCAAAAACAGACTCCAACGAGAGACCGCTGAATTGGAATTAATTTGCAAACTGGATACAATTAACTTAGGCTTGAGACTGGGAGTGGATGGGTCATTACACAAAGTAAAACTATTTCCCCCATGTTTATTCCCCCCCACCGTTCCTCAGACGTTCTTGTCAACTGCTGGAAATGGCCCACCTTGATTATCACTACAAAAGGCTTCCCCCCAGCTCCCCGCTCTCCTGCTGGTAATAGCTCACCTTAAGTGATCACTCTCGTTACAGTGTGTATGGTAACACCCATTGTTTCATGTTCTCTATGTATATAAATCTCCCCACTGTATTTTCCACTGAATGCATCCAATGAAGTGAGCTGTAGCTCACGAAAGCTTATGCTCTAATAAATTTGTTAGTCTCTAGGGTGCCACAAGTACTCCTTTTCTTTTTGCGAATACAGACTAACACGGCTGCTACTCTGATATCTGTTACCCATACTGAGACTACTATCCGCCAAAACAGGGTTGGGTATTGGCTGCTGAAAAAATATTCTTGAAGACCTAACTAAAGAAATTAATATTTTCTGAGATGGACCCAAAGATAATCAATCAAAATTCCATAAAGATCAGCTAGAGACCAGAATGACTCACTGATGCCAACTCTGTCCACATATTTATTCAAGTGACCTAATCATAGGACCTAATCACATTAGCCACGCCATCAGGGGCTCGTTCCCCTGCACATCTACCAATGTGATATATGCCATCATGTGCCAGCAATGCCCCTCTGCCATGTACATTGGCCAAACCGGACAGTCTCTATGCAACACAATAAATGGACACAAATCTGACATCAGGAATCATAATATTCAAAAACCGGAAGGAGAACACTTCAACCTCTCTGGCCATTCAGTAAAAGATTAAAGGGTGGCAATTTTGCAACAGAAAAGCTTCAAAAACAGACTCCAACGAGAAACTGCTGAGCTTGAATTAATATGCAAACTAAATACCATTAGCCTGGGTTTGAATAGAGACTGGTAATGGCTGGGTCATTACACATATTGAATCTATTTCCCTAAGTTAAGTATCCTCACACCTTCTTGTCAACTGTCTAAATGGGCCATCTTGATTATCACTGCAAAAGTTTTTTTCCTCCTGCTGATAATAGCTCATCTTAACTAATTAGCCTCTCACAGTTTGTATGGCAACGTCCAACTTATCTGCATGTATAATCTTCTTAGTATATGTTCCATTCTACGCATCCAATGAAGTGGGCTGTAGCCCACGAAAGCTTATGCTCTAATAAATTTGTAGTCTCTGAAATTAGTCTCTAAGGTGCCACAAGTCCTCCTGTTCTTTTTGCAATACAGACTAACACGGCTGCTACTCTGAAACCTGTCACTGAATTACAGTAATATAAACTTTCTGTGCACTGGTATGTGTTGATCATTTCTGTGCTTTTAACAATATTGCTGTCCCTACCCACTTATGCTTTTTATGGGAAGTGCTAGTTGGTTACGCCCTTGAAATTCCCAATCAGTCCTGATGAGGCCAATGCCACAGTACCAGATGGGCTCCTCATAACAGAGTAGTGTCATCTGCTTTGCAGAGAACCAAGAGTTCATTAAAAGTAGGTCTTTTGCTAATGGCATGTATTGGCCAGAAAATATAAATAATGCTTTTTGGAGTAAATAAATGTTTAATCAGAAAACCCAATTTCCTTTTTATTTTTATTTATTTATTTTGGATACTTCATGCTCATGAAGCACACACTGCAGCCTTGAAGTCATATAGATCAGCATGAAGCTAACATACAGAAGCTGAAACATATCATGCTATTTTGAATTAAATGAATATTTACCAACTTGTTCTGCTCTGAATTACAGCAGACAAAGCAAAAAACTAGAAGCCTTATTTAACATTTTGGGATTTCAAAGGTAACACTTAACTGGCCATCAGCCCTTCCCTGTGAGTGAGCTGGGGTCAAGGAAGGAGATTTTTTTTAAAAAAAATGGTAGACAAGAGTATCTTCACTGAACAGGACAGCAGAAGTATACTCGCTATGTTACATGGTCCATGGAAAGCATTCATATTAGAATTTTACAGATTCTCACTTTGCCAATCTGCAAATAATTCTCACCCAAGCCTGGTGATCTCACCCATTTTAGCAAAAAACCTTATATTACAGCAAAGTATTCTAGTGTGGTTCATATCAGAAAGACTTACTTTTAAAACTATACCACAGGATCTATGTATTAGCACTCTACTATTGTTTATTCATATTTACACAAGTAAAAAGGGGCACCTATCCAATGCTCCTGCCATAAATTACAAAAAAAGGGGGGGAAAGAGCCAGTAGAACCCAGAACTATGATCTTGTTAAATGAGTACTGTACACTTACCAAAATAATTTTACAACATACAGTTTGTGATTCATTGTCCTCGATTCATTGTTTGTTTACTTTTCTTGCTAATTCATAAAGTTTAGCACCATACAATGTGTTTCTGCTCATTAATATAACTTTGAGGTTCGACCAGATTAAATCAGGAACTCACTTTATATATTCAAGTATTTAATTTTCTCTGGCTAATTCAGAATTACCAAGCAACTTGCGTAAGCACTACGATATTTTAATGTTCAATAAAATGTGAATGATGAAGTGGGACTAGAGGTTAACATTTTCTGTAGTGTAGTTTAAAATATGCCTTTTAAATACTAGCTGAGGTTTAGACATACAATTAGCTGATGTAGTTATTCAAATCTTTAACAGTTAAGGAGAATTGAGCTATTTTTACTTACATATCAACACAACACTGAGGCTTCACTGCACCTGCAGCATCGACAACAACATATTTATTTGGAGTTGTACAAAGAACTGAAATGAAAAGGACACTGGTGGTTACATGGTATAAACCAGCAGTAGTAGAAATTTTAATAAACAGACTGTGGTAGAAGACAAATCTGAATTTTTGCATAACACCATAGTTTTCATAACTTATGTTTGTTATATAAGCTACAGGTAGACTGATAAAGGAAACCTTAAATGAAACTGAACCTAAGAAACCCACCTTTGAATTTTAAGGCAAACTCATAGGGGTTATATAGAGTCAACACCTGTTTGTGTGTTGACTGGTCATCTGCATAAAATATAAGCTCCGTAGGAAACACAAAAACAGGAAGATTTCCTTCCACTAACTCTGGCTGTCTTTTTTGTTGCTGCATTGGCACCGAATCCTTCCTTCTGCTTCTTCTGCTCTTATGATTTTGTATCCCAAACAGATTTCTGGTTTTGAGTCATTTAAGAATTCCAACGCATTTTGGCAATTCTGCAGAAGAAAGGAAATGGAATGATGATAGTGTTTGTTTTCACAAATCCATAGAACCTAATCAGACAGCAGATGATACATAGATACAGCACTTGACATTTGGTTTTGAGCTTCTTTATAATTATTTTAAGCGCCTTCAAAAATGTTTAAGCTAACATAACTTTACTCATCTTTGACATTTTGTTTTCGTTCATTTTAAAAACTGCAATAAAGTAAGTGAATATGTCTTCCTTTCATTAGTATTATTATTTGTATTGCTGTAGTGCCTCATGCCTCAATCATGGACCAGGACCCCACTGTGCTAACAGCTCTACAAACACAGAAAAAAAGACAGTCCTTGCAGCAAAGAGCCTATAACCTGAGTATAAGACAAGAGACAACAGGTGGATCAAGACAGACAGACAGGAGGGTACAAGGAAACAATGAGACAATATTGGTCAGCATGACAGCACACCAGTGGCCTAACTGAAACATCCCAAGGTACAGTACAATATGTTATGTATATCATGTTTGCATATGAGCCAGGTCACAGTGCAAACATTCAGAACAAAAGAATCAGGAAGACCTTCATTCTTTGTCTACTTGCATCTCTGAAGTCTGATCATAATAAGATTTCAGTGTAAAGGCAGTGAATTAAAAATCAAGTAGGATGTACATTTGTCATTATTCAATAGTACAGGGTAGGTTTTGGATTTTTCCATCACATTTACTGAAGCTAAATTTGTAGTTATTTAAGTTGATGTTAAGAATGATTGTTTTCCCCAGTGTGTAACCAAAATATCCCCCCCCCCCCCCGAGATTTTTCAGGTTCATTTCTGGAATCTCAATCCAAATAAAACAAAAAACAAAACTCCACAACCTGTTCATATCACACTCCCAAATGTAATTTATAAGATAAAAATAAGCCGCAATCCTGCAAATATGTATTGCTTGCCTTTATGCACTAAGTAATTCCACTGTAGTGAACAAGCCTATTCACAGTGTATGATGTTATGCAGGTATTTAAGTCTTTGCAGGATTGTGGCCTAAAATAGTATTTCACTATGTTTTCTACAGGCTAATAGTCCTAGGAGAACACCAAGAATCTGAGTGGAGACTCTTAGGCTGGGTGTACACTAGGAAATGTTAATTTTAAAAAATCCCACTTGTGCTGTCACCCACGGAGATGAGGCTCCTAGTGGTTTCCAGCATTTTACCACCACATCAACGAAACCTGTTACTCATATGCAGCCTAACTGGTGGTTGCACCAGCGGTAATTTTGTTTCTAGAATTCCCTAGCGTAGACACAGCCCTAATGCTATGGATGGTAAATAAATGCCTAATTTTCTGTTTTAAATCATTACATTACATTTCAAAGTGCCAATATTTTATATCAGAGCTAATTTTCACAAAACTTAGGCTTTTGATACCTAAACATCCAAAAGGGACTAAAACCACTAGTCCATGCTCTACCAGATGTACAGAATCTAGTTCTGGTTCAAGATGTACGTAAACTTTTTGAAAGATATATATTAATTTATTTTTTAAAATTCTCCAAGAGTAGGTGCATATTGTCCTTCCCAAGGGCTAACTATTCTTATTCCAGTATCTTTTTTCCTAAAACCCAATCTCCTTTCAGAATCCAGAATTACTTTCCAGTAGACTAGAATGTTAATTATATTCTTTTGATAACAAATCCCTGATGATGATATTCCTGATTGATGTTCTTTTTTTTTTTTCAGAACACTTTTTAACTAGGCTACATATCAGCAAATGGCAATTTAGATTCTGTGCACTTCTCAGAATTTTGGTAAATACTTTTTGTTTCAGAAGAGATGAATAAGCTCTGCAATTATTTTGCACAGCAAGTCTAATTAGTAGGACTTGAGCATCTTAATGTGCTATTGCTAAATAATATTCACTGTTTCATTCAAACATACAAGAACTGTATCAGGGTCTAACTTGAAAGAATGCCAGCTCACAGGAATACAAAACTGTTTTTAAATAAACTATTTCTTACAGGCAATAGAAGAAGAGAGAATTCTAGGAAAAGTTAATTACAGTGCAATATACCGTAAGGAATTCAAGAACATAAGATACTAAAAGCTCTCATTAATATAAAATCTCTATATATGCATTTGGCTAAACTGCACAAAAGATTTTTTTCTAATGATTGTTTTAAACAGAGGTGGACAAACTACAGCCCGCGGGCCACATCCAGCCTGCGGGACCGTCCTTCCCAGCCCTTGAGCTCCCGGCTGGGAAGGCGAGCCCCCGGCCCCTCCCCTGCAGCCTCAGCTCCCCGTGCCACCAGCACTGTAGACAGCAGGGCTGTGAGTGCCTGCCAGGCAGCACAGCTGCGAGAGCCGCCGGCTTGCCCCGGTGTTCTAGACTGCGCGGCAGCGGGTCCTGGGAGGGGGCGGTCAGGGGACAAGGAGTAAGGGGGTTGGATGGGTCAGAGGTTCAGAGGGGGGCAGTCAGGGGGCGGGAAGTGGGAGGGGGCGGATGCCAGGCTGTTTGAAGCACAGCCTTCCCTACCCGGCCCTCCATACAGTTTCGGAACCCTGATGTGGCCCTCAGGCCAAAAAGTTTGTCCACCCCTGGTTTTAAACATACTTACTACATTAGTGAATAACTAACAAAAAAGATATTTTTGGATATTTTGAAATATTTTATTGGATTACTAAAGTTCCAATAAATGTGCTTCTTTATTCTTCAATATTACATTTTATTATTGTTTCTTTTTATTTTAACACATCCATTGGATTCATTGCAGATTCCCTGATCCTACCTCAACTCCAAATGTCATGTTTTTTTGTTTGTTTTTTTAAATATACATATGTATCATGCGGTTGCTTCCACTTGTCATTTATTGGCTGGGTAAAAAGTTATTATTCAAACTGGTATCAATGGAAAATGGTAAGTTTTCACCAACGTGAAGGACTAAGGATAGCATACACTAGACTCTTTTGCATCAGAGCAACATCAGCTAGGAATGTGATTTTTTTTGTGACAATGCTTTACAGGCATAAGCCTTTATGATGATAGTTATACCAGCATAAAAGTTCTTTTGCCAGTATAACTTATTATGTTTGCTGAATCACTATAAACTATATTAGCAAAAGCACTTTTTATAAGCTACATCTATACTGAAGGGTCTGCTGTGTAACTGTAATACCTATGTCTTATATAGCACTTTTCATAGTAGATTTCAAAGTGCTTTATAAAAGAGGTCTATAACAGGAAAGCTCATTAGAATCAAAGGGACTATTAACAACACACAAAGCTAAGCATGGGCATAAATCTTTGCAGGATCAGGGCCTAAGGCCTCCTGCAAACTAATCCACACAGGTGGACTCCTGCACCTGTATGGAGCCTCAGTGATGACAATGAGATTCTGTTAAGTGCAGGGATCCACATGCACACAGCTCATATCATCTTAGCAGTATTAGCTGTTTTGCCAACAGACTATACAGTAGGACAGCTACTCTACAGTGATGACTTTTCAGCTCAATAAAGGAATCTTCCTCCATAAGGTACCTAAAAGTACGCGCTTGTGTCATGATAGCACTGGTTTGCCAGCATTTCCCTTAGAAACTCCTTTTTACAAGAGGTTTTAACTTGGCAGAGAAAAGCTGGACTAAAATGTAACTTATTTCTCCAAGCATAGAATTTTGATTTTGGGATACTTTTTAGTTTAATAAAAAAGTGAAAATAAAATCAGGAAGTTTTCAAATGTAAGAGTCTGTTCTATTCATGTTCTTATAACCAGCTAATCACCATGGTTTCTGAGCATAGTCTATACTCCTTTTTTGTATTCAGGACTACAAATGGCTTCTTTTAAAAGGGGGAAATTGGGTAAGCAATTTATTCAGAACAATGAGCTAATCTTGAAAAAGACCTTAGTATGTACATTACTTTTCTGAGATTTTAAACTGCACATCTCTGATTTAAGAAGTCTTGTTACAATGTAACATGTACAAGGCATTGTACTGGAGCTATCATCTACTAGCTCAGTGGTTTTTCAACCCTGGGGGTCCACAGACTATGTCTAAGATTTTCAAAAGTGTCCGCACCTCCATTCAAGATTTTTTAGGAGTCCACAAATGAAAAAAGGTTGAAAATCACTGTAATAGCTAAATAATGCATATTGTAAAAGTTTCCCCCATTGGTATACTCAAAGTGTGTCAAGTTCCAAAATATGATCAGGATATTGATGTGTTTTCATTATGTATATACACACAGTAAGAAACAGTCCCCTTCAGAATCATTAAAGACTAAAAGACCAGTAAGAAATTCTTGTCCTTTCAGATTTGTCAAGAAATCCAATACAGTTTGATGTTAAAGTTAAGTATTAGAATGAGATTCCAACAGCTCAATCAATTTCTTTTGTTTATTAGGGTAATTTTAGATGGCCTTAATATATACCTACACAATCTACATGTTAAACTTCCTGTAATTACTTGGGAGAGAGAATTATCTAGTGATTAGAAGACAGAATCAGAAGCCAAGACAGCTAGGTTCTACTATTTCTAGCTTTCATTGACTCACTGTGTGATCTTGAGCAAATTAGTTAACCTCTCTGTGCCTCGGATTGTTAGTCTATAAAGGCCTCAATTTAGCAAGGTACTGAAGTGTGTATGTTATCCCATTTAAATCTATGGGACTACTCAGAAGCATATTTTGCAGAAGAGGAGCCAAAATGGTTGTACTACTATTTACCTACCTCACATGGCACTGTGAAATGCAAGTAATACTTGCAAGGTGCTTTGAGATCTGATAATTTCAAAGTACTGTATTATCTATTACATCATATTAATGAGATACAAGAAGCATGATTTATCGTGTCTAATTTTATAAGTTTCTGCAGGAATTCTTTCCCTTGAAAGATATTTTAAATAATGAATGCAAAAATTATACTTGGCTAAAACTAGGTAGGTCACAAAGACAAAAACAAGGAAATTCTAAGTAACACTCGTGCACAGTTTCTGATCCATTCTGTTTGTTAGGTAATACAGAATTTTCAATAATGTAAATCAATCTCAATCTGAATTTCCTTATTTTTGTGGTGCTTACAATAGTTTTAAATGGAAACTGGGTATGTTAATACTGTATGTTGTTTTTCTCCAGGTCAGGTAAAGCTGTCAATCAGGAAAAAAGAAATCCAAGCATCTGTTGGAAACTGACTTTTGAGTTCGGCTAGCTGGGAAAAATATCTGTTTTTCCTAAATGTACTAATGAGACAAAGAGAGTCCATCTTGGCGAACCCTTTATGTACCACTGTCCTTGACAAGGAGTTGGTCTTATTGTAATGCCTCAGAGGGGCACGAGAAGGGGAAGCATTGACACACCCTAACTTTTTCAAAATATTTTCCAGCCGTGAGCAGTAAAGCTCTGTCATAATCAGCTCGCCCCTCGATGCTCCTCACCCCAGTTCGAGCCCTGCCCTACTTCGCAGCTTTTGATTTTCTAGACAGGGGCGAACACGGCGGAAGGGCGAGTCGAGGAGGAGGGTTTCCAAGCCCCTCTCCCTTGCACGATGAGCGGGCAGGCTGGGGTGAGCTCCCAGCCCTTTCCCCCTTCACCCCAGGCAAGCGGCGGCTGGCAGTGAGGCCCGTCCCAGCTTGGCGGCTGCTCGCAGGACCCCGTTGGGCGCCTGTGGCCGGGAGGGTACGGCTCCCGGCGGGCCGGCCGCAGGTCCCTGCGCCGGCTCGGGGGCAGCCAGGCTCCGCAGCTCCCCCGCGCGGCGGCTCTGCGGCTGCACCACGTGGCGCAGCTCACGTGAGCGTGTTTACAGCGGCTGGACACGGTTGATGTGCCGGGACCTGTCAACAGCCGGGGGGGAGGGGAGCGGCGGGAGCCCGACCCCGCGCTGCCAGCGGTCCCGGTCCTCTGCACCCGTCAGCGAGGCCCGACGCTGCCGCTGCCACCCCACGGGAGCGCAGCTACGCCCGGCTCCAACCCGGGGGGAACAGGACACGCCTCAGGGCCCAGCTCTTCCCCCCGATGGGCCCGGATCCGAGCTGCCTCGGGCCGGGAGCCCCCGTCCCTGCCCCCACTCACGGGTGCCGGGGTTCCCGCCGCCCCGCCCGGCCTGTCAGAAGCGGGGATCGCAGCCGCCTCGGACCCCGAGCCTGCCCCGGAGCCCCCCTGCTGGGGCCGGGGGAGCCGCGGACCCCGCCCCCAGCCCCTGCCGGCTCCCGCACTCACCCCTCGGGGCTCGCCGGGTCCTGACTCGCCGGGTGCCTGTGCGGAGCCCCTTTGTCAGCCCCCCCCGCCCCGACACTGCAGGGAGCGTCGTCGCTATGGCCGCCGGGATCGTGGCTGACTCGCCGTCTCCGAGTGACATCACGGCCCGCCCACCGCGCGCGCGCCCTGCGGCTCGCGCCGCGGTCTCTGAGCGTTCGCCTCGCCCCGGGGCCGGAGCCGGGCGGTTACCAGGGCTCGTGCCACGCCTCCCCCCCCCCCCCCCAGTGGGCCTCTTCGCCCCTGGCCGGGCCGGGTGACCCCTTTTCTGTGGGGGTCACAGACCTGTGGTGATACATGGGCCACAGCTAGCATGTCACCTCGTCCCACGCTAACCTCAGTGACTCGGAAACAAATGGTGCAGACAGTCTAGGTACCTGTGTGCCTGCCAGTTACCCTGGGCCTCCCTGTGCCTTCCCCCACCTCTTGATTGTGGCCTTCCCTTGTTGTATTTTGGCTTTGTCAAATGGAACTGGTTTTGGTGGGACCGCGTCTTCCTGCGTGTGCAGTACCCAGCACGCCAAGTGTTTGAGTCTGATTTGGGCCCTTACACACTACCGTACGAACGCCTAATCCCCCCGGCTCGTTCCAGGCGGTCAGATGAGCACCTGGCCGTTTGTTTTCAGTACCAATGAGTATAAGTAAAACAGTTGAATGATTTATATTTATATTGGCCTTTCAAACAGCAGGATTCCAGAATCTTTTATAAGTTACATGATGGCCGTCACTCTACTGACAACTGAAATACGGCCACCTCTGATGCGGAGCACCGCAGCCGTTTAATACTTCACAATAACAATATGCAACAATTCAGGACAGGAAGTGACTTTTTGTCCAGTTGTAATTATAGGGGGATTTTAAAATAGGAAGAAAGGCATTATACTGAAACTTAGCCAAGATGATAGTGCTAACACCCATCCTCTCACAAATGTCTCCTATGTGTCATACAGTCACTAATGTCTGCACCAGGAATTGGAATCTTAGAACCACATATTATTTGCTTTTTCAGTTTATCATTAATTCTTAATGCACAAATTTAAATCTTTTCAGAATCTCTGAAAATTTATGCAGTGAAAGTTTAATAGTGGCAAATATTCTGGTAATACGTAATATTTCTCTTTGAGAGACTTAAGTGAGCCAAAACAGCTTAATGTTCAGTCTGTTAAAAATTAGCTGAAGAATTATTGTTAAACATTTATGCTGGCAGACTTTAAGTATTCAGAATACTTTTGGAAAGCTAGGACCCTTGTATTATCCACTAATCAAATGTACCATGTTTTCTTTGTTTGAAAACCTGTCTTAGCAGAAGATCCCTAATGCAGTAGTCAAGAACATGTTTCAAAAGCTGATACAGCTCATTTATAAAAAAAAAACCCTGGATTATTATAAGAATGCGTTTTCTTTTTCATTTCTCTTTCAGGATAAAACTTCTGCTTCCCCAGGCCACCTCACATACTGAATAACAATTGGCTCCACTGACTACCTGCTGCAAATTTGAAATGCATGTTGATCTCCTGCCTAGTCTTCCCAACCATGACGCTTGCTTGTACTAGGTTATTTTGTTTACCGATGTTGTATTGAGTCTATTGGGTTGCAGGAATTACCATACTGGGTGAGACCAGTAGTTTGTCTAGTCTGATATCCTGTCTCTGACTGTGGCCAATACCTGAAGCTTCAGAGAAAAGTGAAAAACCTCACATAATGGACAATTCTGCAATAACTTTCTCCTCGGGAGTTAGGCCCAGTTAGGCCCAGTTCTGCAAAGATATTTAGGCTCCTAACTTCCATTAGGGATCTGGACCCTAGTGACTGGCTTACATCTTGAAGCATGATGAGGGGTTTTACTCCTTATATATCTTTATTCTAGCTAGTGTAACTTCACAAAATAAATCTGGAACAGCTAACTTCACTGGTCATTTTTTATTTGTAGGGTGGTAGTACCTAAAGACCACAGCCCCATCATGCTGTATAAACATAACAAAGAGACCCTAGTACCTACCCCAAAGAACTTACAGCCTAATAAAAGGAGAGAGAATAGATGGCTACTCTCTGATCTTATAATTAAATTGTATGCTCTGCAAAGTAGGCACAAGACAACCGTGAGATGATACTAGTTAGACTACATAAGCAGCAGTCACAGCACCCCACCTGCCTAACCATTTTCGAATATTTTGTAGGCATCATGGTATAGGAGAGTTTTAAGAAGGGATTTGAAGGAGGACAATTTGGTGGCTTTTTGGATATTTACAGGGAGCTCCTCACATGAATAAGGGGTAGCACAGGAGAAAGCAGAAGATGCTTGCTGGAAAATTTTATAAATGGGCATTCAAGACAGACTGACATCATTTGCAGAATAGAGGCAGGGTTCAGTGTCTTGATATAGTATAAGAGATAACAAGTAGGCTTTGAAGGGACTTAAAAGTGAAGACAAGAAAATGATCTTTGCAGTAGCATTTTGAATGGATATAAATGGGACAAAGTGGGATTTCTCAAGGCCAGAAAGGAGGAAGTTGGAGTAGTTGGGATGAGAGATGATGAGGGTCTGGATAAAAGTTTACCTATGGGAATGGAGAAGAAAGGCCAGATTTTAGAGACATTCTGGAGGAAGAAGCAGCAAAATACAGCCTGGATATGTGGTCCTAGAAAGAGGACTGATTCAAATGGTATGTCTGCTTGGGTTTTCTACTTTAAGTTAATTGATTGGGGACATGGGATACCAGGAGGAAGCACGAGCAGGAGAGCATGAGAGGGTAGGGCTCCTGCCTCACACTAAGAAAGCAGGACAAACAGCAAGTTATCTCAAGTGCCTATGCACAAATGCAAGAAGCCTGGGAAACAAGCAAGGAGAACTGGAAGTCCTGGCACAGTCAAGGAATTATGATATGACTGGAATAACAGAGACTCGGTGGGATAACTCACATCACTGGAGTACTGACATGGATGGATATAAACTGTTCAGGAAGGACAGGCAGGGCAGAAAAGGTGGGGGAGTTGCATTGTATGTAAGAGAGCAGTATGACTGCTCAGAGCTCTGGTATGAAACTGCAGAAAAAACTGAGAGTCTCTGGATTAAGTTTAGAAGTGTGAACAACAAGAGTGATGTGGTGGTGGGAGTCTGCTATAGACCACCAGACCAAGGGGATGAGGTGGATGAGGCTTTCTTCCGGCAACTAACGGAAGTTACTAGATCGCAGGCCCTGGTTCTCATGGGAGACTTCAAACACCCTGATATCTGCTGGGAGAGCAATACAGCGGTGCACAGACAATCCAGGAAGTTTTTGGAAAGTGTAGAGGACAATTTCCTGGTGCAAGTGCTGGAGGAACCAACTAGGGGCAGAGCTCTTTTTGACCTGCTGCCCACAAACCAGGAAGAATTAGTAGGGGAAGCAAAAGTGGATGGGAACCTAGGAGGCAGTGACCATGAGATGGTCGAGTTCAGGATCCTGACACAAGGAAGAAAGGAGAGCAGCAGAATATGGACCCTGGACTTCAGAAAAGCAGACTTTGACAACCTCAGGGAACTGATGGGCAGGATCCCCTGGGAGAATAACACGAGGGGGAAAGGAGTCCAGGAGAGCTGGCTGTATTTTAAAGAATCCTTATTGAGGTTACAGGGAAAACCAACCTGACGTGTAGAAAGAATAGTAAATATGGCAGGTGACCAGCTTGGGTTAACAGTGAAATCCTTGCTGATCTTAAACACAAAAAAGAAGCTTACAAGAAGTGGAAGATTGGACAAATGACCAGGGAAGAGTATAAAAATATTGCTCGGGCATGCAGGAGTGAAATCAGGAAGGCCAAATCACACCTGGAGTGGCAGCTAGCAAGAGATGTTAAGAGTAACAAGAAGGGTTTCTTCAGGTATGTTAGCAACAAGAAGAAAGTCAAGGAAAGTGTGGGCCCCTTATGGAATGAGGGAGGCAACCAAGTGACAGAGGATGTGAAAGTTAATGTACTCACTGCTTTTTTTGCCTCTGTCTTCACGAACAAGGTCAGCTCCCAGACTACTGCACTGGGCAGCACAGCATGGGGAGGAGGCGACCAGCCCTCTATAGAGAAAGAAGTGGTTCGGGACTATTTAGAAAAGCTGGAGGAGCACAAGTCCATGGGGCCGGCTGCGCTGCATCCGAGAGTGCTAAAGGAGTTGGTGAATGTGATTGCAGAGCCATTGGCCATTATTTTTGAAAACTCCTGGCAATTGGGGGAGGTCCCGGACGACTGGAAAAAGGCTAATGTAGTGCCCATCTTTAAAAAAGGGAAGAAGGAGGATCCTGGGAACTACAGGCCAGTCAGCCTCACCTCAGTCCCTGGAAAAATCATGGAGCAGGTCCTCAAGGAATCAACTCTGAAGCACTTAGAGGAGAGGAAAATGATCAGGAACAGTCAGCATGGATTCACCAAGGGCAAGTCATGCCTGACTAATCTAATTGCCTTCTATGACAAGATAACTGGCTCTGTGGATGAGGGGAAAGCAGTGGACGTGTTGTTCCTTGACTTTAGCAAAGCTTTTGACACGGTCTCCCACAGTATTCTTGCCAGGAAGTTAAAGAAGTATGGGCTGGATGAGTGGACTATAAGGTGGATAGAAAGCTGGCTAGATTGTCGGGCTCAACGGGTAGTGATCAATGGCTCCATGTCTAATTGGCAGCCAGTATCAAGTGGAGTGCTCCAAGGGTCGGTCCTGGGGCCGGTTTTGTTCAGTATCTTCATCAATGATCTGGAGGATGGTGAGGCTTGCACCCTCAGCAAGTTTGCAGATGACACTAAACTGGGAGGAGAGGTAGATATGCTGGAGGGTAAGGATAGGATACAGAGGGACCTAGACAAATTAGAGGATTGGGCCAAAAGAAATCTGATCAGGTTCAGCAAGGACAAGTGCAGAGTCCTGCACTTAGGATGGAAGAATCCCATGAACTGCTACAGACTAGGGACCAAATGGCTAGGCAGCAGTTCTGCAGAAAAGGACCTAGGGGTTACAGTGGACGAGAAGCTAGATATGAGTCAACAGTGTGCCGTTGTTGCCAAGAAGGCCAATGGCATTTTGGGATGTATAAGTAGGGGCATTGCAGCAGATCGAGGGACGTGATCATTCCCCTCTATTCGACATTGGTGAGGCCTCATCTGGAGTACTGTGTCCCATTTTGGGCCCCACACTACAAGAAGGATGTGGAAAAATTGGAAAGCATCCAGCGGAGGGCAACAAAAATGATTAGGGGACTGGAACACATGACTTCTGAGGAGAGACTGAGGGAACTGGGATTGTTTAGTCTGTGGAAGAGAAGAATAGGGGGGATTTGATAGCTGCTTGCAACTACCTGAACGGGGGTTCCAAAGAGGATGGGTCTAGACTGTTCTCAGTGGTAGCAGATGACAGAACGAGGAGTAATGGTCTCAAGTTACAGTGGGGGAGGTTTAGGTTGGATGTTAGGAAAAACTTTTTTTGCTAGGAGGGAATGCGTTACCTAGGGAGGTGGTGGAATCTCCTTCCTTAGAAGTTTTTAAGGTCAGGCTTGACAAAGCCCTGGCTAGGATGCTTCAGTTGGGGATTGATCCTGCTTTGAGCAAGGGGTTGGACTAGATGACCTCCTGAGGTCCCTTCCAACCCTGATATTCTATGATTCTATGAATTAACTTGAGGTAGTTAACACCCTTATAAAGGCTAATTTTGACTTTCTCCCAATGTTTGTTGCAGGCAACAAATGTTTGTTGTTTACCATAAAGATAAGAGAAGTGTACTTGGTGAAGACTACATCAAGTGACTGCCCATTTTGGTGCATGGGAAAATTAATCCCAGACTGCAGGTCAAATGAGGAAGTGAGAACAGAAACGTCGCAGTGCACTCTCCTAAAATTTTCTCTGTAAACTTTGTCCATTGGGAGCACAAATTAAAGATAAGACATCCAGTTCAGTCTCTTGCTGTGTTATGCAATATACTTAATAAATCTATGCCAGGTCTGTGCCAGTAGGGACAGCTAGGGCAGTTGTCCCATGCTTTATGGGAGCCCAGGCCTGGGAATGTCCAGTGACTGGGATTGTGCAATGCAGCACCATGTCTGGTCATGCCTGCCGTAGCTGCTGAGGGAAGTCAGCAGTAGGAAGGTGTTTTGAAAATATCATGGAGACAGTATAAGGAGCCTGTACCTAGTAAAAGTATAGGGCAAGAAAGGGGAATGGCAAAATTAGGAGCAGATATAAAGGAAATTGAAAGAAAATCAGTTGGGCAAGTGGGAATCAGTTATAAATAGTGGGGGGTGAAAGAAAAATAGTGGAGAGGGGAGCAGAGACAAGGGACCTGTGGGGGTGCAGGTCAGTGTTCATGAGGTTGTGAGGGTTGAAACTTTATTTCTGTATCTAGTTCTGGGTCCCGTGAATCCTTGCTGATCTCATATCTTGGAGATGTCTCTGGGACTGCCATTTTGCAGCCTAAAAGCACTAGCCTGTTTTTGCCATGTGAACAGGATGCCAGGTTTGTATAATTTTTGGTGGTACTGAGAACGGGTCCAAGCAGAGCCGTCCTGTCCATAGGACGGACCAGGGCAACCGCCCCGGGCCCTGTGCTTTGGGGAACGCGGGGTCCAGGGCGGCCTGGGAGGGTAGCGGGGGGCCTGGCCCCGGCAGCAGCGAGTGACCCAGCCCCAGCAGCAGCAGCGAGCGACCCAGACCCAGCCCGCCCTGCCCCACTCTGCTGGCTTGGGGGAGGGTGCGGAAGCCAGAAAGAGGCAGGGCCAGGGCTTGGGGGAAGGGGTGGAATGGGAGCGGAGGGGGGCAGAGCAGGGGTGAGAAGAGGCGGGGCAGGGTGGGGGCTTGGGGGAAGGGCTGGGCTGGGCTGGGGCCGGGTTGCTTGCTGCTGCCGGCACCAGGCCACCCTGGACCCCGTGTCCCCCTGAAGCACAGGGCCCTCCAAAGCACGGGGCCTGGGGCAGTTGCCCCAGTCCGTCCTATGGATGGGATGGCTCTGAAAATATAAGCCCAAACATTGGTGGAGCGAGGCCCACCTTCCTTAATATTGGTGAAGCACGGACACCGTGGGCCCATATAACTTGCCACCTATGCATGTGAAGTATCGTATCCTGGTCACACTAGAAAAAGTAAGAAATGTGAGAGTGGAGACAGAAAACACAGAAGGCTCCCGAATGATCCCACCATGCATGTTTTTTCATTGCTGTGGTGACTACACATTTGTTTATACAGTCTAAAATTATGGAGATTCATTACTACTTCTTTGTGTGAAGTATTCTGTTACATTGTCAGAAATAGTCTATTGTGCTCAGTTCTTCTACCGCCTTTCACACTTGTATAGCAAGGCCCTTATTCCAGTCTTTGTCAGTCATGGCAAAAGGACTTATTGTATGTAATGGGATATCAAATCCTTCAGCATCCAGATATAGTGGAAGTGGCACTACAGATTCACAAACAGGATCCACCCAACCCCACAGAAAGGGCCTATATTGAATTTATCAGTATGCTATTCATCTCTGATGTGGGTGAAACTCATTGTGGCAAAAGAGCTGGAATGCTTGATGGTGAAACATCTTACAGGTTTTGAGAGGGCCTTCTTAAAGTATGCTTTGAGTCTTGGGAAGTTGTTCTTCAAGAGATGGAATGCAAACAGCTGGGGCTATTACACGAGAGACATGGCAAGAATTAAAGAATTATAAACTGGGGTGGGGAAAGCAGGGAGCTGTGGGAGAGGGAGGGAAGACTTAAATATTATTTCTCTTACAAGAGTTTTATATTCAGTTCTTAATATATTTAGTTCTTAATTGTTGTGCAAGCCGTAGAAGCTTGTGCTTCTTCCCTGCAAATCATAAAAGGCCCTGTGTTTGGAATATTGCCATATTGCCATAAATCCTTGGAGTTTACATTTTCTTAGCAGTCCTCTGTTTTCTTTTCTATTCTGCAGTACAAGATGACAAATGCACTCTTCCCTGCAAATAGCTGTGATGGAGAGAGAAGAAAGAGCATCAGTATCTTTCTTGTTCTCTTTGGCAGAAGGGAAGAGGGAATGGTTTGTGTTATTCTCTTTTATTTTGGATGCCTGCAGAAAGTGATCTGAGCTGTTCCAGTACATTCTGTCAATGAATACTGGTAGTATTCACAATAGAGGGTTCTTTCATTTTAGAAACCCAAAACATTACATTAAGAGTTTCTTATTTTTTACTTGTACGTGTTGCAGCATGTGAAGTTTCCAACCACCAGTGATGGCCTCCCACACATCCAGGTCTTTGCCGCTTGTGAGTTATACAATAATTTTAACTTTTGGTACAATGTGTATGTTTCCTGTAGGTTATAATGTGGTCCCTGAGAGCCAGGCACCCAAGCACAATGGAGGGAAGCTTGCTTTCTGTTTGAGGCATAATACCTCTTAGAAGTGGAGGAGGGGGAACAGTATACTGGGCATCAGTAGTTGCTACAATATGCAAAAACTACTTTAGGTGAATACAACCTAGAGCAGTAGTTCTTAACCTGGGGTACACGCATCTGCTAGGGGTGCGAGATGCCCTTTCTGGGGGTGCGAGACATGCCGGATTTTTTTAGAAGGTAAATCATCGAAAACACAAATTAAGCACAGAGACGTAAGTACAACTACTTTGTTTCATCAAATCTATGTATTGATTAACATTATACATTTTTTAACGATTACTGTAATATACAAACAAAAAATATATCTAGGTTTAAAGAACTGACCTACTTCAACGATTTTGGATAAGGGGTGCGAGAACATATTTTGAGAACCCGAAGGGGTGCAGGCTGCAGTAAAGGTTAAGAACCACTCGCCTAGAGCATTGCCCTCTCTACATTACTGCACTGGAGACAATGCAGGTCAACATCTTCTCTTGTGCTTCCAGGGTGAAATTCACCCTTGGTCACAAGGCCAGCACAAGGACTAGTTACCACTTAAACCCCTCTTTAGTCCTTGTATGGGCCTTCTACAATGGGATCAATTTTGCATTCAGAGTACAGATGTATTATGCCTTACACAGGTATAGAGCTTCCCTCAGTGGTGCTTGGGTGTCTGGTATTATGCCTACCTCATGTGCAGCAGTGCTTGGGGGAAGGGGTGCTCAGGCACAACTGTACAAAGGCAGCCATACTGTAACTGATGCTTTGGTACCATGGTAATAGACATCTTTTAAAAACCTGAGATAGACAGAGATAGTTTAGCATTATATAGGCAGCCATCATCTCTGAGAAGTGTTAAGCCCATTTCTGCAGAGTCTGTAGGATCCTGCTGAGAATCTCCATTGTCCTGCTCATCAAGAAGCTGCAAACTCAGCATGGGCTTTGCACCTCTCAGGGATGTACACACACATCTTTTGTAAATAAGCAGTTATGGTTGTTTCATTAAACCTCTAATAACATCTTTATTTCATTTTTCTTCCAAACATGTTTACTTCAGCCACAACACGATATTTATTATGTTGTCTTGAATGCAAGAGGCTATTCTGTCAGATTTACGACTATCATAAAATATGATTTTATCTGTATACAAATGGATGCTAGGAACCTTACAGACATTTCCCCTATCATTACTGAATAAAGAAAGCAATAAAGAATCTAATATTTACCATTGGGAAACACCTGCAGATCCTAAATTAAAACCAGATTATATATTTATCAATTAGATGTTATAAAAGCAAACTCTGCAGATTCACATAAAATAAATTATCAAAACCTTATTAAAAAGTGACTGAATTAAAGGCTTCACTTAAATTAATATAATTCACCTTGCATCTCAGTACTTCAAACCCTCCATGTGTGGAACTCCTATGGGCCTTTCAGGATCAGTGCCGCCATCTGGAGGGGGAAGCAAGGTAGTATTACAGTGTGTTCTGCTGCCCATTTTACTGCCTAGAGTTTTGATGGGGGTTGGAGCCTGACTTCCCCCCAGAGCCTTTCAGGTGATGCCCTCAACCCCATCTTATGAGGTCAGAAAACAATCTGTCTTCGGGATGTAATGAATCTTGCACAGTTTCCAGTGTACTTACTTCTTCCCATGGGTCTTTTCCAAAGGAGGGAACAATTTGTCTCCAAGAAAACAAAATGATGACCAAATTCTGAGTCACATGAGTAAAGGCCTATTCCAGGAAGCTCTCTGCACATGGAGCTCCCACTGTCTTTGCTGAGTGATGAGGATTTGGCAATGGTCATTAAGGAAGTGATAATAAAATAAATCACCTTGGGCCAAATTCAGAGGTGATGTAAGTGATGTTATATGTTGGTAAGTGGATAAGGGAGGCTAACTAGCTGCACTCCCACCAGAAATCACAGTGTTGCTGTCTGTCCTTCCCAAGGTTGAATAACTTCTCCATCACAATAGCATATAATTTGCCCAGTCCCAGAGTGGCTGTAGAGATGAATCATGGACCTGGATTTTTATAACTTTTTTTTGAGAGTTGGGCCTTATTCTCTAGCTTCAGTGAGCATTGTAGGTACATAAGGAAGACAGGATCATGCCCAAAATCTGTTACTTGCTCCTTTGGGCAAATCATAGCACTTGACTTGGAAAGCCTTCTCATATCTAGTACCTGATTTTAAGAGTCTGGGAATTGCAGAATACCAACATATGAATTGTTTTACGTTTTCATTTTTCACACACAATATACATTAGACACTTGTGTAATATTTCCAGGATGTAAAAACTGCTTACTTGTAACATACTAATTCCATACAAGACTTATTCAGCCGTTCTCTTGTGCTGCCACTAGAGGTTGGACAACCTGCCAGAATGAATGGCAAAGAAAAATGTTCCATTTGAAGCTCTGACAATATTAATATGAGATCCTTCAAATGGTGTTTTTGATATGTCTCTTTTAAGGCCTGATTCTATGATCTTTATTCATGTTGTGTAGCATTTATGTCTTTGCAATTAGTGTGACTATTTGTGGGATGAAGTACTACTTGATGTGAGTAACGTTTACAGAATTGAGTCCTTAGTTAAATAGCAGCAAAAGCCAATTCAGGCTCAGTCTTTTAGAGCAGGTCCACATACAAACTTGCAACTGAAATATCTATATCAATTTTAATTCACATCTTTATTATGTTGGTGCAATTTTGCATTTGGACAATTTTATTCCAAAATAAGGGTGTCCACATACTTGCACCGATGTAGCAAAAGGTGTGAGTTAAAACTGATTTAGTTATTTTGGTGCATGTTTGTGTGTAGACCAGCCGTTAGCCTTACTCAGTCATAACCCCTTTTGAAGACAATGAGAGTTTATCCTGAGTAAGGAATACTGAATAGGGTTGTCATAAATATAAAGGGAAGGGTAACCACCTTTCTGTATACAGTGCTATAAAATCCCTCCTGGCCAGAGGGATTACCTTTTACTTGTAAAGGGTTAAGAAGCTCAGGTAACCTGGCTGGCACCTGACCCAAAATGACCAATGAGGGGACAAGATACTTTAAAATCCAGAGAGGGGGAAAAGGCTTTTGTCTGTCTGTGTGATACCTTTGCTGGGAACAGATCAAGGATGCAAGCCCTCCAACTCCTGTAAAGTTAGTAAGTAATCTAGCTAGAAAATGCGTTAGGTTGTCTTTGTTTTGGCTTATGAAATTTGCTGTGCTGGAGGAAATGTATATTCCTGTTTTTGTGTCTTTTTGTAACTTAAGGTTTTTGCCTGGAGGGATTCTTTATGTTTTGAATCTGACTGCCTGTAAAATTATCTTCCATTCTGATTTTACAGAGTTGCTCTCTTATCTTTTTTTGTTCTTCTAATAAAGTTCTGTTTTTTAAGAATCTGATTGGGTTTTTTTGGTCTTAAAAATCCAAGTCTGGTCTGTGCTCATCTTGTTTATTCTCAAGCCTCCCCAGGAAAGGGGGTGTAAGGGCTTGGGGGGATTGCTGGGGGAAGAGGAACTCCAAGTGGTCCTTTCCCTGGTTGTTTGTTAAATCACTTGGTGGTGGCAGCGTTTTACCTAATCTGAGGACAAAGACTTTTTGCCTTGGGGAAGTTTTAACCTAAGCTGGTAGAAATAAGCTTAGGGGGTCTTTTATGCAGGTCCCCACATCTGTACCCTAGAGTTCAGAGTGGGGAAGGAACCCTGACAAGGGTCAAGTATGGTATGTAAAGCCCTCAACATACTGGGATTTATAACTGCTTGAAACTGTTTTCAAACTTGACAGCTGTTGTAACTAAGGTGTAACAGTTGCAAAATTGTGTTGCAACGGTGTTCATTAGCCATGCTATAGACCAGTGTAGATATAGTTTCTGGAGTGTAGTCTGGAGCATGATTTTGTTAGCATGGATGGTTAGCATGGATGTTTAAAAAACAAAAAACCTCGCTAGGGCAGTACTAGCTGTGACCAAGTTGGAAAATAAATCTCAGGAGGGCCCTGTCTACACTAGAGATTTTAGGTGTTGTAATCCCTATTTCAGCTTCCTAGCATGCCTACAGCACACAAAATTACTGCCTTTTGTGCTCTGGCATTGCAAGTACTGTTGGTTGCTCTGGGGAAGCTAACTGATTTGTTGCAATGCCAGTTTAGTCAACAATTGGCAGTGCTGCAGCTACAGCAGTACACTTATACTTCCCAGGGCTTTTACATACCCTTCAGTGACAGCTTTGACAGCTAAGAATATTGGTTCTGTAACCTATAAAGATGGCTGCATGTAAACGCAAGGGTTAACAAGGTGGCATTTAGCTGGTCTCAGCTTTGCCTGGCTCCCCATCCAAGGCAGGCCCAAAAGCAGTACTCTATTCTGTCTACTTCCAGAGCTGCCCGCCACCCAGTGCCCAAACCAGCAAAGACAGATACAGAAATATAATAGAAAATGCCAGTTCATTAAAGCCCTTTGAGGCTAGAGCTGTGCAGAGAACAGAAATTCTATTTCATGGAGAATTCTGAAATTTTGAAACTTGGAATGAAACCCAACAATTTAAAACTTCTCCACAAAAGATAATAGTGAACAAATTTAATGTAGGAATGATTGAGACACTTTAACAAAATCAAATCATTGTTTCAATTTCAGCATTTTATTTTAAGCAATATAATACAAAATTCAAAATGAACATTCATTTTGACAGGAAAACTGAAACATTTCATTGGGGAGGCGTTGACTTCACAAAGTGTTTTGACTTTGATGGAAATGTATTTTCTGATAGGAACTGTTTCCTCAATTTTTTTTGACCGGCTGTACTTGAGACACAGTGCCTCTCAGGGCATATCTCCACCATGGGCACTCCAGCAGACCACCTGCAGCACTGCAGCTATGACACTGCAGTGCCTCAGTGTAGATGCTTCCTATAGCAATAGAAATGATTTTTCATCAAAGTAATCCACCTCCCCCAGAGGTGATAGCCAGGCTGAGAGAATTCTTCCATCAACCCAACCACATCTACACTACACAGTGCTTAACTGTAGCACTCCGGAGTGTGAATTTTTCACACTCTTAAGCAACATAGGTAGGTACATCTAAATTTTAAGTTTAGACTAGGGTTAAGAAATTCTCCAGGGCAGTGCAGCTCCCTGCCCTCTTAACACAGGCTTGTGCTCTAGTGATAAAATCTGATCCAGGCAATTCAGACATAAAAACCTATGCATTGATTTAGGGCTCTCTCCTATCAAGAGTTTTGCATTCTCCATATTTTTAATAGCTGTATTGATAGAATCCTGCTGGTTCTTGTCACACAGGCTAAAAAATTTTTCTGAGAGGATAGAAAAAAAACAGGGCCAGATTCTGGTCTCATTTATCCCAGTGTAAACCCACAGTAATTCCATCGAGGTTACTCTGGATTTACATCAATGTGAGATTAGAATCTGGCCCACAGAATTTATTGAAAGAAGTAGCGGTACTGACAGTTGACTTTTTCTCTCTGCGGTTGTACAGTCACTAGCCTGAGTGTTCCAGTTTATTTACAATTTCCCCAGATTTGCACTAAATGTAAAGCAGTAATTTGATTGCAGAGGGGGTTTGGGTTCTGCTCATTGCATCCATTTTGTTTAGTATAAAGTTGCCAGGCTATTGTCTCCCAAGATTCAAGAAAATTGGAGGCAACCTCCCATTCTATGTCTACAGTGTTAACATTTTCAAATGATGCAGTTTATTGTCAAGCTGACCTTTTTGATTTTCACAGCTAGGAGAACAGTTACATAAAAAGGATGAGTGAACAACAACAAAAGAGGATGGTTGGGGTCACATAATCAGAAAACTGGAACCACCTTCAGTTGTCAGACTTCATAATTTCAGTATGGGAGGCAGCATTGTCGAGTAGTTAGAACACATGATTGGGAGTCAGGAAAGCTAGGTTCTGCCTTATACTCTGTGTGTGACCTTGAAAAAGTCACTTAGGTCCTGATTTTCAGAGATGTCAAGCAGCTGCTACTACCTTAAATACCTTACATTGAAGTAATAATAACATTTTGCACTGATACAATACTTTTCATTTGAGAATCTCAGGAAGTTTTATAATGATTGGTAAGCACAATTATCCTCATTTTACTGGTAGGAAACTGGGGCCTGTTTTTCAGAGATACTGAGCAACTGTAACATCCATTGATTTCACTTTTAAAGTTTCTCTATCAGTCAAATGAGTATAGACAAATTGAACCAGTTTTCTACAGCCTCTTGAGATTGTTGGATGAAAAGCACTGTATAAATCCAAATTATTTTATTTGAAGTTAATAGATAGAACTAACTGTATGTTGCTAAACTAAAATAATGACAAGCACACAGGAAATAGGAAAGAGCCGTTGAGTCCTTTTTGCTTCTTTGTTTTGTTTTTGTCCAAGACACACGAGGCACTTTTGTACAGCCTTTACTCAGCTCGAACTCTCACAGAAATTCCCAATAACTCACATGGGAATTTGCCCTGAGTAAGGACTGTAGAATCAGGCTGGCCACCTTGCACTCCTCCTGTAGATATTTGTGCTCCTTGATGCTTCAGTGCACCTCTTTGGGAAATTATGTAACCGTTTTCCTTGGTTTTCATTGTTTTCTAATTTCATAGGTAACCCCCTTTGGGATTTTGATTGTTTAGGAGAGAAAAGACTTTGTACTTAGTTAATGTCACAGATTTTTCTCCTAGACATCTTGATACCAAGATTGCTGTTACAATGCAGCCTGAAGGCTTGTCTCCTTGTCAAGTTACTGTGCGGCAAGCCAGGGTGTGAATCTACACTGCACCAGTTTGCCGCATAGTAATGTCTCATGTGGACAAGATCTGAAGTTCAGTATGGGGCTCTCTTTTGGTACAATCTCCTTTGGTTTCTCATAGTAAGAGACAATGATTTGTCTCTGCTATGAGATCTCTATTCCTAATGCTCAACTAAGAGGTTCTGCACAGCTCCATCCATAGTGGACGGTTCTCTTTAGACTCATGTGCCTCTGCAAGATGCTTTGAGATTATAAAACCTGGTGTCATAAATATAAAGGGAAGGGTAAACACCTTTAAAATCCCTCCTGGCCAGAGGAAAAACCCTTTCACCTGTAAAGGGCTAAGAAGCTAAGATAACCTCACTGGCACCTGACCAAAATGACCAATGAGGAGATAAGATACTTTCAAAGCTGGAGGGGGAGAAACAAAGGGTCTCGGTCTGTCTGTGTGATGCTTTTGCCGGGGACAGAACAGGAATGGAGTCTTAGAACTTTGTAAGTAATCTAGCTAGATATGCGTTAGATTATGATTTGTTTAAGTGGCTGAGAAAATAAGCCGTGCTGAATGGAATGGATATTCCTGTCTTTGTGTCTTTTTGTAACTTAAGGTTTTGCCTAGAGGGATTCTCTATGTTTTGAATCGAATTACCCTGTAAGGTATTTACCATCCTGATTTTACAGAGGTGATTCTTTTTTACTTTTTCTTCTATTAAAATTCTTCTTTTAAGAAACTGAATGCTTTTTTCATTGTTCTTAAGATCCAAGGGTTTGGGTCTGTGGTCACCTATGCAAACTGGTGAGCATTTTTATCAAACCTTCCCCAGGAAGGGGGGTGCAAGGTTTTGGTGAGGATACTGGGGGGAAAGACGTTTCCAAACGGGCTCTTTCCTAATAAAATAAAACCGGTTAGACGTTTGGTGGTCTAAAGTCCAAGGGCAAAAGGTAAAGTAGTTTGTACCTTGGGGAAGTTTTAACCTAAGCTGGTAAAAGTAAGCTTAGGAGGTTTTCATGCAGGTCCCCACATCTGTACCCTAGCGTTCAGAGTGGGGAAGGAACCTTGACACCTGGCTTTAGGATAATTTTGGCTTCAGGATACCAAGTGGGAGCAGCAATGACCCAGAGGTGACACTCTCCCTTCTTTCATGAGGACCAGGAGATAGCCAAGCCTGGATTTCCTGCACCATATGTGAAGCCAGTGGTGCAAGTAGAAATCATTTCTTACTGGTACTGCACTCATGGGAGGGACACAAAGGGGGACACGTGACCTCCCCACGTGACCCTCCACATGACTCCTCCCCACCCTGCCCCCAGCCCAGGGCTCCCACCCTCTCCCCGTCCCCTCCGACAGCCCCCTTTGTATATACAAAAATCAACATGCTTAACTACTCACTTTCTCCACAAATATGTAGTATTCAGTCTGTTTATATGGAATATGGGAGTTGGGTGAGAAGCCATTTCAGCATACGTATGACTTATTAAAAGACAAATTTTAAGTAGAACTGTATCCTAAACTGCTTTATGGTATTGTACCCAACATTGCATTTCAGTGAGGGGATTCAACTTCCTTTGTAGGAACAGACCCCTGAAATTCTTACCAGTGCACAGAAGTGGTCCATAATCATGCAAATAGTCCCATTGTCTTCAATGGGATTGAGCAAATGATTTAGGGTTTACAGGATTAGGTTCCAAGTTTGTAAATTGTTCTGGATGAAATTGACAATGCCTGAGCTGTCAGATCAGAAGGAGCTTCATTTGAATAAAGGTGGGCAGATGTGTGATAAGTCTTAGCTCCGTTGCTAAGATGAGGAACATATTTTCAGCAAAGTTCTTGGCAGATTCCTGAGGCAGCTGGTTTAAGGCTGTCAGTGTCCAGCATTATAATCTTCACTTATAGTTCTCTCACCCACAAAGCTGGAAAATAAAGCATTTGTTTTCTTTGTTTTGCTGCTCCAGTTCCAGTTAACAAAATGTGTTAGACTAGGTTGGCTGCAAAGAAGAATTCTTTGTACACTGGGGACACCACCTGATTCCTGTCAGACCGTAGAACTGGGCTGACATCAGAATCCAAACATCCTCTGGTCAGTGCAAGCAGAGGTATTCCTCTAATGATTTGGACTTGATGTGATGTATAATTCAGACCAATGGGGAGAAACAGAATAAAAAACACTGTTTAAACACCTTCTGTCTCCCCACCCCTCAAGATTCAAGTTTTGGACAACAAAACAGTGGAGGTGTACACCCTGCAGTGCTCCTCCTGCTGATTTAACTCTGCAGCTATGCCGACAAAATAAAACCACCTCAATGAGAGGCATAGAGCTTTTTGCAACAAAGTTAGATTGATGCAGTGTCAGTATAGACACTGCACTTGATTATGTTGCTATAAATGGCCTCCAGGAGCTGTCCCACAATGCCCATCCTGACCTCTCGGGTTAGCATTTCAAACTCTGCTGTCCTGCAGCCAGGTACACAGGCATCCGCCCCTTCCCCTTTAAAAGGCTGGGAATTTTTGAAATTCCACTTCATGTTTGCTTGTTGTGGAGAGCTCACATCGCATCTTCCCAGCTGACCATGGTGGCCCACACAGCAAACACTCTCCTGCTTGGAGTACACCAGAGATGTTGGATCTTCTGGGTCTCTGGGGAGAGGAGGCTATGCAGTCCCAGCTCCACTCCAGCTATAGGAACTTCAATACCTGTGGTCAGATTTCTTGTGGCATGCTGGAGAAGGGCCATGAACGGGGCATGCATCAGTGCCATGCGAAGATCAAGGAGCTGAGACAGGTATGCCAGAAGGCAAGGGAGGCTGTAGGATTCATAAAGGTTTATGCTCTTGGCAACATTCAGGGCACACCCGGAGTGTTGTGTAGGAGTAGTGCACACACTGCTCCATCCAAGGGCATCGACCTTGGAATCTCGCCAAGATGACATGAACCATGGGAAGCCTCTCAGGACTGGGCTCAAGGCCCGAGAGCAAGGAATGCGGTAGATAGAAATTGGTAAATAAGAATGTTAAACAAAGCCAGTGTATTCCTTTTATCTGTTGGAGAATGTAATGCACGGGGAGAGAGAGAGAATAAAGGGGAAGGTGGAAAGCTGACAGGCGGAAGCCTGTTAGCAGAGACCAGCCTGCTTGCTTGCTAAAAGCTGTGTTCTGTCTTGTCATTGAACCGCCACAACTGGCGCCCAAACGTGGGGCCCTCAGCACTGACCTCGCCCAGCAAGGGTTTCAGACGCGTCACTCATCCGCTTTGTGGATCCCGGTGAGTATTTTTCATTGTGGTAAGTATGGGAAGCTCCCTCTCTGCTTTGCAAGTGCAGCACCACAATGAGCTACAGTATTTGCTGTGTAAGGCTCAGCATGACTGCCCCACTCGAGAACTCACTCTCCTGCTACAGGAGGTGAGTGCCCAATGCCCGTGGTACCCTGAAGCCGGAACCCTTAAGCTAGCGGACTGGGAACGGTTGGGCCAGACATTGCACAAAGAGCCTTGGGCATCCGTGCAGGCTTTACATGCCTGGCACCTCTGCCGCGACGCGATACAGCGTGTCGCCTCGGACAGGCCCTCTCTCGCGAGGCTGGTGATCTCGCCACGCCTGTCCGCTCCTGCAGCCATCCCCCCTCCTGACAATGCGAAACAGTGTGTCGCCTCAGAAAGACCCTCTCCCGCGCCAATAGAGGGGCTGCCAATCCCACCACCCCCGTCCGCTCCTGCAACCATCCCTCCCCCTGCTTCGCCCCCAGTGCCTCTATTACCACTGCCTCCCTGGCCTTCCCCACCAGACCTGGTGTGTGATCACCCTCCGCCTGTGGGGCCCCATGCTCCGGTGTCCCCTGGGGGGGTCATCTGCGTCTGCTCAGGGGCTTTTGCTGGTGCAACAAATGGTTCACGCAGCGAGGACTCGCTCAGATATTACAGCAGAGGAGCTGGCTGATCTGGTCTCAGTTTGTCTGGTGACCTGGCAGGATGATGGCCAGGGCAACCAGGTTGCAAACTGGGTCAGTTTGCCTTACTCGGTGATCAGAGAGGTAAAGAAAGCGATTCACGAGTTTGGCCTGACTAGCATGTATGTGCGTGGTCTCATTGAAGGGCTAGGTAGTGGATACTCCCTGATCCCTGAAGACTGGAAGGCGCTGTTGCGCATGATGCTGACGCCCAGTCAGTACGTTATTTGGCTTAGTGAGTATCGGCAGATGGCGGAACGCCAAGCCCAGGTATATAGAGAGCAAGGTGTCATTTATGAGCAGTTGGCAGGGGAGGGCCAGTTTGCTACTGTTCAGCTGCAGTCTCAACTCCCTCAGGCTGTCTTCCCCATTATTTCCACCTGCGCCCAGCATGCTTTCCGGAAGGTCCCGGATTCAGGCAAGCCTACCAAAAGCTTTGCCAGTATCCGTCAGGGTGCATCAGAGTCCTTTATGGATTTTACCAACAGATTGCAGGAGGCTATCCTCCGACAGGATAACCCTGCAGCAGCTCAGGAGATCTTGTTAAAAATGGCGGTTGAAAATGCAAACGAGGATTGCCGCCGTGCTCTCCAGGCTGCACAAGCCTCTGGAATTCTAGACCTGTCGGACATGCTGCGGGCGTGCCAAAACATCGGAACCCAAGCCCATAAAGCTGGAGTTCTGGCCGCTGCCCTGCGGAAAAGCGGGAAGGAGGGGAAGCGTTGTTACCGCTGTGGTAAGGAGGGTCACTTTCAGCGGGAGTGCCGCTCATCGACGGCGCCCGCCCGCCCCTCAAAGAAGTGCCCCAAGTGTCGGAAGGGCTATCACTGGGCTAATCAGTGTCGTAGCGGGTCGGGAAACCGCACGATGGGTCCCCCCCAAACCCAGGGCCAAACGGGGGTGTTTCCCACTCAGACAACTGTTCCTCTGCCTTACAATCCGTAGACTCCATGGGGGCGGCGACTGCCGGAAGTGCAGGGCTTGATTTGATTATGCAGGAGGACGCTGATTTTCAGTTGCCGGGGGAGGTTTGCGCCATAGCTACACAGGTGACGGGACCTCTCCCTGCCGGATTTGTGGGTCTGGTTCTCCCTCGCTCACATGCTGGGAAACAGGGTTTTTTTGTCATCCCAGGAGTCATCGATGCCGATTACACCAGCGTTATTAAGGTTCAGGTGTGGACCCATCTTCCACAGTCGCTCCCGCGTGGACGCTCAATTGCACAATTGATTTTAGTCCCCTATCAGGTGCCAGCCGCAGAGGATCGAGCCTGGGGCGGGAACGGCTTTGGATCGACGCTGGCTCAGTCGCCGTCTCACAACACGTCCTCTCCGCTTGTTGCTCTAACAATGTCGGTCCGCCCCTCGAAACCTCAGTTAACACTTCTTTTAAATAATGTTCCTTTTACAGGGTTGGTGGACACTGGAGCTGACGTTACGGTGATTCGTGATCCGGAGTGGCCGGTCGGTTGGCCAACAGTTCCTTCTAAAGAGTTGTGGGGGATCGGGGGTAGCAAACCCGGGCGCCAAAGTTTGTCTTGGGTCACGGTCTCTAAACCAGGAGGCCGTGCCCTTGCTACAATCCGCCCTTTTGTACTCCCTGTCCACCTCAATATTTGGGGCCGTGATTTACTTACAAAGCTGGACACCACCCTCGATATTAATATATAATGGCCCAAAATCCTCCCTCACCCACCTTGCCATCTGCATTACCATTGGTATGGCAATCCTTAGAGCCCGTATGGATTGACCAGTGGCCCCTCCCTCTAGAAAAGCTGAAAGCGCTTCATTCACTTGTACAACAATATTTGCATGCACAGCGCTTGGAGAGCTTTACTAGTCCTTGGAACTAGCTGCTGTTATTTTGGCCTTTCAATTTTTTGCTGATTGTCCCTTTAATTTGATTGTGGACACGCATTATGTTTATTAGGTAATTGATCATTTACCCCTTGCCCTCATTACCCCTCAGGTCGATGCGGACCTCCTTCGCCTGTGTCTGTCCTTACAGTATCTCATCACCACTCGTAATTTCCCTTATTTTGTTGCTCATATTTGCAGTCATACCCCTCTGCCTGGGCTACTCATTGAAGGCAATGCGCGCGCTGATCGCGCATTACGTGGTCAGGTAAATTCCCTTTTTTCTGACCCCATTGAAAGCCATTCCTTTTTTCATCAGTCTGCCTCTGTTTTGGCCCGACAGTTTTACATTCCTGCTGATCATGCACGTTCTATTGTTCGTTCCTGCCCCCACTGTGCCGCTGCTGCCCCTACCTTTTCTTATGCTGTTAACCCCAGAGGTACCGCAGCGAATCAGCTGTGGCAAATGGATGTCACTCACGTGCCACAATTCTGCCCCTATTCGTTTTTACATGTTTTCATTGATACCTATTTGGGATTCCTTTGGGCGACCCCACAGCGTGGGGAAGCCACTCCCAAAGTTATTCACCATTTGCTAGCCTGTTTTGCTGTTATGGGTCACCCAAGCCAGATAAAAATGGATAATGCCCCAGCCTATTGCTCCACAGCCCTCTCCACCTTTTGTGCCCAATGGGACATCCGTCTCAAACACGGGATCCCTTATAATTCCACAGGCCAAGCTATTGTTGAACGTGCAAATCGCACGCTAAAAACCTTGCTTGACAAACAATTAAAACAAGGGGAGCTGCGTCTCCGAACCTTAGGAGACATTCAGCAACAACTGCATATCCTTTTGTTTCCTTTAAATAATTTAACGCTGAACGCAGATCAGCAGACCCCCGCGGATCGGCACTTTCATAAGTCCTGGAAAGACCGCGTGTCTATTACCGTCAGCTGCCCGATCCGCAATGGTTGGGCCCAGTGCCTTTAATCACTTGGGGTCGGGGATATGCTGCTGTGTTTCTCCCTGCAGGACCCTTGTGGGTTCCAGCCCGGTGTGTGCGACCAGCACTGAAACAGCATGGCATGGCACCAGGGGCTGTCGAACCCCATACCGGAGTTTCAGCTGACCTTGGAGGAGAACGCGGTGCCTCCTGGGTCGACAACGACGGGATGGAAACGGAAGAGGCGTAGCGTCCCAAGCCAGCCCGTGACATGCGGAGCAGTAAAAGCATTGGTCGCCGCAGCTCAACGAAGACTGGCAGCGAACCAACAGCCAGAGACTCCTGAGACTTTGTTTGTGGCAATTTTCGCCCAAATTACTGCTAATTCTGTACTGATTGTATGCCTTTTGTGCCTGCTATTTCCTGGAGGGGTTGACTCGGAGCACTTCCTCCATTACGGGCCCGAATGACATAAAACCTGTGGGAAAGATTGGCTTCAATAGCAAATGTTACCCACTTTTGTTTATTTGATTTTGTAGCAGCTGAAGAATTGTTAGGTACGTGCCTTATTCCAGTATGTCATCACCCTGAGGAAATTGGGAATGAGATGATACTCGCCGCTTACTCGAACCTCTCTTCCCAGTACTCTAGCATGGCTAATTGGGGCCCGGCCAATCACACTTTACCTTTTTAAGCTTATTTTTTGCTGCTGCTGTGTACAATGTATTCCCTCTTTGTTAAGGCTTTGTCGAGAACCGCCCTGGCAGGCTCCACGAGTTATGACCTTGTCTGTCCGGGAGTTAATTGGCTTGCAAAAGCAAATTGATGGCTACCATGAGATGGCCGAGCACAAATAAACAAAAAAGGAGGGGATGTAGGATTCATAAAGGTTTATGCGCTTGGCAACATTCAGGGCACACCCGGAGTGTTGTGTAGGAGTAGTGCACACACTGCTCCATCCAAGGGCATCGACCTTGGAATCTCGCCAAGATGACATGAACCATGGGAAGCCTCTCAGGACTGGGCTCAAGGCCCGAGAGCAAGGAATGCGGTAGATAGAAATTGGTAAATAAGAATGTTAAACAAAGCCAGTGTGTTCCTTTTATCTGTTGGAGAATGTAATGCGTGGGGAGAGAGAGAGAATAAAGGGGAAGGTGGAAAGCTGACAGGCGGAAGCCTGTTAGCAGAGACCAGCCTGCTTGCTTGCTAAAAGCTGTGTTCTGTCTTGTCATTGAACCGCCACAGGAGGCAAACTGTCACTCTGGTGCTGCACCAAAGACCTGCCACTTCTACAAGAAGCTAGTTGCCATCCTCGGTGGCAACCCCCCCTTCACCGCCAAGAACCCTGTGGATACTTCAGGGGGGCTGGAGATAGCGACCAGCGGACTGAACCCCGAGGACAAAGTGGTGGACGAGGAAGTGGAGTTGAAGGATGAGGTGGAACAGGCGCCTGGGTTGTCCAGCAGTGTGGCAATCTAGGACCTTTTATTGAGTCTGGAGGGTGCAGGGCAGTCCCAGCACTGGCACGCATGATGCTGGAGATGGGAGCTTTGGTAAGTGCTCACTTTGATTTGCTACTGGTTGGTTACATGAGGTAGAGCTGGCTTTTCTTTTGTTTTATGTGCTAGAAATGGGTTAAGGGATAGAAATGTACAAGACTAGCAGTGTTTGTGTCCACTTCCCATTCCCCAATGCGGCTACGCAGTGGGGGCCCTGCGGAAAAGTTTGTTAATTCACACTGAGATTTCACAGGAATCCTGCAGAGAGCTCTCTAGGAAACTTTCCTTGAGGTATTCGCCAATCCTGTGCTGACAGTTCCTCGGCAGAGCTGCTTTGTTTCTTCTCCCACTGTAGGAAACTTACTTGTGCAGGGACCAAAGCGGCACACCGGCAAGCAGGATAGGGAACTAGCTGAAGCCGCACGCATGTAGGAGATGCACTCTGGCATCCTTGTTTACCCTCAGGAGTGAGATATCAGTTTCAAGGATCCCCACCTGTGGAAAATAGTGGCAGCATTTACAATAGTGTCCCTATTCGCTTGCAGTGATCCCCTTAAAAAGCTACCTAGACCCTTAGCCCCATCTTGGATCTTCTCCCCACTCACACACTCGGGGCTGAACTCACCAAGTTTAGGGTGCTTGCTGAATTGTGTGCTTGCCAAGGGCGAGTGAGTGAGAAAGAGGTGTATTTAACTGTAATGATCCAATGTTGTGAATGCACTCACAATACTGCATCTATTTATTGCTTTTTGTGCTTCTGCAGATGTGTCCTTTGAGGGGACCCCCAAACACACCGGCGGAGTGGCTCTGTCAGATAAGGAGGCAACCCAGGAGTTAGGACATGTTTAGGGAGGTGCTCCAATCATTGGACACTGCAGATTATGAACACAGAGTGTGGAGAGAGACAAAAATTGAAATTAGCTAGGAGAGGAATCAGGGCCAGGAGCATATTTTAGTGGGCGAGGAGCGAATGATAAAACTGATGGAGGACCAAACAGAGATGCTGAAGTCCCTGATTGCACTGCAGTCAGAACACATGCATGCTCGCCTCCCCTTGCAACCTATACAGAACTGTGTGCCATGCCCTTCCCAAATGCCCCACACACATTCCTTGCAGGTTTGCAGCCAATCACAGTACCCCTTTCACTCCACCCCTTCAGACAGGTTACTTATTGACAGATGGACTTATCTATGAGAGCGTCCATTAAGAGAGTGCTCCTCAGTGTCATGTCCCTTTCAAGAAATCGAATTCTGTGTGCTGGTTATCGGTGTTTAATAAAAATGAACTTATAAAAAGAAAATTAATCTTTATTTTTCTTCTACACATGCTGGAATTCATACACAGTGGCTATTGTCACATTTGCAGACTACAAATTATGCTCAGGAAGCAATTATCACAAGGGTCATTCCAGGTGGCAAGTAAACAAGGCCTGGCTGAATGCATTACATAAAGACATATTACCGGGACTCATTGTCAAAATGCTGCATCAAAGCCTCCCTGATTCAAATAGCCCCCCATGAGCCCCTCTAATAGTCCTGGTATCTAGCTGCTCAAAATCAGCCACCAGCTGTTGACACTCCACCCTGGGGAAACTTTTCCCCCTTAGCTTCACAAATATTATGCAGAGTACAGGAGGCTGCTATAACCCCAGGAATATTTTCCTCATGGAGGTCTAACCTGCCCTAAAGGCAGCACCAACGAGCCTTTTATCTGCCAAATGCACGTTCAACAGTCATTCTGCACCTGCTCAGCCTGTTGAAGCACTCCTTGCTGCTGTCAAGGTTTCTGGTGTCAGGGTTCATGAGCCATGGGGGTAGGGGTTAGGCTGGGTCTTCCAGGATCAGTATGGGCATTTCAGCATCCCGCACTGGAATCTTCTGATCTGGAGAGAAAGTCCCTACTTGCAGCTTTCTATACAGGCCAGCATTCCTGAAGATGCATGCGTCATGCACTTTCCCTGACCGTTCTGTGTTGATATCAGTGAAACAACCCACAAGTGCCCACAATACCATAGCAAGCCCTTTCTATTGAAGTACTCTGTCACAAGATGGTCCGGGGCCAAAATTGGGATATGTGTGCCATCTGCTGCCACTGGTCTCATGTTTTTTCACACTTTTAGCTGCTTGTTCAGGTTGCCTCTCTCACTCTGTCCATGTCTGACCTCAGTTTTTGTGAGATCTTTCTTAGATAGGGTTTATACTTACAGTTATGTTAATTGAAGTGTTAGTTTACACCTACTAATCTCAGTGAGGTCTTAACCCATAACAAAGGTTTGACCAGTTCATAATATTATTTGATTATGAAGTACTGTGTATTTACTTTTGTAATTTAAAATAATTAGGAGTATGTTCAGAGCCTGTGAATGTGCACTAATTATTGTTCTAAATCTAAAGGAAATAATAGTTTGGAACTAGCTCTTTAGTTTGGTGGTCTATCCACTGTTGATTGTGTGTCTCCTAACAAACCGTTCCACTTTGGTGGAACCCAAAGTGTGGAGGGTACACTCCAGGAAGTTTTAGCATCCCCTTTAAAAAAAAATTCTAATTGAGGGTTTTTGTTTTTTACTACTCTCCAAAAATCTTCCATTTGATCATAGACAGCCAAATTGCCAGCTGAGGGTTGTGCTGGTAATTGGTCATGTGCCCGAGGGCTGCATTTACTTTGTATGTAACGCAACAGATTGCAGTTGCATTCCCTTTAACACAGAGGTGTGACCCTCCGAGACTACAGATACCCTCATGCAGCTCTGCCTTGATCCAAGAGGCCTCTTTTCTTGGAACCAGAGCACTGTGTGCTGAGACTTGTGCCACATTTAAAACATATAATTGTGGTGCATGTAGCTATGAAATTGGTGGCTGCTCTTCTAAAGTTTCAAAAGTTTCTAAAGTTACACTGCTCCTTGGGTGTAGAGCAGAGGTTCTCAAACAGTGGTCCATGGATGAATGAAGGGCCACCCACCTAATTAGTGGAGCTGCGCAGGCGTGGCTCCACTAATTAGGTGCCTGGACCCTGGAGAAGATGCACATGTAAGGTGAAGTGGTGGCCTTGGGGGGAATAGAGGGTAGGTGGGAGAGGGCAGTGGGGTGCGAAGGGGGAGGAATTTGGGATGTGCAGGGCTGTGGCGGTCAGAGAAAGAGGTGACTTCCCGCAGACTTGCCGGGGAGAGACAGCCCTCCTTCCCAGCCTCAGCACTGTGGTGGTGGAGAGACCTGCTTCTTCCCAGCCCCAGCTCGGGGGCTGCTGCAGTGGGGGAGAGAGGGAGATACACACCCCCATCCTTCCCAGCCCCAGCTCGGGGGCTGCTGTGGCGGGGGGAGAGAGGGCACATCCATTGCATTAGAAAGGTAAGACTACTGATATTAAAATATGAGTTGTGTGCTTTAATTTGTAGAACAAAACAAGTTAATTATTAAGGCTTTTTTTTATATAGCGCTTTTATCCAAAGCGCTTTACAATAGTTAAAAGAAAAGGAGTACTTGTGGCACCTTAGAGACTAACCAATTTATTTGAGCATAAGCTTTCGTGAGCTACAGCTCACTTCATCGGATGCATACTGTGGAAAATACAGAAGATGTTTGTTTTGATATACACAAATCATGAAAAAATGGGTGTTTATCACTACAAAAGGTTTTCTCTCCCCCCACCCCACTCTCCTGCTGGTAATAGCTTATGTAAAGTGATCGCTCTCCTTACAATGTGTATGATAATCAAGGTGGGCCATTTCCAGCACAAATCCAGGGTTTAACAAGAACGTCTGAGGAAGGGGGTGGGGGGTTAGGAAAACAAGGGGAAATAGGTTACCTTGCATAATGACTTAGCCACTCCCAGTCTCTATTCAAGCCTATTTCCCCTTGTTTTCCTAACCCCCCACCCCCTTCCTCAGACGTTCTTGTTAAACCCTGGATTTGTGCTGGAAATGGCCCACCTTGATTATGGAGAGTGGTCACTTTGGATGAGCTATTACCAGCAGGAGAGTGAGTTTGTGTGTGTGTGTGTGGGGTTTTTGGGGGGGGTGGTGAGAAAACCTGGATTTGTGCTGGAAATGGCCCAACTTGATTATCATACACATTGTAAGGAGAGTGATCACTTTAGATAAGCTATTACCAGCAGGAGAGTGGGGTGGGAGGAGGTATTGTTTCATGGTCTCTGTGTATATAATGTCTTCTGCAGTTTCCACAGTATGCATCCGATGAAGTGAGCTGTAGCTCATGAAAGCTTATGCTCAAATAAATTGGTTAGTCTCTAAGGTGTCACAAGTACTCCTTTTCTTTTTGCAAATACAGACTAACACGGCTGTTACTCTGAAACCTGTCATTGTAAGGAGAGTGATCACTTTAGATAAGCTATTACCAACAGGAGAGTGGGCTTGCATGTGTGTGTGTGTGTGGGGGGGAAACCTGGATTTGTGCTGGAAATGGCCCACCTTGATTATCATACACATTGTAAGGAGAGTGATCACTTTACATAAGCTATTACCAGCAGGAGAGTGGGGTGGGGGAGAGAGAACCTCCACTCAGTTCCCAGCCTTGATCACTCCTTATGTCCTCGTACATGTCTGCTGCCTCCTGGCTGGTGGATGAGATACTGAGGAAGCTGTAAATGTGTATGTGTGAGGTGGGGAGGAGAAGTATGGTTGCCAACCCTCCAGGATTGTTCTGGAGTCTCCAGGAATTAAAGATTAATCTTTAATTAAAGATTATGTCATGTGAAGAAACCTCCAGGAATACGTCCAATCAAAATTGGCAACCCTAAATGGGGCTGAAGGGAGCAGGAATGTCGGAGCACAGAAGGTCCACTTTGCTTCCTTGGCTTCTCAGGTTCTGTGTGGTGCGTGCACAGAGCAGGAGAATCGGGGAAGTGGTCAGTAATGACAGAGATTGGAGGTAGCTGGCACAAACTGACACTACAGTGGGCTTTTCCTTACAGAGACAAAATAGGCTGTGTTCAATAAGGGGAATAGCTTCCTTCACGCTCCACTAAGTTTTAAAACTGTCCTATCCCTGAGCTGTTATGAAAGTGTGTGTGTGTGTGTGTGTGTGTGTTTGTGTTTCAGAGAGATGGGCGAGGGGAGGAAGGGAGAGGGAAGACTGTATGTAGGAACTATGATTGTTACCTAGAGTCCAGGAAAAAAAATACAATTGGGGTATTTTTAAGGGCTCATTAGTAATTGTTTCCTCTTACAAGTTATTAAATATTTTCCTGCATCTGATTTGACTGAGAGAGGCTCTTCTGGGGGTTATTTTCATTTTACTTTCCGTTGGCTGAAGTAAATTATTACCTTCACTTGGTTATCGAAGGCTGCTGATTGGTGGCTTTAATCTATTTGTGTTTTTGCTGCTAAGTGGGTATGTAAGTTTAATTATTGTCAGGGCACTCAGAGCTTTGTATGGGTTTTCTTTATTAATGACAAATCTAAAGAAAAATATTTAACCAAGAAAATATGATAGAGAATTCAATTGTCTCAGGAAGAGTGAATATATTAAATTTGGAGACTAAAATCAAACACTGAAGTGTGAAATAGAGGGATTTTAGTCCTGCTTTAAGTGCAACCGTCAATGTAACTAAAGCTAGGGACATACCATATTACCTTTTTATGTAACCATCCAGTTTGGTTGCTGCAGGGCAGGTGAGGGATTGGATGGTGGAGTTCTCCCGAAAAGTATTTCTAACTTAAGAAGTAGTCCACAAGAAAAACATCAGAGAACAACTGGTCTGGCTAGTGAAGAACATTTTACTCTGTTAAGGTTGTACATAACAGCCAAGAGGTTTATTTGTTTTTTAATTGTTATTATTATAAACATCTCTTGCTTTTTTAGACAAAAGCATCAAAGAATATTACCCAACAATGACAGAGTTTACAAGATTCGTTATTGCCTATTTGTACAGAAATAACTAGCATTTAGCTCTTGGAAACTGTTGAAAGCTTCAGAAAGGAAGTGAAAAGACAAATTCTGTTCTTGCAACCCTGCTCAGTTCACTGAGGTTGCACACATGTAACCGAAGAGCAGAACCTGGCTGCAAAGCTCTTGTATTTTGCCAGCAATAGGAAATAATGAAGCTTTACATTTAGTGCACAAAAATCTAAAGGTTGCAAGGGTGAGACAAAAACCAAGAGAACTGTGATAGAGTGGAAAGCTCAGTAACTCATTCTGTATTGAGAAAGGCCAACAGGAAGAGATGTGAACAGTTAACGTTAACGTTAACTATTTTTCAGGTTTGAATTTACCTTGTAATGACATAGCAGAGAGCAATGCTGAAGTTAGTCTTAATTAGTGTCACCTATCCTAGAGGAGAATCCTATGCTCCCACACTGCTGGAATGATACTGATTTACAGAGTTACCTCCAGAGTCAGTGTTCTTTTTATTTATAAATTCCTGAAAACAAGGATTTATGTGCTGAAAAAACTTATATTTGATACAGAAAATCTGAACCCTTGAGGAGCACATTTATGGAGTGGTTTTAAACCAGATGGACAAAATAACTGAGATTAAGTTTATACGGACTAGTATGCTTGTAAGGTCCGTATTTTTTTTTAAACTGTTTGGTTGCTGTTACGGTTTTGAAGCCAGTAAGAGCCAGGTTGGAAAGCTCTGGTTTTTTTGGTTGCTTTTTTAAAATTAATCTGTGTTTTGAAGTGGTGATTAGTGTGTAGTATTTTAGTCTGTCAGATAAATATGTATTGTAAAAAAGTCCAGGACTCCTCACCTGTGTAAAACTATCATGTACTTAAGACTTTACAAAATTGGGGCCATTACTGGTATGACAATATGGCCATGAGGGTTCAGTCTTGTATTCATACATCGTGCAAACTTCCCACTCAAGTCAGTAGAGTAAGGATTTTAGAATCTAGCCTAAAAAGTCCATATATATATTAATTGTAAACTGTAAACTTAAAAAGTTCTCAGAGAGGCCTGTCCACTGGCTAAGTGATGGAGCTCTTACTTGACAAATGGAAAGCTAAGGTATGAGTTCCAGTCTCTTGCTCTGAAAGCTGGCAAGAGATGGGAATGTTGCTAGGAAGTAGCCTGCTTAGCCCTGGGGCATGGGAGTGTGTTCCATCACTCTGCAGTGATTTCTCTGGTCAGTTGAGGAACGGCATAAAAGGGAGCCCTGTCCAGTCTGCCTCCTCCAAAAGTGTGGTGGCTGCAAACTATTCCACACATCGAACATTGTTAAATGCAAAGCAATACTGACTCTTGTTCAGCACAGTTTGGATCAATAGCTTGTTAACTGTCCATTTTTCAGTTTTATCTAAGTCATAGGAGGTATAGAGTATTGTATAGCTTAGGTGCACTTATTCACAGTATGAGGGTGAATGCTCTCACCTGGGGTATTCACTCTCCAGTAACTCCTAAAAGAAGAAAAATTACACACAAATGATAAAATAGGAGGATGAGACCTGGTGTCTGGAAAGCAGATGCCCAGATACCCTCCAGTGACACTGCTAGACATGTATGTGTCTCAGTGAGACAGCTACATAAATCTAAAACACAGGAGTGACCCAGGACCTCCAGACCCAGGGGTAGTCACTGTCTTATCATGACAAAGTAGCAGAGAGCTATAGCTTTTGAGACTTTAATGTTCAGAGGGGTAAAAGGCTCCAAGGAAAGATGCCTGAAACACTCCCTTCTGAAAACTTTTGTGTATTAAAGTTAAAATAGTAGAGAAGTTTGAGCTGCAACTGTGAGAGACCACTTATACCAGGTAAGGGGAGTTCTAATGGGATAGACACAGAGTGATATTCTTCCCCTCTGCTGCTCTTTGGACAGAGAGCTGAACAGACTCTTCTGTGTGATGGCCATTTAGGAGGAACAATGGACTGCTGGGATCAGATGTTTCCGTGACAGGTAGGAGCTAGTGTCTGGAAGAAGAAAGCAGCAAGACACCCAGGGGGTCAGAGGAGATAGAAAGGCTGATGGAAGGCACTAGGAAGCTGGATAGAGTGTGTGAGGAGAACAGCATAGGGGCCAAGGGGGTAAGAGAGAGAGGGAACCAGCAGGATCAGGGAGAAAGTGAGAGCAGAGAAAACGAGCCAGTGTGTTCTCCTACAGGGATGGGTGTGATCTCACCATGGTGATGTGCCGTTAGGTTGTATATTAAATTCTCGCTCTCCTCAGGAGGACACATTCTTGTGCCAAAATGAGAACTGAAGAGAGAGCTTGTGTAGCTCTGGTGAGAGGTAAGCTGGTTCAGGGCTGATGCACCTAGTAAATTCTCTGGGGCAGGGACCATCTTGTTGTTCAGTGTTTGTACAGCATCTAGCACAGTGGGCCGTGGTTCATGAGTAGAGCTCCTAGGCATTACAATAATACAAATAATATACAGTACCAAGGCATGTATGGAAGTGATAGGTGGGATGCCAGTCAGGACTCAGCACAGGCGACTGCAGGCCCATGAGTTCTTAGTTACACACACAGTTCTCCCTAGCTGACATCGGGAAGGGATGGGTCAATGAGCCAGAAAAGACCTTTTCAGACTTCCAACAGTTAAAAGTATGCTTTGAAGACAGGCTGTGAAGTCTGCTGTTTTTCCCCTATGTGTCACCTCAAGTGAGATACTCCAGACGGGCTAGAGTAAATACTGAGGCTGAAAAGAATCTGCACGTGTCTTTTGAATTGGATGTTGGAGAGAAGGTTTGTTTAGCGGTGTGGTACGGACTGCAGGAAAAAGAGCATTTCTGCCCCCTCTGGGGTATGGGGCACCGTAAAAGGCTTTTGCAACCAAGATAACTTCTTGCTGAATCATCCTTCCAAATGTAGAGGCAATTGTCATGGTCCCTTAAAGAATTCATAAAATATTTGTAATGACCCCAACTCCAAAGCACTGTCTTGGTACCAGACCCAATTACAATGTGTATTTGATTAGGTTAAACACAATTTGCTTTTATATAGCTGTTTCCTTTAACCATCTCAAAGGATTATTATAAACACTAGGCCTCCTTACAGTGCTTCTGTGGGGTAGGAGAGTATTATTGTATCTCTTCTCAAATCTATGCAAAAAGTATCTGGTAAGATCATCTTGCTTCCCTTTCATGATACCTACCTCCGCACCTCTGCTGCTCTGTTTTTTATATGATACCAGGTTCAAGTTGTCTTTAGGGCCCTACATAACTCGTTCCCTCCTTGCTTACCTTAGTCCCTTACCAGTTTGATCCTCCCTACCTGCTCTGTTTCTAATGATGCCAGCTTCATCACCCTGTTTAATTCCTTCTTCTGCAACCTTTCTGACATTTCAACCCACACGTGGAACGCAGACCCTGAACTTGTTCCAATCAGACAACACCCTCTCCTCATTTAAATTCTTCCTGGAGACCCATTTCTTCTACAATGCTTCAAGAAACTGCTTCTTCTTTATCTATTAATATTTTAAAAATAAATTAATGGAGCAAAACCATTTTTTTTATCCTGTGCACTAGCCTTTGCTGAGTTTCCACTTTATCCTATTAATGTTGCATAGGCCTTTTTCTCCTGTCCCTCCCTGCACCTATCCATTCTATCATGTCTGAAATTAGCTTATAAACTCTTTAGGGCAGGTCTCATGCTTTTGTCTTTATTGGGAGATGCCCAACACAGTGTTGTTAAAATGATAAATAACATTATGCAGATGGGGAAACTGAGGCACAGAGGGTATGTAACTAGGCTGAGGTCACGTGGCAAGTCTGTAGCAGAGTCAGAGCTAGAACTCGGATTGCTTGACTCCTAGACTTGTGCTCTAACCATTAATTAATTCTCTCAGCTGTTGTTATCCTCTAAGAATGTTCTTTTTCCAAAATAATCTCATTTTAATCCAAGAGACCTTTTGTAATAAATGCTTATGATAAATCACAGTTCTATTGAACGTTGGTTTTTATGGTGGGTATTTTTCTTGCCACCATAGTGGTGATGAAATATATCTATTGCTGTGGTCACAAGGATTTAATTTCATTGAATCCCGACATTGCCTGTTGATATGGTATTGGAGAATCTGGAGTATTCATCCCTAATTTAACTCATGCAACAGTTTTCTGATATCAGACTAGGAATCTTTCAATTTGAGAACCACCCGAATATGTTCAGATAACACCTACCCCTATGGCTTGCCTTCAGGTTTTTGGTGTGAGTTTTGTGTCTGTCTATATCTTGTTTTGTGAGACTGATATACTAAAATACGGTTAGATATTTACATATTCTCTCTGGCTGCAATTCTTCAATCTGGAATCTCTGCAATGTCCAGAGCTGAAATATGAGTCTCAACAGCTTGTGCTAAAGAGCTAAGCTCTCTATCTGGGAGCTGTAAGGGTATGCTTACATTACTGCTGGAGGAAGCCTCCTGGCCCAGGTAGACAGATTCGCACTAGCAGGGCTTGAGCTTGTACACTAAATATAGCAATGTGATGATCTGTCTCAGGCTGGAGCTCAGGCTTTCCAGTCTAGGGTTTCTGGTGGCCTTGGGAGCCTGAGCTTTCTCCCAAGCTGGAATGTCCACATTGCTATTGCTATTTTTAGCTAACTCGAGTCCCTTTAGAATCATAGAATATCAGGGTTGGAAGGGACCTCAGGAGGTCATCTAGTTCAATCCCCTGCTCAAAGTGTGAGTCTCTTTACCTGGACAGGGAGACTAGCTCCCAGCTGCAGTGTAGATGTACCCAAATAAACCCATATCCTCTGTCAATCAGCTACAGAAGGGGATGTGTAACATACGTTTTTTTTTCCCCTGGAGTGAATTTCAGACTCCATGAAGGAGCATTTGTACTATTCATAAGGCTTGTCTACAGCACAACATTGCTCAGTCGTGTGGAAACACAATCCAGTCAAAGTAGGGTAGGATTGTCCTTTGCTACATGCCTTTTCAGTTCCTAGTACAATGGGGCCCTGACCTGGTTGAGACTGCTAGGCACTGCTGTGATATAAATGTTGAATAATGATGATGATGTCACTCTATGCCTTGAATTTTGGAGCTCTGGTTAAGGGAAATGCCTCTTCCAACTCTAGACAACAGAGCTCTGTTGACTGTAGGCCCTTTAAAGATCCTTTCCTAGTTTCAGGAGATGTACTACAGGTTGTGTGTCTCCCACTCAAGAATATGGAGAGAAGTATGTAGCTTTTATCACCATAGGATATATTGAGTCATCTCTTACATCATAGCTTGAATAATGTCACCAAAAACTACTCTGTAAATTCATTTGATTTAAGTGGTTGCTTTCCAGTGGGTAACAATACTTCATGCTTCTACTACGCCTTTCATCCAAGTACGCCAAAGCTCATTGGGTCTGAATCTCAAGACTGGCTGAGCTGTGCTTGGCATAGGACCAGAGAGTAGGAAGTAAAAGTGGCTTCACACAATTCTGAATGCGGCTGGGGGTCAGTTCATACCCTGGCAGCCTAAAGACTACTATAAGGTGTGCCTTGCTTCCTGTGGTTCCAAAGGACCATTCCAACAGCTGAGAATAGCTGGAGCATAGACACACTCTGGCCATGCTCCCTTTCCCTGACTGTTCTGTGCTCCCTACCCTGAGGGCTGCAAGGGAGGTGGCACAGATCTGCTACACCGAGCAGGAAGGAATTCCCAACTGTCCAGATCTGCTGGCTTTGCAGCCCCTTTGTGTTGGTAAAGTGGTGTAAAAGGACCACTGTGGACCCAAGAATTGGGTCCATTGTCTCCCAATGTCCCTGGGAGATAAGTAGGAATTACACCCCCATTTTTACACAAGGACACGGAGTGAGACATATAGAGTTAGTGGCTGAGCGGAAGTAGAAGCGACACATTTATCTGGCATTATGTGCAATCAGATAACGAAGATATAGTACAACTGGAACAAACACCTTCTGGTTTAATTTTGTATGTTCCTGTGTCTCGTCTTTTATCTTCTTACACCTGGCAACCTGGTTAAATATAATTACTAAGGAGGGTTTCAATTTCTTTTTGTCAAGAAACCACTGAACTTTTCAGTTGTTCCATTCTCATCAACTCCCAGCAATGTTTTTAAATGCTATTTTTCCTCCTGAGGGGATGTTCTCTTGAACGTTGAGACTAACTCTTCACACAAAGTTTTCCATGTCTGGACAACTGCTGCGTGTTTTGACATCCTGCTTTTTTGATTAATTTTTTATCTCTTCTGGGATATTTGGTTGAGACTTTGCTTGTCTGCCATTATAGCACAATGATCTCAGCATATGGACAGCCAATCTCTTCCCCATCCCCTTGATTCAGGTCTTTAAAGCCAACTGGAAATTAGACTGTTTGCTGTTATGCAGGCTGAAGTGATCTGACTTTTGTCTTTGGGCCATGGGCAATGTCAGCCCCTTTCATGTGAAAAATATGTGGGAATGGGCCATAGGAAAACTCTCTACTGCGGTATCTCATGTGGAAGAAGGGGTTGGCAGCTATACAACAAGGTCAGTCATGACTCCTCTCCTAACTCTGTGGAATGCAGGAAACTTAGGTCAAATCTATTCTCAAACATATGGATCTCTATTTGGGCAGTGTTAATCCATATTTTCCTCTGGTCTCTAGTAGCTCTCCAGGGACTGTGCTGTCATTAGCAGAGTGGTTACAGCTGCATATTGCCCATTCCCCTTGCTAATTTGCCAGATCCTCTTAACTCCAGCCCCGCATCAGCTGGACATGCACCTGACATCACACCACACGACACAAATGGCTTCCAGTATGCCTGGGACAGGAAGAGGGGATAATGCTGTGTGCACTCTGATCCCCCTACTCCTGTACTTATGACCGTTTTAGGCTTCATTTTCACTAGTGTGTGGAAAGGATGATAGCCAATATGAAAATCCCAGTCTTTCTTTGAATTATTTATATTGAATTATTTATACTTGTTATATATTGCTTCCATTATTTATAGATAAATATGACAGTTACCAACTGTAGGCATCAAATTTATGAACTGCCTATAAATCAGTGTGAAATGTGCTGAATTCAGGATATATTTAAACCTGTAGTATAATCTCCATCATAATTCAGAGCTGAAAATGAATTTACTCGAGCTTCTGAGAACAAACTCAGCAGTGTATGCATAACTCCCATGGAAGTCTATGGGAGACTTGCATGTGAAAAGTCTTCAGGATCAAGTTAATATGGGATTTATCTCCAGCCGTCAGTTACTGCCATGTAAGGTGATCCAAAATCTATTGGAGTCAATGGAAAGACTCCCATTGACTTTAATGGGCTTTGGATCAGGCCCTGAGTTCTTAACCACTGTACAGATTGTGGATGAGGCAAAGATATGAAGCAAGTAACGGAGAGTGAAAATCTTTAAAAGGATAAGTGTATTTCCAAATTAGCAGCAGAACAATAACTGTGTGGAGGTCTATAATGTAATTACAAAGCCAGTAAAAATGAGTGCAGTCAGCATGACCTGGGTCACAGTCCAGCAACACACAGCAAAACTAAGGGCTTGATTTTTTAATAGGATCTGTGGAATACACTCGCATAACGTGTCATGTCCCCTTCAACTGTCTGGTCTACAAGTGGCTAACTGCCTACTACTGCTACTAGATAATAGGAGATAGCACTTTTCATCCGTCAGTCTCAAAGCACTTTACAAAGGAGGCCAGTATCCATTATCTCCATTATGCAGATAGGGAAACTGAAGCCCAGAGAGGTGAAGTGACTTGCCCAAGATCATTCAGCAAGCCAGTGGCAGAGCTGGAACTATAACCCAGGTCCCCTGAGTCACAGTCCAGTGCTCTATCCACACAAAAACACTATTAAAATTTCAAATGGCAAGGCTCTGTGATTTTAATGCTATAGGCTCTGGGGTCAAGTCCTGCTGATGGCACATGCAAGAAGATGATTAGACATGCACACAATTTATGCAAGGTCCCATTGTGCTTAGTGCTGTTCATGCAGAGTTCATGCCCCAGAGAGCTGATAGTTTAAATGCACAAAACAGACAAAGAATGAGAAAATATTTTCCCCATTTTGCAGATGGGGGAACAGAAGCACAGAGAAATTAAGTGACTTCCCCAAGTCACACAGGAAATCTGTGGCAGACCCAGGAATTGAATGTTGATGTGCTGAGACACAGTTTAGTGTCATAAAAGAGCATCCTTCCTCTTTGGTTTGCTTAACATCACCAGTAGCTTCCTCGCAGTCTTTAAACATTCCAGAATCTGCTCCTGCCATGTTGGTTCCCCTGGTTGCTGGAACTGAGGAAAGAGGTACTAGCTAACTTTTTCTTGCTCCTCAAATTGGATAAGCTTGTTCAGCCAAAAACAAATCTTTTAGTTCACTTCCTGTAAATATATTTCATCCTCCTAGAGAGGAAATAGAGTGGGAGGCAGGTCTAGTATGAAAATAGTACTGGGAGCGAGACACTTCTGAATTCTAATTCTGGCACTGACACCAGTGCCTTGAGCAAGTCATTTAGCCTTTATGTTGGTTTCCCCATCCACATGAAAGGAATAATACCTACCTCAGGGAGGCATTGTGAGGATTAATTAATATTTTTACAGTGATTTAAAGATTAAAAATTCTACATAAATGATCTAAGTGTTAATTATTTAGGGCTGCTGGATGAAACAAGTGGTCAGGGTGGCTGGATTGCAAGGCCAAGATTGGGAGCATAGAACGTGGACTGAAGGATTTACCTGTCCAGGAACTGGCAGCAAAAGGAGATTTAAATTAGAATATTTCTTCCTGAGTGATCCATCAAATGCTTTTCAAACTCTTAATTGCTCATCAGGTGCCAAAGTTGGGCTCCTTTAATGCTCAAGGGTGCATGGCTAGTGCCTTTCAGATCTTTTGATCTTGTTGGTGTTGCTGTCAGATAGAAACTAGCTGAGAACAAAGTATCCTATGAAGCAATGCAAAGGTTGTTAGAGCTAAAATCTTGTTAGATGTGAAGTTAGGTCAGGACAGGGAATAGAAAAAGAAGAGCTTGTCTGCATGGTAAAATGGATCAGATTAAAGCACACTAAATTATTCTGGAATAGAGTATCCATATACTGCTGTTGTCTCTGTGCATATTAGCAACCATGGCGTCCATTATTTTCAACCATTATCAAAGTCACATCAATCTAAACTAAAATAAGTCTTGCATTTTGCCCTGAGTATTGCTAGACTTCAGCTCTGGTGGACTCCAGCTGGAACAAATTCCAAAAGCCATAGCTCTCATCTGAGAGCGCATTGCCTGCCACCATTCCTGGAAATATCAACCTCAGAAACTGAAAGCAAGATGCTTCTGTCTCGACCTTTAACTGCTGTGATGAGGAAGGGTAGGAAAGGACTCTGAGATAACTGGGTTCCTGTCCACTCAAAGTCAAAGGAATCATGGGAGTGTTATGGTTTTGTAGTATTTTTTTAGCCTCTCACATGGCCTAATGGATCATTGCAGATACAGAACCTTTGACCACTAGGTTGTTAGTTTGAATTGCTCCAGCTCATCTGTGATCAAAGGTTACCATCTGTTCTGATCTGATCGCTATTCATTGGTGTGAGCAATTACTATGGGGTCACAGACACATTTTTGGTGGATGAATGTGTACATCGCAGTTGGTGTTAGCTGACATCTTCTAGAGAAGGACTGAATCAAGACTAAAGTGCCCTTTTCATGCCTAGAATTTGTCCTTGTAGGGTCAAGGCTGAGACATGTTAGCAGGGAACTGTGGAAAAGTATGCACTACTTGTGTTGTATCTTGCCTGGATAATTTGGGATTCAAATTCTATCAATCTGACTCCATTCATGTGCACTAAATTTGCTTTAAAATATTTCACCCCCTTCAGTGTTTGCTTCATAATTGCTAAAATTCAGAAGCCCTAATGACAGATGTACTTCTATTGCACAGATGTAACTATTGGGTCAGGCTCTTGAAAATGGAGCAGCCAAGTCACACGTTTGAATGTAACTTTTTTTTTTTGTTTTCATCATAAAGCTTTTTAAATGGTTCTCTCCCTTTATAGTCCATGACTGTTAAATAATTTGCTAAATTATGTGTAAAATATAAATACAGAAGTTAAGCTAGCTATTAAAAAGGTAGATTTCTATAAAATCAGTATAGAGACAGGAATAACATTTACCAGTTTTAGGTTCAAAATGTAGATCTTGTGTGTGTGAAGGGATGAAGAGAGTATTTACAATACCTAGCAGGCCAAATTCATCCCTGAATTCAATGGAGTTACACCAGAGATGATTCTGATCAGTAGGAGAAGTATATTCATGAACAATTTTTGTCTTTACTTTCAATTAAAAACGTTTTGGAAGGGATTTTAACTCCCCTCTCCCATGCTGTCAGTGTTGGTGAAAGGGAACATTATTGATCAAATACATCAGAAAAGTCAACTGAAATGGACTAGAAACAGAGAAACTGACTGCTCTATTTTAATTGTTCAGGCTGCATAGTATGCAAATAGGTTTCAGAGTAGCAGCCGTGTTAGTCTGTATTCGCAAAAAGAAAAGGAGTACTAGTGGCACCTTAGAGACTAACCAATTTATTTGAGCATAAGCTTTCGTGAGCTACAGCTCACTTCATCGGATGCATCCGTAGCTGTAGCTCACGAAAGCTTATGCTCAAATAAATTGGATAGTCTCTAAGGTGCCACTAGTACTCCTTTTCTTAATGTGCAAATAGTAAGGGGACGTATATTGTGACATTAATATTTATCTCTAAAAATTGTTTCCATTCAGTGGAAAGTGTTATTAATAACTGAATTATCTCTTTAAAAGGCGATTGTTGACAGTACCTCTTTGCAAAAAAATACTAAACACTTACTAGTGGGCATAGTGCTACATAGCTTCTTTGGCTTCATTGTGGAAGCTATGCATGCTAGTTAGCACTACACTGGTAGTAGGTATATGGCAGCATCAGCGTTTGAACTACTGATAAGTTCAAATCAGGGGACTGCATGCACAGGGGTCCACCTGTGCAGAGCTTATTGCAGAATTGAGGCCTCAGTAGCATTTTTCCCTTTCTCCTGCAGATGGAGGTTTTTTCCTTCCTTTTAATTGCATCTCCTTGCTTTTTGGTATCATTAGTTGCCACTTGCATGCATAAATTCAGTACATGCAGTAACGGTGGCAACTTTTGGTAGCCTAGATGAACATTATACTACAAATAACAAACAGTAACAAACGGAAGGGGTAAGGGATTCAGGACTCTTTAAAGTTTTTAGAGTCCAGAAATCCAGTGGCCCTGAAATCCAGTGCTTAGTTCAACTGCTGTGGTCATGTTAATGGGCCAGCACACAGTTAATGACCTTAATTTGGAGCCAGGGTCTGGCTTCTTTACTACACCAACAGCAGAGAGTGATTGAAACCAAGATGAATTCTACCAGGGCAGAAGGGTTCACTGGGTTATTGGAAGGTTGGCATAATAGCCTTCTATAACCACTCTCATGCAATGCAGGGGTGGGCCAGAGCATTTGCATCCTTGCTCTTCTGGACTCTCTGGTGGCTTGATAGGGAGAAGTTTGTAGGTAGCATAAGTAACACCGGCAGCCAGGTCCAGAATCAGAGATGTGTAAAGGTTGTTTAAAGACCCTCAGCTCAGAATTGGGGCCAGACTTTGTATATTGTCTTTTAAAAGTTTGAGATGACACTCTGACACCATATATTATTTCTATTTTCTTACACGTAAATTGAACAATTTTCCAAATTAACAATAATTTCCTTTATCTTGGAGGACTTTAAATGGAATTAAGTTTTTAATTGTAAGAGGCCGGGAAGTTGTGTTTTTCTTCGAAGGTGCTGTTAATGTGTTCTTGTAAAGTGCTCTGTGCAGTTCTATCCAATATCTAGTCATCACAGCAGCAGTAGATCTAAAGTTGAGAGGTGATTTTGCCTCTCTAGGGCATTGGTGAGATCAATACTGGAACACTGTTCAGTTCTGGTGTCTGTTTTTAAAAGGATGTTCTAAAGTTGGAGAAGGTACAGAAAGTGTCACAAAAATGATTGGAGGGCTAGAGAAAATGCCTTAGAGTGAGAGCCTTAAAGAGCTTGATCTGTTTAGTTTATCGAAAAGAAGATTGACAAGTCACTAGATTAGAGTCTCTTAAGTACCTTCACAGGGAGAAAATACCAGATATTAAGGGCTCTTTACTCTAGCAGAGAAAGACACATAACAAGAAGCAATATCTGAAAGCTGAAGCCAGACATCCAAATTAGATATCATATTTTTAACATTGAGGATAATTAACCATTGGGACAAACTATTAAGGGAAGCGATAGATTCTCCATCTCTTGCCGTCTTCATCTGAAGACTCATGCCTTTCCGGAAAGGCATGCTTTAGGCAAACACGACCTATGCTCCAGCGAACACACAAGTTATTGGGATCTGGTGAAATGTTACGGCCTGGGCTCTGCCTGTCAGACTAGGTGATCTAATGGTCCTTTCTGGCCTTAAGCTCCGTGAATCTAAACTGCTGCTGGGAATGGCTGTAATTCTGCCACCACGGGAAATGCTGGAAGCAGCCTGTGTGTGAGACCCCACTCATCGTGGGGGCCTGGGCAAGGCACTGGCTTTGCCAGCGACGGCAGGTAGGACTCCTACTGCCTGTGGCTGGCCCCGGTCAGGCGCCGGGAGAGGCGCGCCTTGGCCTGGGAGTCCGGCATGGCCCACGGCGCAGCTCCCCGGTTTGCGGCCGCTCGCCGGGCCAGATCTGCAGGGAAGTTCCCAGCGCAGCCCCGCCCGGCCGCGCGCCGGCTATGGCCCCTTCCTCGGCCCGGCCCGGCGCCGCCCCCTGCAACCAAGCCCGCCCCTGGCAGGGAGGGGGGGGCCCTCGCCCCAGCAGCTCCCCCTGCTCATGAATATGCAAACGACGGTATAATGGCCAGCCAATGGCGTGCGGGCTGGTCACATGGTGCCGCCGGAGGCTGAGGGGAGAGAAGTTGGGTCTCAGTGAAGCCAGGCAGCTCAGGCGGCGGCCACGGGCTGCGAGCGCTCGGGCTGCAGGCGGCGGGGGAGGCTGAGCCGCTCCCCCCGCGGGGCGCCCGGCCGGCCGGGGCGCTGCCGGGATCATGCCGATCCTCCTCTTCCTCATAGACACGTCGGCCTCCATGAACCAGCGGGCGCACCTGGGCACCAGCTACCTGGACATCGCCAAGGGCGCCGTGGAGCTCTTCATGAAGGTGAGTGCGGGCCGGGCGGGCCGCCTGCCCCGCGCCCCGCGCCCGCCCGTTAACGCCGCCTCTCTGCTCTCTCCGCAGCTGCGGGCCCGGGACCCGGCCAGCCGCGGGGACAGGTACATGCTGGTCACCTTCGACGAGCCGCCCTACTGCATCAAGGTAACGCCCGCCTCCGCGCGCCCGGCCCGCGGGGCGCAGCCGCCGGCGGCGGCGACAGCAGCAGCCCGTGAAGATGGCGGACATTTTGCTTTTGTATGGAGGAGCGAGGCTGGCGGAGGGCGCTGCTGAGATGGAGGAGGGGGAGGAGCGTGATTCGCCACCCCAGCGTGGGGCGGGGCCGGGCCTCTGCGCCGCGCGGCTCCGCCCCTGCCTCGCCGCCGCCGCCCAGCGCCTCTCCTCGGCCCGACCCCTCGCCAGCCAGGCTGGACCCCGGGGCGGTGGGGGTCTCGCCCCCTGAGGAGCGATCCCAGGGGGTCCCGCCCCGCCCTCTCTCGCCGGGGCGACCGGGGCGGGGCGGGTCTCGTCAGTCCTTCCCCCCTCATGCGCCAGGGCCCTATAGACCAGGACAGTGTGGTTCTTGTCTGTCCCTCCTCCTGGGACCCAATAGATGGGGACACCTGGACCCCGCCTCTGCACCAGGATCCCGTGGAACAGGACCGTGTAGGTCCTTTTCCACACACACAGCCCGATAGACCAGGACAGTGTGTCTCCCGCCTCCCCATCCCCGTGGTGCCACTGCTCCTCCCTAAGCACTGGGACCCCAGAGACCAGGCTAGTGTGGGTCATGGTCCCCCTTGCCCCAGGCACTGGGATCTAGGGCAGTGAGAGTTCTCTCACTACACCTTGGCTGCTGCTACACAAGGATTGGAGGAAGGGGCTTCTGAAGCTTTTTCTCCTCTCCTCTCCCCCCATGATCCCTATCTCCTTCCTTTGCTGCCCCCGCTTTCCCCTCCTTTAGCAGAGTTTGCTTCTGCCTCCAGTTCTGCTGCTGTTGCTAGGGAAGCCTAGACGAGAGTGTGCATCTCTACCCCATTGCCGTGCTTCGTGCACAAGGATTAGGGCAAAAGACTTCCCCCCCACTCTCTGCAGCAGCAGGAATGTATGTATTGGAGCAGCATCCTGGAAGCAATCCGTTTCCCTGTACACATGCGGCTTATATTGCAGCACAAAGATTGAGGCAACTGACTATCTCTTCCCCACACTTGCTGCTGCCTTTCTATGCCTCACCTTGGTGTGTCTCCCTCATTAGTGACTGAAGCAACAGACTGGGCCTGTCTCTTCCTCCTCCTCCCACACCTACTGCTAAAGGTGCAGCTCAGGAATTGAAGAGAGACAATGTGGTGCTGCATTGCCATGTGTTGTGACTTACAGCTGTTTAACATGGGTGTAAAACATTATCATTCTGATTTGATAGTGTCACTCTGCACAGGTGTTTGTGATTACACACGGAAGTGCTGAATTTGACCCACTGTGTGTGTCTTTCTCTTCCCCCATTTTTGCTGTTTCTCAGGATTGAGACAGGTAGTCCATGGCTGCTGCACCTCAAGAACATGTCAAAAAAATAGGCCACCTTAGTGATAGTTCTGTTTGCTTCTCAGACCATGACTTCCAAGCAGCTGAGATGTCCACATGAATGTAATTTTAAATGTCTCATTAAAGCACACCACAAAACTCTTCAGTGTTAGAGAGGTTTTGAACACTCGTAAAATGGATCCATTGAATGGCTCTGGGCATAGGTATTCCATTAGCGTTCTTTTCTGTTTTAACATGTCAGTAATTACCATTAGTTACCATCTGATTGGCATTAGCCCAGCATAAAGTAGGCTGATGTCCACATAACAAACGCCACCATTGTTGGCAGTCCCAGCAGAGAAGCTGAGAATGGATGGTCTCTGCAGGTGATGGCCAAAGAATGTAGGTGGGACATGGGTGTGCTTGTGTTGATGCTGTGTACGTTGCAGTGCTTCTGTAGGAAGAGAAATTTATTTCTGGAGCCATGAATCTTCCGCCTTTAACCAGCACTAAATTCACACACTTGAAATGCAGTCTGCTCTCTGAAATGCTGATAACACTTTCATAGGTCAGCATTTATTTTGTGTTTGCTACTCCACACCTTTCCTCCCCCCTCTCAAAAGGGGTCATTTTGTTGTCTCTGCATTCATGAAGATCTATCTTGAGCTCTGGGTTAAAATCTCCTAATTTCTGGCAAAGAAATGTTAGCTGGCATTCTAATCTGACAACACTGGAAGGTTTTCTGCAGCATGGTTTGAAATATATTTCCCTCCTCTTCTCCACTCAGGACTAAATACAGCGAGCCTAGTCTTTGTCATGGCAGTCTTAGCTGTGAGAACACACTTTCCTGTTCTTGTTATATTGCACACGACATGATGTAAGGAAAACATTTATGGTTTTCCAGCGTCAGTGCATCTGCTTGTAACTCTGTGTAATAGGAATACTATATAGGCTATTATCACATGCCATGCAAGGCTCACTAAAGAAAATTCCTATGTTTGGAGTATTGTGCCAATGAGTAGTGCTTTTCTACGTACTACTAATGTTGGTACATAGCAATTGAAATACATGGGAACTGATGTGTTTTGTCCATAGTGTTGTGTGGCACACAGTGCATCATTTAAAACAAAAATAACATGAATTGGGTACTTCATGTGAACAATAGTTACTTTCTGAAGCTTGGTAAGATATTCCTTTTCTTCTCTCTTAAGAATAAGCAGGCTTAGCCTGCAAATATTTTTTCATAATTCAGTAGTTTGCATATCATCAAAAGCACGTGGAACATGATTGTATCCTGTATTGTAAATATGAACATAGTATTTAAATGGGAAATATCTAAGGACTTAAATCAAGTCTGTTTTCCTCTATCTCTAGTTCAAAAGTAGCCAAGCAGATTTGTATATGTTACCAAATAAAAACTTTGCAAAGGAAATACTAATATCAAACAACAACAATAATGGTGGATACGCCAAGACCTTTTTTCTGGGTTGGGGAAGGAGAAAGTAAATTTAAGAATGAAAATGTAAGATTACAAAATATATTCCAATATCTGTGCAGCAGCAGCTAATCTCCCTTGTCAACTGCTTTGCTCTCTTGTTTGTATCATTTATTGAGAGGGAATCACAACCTTGTTTCATTGGTAACTTTAGGAAATACACTGGACCCTCGCTAGAATGTGGGATTTGGGATCCATGCCCAGTACCGCGTTAACATGAGGACCGCATTAAAATGATATGCAATTAAAGTAATTAAATTTGGGATCCATGGCTGTGACCGCATTATATGCGAATTCGTGCTATATAGATGCACATTCTAGCGAGGGTCCGGTGTAGTTGTTTAGCCCTTGCCATCAACTCTAGCTGAGTTGACCTTACCAGAAGACGGCAGAATTCCTTTGGTTGCAGGGGGGGCTGTGACTTCAGTGTAACTTATAGCCCTATAATTATTTTACTTAAAAGTACTTTAAATCCACTGCCTTACTTGACCCCTGCTAACGGAGGGTGCCCTATATAAAACAATGCTGCCACAGTCTATAATGTTTATACTAGCGAAGGCTTGCTGGTAGGCAGAAGAGGTCACCTGCTGAAATCAGTGGAACTTACTCTCTTTTCCATACCCCATGTGTTGTACGGAAAGCAATGCATAGTAAAGATGATTAAATATGATCTAAAATCTGTAGGGTTAAATAAAGACCAACATATTACATTTTTTTTAAATCAATTTTTTTTGGTATCTAGAGATGCATAAAACTGCACCTAAAATATCTTTTGTCAATGGACTTTATGCAGAACCCACTGGAGTCTATGGAAAAACGCCCCTGACTTGGGCTTTGGATCAGGTCCTTTGTTAGGTTTTCTCTTGGTAGATGGCAAGTTATTTATTTTGAGAACGATCTAGGAAGTTTTATTTGTAGTACTTCAAAAATTACAAGTTTTTTTTTTTTAAGAAAAGCACTAATTTCCAGATTAAAAGACTTTAATGAAATGTTAAGTGAGTTTGCTGATATGCTACTAGACAGAGGCTGGTAGCTATGCAGAGACAATAGTGCAAGTTACTTTGATTCTGATTTACTGTGTCATGTCCAGGAGTTGCTTACACTTAATTTGAGGTATTGCAGGAATCTCTCACTCCTGTCACACTCTTAATTCCCGTTTGAGAGAATGGCATGTTTGGTTTTGGTTCCTACTTGTAGATCTCCCCACTGTCTTAAGCAGGCACAACTGATCGAAGCTGTCATTTTAATCGGTTTTGCCTGGCTGTTACTGATCTGGCGGTGCTATGTAGAGCACCAAAAATTTCTTCTGGAAGGGGATGAGGAGAGAAATTTTCCTCCTGCATCCCCAGCAACTGTTACTCTTGCCATTTTCCCTGATGGCATAGAGAACCGAGCTGAATATTGGTGTAAAGATAACCATATATGGCAACAGATGTAGGTTCTGCGGGATGCTGAGATCTCCAAGTTATTCAGTCTTGCAATCCTTGGGCATATGTATAGACTTGTTTTGTTTCCTTTTTTAGGAAGACTGGTCAACTCTTAATTTATTTGCTGCTTTTTCACTAATAATATAAAATCTCATTTTGTCAATCACTTATTCTACAGTTTGTGAAACAGTCCCAAATTACTTTTGCGGCCTGTGCTGTAGGTAACTATTCAATCTCATGATGAAGTACTAATACAGTCTTATCCAGACTAACTGGTTTCATGAACTCTCTTACACACTTGTGACTGATATGATTTCAGTGGGGCCGGTGACAGTGAGATGGCCTTCCCTTGGTTCTTGGCGGTGTTCTATATGGCATTTTCCCCAGAAATGGTGATTTTTGTTTTAGGTCATGAGACTTTGTTTTAACATGAACTGCTCCATAAATGATCTGCTCACAAATCCGAGTATTGGAACTATTTACAATTAATTTATTTCAGGGACTAGGATTAGGAGTTCTGTATTCCTGTTTGTATTGTCACATAGTGTATTGACTTCAGTTGGTGATCCAACGAGTTGGGCCAGTAGTTGGTTTCCTGAGACCGAGTGCAGTAATATGTAAATGTGATTTCGGAGCTGTTGCTAAACTAACTCAGAGTTCTAACTACAGTACATATTAATGAAGTTTACCGCCCCACAAAACTCTTCTACACAATGTATTCAGTTAACATTTCTGTATCAACGCCTACTGTATAAACACATGAAATATAGGGGAGTTATGGAAGAAAGTGCCAAAATTTGTAGGAGAAACAGAGAAATGGGGGTCAAAGTGAGAATTTTTGGGAAGGCATGGGAACGTACAGAAAATTGGATAAATAGTGGGGGAAGATTTGTGAAGTGCCCTGTAGGTATCTGCATGGAGCATGAATCTGATGTACTAAAAAATGGGGATCTATATGTGTTGATAGTTGAAGGGTAGGGAACAGAATGAGAGGGAAGGAAGATTACTTCAACTGTGTTTTGAATGAACTAGATGAGGAATTGTGGGTCTTGGAGTCGGGAAAAGAGTAGTGTGCAGTAGTCATGACTAGAGATCGGTGCATAGACAAGAATTTGAGCCATCTTGATAGACAGAAAAGGAAGGATCTTGGAAATGTATCGGAAGAATTGACAAGACTTGCTAGCCCAGAGCTCTAACTAGCGCTTGTTGCTCCTCTTCCTCTCCTGCTCTGACTGCGGGCCTTGTAACCTTTAGATGATCTCTCCAGTCTTGGAGGATGGTGACTTCTATGAGACTTTTTGGGTGTCTCACTGGTAACCTCTTCTGACTTTCTGAAACCATTACGTGAGGGTCTGTACCTTTGTCAAGGTTGGCTGCGTTTGTTGGCTGAAGGTGGTAGAAATTTCTGGAAGGCTCCTATGTAAGTGTCCACTGAAGGGTACTAAAATAATACCTACCAGCTTGGTTACTTTTTAGGGAAGCTGGTGAGGCTTGGGATTAGTTTCTCTATTGTCAGTAGTCTGTCTTTTGATATGAAGTCTGTATACTTAATGATGTTAAACAAATCAGATTTTCTCTTTGTTCATCATGAAATGGTTGCTGCGTGAAGGCAGTGGGCACTACCATGGCCTACGTGGCTCTGTGACGGAGAGTAACTCAGTGTACTCTGGTGCAGGCAGAGATCTGGGGTCTCTTTGTATAACTTTGGAGGTAGAGAATTCAGAGTCATTGGGTCAGAGAACTTGCTCTGCCTCTGGTATGAAAACTGTTAGGTCTTGAGGTGGACAGTAGTAAGAAAGCTGTTCCAGATGGCAGGTGCTGCATATTATAAAGGCTCTCATGTTGGCAATGGCCAACTCATGGAGAGTCGAAAGAGGCTTGTGCGGAGGGCAACAGAGAATCCATTTGGATAGGCTGTAGCAAATCCATAGACTTTTAATTTGAGGTAACTTGAACAGTATCTTGCACTGAATGGGGTTGTGTGAGGCTGGAAGTGAAGTAGTTATGCTTTTCTGTGTATGTAAGAAATCTGGCAGAAGCATTCTGCTCATATGGGCACCTGGAGCTCTGATTTAGAGCCATGGAGAAAGAAATTCCAGTAGTCTAAAGTAAGAGGAGATGAAGGATGGTGATTTCAGCAGAGTGGAAGTTGAGGCAGTGGTGTAAATGGGCAGTATTGTGGAGGTGGTTTTAGGCAGGTCACCAGTCACAAGGTATTGGAAGAGGAGAGTTCTGGGTCAAAGATGACTCTGAAGCGAGGGTGAGTTGAAGGAAATGGAGTTCTGAGTTGGGGATGAGAAGAAGAGGAATTTCTGTTCCTCTTGGGCAAGAGGAACATTTTTCTCTTCACTTGTAGCTGAAGTAACGTGAGATGTCTTCAAAATTATCTAGTCAAGAGGCAAGTCAGATTGGTGGGCAGAAGGAATCACTTAAATATTAATACATACATTTTAAGTATTTGTTATAAGGTCGTATAAAAGGGACAGTGCAGAGACATGATTTCTGATTTGTTCCATTTTGCCAAAAGTTGCCTTGTGCACGCTACTTAAATGCTGTAAAAAAATTATCTTCCATCATGTGTAGTCTTCAGCCAACCCCCAAAAACAAGTCCTAAGTTGGGTGAAGAATCTTGTTCTAACCGATTTAATGTGGCTTCCATTACCCTGGTATTCTTCTACATAGTCTTTTTTTCCCCCTTGAGTGGTGACTTTGAGCATGAACAAATAAATTACAGTAGGTAGTTTAAAACTAACAAATGTTCTTATTCTGTTTGTTCTCTTAAATTCATTTGCTTAACAGAAGTAATTTAGCTTGAAGGGAGATTGGGGCAAATCCCTAATGACTATTACCCCCTGAGAACAAAACAGGTTTGGAATCCACTTACTGTTGCTTGCTTGGGAATAATTGTCTATTAGCTGTAATAATTCCCCCACAGTTAGCTGTTCTGTCTCCAAGTGTAATATTCAGTATTTTTTTTGGTAGCTTGATTCAGTAGTCCTAAAGAAAGGTGACCAGAGGACACACTACTTGATTCTATTTTTAGTTGGACAATCTTTGGATTTAGCAAGTAAGATTAAAGCAAAATAAAATGGTGGGTATTTTTGTTGGGTGCGAGGCATACTTCTGCATGCGGAGGCCCCCAATGGATGCATTTTAAAATCTAAAACGGAGTAGTAATTTCACTTGAAATTTTGGGGGGGGGGGGGGGGGGCGAATTATGAAATTTGTCCTCTAGTGGAAATACCATGGAATACTGGTAGCTTTCAATTTAAAGGGATACTACTTGATTGATTTTTTGATTGATCATTTAAATTTCATTTTTTTGGTAGAGCACTCTTTTAAAAAGTGTATACCTCTTGTTGGATAGGCCTACGGTCAATAGCAAACATGCTCAGGCTCTTCTCCCTCCCTATTTTCGATGCACATTCCTTCCTGCTATCTCCACTTTCAGCTGTGGTTTCTAGTAAACTTCCTCTTGTAGAACCTGGGGAAGGGGGTGCAAATGTCAGCAATGGCAAATTAGTGATACACAGTGCTGACAAATGCACAAAAAAACTGAAAAAGCAGAGGATTTTTTTTCTTTAGTTTACAGTAAGGATAAGAGTTGTTTCTAGCAATATTTTTAGACCACTTTCAGATGGAAATATGAGATTTTTTTTTTTTTTTTTAATTGATGGAGCTCTCTAAATTCCCGTTTATTCAGAAAAAATATGAAGAAGCACTGCATTCTGATAAGGAATTGAATTCTAAATGGAGAAAGCAGTGTAGAAATGACACTGGTTCCTTGATGTAGTTATGTGCTCTGTATCCAGTCAGCTGTCAAAAGTCTTATTATTCATCTAACTGGAGACCAGTTAGATGGCTTGTTTTCACTGGCTGCTTATAACCAATGAAAAGGAGAGGCAGTGTGGATTGCTACACTGATCTTATGTAAAGCATCTAAGCAGCTCTGTGTCTACTGGAATTTGCAAATTAAGGCCCTGATCCTGCATATGCTTACTTGAGACACTGATGGTATAAAATGATAGGATTCCTTGGAAAAGTTAGATTGACACTAACCCCTACCACTAATAGCCACTATGGCCATTTATTTTTTGTCTTTTTACTTGGCTCCCTATTTTATCATGGACAGCTCCATAGACACATCCGATGGCTTTAAGGGCTTACTAGATAAAAGCAGAAATGTTTACACTAAGAGGCTTAATTAATTTCAAATGCTAAAGTCACTTTTTATAACAAGTTTAAATTGTAAAATCATAATACGTATTTCTACCTAAGACTGCCTGCAAATAAGTGGAAAAGCTTCTCTGTAGTGAGTAGGGAGTTGTCTCCACGTTTCTTTGCCAAATGCTCTTTGTTTCTTGTGTACTACATGCTGTTTTTTCATCAAAATACCAAGGCAGAATCCACAAGAATGACTAAATTATGATCTAGGCTTCTTAGCGTGGCTTTATAATCTGTAATAAAAATGTACATAATAACTTAGATTGTAAACTCCTTGGGGCAGGAACTCTCTTTTTAAACTATATGATGTACCATTCTGTTGATTTTCAAAATTGTGAATGTGTGTTTATTAGCTTTTGCAATAATGAATACTATAAGATTGTAAATACTCTTCCTTTATTCTTAATTGCTTATAATGTGTTCATTCTCATTTGGGGTTTTGAAAATGTTTCTCCCTTAGGAGAATAGTCGACTTACTTTAAATCCAAGGGTACAAAAATGATATTTTGAACTTACTGTAACAAGAATACACAGAATTTAAGGCTGCCTGTGTTTGCATAATATGAAAATACCATTAATGTGAAAAGCTGCTTCTCTGATAAACTTCAGTTTCATGACTTGCGTGGATCTGTATTCCTGGGTAAAAGTAATGCATATCTAGTGACTTAATTGTCTGGAATATTCTGGTTTCAGCTTTAGCTATGGAGCCATAATACATACACAAAAATGGCTGTTCAGTTGTAAGAGTCTGATTTACAGATTAGTTAGAGGGAGCTCCACTATCCAAAGATTCATTGTCTTCATGCAATACTTACAGCCCTACCAAATTCGCAGTCCATTTTGGTCAGTTTCATAGTCATAGGATTTTAAAAATCGTAAATTTCATTATTTCAGCTATTTAAATCTGAAATTTCATGGTGTTGTAATTGTAGGGGTCCTGACCCAAAAAGAAGTTGTTTGGGGCGGGGGGGAAGGAGGGTTGCAAGGTTATGATAAGGGGGATTGCGCTACTGTTCTTTCTTCTGCGCTGCTGCAGGTGGTGGTGTTTGTCGTCTTCAGAGCTGGGCAGCTGGAGAGTGGCGACTGCAGGCTGGATGCCCAACTTTGAAGGCAGAGCCGCCACCAGCAGCAGTGCAGAACTAAGAATGGCATGGTATTGCCACCCTTACTTCTGCGCTGCTGCTGGTGGGGCGCTGCTTTCAGTGATAGATGCCCAGCCAACAGCCACCACTCACTGGCTGCCCAGCTCTGAGGGCAGCACAGAAGTAAATAATCTTGCGATGACACCCCCGCCCCATTCCCTTTTGGGTCAGGACCTCCAGTGTTTCTCAGATTGGATTGCCCCCGTGAAATCTGTATAGTATAGGGTAGAAGCACACAAAAGACCAGATTTCATTGGGGGAGACCAGATTTCACCATCCCTGATGTGTTTTTCATGGCTATTAATTTGGTAGGGCCCTAGCAATACTGTACAACTTGATCAACTTCTTGAGTAACTTGCATTAGGAAAACAAGGGGGAGGAATACCACCATTGTAAACCAACTTTATTTTAACTTAAATTTAAAACTAACCATTTGATTACTAATGTGGACTGTGGGTTTAGGAACTTGCTACTGTTCTTTCTCCCCACCCCCTAATTTCTCTCTTATTAATGTGTTCTTTAGTCAAATATTGTAATATATCCACCACAGAGTGCAGCTATTTCCAGAATCTATAACATCACTGTATAGTGCTATGTACAGAGCAACTATTAACACTACCACTTAACTATATGCCAACTGTCATCTTAATATATAATCTCTGTTATTGTTACACTGAAAACCTTGAGTAGACTTTGAATACTTAAAACTACACTCTATCAAATTCAGTTTTCATGGATTCCACTTAATATTTGCTGGAGACTCTAAACATAAAGATGAAAAGGATCATATGAGGAGCTGTTCTAAACACAAGCAACAAGTGAAGCTAGGGACAAGGTTTTAGTGAAGCACTTGGTTCGTGTCTAGAATATGCATTTTAAGTGGTGTCCTTGTAATCACATTCTGTGTTCAATTTAGAATCTGTAACTGCCCTGATACTTGTATTGATCTATCCATTTGTCCCTAATTCCCTGTAGAGATTGAGGTACTTGCATTTTCTGTGTAGTGCGTGGGTATTAAGAAGATATGTCTCTGGGATCAGTTGTTTTAGTTTGAATTTCAAACTGACATCTACATTTTTCTTTCAACTACTGATTTTTTTTAAATTTGTTTTTGAACTGGCCACAAAACAAGGTATTAAAATGTTGTACGTTCAGCTAAAAAAATACTGACCAGAGAGTATTGAGGTAGGCTTAGCTCTCTCATGTGAACTTTTTACAAGAAGTGATATGAACAATTCTATTCATGTATAGGGTGTAAGCAAATATCTTCCTTATGCTTGCTGTTAAAGATAAAGGGACTTGAAGTTAATTTTAGTTCTATTAAGCTTGAAACAAAACCATAGTGTGTGTGTGTTAAAAAATTGTGTTGGCTAATGTTAGATTTTTAGTATAAGCAAAGGCCTACAGTTTAACAATATTATTGTTAGTTGTCAGTGGAACTGACCAACATTTATCTCGGTATTATAGTGAGGTAGTAGCACCTGTGTAGTTAAGGTGAGACTCTTACTGTTTAACAGCTGACTTCTCTAAGTGCTGTGAAGTCCACATGCTTGCTTGGATTAACCTGACAATTTCTGTGCTTCATGAGGATCTGGAGTAGGTTAGTGGTCCATATTTGAGCAAGCGGTTCCTGAGATACAGCCATCTCTTTCCCCCAAACCCCCCAAAATCTTCAAAATTGTTTCTTATAACGTGTTTTTGCACAGGGGTAAAGTTAATGGTACAAGTTGGGGTCATTTGGGCAAGAGATTCTCAGTTATGGTCTGTCACATTATGAACAGCTTTTAATTTTCAAAATTCTGTAAAGTCCATGTGCATAGGGAGATTATTTAGAAAATTGGTTTTCCATAATGGGCTGAGGTGGACTTTGAAAGAGAAGGGGAGGAGAATACCTACTGAGTTCACACATCTGCAGCCTTATGCTATAGAGGGTTGTGCAAAGCACCTTCCCCTACACCAGACCCTGAAGTGGAGTATGGGGCTCTACTCCATTTCCTCTTGATGCCTCCAGCTGGTAGATATGCTTCTTGCAGCCCATCAGTTACCACCTACCGTCCTTCGTCCCTCCAGTCCTGCTTGAGGAATGGAGAGGCCAGGAGAAGCGTAGAGCTGCATCCTGAGTGGCAATGAGGTAGTCCCAGGAAGTTTCCTGGTGTGTCTCAATCATGTCACCCTCACTGCCCCCGCTTTCTCAAAAAAAGAAAAAGGGAGCGGGGGAATTCACTGCCCAAAAACTCCGTGCACTTGACATTCTGGAAGTGTACAAAGCACTTTTGGTTAACCTTGACTTAGAGCTAAAGATTTTGGTCTGTGAATGTTATTTGCACTGTTGGGAGTGTACTTTACTTATCAAAGTTTATAATCCAGAAGTACCTACTGTTTCTAAACGATGGTGTCCCTATAATCCATCTTCATAAATTACTACATGAAACACATAGCTGGTTTAAATACAGAATTAAAGTCGATATTGTAAAATCTCATACTACTTCAAAACCATACTGATATGGCGACTTGTTTACTGAGTGCAACTAATTCTGGATAGTTTTGTGTTCCTTGTCTAAATACTGATATATTTTGAAATGGTGGGTTATGATGACCTCTTTGTGTTTTGTATCTTTTCATTTACTTAAGCATATGTGATAGCCTTGATGTTGTTGCAGCAAAAAAAATGGGGCTTTTGATCATAGCCATCTAAACGTCTAAAATATTGCAGATTAAACCCTGGATATCAGTTATTTAAAAATACAGATATTAAATGGGTAACAAGACCTGTCTTGCTGGCAGTTTGCTCTTTGATGGTATTGATTATTTTACTTGCCTCAGAGCTACATTTGAATATAATATTTTTATACAAACATATATTATAAAAAACAAACAAAAATCCCCTGGGCGGTCGTATGGTATCTCTGTTCTGTTTTCCTTGGTGCAGACAGCATTGTTCTACTCTGAATGCCTGCAGTTTACATTAAGCTGTGATTCAAACTTGCATTTTACAGTTTGATTTGATGATCAGAAGCTTTTTACTAGCAGATTTATGGGTGTCAGTCAGTACTTTTTGAGGATTAACTTTAATGCAGGGAAACACAAATGTTTAGATGAATTAGGATTTGGCTACTCAACTTTGTATTTCAGTATTGCGTAAGAGGTCACTTTTACAAATAGATCAACACATCCTGGGAACTACAGGCCAGTCAGCCTCACCTCAGTCCCTGGAAAAATAATGGAGCAGGTCCTCAAGGAATCAATTCTGAAGCACTTAGAGGAGAGGAAAGTGATCAGGAACAGTCAGCATGGATTCATCAAGGGCAAGTCATGCCTGACTAATCTAATTGCCTTCTATGACGAGATAACTGGTTCTGTGGATGAAGGAAAAGCAGTGGACATGTTGTTCCTTGACTTTAGCAAAGCTTTTGACACGGTCTCCCACAGTATTCTTGCCAGCAAGTTAAAGAAGTATGGGCTGGATGAATGGACTATAAGGCGGATAGAAAGCTGGCTAGATTGTCGGGCTCAACGGGTAGTGATCAATGGCTCCATGTCTAGTTGGCAGCCGGTATCAAGTGGAGTGCCCCAAGGGTCGGTCCTGGGGCCGGTTTTGTTCAATATCTTCATAAATGATCTGGAGGATGGTGTGGATTGCACCCTCAGCAAATTTGCAGATGACACTAAACTGGGAGGAGAGGTAGATACACTGGAAGGTAGGGATAGGATACAGAGGGACCTAGACAGATTGGAGGATTGGGCCAAAAGAAATCTGATGAGGTTCAACAAGGACAAATGCAGAGTCCTGCACTTAGGACGGAAGAATCCAATGCACTGCTACAGACTAGGGACCGAATGGCTTGGCAGCAGTTCTGCAGAAAAGGACCTAGGGGTTACAGTGGACGAGAAGCTGGATATGAGTCAACAATGCGCCGTTGTTGCCAAGAAGGCCAATGGCATTTTGGGATGTATAAGTAGGGGCATTGCCAGCAGATCGAGGGACGTGATCGTTCCCCTCTATTTGACACTGGTGAGGCCTCATCTGGAGTACTGTGTCCAGTTTTGGGCCCCACACTACAAGAAATGTGGAAAAATTGGAAAGCATCCAGCGGAGGGCAACAAAAATGATTAGGGGACTGGAACACATGAGTTATGAGGAGAGGCTCAGGGAACTGGGATTGTTTAGTCTGTGGAAGAGAAGAATGAGGGGGGATTTGATAGCTGCTTTCAACTACCTGGGCTGGCTCTAGACTGTTCTCAGTGGTAGCAGATGACAGAACGAGGAGTAATGGTCTCAAGTTGCAGCGGGGGAGATTTAGGTTGGATATTAGGAAAAACTTTTTCACTAGGAGGGTAGTGAAGCACTGGAATGCGTTACCTAGGGAGGTGGTGGAATCTCCTTCCTTAGACGTTTTTAAGGTCAGGCTTGAGGAAGCCCTGGCTGGGATGATTTAATTGGGGATCGGTCCTGCTTTGAGCAGGGGGTTGGACTAGATGACCTCCTGAGGTCCCTTCCAACCCTGATATTCTATGATTGAACTCCTCCTAATGGAAATTAAAATTTTACGTGTCTTGTACCTGTAGCTCAGTGCCATAGATCCCTCTGAAAAGGACTATGTGTACTGCTGTCTCTACACACAAGAGCAGGGTTTTGGTGGCTGTAGTAGCCTGATGTGGTTGTATGTTGTGTGACTTTTGAAATGTCATGAAAAACCATGAAACAGAATTAAGAAAGAATCAGCATGAAAAAAGAGCTTATTGACAGGCTGTCAGTCACAGTAATCAGTATTTATGCACTCAGTGTTAAGCACTGCTTTTGATCTTGTTCTCTTCACCTATTCAAGAAAGAATGTCTTGAAAAAGCAAAGCAAGCTTGGCCTTTTTCTTATAACCATCATTTTGTAGATGGGAAACCGAATCGGTCTTTCCTCAGACAGTGCACTTTTTTAAAAATTGAAATTATTTAAAGAGTTTCCGTCTCCATTTTTGGAGGAAGGAGTGGTGGTGGTGAGGCAGTTTTCTCCACAGTGGTAAAATTCAAGCTAAGTTCTTGGGTTCTGTATCACGTGAGTCAAAGAATATAAAGATGGTATGGAAGGAGTTTGAAAATGAAGGGAGTTGCTGCTGAGAGGGAAGGGAAGGACAAGTGTCTGGGACCTCCTCTTTGGTACCATCCCCGATGTGTCGAACTGGATGGCTGCCTCTCTTTGAGAATGCTCTCAAATTTGGATGGGTTGAAAGGGCAATGTGCTGAGAAATTTTTAAAGACCTATTCAAGTGGTTAATGCTTCTCTGGTCTGTTTTTGGAACAGAAGGAAGAAGAGATCTTGCTATTCTTAATACTAATAGAAATGTTCTCAATGAAATAGTTGCTTTCAGTTATTGAAAGCACTATAGGAATGCAACGATTATTAAATATTTTTATTAGGGCTGTCAAGCGATTAAAAAAATTAATCACACAATTAAAAAAATTATTAGAATACCATTTAAATATTTTTGGATGTTTTCTACATTTTCAAATATATTGATTTCAATGACAACACATAATACAAAGTCTACAGTGCTCACTTTATATTTTTTACAAGTATTTGCACTGTGAAAAAACAGAAGAAATAATATTTTTCAGTGCACTGCAGTACTTGTATTAGGTGAAATCTCTTTATCATGAAAGTTGAATTTATAAATGTAGAATTGTGTTTAAAAAACAAAACAAACCTGCATTCAAAAATAAAACAATCTTAAAATTTTAGAGCGTGCAAGTCCACCCAGTCCTACTTCTTTGTCTGAGCAAATGGTTGAACAAGAAGTTTTGTTCACATTTACAGGAGATAATGCTGCCCGCTTCTTGTTTACAATGTCACCTGAAAGTGACAACAGGCGTTTTCATGGCACCGTTGTAGCCAGCATCACAAGATATTTATGTGCTAGATGCGCTAAAAATTCATGTGTCCCTTCAGGCTTCAACCACCATTCCAGGGGGACATGCGTCTATGCTGATGACGGGTTCTGCTTGATAACATTCCAAAGCAGTGTGGACCGACACATGTTCATTTTCATTATTTGAGTCAGATGCCACCAACAGAAGGTAGATTTTCTTTTTTGGTGGTTTGAATTCTGTAGTTTCCGCATCAGAGTGTTGCTCTTTTAAAACTTCTGAAAGCATGCTCTACACCCCGTCCCTCTCAGATTTTAGAAGGCACTTTAGATTCTTAAACCTTGGGTCGAGTGCTGTAGCTATCTTTAAAAATCTCACATTGGTACCTTCTTTGCATTTTGTCAGATCTGCAATGAAAGTGTTCATAAAATGAACAACATGTGCTGGGTCATCATCCGAGACTGCTATAACATGAAATATATGGCAGAATGTGAGTAAAACAGAGCAGGGGACATACAGTTCTCCCCCAAGGAGTTCAGTCACAAATTTAATTAATACAGTGGTGGTTTTTTTTTTTTTAACAAGCGTCCTCAGCATGGAAGCATGTCCTCTGGAATGGTGGCTGAAGCAAGAAGGGGCATACAAATGTTTAGCATATCTGGCATGTAGATACCTTGCCATGCTGGCTACAAAAGTGCCTTGTGAATGTCTGTTCTCACTTTCTGGTGACATATTCTCCTGTATATGCAAACAAACTTGTTTGTCTTAGCAATTGCCTGAACAAGGAGGACTGATTGGACTTGTAGGCTTTGAAGTTTTACATTGTTTTGTTTTTGAGTGCAGTTATGTAACAACAACAAAATCTACATTTGTAAGTTGCACTTTCATGACAGAGATTACACTTCCGTACTTGTCTGAGGTGAACTGAAAAATACTATTTCTTTTATCATTTTTTACCGTGCAAATATTTGTAATAAAAAATAATATGCACTTTTATTTCAGTTACAACACAGAATATAATATATATGAAAATGTAGAAAAACATCCAAAATATTTAATACATTTCGATTAGTAGTCTATTGTTTAACAGTGCGATTAAAATCGCAATTAATTTTTTTTTGAGTTAATCGCGTGAGTTAACTGCAGTTGATCGACAGCCCTAATTTTTATTTAAATCCTCTACTGTGTTGGAATTAAAAGAAATAACGTTGTGCTATTGGAAGGGAATCCAAAGCTGAAATGGACTGATTTAATTTCACTAACCCAAGTGGAATGCCTAACAAAAAACAAGACCTCATGAATAGTGAAAAGTAGAATGTTAAAACTGAAATAATTCCTGTATCTACAAGGCTGTAAGTAGCATAGGCAAACTATTTGTTTATCTTGATTTTCTAAAGCAATTTTTAGAGCAAATGACACTTCTGCAGACCTTTTTATATGTGTGTGAATACTTTGTGGAGTTTAGAGCAAATTATTTCAATCTGTGAATTTACTTCACTTTTGATGCATGAAAATTTAAACACAGTGCAGTGCTTCCAGATGGTATATGGTCTCAGAGAGGGAGTATAAGCACGTGTCTAGAGAGGTGCTTCTCCAAGACTAGTTTAATAATGAAGATCACTACAAGCCTGCCAATATTTTTGGGAAGCCCTTAGCCATTTCTCTTTGGCCAGGTGTATAACTTACTTAATGTGCTTAAACTGAAAAGGAGCTCTTATTATCTTTTGCTGCTTTTGAAAGTCAATTTTAAGGGTTAATTCAAAGACACTAGATCGCTGTCTAAACTGTTTTGTTCTAAGGAATGGTGGGGTGGGTTTAGGTTTCAGTGTTTAGGGCTCAAAATTGCTTGTTCACCATTAGCACTGTCAGCTTGGTGAGTGCCGCTCTCCCTGGCTGAGTTTTTCAAGTGCTGGCCTGTCTGAAGCACACAGGCAGAGTAAGAAAAATGACAGGATGTTTGGCACCCCAAAATTAAATTGCCTGCTAACTTGAAGGAGGTCTTTATGTAGTATCAAAGAATGACTTTAGAAATAGGCTCTAGATTGAGAGAGCAGGACTGGATCCTCTAAGCAATCCAGTGGAAGGTAGAATATACAATGTAGTTTTATCTTGACCTAAAACTTAAGTTAGTCTAGACTAGCCCAAAGACATGAGAGAGGACAAACACTGGATCACAGAATTGCATGATAAAACTACACTGTATGTTCTACCTTCCACTGGATTGCTTAGAGGATCCAGTCCTGCTCAGGGGTGTGAAAAAGAGATGTAGTTGAACATGCAAGGTTATCTTTCTTTAAAGATAAATGTATATGCTATTTCATGTATTTAAATTCCAGTTACCATCCTTTAATGCAGCTTGACACAAATCATGAGCAAAAAGTTAGTACTCTACTAAAAAAGCATGTCATTCACAATTTTCTAACCTACTAAAATGTAAAATTAACAAGAATCTGAAAATATTGAGTTACATAATTGTTTAAATAAACGTATATAGTTACAGTGTACCCTGCTAGGTAGCAAAAAGATGTACCAAATCTAGTGTAAAGGCTCTATTTAGTTGTAAATCAACATGTTTTAATGGTTATATCAACCAATGAAAGTGCACCTTTTGTTAGAAAATAACTGAAGTGTACAAATGGTGGGAAAATTGATTAAAATCAGTTATTTAAATCAGGTTCCTCCACCTTGTGATTTAAATCGCTTTGATTAAATCAATCCGTCCTGCTCTGTACATATCTAAAATCCAGGGACTTTGTCTGCTTATTATTCTCTTGCATTTTGATACTCTCATGAGGATGGTGCGTTTTGTCCAAACTTAAAGTGAACAACTAGGAAAACCTACTGTTTTTTTTTTTTTTAATTCAAACATTTGTTTTGAAGATTCCCCCAGGCCTCTCAACTGAATCCTACACCAGTTACCTTAATTTTCCCAGCTAGTAAAACTATTTATTTAAACTTAACTGACTCTTTAATTTCTTATCTTTCCTGTACTGCTTAGTTCTGCTACTTTATTTTTATTCACTTAGCTGGTGGACCCTCTCTCTTCCCTTGGCAGGTCTCTCCAGCTTTTGTCTGGAAGGAGACAGGATAGTTGTGCAGTGCTACCAGATGTCTTTGATTGAAGAATTGTATTTCACAAGACAAGCTTCAGGATTCCAGAGGATGATATTTGAAAGTTCTGTTTAGTGCCACAGAGGGCTGATTGACATCCCTTTTTGCCCAATCATGGCTTGGGGCAGCAGGTGTGTGATTCTCACAAATGCCCAGTAAAGCAAGTACAGTATAAGTACCTCATTAGACCTTCATATTCACCAGAAGGTCATTCCATTAAAATTCAATTCTGTTCAGTTTTTCCTCTAAATTTTCAAGTAATGGTAAATTAACACTTCATTTTATATGCCAAGATGTACTCTACTCAGTGTTAAATTCTGTGCATAAAAATGATCCAGTAGGAATTGGGTACTTGAAGACCTGAAAAAACTGAAGTCTCACAACTGGAATTATGTATAAGGAATCAAAAATATAACTGTTCTAGGGCTTTGACTTTATTCTTGTCTATTTGCATACATGGCCTCTTTAACTCTCCTTGTTTCAATGCGTGCATCTCCAGCTCCCTTTCATTTTTATAGTATTCCTACCTGCAGATGAAAATAACTATTCCCTCACAGTAGCATTTTCCAAGGCAGCAATTTATAATCCTAACCACTTTTGAAAGGCTGCTGCTGACACGAGCACAGAAATGATTACTCTGAATAATTCTGCAGGATACTTTTAACAGTGTATTGACGGGGAGGAGGAGCAAGAACACAGAAATCCTCAATCCCAGGTCCAGTTTCAACTCCTGGAGTACTCTGAATACCACTGTCATTTTTCAGTGTTACATTCTTAGGTCAGAGTCACCAAGAGAACCATATTACAGAAGTGATTTTTGTACTGTTCACTTGGATATTTTTTTAATGTCCTCCAAGCAAGCCTTGCACTAATTGACAGAAAACACTACTTTCGCTTCCACAGGCATTTATTTAAACAAGGTGTGGAGTTAGGGAAATCCTGTATTCCCTGCACTCACATGGAATAGCCCTATAGAATCGCTCATTACAAAAAAGAAATATACAAGACATCCTGTTAATATACTGGAGGAAATCCAGGTATGCTCTCAAGATCATTCAAAAGTTATGACATGAAAGAATTATGCTTCCATAAGCGTGTATTCTGTCACTTTCCCAATCCATATGTTAAAGGAGATCAGGAACCATGTATAACACCATTCTTCAGAAAACACATCTTGAGCTGGGCCTGGGACCTGGTTTACAACCAAGAAATTTAACTCATTTGGCAGGCGTTCCTACCAAATGACGTTTAGCAGTTGTACTGAAGAGTTAGGAGGATTCGGAGGTCCTTTGTAATTGTTCAGTTAAGTCAAAAGAATTGGAGCTGGCCCAAAAATCCCCACTGCCAAGATTCAGGGTGAAAGAACTTGTTTAGAGGCAACAAAATGAGGGCTTTTGAAAGGTGGAGATTCTTCTACGTGGTTATTAGACTATCTTGAAATATCTGTGGGGCAGATCTTGGAATGCAGGAGGGCTGTCTGCATTGCTGAGGTTGGGAATCTGTACCCAGTCCATACTCTTCCTCCGCTTCTGGGGCACTGAATGATGGCTCTCAAGATATCAAGGAGTTCAGACTAGGTCTGAAAGCTCTTAGCCTTGGTCTTTCTCTGAGCTTTTTGCTGTCCTACCCCTCAAAAAACAAACTTAGTTTGAAGAGATTAGAGACTATGCATACACCCTGCCCTTACTCATAGGGCTTCTAATGTAGCACTTTAAAGTACACAATCAGGTGTCCTGCCATTGGAGATTTCTGTTTCAGAGAACAGCAGGTGGGGTAATAGCATCTGTTGGGAGTTGCCTGACACTTTAAGATCATTTGCAACACTTATCTTGCATCAGAACAGAAATACCTTTTGGGAGGCCCTGAAGTCTGGAAATGAGTGTCTTCAGTTTCAAAGGATGAAATCTTCAGTTGCAGTTAGCTCTGTACCAAAAACTGCTTCTTTCAAAAGCTCTGGCTGCTTTTTTAAGACACCCCACAAATCTACAAGTTTGTCAATGCATCTGTACAATAATAGACCACTGAACATGTAATTTGGAGGGTGGCTGGGTAGAGTTGAGGAGCAGGGAAGTTTGTTACCAAAACCACTGATGCAAGTTTGTTTTCGGGGAGGGGGAAAGTCCCAAACTTCATTTTTTTTTAAAAACAATTTTTTAAATATAGTTAAGGGGCAAAACAAGTGAGTTTTGGCTTCTCTCCTCTTTTTACAAACAAAAAAACCAACCCAAACTAATCAGACTTTCGTATGTCTCAACTTCACATGGCTTCTGTTTGTTTTAGAAAAGAAGCCATATGAATGCAAGACCAAAAACCTTCCACTACATGTAGTGGTTTTAAATTTGGTTTTAAAATGAAAGCTGGCACTTGTGCACGGTGTGAGACTGACTCCTGCAGATAACTTTTCTCTGCAGAACTGGTACATCACAAGTTGGTACACTTCCCTGTGTTGGCCTGCTAATGTGCCGCAGTTTCTGTTCTGGAGAACTACTGTTAACCATGCCACAGTAGCTAAGGCTCTTTCTCTGTTCAATTCTAACCCTTTTTGAGACTCGGGGCTTTAGCTGTGATGTGGACAACTGGATGGAAGTCTAACTCATTTCATGCTGGCCAACCAAATAGCCATTTTATGATATCAATTCTTGGATACTACCGAGCTGACCTGGATTCAAATTGCTAACTAAATAGAAATAAAAAATTGCCCTCAGTATAATCTTCTGAGTAATCTAGATTCCTTCCATTTCATTCACCCCATTTTCCCAATAGGGGTCTTGAAATCCAAATAAAAATATTATTCAAGATATATTTAGGGCAAGGAGAATGTTATGTCCATTCATTTAGGGCCACGTACACTGTCACCTCTTTAAAAATAACTTTTTACAAACTGTCCTGCATGTTGTGTAATATAACTCACTCACTTCGATGCAACATAGAATTACTCTAAAGCAGTAGTTCTCAAACTTTTCACACTACTGTACCCCTTTCAGGAGGCTGATTTGTCTTGCATACAACAAGTTTCACTTCACTTGCAAACTTGCTTACAAAATCAGCCAAAAAAATACAAAGGTGTTTTATCACAATATTACTGGAAAATTACTTACTTTTTCTCATTTTTAATTACTTTCTCTATAATTGTAAAATAAATCACGACCCCCCCCACAGGTTGAGAAACACTAATATAGTATATAGAGCAGTATAAACAAGTTATAACTCTATGAAATTTTAGTTTGTACTGACTTTGCTAGTGCTTTTCATGTTGCCTGTTGTAAAACTAGGCTAATATCTAGAGGAGTTGATATACCCCCTAGAAGATCTCTGTCCCCCAGTGGTACGCATACCCCTGGTTCAGAGCCACTGCTCTAAAGAAATTAGTGACTTTTTTTTTTTTTATTATAGCATCTTTCATCTAAATAGATCTTGCATTTAAAGTTAAGGATGAAACTTAATTTTTTACTCTTCCTGTTGTGGCTGGAGATAGAGCAGATAAGGATCTGAGAACATGGTTACTGCTTATAAAGATATTTTTTGTTTTCTCCAAAGTGCTCTACAAACAGATACCCAAATTACACATACGTCATTGAAAGCAGCAGGAAGTGAAGAATATTTCATTGAACCTGCAGTAAGGACTGACTTAGGACAAGGCTTGAGTGTTAAGTTGCATTTAAGATTTTAATTATTTTTTGCCTTAGTCCTTATCACCAAGATTTCCTGGTCCTTACAGCTCTTCTCCCAGAGCTTAACAGTCTGCTTCAGCTGAGTCTTTCTGCCACAGTCAGCACTGGCAGCTATCTCCCACTCTGGCCTTCTAACTGATAGCTGCAGAGGTTCTCTTCCCCCCCCCCCCCCCCCCCCCAGTTGCCTAAAGAGACAGGAAACTTTCTATGTAAATTCCTGTAGAACACATGACTAGGAGCAGACATATGGCTTACAACCACAGTTTGGTATTTCAAAGGGCAGTAACAGGTGCATGGGACACAAGCATGCCTTCCAAGGCCCAGTACTCTGTTAGGTGGGCATTAGCAAAACTAACAAGAATTGAGTTAGTTTACCTCTGCTGCTGCTCAGGTAAGTTCTGAGCAGCATCAAAGGAAGGGATTGGCACTATTCAGTGTAGAGGACTCAAAACTGAGGCTTGGGGTAAGGGGTGGAATGACACTTGCACATGTACACACCTGCCTCCTTGCAGCAGCCAGGTAGCTGAGGGAGTGAACTATAAATATTGGAGAGATGTTCTGTACTCCCCATTGCAGCAGTCAGGAGTCTCTGGGATGCAGAGGACAAGACACAATGTCCCTTCTCCCTTCCAACACTGGGGGAGGGATTGGGACCTTGCAACTATCAGTCTTCAACTAGAAAGTGTCTGTCTGCTAAAGAGATAGAAGGGTTCCGGGAAACAACCTGGAAGGAATCTGAGCCAGTTTCCAGCAGCAAGGAAGAAGTGACGGAAGAAAGTAGAGTTAGAATTATAAGGTAGGACGTAGAGAAACTGGGGTAGGAGAAAAGTGTGTTTTTACAATATATAATATGGATGTGGAGGAAAAGTGTAGAGGAAAGCATAAAAGAGGCACGATCTGTATATGAACGTAAATGGAGTAAAGCCAGGAGGGAAAGGAAATACAAGAAAAGTGAGAAGTATAGTGAGTCACTTTTGTAAAACTTCTCTAAGTTGGCTGATTATACAGTATTAAAAGTCCCCAGTTAATGATACACAGCTGTCTAACATCTTTCTAGTTCTGGGGTGGGCACTGAGCGGGCAGCAAGAATGTGGCGGCACTGGTATCTCTCACGGGCTACTAGGCTTAGTCCTTGAGCACGTGTTGCATGTTTTTCTAGCCCTGGGTAAGGCTGGTTGGGGAGGAGTTGCAGAGCACCGCAAGAGCAGCTCCTTGTGCTCTCCCTGCAGCTCCTTCATTCACCACAATGCCTTAGGTATTCATGTTTGATTTTTAAATGCCATTCATTTGACACACTTTTTAAATCAAATGTTCTCATTCTCATGGAAGTACCCAAATAGTTCCATTAGTCACTTCTGCTTTGCTGCAGCTTTCATAAAAAGAGCTAAATAGACAGAGTCATTGTTTCAAAAACTTAATACTGTTTGTAGTTTGTTTTCTACTGTGTACTTCATGTTCTGTACACATTGCAGTTATGTGGGAAGATACTTGTGTGGCTCCTCTGATTTTATTTTATTTATTTATTAAATCTATGCATCATACAAGCACAATAGGATCTACTTGCTAATGAGAAATGTAATCTGCCTCTGAGAGGAAAAGTGATGATCAGACCCTGCAGTTGATGTTTGCCAGATCACTAGTAAAGTGACCAATAAACTGTCTTTTTTGTCTCTCTCTCTCTTACTACATAACAGGCTGGATGGAAGGAAAATCATGCAACATTCATGAATGAACTGAAAAACCTCCAAGCTTCAGGATTAACTACCCTCGGGCAGGCTCTCAGATCCTCGTTTGACTTGTTAAATCTCAATAGATTAGTATCTGGAATAGACAATTATGGACAGGTAACAAATGTTTGTTCTTCACATTTTATCAAACGCTCTTTGTAACCATTGCTGCTTTGTGGATATTGTTAAATATCTGGAGCGGGGTCGGGGGGGTGATGGAGTATGAGTAAAATGAGGGGGCTGCTTTGAACTGGTTATAGTAAAACAGTGGTCCATCAAGCCCAGTATCCTGTCTTCCGACAGTGGTCAATGCCAGGTGCTTCAGAAGGAATGAACAGAACAGCCAGTCATTGAGTGATCTATCCCCTGTCATCCACTCCCAGCTTCTGGCAAACAGAAGCTAGGGCCACTCAGAGCATGGGATTGCATCCTTCACCATCCTAGCTGATAGCGATCGATGGGCCTATTCTCCATGAACTAATGTAGTTATTTTTTGAACCCTGTTATAGTTTTGGCCTTCACAACATCCATTGTCAACGAATTCCACCGGTTGACTGCGTTGTGTGAAGAAGTACTTCCTTTTGTTTGTTTTAAACCTGTTGCCTATTAATTTCATAGGATGACCCCTAGTTCTTGTGTTATGTACTATCAATATTCATAAACTACAAATAGATTCCATTTTTAAAACTCGAGTTCTTGTGTCACATACTAAGCCACATCGAAACGTGTTGTGTATATTTGTGTTTGGTGCATATTGTGTGTGCATGCACGTACACCTGGAATCTTAAAATTGTAGACATTTATCAAATAACTATTTCAAACTTTGCTATGTCGTATGTTTGCCTTCTCAGTATGGTATTTTAATGAACTATGTTATCTGTTTTTAAAAAAAAAAAAAAAAAAAAAAGGCCCAGTTTTAAAGATGATTAATTTTCCCACTGTTAATTCTCCTGAATGTATTTTACAGTATACTGATCTTTTTATTTTCTCCTGCAAGGAGAGCCAGCTGGAATATAGATATATTGTTGCTATTTAGTGTCATAGAGGGTCTACTCCTAACGCTCACTTTTTGCTTAAGTGATCGGAACCTGTGACTTTATGGGCCGGGAGGGGGTCTGAGTTCTATACTTGTGGTCAGTCTGAAGTTCTGTGTGGCTTTGATGTGCAGTATCGTTTCGGTTGTGAAGTTCTACATGTCCACAGATTTAACACCATGTCATGCTTTTATAAGGATTGTTTGGCATTTTAAGTTCTTAAAGGCAGATACTGTGTTTTATGTGCTGTAAATTGATGAGTACGTTTACAGACCAACACAAGTTTAACTGAAGTATGGAATTAAATATTATTTGTTACTATTTTACATGTTTTTATTCTTTCTCTAGGGGAGAAACCCGTTCTTTTTAGAGCCATCTATTTTAATTACCATCACGGATGGAAACAAATTGACACATACTGCTGGTGTTCAAGAGGAGGTAAGACTTTCATATTTGTTTTACTTTTTAAAATGGCTACGGGGAACACTAACTTACTTTTAACTGTTAACAAGACTCCCAAAAGAATTTCAGTTTTAAAATCTGTGAATTTGCATCTTGACAGTGTGCTAAAAGAATTATGAATTAGATTTATATTGGTGGTAATTCAGCTTCATTCTGCAGACCACTTTTTAAGAAAGGTGGACCAGCTTCTCTCCCAGTGCCCCACTGCTGAGTTCCATAGGCACTAGGAGTTCACAGACTATGGTTTGATAGCACTGATTAATAGAGCAGAAAAGTGGTCCTTCAGTTTATCCATTATTTTGATGATTTGTTTGGGTACATATCTTCAAATGAGCATCTGATCCCTTAAAGCTTTCAAATCTTTCTTTACTAGCTTCATCTTCCTTTGAATTCTCCTTTACCTGGAAGTGAACTAACCAAAGAACCATTTCGTTGGGATCAAAGGCTGTTTGCCCTAGTGCTGCGTTTGCCAGGAGCTTCTTCTGTTGAACCAGAGCAACTAGGGAGCGTACCCACTGATGAATCTGCAATCACACAGATGTGTGAAGTGACAGGAGGTAGTTGGATGTTGTTTTGCTTTGGTTTCAATGTGGAATGTCTTACTCTCTAAGCTGTCTTAATGGGATGCTCTTGAGGGACAGAGGGAGAGAATAATTTTACATCTAATTTTTCTCACCTTGGACACTGACTCTACCCTGGCCAGTTCAACATGTTAATATAGCACTGTTGCGTCTGGGTTTCTACCTTGCAAGAGTATTTTAAAATTAAAAAATACTGGCTCTTTTAAATCTGACAGCTTTTCACTTTTTTCATGTTAAGCTTTGTAATCCCTTCCCCTTTCTTTATAAAAGGCTGGTCGTCTTCTTTGAAAAGTGATTAAAAATGAAACAATCTCACTCATCAGATCTATTCCTTATGTATTCAGTAAAACCTGCTTCCTTTAATAACTAATGTTTACTTCATTAACCTTCTGGTGCTAACACAGCTAAAAGGAATGAATTACACACGAATGAACAGAAGCATCATCAACAGCACTGAGCTGTGCGAACCCACTGGCTCCAGTGGGTCTACACCATTGTCACTGAAGGCTTTTTTGGCCTGCAAAGCCTGTGTTGTTGGTGATAATGCACAGGATGGAAAAGACCAACTTGGCTTTCACAGTCTGTATTGTTTGCACTGTGGAAGTATTGTGCCATGTCTGTTGATGATTTGAGTTTGTCACTAAAGCAGCAACACTGCGGTGGTGATTCCACATAAAGTTGAAAGAGCCTTGACATATAATATAATTTTTATTTTTAGAATAAACAGTATCCTTCCTTACTTACACAATTAAGGTTTGCTGAGACTTATTTTCAGACTTTCGCTGCATTGCTCTTCTCTTACTTATAGGTCGCTCCTATTGTGTGCGGACACAGAGAATGTTGAATCAGTGTTTAGAATCTCTAGTTCAAAAAGTTCAGAGTGGTGTTGTTATTAACTTCGAAAAATCAGGACCAGACCCAGCTCCCATTGGAGAAGGTACAGTAACTATTCACTTCCATCTCTGTAGCTGTAATCTATGTACAAGTGTTTTGTTTTTTGTTGCTTTGTAAGCTCAGTGTAGATCCTTAATGTGTATGGTATCTGAGCTTTTTCCTTAAACGATCTTGTCTTAGGAATGAAATGCCATTATTGCTTGCTATCTTGTTGACTGAGGAACCACAGCTCAAAAGACAGAAATATCCAGCATTGCTACTTATTCCTGTTGTAAATAGTGGATGCAGTGTAGTTGTATCCTGGGACTGACAGTTACTAGAGAGACAAAGTGGGTGAGGTAATATCTTGTACTTGACCAACATCTGTTGGGGAGAGAGACAAGCTTTTGAGTCACACAGAGCTGAAGAAGAGCTTGGTACCATATACAACAAAGTTGAAAGCTTTTGTCTCTCATCAACAGAAGTAGTAGAGGCATTAATAACTGTACTGTGTTGAAATAATTGGAAAGCATCCTGCATGCATTATGCACACCAGTCTTGTGAATGCTATGTAGATTTTCAAAGCGGTATAGGGCTGACAATATATAAAGCTGTTTATTTTTTTAAATACCTCAAAATCTATCGTAAGAACTTCTTTTTTTTTTTTTTTTTTTTTTTTTTTAAATAAATTTGAGCTGTGTGTGAATTTTATTTGGGCTTCACTAGACTTTACCAGAGTTAACTCACCCTCTAGTAACTTGAGGTCTTCAGTATGTTCGTAAAAGCTAATGTTGATTTACTTGGGGTCAGCCTAGGGTAAAGAGCAACACGTATCCTGAAACAAATGTTTGGGAGTGTACATGCTAGCCTTTTGAAACACATGAACTAGTTAGAGTTAATTGCCAGTCAGTGAACTTGAGGTCAAAATGTCTGGTGTTGACAAACCCTTGGTGCTCTCAGGCTGTCTCTACGCTGAAGGAAGGTGCATTTTAACATATGTTGCATATGTGAAAAATACACCTTTGTTTTACCCACTGTAGACAAGGCCTTTGAAAGCAACTGCAAAAGACACCTGCTAGATTTTCAGTTCTTGAAGAATACCACCGTGTATCATCATTAAGGATTCTTCAGTATGTTACAAGCAACAGAATTTAATCAGTCTTGAAGATACTGCCTATTTGAAATCTAGTCATTTGGGGGGTGTAGAGAGGGCTTTCAGGTACTGCACCTGCCAACTTCTGTGGCTTTACCATTCACATTTTTCCCCCCTTAATGGCTTCTCTCTCCCTACGTTCGGTACGGTGAACCTCAGAAACAGAGGAAACTAACTATATATATGTGCTGTCAAATCCACAGAATGAATAGGGAAAAAGAAAATGTAATTCTATTGATTTTTTTTGTTTAGGTGCTATAGTGGACTTTTTAAAAAAAATACTTCAGACTCGGTTTTAAATGGATACACTGTAAAGGTGTCTGTTTTTTAATGTTTTTGGCATTGTGCTGCTTGAAACTGATCACCCTGTGATGGATCGAAACTTTTCTTTCCTAACTGCAAGTGAAAATTTATGTGCCCGGACAGGAAGGGAGAGTGTGGGGGGGGGAAAATACATTTGTTGATCATGGGGCAATTTGTTCAGACTTGCAGAACTCGACATCTAAAATTGAGGAAAGAAACTGATCCTTTGGCATGTTTAGGAAGACTCTTTCCCTACAACTTACATGCATAGAAAATCATACACTTAAAAGTAAACTTGATTTTTTTGTTCTACTTGCATACTCTACGTGTCTTCAAGAGTATCTATTGCTTTTGGGGGGTCCTTTAGGCATTCTACTGTGATCATCTATCACCCTTACTTTCATTCTGAGCCACGTTTTTTCCCCCCTGCCTTTCTCTCCTGTTTGCCTGCCTGCCTGTTTTTCCTCATAATGCCTTTTCATCTACTTGGGAGAATATTTTAGACTAGCCCCCGGCATCCTGTGCAGTCCAAGTTGGCACTAAGCAAAGTCCCTGACATCTGCTGATCTGGACACTGGAGTCACAAGTTTGCTCTTGTATGGGAAAGTAACTGGATGAACTTGATTTAGTGGTGGTGGTGTTTTTTTTTTTTTTTTTTTTTTTCTCTTTTATCCGAAGCTATAAAACAGTAGAGTGTAAGTATCAACGTAGCACAAAAGTGTCAAGAGAGCTCAGACTTGGTGTGCGTCAAGGAAGCAAATATGTTCAGTCTAAACCAAGAGCAGCAGAAGTTTCTGGTATGGGGAAACGTAGCAGTGTTAGTGCTCTTCAAATTATTGTAGTGCACGCTACAAAAAATGGAGAAATGAATTGTTCTGTAACAGAAGGGCATGTTCTGTAATACCAGTCAACTATTCCTGAAACAAATCAAATCAAAAGCATATACCTGTGACAAATGCTGGAAACTAGGCTGGCAAGCTTAGCTATGCACCTGTACCTTGTCGAGCCATGTTCCAAACCCACATCTAGGTTTTGTGAAATCTGAACTTATTTTAACTGTTTCAGTTTTAATATAAAATGGGGGAATGTACGTGAGGTAATAGGACATAATACGCTAACTGATACAAAACCCTTAAACTTGCATTTCTGTGGAGGAGGAGAGGAGTGAAATGACTTACTAATAAGGCATTAGGAACTTCAACAGACTGCTGAAAATTAAGACTGAATCTATTGCCATAGGGTACATTTTGCACCTCTAAAAATTTTGTCTTTCCCTGGAGAAGTTTTCCCATTTAATTTCAGCTAATACTAACATTATTCCCTGTATACTGTATCACCTTCAGTGAGACTATAAAATGTCAGTGACCTGTTTTTGTAGCCAGGGCAGTGTCAGAGATTCTAGACTTGTATACTGTACCATTTTTAAAGCACGTACGTAATACTGAGTCTAAACCAACTTCATTTTGTGTAATACGCTGAGCAAGCAGTGCTGCACTTAGTTGAATTGCTGTGTAGCTGGAGCAGGACTGTAGAGTGTGGGCAAACATGTTCTTAAAGTGACTTTAAATTATGCCATTTTACATGCTGATGTAGATGTTCAGCCTTGATGTTAAGACACACATTGGCATCTTTGAAACAAATTAAATGGGACATTGGTTGTTTAATAAGAGAACTTCCTGGGAAACAAATGCATGCCATGTAGCTTTTTATTTTTCATTTTATTTTTTTTTGCTTTGTTTAAATTTTAGATGGACTTGTTGATTCACCCAGGCCCATCAATTCATTTGCTTCTCAACCGTGGCATAGTTGTCATAAACTCATTTATGTACGACCTAACCCTAAAACTGGTGTTCCTGTTGGGCATTGGCCAATTCCAGAGTCATTTTGGCCTGATCAGAATTCACCAACTCTGGTAAGTAAAACCAACTAAAGAAAAGGATTCCACATCTCCTGATCGGATAGAGAGCTCTTAAATGAACAGTAAATTACCCCAGGCTTGCTTATGGTCTGGCTTTCACTAAAAAAATGAATTGACTCTCCATGATGCTGATTGGTGAAGACAAGTCTAGAAATTGCATCCCACATCACTTCTGGATCCGGAAAGTTTATTGCAATAAATTTTCCATTCAGTAAACTAGTTCTTTTAATAGTTTAAATATTGCATCAATCAAGTTTTAATTCAGTATCTTTGCATTTTGCGACTGTGGAAATGAAGTTTTCAAAATATTGAGTCAAAATTATACTTTGAACTAAATTATTTAAAGTGTTTTTTAAAAATGGGAGTAGAAAGTAGAGCCATGGAGTCTTAAACTATCTCAGCAAAGGGGGTTAGAAGATGTAGTGCATTTTTGATGTTCCTTTTTGTGGAATCACTCTTCCTGGTACGTAGCAGGACTCCATGTATATGATTCTTCTCTTCCTAGCAGGCCAAGTTGTGGCAGTGAAGGAAGCAAATAATTGCATCCTCTAGATAATCATGGGAACATGCAGCATGTGCTTGCTCTTTTCTGAAACATTCAGTCATTTTGTTGGTTATTGGCTTGACCTAGCAGCCTTTTTTTCATAGATCTATCCCTTCGAAGTGGGCATGTTCTGTTTCTGCACTTGTGCGATTTGCTCAAGGTGCTAGTTTTTCCTTGCGGGGGGGGGGGGGGGGGAGAATCAATCACTAGGGAACATTTTGAGCAATTGTATTGGCCAAGTGGATACGCTCTCAGACACGGATTTCTGTGAACAGCAGGCTGAGAGAAAGAGTTCAGGTTTTCTTTAAATCATGTATTTGTGCACTTTGTAGATTGACTGGGATTTAGGACTTGAAATATTTAAAATTTTTTAATATTAACTACATTTCCCCCCCCCTTGTGGGTTAGGAGGGAATAGTGTGCCAATGTTGTTCAATAACTTGTGAATGATTTAGTTAATAGTCCATTATCTTGATTCATCTGGATCACATGGTAGGAATTTCACCTTCTGCTATTGTCAAAACTTGATGATTAACTTGTTTGTTTTTTTAAGTGTTGAAGGCTAGTGAGAAATAAAGGGTGTGTATGGGAGGAGGTGCATTACTGCATGTCAGCTGTTCGTTTACTAAATGATTTTATTCATCTGTGTTTAGTAATACAGCTTGATTTGATTTATTAAAAAGAACGTAGTATCAAAAGTGGAATACTTTAAAATAGTACCTTAGATTGGAGCTATATTAAATAAAAGAAAAAAGCAAATTTCTGGGTGGCAGTTACTAGCATTAAAGAATTAACCTGATTATCTTTAACATCAGGCAGTTGGTGGACTCTACGTCATGAATCTTTTTTCTTCCTTCTCTTAGCCGCCACGCACAGCTCATCCTGTTGTGAGGTTCTCCTGTGTAGATTGTGAGCCAATGGTAATAGACAAGCTTCCTTTTGACAAATATGAACTTGAACCTTCGCCCTTAACGCAGTACATCTTGGAACGAAAGTCTCCCCATGCCTGCTGGCAGGTATTTGCCTTTATTTGATTATTATAAAGTCAATAGGAATCCCTAGGCAGTGCTACGTTAATTTGTGTAAACCTGCAAGAAGGCAAGAGGTATGTCTGTTACACTGTTCTGCTGAGTTGAGTTGAGGAAATATGTAAAGATGGCAATTGCCTTTCCGTTCTGACTAGATTTTTCAAGCCTTTGAAGAGGTGATGCCACTACAGGCTTCATCAATTCATTTAGTTCTGTTTTGAAGTCCTAGCATTTCAGTGGCAAATGTGTCCCCCAGGTTCCACACTCAGATGAAATGCAACTTGTCATTTGCGTGTTGGAAAAGAAAGAGATTATTGATTTCTATTAGAACTCTTAGATGTTATTTAAGTGACACAAATTCTAATGTACTGTGTGGTAAGCAGTGGCTTTAACTTCTCCCATCCAATTCATACCTCATGCTTAATGCACTGGATTGGTCCTGTGGAGGCTTCTTCTGCGTGGCCTGTGGCAAGTCACTTAGACCCAGTCTACATTTAGGGCTTGTCTACACTTACAGTGCTGCAGTGGCGCAAGTGCTTGGGTGATTGGACCGTCACTGGTCCCTGAGATGCCTGACACAGTTCAGGAAGGCAGCAAAGCCAGTCCCTGGTATAAAAAGGTTGAGAGACACTGGTGTACACCATGTCTTAGAATTTAGGACGATATAGCTGTGGTGCACCTTGAGTATTGTAGCTATGCCAACTTCACCTTCAGTGTTTGATGCAGCTAGATCCACAGATGAATGCCTTTTGTTGACCTAGCTACTGTTGCGCAGGGAAAACCTGTGTGTCAGCGTAGGCTGCATCTATGCTACAGGGTTATTCTGGCATAGCTGCGGTGCTGTAGCTATGCCGCTATAGTCCCTGTAGTGTAGACAAGTCCTTAATTTATGTGTGCTTTAGTTCCCTCTCTGTAAATGGGATTCTCCTCCCTCACAGGGATCTGTTGTGAAGATGAATTCATTTAATATACGTGAGGTACTGTGGTAATTTGGGACCATTTCATTACCTAGAAAGAATTTGGAAACCACATGGAAGTGCAGAGAGATGTTAAAATCTCTAACTTCCAAATTACTTTTACCATTTATTTGTAAGTGTAACCAACAATAAAATAAATCACAGTGTTGCCTAGAAAAAAACTGAGGGAATGCAGTCAATCCAGTGAATTCCAAATAATGGCTTTAAAGCATGCTTGGCTATCTCATCTGCCCCTCAGTTCCCCTGACAAATTTTGTGAATGAATCTCTCTAGTTTATTTAAACGGCTTTTCTTTCCCAAGTTGTGTGAAAGACCCGCTCAGACAAGGGAAAATGACTAATTACAGTGGGAACTATTTGACAAGCTATACTCCAAGTGCTGTTGAATGCACAAAAGTTAAAAAACCTGGAAAAATAGTGGATTTTTTTTTTCATTTACAACAACCTTAAGTTTTCTTGTAACATTAGTAGACAAATCTGCAGAAAAAAGTGATTTTTGTTGACTGTGTCCCTGTAAGAGTAAATAGTACATTCTAAATGGGACTTTCTTGTACTTCTGTATATTGCCACTAATAGAGAGTGTCTGTTTCTCAAACTTAGTACTCCACGTCATGGTTACAACCTCTAGAATATTGGCATCCTCCAAATTTAAGAGAAGTTCGTATCTTAATAATCAGTCTTCTGAGGATTAATGCTCTGATTAACTCTCATGTTTACAAATTAGCAATATCTCCTTAGTTTGAGAGTTTGTGTCAATGTATCGAAGAATGAAAAATCAGGCTTTTTATCAATTGTGCATGTGTTTTAGGGAGATAACTTTATAAATCAAATTATTAAAAAATCTACCTGCAACAGAGATCAGGTATAGCCTGTTAAATGGTGTCAAGCAATGGAGCGTCCATTACTTCCCTTGAGTAATTAAATATAGTGTCGACAAATCACTAGAAAATATGCTCTGGAGAGCAATCCCACCCTGCCGGGATAGACTAAATGACTAAGTATCTTTGCATCTCTAATGTATGTAATTTACAAGTCTAAGTGCATGTCCAATTATATGTACACAGGTAAAATCAAACTCGGCAATTTTCTAGCGTTTTCCCCTTCTCCCCTTTAAAAAGAGTCAAAAATCAGATTGCACTTATTCTGATAAATGTGCAACTTTTTAGAATGTTTTGTTTTAAATATAACAGTGTTTCTTATGTTCTTTATCAGGTATTTGTGAGTAACAGTGGAAAATACAGTGAACTTGGCCATCCATTTGGGTATTTAAAAGCAAGCACTACTTTAACCTGTGTAAACCTCTTTGTGATGCCTTACAACTATCCTGCTTTACTTCCTCTGCTAGGTAGGTAATACAGTACATCGGACAGTTTAACAGCATAAAAATAAGGTTGGCTAATGTGCTGCCTAAATTTATTGGTTAAAATAATGGAGATCAGAGAGTATAGAATGTTGCAAACTCTTAAATATAATTTGGGAGGAGAGGATTTTCATACCCCCTCTCCCTTTTTTTTTTCTCTCCAGCAGAGGAGGAGAGCTACCTGCTTCCAGTGCATGTTTGATGCTGTTCACCTCCTAGACACGTAGCCTCTTCCTTAACCTGGAGTAAGCTTCAACCTCCATTCTTTTCCCTCATGTAGGCTGTGGTATCTCCATTTTTTTGCAGTTGCTCTTGTGGCATCCTACTTTTGGCTGGAAGGTCAGATGCAGGACTTTTTAGGGGTGTTAGGGAGAGAGAAGTCAACTACTGCAATTTAGAGTAGCAACCAGCAAGCAGGTCTAGAGCAACGAAGCAGCCAGCATTTCCCCTTGAGGACGAAATGTTTCATTTTCATGATGAGCTTGCTTTCCACAGGCAAGATGGTACGAGAGAAGTGGTGCATGAATAGGTCCTGTAATAGCTATAGTGTAAAGACTTTGGTTCCCATGGCAAAATGCTAACGGCAGAGGGAATTGCTTCCCAGGTGCTATTGTTTCTTTTATTTATAGAGCCAGTGTGTTTTAAAAATTATACAAAATAACAGTGAAGATTTAGGATAAGAAATATTAAACTTTAAAACATTATTTCTCGTATTATATGGAACAGTCACATACATTATTCTGGCAAGAAAAAGGTGCAAGAATGTTTGTTTATATTCCTAATACACCTTATCACCTCATCATAATCCACCAGCAAATCAGCACTTCTCTTAGTTGAAAACGTTAACTCATGGCTTGTATGTCAGCCTGATATTGATTCCAACACCTAGGACTTGCAGTTCAGTCTAAAAATGCTTGCTTTCTGAGAGCTGGTTGCTACCAAATCAGATGAACTGCCACTTCTATTGCAGATCTGCTAGTCCAGCTGAGGCCATCAGTGGATACAAATAAACTTGGTGTAGTCATTTTGATCTGCCACTTCTTCCCCCACCCTATTTTGAGAGGTGAAAAGTCTTCCCATTATGTGTGGAAAACAGGAATGTGCGAGAGGCGCCTCTGCAACATGTGCAGTGCTCTTCTGCTGCTCACTACCTCAAGCACATGGTGTACCTTATCTGTAAAATTTAAACTGCATGGTGCTGTTTAAATGACAGGGTGGGGCTTTTCAAATGCATGAGTCGTAAACAGGATGTTTACCATGGAGGTACGGTGATGACATATCCAGTGTATGTATCTTGAGCTGTTTTGAACACTTCCATCCATGGAATGGGAGGCTTGGTGAAATTAGGTTCCGTGACCATTCTGCATGAACCTAAAACGAAGCCTTTTTTGCGGAATTTATATCCTCAGATCAATGGGAGAAATTGCCAAATGCTTACCAACTGACAGTACACTCGTAAATCTTTTCAAAGACACTTGTAAAGATACTTGACATCTTTGATATGTGGGGTTTTTGTATTTAAAAAAACAGCAAGAAGATTGGTTTGATTACATAAACCAGTCTTTCCTTTTTCTGATCAGCAGGGTTTTGATGTTCTACAGGGGAGAAGGAAGAGTAACTTGCTCTAGTCACCCACGACTTCTCTTGTTGCTCTAAGAGCTATTTTAATGTTTCCTGTGTCCACCTTTCTATTGGAAGAGCTCTGCATCTGGGGAATGAGAGAAACATTGATGCTCACGGTGGAATGCAGATAAATTTTCCCCCTCCCCTTTTTTCCATGATTGCGGGGAGGGGAGGAAATTGTACCGTACAAGAAGATAACCACCCTATATAATTTATTGGCCCCCTGGTCTGTCAAGAAGTTTTCAAGAACTTGTGTGTTTTAAGTGTTGTTAGTTGCTTACAAGACTATTCTTTCTTGCATTCGTTTATTCCCACTCTTCCATTGGTGGGTAAGGGAAGGTTTTAATTTGACATCCTGGAACACAGCAGACAGGCCTGAAAACGAGGCAGAGCAAGTATGGCATGAGGAAACCTGTGAATACCAGTGTTAAGAACACTAAAGAAAATGGAAGATTTTGCCAAGTTGGTGAAGTGAATTGCTGGGACCAATGACTAGAAGATGTAAAATCGTACCACAGTTAGAGACTTGACAGCTTATCTTTTTTTTGCTTCTCAGGAGCCGAAGTGTGGATTCTATATCTGGCCCCCAGCTTAAAGAGCGTGCATGCTTCAGTTGCACCTGACGATAGGCAATATATAGGGGCTTATTCATGGCAAGGGATGTTTCTCAATTTTAAGACATGGACTCAGGACTCTGAAGCTTTGCAGGGAACCAGTGGGTGCAACTGAAAGGTGTGGCCATTTATGGGAGAGTGGAGCCAAACAGTCCAGTGTGATGGTTTGATCTGAGCAAGTTAATAGTATTGGTGTCTGGCTGACAAAACTCTGGTCTGTGGTTCAGAAAAGGAAACCCTTGCTTTTACAAAGCCAAAGAGTGACCATGTGGGATGTACTAGTGCATCTGGCACATGCATACTCTACCTCCTACTTGTACTGAATGCCAGACAATCATAGTGTTCTAACTTGGCAGGCTGTCCACTCTGAACACCAGAAGAACACCAGAATAGCTAGCACAATCCTCGTCTGTTGCTTCTCTAAGTTTCACCTGACAATAAAATAAAAAATCTGCCTCTGAAGGTATTTCTGCTGCTGAATAGGTCTCTGATGTACCATGATATTACATGTATTGGGCCCGGGGATGGAATTGTCATGTTTTCTGATACATCAGAACTTTAATCCTATGACTGACCTATGCTTAGCAACTGTTTCTCTTGGTAATTTCTTACACCAGTTTCCAAATGTCTTCTCCTAACAAAGAAACACCATCTCTTAAATGGAATCGTTAAGGCCATTGCACTTACAGATCTCGTCCCATGTCTGCAGAAGAGCAGGCTAATTGAAAGGCCAAAGCCATAAAGCATAAATGAAGCCAGGGATTTAAAATTGGAACACAGCAAAGATCAAGGATATTGATGAAATCTAGGGTGCTATCTTGGCTGAGCAATTTAAACAACTCTTTCCTGACTGATCCTAGTCACTGAGGCACTAATGTGGAGGGCTAGCTTTGATGAGAGAACAGGGTCATGGATATTCTTCTGAAGAGTCATTGGAGGTGATGGGGAAATAAGAGATAAGAAAATTTGCCAGAAGGAAATCAATTCAACCCCCACGTTGGTGCTTACACGCACTCGAAACTGAGTGGTTTAGAAAATGTAGGTTTTCTGTGGAGAGCCTGTGACTTGGACCAGCTCAGATGATGCTCCCACAGACTTTGAGAAATTTCAAGAGGTGATTTTTATATTTGAAAATCCAAAACTTGCCCTTTTCTCCCCCTGCAAGCTAAATGAACTGTTCTTGCATAGTATCACAGAGCCAGATACTGCTTTTTACACTAATAGGGAGCACCTCTGTGATGGATTATTCCATACTTATATAACAGTGCCCTTGACTGGACCGTCTGTGGGGATGAGCATGCCATGATCTTTGGATGTAAAATCATGAGCCTCTACTGCATAAACTAAAGGACTATGTCCATTAGCTCAAAGGCAGTAGAAGGCGCATAAATGTCTACACATAGATTAGTTGCTAGAGGGGAACAAAGTCACGCTTTCACAGGTGTAATTGAACAGAATGTAACAGACTAATAATGGATGCAGTGTTTTTTTTTCCTTTTTACCTTAATTAATCTGTTAAAACATTTTTATATTAACTTCAGATTATGCAAACTTGTTATCTGAACAAACTTGCTGTCACACAGGCTGCCCAGATAATTGGGATCCTACTGTATAATTAAAACTGTGTTGACTTTTTTTTGCCACGTTCTTGAGTTAAAAGTAAACCAGCTTCCTGATCTGTTACTAACACAGAATTTTAAAATTTTCTAATTTGCTATTCACCATTTGCTGGGTTGGGTGTTTTGTTTTTTAAACCTTGTCTAAACCTGGTAAAGAAAACAGACTGGTCAGTTTCATCTATGTTTGCAGTCAGTCCCTAGTCACACTTGGGTCTCTCGAATTATTATAGTATTAGCTTGCAAACATGTGAACCCATCCTAAGGTTCTAAGCCCCTCTTGTAAAATATTCAGTGCCCTCAGATCCCACTGACTTCAGAAAACAGAGGGTATTCAGCATTCTGCAGGCTCTGGCCCACTGTCTGCAGGAGAATAGCTGAAGACAAACGTGACATATCTTTAAAACAAATATGATGAATAGGGTTGGCTTAATCTTTTTGTTGATAATAAATCTTAAATTGTGACCCTTAAGTGCTTGACAGTATCCTTTTATGAAAGGAATGGTATAACTAAATTGATGTGAAGTTTCTTTACATAGAGGCTGGCATACTGCCCTGACTGAGCACCATGGCAGAATACATTTCAGAGGCTTAAAAGTTATAACTACTGGCTTGAAATATGAGCATGTAGAAATTCAGATAATTTCACACCAGCAAAATTGTCATGAATTTTTAGTAGCCCAGAGCTTACTCCTCCGCTTATCACAATTATGAACAAACTAATTATATTGGAACTCTTCTTGCCTTAAATTGGTCTAAGATAAAGGCCAAAACAATTAATTTAACCCAGATGTTGGAACTTTCTCTTGTAACTGATTTACCCTGCCCTGTCCTTCTTTGAAATCTAAGGGGAAGGGAGGGATAGAGACCAACTCTTATGTCCTGCCTGAAACTTGTAGTCATTTTCTTTCTCATTTGGAGGGTAGGAATTGTTACACTGGCTGTCCATTCTGCACTGTTGTTGGCAACCCCGTCTGCGAGGCCCTGAGTGTAAACAGAATGAAGGTTCTGCAGCCACTCTTAAATGTCTGTGTCAAAACTCTGTTTACATTTCACACGATCTTGTTGAAACAGCATTTTGCAACTCTGGTATCCAAACATCGAAATTCTCAGATTGCAAACATGCGCTAGTATGGGTACTCATAACTAGTTGAGCCAATGCATATTGTAAATATTAATCACACTATTTATGAACGGTTACACCATTAAGCTACATGTACTTTATATTCTAAAATAGCCTCCTTTATAGAAAGGAACTAAACCAGTAATAAAATATATCATTGGCTTATTGTGGCCTATGTTTCACACTACAACTTTGTCACAACACTGAACGCTTTTTCAGTTTTTTTTGTCTCTTCATTGATTTAGCTGTGTGTGTGCATATGCAATAAAATATATAGTGATATTTGTACTGCAGACAGCAACTCCTGAAAGAATCTCTTGTTTTCATAACTTGCATACCACCAGGACATTGAGTTCATATAAATGAACGGTATGGTTAAGTTTATTTGAAACATCAGAATATCACTATGAAATAATTAAGTACATATAAACATTAACAGGCTTCTTTACAATATAACAAAAAAGGATTGTTTTGTATTTGTAATAAATCACAGCTATCCAAGCATAAGAAGTTCTCACAGATCTAATTAGATAATACTGGCAATTATTAAATGTGTTCAGATTAAAAGGGAGCTTTAACGCCTCTGAAACACTCACCCCATTTGCTTCAGGCCAGAAAATAGAGTAACTAAAGCAGCTGTAGTGGGGTATTTTTTTTGTTTGATACAGAATTCATTTAGATTGGAAAATACCTGTAGTTAAGATAGAAAATATTGAAACATCTGTTCCATTTATGTAGAGCACTGAGCAAGTAAAATCTGCCTCTTCAGATAGATCTTCCTGAAAGTTCAGCAAGGAGAAAACTCTTTCCCTGCCATGTCTTTTCTTCTTACAACCTTCTCCTGTACATGTCCCTGTAGCCCTGCCCAGCCTCCTACTGGATGTCCGTTCCCCATCTCCTCCAAACTCTCTAGCTTCCTTTCTGCCAGTGTTCTGCAGCCCTGCTGAGCAGAGATTATGAAATCACAAATTGATAAAGTGGAAGGACAGGAAATGATGATGTAGTATATGGACTAATCCAGAACAGCACAAGAATTTTGAACTCTACATACCCTTCAATAGCAAATGTTTGGAGATAGTAATTACAAATTATAACCTGTCCAGCAGTACAGCAAATAAATATGTTGTAGGGCTTGCTCCTGCTCTGATATGTAGCCACAATTCCATATCTTTCAGTTTATCACAAGTCAAGATTGAACTTTTAGTATAGATCAGATGCATGAAAGCTTCTTGAAATATGAGAAACAGCCATGGTTAATGTGGATTGGTTTGATCTGTTATGGGGAATCCTTACTTTTATTGAGGAATTCTGATAAAGAGCCTGAGGAAGATAAAACTGCTGTGATGCATATATTTTCTCCCTTCCTCCAGTTGATAGTTGTGTGCAGTATTTAAACAGTCCTGTTTAGTTTGCTTGTGAGATCATATCCACTGTAAGGTTGCTGTAATAATATCAGGCATGGTTTCCGGTGTCAAAACTGTAGCTAGTATGGGGGATGCAAACCGTTTGAATCTAAGATTAAGGGCAATTGTTGTGGGGAAGCCCCCTGGAAAGCCCCCCCAGGAAAACTGACTTATTACAGTGTTGTTCAAAAAGTTAGTGTTGGGGCTGTGTAATCAAATCTTGTTTTCTCTGTTACAGATGACTTGTTTAAGGTTCACAAACTTAAGCCAAATCTGAAGTGGCGACAGGCTTTTGACAGCTATTTAAAAACAATGCCTCCTTACTACTTATTGGTATGTATTTTTTCATATTTCATTTGTAGAAGTATTGGTGGCTGGTAACTGGACTCTTTGTCCCATTTTTCCTAAATTTTGAGCACTAACTATGAACCTTTAGTTAGTAAACCTTTTGTGTTTGCTTTGTGTGTGTGTCAAGGATAGAACTTTTTTTTTTTTAAATTCCCAAACTTGTTCTGTGCTACTAGCAACAGTAAACATTTTAAGATTAATTTTAAATCTCTATTGCAAAATTGTGCCAATCTGAAAATGTACTTTAGATTAAATTGCTTTGTCAAAAGTGAATATTAGACTTTACCTTTGTAGTTAGAGTGTGCAGATTACTGTTTACAGTTATTAATGTGTGTGAATTCCTAGTCCTCAAGAAAGTGATACCAACAGAACTGGCCTGACCAGACAGATGAGGGTGTGCACAACATACGCTTTTGTACGTAGCTTGGGCAATGCACCTCTATGTGGACTTGCATCATCCCGGCTATTCTAGTACTGAACCTTTGAGTGAAAAGTGCCCGTGGTGCCATATTGCATGGTATGCTGGTAATGTGGCATAAAGCCCACTGGAAGCTAGCTAGACCACCAAACTCATCACACATGTTACTTGAATAGACTTGAATTCTAGTTTCGAAAAGCAAAAAGCTAGAGCACTAAACCAAGTGCCCTAGTTTCCTATACTTTATTTTTTAAAACTTTTTTTTTTTAAGATTTATTCTCTTAATGTTGTGTATTTTGTTTTCCTTATAGCCATTAAAGAAAGCCCTAAGGATGATGGGAGCTCCAAATCTGATATCAGATAATTTAGATTGTGGACTTAGTTACAGTGTTATCTCTTACCTTAAAAAACTCAGCCAACAGGTAGTATTGATAAAACCTTTGCAATTAGAAGTGCATTGATTTATTATTTAGTTTGTGGTCAGATTATAAATCAATTAATCTCTATGGGGTTTTCCGGTGTTGTATCGTACTTTCTCTATAGCTATATGGATGAACCCCTGAACCATTTTGGAGCCAGTCACTGTGGCTTCTATATGTAGTAGAGTGGGATGGGAAGGAGAGGTTTTTGTTTTGTTTTTTTTTCCAGCTACCTTTTTAAAGCACATGTTTGATTTCTACTCTAAAGACTGTTGCCAACTAGACTTGGTATTTCTACTACTAATATTCACTCGGGCTAAAATAAGTTGCTTGTTCTTAGCCACTTTAAACTGTGCCTCCATTGGAGACTGAGGCAATAAGTGTCTATTCTGGATGTGCGTTACCAAAATGTTTAAAGTTTGGCCATACGGAATAGCGCTCTTGTCTGAAAGTTGATATTAAAAGAAGAATTTTACAAGAAGCAGGGTCATCTGGCTTCCTCCGCGCCCCCCCCCCCCCCCATTCAGCCCCTTTCCCATCGTGTGTGTGTGTGTGTGTGTGTGAGAGAGAGAGAGAGAGAGAGAGAGAGAGAGAGAGAGAGAGAGAGACAGAACACTAAGCAAAGCAAATCTGTATCTTCAGTTCTTTCTTGAAAGTTCAGCATGGAGAAAACACTTTCCCTGTGATGTCTTGCTTCCCAGTCCCCTTCTCTGAGAGGCCCTTTATCTTCTCATTGTCCAATAGAGTGAGCACTCAGCATCTTTTGGTATTATTCTAATAGTATCAGATTATTTAGCAATAGGTAATTTAAAAACCTATGGTCAGTGTTGGGGAAGTAATGCAGTTTTAAATATAACAAAAACCCCTCCACCTCAAAAAATGAACAGTTACAAGCAGGCTTCTCACATGTATTTACATCTAGCGAATGTTCAATCATCTGGTGGATTTTTTATGAGGGTTTATACAAATTCTTATTATGTACTTGGTATATAGGATCAGAATGGCTTGAGGATATTATTGTAATGTTCACAGAAATCACAACAGATGACTCAGATAAAAATGTGCATTATATTGACATTGGAATAAAGGCAGCTAATGTCTGAAATGCTGTGTACTTGCTTTGCCCTTTAAAATTAGGGAAGAACTCTTAATGAATTATGATGGAATTATGATTTTTTTTCAGTCTTCTTGTCCCTGTATAGTGAACTTTACTTAAAATAAGTTGTCAAGCAACCCCAAAAGTCTGAAACCATATAGTTTTTGAGGCGGGATAATTCTGCTATCTTAAATACTAGTATCACAATGTGTTCTGACATCAACTTAGATTTTTCCCTTAAAGAAAAATGCCTCAGTTATTTCCTTCCTTTTTGTTGCTGCTGGACTTTCAGCAAAACTAGTAGTGTTTTGTAACCCCGCTACTCCCGTAGCACTAGCTAAAAGCAGAAATTTTCTGTGTTGGCATAGTGGGGCATGGTTGCCTAGAAACTGACTCTCCCTGGACATGTAATTCTCAATTCCTCGAGCAGTTGGGAGTCAAACTATAACTCTGACCTCTTAAAGTAATTGAGAATTTTATACTTATACTTACTGATTTTCTCTAACACCATGTAATTCCGTTTTAGACAAAAATTGAGTCGGAGAGGATAATAGGTTCGGTGGGTAAGAAAGTTCCACAAGAGACTGGAATTAAAGTGAAAAATCACTCCAGTAGCCTCTCCCTGGTTCATAGCAGGGATTTTAAGCAGCTGCTACAAGGGATCACTGGTGACTCTCCATTGAGACTGGCTGAAATGAATGTTAAAGAATTTGCTGGCTTCCATATAGGACTCTTAAACAAGGTAAACATTATACTGTGGGTGTGCATGTCAGTTGTCTCCTTGTGCTTGTCTCTCACATAAAGTAATTGCTCTTAAAAACTTCTGTTTATAGTAAAAGGAATTAAGAAGTTACTGATATTACAGTTTAGGCATACATGTGGATAGAAAAATAGATAATGTTTTTCTGCAGATGCTTTGTGGGTCTGTTTTGAAAGTATAAATGAACAAAGACTAATCATCTTAAAGTGACAGTCTTTGCAGAAAGATACATCTGGTGGTTCCGGAGTTTTCATAGTGGTTAGTTCAGTGGAGCTGAGAGCGTTAGTACTGAAATGTGTCCTGTAGAGATCTCTAAAGCGAGCAACGTATGAGAGTACATTCTATCCATCTATGAAGAAGTCATACTTCATAATTTTTATACATAGTTAAAATTCTCCACTGTATGTTATCTCTGTAGATAAAAATGGTTGGCTTAATTGACATGTATATGCTTTGTTTAAAACTAGGATTTGAAGCCACAGGCATTCAGAAATGCTTATGATATTCCTCGTCGCAGTCTTTTAGATCAGCTAACTAGAATGAGAACCAACCTGCTGAAAACACACAAGCTTATCCTTGGACAGGATGAAGGTAAATAGTTACCTTTCTCTTGCTAACAGTGAACAACTACACTGGTGTTATGCTGAAGTGAGTTCTTGTGCTCCAGACGTGTCTGTCTGTGCATGGTGTGCTGGGTCACTCGGATGCTGTTCAGAACACCTGTCTTCTTGCTGGGGAGTGGATTCAAAAGGAATACTTCAGCTTTTACCCTGGAGGAGAATTCAATGCTTGCTTTAAATTTTAAACACAGGCTTCAGGGAGAGCTCTGTGGCAAAGTGTGTTGTTTTTCTTTTGGGTTTTTTTTGTGTGTCAGTGCCTGAGGCTGGGATGGGCATGCTATTTCCAATTTGCCTACCGCGGCCCTCCTTAAAGCTGGTGCTCAGGGGCACTTCACAGTGGGGGCTGGAAAGGATGAGGTTGGGATAAAAGTTTATTTGAATTATTTCTCTTCATCCCTTCTGTCCAAATCAAGTAATAAATGTAGCTCTTTGACAGCCATATCATTCCTAGTGCTCCACATCAATCATCAGCCCCGTAGTGCCCGATAAGAATACATAAGAGTTAACGCTAGCAATTTAAAATGTGTATGTTCTTTACATCATCTTGGTTTTAAAATAGACTAAGTAATGCTATGCTGTTCCACTGTAGACTGCCTTCACAGCGTTCCTGTTGCTCAAATGGGAAATTACCAGGAATACCTGAAGATGATGCCTTCTCCCCTTCGGGAGATTGATCCAGACCAACCGAAAAGGCTTCATACATTTGGCAATCCTTTCAAACAGGATAAGAAGGTAGGGAGGAGCAACATTCCTGCTTTATATGTAGCTATTTTTCACCAGTACATGATATGGAAGGCTCCATAACATTTTCAGACAGTTCAGTGGAGAGTGGAGTCATTCCTCCAACTTCAGAACCATTCTCATTCTCTAAGTATGTTGTCTGAGAGAATTAGATACAAAGGCTTATGTTGCATTTGTTGTAAGTGCTTTCCGTTCTAAGCTGGTGTGCATTTGAAACACTGCACCTCATATTAGACATGTCGTCATTGTGTTTTCAGACAGCTAAAAGCCAGCTGAGTTTAGGAGACTTACTCTAGTTATATCAGTGGAAAATCTCTGTTTCAAATAGAACTTTCTGGTCTCTTTTCAGGGTATGATGATTGATGAAGCAGATGAATTTGTCACTGGGCCTCAGAACAAAATTAAGCGTCCAGGAGACCCCAACACTCCAGCATCGCTAAAGAGAAGACGCAGTATGTCGCCACTGTTGAGAAGACCACAGTCACCGCCTGTTATAACTAATCATGTTGGCGGGAAAGGATCACCCTCTCCTTCAGGATCACCGTCTTATCCTAATCTCAGAGCCATCCCAGGTCACAAAGGTATGCTGAACTGCAGTTCAGAACCCTGCCTGGGTTACAGATGAAAGTACCAGTGCAAGAAACCATTGGCTACCTAAATGAGTTTGTAAAAGGGGGAGAAAGGGTTATGTCATCATTTTTTTACAAGTGTTTTAATTAATTTCAGTGAGAAGATTTTAGTTTCTCCTCTGTTGGTGTAAATAAGTGGGTTATCATTAGAGCTGGTCAAAATCTTTTTGTTAAAGCAGTTTTGATGAAAAGTAGTTTTTAATGAAACAAATTTTGGTGCAGAAAAATTTCTAATGGAAAATCAAACAGCCTTTCTTCAGTTAAATTTGTGGTTTAACTTTTTTTCATTTGGAAAAGAAACAAAACAAAATTCGTAGGAAACTTGGATGAAAACTAAACCAGTGAAAATGAGCATTAATTTCCTAATGAAAAATGATATTTTTCTTCCAACTTTATCGTTCCTGCTGAGCATGCTGAGACAGAAGAAAACTGCTTGCTGTCTTTCTAAAAGACGTGCTCTAGTTTAGCCAGAAGTTATGAGCTTGATACAGGAATTACTGAGTGAAATTATATGGCCTACATTGTATAGGAGGGCAGACTAGTTTATAATAGTCCCTTCTGGCCTTAAAATGTATGAATGTTGGTGACATTCAAAGTATACTTAGATTGGGGAACCTCAGAATGGCCAGGTCTGTTCTTTTGACATCATATGGCTACTAATTTGTTTATTCGGTGTTTCTTCTTTCCTGACATCTAAGATCTGAGGATAGAAAGTACAATTTAAAGTTTGATACCTTTGTAATGGTCCCAAGATGCTATTGTGATGTATTAACTTGCAGATCATTACTCTGTAGAGAAGATTTATTCTGAGGAATTGATTTGAGGAAAGACTAAAATTATATGTGCATGCGTGGCTAAGTGACTCTTAAAGGGAAGGAGGAACAAATCACCAAGGAGAGTGTAAACAGCAAATAGGGGGAGGAATACTTTTATGGAGATAAAATTGGGAAATTTAGGGCGAAGTATGTATGTATGTATTATTATGGCACCTAAGAGCCCCATGGTGCTAGATCAGGGGTGGGCAAACTTTTTGGCCTGAAGGCCACATCTGGGTATAACAATTGTATGGCAGGCCATGAATACTCACAAAATTGAGGATTGGAGTGTGGGCGGGATGGGGGCTCTGGCTGGGAGTGCAGGCCAGAAATGAGGAGTTCAAGGGGTGGGAGGGGTAAGGGGGAGGGCTCTGGCTCGCGGGATGGGCTCTGGGGTGAGGCTGGAGATATGAAGGGTTTGGGGTGTAGGAGGGTGCTCTGGGCTGGGACTGAGGGGTTCAGAGGGCGGGAGGGGGATCAGGGCTGGGGCAGGGGGTTGGGGGCATGCAAGGGGCTCAGGCTCCTGGCGGCACTTACCTCAAGCAGCTCCCAGAAGCAGCAGCATGTCCCCCCTCTGCCAAGTTCCCAGAAGCAGTGGCATGCCCCCCTACGGCTCCTACGTGGAGGCACTGCGCGAGCCGTGCAGCTCTGCGCGCTGCCCCGTACGCAGGTGCCACCCATATAGCTTCCATTGGCCACAGTTCCCAGCCAATGGGAACTGCGGGGGGCAGCGCTTGGGGCGGGGGCAATGTGCGGAGAACCCCTGGCTGCCCCTACCCGTAGGAGCTGGAAGGGGGACATGCCACTGCTTCCGGCAGCCACACGGCAAGCCCCTGACCCCGCTCCCTGGCTGGAGCACCGGAGCAGGACAAACCCCTGACTCCGCTCCCCAGCTGGAGCTCAAGGGCCGGATTAAAAGGCCTGACAGGCCGGACACGGCCTGTGGGCCGTAGTTTGCCCACCCTTGTGCTAGGTGCTGTACAAACACAAAACCAAAAATGGTCCCTGCCCCAAAGAGCTTACAGTCTTGAAGGAGTGGCGGAGGCACTTCTTGAGAGCAAGGAATAGAGATTATTTTCTCTAGTTGGCACTGGTACAACCATTGCTGGAATATTGTGTCCAATTCTGGTACCCACAATTCAAGGAGGATGTTGATAAATTGGAGAGGGGCTCAGAGAAGAGCCATGAGTGATTTAAAGGATGAGAAAACCTGCCTTTAGATTGACTCAAAGAGCTCAATCTATTTTGCTTAACCCAATTAAGGGGTGACTTGATTTCAGTCTGTATAGATTGGCACTTCAGTATTTAACAATGGGCACTTCAATCTAGCAGAGAAAGGTCTAACACAATCCAGTCGCTGGAAGTTGAAGCTAGACAAATTCAGACTGGAAATAAGATGTACGTTTTTAATGGTGAGAGTAATTAACCATTTATCAAAGGTCATAGAATCATAGAATATCAGGGTTGGAAGGGACCTCAGGAGGTCATCTAGTCCAGCCCCCTACTCAAATCAGGACCAATCCCCAACTAAATCATCCCAGCCAGGGTTTTGTCAAGCCTGACCTTAAAAATTCCTAAGGAAGGAGATTCCACCACCTCCCTAGGTAACGCATTCCAGTATTTCACCACCCTCCTAATGAAAAAGTTTTTCCTAATATCCAACCTAACCGCCCCGCCCCGCCCCCGCCCCCCCGCAAGAGTTGGTGCCACCTAGCAAGAGTTGGTGACCACATTCTGAGGCCACCAAAAAATTTGTGGAGCACCCCTGGACTAGATGATCACATGGCCTTCTGGCCTTGGAATCTCTGAACCCATGAGATGAGTAAAATGGTAAAATAGTCTCCCAAGGGGAGTGCTGGAAATTCCATCACTTCAGAGCAGTGGTCCCCAAGCTTTTTACCTTACTCCCCCCACCCCGTCCACGTGCCTCCACCCCCTCCTTGTGCCCCGAGCCGCAGCTGGGAGCGGAGCTGGGATCTGGGGCCAGAGCAAAGCTGGTGGCAGAGTGGGGCTGCGTGGTGCTCCCTCCCCGCCCCTGTGGGGGCTGGCCCGGGGTGCACCATGTCCCCCCCCCCCCATATTCCTTTGCGCGTGCCCCCCCCCCCCCAACACCCCCACCCGGGGGCCACTTCCCACAGTTTAGGAACCACTGCTTTTGAGTTAGGGCTTGTCTACACAGCTACTTACGGGAGTACATCAAAGTGCACTACAGAACTTTTACTGAATAAGTCACAGGGTCCACACAGCTGGCCAGTGTGCTGTACATTCTCACCCTGTTTTCCTCACCCTAACATGTAGACAAACTCCTAGCCTTTTAAAGGACAGTGTTGGGACAATGGTGCACTGTGAAGGAAATAAGACTAGATGACCAAAGAGATCCTTTCCATTTCTTGTTTTAAATGCTAATTATGAACTGATTATGATGCATAATTTAACTTACAGATGCCAACAGCAGTGTAGTTCAAGATGCTAATGGAGGGAAGAAGGCCGAAAATTGTCAGTCACTAGACAAACAAATTGACGGATTGTCTACACAAATGGTTCCATCAATCCCTGCTGCTATGGTAGATGATCTGCTACCGAATGACTTGGACTCTTTGCCTGATGAATTCAATTGCTTAAGTGAAGATGGACTGGATCATAAATCTGCCACCAATGCACTTGTTAGAGGACCTCTAAATTACAGCATGCCTGTTGATGACCAAAAAATGGTAGTGGAGTCCACTTCTGGGACTGTGCCAAACTCATTGCAAATAACACATACTATGTTGGAAGGAAACAATGCTGATGTCAAAATAAAAGTGATGAAGGAGGTTCGCAAGCCTGGAAGAAGTAAGTTTCAAATGTCTATCTTGGTATGGCCTACTTAAAAAATAGAATTCATTACTTTAGAGGACATACAGTTTTATACCCTTAGATTTGGAATTGCTGCATAAACGGTGATTTTTGGGGGGGCTTTCTTGGACTGTTGAATAAATGAATTGGGGCGTAAGGGTGGTAGTGGTGGAGAAAACACTTCCTAACATTGTTGGACGTTGAATGGAATTTAGTGAGAGCAGAACACTTAAGGTGCAGCACCTTTAAAGCACGCCAATTTATCTAGCACTAATTATGTTTTTGAAACTACGTAATTCCACATCTAAGACATACTTCAAGAAAAATGGACTGAGTTATTTGAACATATGAAGTCTGACATTTTGTTGTGCTGTGCTACATTTGTGTATGCACGATGCACTTTTGCTGCAATATGTCCCATATCCTTCAATCTTCTGTCCTGAAGGGAAAGGCATATGTAACTAGCACATGTTTTGGAATGTTCCATAATTGGAACCCTACAGTTGATGGTGAAGTGAAATGCTTTTTTTTTTTTTTTTTTTTTTTTTTTTTAATTAAACATGAAAAGACTTTTTAAGATCATTAATGGAGTACAAGGATAGACTTAAAAAGAAGTGATTTGAATCTTACAAATCTACTAGGAGCTGACTTCATAGTTCTGCTTCCATGAAAAATTTAGTGTTATCCCCAACTCCAAAATCCTATGAGGAAAAGCAACTCTCTCCTCTTTTGATGATTGTGGTTATGCCGTCCTTGCAGGACAAAAACAGCTCCAGAGCTTATGTCTTGGAGGTAAAAACACTTGAATAGTATATTTGAAGTTAACAGTAGAACTTCACTGATCTGCATATCTTATGATTCTCACACACTTGTACTCTTCCCACTTTTCAAAGATTGAATAGCAGCATGCTGCTGTAGTTGACTAAGAATGAATTATGCGGCAGAACCTTTTACTAATATGTTGTGAATTATGATAAATACAGTAATTTAAAATAACAGAGGACTCTTTAATGCAGTATTCTTGGGTTCTGGTAATTGTTTGCTTACTAATTCCTCAAACTGAGGATTTTTCAATGGGTCTTTTTGTCACTTATGCAAATTGAGGTTTCTGCCACACAAAAAGTTACACACGTTTATTCTGTTAATGATGTAAAATCTTAAGCAACCTTTTGCTTTTAAAAGCATTTCAGTCCATCTTTAACATATAAAATAAATTGAACCTGAGTAGCTGAGTCAGGGTTTTCTTTGCTTCCTGTTTGGTAGAGGATGCCAGTCTAATCATACTGTTACCAAAGCTACATATGGTAAATGGTGACTTAGATTAAAACCATATATTAATATATGATGAATCTTCTGCCAAAACTTCTTACTTTAGAGCTCATGAAGTACTCATGAAAGTGAAAAGACCAGTAGCAATGGCTTAAACCAATCATGGTCAGGTTGGTGGGCTGTAGAAGTCTGTTTACTTGTGACTCTGCCAATGCACCCTGGTCCCAACTTGTAAATCCTCTGCTATTCTAGTTGTGGATCTGTTAATCATGCCAAAATACGTAGCTTTGTAATATGGCTAAATAGTAGGGAAGAGGTCTTTGGTTTCACTTCTGATCTAATCTAGCTGCTACACAATTCTGCAATGTGATCTTCATGCAATGGCTAAAATAGCTTTCATAAATTTTGGTTACATGGGCAAATGCTTCATAAGTGGAGAACCTTCTGAAGGAGGAATCTTAACTCGCCTGCACAAGTCTAATCTTAAACGTGCTCCCAGAGATGGCCTTTCCAATTTAGCGTTGACGCTCATTGGCAGTTGGGCATATGTGCACAGTTTGTGGTGTATAAAGTGAGAACAGGCCAGTTAACTGCAGGATCCTACTTTTCCCAGTGACAGCCAGTGGAAGTCAGCTTCTCAGGTGCAGCACTAGAAGTCAACCAGTACTTCAGTAGCTTTTAAATTTTTGGTATCAAACACTTTCTGCACACAAAATACTGTTCTGTCTTTAGTCTTGCATATATTTTCAGACATAGCAAAAGTGTGAAATTATGAGTCTCATTTCTTCTCTTGGATGATGATCTTTATTGAAGTCACATTTGAAAGATTAGTTTCTTAAATCTGCACTCTTGACTGACACAACTGTTTGGATTATTTTAGATTATGAAAAAATCTTCACTCTTCTTGAGGAAGTGCAAGGACCTATGGAAGTTCAGAAATATTTCATTGAATTTGCTATCAAGGAAGCAGCAAGGTTTGTATAGAATATAAAACCCAGATGAATTTTTTTTTATTGAACATGGCAGTAAAATCAAAACTTTTCCAAGAATATTACCTTGGTTTTTTTTCTATTCCAAAATATTGGTCATTTAATGAACTTTGTTTTTAGAAAATAAGTAACTCCATAAAAAATATCGATAGATTGTCTTGATTTTACCATAGCTCTGTAGTGTTGTAGATTTTTAAAATGTAGAAATGGGTCCTTGAAGAAACAGGGTTCGAGTTTGAGCCCATCTCTAATTTAAAGTACTATAATGAGGTCAGAAATATACAATAGATCTCTGACTGAAGATGCAGAGATGCTCTGGAAATGTGATTTGTATGTTGAATGGGTGACTAATGTGAAAGTCACTGTATTTTGGAAGGAAAAAATTAATATGAGCTGAACCAAAATTAAATTACTCCCCCTCTCTTTCTTAGGTTTAAAAAACGGGTCTTAATACAACACTTAGAGAGAATACTAGAGGAAATAGAGTTCAGCAGTCTACCCAACAGAGTTAATCATGTCAACAGTAGATAACAGTGTACCGGCAAAAGACACGCGGATCAGGGATGAGTTTGCTGTGCCACAGAAGAATGAAGGAAGACGTGGCGGCTGCCCTCGCCATCTTGGCAGTCAAGTGATTTTACTGTCAGAGTCTGAGAGGAAGCAGTGGAGCTTTAACTTTAAGAACCTCTGTCGGCAGAAGCTGGGCTATAACCTTAAGGGTTTGCTATGAAAGGTGTGGCTTTTTTCCTGTGGAGGGTGCTATTCGCTCAACAGGCTGAAGAAAATAACCATTGCTGCCCCTCCTGCAGGTGATGAGAATTTACTCATTTGAACATTGTCATTATAGACATTTTACGTGCTGTAGGCAGCAGGTTGCATTAAAAATGGGGCCTGTCAAACACGCACACTGTCTGCACTCTTTGGAAAGATCCTGTGTGTTCAAAAACCTCCCAAAAACACCCACGTGGTAATATTGCATGTTGCCACCACAGAGACAAGGGTCGTGTTCCCAGGAACTGATAGCCATGCCTATAAACTTGAGTTTCAGTGTAGATTGAATCAGAGTAAAGAAACTGCTATTCTGTGTTAATGAAAGCTAAAGACAGCCCTGTGACTGTTACCACCTGATGGTCACTAAACAATCTACCTCAGACTCTCTTCTGTTTTGTCTACAGACATTATGAAAGTGCACCTGAGGCTTCCCAGGTCCCCGACTTCAGTTCTCTTTCATCCTGTGAGGAGGACGGAGATTCTTCAGGTGGCCTTGGCACACGCTGTGCTTTGGAAGCACTAAAAGGAAACGCTTTTAAAACGTGTATTTTAATGTTCATACAAAAGAGATTATTTTGAACAGTATTGTTACCAGATCACTAATTTGATATTTTAATTGTACAAAAAGAATTTTTGGAACACGTGTATATATATAAAATAAACCATTTATTAATTTTTAATAAGTGCATAATCTGACTGAGGAGTCTTTAGCAAGAAGTGTTGGTTCCTCTGATTGACTGGTACAAACAGAAAAATACTAATGTTTCAGTAGATCATTGTGATTGAGCCGGTAAGAACTGAGTGCAAATAGCACAGCAACATTAACCATAAATTCTTTTCCCCTTCAGTCACAGATCGTGGAAATAGCTGCTGAATTTGTGTACTTCCCAACATTTCTAATGTAAGGTCGTGTCTTTGGACGTGTATTAAATGCATTAGGAAGTCCCCTGCTTATCCAAAACCTCACTTATCAAAATTAATATCTTCCCCCATTTCATTCATAAATGGCTGTGCTGTAAAAAGTTGACTATCAAGCTTTAAAAAACAATTTTGGACAAAGCACATCACTTTTTTCATGAACACAAAGCAGATGGATCAAGATGACTGCAACACCTACAGTCAAGTAGGCTTAAAAAAAAAATGGAGATAAAGTACCAATTATATGCCAATAGTAGGTGGCTTGTATGGCAAAGGACCTGGTAAATATTTGGTTAATATTTTAAAGTAGGACCCAAACCAACTTCAAGCAATTGCATCTACAATGGTTGTGTTTTGAAGAAGGGACTGAAGAAGAGATCTTAAGTATCCACAAGCTTCTATCTCGCAATAGAAGTATACTTTGGAATCTGGCCATCCAGGCAGAATGTGAAGGAAAATGGATTTCAGCTGGCAAGGCTATACTTGGCTACAAGCAAAGAATTCCCTTCCTCCCGCCCTTCACAGAAATCGTTGTCCCTCATCTGCCTCCCCACTCTGAAAGATACAAGTTTGCTATCAGACCCTGCCAGAAAAATATCAACGAGACAAATCCACCAGCAGCAAACCTTCACTGTGGTATAAGATAATAAAGGGCTTATCTTTACATACACCTTGTGATAACAGTAACTGGATGTACACTTAAATGCTGCCTCATGTCTCTCAAAATCATGCAGTGCATCTCTTGAGGATCTTTAAGGAAGGTTGTCTGTTTTCATTATAAGACTTTTGTTCCTAGTATCTTACCATGGTCAGAAATACAGTCAAGATCCTGAATTTAAAATATCTGAGTCAAGCAAAATACCCATAGGGCTAGTCATTAAGAGCTGTGACCCTCCCTCTATGGCTCTTTAATTGATCTCCCTATTTCAAAAGACCGCAACCCATATTTTTAATAAGACAAAGGGAAAGGAATCCAGAATACTGATTCATATTGCATAGTTTGTATTCAGAATATGGTGTTTACCATGACACGAGATAGCCACATTAAGCTGATCTCTTTGCCTTTTAACTTGTTCAGACTGATTTGGAATCTCCTGCCCGACTAAGTGAACAATATCTTTTGTTATTTCCGACTAGCTTAGTGAGTTGTAAATGGCAGGGGGAGGGGAATTTAAAAAAACAAAAAGTACAAGTTGATATGGATGGAAAGGTTAAAGGAGAAGAGTTCTTGTTGTTAAAATCAGGTTTGAACTTATCCAAGAAAGAAATGACATACCTTCAAAAAATAAACCCTGCTAATGAGTCTTGTAGACTCATTGGTAAAGTAGGAGAAATCCAGTTCAACCAGGCATCCAAAATACACATGGCCTCAGCTATGTCATGGACTGAGTGTAACTCTAGGACAACAAGCTAGATGAATGCCGGAGTGTTTAGAGAAATAAAAGGCAGTGCTTACCTAAAAGCCCAGTCTGCTTGATGTCAGCCATGAAAATCCCACAGCGTGTGGGGAAAATATTAGTGGGACAACTTAAGACTCCGTAAGAAGAATAAATAATGTTGCAGAGCACAGAAAGTAGATCCACAAGACAAATATACCCCCAAGCTTCACACTGTATTTGACTGCTGAATGCAATTGGGACCACTAGAAAGGTCATTCTAGGTTCTGCCATTCATTACAAGCAGAGTACATGACTCCAAAAGCAGCAGCTGCATCCTAGAGAAACCAGTAATTTTTCTGCCTATATAGGCAATGTCTCTGTGCTACATTATGATAGTCCCCAAAGAAGGGATCACATCATTGCCCGGGACTGCTAACCTATATGTAGTAAGGAAATGGGCTTCTGAAATCCACAAGTGCTTCCTTGTTGGCAGTTTGTTTTTTTGTTTGAGGCCTTTGCTAGGTTGATGAATACTAAGGTTGCACTGTTAAAGTGAAATGTGAAAGGTCTGCTAACTTCCCCACATTGTTAAATACACACACCTTGAAACATGATACAATTTAGCCAGATTGTTTAAGTGTCTAGCTTACTGTTGCTAAGTGTGTATACTAATGTGCTGTTCAGTGTTTTGGAGCCTACTTTTCTTCATGTATCTTTTTACATTCCCTGACTTTTTGCTTTAACATGCACTCTCAGTGGGACATTAACTTTTTTCATCCTTTAGCTCATACCATTTTTTTTCCCCTACCCAAGGAAACAAGCAAAAATGTCTTCAGATCTGCTCACGGGGACCAGGCACCTGCTGACACTCCCCTGTCACTGTTGGTCGTCATCTGAGCCCTTACAGACAAACCTAACAAGCACATTATACATTTGTACAATTAGACGTTGCTCTTGCCTGGGCCCAAATGGCATTTTCAAATGCCCATAACTGTCGGTATTAAACTGAGCAAAGATCTTGCTCCTCACCTGAGGGACCCACCTGCATGTTAAGCTTGAACTATCAAAAGTCCAGCATCGGTGAGCTATCTGCATCTTGAAGCAGTTGGGTGGTAACAGTGCATCCATCCTCTCTTCCGCCCACCGTCCTCAAGTCTTGATTCAAAAATGGCTGATGGGGACTGCCTCCATACTTAAATAATTCCCTGGAAAGCTTCAGTTCTGAAGAGGACTCCTTTCAAAGTTAGGAACAAGTGAAAATGCATGGAAACCAATTGGTAAATTTCACTGTAGTGTTTTCTACCAGCCAACACAGTGGCAGCACCTTAGGAAAATGTGTTTTGCAAGTAGAAAGCCCTTGTCGTGAAGAGCCTGCCAGCCAACTTGACTGAAGATGACATACCAGAGACCATGCCAAAGGAAGGCCTGCAGATGGAGACAGGAAAGAGCAGTGTAGGCGGGCTTTGTAAAAAGAGATGGAAATGTTCAGCACACTGATCTAGAACAATGCTAATTCAGTGCCTGTAGGAAAGGACTTCATTCTAACTGAAATGGAGAAAGGCAGCATTCTTGTCCTACGACATTGGGCCGGGGTAGTTTCAAACCTGGATCCACGTTACTGCCTTGTACAATTTCATTACCCCTGTCCTCCATTGCAAGGAAGGAAGGAAGGATGTGATATTCCAAACATTTTCAGACTAGCAATAATGCAGCCTTGATAAACGGCAAATGCAACTGGTAATAGAAACTACTCTTTCTTTTCTCTCGCTTTTCCTTTTTCCCACTCAGATGAGATCACTTGTTTTATTTTTACCATGAAACCTTCTACTGACAGCCTTTGTACTGATCTTACTTCCCCTTTGTAGTAGGTACAACAGTGCTGCAACTCTTGTTTAGGTCTTTGGGTAAAACCATCAGGAAAAGCAGCTGTGCTAAAGCTTTTTCAGCTGAAAGTGCTCTAGCATATTTAGAATGTTCTTTAAAAATAAAACATACCAGCTAATTCTTGGACCTAAATGTATGAATATGATGCTTGCAGCAGTGGGTAGTTTGGAAAAGGAATGTGTTCAGGACAGAGTTTTCATGGCCCTGTTAATGCTACCTAGTATATAACCTTGTTTTGAGACCATTTTCACACATGGCTAAGGCACAAGATGATTGTTGAGACCATGCTGCAGACTTACCAGGATGAGTGACTTAGAGCACTATTTTTTTTTTTTTTTTAAATCTGTCTACAATGGATTAGGAAACCATACAAGCAGACTGTTGTGAAGCACAACTCTGTCCAAATCATGTTTAGTTTTTAACATTGCTGCTGGTGCTGTTTTCTCCATAAATATACGGCTAAGCCTAATCGAGAGCAGCTTGGTCTAGGGATGATCTGAGAAGGAAGTGGGGAGAGCATGGAAAATTTAGCAATCGCATGTTTGACCCTCTCTTATGTCTAATCTCAATCTTGTGCTGCAAACGGAGCCAATCGCTATTTGTCCTACACTGAGCAGACATAGATAATAAGATTTGAAGACTTATAATGTCTCCCTCAGTCTTCTCTTCTCTTTAGACTAAACATGCCTAATTCTTTCAATCTTTATAAATCACGTTTTCCAAACCTCTTATTTTCATTGCTCTCATCTAGACTCTCGCTCCAATTTGTTCACATCTTAATGTGTGCTGCCCAAAATTGGGCACACTACTCCAGCTCAGGCCTCTCCAGTGCCGAGTGGAGCAGAAAGATTGTCTTCCGTGTCTTACATCTAACGCTCCTGTTAATAGATGTGCCATTTGTGTTTTGCACATCACATAGTCAATCACAAATATAAGCCAACAATAACCTCCAGATCCTCTTCTGCAGTACCTCTGCCTGGATAATTATTCCCCATTTTGTAGTTGTGCATTTGATTTTTCCTTCGTAAGTGCATTACTTAGCACTTGTCTTTATTGAATTTCATCTTGTTGATTTCAGACCAATGCTCCAGTTTATCAAGATCACTCTGAATTCTAATCCTGTCTTCCAAAGTGCTTGTGACCACTCCCAGCGTGGTGGTTGTATGCAGCTTTTATAAGCATACTCTCCATTCCATCATCCAAGCTGTTAATGAAATGGAATAGTATTGGACCCAACACAGACCCCTATGAGACCGCACTTGATATATCCTCCCAGTGAACCTTGACAGTGAACCTTGATTACTCTTTGGGTACAGTCTTTCAATCAGTTGTGCAACTGCCTTACGGTAATTTTATATAGACCACATTTCCCTAGCTCACTTACAATGTTAAATGTACAAGCATAAATAACCCATAGTACTCCATACATCCCCTGTGGGCAAGATAAGTTTAGTGAGAGCAACTTAACTTTGACACTAAGCAGTCAAAACAAAACGAAAAACACGTACTGGCCTAGTGCATGTAATCTTGTCTCCTCGAGCAGCTGGTCCCAGTGACTATGCACCGTATTATCTCTCTCAAAGTTTTTCTTTCCATGAATGCAAGCAAGAGAAGCCAGTGGCTTTGGTGTTGAAGGTCCCAGTTTGACTGACATTGACAAACATGAGTAAGGACTTCCTCTTTCAACTTCAGGCCTAACCCCTTTATACAGGTCCAGCTGCATAAACTTACTGGAAAAGCCACTTAGCCAGGGGAGGAGTTTCCTGGCACAGGCACTGCAGTACCAGCCTTATGCAGAACGTTGCAGGTTTTGGTATAAGGGGTGTGCTAGGGTGAGCTCAGAGGCATAGGCACGTGATGGTTGGATCAGGGACTGCACTGGCCTCCAGAATTGAAGGGCACAGAGGCGGTGTAAAGCCTCCCTCTTCTCCTTAAGCCGTGTGGCACACAAACATACCTGTTATTTGTATGTTTATGCACCTGAGATCACTCATACAAGGTTACAGTTTTAACACGGGGGTGTTTCAGAGCAGCAGCTTATTTTAGAGGTTATTGAAACCATTTCTGTGATTTCACCATCCACTTCCAGGGCTGTGTAGTCAAACTTACGCAACTAGGTCACTCAGGAAACCCAGAATCACAACAGCACCATAGGTAGTGTTGCAAATGTGAATCGGAAGTTTCCCACCGCAGGAACATATATTCACTGAAATGCAATGTAGCTGTTTGCTAGTCAGGCTTCAGACTAGGTTTTTAGTGGTTATTGCCCCTTGAAGAGTTCCTTTTTGTTAAATAAATAAATCACACATGGTGTGCATCAAAAGCTTTTCCCCCTGCTGAGGTGAGCACTAGCTTTCTTATGAAGCCAATACAGGTTGCAGCCGAACTAAAGACAGTGGCCCAGATTCTGAACTTTTCATCTATAGGTGGAGATACACCTTTATGCTTCCCAAATTAAATACATTCCTTTAAAAAAAAAAAAAAAAAAAAACTACTTAAAATCATGTGAAGGCCTTAACTTGCTATGCTGCATTAAAATAATTTCTATAAAACCAGTATGCAAGCAATACGTTTACTGCCAAGCGAAAACCTCTGCGTGCAGAGAAGCACATTGTCTGTCCCCATCTGTAAAATATTTGCCTAGCTCACAGGGGTATTGAACCTTGATTGTCAAGTGCTAAAACTTTCACTTGTGTTTTGTTAGTCTCGGGTGTCTTTTGCTGTTTTCTCCCAGCTTTCTTGGAAATAGGTCCACTGTTGTGAGACTGACTGAGTTGGAAAAGCTTTCCCCGCTAGCTGTGACCCATTTGCTTCATCACGGCAGCCTTGGTGGTCATTAAACGCTGTATGGACCAGGCTGGTGGGCTCAGATTTTCCATGCAGAGGGATTCTGTCGGGGAGCTGTCCAATTGACTTTACGCTGAGAGCGGGTATGGCTACGGAGAGCTGCCTGTTGGAGGCTGGAGCTGGCTTTTGGTTAGATTTGTGAAAATATCTTTCCCCTCAGAAGTAGTGTGGTTTTGTTTGTTTTTACATTGATTTCAGGCTATGCTGAGTGTGATTATGTTGATCAGTATTCATTACATTGTCTGATTGCTGGCTGACCTGTGCCAGGCTGTTAGTCTGTACAGGGGAGTGCGTCAGGATGAGGAGATGCTTCAGAAACAGGGAAGTGTTTTTTTAAAAAAAAAACAAACAAAAAAAACACGAAGATTAAAAGTGATGAAAAAATTCTGCTGCGTGTGAATATTACCATGCAGCTGCACCATAGCAAGATCCTAGCCACGGAAAATCAAACTGGTTCTTCACTAGCTATTTTCCAAGCTTTGCAACGTATTAAATTCCTCAATGCACAGCTGGCCCCCTTACTTTTTTATTTTTAAGTGACTTGTTTAACTGCAGCCTGGCTCTCCAGTTGCTGGTGGAATAAGGAGGGGGGAGAGGGAAAAAAAAGGCAGTTCTCATTTTTCTGCAGTCGATTCTTTTTGAAAATAGTGCTTTATAGACACCGAGTCTCATGACACCCTGTGAGATGGGAAAGGACTTGCCCATGGTCATGCCCCATGCCAGTGGCAGAACTTATCATAGAATGCAGAAGCCAGGACTCCAGCCTCTTCTCTAGCCACTGTTCTCTCCCTACGTGTTCTGTGGTGGTGTCTTTCAAAGGCACGGGGACAGTCAGTTGTGCACTGTGATGCACTTTGGCAAGAGTACATCCATGACTAGCCACGTGTGCTTTCCCATTATTGCAATATCAAGGACCCTCAGCTGAGTACAATGCAACCAAGAGGATAAAACAGCAACGTGGGGAGCTGGGCAGGCAAGTTGTCCAGTTCTACTGTTGCATGACGCTTCCAAAAGGAGGTGGCAGGTCAGCGCCGGCCTCACAGCAGACATGCTGCTGTTCGGCTGATGCACCCAGGAAACTTACCCTTAAGTTAAGCTGGTCTGGTGAGCAGTAATGAAAATCTGTCTGGACTGGGTGGTTTTTCACTTCTTGCCCAGTAGTCTTGGAGCTGGCCTTAAGAAGCCCTCAGTGCTGCCAGACAGGAAAATTGATACCATTGTAGCACCTATTTCCTTGTTCATTGGGAGCAGAGTGGAGCAGCATTCACAATCCCGGAGAACATTTGTTTCCCCTTTATCCAACTGACTGGTGGCAACGGGTGTCTCAGCCAGTAGACTGACACCTTCTCTCTGCTGTTTTGGGGGTTTTGCACAGTTGTAGCTCACACTAATAATCTTGCCGCTAACCCTGGCTTCACATTGTGCTTACCCCAGTGCAGGTTTCAAACTGGGTTTTAGCTGCATCTGTGCAAGTCACTTTTTACACCAGAGCACCATGTCTACACTCGGGGTTTGCAGTAATGTAGTTAGTTACACCTCGCATAGACCAGGTCTGGGATGCAGAATGGCAGTCATTAGCTACGGAAAGGTGGGGAGGGTTCAGAGAGAAGCAGGGAGCCATAAAGGAATTTTAAAAACCTGGGCACTTTAGATGCATCTTGATTTTAAATCCACTTCTGGTCACTAACCCAAGTCACTTCCTAAGCACACTTGACATTTCTCAGCCCTGGCAAATCCATTTTAAAAACCACGTGAATTATATTTTGCTAGTTCAGGGGCTTTTCGGTCTGGCATTAAAACATGCAAATGGAAATCCTTGAGAAGCTGAAATCAATCTGCCTTAACCTTTTGTTTCAATGCAAAAAGCTCTTGCAGGGGGATGGTGGTTTTAAATCGACTGGGATTTTGTAGCACGCCAATTCTATTTCCGGTTTGTTCTTTGACATAGTGGCAGCAGTGCTCATCGTACCCTCAGACTAAACGCTCACTGGGTTCTCTGCACCCTGTCTGCTGCCCTAAAAGCAACAGTCAGGGTACTTTGATCCACCACACTAGCAGCAATGTTTGGGAGGTATTTGTTTGACATCCCGCTGGATGACCGCTGGTGAGGAGTGCCTGGTCCGTTGCCAAGGAGGAAATGCAAGTGGCTGGTGACCCATAAACACTGTGTGGCCTGGCTGTTCTTGTCTGAGCTAACCAATTACTGCCCGGTCTCTAACCTCACTTCAGGAGGATTGGATCCCTCTCCTTTCGAGGCCCTTGGATATGCCAGTGTTGGTCTGGTTAGTGACCTCCACAGGGCAATGGAGAGAGGTCAGGAGCTCATGCCAATATTACTTGGTCTACCAATAAATGGCCAGATGCTTTCATGCCCTTTTGGAATCTGGGCAGGAATCAAAGGGAGGTGATTGGTGGACCCTCTCTCGGGGAATGTCCTAATGGATGAACACCATCAGGCTCCAGCTTGTGTGCCCTCTTGTTTAGCATGTCTGAGCTGTGGAGGGGAGGGTTAGGCATTCAGATGTTGGGATTCTGTACGATAGGCGTGAAAGGAGAATTCCTGTAACTTCAGAAAACTATTTGAAGTTCATGACCTATTGGTATTTGTCCTTCCCATATAGACCCCATTCGACTCGCCTTTTGCCTGCCTGGATCGGCGGTGATCGCTAGAACCGCCAGGCAATCTAAAAGGTGTGAATCAAGCCCTCTTTTTAGAGAGAGGAGCCTCGTCGAATGCTGAGCTTGTTGAAGAGGGGCTCAGACATTTGTTGTGATGGGCTGATTAACATACATACTACACTGCTGCTCTTTCTAAAGATGAGACCTACTGAAGTCACCAGTGGGCCTGGAGATTTGTACCACAAGTGATTTTTAATCTCCAACACCATAGTTAAGCATCCTCGTTAACTCTCCCTCTGACTGTTTCCTCCAGTTATAGGGTCTCCATGGAACTGGACTTTGCCAGCAGTTTTCCCTGCTGAAGGACCCTCCTGTTTCTAACCCTCTGAAAGCTGCAGTTGCCCTTCTGCGCCCCCCGGCTATGCTCTCACTGCTGGGGTTCAGATCGACTGAAAAAGGCAGTTAGGAAACTCCAGACCATCAGCCCCCGGACCAGACTTGCCGTGGAGGTAAGACTTACCTGGTGCTGTCTGGGGAAGATTGCTCAAGCTGCCAGACCTGAAGGTATTTCTGTGCCCTGGTCCACCAGGGATGGCTGCAGTGATAGAGAAGGTTGGCCAGCAGTGTGCTGTGTGCCTGCTGGCTGCCTGTGCACGCTCTCGCAGTGCCGCGTTTTTAGCAATGGGAGATCTGGATTAATGAAAGGCTGCAGCTGGTCCTACTGGGAGTGCAGGTCTCCATAATGCCCACCAGCCTCTACAAAAGGGAGAATGGCCCTGCTCCCAGGAAGGGTCGTTCTGTGAATCAATAACTTACTTGGAGATAATCACATTGAAACTACCCCCCTCTTATGTCACTTCCAGCCACTAGACCAGGGGTGGGCAAACTTTTTGGCCTGAGGGCCACATCAGGGTTCCGAAACGGTATGGAGGGCTGGGTAGGGAAGGCTGTGCCTCCCCAAACAGCCTGCCCCCTCCCTCTCCCACGTCCTGCCCCCCTCAGAACCTCTGACCTAACCAAACCCCCTGCTCCTTGTCCCGTGACTGCCACCTCCAGGGACTCCCCTTCCCCTAACCGCCCCCTGGAGACCCCACTCCCTATCCAACCCCCACCGTGCTCCCTGATTGCCCTGCTCCCTATCCACACCCCCACCCTCTGACAGGCTCCCATGCCTATCCAGCCACTCCCTGTCCCCTGACTGCCCCCCGTAACCTCCTGCCCCTTATCCAACCTCCACTCCCTGACCCCTTACCATGCTGCTCAGAGCACCAGGACTGGGAGCCGCGCTGCCCGCCCGGAGCCAGCCACACTACCCGGCAAGAGCTCGCAGCCCCACGGCCCAGAGCACTGGCAGCATGGCGAGCTGAGGCTGCAGGGGAGGGGCTGGGGGCTAGCCTCACAGGTCTGGAGCTCAAAGGCCGAGCAGGGTGGTCCCACGGGCCGTAGTTTGCCCACCTCTGCACTCTAGACAATTGCCAATTTACACCACATGTGAAGCTGGCTTTAGGGACACCTAGAAAACTCCATGTGTTAAGCAACCACCTTAAAGTATCGCCAAGGTTTCCAGTACAGTCTTGTTTGACTTTTTATTAGAAACCCAGCCCTCTGCTAAGCAGCTGATTTCTGCCTAACCCTTACTACTGTTGTTATACGTATTAGAATGCAGAGTTCTATGGTGATAAGCACAAAGCCAGTGCTGCGAGCACAATCCAAACCAAGTAACAGTTTGGAGGTAGGGTGAGCAGACGCCCTGCTGTTGTCTCTGGAAGATCCCCTCTAGCTTTCCGACCAGCGCATGCGAACCACACAAGAAAAGCCTTTCCTCACAAGATCCATCCCAGACCAAGTGCAAACTGGACCAAGGCTCTGGGGGCTGGATTTTCCCATGTGTGGTCATGTACACCAGCACAAGGTGGGGGAACAGTTACTAGTCTGATCTGATAGTACTCTGTACTGTAACTAAACCGTCTAAATGGCAAGGACCAGTCAGGCCGCAGGGCATTAGAGCCATAGGGCTAGCATGCAAGGCACACAAGTAGCAAAGTTCTTATCTCTGTCCCTCACTCTTGAGTCTCTCTGAGTTAAGGAACTCCCAATAATAAGTCCAGCACCCACCTCAGCAGAGACTCAGACTGGGCAGCAGCTCTGTCATGTGAGCTGAAAGGGAGTCTGCCTTTGGCAGAGGCACTGGGAGTTGTTCTTGGCTGGAATTTGCTCTTCACATTGCTTCATCGGTTGTTGTGTAAGCCTGGTAGTTAACAGAGTTTCTGTGGCTATTTCAAAATTCCAGTAACGCCCCTTTCATTGTCTGTCTGCACAGATTAAAAGGGACGGTTCTGTGGCTTGGGGTCAGCTAGCAAACCCCAGAAGTTGGCCCTATGTGGCCAATTTTGATATAGTAGGTCAAAAAGCCTGGCTGGGACTAATAATGTGTTTCAACCTGGCCCCATGTAAAATACCCAAACGCTGAGTCTTTACTACGCGGGTTTGTAGTGGACATTTCCAACTCCATTTCAGACCTATCTTTGAATCAGAGCTGTCAAGCCGGGTGAGCTATATGGAGATTGCTGGCACCATGGTGTGAACTGTAGCTACGATTATGCTGCTGTGTTTAAAAAGTGAGTACCGTATATACTCTTTCATAAGCTGAATATTTTTGGTTAAAAAGTGACGCATCGAAGAGTAGGGGTCGGCTTATAAACGGGTCTACACCAAAATTTGATGATTTTAAACTCTATGAAATCATTGAATTGAATATCTAATACATTGTCATTTTGTTTACCTGGAGCGTCTGCAGGCATTGAGCCCCTCAGTTCCCTGTGGCTGCGGTTTGCCGTTCCCAGCCAATGGGAGCGGAAAACCGCGGCCCCAGGGAGCTGAGGGGCTCCGTGCCTGTGAACGCTACAAGTAAACAAAACGTCCCGACCCGTTAGCGGCTTACCCTGATGGGCCGGGAGCCAAAGTTTGCCAACCCCTAAAATATAGGGTTGGCTTATGAAAGGGTCATAAAGTTTTTACTGTTTTTTACCTATCAATCTTGGGGGGTCAGCTTATAAATGAACAGGCTAATGAACAAGTATATGTGGTAATTATATAAAATAAACCCTCTTGTCCTGTTTAAAGTCTGGGGATGGACATCTCAGACGATGCTGAGATGTGGGGAGTTGTCCTTTCCCCATGCTTTTAAAGTTGTCCTGATAGTCTCCTATCCGATGAAGTGAGCTGTAGCTCACGAAAGCTTACGCTCAAATAAATTGGTTAGTCTCTAAGGTGCCACAAGTCCTCCTGTTCTTTTTGCAGATACAGACTAACATGGCTGCTACTCTGAAACCTGGGTGACTTGAGAGGCTTCAGTGTGAACTGCAAGGCAAAGTAAAGTAATGTGTGCCCTCAGGGCTGCGTCATAAGGCAGGGAGCAGGTACAGGTTTTCTGCTTGTTTTAGCATTCTAAATATCTGACCCCCACTTTCCCTACCCATCCCCTGGGATCACGAGAGGCACTAACTAGTGATGACAAGGCAGCTGTAACCCAAGCTGCAGGTCTCCCTGCCCCTTTGAAGCAGGGGAGGATGCCGACTCCTAGGGTGCATGTACAGTAGAAAAACGTACCTGTATTCCAGCAATGGTGAAGCTGCACTATGATTGGCAGGGCTCAGACATTCTTAGCTGCTGTTTTCTGAGGTTGAACTGCCCTGAATGGATTCCAACCACCAAAAGGGGCAAACAAGTTCTCTGCAGGGTGGAAGCTCTGAGAGACACTAAACCCTAGGATAATTTTGGAGTTGCTGAGTCACAGCCGAAGGTGCTTGAGAGGCCTATGGCTAAAGTACTAGTTCAGAGACATGGGTTGTAGGGTTCTTCCTTCATAGAGATGAAGAGGCAGTGAAATGAATGCTGGAATGGGTTGAATTTGAATGGCTATTCCACCAGGCACAAGGAGGTAAGAATTAAATGGTGCAGGAGCACTTCAGATTGAGAAGTCATTTGTGTCACCTGCTTACATGTAAATAGTCACTTATTCAGTGTCAAATCTTTGGTAAGAGTCTAACACCCATCTCACAGAGATCTAAACACTGCTCTAGGAAAACAGATTGCAGCTGGAGGGGGGTGAAACCACATACCAAGTACTAAAAATAAAGCCACATCAATTAATCTCAGATTGTCTCTTGTTTTCCTGCACTAAAGAGATGTTTGCAGCTCTGTTACACTACAAACTTCTCCAGAGACTGTAATCAGTCTCCGTTATGACTACCAGAGCTGGAAGCAAAAGAAGAGTGTAATTAGTGGCTATTTTAGAGACATGTAACCGCTGAGGCCTATTTGACCAATCTTTGAGAAAAGACACTTCTACCAGCTGAGATCCACAGAAAAACAGACACCCTAACAACCTGTACCAGAGGAGGGGGGGGTAGGAACTGTGAATGTTTCCTCACAGAAGCTATTGCCCCTGTCCCATCGCCATTCGATCGAACAGTTGATTGACAGCACCACTTTTTTTGATCCAAAATCACCGGTGGACCTACATTAAATAGTGAGGAGCGGAAAAGATAATGCAGCAGCACAGAAGTTCATCTGGATTCAAATTGCAACCAAAAGAATAGAAATGCTAATTAGTGGCCCATCTTGAAAGGATTAATCTTTGCAGTATTTAATAAAGCATGCTGCTTGAGCAGAAATATGCCATGTACACTAGCCAAGTAGATACCAAGAGTAAAGGCACTGGAAATATTTGGATATTTCCATTGGGCCCACTCAAAGCTGTTGATGGTGCAACATATTTTTGTTTCCTTGCCACTTTTTGAGAACAGAAAATGGTCTACAGCAACATAAGTGTGAATACCCAAGGGATAAGTGCGGCGTAGCTGGTTCCCAGAGTAAATCCATAGCAATACAGTGCCCCCCCACTGAATACTGTACTGAGGACTGTGTTTGTACCTAAGGTGCTGAATGGAGACAGGGGATTTAATAGAGTGAAGGGAGTATAGTAAACAAAGATGAACAGTGATCTCTCTATTACAACCACATTTAAAGGTGTAGTTAAGCAAATTGAAATATTTTTCTTTGCTAATTTTACAGCCTTCAAATACCTATTGAATGGGATGAGTTAGATGTGGCTACGCAGTTATGACCAGCGTTTATCTCTGGCCTTAGGAAGCAGGGGTGGAACTTTCCTCAACAACTCAGACACCAAGGAGACAAGATCTTGAGTGCACATGCCTTCCAAGGAGCTTGCTTGTCATTAAATATAGTATTAATTCACATGTGAAGAATAAATATATATGACTCAGGCTGTTGAGATATAGACTAGGAATGGTGAAGGCAGCCAGATAATGCAGGCCAATGATTTAGCGATCCTAAAAGCTTGTTTAGCCCCAGGACATGGTGTTGCTCTGATTCCCTTTTTATGTATCTGACACAGTAATGGAGAAGTGGCATGCAAGAACTTCACTGCAAAGATGCTACAGGCAAAGTAAAGTTATTTCTTTAGAACTACTAGCTGGACAATTTCTTGATAACCCTCACTCACCTTGCTGTGACAAGGTGCAGGATAGTTGGGAGAAAAATCACCACCAAAAGCTTTGTAAGGATATGTTATTTATTGGACATTGCAAGATAAGAAAAAAATAATTTGTACAGCTTTGTGATATAACCATTGTTGCTGAAGAGTAAGGCTACTCCTCATGTGGTTAAGAGGCCACATGTAGCCACCAAGGTGCTTTGCAGCTCTCAAACTATGCAACATTGAGGGCTTGAGAAACAAACATTTGCTCTGAGCAGGACTCCAGACTTCACGCTGTAGCGCATTTTGCACTGCGTGGGCCTTACAGTAGCATGAACATGGCCTCCCTAGATATTAAAAGGTGAGCAACCCTGCTCTACAAGACATTATGCAAACAGTACACTGCCAAACAACTGAAATATCAGTCTGCTTGCCTTCTTTCTTCACCTCTTCTGCCATTAATCTAATGGCATGAGAATCTCATTCCATCTCCCATACCACTTTTGCTCCTCCCTAGCTAGCAAGTCACGATGGCTTAGGCCTAAGTCTGCATCCATTTCCTCCACATACCCTGCCAAGGCAAAAAGCAATCCTCTCCTTGTACACCAGCACTGTTTTAAGTTAAAAAGGGCAGCATGAGGCCTTTAGTTGTAGCAGCCATCAATTAATCTAGCTTATTTGTGACTCCCCAGAAAAGAGAGCCAAATGCACTTTGGGAAATAGTGCAGCGGATTGGAGAGTAACGTTTAAATGATCAGAATAACCCTTCTGAATATTTAACCAACCCAAAGAACCTTCAAGTGAAAAATCATAAACTACTCAGAGCAACCGTCCATACTGCTGCTCTCACCATGGCAGCCCGGGCAATAGGATGGACCAGCAGAAGGTGCTTAGTTTTCCTACACGTTTTGCCTTTAAACTTTCAGATTGCTGGGTTGAATAAAATAGATTTTTAAAAATAAAAATATTGCAGGATGAGGTGAGAGAGCTTTAAGGGGGAATAAACAGAAATCTAGGTGGACCTGTAAAGCATCTTATGCAATGCACAGGGTCTTAGCTATGTCATGGAAGCAGAAGAGAAGCTTTCAGTTACCAATGGAAAATGCCAGAGCTGGACAAAGTTTAACAGTAAAACCAACCTTTAAAAAAAAAAATTATAAAACAGTAACTGTTAAAGGCTATGTCATGTTTTAAGAACATGTGCCCTCAAAACAGTTATCTTAAGTCAGCTAATGGCTCAGAGGTAACACTTTTGTTAGCTTAATTTGATGCTTCAGGGCTAGTTACACCATGCCCACTTAACCCCCCTTCCTGTGCTAATCCCTATAGCACCTTAGTATTGGAAAAAACACATACAATTTGTTAGAATGGATATTTGTCTTAATACTTGTGAAAACTGCTTCTCAGAATGCATGAAAGATAAACTAGTTTCTGGTGCCACTTATGGTACTGAAACACTACTCAGCCATTTCATGATCGTTCCTGTATACACAAGCAAAGAGAGCAATACAAATACAGTGAATAAACAAGCTGAGCATATTAGATTATCCAAAAAGAAGCAAGCTGTCTCCCCCATACACATACCAGATGTAGAGTCCCAGATAATTTTGGGAGGAGAAGGAGAGAATCTACTTTTAAACAGGAGGATAACTAGAAAACAATAACTTGATAACGAAGAGTTAGAAAACCTGACAAACATAACCACTTTTTTCTAGCATTGTAAGAATGAAAGCATTCGTTTGGGTTTCAAACATACACCAAAAGGTGCATCTTAGACTTTCTAGGAACAGGAGACAGATAGAAAGCTATCTTTTCATGCTGCTAAATGCTGCAGTGCACTTACTGTTTCTGAAAGCGTTCCATAAAAGGGTAATGCAAGCAAACCAAGAAAATAAATAGCACTAAAGCATTCCCTCTTTTCAAAGGATATTCATTGCAATAAAAACTTATTTGCCTTTTCTTAAGGATAGGAATAGTTTTAAATGAAAAAAATCAACCGCAACATTGTTTAATATATGAAAGTTCAAAGATGTTTCACAGCATAATTGTAGCAATAACTTACACTCCATTGCCAAGTCACAATTCAGTCATTTTCATTAACAGTGTACAAAGAAGGTCCTTAGTTTTATATATATATATATATTTTATAAAGTCTGGAAGATCAATATAAATACTGCTCCAGAAATTAAAAAGTGTTTACATCCCCAACTCCAATATTACATCTCAGTGTCCTGTTCTATTATAATCTGTAAAAATCTTAACGGCGCAGAGGTTCAAGTTTTCGTAACTTCAGTGATGCACTGGATGACAAAGCATCTTGGTTTGAAGAAGAATTCACTATATCTGGAGACTGGAACAGTACTCTACCACGATGATTAAATACGTAAAAAGATGGATGGTTCCTTAATGTGTCAAATGTCCTTAAAATAAACATGAAAAATAAATTAATGTGGATTTGGAATGATCATTTCACAAAAGTAACTCTTGGAAATACCAGATTTTTACAAACAGATAGAATAAGTAGTAAGTGCTGTTACCAAATGGCAGGGGTGCTAAGCCTCTAGATCTTACCCAAATTTCCTATGCCATAACATAAATGTTAAGAATTTTAAAGACAAGATGCTAGTGTTATGGAGATATAGATATGCCGATTGTTCAGTATACTGAACACACCCATATCATTAATAAACTTTATTCTCCCTTCTACAGCTTCCTTATGTACAAGTGTCAATAACTATCTACAAAATATCACCCAAATTCCTCCCTCCTTTGACCTTGCCTAAGCCAAAATCCATATTCATGCCTCAGTGCTAATAATGCTGAGCGCCCTTAATTCTCACACACTTCTTAGCACTTCACGTTCAGGCCCCCTTGTACTGCCATCTTTCATAGATTTACTTAAGACCCGTATTATTCAGACTATTCTCTATAGGAGCAGGTTTTCTGCCCATCTGACTTCCTATCCACCTCAAAATTCAATTCAAAACCCTTCACAGGTTTACACAATTCTATCTATCACAATTCAGCACTTCTATAGCATTTAACTAATTCATCATCAACACTCTTAGGAGGGGGTTTGTGTCATCCCTATTTACTGATGTGAAAACTGAGGCAGAGATAGTTGGTGGGAAGAGCTTCTGTCCCAGTCCCCTGCTGAGACCACAGGACAGGAGTAGTTCTGTAACCTCTTATTTCCCTGTTCCTCACCTGACTCCAACTCTGAGGTGGGTTTTTAGGAGGCTCAAGGAAGGAGGCAAGGAAGGGCAGAAAGTATCCCAGTCACTGCTGTAGCCTCATCCTATCTAGAACACTACATCCCACAGCCAGACACTGTGTGGTGGCTTCCTGGCTCTGCCTGTCCTTCCCAGCATCACATCTACAGCATGTTGTCAAGAAGCGGTGAGCTAAAAAGGATAACCTTTCTGGGGCTGCTATTTGACAGGACATGCTGAGTTTATTTATACAAAAACGTGTGTTAACGAACAGAAAGAACCCCAACGTACTTATTTTTTAGTTCTGAAGTGGCATCCATGTCTTTAAATTCTCCTGCAATATGTACTATTCCATAACACGTAACTGCAAAGGCCAACAGCGTTTGAAGAACTATCTGCAACAGAGAGAGATATAATACACCACACAGAGGTTGCTAAACAATATAAGAGAACCCTTGTACAAAATTCTCATCTTTTATTCTGTTTTGCTCACAATAAGCACATACACATTTTTCAACCAGTGATCTAGGAAACTGGGTAAATTTTAGACCCATTTTAGTGGGGGGAGGAAATCGAGGCACAAGGATTAAGTAGCTTGCTCAAGGTAGCACTGCAAGTTAATAGCAGAAGCAGGAACAGAAGGGGGATTTCCTGGCACCCTACCTATACCCTCTGAATTAGATCAAGCTGCCTAGCAGAGTTCTTCAGGCAGATTCTGTATTCCTCACAGTAGTCAGAATCACTGTTCTGTGCACTCAAATTACTGCTTTAACAGGAAGAATCTGGTACTCAGACAAATTATGTAACCTCCGTAACACTGTCAACAAGGATGACAACTGGGCGCGACCTTTGAAGTCTGCTTCTTCATGTCATTTTCTTATTGGTCAACCAAGAAAGAAAGATACTAAAATAAGAAAACTGAAGTAAATGAAACAGGTTGTGCTGGGATAACAGCCGCACACTATAGTATTGAATAAACAAATGTCAGCCAACAAATGCCAGAGGGACGCAGATGTTTATGCTGCAGAGTATAAGAAACTTATGCAAGGACTTTCCAAGTTCTAACTTCAGACGCCACGGAATTTCTGGAGGTGACGTTTCACTAACAGTTCTAAAGAAGGAGAAGGAAGTCAGGACTTATTGTGATTTGCAAACCCTCTTTGTAAGAGCTGTAATGCATTACTGGACATTAGGACTGGTAGGTGAAACATTCTCATGCAGAATGAGAACTTGAAAGATTGTACGATTAAAATACAATTATTCAAATAAAAAAACATGAACAGGAACAAAAGCAAGAGCCCAAACTATATTATTAGTCTTAAATCTTCCAAACACCATGAAAATGTGTAACTTACATCTATCGGCAATGTTTCATCTTCCTTTTCTGTTAATCTCATATAGGAACGATCTATAAAGTAAAGTATACTGGTAAATTATTTTTTTTTGTAATAAGGCAAATCAATATAAATTCCAGGAGTGTTTGGGTTTCTATGTATTATGCCATGGATTATTAACTCCCAGTAACTCTGCCATATTTAATCTTGTTTCCACATTTGCTTCCTCACACAGCATATCTGATCTTCCAAACCTGCTCTGATAAATAAATTTCACCAATAATTTAGTCTCTTTTCTGCATAAGAGAGAAGAGGGTGGAAGAGGGCTGATGATGGAGCACACAGATGCAGGAAGAATTCTCTATGAATGCCAGATATTGCTACTTAAACTGTAGTGCAGCCAGCATTATCACAAAGCTACTTCAGCAGAAGGCATTAGATGTTCTATTTTATTGCAATATATATAGCCACTGTTCCCTATTGAACTGATCTAAATTGTTCATCATTACTAGTAAACTGAAGAGCATGTTTCTGCACAAGACAATATGCTATTGCTTTACTACTTCAGCAGCAGACTACTACGTTTAATAAACGATTTCTTCTTGTACACTCTTAGGACATTGTATATAATATGTATATGGAATACTATTGCACATGAAGCACAAATCTCTTCCAGAATTCTTCAAAAATGGGTACACTTTCCAGATGGGTTGGCTATAACCCATTAAGGTACTAGCACTGTGTGTAAAGAAGAATCATTGAGGACTTATTTGTAAATGCTATACTTACTTACACATACTTATGTGATAGTGTGGAATTTTAAAAGCACATTTTGCCTTAACTTAATCTGTCATAAGATTCAGATAACTTTAGGTTCTAAAGGATATCACCTTTTTCTGAATTATAAACATTATCCTAAATGGTTTACTCCATCTTGGTCACTGGGAGATGCACCCACTTACACCAGGGATGAATTTGATCCACTGTGCACTAGGAGTTGAAATAATGTGACCATCCTCTCTAGCATCTTCAAATACTCTTGGCAAAATGGTTCTCTTGCCACAGATTGGAAACTGCACTGTAGCAGTTGCTGTGGTCAGACACTGACTAGTACTCCAAATGCATTGCTGCACCAAGGAACTAATGCAGCACTGACAAATGGTAGCTTCAAGCTTTAATACCTCGCAAACAATCAAGGTTAAATAGCATTTGCTTCTAGCATGGGCAACTGGAAAGATACTCAACCTTGAAATCATATAATACTAGTTGTTGGCATGTTCCCCTATCTCCCCACCTCAATTCTGAGATGGTTTTAGCATCTGGTGTCCCAAAAACCCACTAGCATTGAAAAACAGTATTTTAAACAAATTGAAAACTTGGAATTATAAAGATAATCATAGATAGTAATCAGAAATATGTAATATTCAGATTTGCCATTACCACAGCTAGAACCATTTTGATGGACTAGAATAAATGTTTTCAGGAAACAGTAATTTCTCCAAGCAAGAGCCCTGGATTAATGATCAGAAAAAATAATTGGATCTCTGACCGCATAAGTAAGCATTTTTAAGAAATGATACTGTTCAGCTTTAAACATATTAATGACATCTATTAAACAAACATGTAAAATTCATTTATGCACTAAAAACAGATTAGCTACATTCTACAAATTCTTTTCCTACACAGAATATATTAAAAATGGACTCTGAGCTGCAATCTCAGCTCTGTGCTGTATTTCCCTCCCCGCCAGCTTTCTCCTTCCCGTGCGCTCGCCCACTGCTAGAAATGCTTTCCCAAATCTCCCGTTGAGCAAATGGCTTAAGGTCCAGTGACTCCTCAATAACAACCTGGCCCTCGATTGCCCTCCTGAACCTCTCTCCCATCTTTTAACTCTAGCCCATCCCCCGCCTGCCATCCTGGCTCCCACTATCACCCTGGTCCAGCTCCTGCATGCCACTATCACCTCACGCCATCAGCTCCATGCCGGCTACACGTATGCACCCAGATTCCATCCTCCCCCAAGCCCCACATCCCCTAGTCCCCTCACATCCCCCCCTTCTCTCCCCCCTCACATCCCCTCCTCTCCCCCAAGCCGCCCCCTTTCCCTGCTGCCCGCGCAGTGAGTGTGGGGAGCGGGGCTATGGGGGATAAGACCCCCCCCCATTTCAGTCCTGCTCCCTGCTCCCGCCAGCTGCCCCCCTCACCCACCCCGGATCCTTGCCCGCGGCATGCCCGGCCCGGGGACGGGGCGTCCGCGCGGGGCCCCGCTCACTCACGCTGCGCAGCGGAGAAAGCCGCGTGGGCCAAGGCGAAGAGTCCGATCCCCACCAGCCCCTTCCACAGCGAGGCGGCCGCCATTGTCCCCCGACGGGCCACTGACACCCTCCGCTCCTCAGCCCGGCCGGCCACCGCCAGGGGCGCCCGCAACGCGACCGGCGCACCGAGATGGCGTCACCACGGAGAGGGCCCAGAAGGCCGACAGTGATAGGAGGGACGGGCAGGGCCATAGGTCGAGGGGCGGGGCCAAGAGAGCCAAGGGGGGGCGGAGGGTCATAGGTCGAAGGGTGGAGCGCAGGCGTGGTGGTGGGGCGGGTTGGTGCTGGTGCGCATGCGCCTTCCTCTCCCGGGGCTGGTGGCGCCTGCGGAGGAGGCTGGTCCTGGCTGTGGCGCCTTCAAGGGCGCAGCATCCCCTTAAAGTGGGGGCATTTGGGGGGACCTGGTCCGGGGCCCCTGGCCGCCTGACCCCGCCCGCCTGACCCCGCCCCGGGAGCCGCTTCTCCCCGGTCTCCCAACCGGCGGGGCCCGGCTGTCAGCCCGCAGGCTGGGGCGAGGCAGCAGCCCCAGAGCGGCCTCCCCCGCAGCGTGTCCCCTGATCGCTGCGGGGCTGGGGGCGAGAAGGGAGCTGGGTCCCCAAGTCCTTGGCGCCGCTGCAGAACCGTGTGCTGGGCAGGGGGGTTGTGATACAGGCGCTAGGGCTCAGACCCCTGAACCGCTTCTCCAGGTGCCAGACTGACGTTGCTACTTACCGGGGCTGGCAACCTGATGTCCGGTTGTTTTGTAAGCTGCTGTTTGCCTGAAAGGCATGGAAGCAGCCATAGGGTAGGTAATGCCCCAGGCAGGGACAATAGGCTTTTACCCGAACCCTAAAGGATTGTTGTCCCACAAGCATTCATCTTCTACTCCCAATGCATGGTCATCCCACTACGCCAGGAATGGCCAACCTGAGCCTGAGAAGGAGCCAGAATTTACCAATGTACATTTCTAAAGAGCCTCAGTCATATGTCAGCAACCCCCCATTAGCTCCCACCCTGCTCCCAGCGCTTCCCACCCACCAGCAGCCCTGCCAATCAGTGCCTCCCCATCAGCTGTTCCCTGGCATGCAGGAGGCTCTGGGGGTGAGGGGGAGGAATGAGGGCACGGCAGGCTCAGGGGAGGGGGTGGGAAGGGGGCAAGGTCTGTGGCAGAGCCAGGGATTGAACAGTGAGCAACCCAACCCCACCCCACCCCCACAGGATATTGGAAAGTTGGCTCCTGCAGCTCTAGCCCCAGAGTCAGTTCCTATACAAGGAGCCGCATATGAACTTCTGAAGAGCTGCATGTGGCTCCAAAGCCACAGGCTGGCCACCCCTACAGTAAGCCATCCCCACACCTTTATCCCAGTTTAATCACAGACACAACATGATAATGACAGGTTTCAGAGTAGCAGCCGTGTTAGTCTGTATTCGCAAAAAAACCAGGAGTACTTGTGGCACCTTTAAATAACAAATTTATTTGAACATAAGCTTTTTGTGTTTATTTGAACACAACGATGCATCCGATGAAGTGAGCTGTAGCTTATGATCAAATAAATTTGTTGGCCTCTAAGGTAAACATGTTAATGTGTATTCATTTTTGAGCCTCTGGGTTTCTCCCACTTTCTATGCACAAACCAATGATTATTTGACAGCTTCTCTCTACTGTTTACTCAGGGGAGATGGTAGCACTTTGCCCTCCCTCATGATTTTTGTTCTTATATTAAACAAAAACCAGACAGTTATGGGGACTGGTAAAGGACTATGGAGATTTTGTGAACCAGAGGTTTAAGAAGATGGCTATGAGAGTGGTGTGTTTGTGTTAAGAAATAGCCTGGCACTAAAAATGCCATCTCCAGTTTCCCTGACTTCTCTCATAATTCAGACTATCTTAATAAATAATTCTGAGCAAATCTTTTTTTTAAAAAAACCCACACTTTTCAGAATTATAATTTCATCCTCATCAAATTTGAAATTAGTTATGAGAACTTCTTGGGGCTATCTTTTATCTCCCACTTGGATAAATGTATCATTGTAGGTACATGTCTGATTTGTTGTCTCTGCATACGTAGGCCCATTAAATCAATGGGAGTTCTAGCTGTGCAGAGTGTAGGATTAAATTTGTAGTCTTTTCTCAAGAAACTCTAATTAGAGTAGCTTGTCACTGAGGGGGTGAGGATAGAAGATCATTACATTTTTTCTCCCTCTTGTTTAAAAAACAACATATTGCATCCGATGAAGTGAGCTGTAGCTCACGAAAGCTCATGCTCAAATAAATTGGTTAGTCTCTAAGGTGCCACAAGTACTCCTTTTCATATTGGAGCTAGGAAGTAGATAGAATTTTGTTGATTCTAATGGTCTAACAAGATGTGCCCTATAGTAAAATGCAATGATTGCTTTTAATACCTTAAAGGTCAATTAGATGAATATTGACAACAAAAATATTTAAACAAATAGGAATATATTTTATATGTAATCTATGCGGAATACATGATGGCGTGGGAGAAAGGTTTTGTCAGCATGAGTTTGGGATGAGTGCATTACAAGGGGTGAAGCTATGAGCAAATTATGCAGAACATAAAAAATGAGAGCTGATAAAATTATTCTACACTACATCATGCTCTACCTGCCATGTATGTTCTAAAAACTGCTTATGGATTGTTTTAGAGTTATTAATCATTTGAATGGGACTTTCTTGTATCCCTCCATCTATACCGCCTCAGGTTTTGTCTGCACTAGGAAATAGAACCATTTCAGCAGTCGGGGTAGCTATCCATTGCTCTGGTTCAGTGGACAGTCCTGGGGATAGTGTGTAGCCAGATAGAATTATTTCTGTTCTTACTTGATTAAATGGAATCTAGGGGATGTTGCAGTTGAACATAAATTAGAGCTGCCCTGGGGCTGCTCTAATGTACTCTAAGAACAGAGTATCAGGGTGCCACAGGACTCCTTGTTGTTTCTGAGAACAGAGAGTGCCAGAATAAGGGGAGCCACTTTTGCCTCCCTCTCCATTCCTGTGCTTTGTGGAACTTGGGTGGGACAACAATTTAAGGTTCCTGTTTCTAGCCCCGCAGGGCTAATTTTTAAGCAGTTACTAGTCCATAACGATCTCATTTACATTGGGCCTCTGGGATGTGGTAATTTTTGGGAAATACACATTTGGGGAAGAAGGAGGAAACATTTATCTGGCAGATTAATTAAAAGAGAGCTGCTGAGGACAGAGTTTGGAATGATGGAATAAGGAAATAGTTTAGCAGTCAGAGAGCATGTAAGGCAGGCAGAAATGTAAGAAAATATATTAATCACCGTTATAATTTATTGTATTATAACTTCATATGAGATGTATGTATGCATGGATGTGTCTGTGTATTGAGCAATTGAAAGGAGAAAGTTTTTTCACACCATTTGCAGTTTTTTTTATTGGTTCATTTTTAGTTAATACTGTACCTGTTTAACTTCAGTTTCTAATGAATATTTCAGAAAAAGGATGGCTTTGTTAAGGATTCAGTACTCCAACCGCTTCAGTTAAGATGCTAGAACGTACCTTTCTGAAAAACACCTGTCCCTCCCAAATAGGGAGAAATGGACAGCCTGCTTTTTGCCACCTTTGTCTGTCCCTCCTATTCGGCCAGTGCTGTTGTGAGGGTTATATCAGCATATATCCTATTCTCCAGGTACACAGCTCACACAAAACTACCCTTATGGGGGAGGGGGGAATTACACTAACTGCACTGCATTAATGTCACTGTACACAGAAGTGTTTTAGATCCCACTGACTGACTACCATTGTGTTGCTTGTGGCATCATCTTGAGTTTTGAAGCTGCAGCGCTTATGAAATATTGTGATGTTTTGGTGTACAGTAGAACCTCAGAGTTACGAACACCAGAGTAAAGAACTGACCAGTCAACCATGCACCTCATGCGGAACCGGAAATACACAATCAGGCAGCAGTAGAGATTATTGCTGTGCACATTGTAAGATGAGCTATTGCCAGCAGGAGAGTGAGTTTGTGTGTGTGGTTTTTGGAGGGGTGTGTGTGGGGGGGGGGGTGAGAAAACCTGGATTAGTGCTGGAAATGACCCACCTTGATTATCATGCGCATTATAAAGAGAGGTTTCAAAGAGGGATGGGCTATTACCAGCAGGAGAGTGAGTTTGTATGTGTGTCTGGGGGGGTGGGGGGGAAGGGTGAGAAAACCTGGATTTGTGCTGGAAATGGCCTTCCTTGATGATCACTTTAGATAAGCTGTTAGCAGCAGGACAGTGGGGTGGGAGGAAGTTTTGTTTCATGGTCTCTGTGTGTATATAATGTCTTCTGCAGTTTCCACGATATGCTATGCATCCGATGAAGTGAACTGTAGCTCACGAAAGCTCATGCTCAAATAAACTGGTTAGTCTCTAAGGTGCCACAAGTACTCCTTTTCTTTTTACCTATATAGTATAGTAGTGTGTTAAACATAAACTACTAAAAAAAAAAATAGGGAAAACGTCATTATTCTTCTGCATAGTAAAGTTTCAAAGTCGTATTAAGGAAATGTTCAATTGTAAACTTTTGAAAAGAGCCATGTTTTGTTCAGAGCTACAAACAGTTCAGAGTTAGGAACAACCTCCTTTCCCAAGGTGTTTGTAACTTACTGTCGTCCCCTTTTACCCCGTGGCAGGCTGATGTGATGCCATCCGATGTGAGGCACGGGCCCAAACTCTTGGGCAAGTCTAGGAAAGTGGGCTTTCGAGGGCACTGAGGTGGCTAGCTATGAAACGGGGAGGGGGTGTGTGTGCTTTCTTCCTGGCATTGACTCAGCTAGAGAAAGTCCCAGTCATCAGGTGGCCTCCCGCGAGCCCTGGGCACACCTCCTCTGGGGTGATCCGGCGGCTGAGGCTGGGCGATTTCCCCTGCGCCGTGCACACAACACAGAGGACGCTTGCCCCGGCGGTGACCCCCCTCCCCTGGGCCCCTGACTGTCGCCCCACGCTTCGGGGGGCCCCTCACCCCAGTGCAGACGGAGGGGCGCCGGCATTTGCGCTAACCCCGGGCTCTCCGCAGAGGGCGGCGGGGGAGCGGCCGCCCCGGAGCGGTCCCCGGTGCGCAGCCAGGCCCTGCAGCCCCGCGCCCCCGCCCCCCGCTGGCCCCGCCCCGGCGCCTGCGCCGAGCTCCGCTCGCCAGCCGGGCCCTGCGGACGGAGCCGGAGCGGGAGCCGGAGCCATGGCGCTGCGCGGCGGGGCCGAACGCCGGCCCCTGCGGGGGCTGCGGCTGCTGCTGCTGCTGGCGGCGGGGCTGGGCGCGCGGGCCGGGGCGGCGGCGCGGGGGGAGGCCGCGGCCCGGCCCGTGGCCCTGGAGGAGGAGATCGTGTCCGAGAAGGCGGCGGAGGAGAGTCACCGGCAGGACAGCGCCAACCTCCTCATCTTCATCCTGCTGCTCACCCTCACCATCCTCACCATCTGGCTCTTCAAGCACCGCCGGGCGCGCTTCCTGCACGAGACCGGCCTGGCCATGATCTACGGTGAGGGGCGCCGCGAGCTGCCGCCCGGCAACCAGCCCCCACCCCCTGGCTGCTGCCTAGCAACCGACACTCGGCCCCGAGCTGCCGCCCGGCCCCCACCCAATAACCAGCCCCCACCCCCTGAGCAGCCATCTAGCACCCACCCAATAACCAGCCCCCATCCCCTGAGCGGCCATCCAGCCCCCCTCATCTACCACCCAGCAGCCAAACCCCCAGCCCCCACCCCCTGGCTGCTGCCTAGCAACCAGCCCCCACCCCCTCAGCTGCCATCTAGCATCCAGCCCTCAGCACCCTCATCTAGCACCAACCCCCAGCACCCCTCACCCAGCACCCACCCAGCAACCAACCCCCAGCACCCATCCCCGAGCTGTCACACGACTCTCAGCTGCCACCCAGCAACCAGTTGATAGCAGCCACCCTCCAGTCACACTTCCTGCATGAGGCCAGCCTGGCCATGTCTACAGTGAGGCGCCCCTCCTCCCTCCCCCAGCCATCCAGACCCGCCCACTGAACTGCTACACAACACCCCACACTTACCCACCCATATGGCACCCGCTCTGGCGCATGTTGACTGCACAAGATCTGCCTGGCAACAATCTATAGCGAGACACCCTCCCAGGACCCAACCGTCCTCTGAGTCACCCAGCAAACAACCCCATCTCCCACCCACTGAGTCAGACCCATCCCTGTGCACACTGCCTGCATGAGACCAGCCAGGACATGAACCCCTCCATGCACTCTGCACCCAGCACCCCCCATCTAGCGCTCACCCTGCAACCCCATCACAGCGCTTGCCGTTATCTACAGTGATATACTTTCTGTGTGAGACGGGACCATGATCTATGGTGAGACTGAGCAGGAAAATGCCCATCTGGGGTCTCCCTCTCTGAGCCACCAGCTTAGCACCCACTGGTGCTGAGCCTCAGCACTCACTGCTGGGCACAATTCCTGCATAAGAAAGGTCTGGGCATGAGGGGTTGAACTAACTCTAACCCCGGGCTTCTTGAAAGGCCTATATAGTAGCCGAGGTGTGTCTTTAAAGTTTGCAAGAAAATGTATTTTAGCTAAGAGATCTTGGGAATATTGAAAGTGGTCTTTTCAGATGGGGGCAGCCTGTTAAAAATGTTCCTGAGTGCAGGTGTCACTCTGTGACAACTGATTTCACATGGTTCTGACAACTGAGTAAGGAAGGTGCAGTAGGCTAAGAGGATGACAGAGACTTGCTCAGATCCTAGGCCATGTTCTTTGCTTACTTACTGGGTGTTAAGCTTTTTTAAAAATAAATAAATTCTATATTGCATCATGTCAAGAATGGAGATCTTACATCTAATGTCCAAAAGGGATCATGCTGAAGAGTTTATATAATTCCTGACCAACTGACACTTGTACAAAGAGGTTGCATGTAGAGGCCCTGTAGAGGCCCTAATCCTGCAACTTGTCTTGTGGAGGTGGACATCAATGTGGCCCTGTGCAGAGCTATGCCTATATGAATCTCAGAGGTCATAGAGCTTGTCATCAGTGAAAGTGTGAGTCTGTGGAGCCAAGATTTTACAAAATGATTAGTGTTTCTGGGTGCCCAGCTTGGGGCACCAGAGTGGGTCCTGACTGTCAGAAAGTGGTGAGCACCCTCCCGCTGAAAATCAGCTTCCTTTAAGGTGTCTTAAGTTGGGCACTCAGAATAACTAGTCACATTTTAAAATCTTGGCCTGGAGAATTAGTGCTATTTCTAACACAGAACTAAACTGTATAAAGGGCAGGAGGACCGGAGTGCTTTACCATTGCCTTTACTACATTCTGTGATGCAGCTTGTTGAGACCAGGGAAGTCCTAGGTGGCAGTGGATTTGTTACAACATAAGAATGTCTCATCAGGCAATGAAATTCCAGGGTTCCAATCCTGGGTTCTGTGGCTGGTTTATACTCAGACTGTAGTCCAATCACAGCCTTTGTCAGTTTCCCCATTTGTACTATGGAGATAATACTTACCGTGGTAGGGGGAGTGTTTGCACTGCACCCAGAAGACGTAAAGTACTCCGTTTGTTAAATAGTGTTGTTAAACCATTATTGTCCTCATCTTTCTTCCCACACTATCAGGTGCATGAGGCAGAAGCCACACAGCACCAGTCATCCCTATCCTAGGCTCATTTTTACGTGTCTTTTATATTCCAGTGTAATAATGCTGTTTCCACTGTTGTCAGATATGGAGTGTGCCTGTAGGTTGGCCACTCCATCTCTTGCCCTGGGGTTGCCAAAGAAATGCTTGTTTAGGTAGGCTGTTACCGGGCCTTCTTAAAATATGTCCCAAATATGGCTCTCTCTTCTTTTGTCCTGCTTGTATTGTTGTAGGTAGTTTTGCCGTGCTAGGACCTCTTCATTACTTATTTTTTTAAATCCATTTTACTTTCAATACTCTGTGCAAACACCTACATTGAAAGCTGTTCAATTTGTTGTAATAAATGCCATTGAAAGGAAACCAGTTAAACCAGTTAACGAGGAGCATTGCAGAATAATTACCTCATAACAAACGGACTGTCAAGAAGATACAGTTGATCCCTTGTAAGTATCCGGAACGTAAATAAGAGAAGGGAGGCCCTGTTCTGTGTGTGAGGTGATGTAGGAATTGACCTTAGGGCTTGTCTATTAGGGATTTTTGCACCAGTGCATCTGTGCTGCAGTTCTGTAAAGTGGGGCTTGCACCAGTACAGTGTACCTACACTGGGGGTTCAGAAAGCCCAAATGTGGACAAACACTTGAAGTAGTGCTTTCAAAAGCACCTCAGGAATTCAGGAGCGCAAATCCCATTGATTTAAGGATGGGTGCTTGGCAGTTTGAGGGACATGCTCCTAAATCTCTTGGGTCATTTTGTAAATCTGCTGCATAGTGTTTGTCTTTGAGCAGATGGGACTGTTCCAGTTCACTTGTTAAGAGCACTCACCATCCAGGTTGTAGTTCCACCTCTGAATACTTCTCTACAACGAAGCGATCAAGTGGGGAAAAGGCATAATTATTTGAGATGTGAAGTGGCCTGTATAGAAGCAGCTCTGTGGAGGAAAATATCCTTTGCAGCCCTTTATAATATAGTGGGATGGATTCCAAAAAGGGTAATTTCTGCAAGGATGTATAACATGCTCTCTCGAATCATGTTGTTGTTTTTTAATGGAGTGTGACTCAAAATTGAACATTTCTAATCAATAACCGATTAGACTGTGTCTGTGATCTCTGCAAAGTATTAACTGTATTTTGGGGTTGTAATGGATAGGTAGGGTAAGGCCAATGGGCTATAGGACTTAGCTGAGTGATTTAAACTGTGCCATTCCAAGCCTTGTCTAGATTAGAGTTAACTCATTTGTTCTTAACTCGAGTTCTGTATTCCCATTAAAACTAATCTGATGGATTGCATCCATGCTCTGTTGATACGCATGTATCTAGGATTTGTTCAGCCTCCTTGTGTCTACATTGTCACAGCATTCAACCATGTTAGTCGCAGTGATTTGTGACAAGCCTCCCTGAATTCCTGGATCAGCTGATTTTGCAGGGCTTTGTGATAAAGCTTGTCTGTTTATGTGGGGATTGTGCAGGGGAAAGTCACTTGAATGAAAATTCCCACAGTCCATCCGTTCACCAGTTCCAGAAATCCATGGGGCCAGAAGGCAGCACTCCATCTCTCTGTTGTCTGCTTGTTAGTTTCCTTCCCTGTGTGTTGCTTAGCTGTTTGTGAGCCTAGATTCCTGGGTTAAGCTGCAGTGAAAGGTGATATACTGAGAATTAGCGGTAGGAGGTGAGTTATCTGAGGAGGGTGCACTGTGTAGTTGCAGGTATTTCAGGACCTAGGAGCTGACTGATGCAGTGGAGAGAGGGGAGATGGGCAGATAGGTGACTTTGTCTTACATTGTGTAGTAGCACTGAGGACTGATTTGGATCAGCATTGGAATCTTGCCTTACCAGTGAAGCTTCATGGGCATTAACATGATTGAGATGACATGACTGAAACCAACACATTGAGGGGCTTAGGAGTATGGGCAGAGAGAGAGTTAGAGTTGAGCTAGAAGGAACAGTCAGGTTGTAACTTGATGACAAATCCTACTCTAAACAAGTCCTTACTAAGTATATGTTTAGGATTGAAAAGTAGCCTCCAGTATTTAATATTGTAGCTAGTATTAAATGTCTCTTATTTCAGTTTTCCTGTCAGTTGTTAGTTCTAATTGGCATTGCAGGATTAGGTGCTTGTGATTGAGCTCATCAAGCTGGTAGCTATCGTATGGCAAATGTCCTCAACAAAACAAGTGGAAAACACTGTCCAAAAGTTGTGATTTTTATGCATTCAGCTTCTTGAGTGTTGTGCCCTATTTTCTCATTAATTTTAAAACAAAGGGAAGAAGGTTGTTTCCATTGATGTGCAAAAAACGGTGTAACCCACTGATGAGTATGTTACAAGACCCCATATTCACAGAGGATATGAGTTGGTACAGCTGCAGCTAGAGAAACTTAGTTCTTTAGCTCAAGTGGTAGTATCTCATGCTTTTATTTCTGGAAATCCCTGGTCTGTCAGCCAAGATGGCAATTGCACCGTTTTTTCAGACTTCATTTTGACTCCACTTGTGTCTTGAGGTTGTCATCTTTGTTCTGCCATTACCCCTTATCCCATCCCAGGGTTGCTCTCCCTTCATTTCTAGAGTAATTTGGATTCTAAACTAATCTGTAATGTGCTTTTTTTCCCATCTGCACTTTCCTAAACTGAATTTAGAGAATCAATAGCAGAACGAATAACACCAAATACATACTATTTCAGTGGTTGCGTAGGAAAACCTGGACCATTCTCTGTCTCTATGGCTTTGGGGGAAATTTTGGAGATTTGCCTCCTTTGAAGACTGATCACAAGTGTGGAATTAGGAAAAATGAAGGCTAATCTCTTCAAGTGCTGTAGAGGCTGTTCGGACCCCGGTTGGTCAACAGCGGCTAGCTAAAATCTGCACGAAGTAAACTACTTAAGCTTCATCTTTGCCTGTAAGTCCTCAGACTCTCAAGTAAATTGGGCTCAGTATTTCTGACCCATCAGAATTTGAGTTTGGGTACTGTGAAGCTGCTAACTAAGCACAGAGGATGCCAGCACAGGTGTAACATATGTTGGGGCTGAAAACCTATCTGCTAATTCCATTAGAAAGCACTGATGTTTGATATCTTTCGGCTGCATCTCTTGCCAGTAAAACACAATGTTAGGGTTCAGCTTGTTCATATTTTCACTGTAAATTATAATCTCTCTCTCTCTCTCTCTCTCTCTATGCGTTTGTATCTCTCTCATAAATTGTGCTGTAGGCTAAAGTCTGCCTGCAATAAAAGACGTAGGCACAGCAGTGAATTATTTCAGCACATTGGAAAACAGCATTTTGATGGTCTTTGTGCTTCACACAGATGCTTAAAACGAAGCTATCACAACCCAGGCATCAAAAATCTAAGATCATTACAGCTGTGTTCATAGACAGCACATGATCTTAATTTTAAACCCTAGCTCAGAAATATTCAGAAACACCTAAAAAGCCTATGGGCTTCCACTGTTTGCTGAAAGGTAAATGTGATGAAAACAGTTAGCTTTAGCATCTTGTTTCAAAATGATCCACTTAATCTACCATCCTTGCCATTAAACTTTCCATGCCCTTTCTTCTCTGTGTCAGCAGGCTCCCCACCATCAATCTCCAGGCCAGATTTAGGGAGAGGTTTTTATAAGTGTTACCAAACTAAAACATTAAACCCTCTCTGATTGTGGCGTCACCAGAATGGAGCTCCAAGCCAGCAATCTTTGCCTGAGATTTTATACTATTCCCAGCAATGGTAAGAAGTAGTAACACATATACATGGTACAGAGAGTGAGAGCTGACTGTGTGGCTCGAAAGCTTGTCTCTTTCACCAGCAGAAGTTGGTCCAGTAAAAGATATTTCTTCACCCACTATGTATCTCTGAAATTTATTGCCATCTAGGGATTTATGCCTAGCACTTCAAACTAATGCTGTCTTGTAGCCACAAGATTTCTTTTGAGAGGGTCAGTTACACCTAAAACCAATGCAAGGCAAACGGAAAGGTGTGTCCCATGTTTCAGTATTCATCTCCAATGTAACACTGGACCATTGTCAAAACAGATCTATTTTGGGCATAGCCACATTGTTCCTCCCTAATAGGTAAATCTGAATGACAAATCTGCATTTAGAAGTGAGGCTGTGTCACCCAGTGGTTCAGACCCAGGGTGCCTGAGCTCTCATTCTGGTGTTGATGTGTATGTGTATATTTTTTTACATACTATTTAGTGATTCCGTTTATAGTAAGGGGACTTATTTTTGCTCTTTAACATACTGTCTTTCAGACTCTTTGCTTTGTTAACACACACAGTATACAGTATCTTTAGGGCTCGGATGGTCGTCTTAGCAAACATTATAGGTTTATCCAGCGCTTTCCGTCTCCTGCTTTCCATGGAACCAGAAATTTATTTGGCAGGAAAATGCAAGGAGCAACAGGTGTTGAGGAATTTTAACTTAGAAGCCAGTCTTGTTAAGATGCCCCTAAATTGTTCATATGTGCACAGCGTCATGTACAGATCTGTTCGAGTTGGACTGAAAGCTGGACTGCAAAGTGCAGAAAGGCACCTGCTAGGAAACCAGCTTGATCAAAAGAAGCACTGCTTTGCAAAGATTAAAAGACGTGGAGAAGCAGATGAAGAAAGACAAGATCCCTTAGAAATTCACAAAGCAAGGTGTCCTGTGGAGGGTATTATTAAGTCCTACCAGCTTCGAAATGTTAAAAATAATCCCTGAATGAACCTCCTGGGTTGTATTAAGGAGACTGAGACAAGGTTGACGGTTATTCTTACAGTTTCAAATATTCATGACAGTCCTAAAGTCATCTCTTTCCAAGAAAATACATCCATTGTGCATACCAAGAGGGGCTTAACATCCCATACATCAGTCCAGTCAGATTTCTCTTTGGGTACTAGCTGTCGTGTACACTTGAAAAATCTGGAGCAGGGCAAAAACCTAACAAGAACTTCTTTATTCTGGGAGCCCCTCTTATTAATTCTCAGTCACTTTGATTTTGTGTGTTAAGCTGGGCCTTTCAGTATAACTTTAATACTGGTGAGTTTGTGCAATAAGTAGCTCTTTAAGATCGTCCTTATGCCAATGAAAAATTTGAAGACTCTTGTGTTCTTTGAGTGTTACGTAAACGATGAGTGTTTTCTCTATGAAAGGAATGCAGGGCCCTGTTCTTACTCTATGGCAAATATACCCCCCCCCCCCATCCCCTATGAACCAGCTGAGTCACTAACAACTCCTGAACTGGCAGCAGCAGTATGCTAGGTGCTTTCTGATCAGCTGGTTTGCAGTATTTTGGTTTTAGTGCACGGGCCTGCGATTTGTATAGTGCCCTTTATTTGCAATACAGTTGACTGGCCAGGCGAAGGGAGTCTTAAACTCAACTCCACAGCTTTCCTCTTCCTCATTTCCAGGTGCTACACTGCACTAAACACCTTCCTAATATGTTGGCAGGACTGATTTCCACCTAGAATTCTAGTAGTGATACTGCCCTTTTTTTATCAACCTAGAAGAGACCTTTTATCCTGGTTAGATATCTTTCAATCCTCTAAAGCTTTTATGGTGCTCTAACATTGTAATACATATGTGTTCCTCACATTCTAAAAAGAATGCACAACGATCTCTGTGTATTTCCCCTCAGCAGTATAAGTATTTTATTCTTTTCTTTTATATAAATCTTTATAGTTTGGGAAGGTCATGGGAAATGGGGCAGTTTCTGTGTATGAACTGTTTATACATGGGAGTTTCCAGTCAGTGGGATGTATATGATTTGTCTGCCCACATCTGAGGTGTGTTTCCTGGATGTAGTAGTTGCATCCTAAGAAATGCTAATTCTGTCCACCCTCGAGAGGCAGTGTGCTACCAATATGTGCATTCTGCAGGTCAGTATGCTAGGAAGAAGTTCTGATGAATTTTCTTTTTTAAAAGAGGTGTGTGGTTTTACAGCTCTGAGAAGCTGGCAAGGAGCTAGCAAAATACAGAGTTTATCTTCCACATCTCCTGGTGGAATTTAGTTGGTTAATATTTACAGATGTTGCATGGCTGATGTTGTCTTTATTTCCAGGTGTGCTGATGGGCGTCATCCTTCGATATGGAATTCACGTTCCCAGCGACGTTAATAATGTGACCTTAAATTGCCAAGTGCAAACCAGTCCAGCTACTTTGTTAGTAAATGTTAGTGGGAAATATTATGAGTATACCCTGAAGGGGGAAATCGGCCCTCATGAACTTAATAACGTTCAAGATAATGAAATGCTGAGAAAGGTGAGCTGCTTAGCGTTTGGAAACTTTGCATGGCATAGCTCTTGGCAAATGTCCAAGACAGGATTGTTAAATGGGCCCAATCCTGTCCCCTTCGCAGTTGATAGGAGTTTTGTTCTCAGCTGCAGCAGGGGCAGGATTTGGCGCAAACTGTAAACCAGAACGTTTAATCTTACTACAGTAGCTAATTATATTGTAAAAGCTACAAATTAAAGGATTGCACTTCATATTACTCTTGTTAGTCTTGTAGCTTTCATGCCAAACTGTCTTGTCTGATTATATATAAAATATGCAACATATTCTGATTACTATGATTTCTTTTGTCTCTTGAAATCTTAATTTCAACAGATTTTATTCTTTTTAAACAGGTGACTTTTGATCCTGAAGTGTTTTTCAATATCTTACTCCCTCCAATTATATTTTATGCAGGATACAGCTTAAAAAGGGTATGTGTCATTGCATTTCATTTTATTTGAAGGTCGTAGGTATTTAAAATTCTTGTAGCTCTGGAAGTACGGTAATACTGAACAAACGTCAGCAGGCCTCATTTGCTGTGCACAGTCCTACGTTCTGTCTTAGTTATTTCTAGAGTGGTCATTGCCAGAGTGACTAAGCAAAGGTTCTCATGCTGTCTTATACTGTGGTGTATATATACAGAAAAAGGAGAAAAGCTTAAAAAATATAATTGTTGCTTGTATAATCTTTATCTGAAATCTCCAGTTTTTGTTCAAATTTGCACTCAGATGTGAGGGTGCTTGTTTGCTTGATCCCTTGTAAAATTTCTGTCTATATCCCTCCCCAAAATACACAAGTATAAAGGATCAGGTATGGGAGTTCTCGTAAAAAAGCAACGAAGACTGGGGAAATGGAAACTATAGCCATGTTAGAATATTGTGTATGGGTCAGAGCTTTCTCATGGGATCCAGAAGTTATTGAGGCAATTGTTACCAAGGCTTACAAAAAGCAGAGGTAGGGGAACTCAGCATTTTGGCCTGGGTCACTGAGGAGAACATAAGCTTCCTCAGGAGTTCCCCAAGAGGCAGCAGTTACAAACCATTTATAAGCACTTAAATCAAATTAGGTCACGGTGAAGCTTTTTTTGCAGGTTTGAAATAAGTGACAGGTTCCTTGTCCTAGCCAAATCTCTGAAGTGCTAATATGTAAGGAAGGAAACATGAGCCTGTTTGGCTCATGTAAAAGGAAATAATCCTTCCAGGCTTGGAAATTCCCCAGTCCTCAGCATCAGCAATCTGCTAAACAAGCTGCTAAAAGCAAACAATTAGTTCATTATGATTTATTTTTTAGTAGTAGTATTGTGGTAGCACCTAGGGGCCAGATCATGGATCAAGGTGCTGTACAAACACACTTTGATTGCCCCAAAGAATTTACAATCAAAGTATAAGATGAGATATTGACAACCCTTCCTTAATGTGTATGGTCTGAGGAACATACAAATCGTTTGAATGCAAAGCATCAGTAATGTAATGCAGTGTGTTTTTTCTCTTCTAGAGGCATTTCTTCAGAAACTTGGGGTCAATCCTAGCGTATGCTTTTCTTGGAACGGCTATCTCCTGTTTTGTGATAGGGTGAGTATTTGAAGTCCATCAACAGGTTTTGGCAATATAGAGGGCTTGTGCTCTGGTTGCTAGCTTGTGCCAACGCTTCTATGGTGCTGTTACCTATGCTGGGTAGATTAAAGGTAGTATGGAGATGCCTACCCATTCTATAATCACATCTTCGCTTGCAGGGTAGACCTATCGTTGATGTGGAGTAAGAGGGAGTGATATGATTTGAGCACAGAACTTAGAGCCAGAACTCCCGTGTTCTAATCCCAGCTCTGACAAGATACTCAACCTCCCTGTCTCAGTTTCTTTAAAGGAGGAATTAATACTATTTGCCTACCTTTCAGAGCTGTTGAAGATCAATTAGGGTCTGACAAATATTATACTGTAGTTCTTGGTTTCTAGTTACTACTGTAATAAATGGAATATTGATATAAAAATATTAAATTGGGTTTAAAAGGTTTCCAGAGATTTTCACAGGTCTTTAAATACCAGATATTACTTATGAGACTGGATCAGTGAAAGACTTGGTAGATATAAGTATCAAGTGAGGCACTGGTATGAAATATAGAGGGCCACACAAACTGCATAGCGGTATTTAAAAAAACAACACCCCCCCAAACACCTGAACTGTAACAGTGTCTAAACTGAAAACTTGGCCTAAGAGTAAGAGGTTTCTACAAGCGTCATTTTAGTGTTAGCAGTAAAAAAACCTCCCCGAGGGATTAAGGGCTTCGGGAGTTGCTTCAGGAGCAGTACGGAACGCTGCTGTGCTGTGATTCATTCTTCTGGTCCGTGGTAGGGCACAATGCTACTAGACTGGAGAAATGTAGCAGAAACCTACAAGATAATATCAACTTTTAAAAAATGAAATTACATATTTTAATTTTCTTTGCCTGAAAGATAGGGAAGTACCTCTGGGGTAGAAGGAGTTACTCTAAGTAACACAGGATTAGGCTATTGAAGTAATCAGTAGATTTTTTTTCTTCTTTCCAGGAATACCTTCCCTTTCCCCCACACATGCTGTGTTTGATCTAACCTGTGATTAGTGATGTGATGCCCTTTAGCTAGTAGGATACAATATGTGCATGTGTAGCAATAGCTGAAACAAATTTGTGTTTGAAAATGTCCCTTAGAATATTGCAAGAGAGCAGGAGAATTACTGTGATGTGTTAAATTGGCAAGTTAATGGGGCTTGGGTTTGCTCCCGGATATTGTTGGTTATGCCATGCTATGATTCTGTTTAGTATTATTCATTTATATAGACAGAGGGAACTAATTCTTATTCTAAGTAGTAAAAAGGTGAGAATTACATAGGATGCTTTCAAGAGGAGATTGTGGAAGATCAAAGCAACCTCAGCCTCCATCTAGACTTGTCTTAAAAAAAGAGAGAGAGAAAAAGAAAGAGGCTTGATACAAAGTCAGTGAAAGATCATTACATTGACCAGTCATATAAAACATTGTAGAAATTAAACCACTTGTGAGATGGAGCAGGTGCGATCGTCTGTGTTACACATTCCACAAGCTGCTGACATATTTATCCTGTCAAGCTGTGCTGTATTAAGTAGCTTTATGCACGGAGTAGTTCAGATGTTAAATCCATGTGCTGCTAACCACATATACAGCACTGTGTATTGATTAAATGGGAGTTGAGGGCCCTTAGCACTTTGCAGACTTGCCACCGTCGATGAACACAGCCCAACCTGTCAAACTCTGCCGTTGTTGTTTAATATAAATAAAATATTGTGTATTGAGGTAACTTTACGGGTTAAACTTGCAAATTCAAGCGAATTGCATTGTTAAAACAATATTCACATGCTTTTCAAATATCCAGCTATGTCTCTGCTTATTCAACAGGTCGCTCATGTACGGATGTGTAGCATTGATGAAAGTAACCGGGCAACTTGGAGGAGATTTTTACTTTACGGACTGTCTGTTGTTTGGTGCCATAGTATCTGCTACTGACCCAGGTATATTGTGATCATTGTTTCTTCTCTCATGTTACCAAAGTATTGTTCTGTTTTGGGTTGGGGGAAGAGAGATGTGTGGCTTATGGCATCTTTCCGTGAGTTTTGGAGTTTAAGCAAATTGACTCATTTTTAGCGGTAAAATTGATCTCCATCAAGAAAAATAATATTTGAATTATATATAAAAGCTGCCCCCCCTCCAAAGCCTTGTCCTCACATTGACATCATTGGGAGGCTTTCTGTCGATTTTACTGGGGTTTTCGTTCAGGCCCACAGTGAATGTGGCAGATGTAAGCCCCTAGCACCCTATGCAAGCAATCGGTGCTGCTCAAAGTGTGTGAATTCAGGGTGTTTTCTTGGTATGTGCTAGACAATCTCTATCCTCAAAGTTTTGCATGGATAGATTTTTTGGTCTTAATCTAAAATATGAACTGACTCTATCTAACCATAACAAGAACAATGGCGATTATTTAAAAACAAAAACGTATTCCAGCCTGCTGAGCTCTTTAGATGTACAAAGTGCTATACAAATGCTAAATGTTGTTATATTTGAATGCAACAAGGTTTTTTTTGCTTGTTAACTGTCTTCATCACATTTGTACTCATCAGTATAATCTAATCTAAGAACAAAGAGCAAAAATGTGCCTTTTTTTTTTTTTTAAAGTAGTAGAACTTGAATTTCTTCCATTGGTGCCTTACATCTCTGCAAATTTGAGTAAATCCTTCAGGGGTCTGAGACACTGCAGCCTAGCTCTGCCTCCTAAGTTATAGCCGTTCTTATGTGTCTACATAGCATCTGGGAGGGCGCCTCTCAGGGTATGTCTACACTGCAAAGTTGTCGACAAAGCTTTTGTCTTTCACGGATACTTAATAAGGCCCCCCCACGAAAGACAAAAGTTTTGCAAAAGACACAAGTGGCAGTGTGAACGCAGCTTTGTCGGCAGGAGAGCGCTAACACCGCTCACAGGGCTGGCAGTATTTTGTCAGCAAAAGTGCTGACAAAGTACCGACAGAGTGTTTACACATGCTGACTTTTAGCGACAAAGCTGTGTCAACGCAGCCTTGTCGCTAAAAGCTGCGTGGTGTAGACAAGCCCTCAGTGCGGGTAGACAGACATTCATTGGCTGTGCTTTAGTGCTCGACACTAAACATAGCAATGTGGCCACTGCGGCACAGGTGGGCTTATTCGGGGGGCAGGCGGGATTGCATTCAGGTATGTAGCCTGTGCTGTTCTGGCCATGCTGCTCTTTTTAGCAAGCCAGCTGGAGCTCGTGTCTACCTGTGCTGAGAAGCACCCTCCAAGATGTCATGTAGACATACCTGCGTAGACCTGTTTAAAAGCTGATATTGACATCCTGTGTTGTACAGACTGGGCAGATTTTGTGCGTGTGCAATGCCTGTGTCTTTTTCTCAATCTGCACAATAAAATGAATGCCAGTGGTTATTCTTGCCAGATGGCGTTTGATTCCTACCTCTGCATCTCACACATTAATTACTTTCCTTTTAAAAAAAAATAAAATAAAAAAACCACCGCAGCGTCCTAAAATAATAGTCCAAAACATAACCTTTTAGTATAGAGTAACTGCATTGTTTTGGATCGTTACTGTACAGTAGCATAGTATTTTTCAGTTTACTGTAAAAGTTGTGCCTGTACACTTAATAGAGTCAAGTGACACTGACAGTTACCCCTTAATAGAACACTTTAAAATAGGAACTCAAATCCTTTCCCAGCTTCTCCCAGTGTGTTTTGTGTTGTCCATTTGTTGAGACTGTTAACTCTTCTGGCCAGGAATTGTCTGTTCTGTGTCTTCTGCAGCGCCAAGCACACCGTTAGTGCTTAACAAATGATTCTCTTTATGGCCCCCATTCAGGAAAGCAATTAAGCACGTGCTTATTTCCAACGGACTTCAGTGGGACTTAAACACATGTTTAAAATGAAGTATCTGCATTAGCGGCTTTCTGGAATGGGCATGTTTTCTTGAACCGACCTGCTTTTGGTCTTTGGGTCTTCTGCTGCTTCAGCCTGCATAAAGTATTACGTGGATTTTAATCTCATGTCAATCAATGAATGCCTTTGTTTATGTGTAAGTGGGTTAAAGCCCCTTAAATATGCATATCTGAGTTCCTTGCCTTTCATATGGTAATTGTTTTAAAAGGGCTTTTAGGGCAATCACATTGCATTAGTCCAAGCCCATGTGAAAAATGCCTCCGTGTGACTTTGTGTGACACAAGAGCAAGGATTGCTGTGTATTACATCTTGCTTATTCTAGACATTCTTATGGTTCCCATAAAACTGACCGTAAAACTTGATGCATTTTCATTACCAACTTGGAGTCAAACAGTTGCAGAAACAATAGATCAAATTCCAATCTCTATTACACTGCTGGAAAACCAGAGTAACTGAAGGCAGAATTTGGCCCATTGTTTTGTTGTTTCCAAAATTCTAACACGTACTGGCACTTTCCTTGATGTTGGTTCATATTGATATTAACCAGCACTTCTAGGATCTTTTGATAAAATCAGGACTACTCCGAGGTTAAGGTCGAATTAAAAAAGGCCTCCAATGGGGGATAACTCTGCGTTATATAGGGGAGAAACAGATCCTTGTTCTGTATGTAAAAAATAACATAAACTGTAAAAAACACAAAGCTGAGGAGGCACAGGGCAGAGTAGCAAAGACTGCATGAAGCATTGCTATACTGAAAAGCAGACTAGTAAAATATGAAGGAAGGCAGAATTCTAGAAAGGCCAAGTTTGCTTTAATATATATCTACATAAAGGAAGTAATGGCACCTTTTAAATGTCTCTCTATTTTTCTATTTGTCAGTGACTGTTCTTGCCATATTCCATGAGCTTCAGGTTGATGTTGAGCTGTATGCCCTTCTCTTTGGCGAAAGCGTCCTCAATGATGCCGTTGCCATAGTGCTGTCTTCGTAAGTGTGTTCTGTTTTTTTAATTGTTATGTATGTCACATGTGAGACTTTAAAAATCACCTGGTCTTGCATCAGAGAAAATAGAAATATCAATATTTATAATAATCAGAATTCATTACTAATCCTCCTAATACAATCCTCTGTATTAATCACCCTCTAATTAGCCTCACAATGAAAGACTGCTGCTGGGAATTGAAAGCAACATTGAGGCCGTAATTACAGCTATTACAGTGCATGTTTTGGGGGTTTTTTTTTGCCTATTGAGTGAGTCAATAGGAAATCTTAACACCCACCTGTAATGTGAAAAAGGAACAACACGTCTGGTCTTTTGCCGCGGGATCCTGCTAATGCTACTTACTGGTGAGATCACTCTCAAATAATTCTCCACCCACACACACTTGCTTTTTTTCTAGTGGAAATATTTGGGAAAGCAGCTGCTTCCTTTCACCTTCCACCTGCGATTGCATTGAGAAGAAGACAGTCATTGCAACTGTAGTTAATATCTGGACCGAGAGCACCAGTGCCAGAAATTCAGTGTCTCCCTAAATCAAGTGGATGCTTTCAAACTTTTCTGCATCTGTAACATAGTTTTCCTGCATATTCGTTGTGTTTGTTGTCATGGAAGTTTTGTTTTGAAATATACAGTATTTGTGATCATGGCAGATTCTTTTATGGTTAAGATTAATGCAGAAAATAATTTAGATCTTCTGAAATATTTGAGAACCCAGATTTGATAATTGTTCACATTTTAATTACAGTTTGTGGACCAACCCTGAACCTCATATCTGAGCAGTACTTACTAATTTGAATAGCCTATTGACATCTCTACGACTATTTGTATTAATCTCTTTTTGTTTTTATATTGGGTCCATCACCAGAGTATGTAAGTGTTGCATGATCCAGCCATGTGTAAGATGTGTCCCAGCATAAAACTGAACATGAAGGGTGTGTGTTGCAAGGTTCTGGGTGAGAGTAGGTGGATATGTTGCACATCACAATGATGAAATTCAGGGCTGGTCTACACACCCACTTGCCCATGTGAACCTAAATAACTAAATCAATTGTAATTCATCCCTTTTGTTGCAAGTTCTGTGTGTGAAGGCTCATATCTCCGATTATGAGCATCCTCTTCTGATTAAATTAAATTGAAATAAAACAGTCTTATTCAGAAATCAGAGCATTCACTTGTACAACTTGCACCAGAATAAAAATGGTGTGAGCTACAACCCATTGCGTTATTTTGGTGCAAGTTTGTGTGTAGCCCTCCCCTTGAAATGGGGAGGAGTGACAAAGGTAGGAGTGTTTTAAGTGACCTAATACACATCCCCTTAGCAATAGTCCTGTAACCACGCTTAACAGATAGAAACACACTTTTAAAAATATACTGTAGGGTTGTAAGTATAGAGTGCATTACTGTAACTAGTTGATTACATTGAAGACCTAAATATATAATCTACAAGGATTTCTCTTTATGTGGATTTGATTCATACCAGTTGCTCAGAGCATACTGACCAGGGTTACCTCCCTTTATTAAGTTAGCTACAGAAATCTCTTCCTTGACACAGAAAAATGAACTAATTTTTAAGTGCAACAGGAGAGTCAACTCTCAGTCTTGCTTGTTGTTGGAGATAATTACTGTGCTAGGAGTCCAAAGCGCTGATTTGTCGTCTCCCTTTTACTGGGGTAGTTTCTGAATATTTAACCAAAAAAAAAAAAGAGGCAAGACTTTGGAGACTGCTTAGGTGAAATTTGGGATTTGCACGTAGGGTTAGATCCCGCCTGCCCCAGCATCTCCAGGACAGCTTTCCCCCTCTGGGGTTTGTCTATGCTACAAGTGCTGCCGTGGTACCGCTACAGTGGTGCAGTTGTGCTGCTGTAGCATAGTGTGGGTGCTTCCTACAGCGATGGAAGGGGTTGTCCCATTGCTGTAATCAATCCAGCTCTCCGAGAGGCACTAGCTATCTGTGGACGGAAGAATTCTTTAGTCGACTTAGCAGCTTCTACACTGGGGGTTTGGTTGGCTTAAGTTTCTCACTCAGGAGTGTGACTTTTCCAGACCCCTGAGTGATGTAGCTCGGTCGACCAAAGTTGAAGTGTAGTAGAACCATTTCCAGTCTCCCCTCGGGGAATGAGTTGAATAGTTAGCTGTGTCGTGGTGCGTTTGCATTATCTACTTCGATTTCAGTCATTTCTTGCATGAAAGGTGCTTTGTAAAAGCAAATTCTGTTCTGCTCTCACTTTCCTATTAGCAGCAGCCACTGAAGTTAGATGTTTTAAAATCATCCAGTCTGCATACCTTGCATCCAAGTGTTTTGAAAGAGCCGATGAAGAAGCTCTCAGACCATTAATACTCATTTTCAATAAGTCTTGGAGCACGAGGAAGTTCCAAAGGACTAGAAGACAGCTAATGTTGTGCCAATATTTAAAAGGGGTAAACAGGATGACCTGGGTAATTACAGGCCTGTCAACCTGATATCAATCCCAGGCAAAATAATGGAATGGCTGCTATGGGACTTGATTAATCAAGAATTAAAGGGGAGGGTAATATTGAATGCCAGTCAGCATAGGTTTATGGGTTTTATCTTTTTTTTGATGGGAGTGTAAGTTTGGTGGCTAAAGGTAATAGTGTTGATGTAAGAGAGACTTCTGCATGGCATTTGACTTGGTACTGCACAACATTTTGATTCAGGAACTAGAACACATCAACACATCACCCATTAATGGATTAAAAACTGGCTATCTGATAGGGCTCAAAATGTAATTGTAAAGGGAAAATCATACTGAGCAGTTGTGTCTGTAGTGCAGTCCCGCAGGGATCAGTTCTTGGCCATACTCCATTTAGCATTCCAATGACCTGGAAGAAGACATAAAATCACTACTGGTAAAGTTTGCAGATAACACAAAGATCGGGAGGTGGTAAATAATGAAGAGGGCAGGTCGCTGATACAGAGCGAGCTGGGCACAAGCAAACAATACATGTTTCAGTATACCCAAATGTAAGGTCATATATCTAGGAACAAAGAAGGCAGCCCATGCTTACAGAATGAGAGACTGTCCTGGGAAGCAGTGGCTCTGAAAACGATTTAGGTGTCATAGGGGATAATCAGCTGAACATGAGCTCCCAGTGTGATGCTGTGCCCAAAGGGGCTAATGCAGTCCTTGGATGCATAAACAGGGGACACTGAGTAGGAGGAGAGAAGTTATATTATCTCTTTGTTTGTCACTGGTGTAATCACTGCTCGAATACTGTGTCCAGTTATGGTGTTCCCAAATCAAGAGGGATGTTGAAAAATTGGAGAGGGCTCAGAGAAGATCCACAAGAATGATTAAAGGATTGGAGAACACTTTATAGCGAGACTTAAAGAGCTCAGCCTGCTTAGCTCGTAAAAGAGAAGGTTAAGGCATGACTTGATCAGTCTATAAGTAACTACAAGGGGAACAAAATTTTGGTAATAGAGGGCTCTTCGGTCTAGCAGAGAAACAAGATCCAATGGCTGGAAGCTGAAACTAGACAAATTCACACTAGAAATGAGCAAATTTTTAACAGTGAAAGTAATTAATCACTGGCCCAACGTAGCAGGAGTGGTGATGGATTCTCCAACTCCGGACGTTTTAAAATCAAGACTGGATGTTTTTCAAAAAGCGCTGCTTTAGTCCAACCACAGCTATTGGACTTGAAGCAGGAATTAATGCAGGAAAGTCCTATGGCCAATGTTATGCATGAGGTCAGACAAGATACAATCTGGCCTTAAAATCTATGCCTTCAGGGACAGCAAATGACAGTAGGGATAGTATGTTTGACTTGTATGTGCCCATCTCCATGTTGTCTGGGCATCGTAGATAGATGCAGCATCCTGTTAAGTTAAACTTCACACAGTGGGCATCACAAACAGCCCTCCTTCATGTACCCCTCCCATGCCACCAAACAATTTTAAATGAACTAATAATCATTCACAGTTTAGTGTCCAAAAAGGTGGCTTGCACCAGGATGAGGAGAGAGTCACTAAATTTGGGATATTGCATATCATCAGAAGGAGCAAGTTTCACAGTTGAGAGCCTCCCTGGAAACGTCTCATGGCCAGTCCCCAAAAGTGAACATTTGGGCTTGTTGGTAAATGTGCCTTGGCTGTTCCCAGGTGTCATGGTGCTCTTTAGGGAGATAGGGTCCAAGAGAAGGTGGGTCATAAGGGGCACTATAGTTTAGAATCAGTACCTTGAATTGTACCCAGAACAGATGGGAAACCATCAATAGTTCACAGAGCACAGGTGTAATATGCTCTCACTACCCACTCCAGGAAACAGGTGGGCTGCTACATTCTGGACTATGCTGAAATGCCAGCATGGGCTTTAAGGGTAGCCCCAAGTAGAGCATATTTTAGCAGAGTGGCATGGAAATGGCAAAAGCATGGATGACTGTGGTGAGGGGTCAGTATCCTCATGGAATGGCTCCTGCCTCCTGGCTACCTGCGGGTTACAAACAGTAGAATAAACCTCCTCAAAACCCAATAGAATAGGTGGGTCCAAAAGTACCTGTTACACTGAGAGCTTGATTTGATTCCTCAAGTTGGTGCGATGTGTGCCGAGAAGTCAGGTGCAGTCACAGCATGGCTTCAGCACACTACTTGAAGTCCCCTTTTTGCCTTTTAGCCCATGTTTCTCCATCTTTTCAAGATCGTCATCAGTAGAAGCCATGGCAACAGCCATTAGATTAACATGCAAATCCACACAGCTTTCTTTTCCTTCCAAACTAAGAAGAGTTCATTTCTTTCAGTTCAATCGTAGCATACCAGCCGGCGGGCGACAACAGCCACACGTTTGATGTCACAGCAATGTTTAAGTCCATTGGCATCTTCCTTGGGATATTCAGTGGCTCTTTTGCAATGGGAGCTGCTACAGGAGTAGTCACTGCTTTAATATCCTTTTCACTGGTATTTCAGAAAGTGTATTCCATGCTATTAGAATGTGTTTCATATAAGCATAAGCCTTTATGATTTTCTGTTCTACTTTAACGAAAGCTACTAAAGCTGTGTGATTAGAGGGAAGCCATGTAATGTTACCAATTGTATAGAACATGGTCTGATTTCCTTACAATGCGCAGTTTCTTTCTACATCACAAACATTATATCATTGGGACAGTTAATATAGACCACTTAATTTTATTTGAAGGAGATTTCAGATACTACCCATTGTTCATAACTTGCAGCTTAGTTGATCTAAGTCCTGCACTTGTTATATAGCTTTACAAAAGATATATTGGGAGTTAAATTCAGTGTGACTTCTTCTGTGAGTCAGGCAAGCAGGATCTGGCCTGATGTATATACCTGGCACAATCAACATTTTAAAGGGAAGATAAATACTTCTGTAGTGATTTTAGGTACACCTGAAATATGAATTCCCATGTATATTACCAAGTTGGACAGTAAGTCATCAAGAAAGCTTTCTGTAATTCTTTAAATCAAGTTTACATTACATCACATAATCTTCAATCCAAGAATTGAGAAGTTAATTGTCATAGGACTGATCTAACAGCTATTAAAGTCATTGAATATGCCCCACTATAACTCAGTGTAAAAAAAAGGGGGGGGGGGAGACGGAGGGGGGTTATCACCATGTCCTTACTCTGCCACTGCCCTGCTGTTAGTATGGGCTCTCTCTGCTTCTCACCTTGCTTTTGGAAATGTGTTCTGATAGGTTTGGGCTCTACAATAATATAAATGTCTGATACTCAGAGTCTTCCTGTTTATTTGTTGCATGTAGTGTAGCTACAATCTGCTGTGTTAATATATTGTCCTTAACAGTCTTCAACGTCACCAAGTTCACCAAACTCCGTGAGTTCCCCTTGCTGGAAACCGGTTTGTTTTTCTTGATGTCTTGGAGCACGTTCTTGCTGGCTGAAGCATGTGGTTTCACAGGTAGGATACAGCGTGTTAGCTGCTACGAATGGATAGGAGAATTAGGGATTCATATAGCTGAGACACACAATAGCACATATGTGTTGAACTACTAAATGGCTTCCCTATGCTCAAATGTATTTATTGCAGCCAATAATCTCACTCAGCATCAAGTAACTTACACTCCACCACAAAACTTATCATGTAGCCTAGGGGAAAAAAAATCTAGTGTTTTTTGTTGTTTTTTTCAAATTTAAATGGTGTAAATTTCATGAAACTCTCTTGGGAGAGAAGACTAGAAGAAAGGAATGCAAAAGTTATAATTATTTCAATATTTTAGTGTTGCATAAAAATCAATAAAATATAAATAAGTAGCTCTGTTTCCCATTTTACGTACAAAAGTTTTAATGTGGCGTTGCGCTCCCCAGGTGTGGTAGCAGTGTTGTTCTGTGGAATCACCCAGGCCCATTATACATACAACAACTTGTCTACAGAATCTCAGCATAGAACTAAACAGGTAAGAACTGTTCAACCTCTGTGAATACCAAATTCACTTTTCTCTCTCCTTTGCAAGAACTAGTTGGGTTTTGTGAATGTGCCTGGCTTTTACTAAAAAATCACTTTTATGGACGTATTTTATAGGCAGGAGAGCACCTTTGTCTTATTGCAAGATAACTAACTACGTTTATTTTTTCTTTAGCTGTTTGAGCTTCTGAATTTCTTGGCAGAAAATTTCATCTTCTCCTATATGGGACTCACGTTGTTCACCTTCCAGAATCACGACTTCAACCCTACTTTTATAGTGGGAGCCTTTGTATCCTTTGGAGCAACCCAATTTAGTGAGCGTTTCAGGCAGGAGTAGGTCAGGGTGTAGTAGGGAGCATTTGGTGCATAGTAGCATGGTTCACACAGCCAGTTAGTGCATAGCATGTGAGTGTGCTGTAGATATGCACCCCAGCTTACTGCACACTACCTGTCTGCATAGACAAGCCCGTATGCATTGTCTCTGATGTCTCTGATGATTTTTAAAGATGTCAGTATCTGCTTTTGCCAGACTTTTATGTCCGTTACTTTATTCCATGTCAGTGGATATTATGACCACCTCAGCCTGAAACTCTGCATTGAATTGTAAATGTGCTACTGAGGAACTAAGGGTGATCACGTGTTCCTGTGGTACTAAGCAAAACTAGTGGTTTTGCAAGGTGGAACACTTCCAGATAGAACAAACCATTTACATCCGACTTTCTCTGCTGATCAGGATCGACTGTTAAACTTGGCTAATATCTGAAAAACTCCTCTCAAATCAGCAGCATGAAAGTGTGAGCTGGTGCCTACAAGTAATGCGATAAAGGCTTTGCTGTTCTGCATGGGCTAGTGCTAATGCAGACCGGGGGCTTGTGCTCAGACAAATAAAAGGGAATCTGGGTGTCTCAGAACAAAGAGTGAGGGTTGTGAGGAGTTCAGTATGGGAATGTAGGGAAACCAGTACAGCCTTGTAAAATTGTGTTCTCCCGTTTGCCTGGGTTGAGTCACTTATTTTTGATGGATGAGTAAAATATCGTTAGCTTTTTCTTTGTCAGGGTTGGAGAATAGATACTGTGGCAGATGTGGTAAATGGTCATGATTTTTTGCAAGGCTGTGCTAATGTGCCAAGGGGATGGAGAGCAAAGAAATCCTGTCTGGGGAAATAGACAAGAGTAGTATATTGTGCCCCTGCAGTGGAAACTGGCTTAGGGAACGGGGACTTTCATGAGCAATATGATGAAAATGTGTCTCATGCAATTCATGACATTCGGGAAAGAAAATAAAGGCTGGAAGGATTTTTGCATGTTATTGTAGGCAGAATTGGAACCTGGCTTCAAGGTTATTGTTACCGTGGGGGACACCCGTATTAAAAGATACAGTTTAAAAGGCAAAGGCAAAAATGTGAAGGGGTTGGATCTCCAAGGCTGTGGAAATTGTGTGAGAGTATTCCCTGCTAACTGGACTTACAGCTTTTATTTCACAGGATGATCTGTAGGGACTGTGTCTTCCGTAGAGCATGTGTCCTTCAAACTCGAGCAAAGCTTGGAAATCTGGTACCCTTGGGAGTGTGACTTGAGCAGAGGGATGGACGTAGCTGGGATACCTTGAACTCCAGAAAGGTCCCTGAGGATGATAAAGTTGCTAGTTGACACACATGCAGCTAATAGTTTTTGAGGTTGAACATGAGCTGGAGAGGAGGGAGTGGAATGGAGAACTTGTGATTATTTTTCCCCCCCTCTTCCCTGCTACGTAATTTGCCCTGTATTCTTTGTCTTGTTTCTTCTGTTTATACTTGTCTCTTTTTATGATGATCTTGAACTGCAGTCCTGGATTCTGCTTAGATAAGATTGTAGTTTGCCCCTCACCAGGATATCAGTGCACCTGAAGCTGGGTTACTATCCATTAATTGCAATGGATGGGACACTTTTCAAGTTTCTTAAGAATCCTTGTGTACAATAGAAATTGACTTTGAATGCAGATGTAGGGTATAGTGGGAAATGAACTGAAGAAAAAATATCCTTAATGTGTGTACGAATGTAGCTTGCCATCTTCCTGGGAAGAGCTGCTAATATATATCCCCTGTCCTTTTTACTTAATTTGGGGAGAAGAAACAAGATTGGAACAAATCTCCAGCACATGATGATGTTTGCCGGTATGTTACCTCTGTCCCTGTGTCTCTTCCCTGCCACTCCCTCTCATGAATGCACGAGTAACCACCCTGTTGAACAGCCTGAAACATTCTTCCTCCAACTTTAAACTCATCTGGGCTACATGTGAAACCAGGGCCTCACCTCAGATATCCACATCCTAGCTAGTTAGTATAAATGTATCAGTTTTGAGTGCAGTTCTTCTCTGTGACATACAAAATGGTGTAGCGCTTAAGGGGTCAGGATACATTCTTAGCTCTGCCATGGACCAGCTGTGACCTCGGGCAAAATACTTAACCTCTCACTGCTTGTTTTCCTCATCTTTAGAATGGGGATTGTAATGCCAGCTTCACTCAACTCATCAGGGCACTTTGAGATCCTCCAGTGGCTGGTACTCTAGAATGCAAAAGATGATGAGAACTTGATTGCAGCCAAGAGTAACCTGGCAGGCAGAGTGGGCATGGTTAGTCTAGGGAGAGGATTGTAGGATGCCAATGGTACGCATCTTAGATTAAATAAGCCCCTGTTTAGGAATTGTAGAAACCTGGAGGTGGACAGTGGGAACCATCATGGGCTGCAGATTTCATGAGGCTACTGGAGTTCACCTCTTTGCCTTTCCTCTCAGGATTGCGAGGCGCCATGGCTTTTGCCTTGGCCATTCGAGACACTGCCACCTATGCTAGACAGATGATGTTCAGCACAACACTCCTCATTGTGTTTTTCACCGTCTGGGTTTTTGGCGGTGGCACTACAGCCATGTTATCTTGCCTGCATATCAGGTGAGTGAGACCTTTGTCCCCCATCCTCTCTTTTCCTAGAATGCAGTGATCCCCCTGGAATCCTGTGCAGTATTATAGCAGGACTCAGTATTATTTGGTTCCTTCCAAGGTGCAAGTCTCTGTGATTTCCCCACTCTGGAATCTCATGGTTGGGCCTTAGAGCTGAAACAATCGTCACTTCTAATCCCCTTATCCCATTATGGCAATCTGACATCTGTTTCCATGGAGGCAACCACCTTCAGCTGTGGACTTTAAGCTGTCTGCTGGCTGAGACTCAGCAGTAAGTGCTGCTTAAGCATCGGGATCCTATAGCCTGTAAGAGTTTTTCACAGGTGTGGAGGATGGGGAGATCAAAGAAACCCACCTCCTTTTTTTCCTCTCTACCACTGTTCTCCCAAACATGCAGAATTTAGGATTTTTAAGGAGGGTAGATGCTTCCTTTTGTGATGCCCTGTATATGCACACACACCCTCTTGTGTCCGATGGCTTCTGCATCAAGTGATGACACCAGAAATGTTTGGGTGCGTTGAATATACACGCTGGGTGCTTTCCAGCAGAGCCACCAAACCAAAAGGCATGGGTGTGCAGAGGAGCCAACCTTTGGAGAACTGCCATTCATTTTACTGAGAGTCTGAAAATGTTCCAGCCCTTTCAAATGAGAATACAAAAAACTGAATAAAGCCTGGAATCCTGTTTTTTTTACTTCCAGGCAAAAAAAAGCAGTTCAATCTTTGCATGTTCTCTTATGCTTGTATGGAAGACTGCTTTGTTATACAGGTGAAATGAATCCTCTTCACCACTGGGTGTTGCCGTAGATGGATACTGTGGTAACAGGCAAATATTCAGTAGCAAAGTGGAACAGTAGGTAACCTGGGTTCTGAAATAAGATGTTCCTGATGGTGGTTACCCTTGGGCATTAGTGCGCAGGTTCATTTTCGTAAACCCTGCCCACAACTAAGGCCAGTCCAGATGGAGTTATCAAAACACCTCAGTCACTTTATCTTGGGCATCTGCCATGTTTCCTCCCCCACCCACCACTGGATGAAATACTAGGAGTACTACACCGCCAGAGGTTTTCAAAGGAGCCAGAGATACACTTGCAAAAGGCAGAGAGATTCTGCAGCTAGTGTTCCTGTGGGGGATGGCCGGCCAGTGTCAGCAACGCTCTGGGGAGAGCACGCTTCACCCTCCCCTTCCAGTGCTCCTCTGCTGAGTCCCACCCCTTGTGAGAGCAAAAAACAGGCGTGGTACATTGGACAGCTTCTTCTAGGATCATATTCATGATTATTGACACCCCCACATAGTTCTGTGTGTTGTAACCGTGGCCCCGAATGCATTTACTTGTACTCAGACAGCGCTGTTAGCACGCTTGTGGGGAGAGAGGGCTGAACTTTGAATATTGCGAGTGAGGTGTGTTAGCATGCTCTGGAACCGTGCTCAGTACGTGCACATCAGACCCGTTTCCTCGCACAGCTCTGGCGCCAGTTCAGGAAAACATTTAAACACATGGCACAGCTATGTAGTCTTCAGTGGGACTTAAGCATGTGCTTAAAATTAAGCAGGTGCTTTAAGTGCCATTCTGAATAGGGGCATCGATGGACATCAGCCCTGAGCTGCTATGATTGGCGCTAATCCAGTCCTGGGGGCGAGGGGGCTGAACAGTGTGTGGAAGCTGGAAATTCTGAGATAGGCTTGTGATGCGGATAAACGTTTGTCCATTATGGGCAGTCTCTCTCATATGACTGGAGCCAAATCTGACCCTACCCCTCTGATAGGAAAAGCTGATGAAAGAACTTAACCTACTATGGATCCAAACCTAAAAGAGAGCGCCTCCAAAGACCGTCACACATGTCTGTGGGATTGTTTGTGTTCACGCTAACCATTTCCTTTTGTTCTCCTCCACAGGGTCGGTGTAGATTCAGACCAAGAACACTTGGTAAATATTGTTCCTTAACTGCTTTCACATGAACCTTTATCTAGGGACGTGCACCACATGTCGGGTGGCAGAAGGTTACATAGAACCATATGAATGGTTTACATGTATATCCAAGTGCTCTTTTTTTCTTCCACTCCAGCCCTGGGGTAGGTGGAGGTTTTTAGTGCCATTCGGTGAAGATGTGAAAGAAGGGACATGTCTAAGGTGACTAAACCTGAAAGAAGGTAGTGGGAAAAGCATCACAACACTCTGTATATTATCACTTCCATCTGTTCCCTGGTACAGTCCCTCTCTCCCCGTGCTGAAAAAAACCCTTTTCTAAACTTAAGCATGGGAGCCAAAAAGCCTCTACACATTTTAATTTGATTTTCAAGACATGCTATATATAGGGTGCCCTAAAGTTGGAGTGTGACTGGGTTTTAAGACCAGAACCCTAATTTTCCTGCTTCTGAGGTGTTTGATCTTTAATAATACTTAAACCCTTCCTCTTCTTTATCCCAGCATGTAACACTTTCCAGCAGTTTCCTTTGATGCTATCTTCTTTTCTGTGCCTGCTGTGCTATTCTTAATCCTTGGGTTGTCACGCACTACTGTTTGTTCGCACCTCTGTTGCCTTGCTGCATTTGTTTATTTTGTAAAACAGGAAGTACTTACAGCTCTAAGACGAAGACTCATGCAGTGCCCAATCAGAGTTATTAAAGTGTGCTCTGATAAAATAGCATGCAACTGTTCTCCTTGTGGGTGTGACACCTGCACCGTTAAGGCCTGAGCTGCTCTGTGTTTGGAGTTCTCACTGAAATCACTGGGGTTCTGCTTGTGAGGATCCCATGCATAATAAGATCTGTAGGGGGGTACTCTGCTCTCTGTGATTACTAAGATACTGTTAGGAGGAGCCCAGACCCATCAGTCTGCAAGCCAAACTTTTATGAAATATTTGATTGAAGGAAAAAAATCTGAATGCCATAAGCCACCCATTTCTAAACTGAAGGAGTTCGAGATATTGTTGTTCAAATAGCAAAAACAGTGAATCCATGTGAAGCATCTGCATATAAAAATCTCTTCTTTAAGAAATGATGTCATTTGAGTAGCAAATACTGCAATGGATTAGACGTTTCCTGTGTTCAGCTTCTTGGTTTTTCAAAAGTAGCACACTGCACTGGTGGGCATTAAAAAACATGGCCTCTGCCCCAACAAGTTGGCTCTGTTATAGGGACAAATAACATTAGACAAAGGGGAAGGGAATGGGAGGGAAGTCTTCACTTCCATTGGGCACAATGTGTAATTCCACTTCAAACTGTCGCAGGACTGAGGTTTGTGCTGGAAAGGTGGTAGAAGGAAGTGGGCTCTGAGGCTGAGCAGTACTAACACCTCTAATTCAGAGACTTTTTGGCTGGTCACATGGTAGAGGCTGCACCTTCTTATTTCTGCTTGCTAAACTGTGTTAAAAGAAGCTTCCGATGAAATACCTCATTAGTATTCTATTGCCATGTAAGCAATTGCTGAAGGCTCCACAAGGATGTTACATGACCGTCAAAAGAAGATGTGTGTGTTAGAGAATAATGAATTAAGGAGCTGTGAAAAAGCTGGCGAACCCCTCTTCCTCGCCATACACATATAATCAGAACAGTGGGTTTTCATGCCGATCCGGTTCCTAGAGAAAGAGAATTGCACTGTGCAGTCATCGTTTAACTTGTGACTCTTTTGCAGGGTGCCCCGGACAGTGAAAGGAGGAGTACGAAAGCGGAAAGTGCCTGGCTGTTCAGGCTGTGGTACAACTTTGATCACAAGTATCCTTACTGGAAATAAGAACATGTAAGAGCCAGAATCTGGCTCATCTGAGTAACCCTGTTAACTCAGAGCATGCTTTGTCCCCTGGGAGGGGAGTAGCCAGCATTAACTGATCCATTGTTCTTCTTTGCTTCTTATAATGTCTGCACCTGTGAGAATTTATCCAACTCTTACCACCCACAGTTTTAGAAGAATGGCTCGTCTCAAAGCCAGGCTCACGACAAGGATCACGATATGGAATTATTTAAGTTCCGTGTGTGTGTATGGTTCTTGTGGCAAGAGTCCAGTAATAAGTTCAGAAGCTCTTCTCAGCCCTTTCCTATCCTGTTACAACATTCTGAATTTGTGCTGTGCTGTCTTGCTTGTCCTAATGCATCGCAGTGAATTAATAGTGAAGTGATTTGCCAGGCTCTTACGAAAGGTGCTATCTTCTGGAAAAGTGGTGGTGTTGCCCTTTTTAGAAAAGGGTGTTCAACTGGGACTGTGTTCTGGTATGTTCATTACGCTCGTTTCCCCATTCATTTGGTTGCAATCGTGTTTCCTCGTTTCTTTGATTTGCATCGTCCCAAATATCTAGATTTCCTTTACAAATTATGTTTGGAACTGGTTGCTGTATTTTAGTTGAATACTTTTAGTTGAAAAGTTGAATAGTCCTTGTAAAATGCTCTGTATTCTTTAATGCAGGAAGTGGGAAGAAGGCTTTTTTTTTAAATAAAGAGGAAACATAAGCCTCTCGGAAACTAAATGGTTCCAACATTGAGCTTGTTCTGCTGAGCATTAGCAGGTCTCTGTGTTGCCTGTGCCAATAGCAGCTGCAGCTTTTTGTGCGGGGGAAAGCTACTGACTAGCATGTAGGAAGGAAGTGAATGCACCATGCAGGAACGAACAGCTGGGCCCAAGCTCCAGCATGTGCATGCGGAACTAGATTTGGAATCCGGTCATGGTTTTAGTCTCCAACGCTTTTGTTAACCCAATGATGGGATTTTCCAAAGTAACTTAGAAGCACAATGGGACTTAAAATCATTGGAACTTGTGTTCCTTTCGTCACACAGGGTGCATCTTCATTAGCGGGAAAAAAATGTGTTCTTACCTCACGTTAGCTAATCTTTTAGTAGCTAATAATTACTGCTAATGGGCAGTAACTGACTGAAGATGAAATCCTAGTGAAGACAGAGCGGTTCGTAGTTTGCACGTGAGTTAGGAAGCTAAGGTAAAGACTTGGAGAGCCTAGGGATTGCCTTGGCCTGCTAACTTGTGTGCAAACTAACTGCCTTGTCTTGTCACTATTTTACCTCTTGTTAGTTCCATGCAGTAGCTAACATGAGTGAAGAATGCCCCTCCTTTCCTAGAGAAGACAATGCCTTAGGCACTCTTGAAAATCCCGCCCAAAACCTTTGCTGTTTGCTCTTAAACACACCCAGAAAATAGAAGATGAAGTGACATTTTGTCCTGAGACAGTCTGCCGGAGACGCTTGCCAGAGAACAGCTATAGCATGTGAGAAGGGATACGCACAGCAAATAGCAGAATCAGCAGCAACGCAAAGGGTCTGACATAGACTTGACTGACTTCTTGCCTCTGTTGCTTGATGCTGTGTTCTCAGCAGGGCTGCTTGATGCTGTGTTCTCTTTCTTGGTTCCATAATCAACAGACATGTTTAAATCTTGTGCCCTGTCTCAGCTTCGTATTTCTGCCCCACGGCATTGTGCACTTTGATTTATAAATACAGCCATGCTCTGTCTCTGCCTTAACACACCCCACAGCTATCTGAAGCCTCTGTTGACGCACAGTGGCCCTCCTCTCACAACGACACTGCCTAGTTGCTGCGGACCTGTTGCCAGATGCTTGACGAGTCCTCAGGCTTATGAAGTAAGTCTAGTACTAGTCTGCCCCCGTGTTGTCTGAATCGGATGTATTTATCTTTCTGTCTACTTTCTGGAGTATGTACACTGATTCCTTAAGTCCAATGTTTTGGGGTTTTTCATCTGTTATCTGAAGTTATAGAATATAGTAAAAGTATTTATTCATCAGCTTTTTCACTTGAACAGTGTGTTGCCAACGCATGGGTCACTGTTGGGAACTATCTTGGGACTCCTGCTCCATGAAACAGCTGACGCTGGGAGCTTTATGAAAAGTCAGACGCTTAGTCTGGCAGATGAGGCACCTCCCTTGTGCATTTTGCCTTCACAGCTGAAAATAATTGGTCACAAAGTGACTGTGGCCTCGGAGGTGGTTGTGTCTTTCATACCATGTGGTGATCGTGACATTTCCCACAGTGGGTGGATTGAATTAGAAACCAGAAAATTGCCAGTCAGGGTCAAACTGTTTATAGAATCATGACACCAGCAGTTCTTAGTACCCATAATGCATCTGGTCACTTGTGAACTGTTGTACGTGATAGCCTCTTATGATGGACTCTGTCCGTTCCAAGGGTTTAGTGAGAAGTGACAGCTCAGAAGAAACATTGAGCTGAAAGCCCTTGTTGTCCTCACTCAGTTAAGCTAATGTCTTATGCTTGTGTGTTTGGATTGAGGAAGTCTTTGAGGGCACGACTTTGTGGTCAGAGATGTGAAGGAGAATCCATCACTGGATACTGCCTCTCGTCTGTTGTTGGTTGTTCTCAGACTTCGGGACGAATTCTAGCTGTATGTATAAGAAACCGATAAGCAAATAAACTCTTGATTCTGTTTATTATTCAGAATCAAGAGCAACTGAAGGACGATGATTCCGACCTTATTTTGAATGATGGAGACATCAGTTTGACATATGGGGATTCTACTGTGAATGCTGATTCTATCACATCTGGTGGCACGTCGAGGAGGATTGTGGGAAACAGTTCAGAAGATGCACTGGATCGGGAGCTGGCATTTGGAGACCATGAACTTGTAATACGGGGAACACGCCTGGTCCTTCCCATGGATGATTCCGAGCCTCCGTCAAGTTTGGTAGATAGTGCAAGACATGGCCCAGCGTAAGATTTATGTTGCTCGATTTAATTGACAATAATATCTGCATATGTGATCACGAAGAAATATGTACTACCTAAAATCTAATGCATGTCTCAGAATGTCTAAGCTGTATAAATATTATTTATATGGTGCCAGAAGAATATAAATATTCTCTACAAGTTGGCTTGTGAAGAGCAAGCTGCAGTTTCTTAAGCTGAAAGCCATGTTGACTGCACTGTGTAGAAAGAAACTGGTTTTTAGCATAATAATCTTTTGCACATGGTGGACTTCTTTTCAGGTGGTGTGATGTATGGCCTTAGGTCCCAGCTAGGTAGGGAAAGTGGCTGATTTCTCTGTTGTTAGCATTCAGAATTCAGCTTGACACAGTCCGGAATGACAAATGAAATGTTTCCTTTGCTTTCCCCTACCTAGAGTTGTTAGGGAGGTGTCAGCTAAAGATGTAAATTGCTTATTAGTCACATGACGACTGTTTTGGTCTCTCATATCTCTGATTGTCAAATACACACATTATAAAATTGGCAAAATCTCTGTGCAAAGATTGGCCTGATGGTCTAGTAGCCAGCCGTACTCTGCACTGCTGTATTTGGATCTGAGCTGGGGTCCCCATTTATCCAGGCCAGGAGGCAGTGTAAGGCATTATTGACTCAGAATCCTTTGCTCCTGGGGAGGAAAGGGAGCATTTTGCTCTGAAGTGACTCACCCACTCTACTAAGCCACTGTTTAGATAATGGGGCATCAGCAGAAGCTATTCTCAGCCGTCCTCTGGTCCAGGGTGGGTCACCATGATGTATGATTTTTCAGATGGGGGCCCAGAGCTTCACAGTTTGTGTTTTGCAGTTATATTTGAGGGAAAGAATTGATCACACGCAAGCTGCATCAGGCTTATTGCACAGGCTTTGTAGTTGGTGAGTTTGCATTTCAGGTGTGTCTTAAACAGCTTTTCTAGAGATAACAAACACATTTTTAAGAGGTGATTGAGTTCTGAATTTTGGGAAGGGGCCATGTCTCAAGTGATTGAAGCCCTTTTACTAGTTAGTCATTGAGGAAACTAAATAAACTTACAAGTGTACTGCAGTTCCATGCTATACCACGGAGTCACACCTATCCAAACAGGAAGTGTAAAGGTTGTAAATTGAAACTGTACATGTAGATTTCTTAAGAGGTATTTAGAAAATGAGGTGGTACTGGAAGGGAGTCATCTGTCCTCCTGTCTAGTTGAAATTGTTGCACTTTGTTTGATACACTGCATGCTAAGGAGTTATTATACTCTCCTCCCTGATTCATTTTCATGTCTCTTACGGTTTATAATAAATGTTTGTGAGCTGCCATGTTTTTACATTTTTCCAAGGAAGAGCACAGAACAATTTGCTATTTCACATTAGTGTACTAGGATTTATTCTTCAATGATGGGAATGGCCAAAGGTGCAGTGAAAATTTAAGAAGCTGAGAACTCTTATTTCTTGCTTTCCCCAAGAAAAAAGTTCCAGCCTAGAACTTAACTGTGTATAATTTTAATTTATTTTTAGTCACACAATCAACCAGTCCTTTCACAGTCACGAATACACACACTAGGCTGATTTCCGAGTTAGCATTCGCTCTGTTAAAACAAGAGCGCACTTCCTCAAGATAGCACGGGACCTGATCCTAAGAGTTATCTGAGCACTCACAAGTCCCATTGACTTTGCTTGGAATTGAGATCAGGACCTGAGACCCCACTGCGGTTTTCTTTGGATGTTTACCCACCACTGTTGTGGAGTGGGACATTCGTGCAAGGGGGAGGAGAAATAAGGAAATACTTAGACTTTGACTGAGTGTATATTTATAGTTCAGAAAATAAAATTACCTTTTCTCATTTTCTCAGGTCTAAATAACATTGCCTTAAAATTACCGAAGTGGAACTAATTTTTGCAGTTAAACTATCCCCAAGAATCCCCCCCCCCCCTTTTCAAGCAAAATGTATAGGTTTTTTCTATAGGACTCCTCCAGAACTGTGTACATTCTGCATTTATATTTTAGGAAATAAGAATCTTCATTGCACCCAGTAAATGGCAGTTTTAGCTGTTAACATACCCATTTGTTGTTTAGTGCTAGCCAGTTTGTTCCCTGCTATGCAGGGTTTCCATGCAGTGTGAATTTTATATTATGTCTGTATCTTAACTTCATGTGTTTAAAAAAAAGAAAAAAAGTTTAAAAAAAAAAAGTTAGTGTTGATTTTTGTTTGCTGCACTATTATACATCAAATTTTTTTTTTTTATTTTGCCTTTTTAAAAAGAGGTAGGTTCAATAACTACCTCCTGTTTTTTCCTCTGTAAGCTGGGTGACTGTGAATTCAATTTACAAAGATCCATGCTGATACCATAGAATGTGGAAAACACAGCTATTGTTCAGATATGCCTCTGATAAGAGCGCATCATCTGATTTCTTCAGTTACTAGGTATTCAAAGCAATTTGAGATTGCTTCCTAATCTCTCCCGGTGAAGGATCTACTGCTGTCAGAGCACTGTAAACCCCCAGCTTTGCCCACTTAATAGTTTCAGCAGAGAAATACCCAATCACTCCAATCCCAGTCAGAATCCTACTGCATAGAATTCCTATAAGGGGAAGTCTACACTGCGGCTTCGAGGGTGCTTCCCAATGCAAGTAGACAGACGCGTTGGCAGTGTGGCCAGGATGGCTCCAGCTAGCGATCCCAGTCCAAGTCTGCCCGACTCCTTCAGTACTACCAGTTTGTGCCGCTGCGGCCACGCTGCTCTTTTTGGCGAGCTAGCATGCGTCTGTCTACCTGCATTGGGAAGCACCCTCCCAGATGCTGCATAGACATTCCTAAGGGACCATTCCTGAAAATTGTTTGCAGTGTTGTTGTAGCTATGTTGGTCCCATCTTATGAGAGAGAGAGAGAGACACGGTGGGTTAGGTAATCAAAGAGTGGACCAACTTCTCTTGGTGAAAGAGACAAGCTTTTGAGGTTACACAGGTCTCAAGAAGAGCTCTGTGTAAGCTCAAAAGCTTTTTTTTTTCACTAACAGAAGCTGGTCCAATAAAAGATACTACCTCACCTACTTTGCACTGAGTGTGCTAGCAGCGAGGGCCTCATCCAGTACTTATTGGAAGCAGTGACAAAAGCCTCACTGGTCTTGTGTAGCCTAGGACGAAAGGTGCGGTGTTAGAATGTGTTCGCACGCAGCCGTTCTGTTTGGAACTGGTCAAGTTCAAAACTAGGCAATGCTCAACTTTTAAAACATGTTAGTTAGAAGGCGTTAGCTAATATATGCTACTGTCACACCTTAAATCCTTCCCTAGACCAGGCCTTTGATTTGGAGTTAGGGCCTGCATGTGTTGCCTCTATAGCCTAAAACCTGTGAGAAATCAAGACTCACCTGGCAATGCCAAGTATCATCACAAGGCCGGAATTAACTCCTATTAATTAACTGTTGTTGATGTCAGGTTTCAGAGGAGCAGCCGTGTTAGTCTGTATTCGCAAAAAGAAAAGGAGGACTAGTGGCACCTTAGAGACTAACCAATTTATTTGAGCATAAGCTTTCGTGAGCTACAGCTCACTTCATCGGATGCATTCAGTGTTAATGTGTTTCTCTCTCCAACTTTAATACGTTAGCTACAGTATTTGAATTGCCAACACATTACTTCAGTCCTAGACTTTTGGTGTCAATTAACATTTTAATTGATGATTGAAGTACTTTAGATAAATATTCTAGTGTGTATATTTTTGTGTAGTCAGGAATTATATTGTGCCTTAAACATAATATAAGGACTGCTTTAAAAATAAAAATGGAATGAGTGAATCAATCAAAGCTGAGATTCAAGAGTGACTTTATAGAAACAGCTCAAACTTAATAGTAAACTATTTCCTTTATTCTGTTGTAGTGGGGAATTCAGAGGGCTTGATCTTCAGTGGTGTTGAGAACCTACAGTTTCCACTTACTTCAAAGGAAGTGGTGAATGCTTAGCACCCAGAAAGAAAAGGAGGACTTGTAGCACCTTAGAGACTAACAAATTTATTTGAGCATGAGCTTTCATGGGCTACAGCCCACTTCATCGGATGAGCTGTAGCTCACGAAAGCTTATGCTCAAATAAATTTGTTAGTCTCTAAGGTGCCACAAGTCCTCCTGTTCTGTTTGCAAATACAGACTAATACGGCTGCAACTCTGACACCTGTCGCTTAGCACCCGGCATTCAGGCCTGTAGATCTTTTGCCAAATATGTAAAACAGCCCCGGATGCACAATTTTACAATGCTTTTATAAAGATTTAGAGATGTCACCCCTTGCGAATCCTCTCATCTGTAAATTGAATTGACCTGGGTTTTGCACATGGAAAAGCACTGTTGATCAAGTTTTGATTTCTGCTAGTATTGTTGAATTGTCCAGTAATGGCATTAACTTCAGTAGTTGTGGTGTTTTGTGCAATTTGCTTGTGATAGTTGATGATCATTATTGCACCTTCTGTTTACGCTGACTAAATCTTTTACTGTTGCATTGTACTGTGAAAGAAGGATCCTAGGCCTATAAAAAGTTTTGTTTTTTTTTTTCCCTTGAATAAGTCTGTAGTGTTTCTTTAATTCACAGGGAAATAAAAACCTGTAACAAAGACATGACATTTTTGCATTGTTAAAAGAAATTTTCACAGCCACGTGATAAATGATCAGCCACTGCTGCAAACCACTGGCATTGCATAACGTGGTTTCTTCCAATTAGAGCTAATCTATTTGGAGCAGTAGGTTGGAATGTTCAAAGATGTTCACAACTTGACTGTCCCAACATCAATACAACTTTGGAATGTGGAAGGTAACTAGGGTGGGGAATGGCTGGTGCTGCACAAACCCAGAACAAAAAAAAAAATATCTTTGCCTGGTAGAGTTGACAATCTTTGTATAAGCTCAGAGGCAGCAGGTGAATACCACAGACAGCACAAGGAAACAATGGGACAATACTGGTCATATGGTAAGTGGCCGTCGCAGTACTCAGAAACATTTGGAAGTCGCAGTGTTGTTGTCATTCAATAGTACCTCTGTAGACTGCACTGACTCAATCAGGGTCCTACCGTATAGTTAGGGGTCACGGTGCTGCCGGAGGTGTTGCTGTAAGAGACAACATAAAACAAAGGGGCTGACCACCTGTGGCTTCTGAAGACCCCATTCAGGTGTTAGCCCCTGGATCCTGGTTTAATTCTAATTACATTCTGCTCGCCCAGATTTCCCCCTTGCAGCTGCATTTTGAGACCACTCTCCTCTCCGCTTCGTCTCCAACCCAGTTTTGTGGAGCCGTGTGCCGTTGGAGCAGCCATCGTGTTCCCCAGCTGAGGTGGCTTGGTGTTGGGTGAAGTGGTTCCTGTTTGCTGTTTAAGGCCTCAGAGGTCCTTCATCATGAAAGATGTTATGGAAACTTCAGAGATGTAATTTGGGGGTTGTTCTCATTCCCAAAGCAAGATGAGCACCTAACTCTGGAGTTTTTAGTGGCTGAAAATCCCTTATTCTCTGTAGTCCTGTGCCATTCATAAATCTTCATGGACTGCCTATTGCCTAAATTTGTATGCAGTGTGATGAGGTGTCCACCCCACACTGGCAGAGAAGGGGTTAAAAGCAGTTATTCTGTTGCATAGGCAAAACAACGGACCTGTTCTCTTCTTAAATAAATCGACTCTTCTGTAAAACTCTAACCCACAGGGACTGAGGAAGGTAAATGAATCAGTGTATCATTGTTCATGTGTAAAAATGTATGACTTAGTCAGGCAACGTCTTCCACCCCACACTGGCAGAGAAGGGGTTAAAAGCAGCCTGGACAGGCTGTGCAGGGAACAGCCAATAGGAGAGTGGCTGTGAAGAACCGCCAATCAAGGCCTAGCAGGTCCATATAAAAGGGAGCTTCAAGGCAGAGTATTTCAGTTACTGCAGGGAGCTCAAGGGAGAGGACTGGGTTCCTAGAGGGCTGCAGGAGGGTAGCACCTCAGATAGGGCAGCTGCTAGCAGGGACCATGGGAGCTAGAGAGCACTCCTGGCTAGCTGCTGGGACTTGCAGGCTTGAGGCCCTGGCCACTAGCTACAGCAGTGTTTTTCAATCCGTGGGTCATGACCCAGTACTTCGTTGCAGCATGTAAGGCACATGTCCTGGAAAAGCACTTCATGAACCCCCTCTCTACAGGTGTATATGAAGCACTCTCTGTTGGAGAGCTACAGGGCTGATTAATTCAACCTGGCGGCATGCTATCTCACTTCCTGTGAAGATATTAAAGCAGTTGTTCTGTTGTGTAGGCAAAACAACGGACCTGTTCTTTTCTTAAATAAATCGACTCTTCTGTAAAACTCTAACCCACAGGACTGAGGAAGGTAAATGAATCAGTGTATCGTTGTTCATGTGTAAAAATGTATGACTTAGTCAGGCAACGTCTTCTTTTTAAACTGTGGCTGTACAATATTCTAACGGTGAAGAGGTGATGGAAACTATGTAGCTTTCATCCTTACCCCGTTCGTGGCTAGAGCCCTGCACTCAGCAAAGGAGACATCTAATTTGTATTTTTTGAAGGCTTGTTGATTCTCCTCTGTGGTGGTGAGTCACCAGCCACTGCAGCTGACTGCCAAAGCACTGACTGGAGCCTGCAAGCAGCCTAGAATGCTTCTCACAGGCCCCAGAGACCAGAACTGCTTGCCCAAAGTCACATTTTGCCTTTGGAGCAGCCTGGAAATCTTCAAGCAAGTTCCTTTTTTCTGCAGAAATGTGTACAGCTGAATAGTGACCATACACTCAGCTGCTCAGTTTGATTTGCACAAACCTAACAAGGAAAACAGGTTACAAATGTTAACGTCACTATTACATGTACATTTATTCAAGTTATTTAGAGGGGCATTAAACTCGGATGAAAAAAACAAAAGCCTGTATTCAAAGAGAAAGATACTTGCAGATTTACTTCATGCCCATAACCTTTATATAGCATATCGGTGCTCACAGTATCTGGTGGCATTATATAAGGGACTGGCTTGTTAAGAGTTTTATAATGCACAAAAAATAACTATGTGTCAGGGTATAACAAGTACAGAGTGGGACAGTTACAAGGAAATAACCATATGCATCCTCCCACTGATCTGCTATGGTTGTTAATAATGCGTTCATAATAGAAAACAAGATACTCTGGCTTTCAAAGTGTGCAGTCACATTTTGAGAATTCAAATGTTTAAGTGTAAACCATAAGAAAATAAATTTTAATCCAGGACTCTGACTCACTGTAAAGACTGGTGTTGCTTGCCTTAGAAAGTAGACATGAAAAGAGCATATAAAATAATGAATGGTCTAGAGAAGATAGATCAGGAACTCCTGTTCTACTTGTCTCATAATGCAAACAAGAGGAAACTTGTAATGAAATGTAAATGGTCACAAATTCAAAACCGATAAAAGAATTTTTAACACAATGAAGAATTACCTGTGGAACTCACTGCCACAGGATGTCATTGAGGCCAAAAATGTAACAAGATTCAAAAAGGGATTGATCATTTATACTGATAGCAAGAATATTGAGTTATGATAACACATTCAGGAAGAGATCTTAAATCTCTTAGATCATTTTAGAGTTTAGGAGGAGATGTAAAGATGGAGGCAGATTATTCCATATCTGTCTGCTGCAGGGTTCTTGCACCTTTCTCTGAAGCATCTGGTGCTGACCGCTGCTGGAGGCTAGAGTGACCACAGTGCTGATTCAGTCTGGCAGAAAATATCATATTGCCCGTATATAAATCCACGGTATGCTTACATCTTGAATACTGTGTACAGATATGGTCAGCCCATCTCAAAAAAGATATAGTGGAATTGGAAAAGGTATAGAAAAGGGCAACAAAAACAATCTGATTTGATGGCTGGAGATACGGGCAGCGCAGTATTCGAGAGAGTTACCAGGTACAAACAAGGAGACACAAGGAGGGAAAGAGGAGTAAGCAATGCATGGTAATAACCACTGGGTCAGAATTATGGCTGTGAGACTGCAATCTCCCAGGGCGACATAGATCACGTTGCTTTGCACTTGTGGTTTATGGCACCAGAGTGCTCTGGTAGAATAAAGGCCCCGTTCAGGAGCTGGGAGTTAAGAGAGGAGTAACCATCATCAGAGTGTATTGTTCCAGCTACCACTCCAATACCTTGTTCAATTCAGTTCAGACTATCCCCTCGTTCTGTGGTTAGTGCACTCTCCTGACAGGTGGAAGACCCTTGTTCAAAATCCCATCCGCCCCTCAGGTAGAGGGGGTGGAGTTGAACCTCGGTTTCCCACCTCCCGAGTACTTCAACCGCTGGGTTCAAAGGGATCCTCCCACACCTACCTCCGAGCTGGGCTGTGAGGATATTTGTAAGTACCATGGGAGGCAGGAGCTGCAGAGAAGATTCCTGAATGATATATAGAGAAAGCCAAGCAGGAAGGGGTAAGTGACCCTCAGTTGTACCAACTGGAAACAGTAATAAAGGAACTGCCATAAGAACGGCCCATAAGACTGGGTCAGACCAAAGCTCTATCTAGCCCAGTATCTTGTCTTCCGACAGTGGCCAGTGGCAGGTGCCCCAGAGGGAATGAACAGAACAGGTAATCATCAAGTGATCCATTCCTTGTCATCCATTCCCAGCTTCTGGTAAACAGAGGCTAGGGACACCATCCCTGCCCATCCTGGCTAATAGCCATTGATGGACCTATCCTCCATGAATTTATCTAGTTCTTTTATAAACCCTGTTTATAGTCTTGGCCTTCAGAACATCCTCTGGCAAAGAGTTCCACAGGTTCACTGTGTATTGTGTGTAGAAATACTTCCTTTTGTTTGTTTTAAACCTGCTGCCTATTAATTTCATTTGGTGAAGGAGTAAATAACACTTCCTTATTTACTTTCTCCACACTGGTCATGATTTTATAGACCTCCATCATATCCCCCCTTAGTCACCTCTTTTCCAAGCTGAAAAGTCCTAGTCTACTTAATCATCTTGCACTTCTTGCCATTTCTCTGTCTGGCATCCTTCCTGGGTACACTAGATGGTGCTCTTGCAGCAGAGACCAACTGCACAGACCTCAGTCATCCCCTCCGGCTCCTGGTCATGTCCTGCATGAGAAGGAAGCTGTGGGAGTGAGAGGTCTTATTTCTAACAGCACGGACAAAAATGTATGTCCCTGCTTTTGTCCCCGAAGCTCAATTCCATTGGCATCCCTGTCACAATGATTACGGCAGCAGCATTCACAAGGCCTTATTCCCTGTCCAGCTAAGGTATTTATTACTTTTACATCAATTAGCAGGTGCTCGTTGCTCCTGGCCTTTACGTTTATGGGAAGTGCTATGCACCACCCCCTGACTGCCACGCCATCTGCCTGTACAGTTTGCCTCTGTGGAGAAGCCTGCATTGAAATCTGCTATATTGTGAGTGAGACATTTCCACGGTGACTGACTTCTTTGCTTTTTGGGGCTGTAGTTACATTGAGTATGTGGGCATTTTTCTACAGATAACTAAGGAACAGAGGCCAAGGCCTAAGTGCAGCCTGGATCTGGTTATTTCTGAGCTGGGTGCCTGTGTGAGGGAGAGAGTGAGTTTATGGAGGCTGATTTATTTCTCAGCATTCTGCCCCTGTTTGGTGAATGGCACCTTTCCTGTCCCTCATCCTGCTGCTTTTCTCACTGGGGCTGGCTTTTTCTTGTAGACAATAGATTTAAAAAGAAAGAAACCAGCAGTTTGTGAATGGGCAAGACGAGCTGATGGTGTCACCAATTTTGGCCACTTACAGTGGGATTTTCAGCAGCACTCAGTATTCGCCAAACTCCGCTCCCATTGGTGCTGCTGACCAACACTCAGTGCTGTTGAATTTCCCACCCTTAGTAACAAGTTTCTGTGCCTCAGGCCCCTTCCTAAGCTCTTCCACTCTTCCCTTTGTGGCATCATTCAGGCTTGAAACAATCGCAGCACTTAGGAAGCAACTTCTCTGCTTTAACCCACATTTCCCCTGTCCCCCAGAAAAGAGCGAAGATTTCAAAGCACGTAACACTCACTAGCAATCTTGCCTTGCAGCATCCCAAACAAACGGCCCTTGTGAGAAGGAAGGGGTTGGTACAAATGATAAACTATTTAAAAATATTCAGCCTTAATACTGTAAGGTAGCAGGTCTCAGAGTCTTTTGCTCAGCGGTCCACAGTGTGGCCAAAGAAATCATCCTGCACCTCCCATCCACTTGTGACTGCAAAGGATTATGGGATTTGAGGCATGGGATGAGTCTTTGCTGGCTGTTTTTAGAGCATAAGATCATAAGAGCTGCCATACGAGGTCAGACCAATGGTCCATCTAGCCCAGTATCCTGTCTTTGGCAGTGGCCAGTACCAGAGCTTCAGGGAGAGTGTACAGAACTGGGAAATTTTGAAGAGCAACTCCCCTGTTTTCCCCTTCTGACTTCTGGCACTCAGAGGTTTAGGATTGCCCTGAGCATGGGGTTGCATCCCTGACCATCTTGGCTAAGCCACTGAAGGAGAGATCCTCCTAGTTCTTTTCTGAACTCTGTTATACTTTTGGCCTTCACAACATCCCATCGCAATAAGTTCCACAGGTTAACTGTGCATCGTGGAAAAAGGTACTCCTTTTGTTTATATTAAATCTGAAGCCTATTAATTTCATTGGGTGACCACTGGTATTTGTATTGTGAGAACGGGTGCCAAACACTTCTCTATTCACTTTTTCAATGCTATTCATGATTTTACAGACCTCTTTCATATCCCCCCCTCAGTTGTCTCTTTTCTAAGATGAAAAGCCCTCATCTTTTTAGTCTCTCCTCCTGTGGAAGCCGTCCATACCCTTGATCGTCTTTGTTGCTCTTCTGAGAAACTTTTCCAGTTTCACGATCTCCTTTTTGAGATGGAGCGACCAGAACCAGGCACAGTATTCAAGGTGAGAGCGTACCATGGATTTATATAGTGACATTATAATATTTTCTGCCTTACATTCTATCCTTTTCCTAATAGCGCCTGCTATTGTTAGCTCTTTGACTATCTTGGACGCTTTCAGAGAACTATCCATGGTGACTCCAAGATCCCTTTTTTGAGTGGTAACAGCTAATTTAGAACACATCATTATATATGTGTACTTGAGATTATTTTTTCCAATGTGAAATACGTTGCACTTATCAATGTTGAATTTCATCTGCCATTTTGTTGCCCATCACCTAGTTTTGTGAGCTCCCCTCTTCACAGTCAGATTTGGATTTACTATCTTGAATAATTTTGTATCATCTGCAGACTTTTCCACTTCACTTGTCACTCCCTTTTCCAGAATATTATTGAATATGTTGTACAGCATTGCTCCCAGTACAGATTCCTGGGGGACCCCACTGTTTACCTCTCTCCATTGAGAATACTGACCATTTATTCCTACCATTTGTTTCCTATTTTTAACCAATTACTGATCCATGAGAGGACCTTCTCTGTTATCCCATGACTGCTTAGTTTATTTAAGAGCCTTTGGTGAAGGACCTTGTTCAAGGCTTTCTGAAAATCCAAGTACCCTGTATTGACAGGAATCACCCTTATCCACATGCTTGTTGGTACACTCAAAGAATTCTAATAGATTGGTGAGCTATAACTTCCCTTTACAAAAGCCATGTAGACTCTTCCCCAACAAATGGTGTTTATCTGTGTGTCTGATGAGTCTGTTCTTTACCATAGTTTCTATCGACAACAATTTGTCTGGTACTGAAGTCAGGCTTACTGGCCGGTAATTGGCATGATCACCTCTGGAGCCTTTTTAAAAATTTGCGTTGTATTAGCTACTCTCCAGTCATGTGGTATAGAGGCTGAGTTTAGCAATAGGAGTTCTGTAATTTCATACCTGAGTTCCTTCGGGATTCTTGGGTGAATACCATCTGGTCCTGGTGCCTTATTACTGTTTAATTTATCCATTTGTTCTAAAATCTCCTCTATTAACACCTCAGTGTGGGACAGTGCTTTAGATTTGTCACCCAGAAAGAATAGTGCAGGTGTGAGTATCGCCCTCACATCCTCTGCAGTGGAGACTGATGTAAAGAATTCATTTAGCTTCTCTGCAACGGCCTTATGTTCCCTGAGTGTCCTTTACCACCTTGGTTGTCTAGTGGCCCCACTGCTTGTTGGGCAGGCTTCCTGCTTCAGATGTATTTAAAACATTTCTTACTGTGGGATTTTGCCTTTTTAGCAAGTTGCTTCTCAGATTCTTTCTGGACCTGCCTTATTATACATTTACCCTTAACCAGCCAGAGGTTGTGCTCCTTCCTCTTATCCTCATGAGGATCTGACTTCCAAATGTTAAAAGATGCCTTTTCCCCTCTATTGGCCTCCATTATTCTGCTGTTCAGCCACTGCTTATTGTCCCCTCATTGTCTTTTCTGATTTACATTTCACCTGAGTATCTCTTATGGTGTTTGTAATAGTCCCCAGGCTAACCCTGGTGACAGCTCCTTTTAATCTCCATCTAACAAGTGTCCTCATTTTTGTGCAATTCCCCTTTTTAAAGTTAAATCTCACTGTGGTGGGGTTTTGGGGTTTTTTTTGTATTATCTCTCCTGTAAGGCTGTTGAATTGAATTCCATTATGGTCACTGTTACTGAGCAGTTCAGCTACAGTCGGACCAGACCCTGTGCTTTACTTAAGACTAAATCAAGCATGGCCTCTCCCCTCTCATGGTTGGAGGGGCTGTGGTGGTTCTGTTTTAAGGTTGCTTCCCTCTCTCCCCTCAGCTCTTGAGCAAATCAGTGTTTGTCATAGAGGTGAGGAATATTTTGGAGGAAACATCTTGAGAGTGTCTCTCTAACACAGCAGTTAGGGTGCTGAGCGTATCTGTATATATAAACTGCAGGAATGTCTAGCTTCATCTATCTGTAACTAGGAAATAATTGGACCATGAGATGATGGGAGAAAAATGAAGAGAGACTGAATTCTCACAAAGTGTTGTAATGAAATCTGTCAAGCGAGTGAGATAGTGCAGACAAGCTGGGAATATTTGTGTATTCTGTGTGTCCAGTGCTGACATAGCAACAATGCATAGTAACAGGCCTGCATTAGGTTAGACCCAGAAACACCACATTTCCCAGATGTGCAGACTGGCCATTACTTGACAGGATTCCTTCAGCATCCTCTGTGAGCCCTGAATAGCACTGTGGCCACTAGCAAAGCACCTTTCAGCTGAGGATCTCAAAGTGCTTGACAAACATTAAGTAAAAAATGCATTAAGCTTCCATGCACATCAGGTAGATAAGGACAGATGGCCTGGAGACCAGGGGACTTGCTCAAGGTCATTGAGCAACTTGGTGGCAACATTAGGAATGTTCTGGACTCCCCATCTCCTGTTCTAAGCCGTAAGTGACTCTGCAAGAAAAATTTTCCCATTACGTCAACCCTTCTCCATTACAGTGCCCCAGTTCTGGTTTGCTTATGGCAAAAAATAAGCAATGCAGCGCTGCTGTGAATTTCTGACCTCTGGAAAGTCCCTCCCGTCTCAGAGAAGCCTGATGAGAAATGAGGTAGACTCTCAGCAACCTGGCTGCTTTGGAGAGGTGAAATCCCACAAGTAAGCCTAAACCATGGGATCCTTCAGTGGATTGAGAGAAAACTAGCTGAAGCCTGGGAGACAGAATCAGAGCTTGTCCCTGTTTAAACAGTGCCAGAATAGCATCAAATTTGTTCCCTGGTTCTTTCCAGATCTTGCTCCGAATACCTTCTAATCTAAGAGTTTGGGGAAGTGATTTCACCGTGGGGTAAGTTCTGCCATGGAAATCAGTGGAGGTTCAGGAATGTAACTGAGGACCATGGTACATAATGCCTCACATAGTTGACAGGTGGTCATCCTCATGAACGGGGACAATTCAATACTTAAATTTGTCCTGGAGTTTCAGTAAATCTTGGGCATTCAGGGCATGATCCTGTGATATGCTAAATTTCTGCAATTCCCATTAATGTCTCTGGAAGAATCTCTCAGGATGAGGCCCTTTAGAAAGTACAGTCTATTTAATGCATCATCAGATATTTAGACAGACGTTTACACAGGGAATTTTGTGTTTCTTAATCACCCTTTTGTAAGAAATTCCACTAGCCTCTTCTGTTACAAGAGAGGTAGGGAGATATAGCCAACAATCTGGAGTGCCATATATGGTTGTAATCCCCTAACCCTGGGTGTTTCATAGAATAGTATGGTCATTGGTCACATCCACTTTTAAGGTTGTGTGTGAATATTTCTTCCCTTTATGTCTGCATAAGCACTCGGGAATGTAGAACTCCGAATATTAAAATGTATAAATTAAAGTTGTCGTCTTTGTGCATCATGTCAGCTTTATTAATGGCTGTGACTAGGTTCTTTATTCTTTGCTATTACTGTGTATTACATCCAGCTGGAAGGGGAGAGCAGTACTTAGGATGAAATGTCAGTGTTATGAAGAAGAAACAACCAACCTGCTCTGACTGCTGAACTGGGTAGCACAGAAATGGGGCTCAGTCTTAGACAGTAGAAGACAGTAATAATTGTGGAATTCCCCCCACCGGTACTGTATGAGGCTGACTTTTTGACAGCTCTTAGATGCATGCCTTGGAGGCCTGTTGAACTGAGTGCTGTGCCAGTCCTCGCCTCCTATTGTGTCAGTGCACATCAACCCTGCCATGCAGCACCTCGTGCTCTTCCAGTCTGGGGCCCCTAGCACAGCTCAGTCATGGCCTATCCCACCTGCTGTCCCAACGAGCCCCAGCCCAGTTCTGCATGTGCATCTCCTTTGCAGCATCCCTGCTCTTCCCGTTTTGGGGACACCAGCTGTCCCAAGGCACCTCATGTCTGCCTAGGAGAACTTCTTGCTGCTCCATTTATGGGCCTCCCAACACAGCTCTGCAAATGCACTTCCCTCCTGGCCTGCAGGCCCCTCATTCTGTTCAGCATGTTGGGGTGTTTTAATGCAATATGGTCATGGATGGCTAGATCAGTTATTTTTTTTTTTGTTATAACTTCTAGTTAGTACTGGATAAGCTAGAACAGATGAGGGGCATTTCAAACGCAATGTATCGTGCGGGGGAGAGGGTTTCCACCCAGACAGTTGCAGGGGGATCATTGACAGTTTCAGGACATTTTGTGCAAATCTTCCTATACTTTGTAGGTCCCTCTGCAATCTGCAGTAAGAGAGAGTTGAAAAATAGCTGGCATGGGCCACTGGAAATCTGTGCAGAAGGTTGCCAGATGTAATGGAAATTTTTCCCCTCCTCCCCAGATATTATGGACACTTCTGGAAAACCTGCAAGAATTTTTGTGTGTAAACAAATACCCATGAAAACTCAAACAGAATCATAGAATAGATAAGTTGTGTAGTTAAATTATTTGTATCTTTGAGCAGCTTAAAATAACTGTTTCATCACACATATTTGCAGTGGTCTCTGCTGTGAGAGGTGTAGCCAGAATTTCTCCATGACAGAAGTGTGGCTGCTCAGGAGATTTGTGCAGACCGTATGACAAAGAAGCTATGAACTTGCAAGGTGCACACAGATGAAACATTTTAAGTCCGGTGAGACTAGATCAGCGTTTGCAGCACCCCATGAAATGTCTGAGGCTGAACTGCTCACTATGGAAGAGGAATTAATTCCCTGACAACCTTGCTGCTGCTTTGAATCACAGTCCTGCTGTATCACACGGAGTTGTTCACAAACTGGGTTTTTCCAGAATTAGTGCTGGGTGGATCCCACAAAGCTGCAGTCAGGAAGCCCCGGGCCCTTTAAATCACCGCCTGAGCCCTGCTGCAGGAGCCCTGGGATAGCGGCGTCAGGGCTCCGGTGGTGATTTAAAGGGCCAGGGGCTCCCAGCCGCTGCTACCACAGCGGAGCCATGGGCCCTTTAAATCTCCACCTGAGCCCTGGGGTAGCGGCAGCAACCGGGAGCCCCTAGGACTCCCTTGGCAATTTAAAGGGCCCGGAGCTCCACTGCGGTAGTGGCAGACAGAGCCCTGGGCCCTTTAAATTGCCCTTGAGCCCCGGGGCTCCCAGCTGCCTCTGCAGGTGGTACCACTGGGGGTGATTTAAAGGGCCCGGGGCTCCTAGCCACCGCTACCACAGCCAGAGCCCCGGGACCTTTAAATCTTGATTTAAATGGCCCAGGTATTTAAATCTTTAAATCTTGATTTAAAGGGCCCAGGTATTTCTTCCAGTTGAGGCCACGCCCCCTGCTCAGGACTGCGGCGTACCGGTAAGTCCTTTAAGTTACTTTCTCCTCAACCAGTGGTCAGTCAGTCTTTGGTTGTAGCCTCCCACCCTGCTGCCCTCCCTCTCTGCCTCCAGGCTCCCTTCTCCTGGGAGCTGGGGGGTGGAATGGAGACCAGCCCCAGTGGTCAGCTCTGGTAGTCCAGCTGGCTTGTGTGTGGGTGTGAGGAGGGGTTAAGGCCTGGCAGAGTCCTTAGCGACCTGCACACCTGCTCCCTTATTTGCAAAAGCGGGGGGCAGGGGCAGAGAAGGGGACCATTTGAGGAGACAAGCACAGCCAAAGTGCAATTCTCATCTCAACAGAGAGGCCTCTGCTACGTGCTCTCCACTTCAGCATAGCCTATGCTACACTAGCGGGTGCTCCCGCCAGGGCTGTGCCCACTGGCAGTGTAATGGTGGGAGAAGTTAAGAAAACGTGTAGGCCGCACTTCAAGCCCTACTCTTGCAGTTAGGCAGAATCATCTTATTAGACTCACAGAATGTTTAGGACTGTCCCCCGAGAGGTCTTCTAGTCCAGTCCCCTGCATTCATGGCAGGACTAAGTATTATCTAGACCAGTGGTTCTCAAACTTTTGTACTGGTGACCCCTTTCACATAGCAAGCCTCTGAGTACGACCCTCCTAATAAATTAAAAATACTTTTTTATATATTTAACACCATTATAAATGCTGGAGGCAAAGCAGGGTTGGGGTGGAGGCTTACTGCTCGCAATCCCCCATGTAATAACCTCACAACCCCCTGAGGGGTCCCGAACCCCAGTTTGAGAACCCCTGACCTAGACCATTCCTGACAGGTGTTTGTCTAACCTGTTCTTAAAAAATCTCCAAGGATGGAGATTCCACAACCTCCCTAGGCAATTTATTCCAGTGCTTAACCACTCTGACAGTTAGGAAGCTTTTCCTAGTGTCCAATCGAAACCGCCCTAGCTGCAATTTAAGGCCATTGCTTCTTGTCCTATCCTCAGAGGTTAATGAGAACAATGTACCTCCCTCCTCCTTGTAACAGCCCTGTATGTACTTGAAAACTGTTGTCATCTCTCAGTCTTCTCTTCTCCAGGCTAAACAAACTCAGTTTTTTCAGTCTTCCCTCATAGGTCATGTTTTCTAGACCTTTAATCATTTTTGTTTCTCTCCTCTGGACTTTCTCTAGTTTGTCCACATCCTTTCTGAAATGTGGTGCCCAGAACTGTACACAATACTCCATCTGAGGCCTAATCAGCACGAAGTAGAGCAGAAGAATTACTTCTTGTGTCTTGCTTACAACACTCCTGCTAATACATCCCAGAATGGTGTTTGCTTTTTTTTGCAACAGTGTTACACTATTGACTCATATTTAGCTTGTGATACACTATGACTCCCAGATCTCCTTCTGCAGTACTCCTTCCTAATTATTCCCAAAATAAGCCTGGTTTAAACCAATGTAAGAATGTCCACTTCGCTTTTTGCTCCAGTTTAACTAAATCAATTTAAAACTTCATGCCTTAACTTAAAATAGAGCAACTTTCACATGTAGACAAGGTCCTGTATCATGGTAAAAATCCTGTCGGTGAAAGAGGGTTGAACTCCAAGTACCTTCAGAGTCCATTATTACAGCATCAGGAATGCTTTAGCCAGGAAATGGCATTCATAATTTCTTTTGTGCCAAACCATCTGTAGTTTTCCCATGGCTATTTATTTTTTGTATGTGAAATAAAGCCTGTAAAAAGCACAGACAGGTTTAGTTTCCGCATAACTATGAAACTAAAATGAATCACACTGTTTAAAGAGACGTGATCAAGTTGATTTGTTTGGAACTAATGTGTGGGTTTTTTAAAAATCCAGTTTCTGATTATGGGCTTCTGTAAATAATTTTTGTTATGTGATTTGGATTATTTACAGGAGGTGCAGTCAGAGCTTTGATTTTTTTTTAAATCCAATCATTCTTTTTTGTAAAATTATATTTTTAATAAGGGCTTTTTGAGCAAGGGAGATGTTGACTCTGTGGGAAAGTGAAAGGACAAGCCACAAAGTGCTGTCAAATGCAAGAAGTAAACAACAAAAAATAAGAATTTTCCCTCACATCTTTTAGCTGTAAACTTCTTAGGGGTTACATTGGATACACACAGAAATGTGATTTTTCAGGATGATGATGATGCCCCTTTAGAACCTAGCAATCGCTGACTGTGTCTCTCTTCTCCCAGGTCACCCATAACAATCATGCAGTGATGAAAAGAACCTGAGAAGAGTTACAAAATGTTTTGAATTGTGTAGCTGCTGCAGCCAATGTGACACCATGTCAGTGGAGCCTTTTTCCTCAATGCATGTGTCTCTTAAACTAGCATTCAGAGCCAGCCTTGCCTCTCAGAGATTAGTGATCTCAGTTAATGCAGGCAGTTACCTTATGTTTGGGTTAGGGCAATTCTGAGGCAGATAGTGTGGACCATGAGGAGTGACAAAAGAGTTGTCCTCATTATTATCATTCTAACATCAAAGTCTTTGGGGCTGTTACCATAGTTTAGCAAAAGGGAGTATGGTGTAGTGGATAGGACGCTGGCGTGGGAGTCAGGAAGCCTGAGCTGTTTCCTGACTCTGCTACTGATCTCCCGTGTGACCCTGAACAAGTCCCTTCACATAGCTGATTGCGATTAATAGTAAAATGTTGTTTTAAGAAGTTTGAATACTTAGTAAAGTGATTTTGAAATCAGACCTGCTGCTTAGGTACTGTCCTGCTCCTTGCAGGATGAGGACCTAAGAGCTTCCTACAGTGATGAACATCTGCCTGTGTGAGTTGGGTGTCGCCATCTAGGCTATAAATCTAACACTTTTCCCTACTTGTTGCTATCCATCTGGATGTATAGATTGTTATGTGGTGTCCATTACCATGGTATCTGAGCACCTTGTTTTATTTATCCTCCCAATACATCTGTGAGCTGCATTGTACAGCTGGGAAACTGGGGCACAGCAAAAGTAAATGACTTACCCGTGATAACCCAGGCAGTCCATGGCAGAGTTCAAGCACCCTAACCGCTGGATCAGCCTGCTGCTCATTTCAGTTTTCATCCCAGTTGTATTTGTTTTTTCACCATCCTCAGCTTTTTAATTGATTTGACTTTAGCTGAAGACTAAACAAAAATACATTTGTCATCCTTTGGAACCTTCTCTGTTCCAATATTTATTATACATAAATTAGCCCCGGGCAGTACCTTACAGCAATGTTGTCCAAAAACAAAATCTAAAGCAAAAGTTAACAAAATAGTTTGTTTAAATTTAGTTTGATGCCTGGAAGCCCTCTTTTCAAAACTGGATAATGAAGTTTGAGTGGAAATATTGATAGTAATTTATAGGCATGGTGTTAGGGTAAAATCATACCGTAAGGCTAAAAAGCAACTTATGAATAGATTTTTAAATCCCTTATCTGTGTTAACAGTAAAACCGTAGACTAATAAAAACTAGTTTTAAAAATCTCATTACCTTATCATCATTAGTACTTTTTTTACTTTAACTCTTTCAGACAGGTGTCCATCCAATAATATATCTTTGCAGACGAGGTTCAAAAAGTGATTGGGTAATCATGGTTCCTTATGATTGTCTCATGCTTTGTCTATTTTGCATATTCAAATATTTTATGGAACTTTTTAATTATTCAGATGACTGAGATGTTTGCTGAAACCAAGGGCCCAGTCCTGCAAATACTTAAACATGGGTCTGATCCAGCGCTTATTGAAGTCAATAGAAAGACTCCCACTGACTTCAACAGACAATGGATCAGGTCCTAGGTGCACAACTTTATTCATAGGGGTAGTCCTGTGTGTGTAAAAACTGCTCACACGCTTAAGAGTTTGCAGGATCAGGTCCTAAATTAAAGACGTTAATTACACTGGCTGCTCCCCCCCAGTTTAGTTTGTGGGGTTGCTCAAAGCATCACAGGATTGTATAAATTGTCTTGTTCCAGCAAGCAGTTCAGTTTAGTATACTTGGATACATTTTGTCACCCTTTAATCATTTGGTGTTAACCCTTTGGCTCCTGTGGGTATCTCCTATCTTAATCTCTCCTTCTAAGCTAGGGGTTCTCAAACTTCATTGCACCACAACCCCATTCTGACAAAAAAAATTACTATACGACCCCAGGAGAGGGGACTGAAGCCTGAGCCTGCCCAATCCCTGCCACCCTGGGTTGGGGGGCAAAGCCAAAGCCCAAGGCCTTCAGCTGCAGGCAGGGGGCCTATAATCTGAGCCCCATTGCCTGAAGCTGAAACCCTCAGGCTTCGGCCCCAGACAGTGGGGCTTGGGCTTTGGCTTCAACCCCTGGCCCCAGCAAGTCTGTGGCAGCCCTGACAACCCCATTAAAATGGGGTCCCGACCCACAGTTTGAGAACTGCTGTTCTAAGCAGTAACTTGTGATAGAAATGCTGGGATTCTAATGACCATATAAGAGAAACCAAAAAGCCAAACCTTTGCAGAAAATCTGTAGAGTTTGAATAACCCCCTGGAGGCTTGGGAGATGAATAGCTGGGGAGACTGCCAAAATTCCCTGCAGATTTATATTAACTTGGAGAGCATGGGTAGAAACCTGGGTTTGTGTTGCCCTTTCAAAATGTAGGATAGCTGAAGCAAGAAAGGTACCAGCTGAGTAACTCTTTGTTGGGATCTGATGCATCATCATCTTTATAAGTGGAAGACACTTTAGTAATTTTCCATGCCCAGGGAGAGCAGTTTGTACTTGGAGAAACATTTATGGCATATGCCAAAAAGTGACACACACAGGATACTGCTCCTTCCATTAATCTAAAATCTGAGCAATCCCTGCCTGTTGCTTTTTAGGTGTGAACTAGATCCTCTCTTGCTATACAGATGTCCATAATGATGTGATCAGATTAATACCTCAATGTGTTATTAACTAACCTCTTTAATCCTTTTAGCTGGTGACTTCCCAAGTGCTCAGAAAACATTTGCCCTGAGTCTGAGGTTTCTCTTCAGTGGATTGTGTAGGTAATGTTACACTACATTTGTATTTTGACATAATGTGGTAGGAAGCTGATTTATTTTATGGGCAGACCATACCTTTACTTTCCATGTATCTTTTTATTTTGCCCAGTAAATACAGGGGAAGTTCATCCTGTGCTAATTATACACTTTAGGCAGAATCCTTTCTTGGCTCCCCACTTCTCACCAGATGTTCCAAAGCAGAGCGCTGCAGTGAAGTTTCATATTAATTACTAATGTCCCATTCCTGCAATGATCTCTATGTGGACAGATGCCTGGGACTCTGTGAGGGTTCAGGAGTTCACATGCATGGAGCTTATTGCAGGATTAGGACCTAAGACTGCACTACTGTTCTAGAATATATTAGAGAACTTTCACAGGTGAGGTCTTCCCTGACCTCTTACCCAGGGTTTTTCAGAACCCAAAGCAGTGCCAACTTAACTGTTTCTCTCCAGGTGGTGTCAGGAATAAATCAATGGGAACACAGCAGTTCTGTCTGATAAATGATTGATACGAGCAAGTGTGCTCTTATCTAAAACTACTATTTATTAGATATTAAGCACAATCACACACATATGCAATAGGTTTAGGACATCCCAGATATATTTACCCACAGTCTGAGATGGTTTCCAGTGACCACCAGCTGGGCTTCCAACCGGGTGCTCTTTCTGTCCTGCTGATGGGGAGTTTAGATGTCAATTCCTTGCCCGAAGAAAAGCTCCCTCTGACTGCTTCGAGGTATTTACTTTCACCTAATCTTTTATAGCTAACTCTGACACAGCACATAACCTATAGTGGCTCCTAATGGGTCAACATAATAACCTCCGCCGGGTCACCAATTTTCCTAATTTCAACAAACTACTCATTATCTCAAAACATTTCTAGTATTTCCAGCTATAACAACAATATGTCAGGGACACCTAAAACCAAGGTTGCTATTCACTCACTCTCTTCCATAACTTTCTTCCCCATCCTCCCATTCTGATTAACAAACTGCAAGTATGCAGCCATCTGACCTTGTCTCACAAAGGCCTAAGATTATTCCTAGCTATTGTAACCCTTCTGCCCATCAGAGTTGGCAGCAACAAGGGCCGGGTTCAATATCTAGGGGATCCATTCCAATAACACAATGCAAACCGGCTCGAGCCCCCACCCAGTGACCTGGGACAAATATATACCACCCCCGCTGGGCGCCTCCAAGAGGCAATACTCCCCCTCTCGCAAGCACATAGTCTGAGTGTAGCAAAAAGCCTTTTAATAACAGAGAGAAACAATGTGGCATTATGTTGGGGAAACACCACCAACAGGATTCATAACACAACCCATGAGCAAAAAAAAAAACCACCCCAAGCAAATTGGGGCATGCCCCTTTCCCTCGGGTTCTTGAGTCCCAGCACCCAAACGTCTCTTGAGTCCAGCAATCCACAAATCACCCAAAGTCCAAAAAGTCGAGCCTCAGAGTTCAAAAGTTCATCGGCATAGTGTTACTCCCCAGTCTGGCTAAAATGTGCCTGTGTGTGGGGGAAAGGGGTAAGGGGCACCTTACGTGTCCTGAAGCTGACTGCCCCACAGGGCTCTGCTCTGCTACACTGTCTCACGAACGGCTCTGCTCCACCACGACCGGCTCCGCTCTGCACCGCTCGCCGTCTCACGAACAGCTCTGCTCAGCTCGCCGTCTCACGAACACACCGCTGTCTCACGAACGGCTCCACTCCACCACGACCGGCTCTGCTCTGCACCGCTCGCTGTCTCAAGAACAGCTCTGCTCAGCTCGCTGTCTCATGAATGGCTCCGCTCTGCACAGCTCGCCGTCTCACGAACAGCTCTGCTCAGCTCGCCGTCTCACGAACACACCGCTGTCTCACAGACGGCTCCACTCCGCACAGCTCGCCGTCTCACGAACACACCGCTGCACTCTAGATCTTCTGGCTCCCCACTACTTGACACAGTGCTCAGTGATTTCAGCTCTTAATGATTTCAGCTCTCAGTGATTTCAGCTCATAGTAGTGGGGGCCTTAGTGCTGGTGCACCTTAAGGCCAAAGTGAATGCAGCACAGTACCTGTAGCAAGACTCTTAATAGACCCAAAATTAGCTCTGACATTCCACAGTGGAGAGAGACAGAGGTGCAATTGGTGCTTCAGGCCCTCACAAAGGGGCCCACACCACCAGGTACTAATACCTGTCTCAAGTCTCTCTCCATTCACACAGTTTTGGAACCCATGACCCTTGCCTAGCGAGTGCTACTTAGTTGATGGTGAGTCCCTCCATCATAGCAAAAGGCCAAGTACAGTTCCAAGCACAGTTCCCATAATCAGGGTAATAACAATTTATTCTTCCTGCCCCAATAACAGAGACACTGGGGATCCCACAGCAGCCGAAGTGACCATTTGGGCAGCTATGGCCTCAGTCTAGGCGGGGTGGGTGTGCCTATGCAAATGAGATCAGCCCCTAAAGTTTTTTTTCCACAACTTGCCACACCTCACCACCAGATGTCAGGGTGGAGCTCACCCTGACACTGCTTACACTATGTTATGTTTGGTTTTCAGCTGGCAGTGGCTAAACATACAAAATGGCTGACTGCAGTACTGTCAAGTTCTGAGGTACATGCAAGAATGTCAAATTCTGAGGTAATAGACCCACAGTGATTAAAATGATCGGGGAGGGGGAACCTTTGGTGATGTGATAGCCTTATTTTTATAATTGTTGTTTGCTCACTTAAGGTTAAATCCTACTTTCATTTGCAGCCTGTTACACCCTACTGAAGAGAACAGAATTGAATGGAATGTGGGCAAGAGATGATTTTGGCTCTGTCTAATTCACAAATGTTGTAATCTGTGGTGCATCATGCACGCATTATTGCAAACTAGTAAGGTTCTGCCAGTATCATGGTAACTTCTATTAGAAACTTAAATGTGACATGATTCCTTAGCTGACTATATGTGTATCGGGGGTGGAACCTTGCTTCTCTTACCTATGCTAAAATTCAGGGTCCAAAGCAGCTCCCATTGAAATCCATGTGTGTTTAGCCATTGACTTAAATGAGAGCAGGATATGGCTCTCCAGTCTCTGCTTTGTACTATCCCCAGGAAAGATGTCACCGAATTGCCGTTGTTTTACAGGGCTCTGTATGTCATTAAATCATAGAGAGGTCATCTGGGTATTTCTCAGGGTGAATCTATATCTCTAAAATAGGCTGAATAGTCGTGACTGAACATTGTCTTGGTAATGACATCATATAATCTTTATGATAGTAGTTCTTTGCACTTAGGCAATTTAACCCCTCTCATTTGAGGATCAAAACATCCCAGTAATACATGATTTACAAACTGTGATGCACTAGCTTAGAACAAATTGGAAACCAGTGTACTTATGTGTTTAAGCTCCATGGAAAAAGTGTAACATCACTGATGCTTTAACCACATTGTCATAAAAACAAACAACCCCACCCTTGGTCCCTGTGAGAAATGACTCTGAAATTTTCCTTTCAGCTTTTCCAGCAAATTGCCTGCTTGGTAAATGTTGCTAATAACCTGAAAGCTTATTAGTTTGTCTCCTAGGAGTTTTGTATATGTATTTCCATGGCAATGTGACTTAGTCCGCAAATGTCATGTTGGCTACCCTCCACTTTCTGCAATAATGAACATGGCAGGGTACTTCAGTGGTTCACAAGTTTTATTCTGATTGTCCCTTGAGCCTGGTAGGTGTTTGATACCGACCACGCCAAAGGGAAGGTAGCACTGTGGTCTTGTCCTGTGCAGATTTGGAATTACAGGTAGGGCGACCAGACAGCAAGTGTGAAAAATCGAGTCACTTTTGGGGGAGGGGTATGGGAGGGAGTTAAGTGCCTATATAATAAGACAAAGTCGCTAATATTGGGATGGTCCCGATAATATCAGGACGTCTGGTCACACTAGTTATGGGAGGTCTGAGAAATAAGGGTGAAATTCCTGAAGAAGTGCAAAGACAAAGGGAAGTTCAGGCTGTTTCTCTGAGATCTCAGGAGACCAACCTTCAAATGTGTTTGTCTCCTACTTCCAGCCTTTCTGGAATGAGGACCAATGATAGCAGGTGGATTCTTGTTTTCACGGATGGCAAATAAATATGATAATGCTCTACTTCGTATTAAAATAATTAAATCAAGAGACTTTCCTATCAGTGATGTTAGAATTCTTATGGGCTGTGCTACCTTGTAGCATGACAGCATCAAGCCAAGCAGAATTGGCCTGGGCCAGTACTTGGAACGGGAGACTTCTATGAAATCCCTACATGCTACAAGAGGGTGCTTTGGTGATTCAGCAGGTGGTGCTCTGAGTTAGCACTGAACCAGTGCATTAGTATGGTATTAGGAAGTGCTGTGTTTCAGACAAGGTTTGAAATTAGGGTCCTGTCTTCTTAGTCCATGGTATTTTTTCCCTAAGAGTAGGAGCGTTAGCCTTGGTGCCCAACTTGTGTAATTGAATCCCCTTGAGTGTTAACTAGAAAAGCCATTCCTCATTAAAACATTGTGTAGTATTGCTGTGTACCACTGAAACAGCTCCTGTGTTTCACCCAAGAAGTGGCTGCAATTCAATGACAGAAAAACATCCCTGTGTATAATATGTACAGACTTGCAAAGCACAGTGGGGTCCTTTTGAAATGAAAGAGGTCATATACATCAAAGATCATTCTCATGTTAAATCAGACACCCTTGTGATGACTTCTTGTCATTTCCGATAGGTGCTCCTCTGATGCTAAGAACTGTAGAAACTTATATCCAGATCTTGCGACCACTTACATGCAGGTGTAACCCTAATTATATGAGTAATCCTATTGAAGTCAGTGGAACTACCCATGTGAGTAAAGTTGCACGTGACCGTAAATGTTTACAGGAATAGGGGCTGTGATGAGTCATCCCAGAGCCTGAGTGTGATGAGTCATCAGAGGCAATTACCTGCAGGTCTCGTCATAGGCCCCACACCATTCAACCGGGGTACAGTCAATCCACAGGTGAGGACCCACCCAGTGGATCCCAAGGCAGGTATATAGGCTCCTAATTGGAGAGATTCTGCTCCGCTCTGCTCAGTGTCACTACTTGCCTGAGAGCATTCCCGTTGCCCGTAGTTCTGACAGACTGCTCTAGACTGTGCCTGTTTCCTCGCTAGCCAGGCCCTGCCCCAACCTGCATCTGCCCCGGCAGTTCTGACAGGGCCTTAATGAAGTATAGGAGTACTTGTGGCACCTTAGAGACTAACCAATTTATTTGAGCATAAGCTTTTGTGAGCTACAGCTCACTTCATCGGATGCATACTGTGGAAAGTACAGAAGATCTTTTTAGTGATCACTTTAGATAAGCTATTACCAGCAGGAGAGTGGGGTGGGGGGAGAGAAAACCTTTTGTAGTGGTAAACACCCATTTTTTCATGGTTTGTGTGTATAAAAAGATCTTCTGTACTTTCCACAGTATGCATCCGATGAAGTGAGCTGTAGCTCACGAAAGCTTATGCTCAAATAAATTGGTTAGTCTCTAAGGTGCCACAAGTCCTCCTTTTCTTTTTGCGAATACAGACTAACACGGCTGTTACTCTGAAACCTGTCATTAATGAAGTATGTATGCATGGGGCTGGGCTATATTTCCTCCCCCTATTCTTTGTGATTTTTCACACCTCAGCTTTAAAATCCCTTTACCGGAATGGATGAAATATTCTCCCTGACAGTGTCGCAAACCTCATTAACGAGCCTCTGGGTGACACATGCTGTTACTTGGGGTTCTGTGTAGCACTTTGTAGAAAAGCAACCCTCTTTGCCATCTTTCCAAGCTCCAGGATTTCCAAATAAAGTGTTCTCCTGCAGTTAGCTTCTCAATGACTCAAACAATTGAATCGGCGTCAAGTCACCATGCCCATAGCTCATTCTTGTTTGGCTAACAAGTCAAGGATTCGTTTGTCTCCATTTTTATTATGTTTGCCAAAAATCAGTAAACACAACGAATTATTATTTTTCGGCAAGCAAGCGCCATAGCACCAGAGTGACTCAGAGCTGTCTTAGTACATCTGAAATTTACTGTGCAGTTTTTACTGTTTATTCCTGTCGAGTATAATTCACTTACAGAGGTTTCTCTGGCATCATAGTGTGTGTGAAACTGTAATAGGAAAATATTTCCTATTTAAAATTAAAAGATAATTCACCTACATGCCTTTTCTTTATTTTAGCTGTTTGCTGACCCTCGCTAAATCAATTCATGTCTTTGCAAGAAGCAAATTAAGATCACAGTAATAGATGAATTTATAGTATGAGTATTTAAATATTTCTTCTTGTCAGATCTATTAGCTATTTTAACGTACAGATTTAGGGTCAGATCCTGCAGACCTTCACTTACAATCACGAATTGTCCAACTCAGACTAGTGAGTGGGGCTACTTGCAGTTGTACTATGCCTGGGTGTAGGTGGTTCCAGGACTGGATTCGTAGACCTTGCAATTGCTTCAGTGTGGGTGGGCCCTCACGCCAGTGATGCTGTCCAGTTAAATAAATGGGAATGGATGTGGGCATCAGGGTCCACCCATGTGCATCTGATTTCAGGATTGGGGCCTTAAACATAAACCTGTGAAGAGCAATGAATAAATCAAAAGTAACATTTCAATCGGATGTAATCACCGGTAAGCTGTGACATTAACATCTAGTGTGTTATGTAGATCCACTAAATAGCTATCTGTTATCCCAGTACTCCAGTAAATATGATTCTAAGTTAAACAGCTGTGAGTGCAGGAAACAGTTCTGCTCTGATTACGGATTTAAAGACAGGATTTTACTCCCCTAAAGCTACAAATCTGATGTATAATATAATACTCTGAATAAAGCAAAGAGCCCATCAACAGGCTAGCTATGCGCCCCACATTCACAGAGGTAACTCTACATACGTTGCAAGCATATTGAAGATATCTGCTGAGCAGACACATTGTGTTATGAATAGAATCGTCTACAGCTTAGCATTTACAATTTAAGATTACCATCCAGAGATGATGGAGGCAAGGGAGCAGGGAAGGACATAATGAACTGAGACACGTTGTTCTGTTTTATATAGGTTTTTATACCACACTCATTTCCAGTCGTGCACTGAGCAAAATGATTAATATCTGTTACTTATTATTTGTTCTCTCATACTTTCCCCAGGATGAGAAGAGTGTGAAGTGGAGTGTCTTGTTTTTGTGGGTGTTTTTTTTTTTTAATGTACATGCGGCTACGTATTTATGTTAGGGAAGACAAAGTCAAAGCAATGTGCCTTGAACTTGGAGTGGAAGGTGGTGAGGTTTGTGATGGTCCTTCATTTCTCGGGGAGTTCATTCCATAGTCTTGGACTGGCCCTCGAGAAAGTTCTGTTTCCCACACAGACAAGCTTTACCCTTACAGTGGAGAATTCCATGGTGCCAGAGGATGGGAATTGTTTACTAGAATTTTCATACCAGAGATCATTCAGATAGCTTTGGCCCAGGTCATTGAGCAACTTGAAGATAAGGACCCGAGACCTTGACTGGATATTCTATGGGAAGCCAGCATAAAGAGAGGAGGACAGGTTTGATGTGCTCATGGTAGCCTGTGTTGCTGAGGAGATGTACTGCAGGGTTCTATTCTAGTTGGAGTTTCCTAAGTGATGCAGGCTTCATGCCCAGGTATATCGCATTGCTGTAGTCCAGCTGAGAAGTGACAAAGGCGTGAATAAATGAGGCCAGGTCACTATCTGCCAGCATGGAATGGTGTCTCCTAGCCAACTGGAGTATTACTACTGAATGCTGCTATGTGAGAGCTTAGTGTCAGTAAAGAACCCAGGAGCACTCCTAAACTGTGGACTAAATTGCCCAACTGTGCGTGCATCCTCAACCAAAGGGGACTGCAACATGGCTGCAAGACTCTTCAAAATGCTTTCCTTTGTCCACCAGCAACACTTCTGTCTGGCTGGGGTTCAACTATCTGAAGCTGAACCCGAGCTTCATCCACAAGCTGATCTCATCCAAGCACTGGGACATCTTGGTGGTATTGATCTAGTCATACGTGGTGAAGGATAAGTAGAGTTCTGTGTCGTCGGCATGTTGCTGGCCCTGGAGTCCGTGGTGTCTGAACTGTTCAGCTAATGGCTGTACATAGATGTTGGAAAGGGTGCGAGAGAGAATTGAGTCTTGTCGGATTCCATAAGTGAGGAGTCTGGTTGTGGACGTATAGTTTCTCAGCAATACTCACTGGGTGCGTCCTCACATGTTAACACTGGGTCTAGACAAGCCCACAGTCAGGATTCTATGTTATCAGTAGAGCAGGTTCAAATATCTTCAATGAAGTTTTGATTAAATGTATTGGTTTTGACAAGATTTAGAGCAAGCCTACCAGTGAGTGACTCCATAGCACAGTGATTAGGGCACTGCCCTGGGATGTGGAAGACCCAGGTTCAAGTTCCTGCCTGATCTAGAGTGATTTGGGATGGGAAAAACTCTGCTCTGATTCAAACATGAACTTGGATCAGGTTAGTACCCTAGCCATGAGGCTGGGCTCTTGTCTGACATGACCTGAACCCGGAAAACCTCCCTGAATCGAAAAACTCAGGGTTCAGTCTGAAAACAGATATTCTGTCACAATTTCATTTTTGTGAAAATGTTGGAAAGGTTTTTGTTTTCGTTCCACATTGGAATGCAAAACAAATTTTGAAACCTTGAAAATTGCTGCTGAATGGGATTGTCTTGCTGATGCTGCTGGTTACTGAGTAATTTTCATGTGCAGCATCTCGTTTAGATAATCTTTTGGTGTAAGTATGAAAAAGCTAAGTCAGTAGGGGAGTTTCCTGTACATAAGCCCTGCAAGAGTTCCAAACTGCGTCTTAGTCTGCTTATTGACCTCTCCAGCTGGGACATGCCTTCTCCAAGGGGATCGTATCTCTTTCCAAATCCATTAACCAAAGGATAACAAAGCATGGCCTCCCGTTTCAATGAAGGGTCTGGTCCTGCACGCCTTCTGCACCCAAAATGTTCAGTGACTTCGAAAGGAATTCCGGGTGCACTAGGAATGCAGTATCACCTCCGAAATAAGAAAAGGAGTACTTGTGGCACCTTAGAGACTAACCAATTTATTTGAGCATAAGCTTTCGTGAGCTACAGCTCACTTCACCTCCGAAACGTTTCATAGCTTTGTGACTCAAGCAGGGGCACTAGCTGGACTCCGGGAAACAAGGTGTGAACCTCAGCTCAGTTTGTGCAGATGTCCATGGGGCAGGATTATAAACTGGCTGCTTGGGAGACACAGCGATTGCTGTATTGGATCAGACCAGGGGTCAGTATTGTCCACTGATGATGGCCGGTGCCACCTGTTCAGAGGAAGAAATGCTGTTGGCAGTGGAGGCAGTAATGGGATAAACCACCCATGGAGAAAGAACAGAAGACCACAAAAACAGCCACACTGGGTCAGACCAATGGTCCATCCAGCCCAGTGTCCTGTCTTCCGACAGTGGCCAATACCAGGCGCTTCAGAGGGAATAAACAGAAGAGATATAACCCTGGATGTTCCTGTTGTCCATTTAGATGTCGAATCCTTCTTTAAAATCCAGCAAGGGTCTTGGCCGCAGTGATATATTGTGACAGTGAGTTCCACAGGTTAATTGTCCATTGTGTGAAAAAGCAATTCCTTGTAGTAGTTTTGAGTGTGTCAGCTGCTAGTTTAATTTAATTTTCCCCTTGTTCTTGTATTGTCAGGAAACGTTCCCCATCTACCAGAGAGATAATGGAGGGTATCTGTGCAAAGGCAGCCTTGGTTATAAGACTGGCATCATGCCCCAGGCTAGGGGAGTTTTCTGTTCATCTTCTTGTTTTATTTTGACCTCTCATCAGCCGGTAATCCTTGAGAAAAGCCCATTGCTGACTACATATGTCTTTTGTTCCTGCTGAGTTATTCCACTGTTTTACAAGTTAAAATACACATTTTTGACCCTACAGAATGTTAAATTTCAACTAATCTATGGTATGAAAAACGTTGGTATTTCAAACACTCGTATTTTATGTGTGTGTGACATCATTGCTGAGAAAAGCATTTAATTTGGGCCTTGAACCATCAATCATCACAACTAATGCATGTTCTCTAACATGCTAGGAGGAATTCTGTTAAATCTGGACTTGTGGGTTAGCAGACTCTGCAAAAGTCCCCTGCTTTTATTGAGAATAACAGTAAAATGAAAAGGGCTTGGAAAATGGAAATGCTACTCTGAGGAGTGTGTTTTGACAGTATGGCAATGTTTCAGTTTCCTTTTACTAGATGAACAAACATCCCTCCAGGGAAACGTAGGCCCTGATCCTTCAATGGTCCCCTGAGTCCCAGCCCGAGCAACAGGCCCCTCTGCCATCCTTTTGATTGTCAGAAGGCCCATGACTCTGTGGCACTGAAAAAGCTTTTTCAAAAGACAAATGAAACACTAAGTTCTCTGCACCCTGCCACCCAGCAAAATGAGATCCACAAAGGGAAGCTTTCAGAAAAGTGAATGTGAAAAATGTATTTTTATAGCCCAACTTGGGTGAAAGTAGAAAACAAGCAGAATAAATAGCAAAAAGCAAATGTCGATGTTTTCAGATTTAATGATCAAAGGTGGTGTCAGTAACATGGGTAAGGAGATTTGTTTAAACAGACACAATCTTTTCTAACCTGATACTGTTCCTTTTAATGAGCTAAGTATACCATTTGAAATAATATCCCTTCTTCTCAGAGTTTTGTTTATGCTGTGCTCTCTTTAGTCTGGATTTGTTCATTCCCTACAGGCTTCTTATTTAAACAATGCATATTTCTCTGTACTGGAAACTCTGAATACAAATCCAAGGATGAAACATAATGCAACTGAACCATCAGTAAAAGCTTTAGTGTATGTTTGGATGGGCAGCGGAGGCTGATGGCTGAGTCAGGTGAATTCCGCTCAGAGAGGGAATATGCTGTTTGTTTGCACTGCATCTTCTTGCAAAACGGGGCTAGGAAAATAAGTACTCGGGAATAGCAGAAAATTAATGTATTCCAGTTCTAGTGGGACCGACGGGTTTGACTCCTACTGTAACTGAATTAGCTAAATGGTCCCCAACGTTATGGACAATGTGCCTGGGCTACGTTGCTGAATAACCAACCTAGAATCACGCAGCCTGGGCACAGGTGTCTGTTAAATACATGGAAGCTGTTTAATGATATTTAATGCCTGTTGCAGCATCCCTGACACCTGGCACAATCTAAAACACCAGCCCGGCCCGTGCCTATTCTGTGGCAAGCAGGTACCCAGCAGCGCCCAGAGAGCGGGAAGGGCTTCAAGGCTGGCTAACTCCCCTGATCTGGCAGGGTGATGGGTCGGCCGGGCCCGCCTGCCACTTTACTTGCCTAGGGGGCCTAGGTGCTACCCCAAGACAAGGAGCAGGGCCCCGCTGTGTCAGGTGCTGTACAGACGAAGACCTAGCTCGCTTTCCTGGTGCCACCGCTCCTGGACGCTGCTCTGGCTGCCCACAGTTTAAGCCTGGGAGGAGGCCCCTGCTCCGCCCACCCCGCAGCCTGGGCCCTCTCTCCAGGGGGTGCCCTCCTTGCTCCCGGGGCACTGGCCCCCGCTGGCAGCCTGGGCTCCCCTCCGCGGCCAGGGGCAGCCTGCTCAGAGCAGCCCCCGCCTTAGCCCGGAGGGTCACCAGCCCGCGCGCCCCCACCCCGGGCTGCCCCGCGCCCATTGCAAGCCCCGGGGCTCCCCGCGCGCGCGCGGCCCCCGCCCGCCCCCTGCGCGCGCCCGCCCCACCCCGCCGCTCTCCCCGGACTCCCGGCTCGCGCTCACTCCAGCCGCGCCCTCCTGCAGCCCGCCTCGCGCCCGAGCTCCGCCGCCGGCCCGCAAGAAGGTGCGCGGGTCTCTCGCTCTCCAGCATCGCTCCGGGGCTGCGGGAGCTGGGCAGGGGGCTGCCCGCAGCATCCCTGCTGGGCAGAACGGGTCCTGGGGGCTGGGCAAGGGCGCCCTGGTCGCGAGCGGGGGGCTCGCTGGGGCGGGGGGAGTTTTTCTGCCCAGGCTGGCTTGTGTCAAGCGCACCGGGCGAGCAACTCCGCTCCGGCGGGAATCGCCCGGGGGAGCGGCGCCGCGGGTCTTTGTGCCGGCTGGGTGTCGGCAGCCGAGCGTCCAGGCGTTTGCTTCTCTTCTGCCTCCTCTTGGTCTGATAGCTCGGGCAGCCTCTTGCCAGGCGGCCGCTTTGCGAGCCAAGATCACGGTTTTTCGGGTGTCGGTGGAGCCTTTTCTTTATTTGACAGTAAATTGCGTGTTTAGCAAGTATTTCACCCTGCTGCTGTGCAGTAATGCTTGGCATATAGGGCTGGCTTCCTTCGTTTCTGTAGGAAGGGGGCAAAAGGGTGGTTGACTTGCCTGAAACATCTGATAATAGGTGTGCGGGGGGAACCCCAAACCCACTGTTTTTTCAGGGATCATATGATTATTAGGTTTCAGAGTAGCAGCCGTGTTAGTCTGTATCTGCAAAAAGAAAAGGAGGACTTGTGGCACCTTAGAGACTAACACATTTATTTGAGATACAGCCCACTTCATCGGATGCATAGAATGGAACATAGAGTAAGAAGCTATATACACATCTACCTTTTCATGTTCTCTGTATGTATATACATATCTTCTTACTCTATGTTCCATTCTATGCACCCGATGAAGTGGGCTGTAGCCCACGAAAGCTTAATCTCAAATAAATGTGTTAGTCTCTAAGGTGCCACAAGTCCTCCTCTTCTTTTTATGATTATTAGGTTTTTTTAAATACAGGGTAATGCAGCCCAGTGAAACCTGGAAGTAAGCTGTGAAAACTAGACCTGGTTATATATGACTATATAATTGCAATGCTAATGCAGGTAATAATTTTAAAAAGTCAGTCAATGTCTGTTGTACCCCCCTTTCTGCTCCCCACATTATGGCGTTAGATACTTACACAGTCCTGCTAATTCGAAACATGTTCATGGCTTTGATCCTGCAAACACACTTGAGAATAACTTTACACCTAGGCAGTGTAGTCCTAGCTGTATTGGTCCCCAGATATTAGAGAGAGAAGGTTTGTCATCTTGACTTCAAAGGGATTACTCACATGAGTAAAATTATTCACAGATGTATTTGCAGAATTGGGGTCTCTATTTCCAGTCTTTAGTAAGCAGGCAAAAGGTATGTTAATGAATATGATTTCTGTCTTGTTCACATTTTATGGCTGCAGCATCATGTTTTGCTTAGGAGCGCAAGTATGAGTTTGTTTGCCATCTAGAAATTTATCTTGCGATCATGTGAATATATAACCAACTTAATTTTAATTAATTAAACTCTAGCCTGTAACAAGAATATTAACAAATTAGACTAAAACGGTTTGTTCGCCGATCTACTTTTTTATCTTCATTCTGAAAAGTCCTTACGAAGAGATGGATCTGTACTCTACAGCAGAGGAAATTGATTAAATTGTTAAACTGTAATATGTGCAAACCACCTCAGAGTAAATAGATGATACATGTAACCAAATATGGCTTCAGAATTTATAACTTCTACCTTGTTTTTTTAAAGAAGCGAGACAACAGCCTTTTCCCCCCAAGTGCTGCATTCTTGAATGCAGCCCAATTTCTAATTTCTGCTCAAAAACTTCGGTCAATAAAAATTCAATCTTGTGCGATAACTGCTAGAAAAATACAGGAAGGCATTTCTATAGCTAACATCATACATGCAAAAATAAAAAGCTAGTGGAACCAAAGAATGACTTGCTCAGTTCTTAGCATGAATCTGTTTAGGCTTACTTGCCAATTCTGGGCTTGACGGTGAAGTCCATTTCTTAGCCACACTACCAATGTCTTCCCTGGGAGATTTGGCTGAACAAGGACTATTGGATTGCGCTCTTTACGTGTTTCTTAACAGAAGTGCTACTTTTGCAGTGAATTATGGCAATCCTCTGTATATGCTGGTGCAAGTCTCCCTCTGTGTGTAAATATTAGCAATTGTCCAGAAAAGAAATAATGTGTAAGTTTTTCAAGCTCTCGAAAATAAACACACGAAAGCTTATGCTCAAATAAATTGGTTAGTCTCTAAGGTGCCACAGGTACTCCTGTTCTTTTTGCGAATACAGACTAACACGGCTGCTACTCTAAAACACTAAAATCTGTCACTTCTTTTGGAAACTGTATCTTAATTAAACCATACCCACCTATATTAACCGGCTGTATGGCATGAGCAAGCTCAGTAGACATGTCATTGGGGTAGCACTGAACAGCTGGATACTATAGTAATAGACCTGCCTGGGATTAATGCTGATCTGAATTTTAGGGCAGTACTTTATAAATTGCCATGTATCTGTTTTGAGGTAGTGCTGACCCTCCAAGCCACATCGCACTGTGGACTGTACAAAGCTATAACAAATGTACACTTTTTAAAAACTCCCTCTCTCACCAAGAAACTAATGTTTCAGGCTCCGAATGCTTACGTTACAAGGGGCTTATTCCATTTTAGGGTGTACAGCTCCCATCACTGTTTCTGTGTTACATGTGAATTGCCGAGAAACTTGTGTCCTATAGAAAGGGTTCTGAAGGCTGTGGACACCCTTCCCCTGAAGTAACTCAGAGACAATCATTACAGGTACTGCTAATGTGCTGTGTTTGTACTGCGCCGACTGACTTGGGGTGCTGATCTGGGACTGTGGATTCTAGACTGTACTGCGATACAGATCTCTAATGCTGCAGGCTGGATATGGTCTTGGAGCCTAGATTGTACCCTCCCATCAGCAATAACTTAGGCTACTGATGCACTTTTAGGCTGGGATTTTCAAAGGTGTTTCCAGGGGATTTAGGCACTTCATTCCCCTTAAATTCCTTTGAAAATTCCAGACTTAATCACTTGGGTTATATTCCTTTGCTGAAGTTTTAATATCCTGGGTGGTAAATTATTCTCTCAGCACTTTCCACTAGAGCCCTGCAACAGAACTAGGATTCCGCGGGTCCCACAGGACCCACTGCCATAATAGCAGAAGAGGATAAAATGTACTTTATTGCGGTTGGGATTGAGTGGGGAAAAAACCAACAGACTGGCAATTTGCAAGAAAACACTAAATCTCTTGTCAGTTTGTCATAAATAGAATTGCAGCAACGTAAATCAAGTTTTTCTTCTTTTTTAAATAAAGTTTTTAATACTTAAATTTAAGTGAGGAATACAAAGAGATTTGATGTCTATTATAGCAGGAGTTAAAGTATTTTTTACATGGTTTAAGCAAGATTTGTTTTATTCTTTTAGTGGTAAAAATTGTGTCTGAATTTTGTAAATGTGTGTGTGTGTATAAACCAACTTTTTTTAAAAAATAGCATGGGGGAATCTGTCTCTCTTGTGGGATTTGTGGGATCTAAGGTTTTTACAGGTGGAAGTGAGATAAAAACGCAAGGAACAATGCAGGCGCAGGTGGGAGTGGGTATTGTGGAGTGGAATTAAAAAAATAGTCCTGCAAACGGCTCTACTTTCCACACTCATAGTGATGGACACACACTGAGCTTCCAAGACAGGTGCATTTTACCATGCACATTTCATATGTGGGGAAACTGAGGCATAGACCACATAGTGAGTCCATTTCAGAGCTGGCATTAAATGAGACCATGTTGCCCCTTACAGCAAGTTGAGCCTAACTGAACTGACTAGACAGTATGTAGCTGGAATCAGGGTGGATCCACGGCTCTGGACCCTATGTGCCACAGGAGTTCTAGGGAACAGCATTTGTATCATGCCAGGATATTGAAAAGTTACCATGTGGCATCCTGCGGAGGTGCAAACATTGCAGCATCGTCCCCTGTCCTTGTTTAAGGTGACCTGGAGTTAGTGTGTTGGCGTCTTTGAAAGCATACCTCTTATCCCCCCGTACTCCTAGCCCATAGACTTCTCTAGAGCTACTGTACTTGTGTATAGCACTTAAAAGCAGTGATGTTTTGTGTAACTCTATGCTGTATTTATGTAACTTTTGGATACATGGCAGCATTTTTGTTTGCAAAGGTAATGGAAGTACTTTTGTTATTGTAAACCTTACCAAATTAGGGCTTGTGATTTTGCAAAAGGAGACATTTTACGCTTTACAAACAAAACCGTTGAGTTCATATTATTGATGTGTTACGTCTAGTTATAAAAGAAGGGGCTGGAGAAACCACAACAGAAATGCCTAAGTTCAGTTGCTCCCGTTCTGATTTTGGCAGAGTGACTGTGGGAGGAAGAAACACCTCATGTTTCATTTAGATTACTTTGATTTGGAAAGGAATTTTAACCAGATGCCTCTTGAGATACCAGGATTCTGAAGGATTAAATGTTCAGATAAAATGCATGTTTCCATTTTCACCGCATACTTCTGGAGGGTGGTGCCATATTTTAGCCTTGATCCAGCTGTCCCTGCTTCCACAGCATTTCATCTGAAGCCAGTAGATGCTTTGCACAAATAAGGGCTGTTACACCTCTACCTACATATATACCGAAATCACGTCATTTCTGGACCAATAAAAGCAAGATATGATTTCACCTGGAGTCAGATCTCTCAAAAGTCGCCTTGCAATTGGGGGTGTGATTTTGTGGGAGGAAAGATTGCCTAGTGGTTAGAGTGCTGCTCTAGGGCTTGGGAGACCTGAGTACAAGTTCCTGTTCCACCAAAGACTTTCTGAGAGACTTTGGGCAAGGCATGTATCTTCTCTGGGCCCTCAGCCCCCAATAATAGCACTTCCCTACCTCACAGGGTAGTGGTGAGGATAAATTAAAGATTGTGAGGTGTTCAGGTGCTGTGGGGATAAGGGCCAGATAAGTACCTAAGATAGGTAGGTTCTGCAAAGCTTTGAATGCCCCCAACTGCTCTTGCCTTTGAAGGAACATAGAGGTGCCTGGCAGGTTTGGACTGCAGATTCCCTAAGGCACTGAGCCTGCAAAGACTTATGCATGTACTTAACTTTACATCCAGTGTGTTGTCTCATTAAGCATGTGCTTAAGACTTGCATGATTGGGGCCTAAACTTGCCAGGCTAGTGAGAATAAGCTGTTCACCAGAAAACTCTGGGGGAAAAGACCCTCTAGATTCTCACTTGGCAAAGCTCACCAACTTCCTGGCACTCACCCATAAGGTTCGGTGTGAAAAGCAAACCTGGAAGCTGCCAATGTTTATGGACTAATGTTTGGCGAGTCAGATACTTTTTTGAGAACAGCCAAGTGTTTACTTTCCTTTACCTTGGAAGTTTATCCCATGAGCTAATTGAAGTTACAGGACTTTTCCTACTGATAGAAATTCATTTTCACATCCAGGGCCCTGTTCTGCAACCCCTGCATGTGGAGAGAATCATAGAATCATAGAATATCAGGGTTGGAAGGGACCCCAGAAGGTCATCTAGTCCAACCCCCTGCTCGAAGCAGGACCAATTCCCAGTTAAATCATCCCAGCCAGGGCTTTGTCAAGCCTGACCTTAAAAACCTCTAAGGAAGGAGATTCTACCACCTCCCTAGGTAACGCATTCCAGTGTTTCACCACCCTCTTAGTGAAAAAGTTTTTCCTAATATCCAATCTAAACCTCCCCCATTGCAACTTGAGACCATTACTCCTCGTTCTGTCATCTGCTACCATTGAGAACAGTCTAGAGCCATCCTCTTTGGAACCCCCTTTCAGGTAGTTGAAAGCAGCTATCAAATCCCCCCTCATTCTTCTCTTCCGCAGACTAAACAATCCCAGCTCCCTCAGCCTCTCTTCATAAGTCATGTGCTCTAGACCCCTAATCATTTTTGTTGCCCTTCGCTGGACTCTCTCCAATTTATCCACATCCTTCTTGTAGTGTGGGGCCCAAAACTGGACACAGTACTCCAGATGAGGCCTCACCAGTGTCGAATAGAGGGGAACGATCACGTCCCTCGATCTGCTCGCTATGCCCCTACTTATACATCCCAAAATGCCATTGGCCTTCTTGGCAACAAGGGCACACTGTTGACTCATATCCAGCTTCTCGTCCACTGTCACCCCTAGGTCCTTTTCCGCAGAACTGCTGCCTAGCCATTCGGTCCCTAGTCTGTAGCGGTGCATTGGATTCTTCCATCCTAAGTGCAGGACCCTGCACTTATCCTTATTGAACCTCATCAGATTTCTTTTGGCCCAATCCTCCAATTTGTCTAGATCCTTCTGTATCCTATCCCTCCCCTCCAGCGTATCTACCACTCCTCCCAGTTTAGTATCATCCGCAAATTTGCTGAGAGTGCAATCCACACCATCCTCCAGATCATTTATGAAGATATTGAACAAAACCGGCCCCAGGACCGACCCCTGGGGCACACCACTTGACACCGGCTGCCAACTAGACATGGAGCCATTGATCACTACCCGTTGAGCCCGACAATCTAGCCAGCTTTCTACCCACCTTATGGTGCATTCATCCAGCCCATACTTCCTTAACTTGCTGACAAGAATACTGTGGGAGACCGTGTCAAAAGCTTTGCTAAAGTCAAGAAACAATACATCCACTGCTTTCCCTTCATCCACAGAACCAGTAATCTCATCATAAAAGGCGATTAGATTAGTCAGGCATGACCTTCCCTTGGTGAACCCATGCTGACTGTTCCTGATCACTTTCCTCTCATGTAAGTGCTTCAGGATTGTAAGTGCTTCAGAGCTCCTGTTGAATTTAACCATTTGAGGGATCAGGCCCTAGTTGGGAAGTGAATGACACAATTGTGCTTTCCAATTATTTTCTCCTCCCATGGGCTATTTTGAAGCACTGAATGATTTTGCTACATTGCACTTTCCCATAATGTAAATCAATCCATCTATATTCCTTAAAGAGAAATCAAGCCCCCCCAACTGCTTCACATTAAAATCAACTTCCTGACCCAGTCTCCTTCGTCCTCCACATACACCCCCAGTCGTGTATATGCTGCTTTGTTATTGTAGGGTTGCTGATTGTTTTGAGGCAGTGGGCATTGATTAAAAAAACAATACAGCAAGACATTAAATGACATCAGAACAATGCAAACATAAAGAATGAAGGGCCCAGTCCTGGGCACTGCAAATCCCATTGCAGTCAATTTCTTCAAAAGGAGTTGCAGGGGCTCAGTACCACTTTGGGGGTGTGCGGCCCCTTGCTGATTTGGCGCTTTAATGGCCTTTTGCAGATCCATAAGATAAAGCTATGAGAAATATTGGCCCTAACTAGCTGGATTGCTAATCTGGTGAAAAAGGGTTTACATGAGAAGAGAGGCTGTCTGCAGAGCTCCCCATCTGCAGCTTGTTTTTGCTTCCCACTTAGTGAATGTTTTTCCCCTTCTGCAGACTCCACTTGTCTAGCTCATTGGCCTTTGAACCTATATCTGACCCAGTGTTTAATTTGTAATGAAAAAAGTGCCAGGGCTCAAGCAGTTTTTTTTTTTTACTTTCTAACTGATGTGGCAAGCCCAGAGGTGCTGGGCTATGGCCTGCCAAGTGCCAGAGGTGCCGGGGCTATGAGCTGCCTTGAGGTGCTGGGGCTCAGCCGTGGCAAAAATTGAACGGATCTGACCGCAGCCCTCCCCTTGCAGTGGAAAGCATGCTGCAAATGCAAAACAAGCCATTGGCTTGGACGCGGAGAAGCAGACATGCAAGTAACATTCATGGGAGGTTGTGAAAGGCAGCAGTAAATAAGGGCTGGTGACAAGGTTTGGTAGAAACAAGGTATGGAGTATAGTAGGGACTTGAAACAAAGCGTGAGGTGGAAACAATGGAATCATAGAAGATCAGGGTTGGAAGAGACCTCAGGAGGTCACCTAGTCCAACCCCCTGCTCAAAGCAGGACCAATACCAACTAAATCATCCCAGCCAGGGCTTTGTCAAGCCGGGCCTTAAAAACCTCTGAGGATGGAGATTCCACCACCTCCCTAGGTAACCCATTCCAGTGCTTCACCACCCTCCTAGTGAAGTAGTGTTTCCTAATATCCAACCTAGACCTCCCCCCCTGCAACTTGAGACCATTGCTCCTTGTTCTGTCATCAGCCACCCCTGAGAACAGCCTAGCTCCATTCTCTTTGGAACCCCCCTTCAGCTAGTTGAAGGCCGCTATCAAATCCCCCCTCACTCTTCTCTTCGGCAGACTAAATAACCCCAGTTCCCTCAGCCTCTCCTCGTAAGTCATGTGCCCCAGCCCCCTAATCATCCAAAATCAAAAGGTGGGAAAAAGGAATCAAGGAGCAGAGAAAACCAACAAACAAGAAAGACAGACTGTGAGAGTGAACAAAGGCTACAAGTGAAACTGATGGTAGGAGCCATGTTTAATCACAGCATGTGTGGCTAACATAGCTTCAGCATGAGACTATAATGGTGTAAGGGCACATCTATGCTACTACCTGGCAGTGCCTTTATCAGCTGGTTGTGGCTGACTCTACACGTGGTACACCCACACTCAGCTAGGTTATGACGAGCTGGTTAGAAATGGTGCCGAACTGGTAGTGAAGGCTTTAACATGGCTGTCTTGAGCTGATTGGGGTCCTAGAGATGCAACCTCCCTAAAGAATCTCTAGCACAGCTTTATAGCATAACTCTCCCCTGGGGGCAGGGGAGGGGAGAGATGGAAAGAGTATAATTGTCCATACTGGTGAGGGAAAGCGTGCCAGACAAAATGAAGGGTAAAAGAAAATCCTTGGCATTCAACAGGACTAGAGAAAGAGGGTTAGATGGAGCATTTGCCTTTTAAGATGACCAGTCACTTTTCTAAAGCATCATCTCCACTCATGTTTAGGGAAGTCCCTCCACCCCCACCGTCTGAGTACCAGTTCAGCCCTCTGGGTTAGAAGACATGGTGGTAAAAACACCTGAGTCCTGTCTACACTACGCCCCCAACAGTGGAGCTGCATTAGGGACAGTGCATTGGGGAGCTGGGGGAGAGGACTTCCTAAAAATGCTAGCAGTTGCAGTCCTAGGGACCTAGGCTCATCTCTGGCTCTTGTCACAGAGTTGGGAGTGCTCTGCTAGTCTGGTGCGGGTGTCTGTCACCATTGCAAAGCCGCATAGGGTATGTTTGCATTGCAGCTGGGAGAGGTGATTCCCAGCACGGGCACACTGACTCAGGCTAGCTCTGCGCAAGCTAGTGTGCTAAAAATCACAGTGTGGTTATTGCTACTCAGGCTAGCTGCTCGAGTCCAAGCCCCTTCTCCCCCGCAACCGCAATGTAGACATGCCCATATATTTTGGTATTGTGAGCACCGTAGCCCTGCTCATGCTGCCCTCTAAAAAATAGAAGGCGTGAAAATTTCAGCCCCTCGGTTCAAAGCCTGTCTTGGGTGTATCGTTTCTCATGGGAAACTTTATCAGCCGGCAAGTGCTCAAAGGACGGATGTTTCATGCGTCTCGTTGAAGTAGGTCACAAATGACCGTTTGAAGCACCGAAGAAAAAGACCCAAGCAATATCAGAGATGCGTGAGTGTGCATTGCTGGGTGTGTTCAGAGACAATAGAGCCAATTCTGCAATACCAGGGCAGGGGGTGTGGATGTGGTGGGGATGGGGGGAAGAGATGGGACTGTTTGTTTAGTTTCTTATCAGTGATATTTATGTTGCCACCTTCCTTAGACACATCCTGTAAGCGCTTAACAGTTCTCACCAGAAGTTTGGTTTGTTTCACTTCTAAAAATATCTTCAAAGACTTTGCTTTGCATTGCTGCTGCGCTATTAAAGCAAAAAGCCACAGCTAGATGCATTCTCTTGGGGTCAGGGCTACCCATTGATTCCAAAGGGAGTGTGCTAGACAGGGTGGATTTGATTTAAATCACTAGTCAGGAAGACTCAATTTAATCATGGTTTTCTACATAAAAATGCATTCTTGTTGGTTGTTATAACTTAATACATATTCTTCACAACTCAGAGATAGATGTAGGTTTCATTTTTAGAAGGTACACACTATACATTTTTAAACAGTGATTTATTTTGAAAACTCTTCAGATTAGTTTTACAGCTATATCAGAAAATGAATGATTGTTTGGTTATTTCATTTACCGAAGGTAATTGAAGCAGATATTTATGAAGTCATTGGGAGGTGAACTGTCTCCAATTCAACAGGTTATTCATTAGTATTTGGAGGATTTTCTTGCCATGCTGTATTAGGAGAACATCACCAGACAGACATTTACATTGTTTTATTTAACTAAAACAACAACGTTAAGTATTCTGGATATTTTTTCTTCAACAGCAAACATATAATATTTTAACAAAAAAGCATGTGTCCCTCGCTTCTCACATTTATCTCCAGACTTCTTCTCCTTGTTCAGATCTATTCCGCCCCCAACAATCTTCTATTCATTGAACTTTTTGAAACTTTGCACTTTTAGAGAGAGGTAAGGGAGTGACTCTGTGTACACAAATTTGCAGAGGGACAATAGGGTTGAGGTTTGTTATTTCTCAACTCTATATATTATTTATTTATTTTAGAGTACTTGTGGCACCTTAGAGACTAACCAATTTATTTGAGCATAAGCTTTCGTGAGCTACAGCTCACTTCATCGGATGCATACTGTGGAAAGTATAGAAGATCTTTTTATACACACAAAGCATGAAAAAATGGGTGTTTACCACTACAAAAGGTTTTCTCTCCCCCGACCCCACTCTCCTGCTGGTAATAGCTTATCTAAAGTGATCACTTAAGGAGAGTGATCACTTTAGATAAGCTATTACCAGCAGGAGAGTGGGGTGGGGGGAGAGAGAACCTTTTGTAGTGGTAAACACCCATTTTTTTCATGCTTTGTGTGTATAAAAAGATCTTCTATACTTTCCACAGTATGCATCCGATGAAGTGAGCTGTAGCATTTATCTGCTGATGGGCAAACAGCCTGTCCTGATGAACTCAAATCCAGTTCAGAAAATCAAAACGTGAGCTCAAATTTAGTGTGGGATTAAAAGACAATCAGATATTGATGCATACCTCTCAGCCTGCCGGGCCCAGTGCAGAACACAACATGTGACAAAGATCAAAAACAAGGCTCACCAAAATATTCATGCAGGAAACTTATCATGCTGTGTGCTTCATCCCTTTTTAGGGTGTATAGATCTCTCTTGTCCATGAGTCTTTATTTCTAATGTAAATGGTTTCAACAGTAGAAGCAAGGAGACAGCAAACTGGCATGGAACCTAAGGAAATTTACATAAGAATGGCCATCCTGGGTCAGAGCAAAGGTCTATCTAGCCCAGTATCCTGTCTTCCGATAGTGAATAATGCCAGGTGCCCAGAGGGAATGGACAGAACAGGTGATCCATTCCCTGTCGCTCATTCCCAGCTTCTGGTAAACAGAGGCTAGGGACCCCATCCCTGCCCATCCTGGCCAATAGCCATTGATGGACCTACCCTCCATGAATTTATCTCGTTCCTTTTTGAACCCTCTTATAGTCTTGGCCTTCACAACATCCTCTGGCAAGGAGTTCCACAGGTTGACTGTGCGTTGTGTGAAGAACTTTGGGACAAAGCAGAGAGGCACTTGAGAGGCATGTGCTGGTGTTTAATGGCACATTTGCACAATAAATACTTTACAAACAGGTTAATTGTGGACAGGGTGAACTGCAAAGCTAAAATGCGACTGAAATCAGTCCTGACTTCTGCACTCAACCTTCGCCGCTGACATGGCAGAGCAGGGCCCATAGGAGCATGTTTTAGCTGATTTTTTTTTAAGTATTTTTCTCATTTTGTAAAACCCTTCTGGTTCACCTCAAAGTATCACAGTGTGCATCATTTTGTGACATCACATAATACCATGGCTCTAATGATATAGTGACTGGCATCCCTGATACCTAGACTGATGCATTCTGGGATAGGAAGTACCAAAGGGATTTAATGAAAAAAAACGAATGTAAAAGTTCTGTCTGTGCTGAAATGTTCCCGTGGTCTAGCTGGGGGTGGCGTGGGAGGGAGGAAGAGAGGGAGGGGAGCATTCAGCACAGAAATCTAGGTACACTCCATTTTCATGGGAGCTTTGTTGTTTTCCTTAAATAAGAGAAGTGGCTTGGTTGATGCATGGATTTGTTTGCATCACACTAGAGTTTAAATAGCAGAGAATGCTAGCCAGTTGCTGTTAAGTGTTTGTTTTGCGGCACAATTGTCTGGGCAGAAGCTAGAAACCACTCAACAGAGCCCCAACGCCTACCTCAAAAACAGTGTGCTGGCAGTGCCTTGCTGTCCTCCAGAAGGGAGATGTAGCTAGCAGGGCAGTGAAACCCATCCCTGTTCGCCCCTTCCCTCCCCGGCATGGTGCTTGCTGATTGGCTACCAAGCTGGGATCTGGCTTTGGAATCTTCCCCAGTACTCTGATTTGGGAATGATCAATCTTTGGGTGCTTCCAGCAGTCTCAGGCCAACCCCCCACTTCCTACCAGGGGTAGCCATAGAAAGCACCAACACTTAGGGTAGCTTATCCATGGATGAAGGGAGATTGGAGTAGGAGGGAAGAATTAATGAGTTTCCTTTAAAGAAAAGCCCAAAGTTGTGGGAACCATTCAAACTTGGCAGGATTATCAGCAGTCACTATTTGTTTATCTTGGGACTGGCTGTCCCTGTCAACTAGTACGCTGTCAGCCGCTTTCTTTATGTTTTTTACATGAAAAATCAGATAAAAATTGATAAGGACAAATGCAAAGTACTCCACTTAGGAAGGAGCAATCAGTGGCACACATACAAAATGGGAAATGACTGTCTAGGAAGGAGTACTGCAGAAAGGGATCTGGGGGTCAGAGAAAATCACAAGCTAAATATGAGTCAACACTGCAGTGTAACACTGTTGCAAAAAAAGCAAACATCATTCTGGAGTGTTGTAAGCAAGACACTAGAAATAATTCTTCTTCTCTGCTTTGCACTGATTAGTCCTCAAGTGGAGTATTGTGTCCAGTTCTGGATGCCACATTTCAGGAAGGATGTGGACAAACTGGAGAAAGTCCAGAGGAGAGCAACAAAAATTATTAAAGGTCCAGAAAAGAGGCCCTATGGGGGAAGTTTGAAAAAATTGGGTTTGTTTAGTCTGGAGAAGAGAAGACTGTGGGGGGACATGATAACAGTTTTCAAGTACCTAAAAGGCTTTTACAAGGAGGAGGGAAAGAAATGTTCGTGTTATCTTCTGAGCATAAGACAAGAAGCCATAGGACAAGGGCTTAAATTGCAGCAAGGGCGGATTAGGTTGAATGTTAGGAAAAACGTCCCGTCAGGGTGGTTAAGCGCTGGAATAAATTGCCCAGGGAGGTTGTGGAATCTCCATCATTGGAGATTTTTAAGAGCAGGTTAGACAAACACCTGCCAGAGATTGTCTCGATCGGGGTGGGCAAACTTTTTGGCCTGAGGGCCAAATTGGAGTTGCGAAACAGTGTGGAGGGCCGGGTAGGGAAGGCTGTGCCTCCCCAAACATCCTGGGTCCCGCCCCCTATCTGCCCCCTCCCACTTCCCGCCACCTGACTGCCCCCCTCAGAACCCCCGACCCATCCAACCCCCCCTGCTCCTTGTCCCCTGACCGCCCTCTCCCGGGACCCCCCACCCTTAACCCCCCCCGGGACCCCACATCCTATCCAACCCCCCCTGCTCCTTGTCCCCTGACTGCCTCGAATCCTATCCACACCCCAGCCCCCTGACAGGCCCCCTGGGACCTCCCGACCCATCCATCCCTCCCCCACTCCTTCTCCCCTGACTGCCCCCTTCCAGGGCCCCCATCCCTAACTGCCCCCCCCAGGACCCCGCCCCCATCCAACCCCCCCTGCTCCCTGTCTCCTGACCGTGCCCCCTGAACCTCCGCCCCATGCAACTGACCTCTGACTGCCCCCCGGGACCTCCTGCCCTCCCCCCCCATCCCCTTACTCTTTCCAGGCTGCTCAGAGCAGCAGGACTGGCTCATTGGAAAGCCTGGGAGATGGGCGGGCGCAAGCCATGCTACCCGTGCTGCGGCGTAGCTGCGGGAGAGGGGGGACAGCGGGGGAGGGGCCAGGGGCTAGCCTCCCCAGCCAGGTGCTCAGGAGCTGGGCAGGACAGTCCGGCCGTAGTTTGCCCACCCCTGGTCTAGATAATACTTAGTCCTGCCATGAGTGCAGGGGACTGGACTAGGTGACCTCTTGAGGTCCCTTCCAGTCCTACAATTCTGTGATTCTGTAACCATTAGTGCAAAGACTAAGCATGACTCACTTTTGGGCCTGACCTGACAGCCTTAGCACTCATTATCTTTCTAGCCTTTTGGCAGCTTGCTATGACTTCTCTTTTGTACCTTCTTTTCTGCATCTTCCTGTTTAAATCTGTTTCATTTTGCTCTCTGTTTCTGTCTCTCTCTCCTTTGTGCAGTACTTCAGCTCACTGCTTGTGTTTGTCCTCTCTGTAGCTAGCATTTTATATGGCATCCTGAAGGTACCTAGAGTGCTTTGCAAACACAACACTGATATATGATTATACACAGCTATCACTTCTTCCCTCACTGAAGTGCAGCCACCTCTGGAGTGGAACACAGTTGCTATGTAGTAGTGTATCCATTTAGGATAGGAAGTGAAAAATATTCCTTGTCTAGCTGGTAGGCAGAATACTGATTGCCTGAGTTGGAATTTGCCAGGTCATCAGTGTAATATCACCCTCAACTCATGAAAAGTGTTAGGATCTTTAATAATCCCAAAGTGATCTCTTGAGGGCAGGAACTGTCTCTTGCTTTTGTACAGTGCCTAGAACACAGGGCTCTGGCCTCTAGGTGCTATCATCATACAAATAATTAAAATTGTTTCTATTTATTATATGATCCCTGAGCCAGTGTTGGGGCATTAGTTCAGTACTGACTCAGAAGAAAGAATGATAGCTACTGGTTCACCAATACCACTTATACATCCCTTAGTTGTCTCCTATTCAAGCACTGCCTGGATCCAGACTTGTTAACTGTAACTTATGAGATATAAATCAATAGCATAAGGTGTTTGTTGTGTTTGAGTCCTAGATCAGATTATTTATGTATATACATGGGCCAACTACCTTCTGTGTGTTTAGAGAGACAAGGTGGTTGAGGTAATATCTTTTATTGCACCAACTTCTGTGTTCGGAAGGATTTAACATTTCCTTTTGGCTGTCGGACACAAAGGTTACCCTGTAATCTTGTTCAGATAAAGGGAATGCAATGTAATGAATTGAATTGAATATAGGTTATTTGCTACTGTATATACGAGATTATGGCAGGGTTATGTTGCCCCCCCCCAATGGACCTTTGAGGTGAAACTACACGGCAACTTTATTAACAGGAAGAACAGCCTGTTGTTTATAGTATCAAGAAACATCAGCAGAAGTAGCTCTGTCAGTTCAGGTACCTTACATGTTCTGATTTTACTCTTTGCTTTTTGCTGGGGCTGTGGGTGGGGCCCCGAGTTCATGGTTCTGCATGTGTGTAGCAGAGCCCGCTAGTCAGTAGTCTGTCTTGATTTGTAGGTTTGTATTTAATAATTTAACTTGGAGCAAGTCATCCTGGAAAACCTCAGCTCAGCTTAATGGTCACCACTGAAGGTTGTCATATAGTGTTTCATCACCTACAGGCAGATACCTCCTCTAATTCCACCAGTCAGTACTGGTAGGGTCCAGTGAAATATTTTATATGCAGAGATCTAGTCTTTTACTCCTAGTGTATTGAGACCTCTGCGCAATCATCATCTCCTGTTTCAAGTCTGCTGATTTGTTCCGAATATTGCGATATTTGCGGAATATCAGTACAGTTCCTTTGTTTGCTAGATTTTCCACCCCCTTCATATCTATATTTTAAACAAGTACATAAACATATAAATAATTGTAACAATCTTGGACGTTTCCTAGGAGGTTTTGTATATCGAAGCTGAAACTGTGAAATAATTCAACTCTCCTTACTGAGATCATGCCAAGCTCGTAGGTGGCCAAACAGATCACAGAGAGCTAAACCAGCACCATCACATTCCTGTGTCCACCTTCGCTCACATCCAAGGCCCTGTGTCCTTGGGAGAAGGTTGGACCTAACTTCTGTGGCATTTGGAGCAGCAGAATGGAAATCCTGCGGCAGCTTCATTTACTTTAAAACAACAAAAAGGAAAAAGTTGCAGTGAAAATGAATAGCTGTCAGTGCAGCAGCCCCTTGTGCTAGTTATTTGGGTGTTTTTGAATCTCCCCCACATTTTCAGTGCTCAGTGTCTGCAGATCTTTGTACTGACAATGCATGATTGTGTTGTGTAGATGTTGCCAAGGGTGAAGTGATAGGTTTGGCAGCTCAGTAGCACACAGTTAGAGGTTTTGGGACTTGGGGAGGCATGAGAAGCAGTTTGCGGTTGTTCCCATTAGCTGTATATTCCTGCTGAAGTTAAGTGTTGACATTTCTATTGTAATCTTTAGGTTTTAGAGTTAACACCATGTTGAGATGAATGAGGCCGTTCATGGTTCTTATTGATAATGATTCTGATTCAGGAAAACATCAATGCATTGGTTTACCTTTGCTTCTGGTTTCAAGGTTACTGAACAACTATTGTCTATTGCTTTGCCTAGTACTGTGGGAGGCTCTTGAGCCTGCTTCTCCTTACCTTTGCACCAGTTTAAATAATGAGTAACTCCATAGTGGTCACTGGGGTTACACCAATATAAAACCAGTGTAGGTGGCAGGTCTGGAAATTAGAATTCAGGTCTCTTGACTTTTGGGTCTGGCCCCAATTCAGCCAAGTATTTAAGCACATCAGTGGCACTTAAGCACATGCCTTAGTGATTTGCTGAATAAGTGTTTTTTTTAATACCTTACCCGGGGCCGGAGGTAAAGGAAACAACACCTTTTCTTCAATTTCAAAAGAAAAGAATGGTCTCTCAGTTTAAAAATGCACATTGGAGTGATTCATTTGGCAGGATCTTTTAGAACTTTAGACTTCCAGATATAGCTGGTCAGAAAATATTTTTCTGTCCTGCAAATATTTTGATGGGAAAAAATAATTTTATTAGAAATTCTCTATAAAACTTTTCAGGTTTTGGTTTGAAAACTGAATGCTTTTGTGGGTCCTGAAAGCCTAAAAGCTCGGGCAAGTTGGGTAAAATGATTTGGTTTTACTGAAGATGTTTATCTGACCAGCCAAAGATTTTCAGTTTGCCGAAAACTGATTTATTTATTTTTGTGGTGAAAAACCTGAATTTTTTTTTAATTGAAAATGGACATTTCCCACAGAAATTTCCTTTTGATGGAAAAGCCATTTTTGTTGAAAAAATATTTTGAATTAGAAATTCATCCAGTTCTACTTCTGGGACAGGGCAAAATGGACACATTTCTTTTGACTCTTTTTTGAATGCCACGCGTTGGAGACTATAATATGCTAAATACACTGGAGTAAGTCAATTGATTCCCCTCCCCCACTCCCCAGTGGTGTTACTGCTGATGTATTTTTGGAGAAGTAATGCAACTTATCTGTGCCATAATTTCTCCACCTGTAAAATGGGTATGATATTTATTTCCTACTATGTGGGGCATTAGGGTCTGTAAAGAGTTTTGAGATCCCTGAGTAGAAAGTGCTTAATAGTGCTTATTAAAATATCATGAAACTTACTAGAGGAGGATTCTATCCCTTCCAGTTCTGTTTATCTGGGATGAGGCAGCGTAGCAGTATGGATTTCATGGCGTATATGAACTAAAGCCATGTCTTGCACCTGCTTTTCGGCTGCTGCATATCACAGATGGTGTTGTGCCACATCCTTGAACTCATGGTTGCCTTAGATCTGCAATACCAATATGTTCCATCGCCATAGAAATTACTGTAAACATGGTCTTAGGCTGTGCAATTTATTAGGCTAGGTCAGTGCTATAATGTGGTGAAACGTTCTGTGTATTTTTCTACACGTTAAGACAAACAACTAATATATCTATTATAAACCGGGAGTCATTTGTTTTGGTAACCGGGTTGATTGAAACCTGAAATAGGCGATGAACTCATCTCTCTAACAATACAGTGTGCTTGAGACAGTGCGGCCAGACAACAAGAAAGCCGGTCCCTCGCCAGCAGTAACGCACTACGATCACCAGACATTCGGAGAGCTATGCAGACCATGGTGCTACCTCACTTTGGCGTAGCAGTTAGAACTGCAGAACAGAGCAGGAGTTGTTGCCCAGTGCCTGCCCCAAGGCGTTAGCATTATCAGTGGCAAATGGGAATAGTTGTGGTTCCGCAAGTGACTTTGCTTGGCTCAGAATTTTTTCAGTATTGAGAGAAACCAGAGATTCACAGGATGAAGACCCTCTTAGTTCACAGTCTGACACATGGAAATGCAAAAGTGGTGAATCGCACTCGGCCGAGTATTGTTTCCCCTAGTCTGGCGCCTGGGGACCGTCCCCAGCCTGGCCCTGCTACTGTTGCCAGTGCCACTCCTGCTTGAGCAAGGACAGGGCCAGGTACTGCTCGGTCAGGGCCAGCGCTGCCCCCAGCAGCTTCACACGAAACAAGCAATTATCCAAGCAAAGGCTGGGAGGGAAGGAGGGAGGTGCCCTGCTTCCACTGACTGGACAAAGCCCAGCTAAAATGGGTTTGAGCTGATGTTAGGTGCGTGTCTTGTCACGGTCAACTAGCTTTTTTCCCTGCTCCCTTCCCTGCCAGCTCTCTATCTTCCCCTCTCTCCACATACCTGTGCCAGACTGCCTTGCCTGTGCTGCCCCTTTCCACCCTTCCCACCCCCTGGTGTTTATACAGTTCATTATGGGGGGAGCGGGACAGCCGGCTGCATGGAGCCCATGTTCGTGAGCATGTCTGAAGGCTGTGTGTGTGTGGTGGTGGGGGACGGCGAAGGGGTGAGGAGTGCTTCCACATGGTCTCCCATCCCCCTGGCATTGTCAGCTCCTGCTAGTCACTCCCACACCCCTTGGTGGGTGGGACACAGAGGGGAATATTTGGTTCAAAGCTAGCATTAGCCCGTGATTCTTGCTTTCTCCCCAGGTGACCTCTCAAGTCTGAGGCTTGGTCTATGCTACACACTTTTGCCGGTGTAAATCCACACCCTTGAACAACCCAGTTATAGAGTATGGTGACAGCGCTGTGTCGGCAGGAGGGCATCTCCCCTTGACATTGCTTCTGCCTCTCGGGGAGGTGGAGGACCTGTGCTCACGGGAGAAGCTCTCCCGTTGGCGGAGTGAGCGGCTTCACTAAGCGCTACCACCGCCCTGCTGCAGCACTGTGAGTGCAGACCAGCCCCTCTCTCTGAACTCTGACCCCCATCCCCAGTCCCGCTAGAGCGTAGCGCCTACCCCTGAGACGCACCCGCCGGCAGACTGCGCCTCGCGAGGGGTGGATTTCAGGCAGAAGTATGTTTGCAGGCTTACTCGAACAGTAAACTCATCCGAACCGGCACATGCTGGTAGAAACAGGACCAGACCAATGAGCAGCAGGGGAAAATGGGAATTTAAATAGCTATAGATGGTTAGCACACATCTTCGTTGGGAGCAGCACAACAGCAGGGCGTGGGGAGGGGAAGGCATCTGCCCTTCATTGAACCATCCAGCAGCTACAGGGAAGGACCGAGGAGCCGTTTCAAAAATGCCCTTAACTGGGTGCATGTGCAGACGGAATCCTTCCTGCACTGTCAGAGATCACTTACAGGATGGATGAGGTTCTGCCATCCCTGTCAGGCCTGGGCCTGGCCAGTGTCTCGCCTCAAATTCTGACCTAGAGCTGCGGTTTCCAAAGTCACGATCATCCTGCTCACTGGAATACGTTGTCCTAGGAGGTAGTCATTGCCTTCGCATGTTGCTTGCACAATAAGCAATGCACAAAATATGAACAGATTTAAAAGTCATCTTCAGGCATAGCTGAGCCCCTTGGCAGCCACCTAGAGCAAGGAAGCAGCATGAAGCGAGCAAAAGGCTGCAGGGCAGGGCATTGATGAGAGCAGATACCAGTTCACAAGGGATAGCTCCTGTGAATAGAAAAGGAGGACTTGTGGCACCTTAGAGACTAACAAATTTATTTGAGCGTGAGCTTTCGTGAGCTACAGCTCACTTCATCGGATGCATTCAGTGAATAGACCTGCAGGGAACACTAGGTGTCACTAGCACCTACAGTAGTGAGGGGAAAGAGCAAACTCTGCTTGAGTTCACTTGTGCTGAGAGACCCAGAGCCCTGCCTTCTGCTCTGCCTCCCAGAGCCAGCCCCACTCTGTCCCAGTTCTGCAGGAAAGCTGCTTTCATTGGGGTGCCACTTGCTCAGCCTGAGCTCAAGAAGAGCAAAGCGGACAGACTTAGAGGGTCCCTCTGCGGGGAAGGGAGTGAGGTGCTGCTCATCCCTCCCCGTTGGGGTGATGTGGGGAGAAAGACGTAAGGGGCTCAGGTTTTCTCAGAGGTGATGTTGGGGAGGGGGAGAAAGAGAAGATGCTGGAGGAGTGGTCCGTGCCGTTGTTGCCCTCCCCACTTGGTTTTGGCACCCCACTCCCATGTGTGCTGCTATTATGTGCTCTGTTGTAAAGAGCACCGCAATGCATCACAATACATGACTTCACTGGCAGTTGTCCCAGTGAATCAGACCACAGGACATTTGTCAGAGGGCTCATTAATGCATTCCACCGAACTCCTGGAAACAGAGTTACCCAGTGATATAAAACACGCAGCAATGATCATTGGTGCAACTGTGGACAAAATCTGGACACTTAAAACAGACGTCAAGGAATGTACACTCTGTCTATAAATAAAATGACTTATTTGGATAAACTGCCTAGCTCCTGCAAACTCTCTCAGCAATACCAGGGAGGCAAAGATGGTTTCTATAGAAAGTGTGTAGTTTCTGCTGTGCTTTTGGAAGTGCTGGTCTTTTATTACAGTTCATAAACATAATGCTCATACCTTGGAATTCCTCCAGCTGGCTGTCTTCTACGATGAACCGTTTGGCAAAATGAGCAACATAATCAGGTACAATAATCCACCGGTTAACGAACTCCATGATGGAGTTCTGTACCCGAAGACCTAAACAGTGATCGTCCAATGCACAGTAAAAGTTATGTGAAATGAACATAAGCTTGAAGTCTGTCAATATCATGTATTATAAAACATGTTTAGGTTAGCAAATTATTTTCATGCAAGGATTATAATTAATGATATGATCGTAAACAAAAATGTTTGCTAGCCTGTGTGTATCATCCTTTTATATCTGATGAGCTGGGATGAAGTTTTGGAAGATATTTTCTTTAAAAGGCATAATAAAATAACAGCCCGTTCTGTGTCTTTTCATGAGCTCCTGAAGCATCCTGGTGAATAACACACATTGGGGATTGTCTGAAATCTCACTCTTCTTTCCTGTTGTTCTGCGGATGCCTTCCAGAGCTAGATCTTCTGAGCTCTCCTTCAATAGGGTTGGAGTGTCTTTTTTATTGTTTTAAGTTAGGTTATTTATTTCACGTCTGTTTTAACTTTTTGCCTGTTTCCTTTGGCTCTTGCCTGGAGGTAGCCGGGCTGTTTTGTCACACACAGCTCTTAACAGATTGATTTGGTCAGTAGTTCGAGAGCTAGCTGCAGTTGTGTTTAATGAGTTTGTGTTGTTTCCCTAATGTCCGTCTCCGGTCTGTGCCTGCTCTTTGTCCCTGAATTTACTACCCTGCTGCTCTCCATTCCAGTGACTTTTTTGTCATGTTACCATTTTAGGCCTGACCCAGCCCTGGAGCACGGGTAGTCTCATTGACCTGAGTGGGATTACACACATGCATAAAGTCAAGTATGTGCTCCAGTACTTTGGTAGCTCACGGATCATGTGTAGTAATTGCTACCATTCCTGCCTGGTCTTTTCTCCAGAAGCCTCTCCACACCTTGTGGTTGTCCTATGTCTTGTCTCCGCGTGGTTTGTGAAAGCGCCGGGGGGATTGCTGGCAGTGAGTAATGAGAATAATGTGTGTGAATGAGATGCTCTGTACAAAACATATATTGACTGGTGACGGCAGAGGCTGCTTAAGACAATCTGCTTCCATAGGCCTAACCTCGGTGGGCCGCCCCCTCCTATCCAGGGGGCAGGGACAGCTGGGGTGTGGGGTAGGATTTGCGGAAGAAAGAGGAGCAGAAAGACAAGAGCAAGGGGCAGATGGTGGGCAGGGGGTGCCACTTCTGTGGTCGCCAGCCACCCCAGGGGACCCTTGTCCTCAGGCTTGTCCAGGGAGAGGCCGTTGGTGGCTAGGTTGTGGGCTGGGACTCCCACTGGGCCAGGACCTCCAGAGTGCGCCCTGCACATATGAACAGTTCCGTCACGTAGGCGCTGGGTTTGTAACATTTTTGGTGGGGCCGAGGGGTCAGAGGACGAAAGGAGCCCCTAAAGTATGATCCCCACTGACTGGCTCAAGCTGTGGAGCTAAACCTGGCTACAGCCCTGGTTTGGGTGGGTAAGTGGGCCCTCCCGCCTCTCAGCATCTGGTATAAAGATGGATAGGACCTAAGTGACTCTTTTAAATCAGCACCCATATTTCAAGGGAACGCCTCAGGTAGACAAGAGAGATGCCCTGTGGCTTCCTTCTCTCCTCCCCCGGGTCAGTTCCCTCTTTGGGGTGACAGAGTGGCAAATATAGCAGTGTGTTCCTCCATTAACAGGCTTCCCTGGAAGGACGCCCCTGAGCAGCATGTGCTGGGACTTGCAGCATGGGGTTCCATCTGCTCCCCCAGTTGGGCTTTGCCCTCCCCACCCCAAGCAAACCCCTCTGGGTGTCAGTCTTAGAGGCTGGGTGGGAGATCCCTAATATGAGGCTGGGAGAAGGGGGCATACTGTATATGGTTGGAACAATGGGGTGATTATATAGAGGACTGGAAATTGGACACCGGGTGGGGATGGGGAGAGACCAAGACACAAGGGACGGATGGGGTAGGGTTCAAGACACGTGGGGGACAAATAGGGTGGGAGGACTAAGACATGGGGGGGCTAGGAAAGCAGGGGGAAGATGGGGCAGGACACTAGAGAGGGAAGCCGTGGCACTGGTGGAGGCAGGACCCCAGGGGCAGACAGGGTAGCGAGCAGGACATGGTCGGGTAGGAGGACTGTGGAAGAGACAGACCTGGGGCAGGTGAGGTGGGAGATAGATGGGGGGTAGGACCACATGTGGCAGATGGGCTAGGACATAGGAGGGAAATGGGGGTAGGAACCCAGGGGGCAGGGTCAGCTGGGGTGGGGTAGGATTTGGGGAAGAAAGAGGAGCAGGAAGACTAGGGCAAGGGGCAGATGGCGGGTAGGGAGTGCCACTTCCGTGGTCGCCAGCCATCCTAGGGGACCCTTGTCCTCACGCTTGTCCAGGGAGAGGCCACTAGTGGCTAGGTTGTGGGCTCCCACTGGGCCGGGACCTCCAGCTGCATGGTCCATGCTGAGGCCTCTGCAGGAGTGTTAATGCACACGAGAGTATGCACTGTGCGCACCTTGCTGACACGCACTGAGTTCGTTAATGCACTTTGATCTAGACCCGTTTCAAAGAGAACTAGTTCGAAGCACATGAAGGAACGGCTAATGCGCGCAGGGTACACATGGACAAATAGCGCGCGCCATGGCAGGCTACCACGGGGTACATCATGCTCTACAAATCTTACCAACCGAGACAGCTGCCTGGCTTGCCTATGCCTAGAGCGGCCTCTGGATGACTGGCTAGTTCGCTATTTTAGCTCTTCTGAATGGAGGAGTCCATGGCCCTTGAGATCTCAGAGCTGAGCACTGGCTTTGCTATTTGAAGGAGACAGTCCTGTTATGTGCTTCTCCTCTGGAAACTGAGCCCCACGCACGGGGTGAAGACAGAAGCACTGGGTCCCTGGGATGGATGGTAGGTGTGCTTCACCCAATGCACACAAAAGGTCAGATTTTTCTTCACTGTTTGCCCAAGTGTTGTTCTCCTCTGACTTGACGGAAGCCCATGTATGTGATCTGTGAGTGCTGAGATTTGCATTTTGGGGGCTGGGAGGGGAGGGCTGGAGCCAGGGGAGTTGCAAACTTTGCTTCATCTCCTTCCAAGAAAATGCTGACCGTCTCACTACGGATGTAGGAACATCAGTGGGTTTCCTGGGCCTCACAGTTTTAATGTGGTGGGCAGGGGTGTGGCCCGTAGTTTTTGGGTGGCCGCTGGAGGGGTTTTTAATAGAAAGATGAAGAATGAAATGTTCTAAAATAAAATTTGAGCTAAAATTATTACTGGGGGTCAGAGTGTAGCGAAGGCACGTTTCAACACCTGGAGTCAAACGTGTGAAACGTTGGTTTGTTGTGTTAACATTTTCAGCTACAAAGAGGGGAAAATAATTCTCTCATTTTGTAATCCAGATTAGGGTAATGCTTTAATCTTATGGGGCAAATTAAATATAGCAACGTGAAAAACTCTGGCCCTCTGTGGAGCCGTTGCCATCTATGCCATGGTTTATCTAACAGAGATCTAGGTACAATTTCCAAAACCGCTTAACTGCTGCAGCAGTTTAAATCCTCATTTCAAAAGTGATTAAGTGTTTAGGAGCCTAAATCTTACGGAAAGGTGGGCTCCTAAAAATGTAAGTCTGTTTCAAAAATGGCCCCTAAATCACTTGGACACTTTTGAAAGTGTAACCCCTTTTTTCTACTAAAAGTTCACATGCATTTTTAACACCATTATTGGAAATTTAAACTTCAGCATTTCCCTCACTTGACATTGTCCTGTACCCTTGGGCAAACCATACACAAGATGTCTCATTAGATCGCTTCAGAAAACATGAATCAAGCCAAGATATTTTCCTGACCTTACATGTACATTTAGCTTCACTTACCTAACTTTATTATTTTGCTTCTGCATTTGCTTTTACCACATGTAAGGAAAGGGCAAATATGTTTTCTATATGCTAGAGAAATAGTAACACAAATACACATGCCAACTGGATAGGGTGACCAGACAGCAAGTGTGAAAAATTGGGACGGGGTGGGAGGTAATAGGGGCAGGTATAAGACAAAGCCCCAAATATGGGGACTGTCCCTATAAAATTGAGACATCTGCTTACCATACAGCTGGGTAAAGTGTGGGACACAATCTTTGGGCAGTTTCCACAGTATGCATCCGATGAAGTGAGCTGTAGCTCACGAAAGCTTATGCTCAAATAAATTGGTTAGTCTCTAAGGTGCCACAAGTACTCCTAATCTTTGGGAAGGTTACAGTAGCAAGGGTCTGAATGTAAAAGAACAACTATAGGTCTGGGGCTCTTCATCACTAGCTAACAATTGCCAAGTGTCACACAATTGTGAAGATTGTGTTTCTGATTCAAGTTTACGTGTCCTATTCATCTAAGTACTCATGTGCATATGTTATATGTTTAGATGTTTGTTTTTTAACTAATAAGCACAGGGGTCTAAAAGCAGGTGAGCATATACTTAAACCACCATAAAAGGGAAAAGTTGTCGAGGGTATCTGAGCTGGTATGAGATGATAGGAAGCCATGATCATCACTAGGAAAAAAGGTATGTAGCTGGACTATGAGACCTTTCTAAAGGTCTCAGCCCCTGGCAAGCAGCCCGGCTGTGCAGCCCATGGCTACTGCAAGCATGCTTCATAAAATATGAAGTGATTTATGGCAGGCTTTTGCGATAATATGGTCTCCTCTGTGATTGTGCATGAAAACTTTTCAAAGCAGCCATACTTATTGTCCTGCAACCAGAAGACAAACAAAAGCTGGTTATTTTAAAAAATCTGTTCCTCTTCTGAACTATCTGAGCCAGGAAATGAGTCTGCATCACGGTGCATTTGGCTTTTAACCCACAAGATGTCTTGCCATCTCTGCCTTTATCCAAGTGATAATCCATAAGGGGAATAATAGGCAATTACCCTCCAGCAGCTGGAGGATTGGGAACTCTTACAGGAACTCCACCCGCTACTCCCGTCCAGGATAGAGAAATTAATTACAAATGATGCTTTCTGAATTGCTCGCTGTTTGTCCTGCACCCTCTCCCCCTTGAAGTGAGGCTGTATTTCCCTTCAAGCTCTTCTTGAACCCCTGTGACCTCCCATTTTGGCTCATTCTCAATCCCTGTTGGGCCAGTTGTTCTCCTGGTAAATGGGTCTGGACCTGGCTCCCTTCAGAGCCTCTCATCGCCATCACTGAGTCTGCTGGATGGATCAGTAAGGAGTGTGGAAAGGCCCTTGGTCCTCCTGTATTGGCTCCAGAACTCTGCATAGGTGCCAACTTTTACTTTTCCCCGGGGGGGCTTCATCCCTGCTCTTCCCAAGGCCCTGCCCGTACTCTGCTTCTTCCCGCTCCCACTCCACCCCTTCCCCGAGGCCCCCGGTTGCCCACCGCTCACTGCTCTCCACCCTCCCCCAGCCCTGGAGTACTCACGGTGTTGGCACCTCTGCTCCCAGCTGCCGTTGGACTGGCCTGAGAGACCCGGGCTGCAGACCCAGCCTGGCAACGTGTGGTGCTCCTGTTAACCCCACGGAGCTGTGACAAGGCACTGGCAACTTAGTTTGTTAGGTAATTTTCTGCGGGTATTAATAGAGTGATCAGGAAATAAAAAAAATTCTGTTAAGGAAAGGAGAATTTACCGGCAGCATTGCCTCCCCGGAGTACACCCCCTCCCCCGCCATGGAGCCAGCCAGTGCTATCAGTAGCGTTTTTCAGAGGCTGTGGCTCTCAAGCGTTCTCATAGGGTGGACCACATCTTGTAAGGGAGTGTGTGACTCATAGGCCACCTCTCTGCCCACTCAGGACAACACGGACCAGCTCTTCCCCTGGTGGCAGTCCAGTAACACCCCCATGGCACCTACAGTACTTGCTCACGTGGTGGAGTGATGCCAAGGAAATATTCACGTACATTTAGCTTCCTTAATGGCAACTTGGAAGGAGCCAACAGCAGGTGATCAGTACTCTGTGACTCCAGACCACAGCTTGAGGAGCACTGGCTCAGACGATACCAGCCAAAAGGAAGCGTCTCCAGGCTGTATGAATGATTTATTGATTTGTATTCCTGTAACGCCTAGGAGCCCGCTCATAGGCCAGGCCGTCATTGTCCTAGGCACTGTACAAACCCAGAACAAGAAGATGGGCCCTGCCTCAAGGAGCGTACGATATCAGTATAAGATGAGACAAGAGATGCATACAGACAGATGAGGGAAACAAGGAGACAATATTGGTCAGCATAATAGACAGTGGTCTCAGTACACCAGTGGCCTACCTGTTGTCAAGTTTTTTTGAAGGCATCATGGCTTATTTTTCCTGGTACAGGAATCGTTGCACAGTTCTGTTGTAGAAAATCACGTTTTGTTGACTGGAGATAAGCTTTTGTGGCTCACTCACATACAGCTGTTAAATAATACAGTTGTTATCACTTCCAAGTCGGTAACAAAAGAGTGAATTATCTCAGCTAAGCCACTTAACAAGCTCCTTTGATTAGCATTAAAGTGCGAGTGTAGCCTGGAGAATGATTTCAGTTAGTAATGAAGAGTTATTCATGAAAATGAAATACACGCCACAGTAGGATGCTGTAACGCGGGTAGAAATAAACTCTGGTATTTCTGTTTAATTACTCTGTTTGGACAGCAACAAGTCAGGTGGGAACTGATATTTGATCTTGTTTTGTGTGTACTAGTTACCATCATAACACCATGGAAATTAAGCCCCTGTGCTGGCTGTGTGACAAAGGGATTAGTGCCCTTCTTCAAGTTGTTACTAAATATTAGCCTGTCCTTTATAGTGAAAAAAGGAGACCGCCTAGTTCATTTCAAAACAGACTTCTCTAAAGTTAGAATTAAAAGCAGCCATACCCATCCAGGGAGTGACCTTTGTGTCTAATCCACCCGACTGGGTCCCACGAAGGTGGACTTTGCAGTTATGTTTTTCCTTGTAAAGAATGCAGGACATACATGCTGACAATTATTTAGGGCAACCAAAAATACACTGTCAATCCTGCAGGCTGATCCCTTTTGACTGTCAGAGCAAAGATAGGCCCAGGGATACATATGGTGAGGCTTTGGGTCTGGTTATTTTTAATGTGGACACATAACTTTCAGTCACCTCTGCTACCTAACAACTGAAAATATAGTTATCAGAGTGCGAGCTGCCTTCGTCTTGCTGCTTGTTCCATTGGGCCAGTTCCAGGCTGGCCATACTCAAGTGCTGCTCCACTAAAGACAGCGGAGTGGGGCCTACTTATGCCAGGTCTGAATAACAATGATTTATTATTTGTATGGTCGTAGCAGCCCTGATCATAGACCAGCCACAGTGTGCTAGACACTAGATAAACACAGAACATAAAGATGGTCCCTGCCTATTGACTATTCACATAAGCCAGCAGGATTCGGCCCCTTACATGATAAAGTAATTTTGTAAATTGTAACTGTACGGTGATAGGTATAATGAAGTACAAAGGGGTGTGTCTGGGGGGGGATGTGCCAAAAGCAGGGGAAGGCAGATGCTGTACTTAACAGATGCACCAGGCATATGATACGGTGTTGAAATCAATGTAGATATATGAGACAAGAATGATGGAGAATTCTGTCGTGAGATTGTGGTGTCTTTTCCAGCTTGGGGCTCTAAGGTCAGTGCTATGACTCAGAGCAGTGCAATAGATCTGTGACATGCATCAGATAAATGCTACCAGCAAAACAGCATACAAGTGCCCTTGCTCAGTTTATGTTACAATTGCAGAGAACAAACTGCATGAAAAGAACACTGTTTAGATTGCAATGTCAAGCCCTCAAAAATGAGCAAATGCCAGAATTAAGGTTACCTGTGCAATCCTAATTTCGACCTCTTGTGTATATGCATGTTCACACAGTCATCTTTAATTACATGAGCACATGCTGTCTTTTCCACAGGACCCCACCCTCATTCAGGATGGATGGTGCTCAGGGTATGAATCAGGGTTGTATGGTTAATGAGGCTGCTATCTCTAGGTGCCCTGCTAATCCCAGTCTCCCCCACAAACCACCTTGGCTCCTCATCCCAGGCCCAGTCCACAGCCCCCCTCGGTGTCTTACCCCATTGTCATCTGCCGCCCCTAGGTTGAGATCTTCATCCCTCTAAGCTCCAGTGTGGCTGCCTCCTCCTTCTATTCCTCCTTGCCTGGGTGCCAGCAGGGGGCACTGTGCTTAGGACAGATGGCATCTTTAGCAAATGTAACTGAAAAGCTCTAACAACCTTTTACTGAGCATGTGTTTGTTGAAATTTTTAGAGGCTCATAAATTGGCGAGATTTGGGCGTTTCTTCACAGGGACAGCAAGAGGCGTATCCCGGACACTGTGGAATCTGCTGCCAAATTTCAAGCCTCTGCTCCAAAGCCTGGGGATACTAGAGCTTCTCAGTGAAATGGTTGGAAAACAATTTAACATTGGGAAAAACAGTGTATTTTCCACTGTCCTCAATCTGAGAAATGACTAGACTGTGTTTGCTGACATTTTCCAAAAATTATTCAGCCTGACGGAGACACCCTTGGAAAATTACAGCTCAAACTGTTAAAATCTGGCAAAATTACATAAGCAACTCAAAATAGGGTTTTATAAATAGAAATGCCAGGCAACCTTAACTATAGGTAGCGCAGCCTGCTCCACCTGCAATAACCGACCCTCTGCTGAACTCTGTTGGTCCCAGACTGATAAAACCATCACGGATTTTAGAAACCTAGAAGTGGTTGTGTCCTTCACTTTGTAGAGGCCAAGGATTGAATGGGCACGGAGACTTCTCATCCCTAGAGCAGGTCTCTCCATGTCAGAGGTGAAGCAGAGTGGGGGAAACTTGGATGGTTCGCAATTCTTCTATGGAGAGAGTAAGTGCGTCTTCAGAGCTCAGTTTAACCAGAAACCCCCTAAGCGAAAGTTTTATCCTACTCATGCAGGAAATATATGGGCATAACCAACATCAGCAATTTGACTGCTGCGACCTTCATATGGTCACGCTCTGGCCGGCTGGTGTGGTACAGGAGCAGCATTGTTTACTGACACATGGGTTTGTGAGGTTAGGAGAAGATGCTAATTCCTGAATCTTATTGCACTGGTGTCTGTTTCCAAGGAAATGGACTTGCCCAGCTTTCTGTTTGAATATAAATTCATATCCGAACTTCTTCCTTCATTGACCCTTTCAGTGAATTGTATAAATCCACCAAAGGGAAAGCCTTATACAGCAGACAAACATGCTTATGAAAAGTAACTGAATGCAGTTAAGAGTGTGGGGTGTGAATTGGGAGGCATTATAGATTATTTCAGTAACAGTTTCACTAATAACATGTGTGGTGGGAGCGCACGAGTGGTCACTAAGTGTTCTGTGGCTACACATCAAACCTGCTTCTCCTGTAGGAGATTCCCCTAGGGGTTGTCCTGCCAGGATCTGTGTGTTACTGGATTGACAGGGAGTCATTCCACTTTTGCTCAACCCAGAAGTTTTAATTTCCAAAGGTAAGTGGAGCTGGTGGCCAGGTCCCGGGGGAACATGTAACTGATTAGTCCCTCAGCCCATAGCTGGGCTTAATGAGCCTTCCACTTGTTAGTGCAGCTAAAACTCAATCAAGGATCCTTGTAATCTACCGCATTAGCTCTGCTAGGTGAGTCAGACTGGAGCCTTGTCCTGGTCAAGCCGCAGGGAGCTCTGGTGCACTTGCCTCTGCAGGAAGATATGTAACCCTTCTGCCTGTCAGAGTTGGCACCAACAAGGGCCGGGTTCAGTATCTAGGGGTTCCATTCCAATAACACAATGCAAAACCGGCTCGAGCCCCCACCCAGTGACCTGGGACAAATATATACCACCCCCGCTGGGCGCCTCCAAGAGGCAATACTTCCCCTCTCGCAAGCACATAGTCTGAGTGTAGCAAAAAGCCTTTTAATAACAGAGAGAAACAATGTGGCATTATGTTGGGGAAACACCACCAACAGGATTCATAACACAACCCATGAGCAAAACCCACCCCAAGCAAATTGGGGCATGTCCTTTCCCTTTGGTTCTTGAGTCCAGCAACCCAAAATCACCCAAAGTCCCAAAAGTCCAACGACCCGAAAGTCTCTGTCCTTAGTCCGGGCGGCCCCAGAGTTCAAAAGTTTATCTGCAGAGTTTTACCTCCCAACCTGGGTGGAGATTGAGTGGGGGGGGGGGGCAAGGGGCACCTTACATGGTCCAACACTGATGGCCCCACCTCTCCATGGGGCTCCGCTCCGCTCGCCGTCCCGCAAACTGCTCTACCATACAGCTTCAGGCTCCCCCGCTACTTAACACAACACTCAGTGATTTCAGCTCTTAGCAATTCCAGCTGTTTTGTGAGTTCAGCTTGTAGTAGGGGAACCTCAGTGCTGGTGTACCCTTAGCCCAAAGTGAATTCAGCTCAGCAGCCGGTAACTAGACTCCTAATGGAGTCAAAATTAGCTCTGATATTCCACAGTGGAGAGAGGAGGAAGTGCAATTTGCATGTAAGGCCCTCACCAGGGACCCCGTGCCACTAAGTATTAAAACCTGTTCCCAGCCTCTCTCCGTTCACAGAGTTTTGGAACCCATGACCCTTGCCTAGCGAGTGCTACTTAGTTGATGGCGAGTCCCTCCATCATAACAAAAGGCCAAGTGCAGTTCCACTGTCCTTGATTCCCATAATCAGGGTAATAACAATTTATTCTTCCTGCCCCAATAACAGAGACACTGGGGATCCCACAGCAGCCAAAGTGACTATTTGGGCAGCTATGGCCTCATTCTAGGCGGGGTAGGTGTGCCTATGCAAATGAGATCAGCCCCTGAAGTTCTTTTCCACAACTTGCCACACCTCACCACCAGATGTCAGGGTGGAGCTCATCCTGACTCTGCTTACACTTACAATGAAGAGCACGGCCTGCAGGCACCTAGCTGTGCTGTGGTCAGATCTAAGCAGAGTGGAGTTGGTTTAGTCACGGAATGGGATAGTTCTTAGGGACACAGTGCGGGTGATACAGAAATTGGCTCTCTTCTCTCTGAGTCGTTACAAAGCTGCTGAATTTTTTTGGGTGAGATATAAAGCTCCAGTCCTGAGTATTGTGGTAATCAAATATCCCCTGGCACTTCTCTCAAGCAGAAAGTGTTACATCCAATGTCTTGGTCAAACAGAAACTTAGGTACAGTAATTGCATCATTGGGGATCCCAAGTTGCTAAATGACTCTCGTTCAGATTTGCTCAGGTTACTAGTGAAAACATGACTTTTGGAACCCTGTGATCTGAAAGTCAAGCTGGGTTTTCTCTGCCTGGCCCATCATCCCCAGTAACAGACCTTCTGCAGGCCAGCCTCTGCCCTCAGCTGCTTTGAACGAATCCAGAGCGTATTACTGTTTGCTGCAGGGTTTTGTTGGTGCCCTTGGGTGGCATGCAGACACCCTGCCTGTCTGGGGTGCTGGAAGGCAATGTGTGTCAGGGGAGGCACAACTCCTCCTGCGGCTCCCCAAAGCTCAGTGGGAGCATGCAACTACAGCCCTGGCAAGGGTTCAGCCTGCTGTCCCCTGTGAGCCCAGCCAGCTCCATGGTGTAGTGCAGAAGGAGGTGGAGTTGTAGTCCTGCCCTTTAGGGCTGTAGCCACTGTGGAACAGGAAGCCTGAGAAAGGAGGACTCCTTTTACCCTGCCCTCCCATCCCTCGGTCGGTGCCGGGGCACATTCTGGGCTCTGGTTGTCATTGGAGCAGGCCATCCTGGGCCTGCATGTTGTCTGGCGTGTCTGGCAGCGCGCAGTGTTACCAATGCTCACGATTTGATTGCACTCTGTGATGGAGTGCCAGGAGTCGAGAGCTGACCCAGCACTCTGCTCCTTAAGGGACCAGCTATCCCCCTTGGAGTGGACTTCACTGGGAGATGGGTGCTCAATGGCTTAATTAGGCTGGAGGCTGCTGAGCTAATGAGAATGATCTGCCCATCAGCGGGACACAGGTAAAGGCAAGGAAAGAAGTGCAAGAGAAGAAGGCTGGCAGGGGATACAGGATTAGGAGAACTTTCTCCTTCCTCCCTGGAGCGTGGGCTATGGGGGAAGTTTATGTCCACTTGTATGTTGTTGTACAAGGCTGTCCTGATGGAGGGGACCTAATAAATAACATGCTGGTGATTATCAACATGGAAGGTGTCCAGCCTGTTTGTGGTCGTCCAAAGGCGGAGAGGGGAGCCCTGTCACACGCTCTCATGTCACTCCATGTTTTTCTTAAAAGCCCTGTCTCCTGAAAGCATTGGATTAGGCAAGAATCATGGCTTTCTTCTGAAAAAAGTAAGTTTCCAGGCCTCACGGTTGCAGAGAAAAGTTTGAAACGGGGGCCTGCGTTCAAGCTAAAGGCTCAGAAGCCGGAAGGCAAATGGAATGAACGCCACGTTTATTTATTTATTTTAAAATCTCATGATTTTTTTAGGGTGGTGGTTTTTGGTGATTTTCAATGCTTGGGATTGGCAGTGCTATGTCTGATGTACCCGAGCCCTGGAGGTCAACCCTCCTTATGCACCATCCTGCAGACTTACATCCCGAAGTCTAAAGGCTGCCCAGAGGCACAGCTATTCCTGAATCTGTTCTGGACACAGTATCTAGGCCAGCACTTCGCAGAGTTCCTTCTCGTGCTCCAGAACTGTGCACTGAGGCGCATTAACTAACGATGCACTTTAAGCAATAAAAATAAACTATTTTAAAGCGTGTATCATATAGAGCTGAGAATATTTTCAGCAAACTCATCCTAACCACACAGACCATGAGCTGTACCAAGTGGCCTCGCTGCAAGATGACCGCTACTATTTGTTCTTTTTCAGTCTTTATAAAAGAGCCATTGGAAAGACATAGTGGACTGGAAATCGAGAGAACTTGACTCTCTTGGTTCCACTGCTGACTTGGGGCCTGATGCAAAGAATTACATCAATAGGTGTTGGATCCAGTCTTGCAGTTTGACTCTGGGTAGGTCACTTAAATCAGAGGCTTGCCTCTTGTTGCCTCAGTGTCCAGCTCTGAACACTAAGGGTAAAAATATGGCCCTTCATCATGGGAGCATGTTCACAATTCAAGCAGTTCAGTTCGAGATCCTTGAGTGGAAGGAAACAATGACAAAAATATCAAGATGATCAACTAAAAGGAAAATCTTAATGCTCTTTCTGGGCTTTGTCTTATGTAGGCCTAGAGCAGTGGGGTGGGTTGTGTGTGGTCACAGGGATGGACAGTCCACCTGCTACCATGAGGAGAATTCTTAGGGGAGAAAAGTAACTGTAATACAAATTAACAGGTGTCAAATGCACTGTCTTACATGAGTGTTCTCAGTAACTAGAAATCTCTTGATTTAGGGTGGGTTTGCAGGGTAGTGCTTCCCTCTGCCCCACACATAGAATCATAGAATAGAATCATAGAATATCAGGGTTGGAAGGGACCGCAGGGGGTCATCTATTCTAACCCCCTGCTCAAGGCAGGACTGATCCCCAATTAAATCATCCCAGCCAGGGCTTTGTCAAGCCTGACCTTAAAAACTTCTTAGGAAGGAGATTCCACCACCTCCCTAGGTAATGCATTCCAGTGTTTCACCACCCTCCCAGTGAAAAAGTTTTTCCTAATATCCAACCTAAATCTCCCCCACTGCAACTTGAGACCATTACTCCTTGTTCTGTCATCTGCTACCACTGAGAACAGTCTCGAGCCATCCTCTTTGGAACCCCCTTTCAGGTAGTTGAAAGCAGCTATCAAATCCCCCCTCATTCTTCTCTTCCGCAGACTAAACATCCCCAGTTCCCTCAGCCTCTCCTCATAAGTCATGTGTTCTAGTCCCCTAATCATTTTTGTTGCCCTCCGCTGGACTCTTTCCAATTTTTCCACATCCTTCTTGTAGTGTGGGGCCCAAAACAGGACACAGAACTCCAGATGAGGCCTCGCCAGTGTCGAATAGAGGGGAACGATCACGTCTCTCGATCTGCTGGCAGTGCCCCTACTTATACATCCCAAAATGCCATTGGCCTTCTTGGCAACAAGGGTGCACTGTTGACTCATATCCAGCTTCTCGTCCACTGTAACCCCTAGGTCCTTTTCTGCAGAACTGCTGCCGAGCCATTCGGGCCCTAGTCTGTAGCGGTGCGTTGGATTCGTCCGTCCTAAGTGCAGGACTCTGCACTTGTCCTTGTTGAACCTCATCAGATTTCTTTTGGCCCAATCCTCCAATTTGTCTAGGTCCCTCTGTATCCTATCCCTACCCTCCAGCGTATCTACCTCTCCTCCCAGTTTAGTGTCATCTGCAAACTTGCTGAGGGTGTAATCCACACCATCCTCCAGATCATTTATGAAGATATTGAACAAAACCGGCCCCAGGACCGACCCTTGGGGCACTCCACTTGATACCGGCTGCCAGCTAGACATGGAGCCATTGATCACTACCCATTGAGCCCAACAATCTAGCCAGCTTTCTATCCACCTTATAGTCCATTCATCCAGCCCATACTTCTTTACTTGCTGGCAAGAATACTGTGGGGGACCGTGTCAAAAGCTTTGTTAAAGTCAAGGAACAACACGTCCACTGCTTTCCCTTCATCTACATGCTCTGCTTTATTTGGCAGGAAGCTTTCCTGGCTTTGGTTCTCTTCTCCAAGCCCGAAATAGAAAAGAGGATTTGAACAAAAACTTGGATGCACAAAGCAGCATCTGATTTATAGCCCCCACTCAAATCTCCGTGTCAGTCGGCTATCAGCAACCAGTCAAAGGTTTACAATCTCCACAACAGGTGGAGTGAAAGCATGCTTGGAAGGGGTTTGGGAGCAGAGCAGGTGGTGGCATGGAAGTAAAATGGGACTATCTCTGCTGGCTGGGGGCAGAGTCCTGACAATATTCCCGTGGAGTAAGGCAGATGGATAGGCGCTTACAGGTCCCCCTCTTTCCATGTCTGCTATTTTTCCACTTTTCACCCTCTTTACTTCCAGTGTCCCGCTGGCCCATTCCATCCTTAATTCTAGTCACTTCCCATCCCTGTTCGGCTTTCCTCCCTTTTTCTTTGTTCTTATGTTTTTACTCTCCCCTCACCCCAGTGCTTCAAGTGGTCTGGAAAAGTAGAGAGGAGGTCTACCATAATCTGGAAGTAGCAGATTGTTGGTGAAACAGTTCTTAAAGTGCATCCCTCAGCAGTCTGGCTCAACTTTTACTTACTTATTTATTTTGCTGGCTCCTTGCAGCCCCTCCCACACTATCCCCTTTAAGCACTGAGTCTCCCACATTCATATCTAGGTTCTTAGATGGCATCTGACCATATAGTGTCTTCAAGCCATATATACATTAATGAACTTATTCCCAGTCTTCCTGTACCTCCCCCATATCTGGTTCTAAAAGCATCCCATGTATCTGTCTTGGGTGCCTTCTGACTCTCTTCACACAGTCGGCCACACTCTGGATCTAGTGCTCGGGGTGGGATTGGAGGTCAGGGAAGTGTCATGGGCTGATCATTGCCTTCTGCGATGGAAGGTGGAGCACACCTGTCCCGCAGATGTGAAGGAGCTGTAGTGTAGGGAGGCCCTCCCTAGCTGGCTGGAGCCTGAGGAATTCCAGATGGCTCAGAGGAAGAATGTAGTCTAACCCACAGACTGCTATTTGTGGTTTACTACAGCTGTACAAACATCTGTACAGCAACTGGCTTTGCTCCCATGTGTCACCATGGCTTATGTATGGCTTTCTACAGATGAACGCAGATGGCTGGGGTGCCCTGGGGTGGATAGCTAGGATTGAATCGGATTGAGTGCAGCATATATAAGTTTTATAGTGCACTGTGGCTGTGGAGGAGGCAAAGAAATGCAGGTTTGCCTTTGCTGTATCATCCACAAGGTCTCCTGCAGCAGGACTTGGACTGGGTGGTTTTTGCCTGGTGAGTCTGCGCTGCCTCTGGTCTGTTACGGAGTCCAGTCCTCATTCTCGGGAAGAGTTTTCATGATGCTTTGTGGCTAACACCACTCAGAGCTGGATTGATCTGGCTTCTTCCCTGGAGACACCACCATTGTGTGTCCACGACAGGACAAGGCTAGTTCTTGTGCTTGAGCCTCTGTCAGTCTGTTCGCTGAGGCTCCAGAAGTGCTAGGGGTGTTTTGTGCCACACCCTTTAGAGTTGGGTACATGTTCTCCTGGCTGGGGAAGGCCAGCGGGGAGGTTGCGTACATGTTCTCCTGGCTGGGGAAGGCCAGCGGGGAGGTGCTGGCTTCTCTTCTGGTGGGTTTGCTCATGGCTTCCTCCTGGGATTGGGCTGTGTGCCCACTGGCTGTGGAGTAGCTCTTGTACGACTCTGGTTAAGGAACCACCACTTGACACTGTCTGTTTTACCCGTTACTGAGCTGCCTCACTCATGTCGTTTTTGGGGAAGGTCATTGAGAAGGTGGTGGTAGATCACCACTGACAGTTTCCGAGTCATCCTGGTTATGTGGGTTCAGACTGCGGTTGGGGGTAGGCACCGCATTGGCTGCTGGGGTTGATGATCTCCTAGCACTGGATAAGAACAGGGAAGGCGTCACTGCTGATTCTGTGGGATTGGTCAGCCTCCTTTGAATCTGCTGACCATGAGGTTTTGTTGGGATGCTTGCAGTTCCTGGTAGGGCTGGGTAAGTTACTCTTGAGTGGTTCTGTTCAGCCCTTTCTGGGAGTGACCAAAAGGAAGTTTGGGGCAATTTTTCCTCCACTCTGGAAGTTCGTGCAGGGCACAGCAGAGGTTGGTTTTGTCCCTTCTCCTCCTGCTCAAGGCCATAGGGAGAGTCAGTCAGGACCCCTGGCTAGCAGTGAGCTCAACATACTGATGCAAGTCAGTGTTTCCATCACATCCAAACTGGCTGGGGCCGTGGAAGGAATCACCCAGCGTTTGATGGCCTTGCAGAACGGGCGAGGGTGGGCTGGCTGCGAGAACTGTGCTGCTCCCGTCACCTTTTGGGTGGAGTTCAAGGGGCCTATCTTATACATCCTAGACTGGTTTGGGGCCCAGTGACTGGAGGTACCCCACTGATGCAGCTGAGATTAGCAGAGATGCCCTAGCTGGAGCTTCTTCCATTCAAGTGAGGGGGAGCTGCTGGCAGGGCGATACCCATGAGGGCTCCATGACCCTGAAAACCCTTCCCTCTTCCGGAACCCTTGTCCCTTCACCTTCCAGGCATGCTGCAGCATTCATCTTTCACTGCAGCTGTAAAAGGGATGTGAGGGGAGGACTGAAAACTGAAGGGATGTTTCCCATGAGATCTTTGGCTGAAAGGTGTGTTTTCTCTTGTGGGCGAGAATAAATTGGCCTTTGTGGCATTGGCAATTTGAATAAAAACATTGAATCGAAACATTTTTTGTTTCAATTCTGTGAGTACATTTTGGGAGCCACCAAGCACTGTGCAAACTCTCTCTTAAATGTTCACTGCCTGGAATGACAACCCTCAGGCACCTTTACTGCACCTGCCCTCTGCTGTCACAGATGATTCCAAATCAGGGGGCAGAATTCCAAAAACTAGCTGGAGGGAAGTGAAACGATTATGGGGTAGTATGCGATGGGAGGAGGCTGAATTTGTCCAGGAGTCCAAGTCATCGGTGTATCCTTCTTTGTTTATCAGTCACTTCACAGTACTGTGTGTAGCGCAGTCAACATACATGGAGCTTTAAAGTAAAATGTTACTCTGAAATGTAGGCATGATGTCCTGCCACCTCTCTATATTTATTGCTGCTCAGTTGTCTCTGATGATGGTGACTAATAGTTCATCAATGCCTGGCTATCTCCTCTTTAAGTGGCTGTTTCTGTCTTGTCAAGTGACAGATGGACATGTGAGAAGCCTGAAGCTGCTCGGGCCTTTTCTGGCAGGATGATTCAGGTCAAGAAAATACTCTGGAAAACACAATGTTGAATCACTCTTTATTCAGGTACATGACACGATCCCTTCATCATGCTGCCTGCTCAACAGCCACCATGCTGATAAAACGTTCACTTTGGGGGACTGTCTCTTTGTGTAATTCCTGTATTAGCTGAAAAAATAAAGAAATCTAGGACTAAACTACCAATGTTAGAAATGGTAGCGCAGCTCAGATCCTCATCCTCAGTCCTCATCCTGGCCAGCAGACCAGTGCCTAGTGCTACAGGTTTCAACGCTTCCTGAATTCAGCAAGACAGGATCAATACACAGAAGGAGAAAGAAGTGCCTGGGGCTGGAGGTGAACTCAGAACTCCTGTACTGTGAATTCCGGCTCCTGATTGCTTTGGGATGTAAAAACCTGCGTCCACTGCCCTTCGAAATTCTGCTGGTACTTGATTCTCCTGGCAGAATTGATAGGGAACTCAGGTTGGGCTGGCTGCTCCACTTTCAGTGTAAACTCCGGTGTCTCCCTGGAGCTTAGTACAATGTGGCCTTCTGGGCTCGATGATAATATACAGAACAATAACAATACTACTGCGGCTACTACCAGAAAGTACCCGAATAGCAGTACATGAGGTGGAAAGGGGTCTCGGTGATCACTGGGGCGAAACACTGGTCTGGAGTGAAGTGTGAAGCTGCCTAAGGCCATAGAATCAGAGAGTTGGAAGAGACCTCAGGGATCATCTGCTCTAACCCCCTGCTAAGATGCAGGATTGACTGTGTCTAAACCACCCAAGACAGGGGGCTCTCCAGCCTCCTTTTGGAAACTTCCAGTAAAGGAGCTTCCACAATCTCCCGAGGCGTCTGTTCCATTGTCCTGCTGTTCTTACAGTTTGGAAGTTTTCCCTGAGATTTAATCTGTATCTGCTTTGCTGTCATTTGAACCCTTGTCCTGCCCTCTGTGGTAAGAGAGAACAACTTTTCTCCATCTTTTTTAATGGCAGCCTTTCAAGTATTTGAAAATCGCAATCATTTTCCCCCTCAACCTCCTCTTTTCCAGCTAACCATATCCAGTTCCTTCAGCCATTGCTCATATGGCTTGCAGTCCATCCCTTTCATCATCTTTGTCAGTCGCCTCTGGCCCGTGTCTCCACATCCTTTCTATACATTGGTGACCAAAATTAGACACAGCACTCCAGGTTAGGCCTGACCAGCACCGAATAGAGCAGTACTGTCACCTCCCTGTGATTTGCATGCTCTGCCTCTGTGAAGGCAACCTAAAATTGCATTTGCTTTTTTTTGCAACAGCATCGCATTGCTGACCCATGTTGAGTGATCCCACACAACAGCTCCTTCTCAGCCGTGCTGCTGCCGAGCCAGTTCTCCCCCATTCTGTATTTGGTTTTTCTTCCCTCAGTGTAGCACCTGACATTTGTCTTTGTTGAATTTCATTTTGTTGTCTATTGCCCAGTTATGCTAGGACTACCAACCAGGAAACCAGCTGGGCCACCACCTCTGGAGTGAGGGAGCTGTGCTCCAGACCATGTTATCCTGTATTGTGCCACATAAGAGGCGACATATCGTGGGAGGGGGTCATGTGGGGTCACATATCTCCTCCCCCCCCCCAAGATTTGCTGCTTGGCTTGTATTGAGCATGCTCCCCCCCCCCCCCCGTATCGGTAGGCATGGGTCGTCTCTGTGCCACATGGTGATAACTTGAAATTTATGGGCTTACTATTATACAGTGTTGAAAACTACACTCCTGGGATGAAATCCTATGGCCTGCTGAAGTGAATGGCAAAACTCCTATCGACTTCAGTGGGGCCAGGATTCCACCCATTCTGTTCTCCGAACCTCTGCCTGTCCCTTTCTCCCTATTTGTCCTCTTCTCCCTCTCCATTTTGTGTGTCTGGGTGCAAAATACACCCTCACAGTCTCTCTAGTATACCCGCAGAACGCTTCCGTGTGTACGTAATGCTTGTCCCTTCCCATTCATGAATCTCTTCACTCCCATTGAAATGCAGCCATCTCTGGGGTGGAACGTGATAGCTGTTTAAACATTGCACAAGAATGTTACACAGCTCTTTAGGCCAGGAAGTGAAGAATACCAAATCTGTTTGAAATTACAGAGGATATTTTAGGGAGGCTGTAATTACTCAAGCTGGAATGTGGCGAGAACCATCAGCACTCACATACCCTAGGGGGAGTGGTATGCCAGAGAGTTACAGTAACAAGAATGGTTATCCATGTGAACACCACACACCTTGCCAAAACGATCTGCTATGTATACTGTTTATATAAAAGGAGACTGGCTCAGTTAAAAATGCCAGTTCTGATTCCTGCGGCCTTGTGAACCATGAGAACAGTTTGCTAGAGTTTGATACTTTGCGTGGGAGAATTTTCTTAGCCAGAGCATTTTAGTTTCTTCTGAACAATCTGCTGGATCAACAATAAGTGGATTCACTCTTTTTGCCATTCTGGAAATGAATGTTTTCAAACATGGTCGTTTCAAGGCATCTTACGAAACTTTTAGATGTAAATGACAGTTGTGAAGGAGGCTGGTTATTACTGTATCTTTGCAGTGTGGAAGCTCCCGGGCAGAGGAGAGCTGACTGGTGTGACTATTATATGCATTGTTGTGGTACTTGGCCAACCTTCCTGTAGTTAAAATAGGTGACTTTCCAGATATTTGCAGCATACCTGACATCAATACCGACACTGATACTTAGAACTTTCTATTCCAATTGCTGTGCAAAGTGCAGGGGCCACAGAGATGGGCCTTGTTGAAAAGAATTGCAACATTAGCTCCCTGATACTCACAACTCCCTCTGAGTAGGTGAGAGCGGAAAGTTGAGCTCGAGAGGTTAACAGACTTTCCCACGGCCCCGCAGTCAGTCAGTGTCGTAAACAGGATTAGAATTCAGGAGTTCCTGGCTTCCAGCCGTGAGCTCAGACCACCGATCACCCTGTCTGTCTGCCATGCCTGGAAACAAACAGCTGTTCCTGTGGTGCTAGGGAAGCTGCTAACATAGCTTCCTGCCACTTCACACTGTAAACTAGTGGGTAATACTTGAGAAACGGGGCTTATTATAAAGACAGTAGGAGGCCAGCCTCAGCTGTGATTGTGAAAACTAATTGCATTAAGTTATGCAGGATTTTAAATACCAGAAGTAAATCTTCAGTGCATGTGAATTCCCCCTATTTGTGCCCTACTCACTGTTAAGGGGCCTTGGGTTCTGGCATGCCAAACTGTGGTTTTCCCCTTGACCTAGCAGAGCTGATGGGGGTCTAAGAATGGCATTTTTAACTCATTCCGTTTTTTTAGCTGGACCCTAAATATTTTGCAGTCAGCCCTTTTTTTTTAAATAAAGAACAGCTCAGAATTAGTATAACTGAGACAGCACTGTCCCAAACCATTTGGGTCTATACATGAGGTTAACGTGTTGTAACAGTTGTAAGCTAGTTTTCAAGCCAAGGCCAAATTGTACGTTAGCAGAGAGGTCAAGTTCCTATGGTGCTTCTCTGCCTTTAAAACTAATTTGGATGCTGAAGTAGTTGTGCAGGTATTTATATGTTGTTTATGGTACTTTCACCAGATCCTATTCTTCTCCCTTGGATCACCTAAAATGGTAAGAATTTTTGACTGGGATTAATCTGTGATCTCTGGGGAGGGGACAACTGCGGGTGGGTCTTTCTGTATTAATAGCCTCCCCTTAAATGTATGTTATCAAACGAGACACATTCTTATCAGCCGAGAAACTCTGAACTGAGTTGTCTAAGGGGCTGCCTGTGAATTTGTTCCCGTAATAATGGCTTACCACAGACATTCAGGTAAAATGGAAATATCATAGACTATTTAATAAGTGCCAGTCTTGTGTTTAAAATACCTTTATATTGTGCAACTTGCTTTGGTAGCAGGATATTGTATCATAGAAGCAATTCTTTATTTAGTACATTCTTAGTGGTTTGAACGATTGGCAAGCTGTAATTAATGATAACCATTTGGGATTGCAGCAATAGAAGTTATTACACGGTGTAGCCAAAGATATTGTTGATTAAGCTCTTTTGAAATGGTTTTAAATAGTAAATGCTTTGTTATACAGTGCAGTGGGAAGCCTGTGGTTCGACTGTGATTTTAGTAAAGCTATCAAATGATCCTCAGATTTGGGGCGGGAGGGTGGGGAATGGCTTGTGGATATTTACTATGGAATGTGCTGGCTTTGTCATTATCATTGGTAGTAGGGGAAATGTACAGCAGCGGAGAAAGGAGGGAGGTAGAAAATATAACCATAGATGGGTTGCTACACTTTAGGGGAAGGATTGTGGTTACTATGCATTTCTTCTCTGTGTTAGTGGTAGCCTCCTTGATCAAACAGAGGGACCCTCTGCATTAGCAAGAAAGAATAGGGTTCTCTCTCCCATGTACATTGATGGGAATTAAGCAAGCATGTTTAGTGTGTACCCCTTAGCATACACCTATTTCATGGCTTATGGTCTGATGTGAGGAGGTCACTGAAAATGCCCTACATAAACCGACTGTTTGGGATTTTGATGGATGGTTAGACATTTTAATAATTTGGTCAATTTCCTCAAGTTAACTGATTTTTTTTAACAGTCCAATGCCTTGTTACCTCCACAGACTAAAGATGACAACTGCTTTTACCATTCTGACTCTCATCGCAAGTTGCTCTGCTCTGAGAATATATTGTATTCTCAGTTTGTAGCCCAGGTCCTGCTGACACCAATCTGAACTGCACACATGGAACAAGTGGAGTTCACAGCCCTTGAGAGTTAATTTAATGAGAATAAAAGATCCTTTCAAAATTAGAGGGGAAAGGTATGGAATGTAGCCCTATCCATGCCCAGATTCTCAGGTGTCTTTTGTGTAATATGTGTACAATATTCCTGCAGAACGGAGTATTGGTCCTTCTAATCTTTTTTCATTACAGTAAAAATTAATGTAGGTGGCGTCACTTGAAGCACCTCTGAGTTAATAGAGCCACACGTTTCATTTAGATCTTATCAAGACGTTCATATTTTGTTAACTAGCAATTTATTATTAAAACACACCCTCAATAGTGAATACGGCTCCAAGAATGCCACGTGTTACCATACGGTAGGTTCTTCTTACTGGTCTTGTGGACAAGAGAAACTGGTGTGGGACTCAAGAGATCTGGCTTCAGTTTTCTGCTCTGCCACAGATTCCCTGCGTGACTGTGAGCAAGCAGCTTAGACCCTAATCCTGTAAGTGCTTGTGCATCTCAGGAGCCCCATTAACTTCAGTGGGGCTTCTCACATGTCGAAAGTTAAGAGTTTGCAGGATTATGGCCTCAATCACTCTGCCTCAGATCCGCATCTGTAAACCTGGGGTACTAGCACTTCCCTACCCCAGAGATGTTTCAGAGTAACAGCCGTTAGTCTGTATTCGCAAAAAGAAAAGGAGTACTTGTGGCACCTTAGAGACTAACCAATTTATTTGAGCATTAGCTTTCGTGAACTACAGCTCACTTCATCGGATGCATACTGTGGAAAGTGTAGAAGATCTTTTTATACACACAAAGCATGAAAAAATACCTCCCCCCACCCCACTCTCCTGCTGGTAATAGCTTATCTAAAGTGATCACTCTCCTTACAATGTGTATGATAATCAAGTTGGGCCATTTCCAGCACAAATCCCCCCGCCCTCCTCCTCAGACGTTCTTGTTAAACCCTGGATTTGTGCTGGAAATGGCCCACCTTGATTATCATACACATTGTAAGGAGAGTGGTCACTTTAGATAAGCTATTACCAGCAGGAGAGTGGGTTTGTGTGTGTGTGTGGGGGGGGCGGGGGCGTGAGAAAACCTGGATTTGTGCTGGAAATGGCCCAACTTGATTATCATACACATTGTAAGGAGAGTGATCACTTTAGATAAGCTATTACCAGCAGGAGAGTGGGGTGGGGGGAGGTATTTTTTCATGCTTTGTGTGTATAAAAAGATCTTCTACACTTTCCACAGTATGCATCCGATGAAGTGAGCTGTAGCTCACGAAAGCTTATGCTCAGATAAATTGGTTAGTCTCTAAGGTGCCACAAGTACTCCTTTTCTTTCTACCCCAGAGAGGTGCTGTGAGGGTCCATTGTTATACCTGTGAGGTGCTCAGATGCTGTGGTGATGGGGCTGCATAGATACTGCAAAATGTGTCAGGAACTTGCAGTAGCCCATGTCTTAATAAAAGCACTTCTCATATATCAACATAGTAGCTTGTAGATTGTGCTGGGTGAGAGCACACACACTAAAGCTTTGCAATAGAAGAACGCTGCTCTTGGCTAATCTCCTTGCACAAATGAACCTTAACCTTTTCTCTCTCTTTCCGGTTTGCCAGGGGTACGCACCACCAGCCTGCAATCCCCTTTTACAAGAGGTGCTATTAACTTCATGCCTCATGACTGATGAAGGGAAGGGTCCTTCTTTTTAAGTGTAGTCATTTGGCACCTTTGCGGTTTAGAGCAGACCAGATGGCATTGCATGAAGGGATTCAGAGTACAGTGACTGAGATCCCACACCTGGGGCCAGATCCTCAGCTGCCATACATCAGCCTCGCTCCATTGCGGTCACTGAAGCTGCACTGATTTACACTAGCATCGAAAGAAAACACCCTCATCTACCTGAGAATACTGTTCACAGTGTTGTTATAGCTGTGTTGGTCCCAGGATATTAGAGACACAAGGCAGGTGAGGTAATAGCCTTTGTTGGACCAACTGCTGTTGGTGGAAGCTTTCGAGTTTCACAGAGCTCTTCTTCAGCCTCCTTTGAGAGCCTCAAGTTATAACAGGAGTTCAAGATATCCAGTGACACCTGTAATCCCCTTTTTGTTACTCTTCCAAGAGCTCAGTCTTCACTGGGAGCAGCAGCACCTATTTTCCTAAAGCAGCTCCAGAAACGAACTCCCTCTTGAGCTAGGGATTCAGTTCCCAGCAGCTCTGGCAGTGCTCCCTGGTGAGCTTGGCTGCTGTTCCTGAAGAGCTCTGTGAAGCTTGAAAGCTTGTCTCTTCCATCAACAGAAGTTGGCAGTAAAAGAACTGAAACTATGTCTGTAATGTATCAACGTACTAATAGAAGGTTAGTAGGTTAAGGTCTCATCTTCCTTCCTAAGTGGCAAACAGGTTAATAAAGTTTAAGCACAGTTTCCCTATTCACTTTTACAGCCCAGCCTTTGAGTTCCTGTATAAAGCTTTATTGCATTTGTACATGCTCCCTGGAGACATTAACACACAGCCTATGCGAAGTGCTCTGCTTATCGGTTATGCTTAAGTTTCATTTGTTAAATGTGTTCTGCAAATCATTGCTATGATGTGTTGCTTTATATAGCCCGACTGAATTCCAGGTAATCAAGCTGGAGGCCACAAAAGTCAAGAAAACGAGTGTTCTTACATTTGGGGGGAGAGGGACGGCCTCGCAGATTTGTTTAGAAATTAATGTTCACAGAGAGAAGTTGATTATTCAGCCCTGTGTATTGCTCGCAGATAGAGCTGGATCAAGCGTGTCATTCTAAGCAGTGTTTATTTGCATGAATGAAATCGTCCTTGCATCCAATTTCAAGCGACGTTGTAAGTAGTGCTTTTTGGCTTTGTGTCCTTTGGAGAGAACATATTAAGAAATAGAGAGTTGTTTACCAGATTGTAGAATTATTACTGACCATAAAGCCAAACAGAAAGCTCACCCTGGAAATTGTGGCATGCTTAGCACAGTGCCTAAGCCCTGGTCTACACTAGGACTTTAGGTCGAATTTAGCAGCGTTAAATCGATGAAAACCTGCACCCGTCCACACGATGAAGCCCTTTATTTCGACTTAAAGGGCTCTTAAAATCGATTTCCTTACTCCACCCCTGACAAGTGGATTAGTGCTTAAATCGGCCTTGCTGGGTCGAATTTGGGGTACTGTGGACACAATTCGACGGTATTGGCCTCCGGGAGCTATCCCAGAGTGCTCCATTGGGACTGCTCTGGACAGCACTCTCAACTCAGATGCACAATTGTTTGCCGTTGCTCTGACGCAGGGAGGGGCGACTGACGACACGGCTTACAGGGTTGGCTTACAGGGAGCTAAAATCAACAAAGGGAGTGGCTTTACATCAAGGAGTATTTCAGGCAGGACTTCACGGAGGGTTCCAATAAGAAATGGTGCACCTAAGTTATTGTTCTTATTGGAACAAGGAGGTTAGTCTGGCCTCTGATTGATACATGGCTAGATTTACCTCGCTGCATCTTCTCTGTGAGTGACTGCAGTGTGACCTAGAGGAATGAGTCCCCTAGACGGGGGGCGGGGGGGTTTGCAAATGAGTACAAAACAAATCTGGTCTATTTCTTGTTTTGATACACTCCATCTATCTTTTACATCTTTGGCTGGCAGCAGACGGTGCAGAAGGACTGCAAGCCATCCACATCTCATGGCTGCTCGGCAGAAGATGGTACAATAGGACTGCTAGCCATCCTCATCTCTTGCCTGCCCGGCAGAAGATGATGCAATAGGACTGCTAGCAATCCGTATCACCTGCCTGCTCACCGTAAGATGGTTCAATAGGACTGACTGCAGGACTAAAGAGAATGACTTGATCAGGTCACTCCAAATTTAGTCCCTGCGCCCATGTCTGCCCAGGCGCTCCTGATCGACCTCACACAGGCGACCAGGAGCACCTCGGACATGACGATGACGGCTGTCAGTCCTATTGCATCGTCTGCTGCCACAAGGCAATGGGTTGCTGCTGCTGTGTAGCAATGCAGTACCACGTCTGCCAGCACCCAGGAGACATACGGTGACAGTGAGCTGAGCGGGCTCCATGCTTGCCGTGGTATGGCGTCTGCACAGGTAACTCAGGAAAAAAGGCGCGAAACGATTGTCTACCCTTGCTTTCACGGAGGGAGGGAGGGAAGGGGGGCCTGACGACATGTACCCAGAACCACCTGCGACAATGTTTTAGCCCCATCAGGCATTGGGATCTCAACCCAGAATTCCAATGGGCAGCGGAGACTGCGGGAACTATGAGATAGCTACCCACAGTGCAACACTCCGGAAGTCGACTCTAGCCTCGGTACTGTGGAAGCACTCCACTGAGTTAATGCACTTGGAGCATTTTCTGTGGGGACACACACACTCGAATATATAAAACCGATTTCTAAAAAACTGACTTCTATAAATTCGTCCTAATTTCATAGTGTAGACATACCCTAAGACATTCTAGAGGGTGAAAAGGATGGGTGTGTGTGAACTGAGGGACGGCTTTGGAAAAGGAGCAGAAGCTCTTTTTGCATAATCAGCTAATTGACACCTTTTTGGTCAGATAGATTTACAGCTGAATTGTAACTTGTTTTCACATAAGTTTGCTGACATGGGATAAGGTCATTGGTGTGGCCTGCTGCCCTGCAGCGGTAGCCCAGCTCACCAGGGAGTGAGGTCAAGGCATTGCATTGCCAGAGCTGCTGGGAACTCAATCCCTTGCTTAAGATGGAGTTAGTTTCTGGAGCTGCTTTAGGAAAATTGGTGCTGCTGCTCCCAGTGAAGTCTGCGCTCTTGGAAGAGTAACAAAAAGAGGATTACAAATGTCATGGGATATCTTGGACTCTTGTTATTACTTGAGGCTCTCAAGGGAGTTCGAGGAGTTGGCACGTAATGCAGTAAATCCTCCTCTGGCAGTTCACACGCCCAACACCTACACTTAGCTTATCCCGCACCTCATGGAGATCAGCCCAGGCGGGAAAGTCATTCAAGTCTGGTTGTTGCTTGTGCCTGTTTCTTCAGAGTTTCTTCCCTCAGTGACTGGTTTATATGTAAAGCTGAAGGAAAATATGGATCACAATATGTTCTGATGATGCATGTGTGATACTTCTGAAGTTAAACAATGCTGCTCAAACTCCCTTTGTCCAGACACCCTGGTCAGGAAAAAATTAGCTTGTAGAACAGTTACGTCCAAAGAAGACACGTTCAGGGTTATTTCAAGCTCGAACATGTGCACCACACTGTCTTGCTCTTGAAGGACGTGCTGCACCTGTCACGTTATTGTATCCCTTGGTTAGTGCTTGCTTCGACGTGTGGAGAGGTGCTTTGCGTTGCTGTAGAATGCAGGTTGCCCTGGCACTGGTCCATACTGTACGCTGGAGAGCTGCTGAGCAACTTGTGTAATGCAACTGTGTAAAGCTGCATGCTGAAATAAAGCCAGGTGAAGGAAGACAGAGCCCAGGAGAGAGGGGGAATCCTGATATTTCCATATATCCAGTGCTGGGTTTGCCATTGATGACATGGGATTACTTTCCAGACAACAGGGCCATGTCAGGGTTGAAGTACCTGGAAGTTTGGGCAAGTTCAGTGGTAGGGATTGTAATAGGGGCAAGTGACGAAGGGGCTGCAAATCTCTCTTCTCCAAAATAATGAACTGCTGCGGCTGCTGCCAAGTCTCCAGTTGAGTAAGGGGCGGGGTAGAGGCGGGGTGTCAGGTCATCCATGCTGTGGCACTGTGCCTCCTCCCTGAGCCCACCAGCTCCGTGACAGCCTTGGAGCTATGCTGCTGGGGACTCCCTCGGCCCACAGTGGTCCCTAGGGAGCTGGGGACTCTGTGGAAAAGGTCATACGGCCTCAGGATCGGCCCAGTTCCACACAGAGAGGGGGGATGGCTGGCTCCATGGCAGCACCCCCCTCTCCTGCTGAACCCTGCCGTCGCCTTCCCTTTGCAGGAATAGCAGGTGGACAGTGTATTTTCCCCTCTGGACCCCTCTAGCTTTCACTCCATCCCCTTGGAGTGTACTTGGCCTCCACGGAGAGGTCTGTGAGGGGTTTGGGAGGGGAAGGGATGGCTCTGCAGAAGTGGCTGGGCTTCTGTGTGTGCGTGCGTGTGTGTGCACAGGGGATGTGCGCCATATGCAGACTGGGAATGCTCCAGGCCATAATTAGTCCCTCTATTTACAAAAAATTGAACCCTCTGGTAGCTAGAATCTGGCAGGAGTTGTGTGCTGGCTCCTTTGCTTTTGGTGCTGTATTTATCTTTTGCAGACACTAAAGCTGGGACGGTAGCATTGTTGTCTGTTGTTTGCATGTGATGCATTCAGGTGCAGCGACGCGGTTGCAAGGAAGGGCCATAGGTTTGTAGTGATGTCGTCTTGCTCAAGGGGATCATAAAACTAAGATGAAGAAATGTTCCAATGCTGCCTGCCCTGGACTGCGCTTAATTCAATTTCTTTCAAATAAATCCTGTTCGGCTGACAAAGCTGTACATATTTGGCCATTGTCCACATAGTTCCCATATTTCTCATCAGTTTGCATGTTTCAGAAATGATACACATGTGGCTCTTGGCTCAGTTCCAGGATGTGCATGGGCTCGATGCTGCATTGTCAACAAGAAAGCGTTGTCCCTCTGACCTTGGCAAGGCAGTGTTTCCAGACAGGAAAACTGGCCTGGGTCCCAAAAGAAATCTGTTCGCCCAGCTGCTTGGGCTTTATTTTATTAAAATGGAAAGAGAACAGAGACGGTGGACGCTGTCTTCTAATCTCTGCCACTGACTCACTGTGCCACGCCCATCTCTCGCTGGGCGCCCGCTCACCTCCCCTCTCTCTCTCACAGGAGGGGCTGTCTGATGGGAATACGTGGAGCGCGCACCTGGGTCATGTGTGTTCTAGATTGGTCAGTGGGGTTGCGCAGGTGTGACTGGGAGCAGCATGTTACCCAAAGCTGGAGGAGCCCAGAAACCAAACAGGAGACAAAAAGGAGGTTTCTTCCTCTTGAAAACCGAGGCAGCACCAGTGGGTGCGAGTCCCCCCTCCTTTCCCCTTCCATGTTAATAACATCAGAAGAAACTGAATCCAGGGTGACCCGATGGTCACCTACACAAACGTCCGGCTCATGGCAAGTCACTGAGCCCAAGCAGGGAGCATCAGGTGAGGATGAAGGAAACAACAGGTTCACCTCCACAGAGCCCCTCCGGAGCTTGGCAGCCAACTCCTTTCAACTCTGCTTTGTCTCCTTTGGTGAGGAAAGTAATTTTTGCTGCCCATTGGTTCATAGTTAATGAGACACAACAGAGGGGGGAGGGGTAGCTCAGTGGTTTGAGCATTGGCCTGCTAAACCCAGGGTTGTGAGTTCAATCCTTGTAGGGGGCCATTTAGGGATCTGGGGCAAAAATTGGGGATTGGTCCTGCTTTGAGTAGGGGGTTGGACTAGATGACCTCCTGAGGTCCCTTCCAACCCTGATATTCTATGATTCTATGAAACCAACCTGCTGGTGTTAACTTGATGTTGATGGCTAGGGCCTGCACCTGCTCCCACTGAAACCAAAGGCAATGCCCCCATTGACCTCAGTAGACCAGGATTCAGGCCCTTAGCTTGTAATTTCTGATAGTGCTATTAGTGGAAACTTACCAGTTGCTTGGGACTGGCGAGTGGCTAAAGAGAAAGGAGCAGAAAACAAGTCCTCTAGCTGTCAAAGCACTGTCGTCTGCTGCCATCAGAGCACTTCAGAAATAAATAGCCAGGGTCAAAGGGACTCCTGCTGCCTGATTGCCATGGAAACCCCACAGCCTTGAAGGCTTGCACCAATCTGAGAAGTTTGCCTACCTCTTCTGCACCTACCTAGCCCTGTGGGCCCAGTCTGTGACCCAGAATAGGAGCAAAGAAGCCATAAGGGAAGCCGAGTCTGTCCCAGTTCCTGCACATGGCATTGAATTTCATGAGACAAAGGGTTAAGGCAGGCTGGGCAACCAAAAACATCAATCAAAAGCCCAATCGCTGTTTTTCAAAGGGTAACTCAGGCTAAGAAGGTCTGACACTACACTGCAGGAATAGAAGGCTGCAGAGCTCACCACAGTAATAGCAGCCAATGCATTTGCCTGGCACTGTTGCCGTTTCTTTGAATTTATGCACATTATGAAAAGGAGTACTTGTGGCACCTTAGAGACTAACCAATTTATTTGAGCATGAGCTTTCGTGAGCTACAGCTCACGCTCACGAAAGCTCATGCTCAAATAAATTGGTTAGTCTCTAAGGTGCCACAAGTACTCCTTTTCTTTTTGCGAATACAGACTAACACGGCTGTTACTCTGAAACCTATGCACATTATGTAACCCTATCCTACTGGAATTGGTTCAGTAGATGATCTGTGGCAGAATTGGCACTGGGAGCGCGAATGTAAACTTCTAGTATCGGGTGCCTTTTTCTTCAAAGAGGTAATTTCAGAGTATGGTAAATTAGCAGGATCAAAGCTTGAATCTCTTAAGGGTTACTAGGGTGCCCATCACCATCCTATGTAAGGGCTTCCTGGGCAAAGGAGAGCTGCATAGTGGGGTCCCTAAGGGTCTGTCTACACTGCATATGGGAGCCAGCCTCCCAGCCCAGGTTCAGGGACGTGTGCTAGCAGAGGTCATGCTAGTGTGCTGTAGATGTTGCCTTGACATTGTGGCTTGGGCTGAGCTCGGGCTGTCAAGCCCCCCACCCAGACCTGAGAGCCCAAGCTCCAACCCAAGCCATAGCATCTGCTGAGCGATTTTTAGTGTGCGAGTGTGAGTCCTGCTAGCACCAGTCTGAGGACCCGGCCTGGGAGGCTTGCTCCTAGCTGCAGTGTAGACATTCTCTAATGGACTTCATGGAGTCTCTCTTCCCTGGTAAGAACTTAGGAACACCCAGGCTGGATCAGACCTGGGGGCCATCTAATCCAGTCTCCTGTCTCCAGCAGGGCCCAAGTGCTCAGAGGAAGCCTCTGCCTCCCAGGTTAGGGCTCAGTTTAGGTCTTTAATTTAGGCTCTGACCAATGTCAGGGCATATTTACAAGGAGGCGCCACTTGGGTTATACATCCATCATTTCCCTTTTCCCTCTGCTGTCTTTCTGAGGGATGGTGGGAGGGCTTTCTCAAAGAAGGGGATGTCGCCACATGCCCTAAACCTGCTCAGATTCTGAATCAGTCCAACTTCCTCTGTCCTCCCACCACCAAGAACACTGTGTCTGGCCCGCACGTGTCTCCTGGGACCTTTGAAAGAGGCACTGTCCCCATGGGCACGGATGGTGCTGCAGTGACGGATGTCCTGGCTGTGATGCCTGAGAAAGTGCCTTGACCTGACAACACAAACAGGATGGGAACCACCACCAGAGGGGTTGCAGTACAAGTGTAATATGCTCCTGGTGGCTTTTCCCATGGAGGAGGCAAGCAGCCACATTTTGCACTAGCTGGAGCCTGGGTGTTGCATCCACATTCAGCTCCCAGGTGCCGTGAGCCCTGGACGTGATGAACATATGCCCCGCAGTGGCCAGGTTCTTGCCTGGCAGGAAGGGGCAGTTTCCGAGGAAGCTGGAGATGGAAGACCATTTGTGCACCGTTTACACTACCTAGCCTTCACGGTTTAGGGCTCAGTCCTGCAGATGCTCAGCACCGTAGCCCTGATCCAGCAGAGCCCTTGCCTTAACCTCGGGTGTAGCATGTGCCAGAACGCTTTGCTGAATCGTGGCCAGAGTGAGCAGCACGCTGCAGGATCAAGTCCCCAGCCAAGAACTGAGCAGGCCCCCAAGGCTTTGCACCACAAGGGCGATGAGTGGCAGCTGCCTTTGATGGAAGCGGGGGAGGAAATGATGCCGCGTCCCAGCTCGTTCTTTGAAGTGTTCCCTCTTGCAGCTAGATCACAGGGGGCTTGTTTGGGTTTCATTTGAGCCGCGTGATCTTCACCCAGAGGCTGGGCTCTGGCAGGCGTCACGACATCCTTGTGATGGTCGGTGGCAACTGTGGAAGGGCGAGATAGAGCTGGGTGTAGCTGGCACATTGTTGGCAGTGGAGCCCAGGCAGCTGGCTGTCTGTGTGGACTGGTGGATAGTAGAGTGGGAATAAGACAGGTCCCTTGAGACTCAGCAGAAGGCGCCTTTCTTTGGGGGAAAGGCACAGAAACCCATTGCCCTTTGCTGGGCTGTGTTGCAGAGGGATGATGCTCCCTCTTCTGCCCCAGTGAGGGTGTTGATCTCTATATTATATAGAGGTCCGAACTGAGGTCAGGGCCCCATTGTCCTAGGCACCGTATAAACAAATAGCAAGTCCCTACCCCAAAGAGCTTCCGGTCTAAACAGACAAATGACGGGAGGGGACACAGGCACAGAGAGGTGAAGTGACTTGCTTGATATCGCACAGCAAATCATTGTCAGAGCCAGGCACAGAACACAGGTCTCCTGAGCACCAGCCCGGTGCCCTGTCCATTGGTCCATGCCAGAAGTACCACGACTGTGTGGAACTCTGCAGCAAGCTCAAGCAGTGTGAGCAGCCCATGCCTCCATCCATTGCCCAGAGAAGGGCGTTGCTTAGTCCCGCTAGGGCCGGCCCCAGGCTGTGCATGTTTGCAGACATCCCTGTTCCACGGGGGAGCGAGGCTGCCGCAGTGGCAGGTTAGAGACAGGTGTTTTGCGGAGAGGTTCTTTGCCCCCGTGGCTGCTGCTCTTCGAGAAGAGGCGGGCTGCTGGAGTTTGGAAGGTTTGTTTCTCTGACAGAGGCGCTGACAGCTGTTCTTCACTAGCTGTCATCACCCACAAGGGGCACAGCTCTGTTTGGCCGGTGATGGCTAGAACGTCCCTTGTGCACGCGCTCAGGTACTGGTACGGCCCCCACTTCCATACTGTCTAAGCACTTCACAGCCTTTGGTCTGTTTGTCCTGTGAGGTGGGGCAGTGCTGTCCCTCCCGTGGTACAGATGGGGAACCAAAGCACAGCGAGACGGGAACTTCCCCGAGGGCAAGCAGGGAAGCTGTGGTTGAGCTGGGCATTGCACCAGAGTCCCAGGCTAGTGACCTAGCCCCTGGGCCACCCTTACCCCCAAAGGGCTTCTGGAGCCCCATCCCGAGTAATGTGGCTGAACTCTGCGGCGGGGGGGTTAGTGCCAAGTGCTTGGGTGCAGCGTTTTTCTCTCTCTCTGAGTATTTCCCCCCTGTGACATGCTCTTCATGGCCCCTGGAAAGCCAGCCTGTGGGGAGCTGAAGAGGCAGAGAGAACAGACTTCGGTCAACAGCAAAAACAGGAAGCAAGTATCATTTACCATGTCGAATCTAATTCTGTTTCCTTGCTGTCCCCTGCTTTAGGGCTATCAAGAGCCAATAATTGAATTTCCTCTTGGCGTTTTCTGTTGACAGGACTCAGCCTCATCTCTCTGTCCAGCTATTGCCAAGGAGGAAAATTCTTGTTTACTTTCATTACAGTAAACTGAAAAATGCACTGAGTGTAACTGAGGGAAGCAGTCCGTCAGGATAAATTAGCAAAGACCGTTTTACATCCGCACGGCCAGAAGACCAATTGTTTTGGGAGGAATTTTCACATACACCCCTGCTGACCCTGGACACATGACTACAGGGAATTGTGTCTCAGTGCAGATGCTTATATGCCATGGTGACAGGAACCTTCCCTGGCTCCTATCTGTGGATAAGTATAGGGAACGGGAACAGAAGTTGTCCTTGGGGTACTGAGCAGGGACCCTGCCAGGCAGGGTTGGATGTCCATGGCGGGCGATCCCTGACTTCCAGCTAAGGTGCAGCTCAGCTGGCAAACATTACTTCCGGTGGAAAAGTCTACAGAGTTATGAGAGCATCACATCTGCCTCCTGAAAGGTTGGGGCCAGGTTCAAAATGTAAGCTAGCAGCCAGATTTCTATTGCTGGACCCCTGAAAAGACAGAGAGGAAGCAGTCACATGTTAGCAGAGCCATGTTGGCAGGAAGTTTCCTTTAATTTAGAGCAATTTCTCTCTCATTTTTTCTTCATGTTAAACCTAAGACCAATGCAGGGTGCAGTTGGAAACATACTCAGGTACCCAGCACAGAAGTCCCTGACAGCACAGATGCAGGCCGTAATCATATGAAAGCGTCAAATTCTCTGTTTTGCTTGGATTTTGATTAGCTAGAGGGAGGTCCCTCTATGTCACCTTCCATCCAAGGGTGCTTTGCAACCAGAAATTAATTCAGCCGGTAAGGTGATTAAGTCTAATTACCCCATCTTGAGATGAAACTATACTTGCTCATGCGAAAAAAAAAAAAATCTACTCGCCCTCCTTTTATCATGATGATAAGGGAAAAACTGATGTTGGACTCATCAAAGAATTGCTTTCCCTGAGAAATGGCGTGCGGAGACTTTTACCAGTCTGTATTAATCTCATTTTACAGATGGACAAACTGAGGTGTAGCGACACAAAGGTTTCCATTTGTGTCTGGACTCAGGCCTGGCTGCTGTCCCCATTTGTGGGCCCAAGTTTTGTGCTCTTGTATTATTGATGCAAGTGCAAATATTGATGCTGTCTCTGCATTGCAATTACAGGATTTCCAGTCTCTGTACATGCACCCCTTGCTCAAGTCCTCATTGAAATAATGACAGAGCCAGGAATTAACTCAGCTCTCCTGACGCCCGCTCCTGTGTCTTAATGCCAGGCCATCCTACCTCTCACACATCCCATCCAACTCTTGGAGGGTGATCTAAAATGTAGGAGGGGGCTGATCAAAGTGTTTTTTTCGCTCACTTTTCATTGTTAAATTGTGAAGAACTCCTTTAATTCTTAAATTACCAGGTACAATCTGTAGGACTCAATATGTGTAAATTCAGGTTACTGTGAGTGACGTACTCTTGTGTGCAAGGACTGCTGGGCAGGCAAAGCTGGCACTGACCTTTCTTTTATTGGCTTAAACTTAGTCCAGCCCCTGCCCCCCCCCTCGCCCCCCCAAAGCTCAAATATAAATCTGAAGTTTAAACACAGTTTGGGGATTCTGCTGCCACTGACAAAAATTCAAATTTTGGAGCAGATGCAAACACTGGCAGATTAGCCACAGGGTAGTGCACAGGGGCCCTGGCCAACTGGGGGTGGGGGGAGGCCTGGTTTCTGCTGCTGGGCCGGTGCGGGCCGAGGAAGCCCCCATACCCCCTGACCCCGTCCCCGGCAGAAGCCGGGGGATGGGGAAGCCCCCGCAGAGCACCCCTCCCCCCGACCCTGGTGCCCTGCAAATGTGCGGGGGTTGCAGGGGCAGCCCCAGCACCCGGACCCCTGCTGTGTCCTAGGACTGGAGGAGCTCTCACTCCCTGCTGCAACCTGGGGCTGTGATGCAGGGACAGAGCGTTTCCAGTCGTGGGGGCCGCAGTGGGTGGGCGGAGTGTAGAAAGGCGCAAACGGGTTGTGGGGTGGGCAGAATGGGGGAGAACCCTGCATAGAACAGGGACCAGGCCCTGGTGAAGAGGCAGAAAAGGGTGGAGCTGTGGGTGGGGGCCACAGGTGGCAGGGGCGGAACGGGGGGGGGGAACCGCAGGTGGAAGGAGCCCCCACTTGCTCTGGCCCAGTGCCCCAGGAAATCTTAATCCGCCCCATGTGCAAGCCCATCATTAACAATACGGGGGCTCAGTAGCTCCTTGACACAGTAGGGCACACTGGCCTGCTTGTGACGGTATCACGCCTCTCATAGGCATGGTATGAGCTGCCCTCTGGTGGCAACAGAGGGTAAGTGTGCCAATGTGCCCTCAAGAACACTGTAGCTGTGATAGGACTAAAGATTGCCCTGAGGTGAGGTGTGGGTGTGTGAAAGAGACAGATGTTCCGGGGGCTCAAGACCTTACCATGACTGCATAAATACACGTGCACACACCCACACGCCATCACCAGGGAGGCCATTGATGTCATGGCTGTGGCCCAAAGGGCCAGGCAAGGGAAAAGCAGTGAAGAGCTAGAGGCACCTGGGAGTATGCAATGTCCTGCCGCTGTGAAGGGCGTGTGCAGCCTTTGCAGCAATCATTGCTGTTTGTTAGAAACCCTGTTTAGAACATAACGAACATTTTCTTTTACATACGACGTCTGTGGCTGACTGTGCGCGCTGCGTTACTGCTGGCTGCGCGGCTCACAGAAGCATTTGCTCGTGATGATGGGTGCGTAAGAAATATTTGGGTGTGGTTTAAGTAACTGTTGAGTATAAGGCACTAGGCACTGTGCAATCCTGACGGCCCATTGCCTGTAAAACGGTGAGGAGGGCAGTTGTGGGAAGAGGCTGAGAGCCAGGCACGAGGACCTGCCATGCTTGCCATGAGCCAGCTGCTTGGCGATGCCCAACCATGAACCACTGCTGATTGAAGACGCTCCCAAAATATGGGTAGACCTGGCTATTTTGTGCTGTCTAGGTCACTGTTCATTCAGAGCAGCTGGCCCCCGACATGTACAGCTCTGCCCCACCTGCCATAAAAATGCCCTTGAAGAACTTTGCTTGTGGTGAAATTGCTGTCATATCACATTTAGCCTTGCTGGCATGCGTGCCCCTGGCACCACAAGCCCTGCTGTCACATGAGGGGTTGTCACGTAGAGGCGGGCAGCCAAAGTCCAGCACTATGGCAGGAGCGTCAGCCGTGTGTTGGAATGGCTCTTTGAGTACAATTTACCCTCCTGTCCCCCTGCAGGGCCCAGCAGTTACACCGTGGGCACCATGTCGGAGCGCTTTGATTGCCACTACTGCCGCGACCCGCTGCACGGGAAGAAGTACGTGCAGAAGGAGGGCCGCCACTGCTGTGTGAAGTGCTTTGAAAAATTCTGTGCCAACACCTGCATCGAGTGCAAGAAGCCCATTGGCGCTGACTCCAAGGTACAATGGGCTGCTGCCCACATGATCCCTATGGCAGTACATTCGCAAAGTAGTGGCCAGTGGCTTCCCACTGGATTGTGGTATGAGGCGGTCACTGTCCTGGGGACAGCTGGTAGGCAGTTTGATTGCCCCCCTTTGACTTCTTTTCACTCTTTCTGACCTTTTAAAATAAAGTGGGGGTGGGGGGTTGGCAGCCCAGGCGTGGAAGGGGGTCAGTGCTGTTGGCAGGAGGAACGGGGCTGGCGGTGCAGACATCACGGTGTGGCGCAGGAATGCCGTCAGAGGATTAGTACTAGAGTGATGGAAGGTACTTGGAGAACAATACCTGGGAGGCTGTTTCCAGTGCAAGGGGTGATTTGAAATGAAGGGACCAGCCTGGGAGTGGGCAAAGGGCACAGCATGGGGAGGAGGGAGGCGAGTTGGTGGAGCAGGCTTGTTACATCCTTTTGGACAGAGTGGGGAAGAGAGGCTAGGTACAAGGCATGTAACGTGAGTGGACCTGGAGAAAGAGGCTCAGGCTTCTGGAGGGACAGCGTAGGTGGCGATAGATGACCAAGGGCTAGAAGATCTGTTAACATCAGGCTGAAAGTCCATTCCCCACACACAGCTTTCAGCTGTAGTTTCCTGAAACTTTTATTTGAAAAGCTGTTATGGGCCATGTGTTCAGCTTGTGTCAATCAGCTCTGGCCTTCTGCTGCCATTTGGGGAAGCTTTCTGGGAACTCCAAGGTTCTAGTAAGATGGGCATGGGCTAAATGTAACTGTTTCGTCGGCAAGTGTGTGCGGTGAAAAAGGGCAAAACGGCACAGCAGACACTTTCCCCGTATTTAGCCCCGGCAAAATGTCACCATTTGCCCAACAACAACTGTTTCTGGGGTTTGCACAGAATAACCTTGTGTTAGCAAGGAAGCTGAGCAGCCCACATTCCTTTTTAAGGCAGCACCAGTAAATCAAATGCTTTTTTGTGATTTAGGCCTCATTTAGAATTTTACTGGGAGTGGAAGTCCAGCTCCCTTCCGACTGCATTCTGACTGCAGGGAGCCTGGCGACGGCAAAGGCCCAAGGAACCCGAGACCACGCACTCTCAATGGGGTGTATATTGCACTGGGTTTGAAACACCTTCCCTCACTGGAACCTAGCTTCAAAGTGTGCCAGGCCCAAGTCAGTGCTTCAGAGAGAAATAGATTAAGTACCGTGCAGTCTACCCTCTGTGGACCTTTCAAATGAGATCTTAAAAACCAAGTGCCTATATATTATGATTGCCATTAAAGAATCCAATATTATCCTGGTGTCCATGACCAATATTTCCTGTTCTTCCACTGATGTGCTGTTTGGTGGCTGTTTGGCTGCTGTCCTCCACCCGAGCTGGCTGCATTGAGTCCTGCTAGACACGTGTGTGTCTTGGTAGATAAAGCGGGAACATATTTGGAGAGAAAAGGTGCTACAGTATTGTGAAATCTTGTCATTTGTGCTTTCGGAGATGCGGGGGGTTATGGCACTGTACAACGATGCATTTTTGTTCTTGTTGTTCCTAGGAGCTGCATTTCAAAAACCGTTACTGGCACGATAACTGCTTCCGCTGTTTTAAGTGCTACACGTCTCTGGTTAACGAGCCCTTCATGCTAAAGGAAAACAATAAAGTTTGGTGCAGCAGCTGTAGTGCCACTGAGGGTGCAAACAAATGCAAAGGCTGCTTCAAAGCTATTGTTGCAGGTACGGCTGCTGGTTACCCAGCTCGGTGGATAGTCCAAATCTAGGGTAAACAGATGTCCTGATCTTTGTAGGGACAGTCCTGATCGTTGGGACTTTGTCTTATACGGGCACCTATTACCCCCACCTCCTATCCCAATTTTGACACTTGTTAGCTGGTTCCCTTATCTAACTCTGACTGCTGACTTGGGGTCCTAGCCAGCACAAACTACCAGGGTCTTGCCAAACCATGGTAGTCAGCAGCTAATGGCCGTGCACCAGGCTGACCTGCTCAGGAAGATGGACCTGCTCCTGAAAACTTCTAGAACCATGCCGTGGCCTAACCCCACAGCAGCCGCGTAGCCAGGTGGAGGGAACAGGGGAGCGATATAAAAAGTGCCACCGGGTGAGTAAAAGCGCCCCAGCGGGCGGTGCCTTTTTTTCGGATCGCTCCCCCTGTCCCCCCCAGCTACGCCACTGCCCCACAGTCAGGAGCTAGGCAAGCCAGTGCTCAAGGGGCAGGGTGACTGGCACTTGCCTAGCTAGTTCCAGCTTTACACGGTCTCATTAAAAATAAGCCCTTGCCTTTTTCTGTCTGTGATTTAGCCTTGTGCTTATACTGTACCCTCGCACTTGGTTTTTAACCCTGGTCCTTGAAAAACAAAAACAGCTCCCTGGAGGAGAGCACGAGAGCCAGGATTTTGGCACACGCTCAGCTTCCATTTAGGCAGCAGAACCAGAGCCCACAGTTTCAAGAGCTCAGCCTGGTCGATGCCGAACTTTGCTGGCCATGTGTGTCCCAATCCGCATTGTGGCGGCCCGCCCCCGCCGCTTCCTGCACCTCCCATTGGCTGGGAACAGCAAACTGTGGCCACTGGGAGCCGTGCCTGCGGACAGTCAATGTAAACAAAATGTCCCACGGCCCGCCAGCGGATTACCCTGATGGGCCACGTGACGAAAGTTGCCAACCCCTGCTTTAAAGCATGGTTCTGCATCCCTGCCCATCCTGGCTAATAGCCACTGATGGATCTATCCTCCATGAGTTTATCTAGTTCTTTTTTTGAACACTGTTATAGTTTTGGCTTTCACATCCTCTGGCATTGTGTGAAGAAATATTTCCCTTTGTTTTAAACCTGCTGCCTATTAATTTCATTTGGTGACCCCTAGTTCTTGTGTTATGAATAAATACCACTTCCTTATTTACTTCCTCCACACCAGTCATGATTTTATAGACCTTTACTGTATTGCCCCTTAGTCATCTCTTGTCCAAGCTGAAAAGTCCCAGTCTTATTAATCTCCCCTCATATGCAAGCTGTTCCATGCCCCTAATAATTTTTGTTCTCCTTTGGTGAACCTTTTCCAATTCCAATGTATCTTTTTTGAGATGGGGCAACCACATCTGCAGGCAGTATTCAAGATGTGGGCATACCATGGATATGTATAGAGGCAATATGATATTTTCTGTCTTATCTATTCCTTTCCTAATGATTCCCAACATTCTGTTAGCTGCGTGAGTGTTCATGCAGCAATGGCCCTGAAAGCATTAATAGTGACCCGTGTGGGCTGCACAAATTCCTGTACCAGCAACCTGTTGCTTTCTGTTGCAGGAGACCAAAATGTTGAATACAAGAAGTCATTCTGGCACAAGGAATGCTTCACCTGCAGCCAGTGCAAGCAAGTGATAGGAACAGGCAGCTTCTTCCCCAAAGGAGAGGATATCTACTGTGTCTCTTGCCATGAACATAAGTTTGCCAAGCTGTGTGTTAAGTGCAAGAATGTAAGTCACCATGCAGTTCTTGGGTTGGGAAGGGGCCCTTTGTCTATGGGAGCATTGAGTTGAGCAGAGGAGCAGAAGAACAAGCTGGACTAATCTTAACCTTTTTTTTAAATTGAGAAAATCATCAGATTGAGCAAAGATTTCACTGTAGTTGTCATAGTTTTTCCAGACACCAGTATTTAACCAAAGGAATTTGGGCTTAGTCTCTTTACTCCTTCATCAAAAGGAAAGCTTCCCTGCATAACGAAGTAAAGTAAAGCAAACAACATCCTCACTTCCACTGCTAAAAAGCTGACAGCTGTTGCTTGCTGATAATACTGGAATCATTAGTGCAAAGCTGGTACTGTAAACAACCAATGCTGCACAATATCTGTAACACTAATGGCTGAGAAATTTTCCTGAAAGTTCCTCGCCGATCAGAGTTCAGCACAGAGAAACTCAGCCAGCTTTGTGCTGGTGTCTTTTAGGCAAAAACCTCTCAAAAGAAGGGAAATCCTTCTGTCGCTGTTTGAAGACGGGAACCCAAACCCACACGAGACCTAACCATAGCAAGCTCCTTCACCCCAGTTATCTTACCTGTAAGGATTTGCAGTGATGGTTACAGCATAACGCTTCCCTTATGTTCATTTCTGCCCTAGGCCATCACTTCTGGAGGACTCACTTACCAGGAGCAGCCTTGGCATTCAGAGTGCTTCATCTGTACTGGCTGCTCAAAGCAGATTGGTGGGAAACACTTCACTGCTGTGGAGGATCAGTTCTACTGTGTTGAGTGCTACAAGACAAAAGTTGCCAAGAAGTGTGCTGGCTGCAAGAACCCCATTACAGGTAAGTTGGTCAATTAGTGCATACTGAGACTCAGCAAAGGCAGCGTTGTTTTATCCAGCCCTTCCTCCCTCTTACGGATTTGTCCTAGCACTTTCTCACCCCTTCACTCTGACCACCCCCAGAGCAGTCTCCTGAAGAATAGGCTTAAAATAGACAGAAGGAGGTGGCCTTCATTTGGGCTAAAAGTGGTGTAATAAATTATAGTAAGAAAACAGAAGGCAGGTACGTGGATACAGTTTGGTTTCTTGCTGATGTTCTACATCACACACATTGTAACACCTGTTTTAAGTAACAACTAGTGACCTACACCTGCAGAACTGGAACATGATGCTAGTTTGCTTCCTTCTGCCTAATTGGATATAGGAATGAAGTGGAAAGCAGGGGATGATTTCCATTAACTCCAAAAACCCTCACAGAAACATTGTATAGACATGATTCTAAAACCCATTCATGATTCTAAGACATGAATGGCTTTTGGAGCATTCTTACAGCAGGCATAGGATTTGCTAGTTCATAGATCTAAAAAAATCCATAGAAAGGAATAGAACTTAGTAGAAAATAACTATTTCCCTAAAGCCACCACCTTATCCTCCAAATCCCTCTTCAGCTCCCCTCTCCCACAGGGCATGTACAAAACCGCAGCCTGAGAATGGCAACCCAGGGAGCAAGCCATGTACATTTTTAGCCAGGCAGTAGCTATGATCCCATCCTGTTATGGTTTTACCATCTCCCTCACTGCACCTGCTTGTTTGCCTTATCCACTTGCAAACTCTGGGGCAGGGAATGTCTTGAATACATTGTACAGCACCTAGCGTGATGGAGGCCTTAAGACTTGTTCATAAGCAGGACATAAGTCAGAGTATTAGAACTGTGTAAATTAAGCTGCAATTCTATTGTCTGAGCTCCCAGCAGCCTCAGTTAGCAGTATAATTGAAGCCTGAGTTTGGGAAGGTGTGTTAAATACTAAGTCAGCTGAGGGGGATCACAGTTAAGGTCTCCAAATTCCTTAAGTTTAAATTAAGCAAGGGGCAGTATGTATGCACATTACTCCTGGGGGAATTCTGCATCACTGTGCACGTCATTGCACTTGCACAGATTTCTTTGCTTCCCCGCAGAAAAATGACTTCTGACAGGGAAATCGCAAGAGCAGTCATGTGCCCACTCACTGGCAGTAAAGGGAGGTTGGTTTGAGCACCCAGAGCAGCCGGTAGAAATGTAAATTACCAGCGGGGGCAGGGCTGGGCAGTCATGCATGCAAGACAGACACTCTGTCCCTCTTGCTTGCTAGCGTGGCACGCTTGGCGTGGAGGGGCAGGGCTTTGGGGTGTTTCTGAAGACATATTTGGCGTGGAGGGGCAGGGCTTTGGGGTGTTTCTGAAGACATAGGTATGGGGCAGGCTCTGTTCCCTCAGGCAGAGCAAAGCGTAGCAGCCTGCCTGTTTAGTGAATTCCCCCAGACATATAAAACAGTTGTAAAAATGTTAAGGCTCCTTTACATTGCCAGAGTGGTGTAAAGGAGCCTTATTGTAAAAGGACAGTGTGGCCTTATAAATGCTTATTGGTGCTTTAGTGATTAGAACTGGTCTAAATTTTTGGACTGAAAAAATTTCCTATGAAAATGTTCTCCATGAACTATTTGCTACTGACCTTTTTGGAGATGGTCAGTAGCCACTATAAACTGTGAGTTTAAGACCCCAGCCATCACTTGCTTTTCAGTTGCCTATAATGTAACACTGAGCATATGGCTACATATATTTGTTGACTAATAACTAGAAGTAGAGGGTCAATACTAGCTACATTACTATTAGACAAAGGGGGTTTGGTGATTTCCTCCAGTGCTCCCCACTCCCATTCTCTATCCATTATATTATAGTTTAAATAAATTACCAAAATAATTGAAACGAGCTTGATTATATTACATTTTGACAAAAAATATGCAGAATTTAAAAATGTGTGTAGAATTTTTATTTTTTTGTGAAGAATTCCTGCAGGAGTAGCACACGTATTAAAAGCTGTTTTACAGGGAGATTGAAAAGAGCTGGAGGAAGGCTGGGTTTAGAGGGCAGGACCCACAGAAGAAAAGGCTTTTCACTGCAGGATTGGCAAAACTGTGGACAGGAGACAGGACTAAGCCACTTAGGGTCTGATTCTGATCTTGCTTCAAGGGCATTCCTAGGAGGCTCTAAGTGGTCTGGGAAACCCCTCTGGGAGAAAATGATTTTTTTTTTTTTTTTTTTAGTTTTGAAACAAACCAGGTTTAAAAATGGAAGTTGTCAAGACAATGTGGGCAGAGAGGTGCTGCTGAAACTTAAAGGGGCCTGATTGCACCAAAAGAGCTGCATTCCAACTGCTGGGGTTTTCACCAGTCCTTTACCAGCAGAGTTTGAAATGGTTTGTGTGGTAGACAGAGCAGAGCAGAGCAGGGCATCTGGGACCAAGTTCAGCTCTTGATAGGTCTGGCGGATTTTATACAGGTGCGGGAACATTGTTCTTTCTAGGAAAGCAACCAACTACTCTATCCTTTCTATAAGCCAATAGACATTAACAAAGAACAAGTTACTTTCTGTTGAAAGGAATGTTATTAATTACCTTCTGTAATAACTCCTTCTATCTTTCTAAATAGGATTTGGAAAAGGATCCACTGTGGTCAGCCATGAAGGCCAATCCTGGCATGATTATTGTTTCAAGTGTACCAAGTGTTCCCGTCCTTTGGCTAACAGGCGCTTTGTCTATCATAATGAGAAAATTTACTGCGCTGACTGTCCCCATAGACTGTAAGGAGCAGCCTGAGCCTTTGCTGTAAAATGGATTGGAGCCTTGCTCTTGTATCTGAGCTGCTTCAGAAGGGTCTACTAAAGGAGCTTGCACATTAAACCCTATCTTCTTCCATTTTACAGAATGGTTCAGACCTCCTGCCCCAGCATATTTCAGCTTGTTTGACTTTAGATTTTAAGGTTCTGCAGTAACAAAACTTACTCAACTGCAAAACTAACTTTGCTTTCATGACAATTAACACAGAAGCTTGAGGTGCCAGAATTTTAGGTCCTTAAATATCACCTCTTCTGCATGATGATTAGCACAAAGTAAAACAAACACTGATTTTGTAACTTAAGTTGAAGTTTGACACTTAATGAAGTGGTTTTTGACAAGGAACATACAAATCTTTGCACCCACTGAAACCCCCCCAAAAAAACCCATCGGTAAGAAGATGCAAAGACCACACCCAGGATCATAGATATGGTGCTTCGCAATTATACATTCATGAGTACTTTATATACAGACATGCAGTTAGTAGCAACTAAACATTAATGCCTTTGCTTATACTACCATATAAAGCAAGTTACAGCAAGTATATGGTATGGCTTTGTTTATGTTTTGCTACTGTGGTTTAGCTAGGGAAAATGCTAAAACAGATTTATGGCAATTTTAACTTAAGGTTTAATCCTGATTTTAAATTGGCTTGTCAGAGGGTTTTGCTTACCAGCTTTTTTACTTTAATTATGCTGTCTACACCTGGTTTACTAATTCACCACCTTCATGAAGTTATTCTTTGAAGCATAACATACAAAGAATGTATATGCATTTTAAAAACATTGTAGGATAGCTCTCCTACCATGACAACACATTATTTTAAGATCTAATAAAAATTGGATTAATGCTTGTTTGGATTCATGAAGTCTGGACGATTGTGTCTCTTCACTAGTTTCTGTAGGAAACAAATATCAAGGTGTGTCAAAGTCACTAAGACCCTCCCCCTTTACACTGCACAAGTGTACTTGTTTTGAGGACCCCTCCTTCCCCCATTGCAGTTAACACTGAGTGCCAACCCCTACACTGCCAAGAGCATATTTAAATGTGCCTGTGGCCAACATACTGTATAGTTATGGGAAAATTAACCTAAAATTGGTGTCTGTTCCTCTGAAATCCCTCTTCCAGATGTAATCTATTTTAAAATATAACAGCGCAGCCTGAGCAACATTAAGCCATCTCAACTCCCTGAGTGCCCCTTGTGATTCAGGGCAGGGACAGGGGGATAGAAGGAGGTCATACAACACACACAAGGTTTTGAGGATGACCGCTATAGTGGGGACATGGGAGGCAGCTGAGCAGTACCTCAGACACACAGGGATGGGGTATGACGATTCCCTGCTCTGCTAGAGTCCAAAAGGATACTTTGTTATTCTCTATGCTCTTCTACAGGACCTTATTCAAAGCTCAAACCATTGCCTTTATTGAGCAGCATAATCAATGTTAGCAAAGGCAAGGTATTAAACCAGAGCACAATTACAGTTTCTTCAGACCTCCAAAAACATGGAAATTAGAGAGCCGTTCTATGGCACCTTTGATCTTTGAACAAAATGAAAGACCTATGGCCCTGAAATACTCAATTTCTTGAAACTTTTTTCAATTTCACAGCAGCGATAATGCTCACTGAACTTTGTCTTTCATAGAGTAAACCTCAGAATTTACCAGATTAATTTGGAGGCCAGAATTTAACAGTCTAATAAAAAGAAAATATAAGCTGTGTTGTACTACAAAGTGACTCTAAACAATATTAAAGATTGGTTTTTGTGAGAGGATTTATATTTGGAGAAAGGAAAGAGTGTCAAGTTTAACAGTAACAAGGTACTAACTTATCTTCTCCAAATCCTGTCCTTTGGCACTTCATTAAAAGGAAATAATTTATCCTCTTGGTAATTAAACTGGTGTTAATTTGTAACATGCCACTAATGATCAATGGACCTCAAAAACAATGAGGAGTCCTTGTTGCATCTTAGAGACTAACATTTATTTGGGCATAAGCTTTCGTGGGCTAGAACCTACTTCATCACTAGTAATAGTTTAGGGCAAGGGAGTTGCTGATAATCACTTACCTATGAGATTTCTAGTCTGTCAATGTTGGTTTCTACTTAAAATGGCAGAAAAACTTAATTGCAGGACTATCCCTTTGTATATTTTAATTCTACATTGCGTAAGAATAGCTCCAGCCACCAGTACTGGAAGTCACAAGAACCATGAAATATTCAGTTCCAATAACTGCTTTTCCCTATTGATTCATGTGAAAAAACACGCTTGAGCCGAGTGCATTAACAGGAAGCATGTGAAAGTATAATTAGCATTAGGGCCTCACATCTTCCAATCCTCTTACAAACTAAAAATTCTTATAGACTGTTGAAGAAACTACAATGCTAATTGAAACAGTCCCTTTTGCAAGTTCTTTGCTTCTTCCTTCTGGCAGTGGTCCCCAAACTTTACCTGGCAACCCCTTCACCTCCACCCACCCCCGGAGACAGGGCCAGGAGCAGGGGATCGAGGCTGGGACCACAGCTACAGGAGGGACCGGGAGCAGAGCCGAGGCCAGGCCCAGGAGTGGAGCTGGGTGGTGCTCCCTCCCCGGCCCCTATGGGGGCTGGCCTAGGCCCCAGCCTTATCCCACCCCACACACTTTCGGGACCTCTGCCTTATGGAGTAGATACCAACTATAACTAATATACTAAAAAGGTATCAGGATTAGAAGTGTATTTTAGATCAGGGAGTATAACAAGATGAGGACTGTGGATTTGATGCAATACAAAAGACATTTAACAAACTGAGGCTACTCGAACCACTATGTACATACAGCGCCTAAATCCACCAGAAACAGCTACTTGGAAAAGCAAGATGTATTGTCCAGTAATGCTCCCAGCAGTCATGGCTTTCCTGTACTGAGTATAAAGTGCTGCAAAAAAGGAAGTCAGAACGTAACTCACTGGCTTCAGTGAACTTATTTTCTTCTTTAAGAATCAATAGTTTTGTACATGTGCTTTTACAGCACTTAGCCCAAGAGGCCCACTAAGACTACCACAATACAAATACGTCTAACCATTCAAATTTTATTTTAATAGCAAAAATTAGTTTATGGAGTCTATTGTATATTAGAGTGGTTGTTTTGGTCAACATTTGACTGCATCTCCAGGCAAAGCAGCTGGGGAAACGTTTTGAGAGCTCTAGTAACCTAATGTTCAGTACTGCAAAAACCAACACACTGTTCAACTGCAAAGTTTATTTAACAGCGCACACATATTTACAAACAGCTGTAACAGAGCATTCAACAAATAACATCTGCACAGAAAAAAATATCAGCATCTTGTTTGTTAGAATGATTGTCTCTGCCAGAAACAGCTATTATACAAAAATACATTTTTTTCTTTTTACCTAAGGCACTGCTCTAAGTCTAAAACAGTTCTACTATAATTGGAATAGCAACGGGTTGAGAAAGTAGGAAGAATGAGGGTTTCCTGTTTTAACTGTGATGTCGAGAAAGGAACACATTTAGTTCCAGCAAGAACATTTGCATTTTAACACTGAAAACACAGCTGCCATTCAGATGATTAATTGGTACTGAAGTGTCAGCTAAGATTTAAGCAGGGTTTGAGAAAGCAATTCTTTAAAGAAATCATTATCCCGTATCTCTTACAAAGGCATAAGAACGGGACTGCACTCACACTTTTTGTAGCAGCCATTTGTAAAAGACAGTTAATCTCTTCATGCTGTAGAAAGCAAGTGCCAATGCAGCCTTTAGGAAGGGGAATACACGTGCTATTTGCAGTCACTGTTATAAAGCTAGCGCAGGAACATGTAGAATAATTAACATGAACAAAAAACAGGACTTGAATGGCCTAATACTGCTATGTACACAACATAATACTTACATGAGTGTAGATAAACTTAAATATGTAATTCAAATGAAAACATTTTAAAAAGCATGACAAATGTTAAACTGCACTATAACAAACACGTTTAGGTACTCAACATTTCCGCAGTATATTAGTGCATATATACTCGTGTATATTGTAAAATTTTAGGACATTCCAGTAACATTAAAATGTATTAATGATTGTACAGTTCTGTATTTTGAAGCTACTAATATTTTCATATTAGAAATAATCCAAAACAGTTTAACCCAGTGTTGGATCAAAGAGATAACTGACCAATTTAGCTTTTCTTAAATATCCTATTAGTATCACCAACTGTACAGAGATGTTACATGGAAAATAAAATAAATGGGATTTGGTTTTTATATGCACAGAATGCATAATTTTTATTTTAAATTTGCAAACTGCCACTTCAGAAACATGCAAAAATATTTGTCAGTGGCCAGCTGGTAAATTTCCAATGGCACACGGGGATGGTACATCAGACTAATATGAAAATAAAAGGACCCGGAGACAGGTTAGTGGAGATTTTGTAAAAGGAGAACAAGTGATATTTAACAAGGAAAGCCTGTCAAACAGTCCACTAAACAAATGGAAAAGGAACAACAGCAAGGAAGTCTCCCTGAAAGTTTTCAAGGTGCAAATTTAGAAGTTTATTATCCCTTCCCTGCTGGTCTTTTTTGCAAGCTTGAAGACAGGTAAAGGTTAACAAGCAGCTTTTCAAAACAAGGCCTTCGGTACTTGATAAAACACTGGATTACTGAAGTGCAATCAGGTTATTTCCAGGACTCTAGTGTTCACAGTTCTGTCCAAAGAGCAAAGAAGAGGTGGTTAATGTTCTCATGCTGTGCAGTATGGACTGTATACAAGTACATCTGCTATCTGTGTCAGGGGCCACGTCTAACATAACCAGCAGCAGATCTGCAGCTTACCTATTTCATTAACTGTCAGAACAGTGGTTTCTGTCTCGGGACAACAGCTGGTTAGTCCACACTTGCACATGCATAATCAAATATAACAAATGCAGTAAATTTTTCCTGATATAAGTGTGTAAATATATTAGTTTGTAAAATTATGTACATACCTGCTACATCACACTACCTCAAAACATATCTAGCTGAACAAGGCCCAAAGCCCAGCCTAGAGACCATGGTTTCTCTAATTAAATACACTCGTCTTCTGCTTAACTGCATTAGTTATTAGCAGGCTCAAAATACTGTCATTCTATTTAGATTAACTTTCAAAATGCAGTAAGAATCTGGGGTGAACATTTCAAACCTCACTGGTGTTTATGGAAGGAGGTGTGAAAGCATCCAAACCTGAAGTCCTCCAAGTACCCACAGAAGCAATATAGCACTGGCACTGTGTACCTAGCTACTGTATCTGAACTCCAATCTGGAGGGACCACAGCAGGAGCAAGCCCTTCGCTCCATTTCCATGGCCCAGTCACAATCTTTGGCCTCTCACCTAAGTGGTAACAAGGGTGCATACTGCAATGGAATATATGTGACAAGTACATGAAACACACAAACATGGACATCTATCCTCTGGAAACTGGACAGAGAAGACAGCTGTCAGGAGTTTGGAAATGTTAAATGCTCTAATTTTGGTGTGTCATGTCTGAAGAGATGACTCGGGTGGTGTAACCATTCCATTTCCACTAAATAGCTTTTCCATTTAGGACACCTGTCCACATGAGTCCTTGTCAAGTGGGTGGAGATCTCTTGTTATGAGCATGTTTTTGAACTGGTGTGTTGGAGATCCTAACTTCCAATGAAAAAAAAAGAAAAAGAAGAAGAAAAAAAAAGTCCAGTCCTATACCAGCTAGTTTCACTCAAATCTCTGACCCACCACCCTAATGATCAGTCATGGACATGGATAACTACAAATGATTTGATAAGGCAACAACTTTTGGAGGATTCCCACTATTAGACTGGTAATTCTTCTCTCCTCCACACTTCACACTCAGGCCTATCAGCTTGAGGTCTGTAGACTCGTTTGCTTTTTATAAACCTGTTTGTGCAATTCAGATTTTATTTCCATAACCTCAGAAGTTTTGCTTGGGATGCAACACAGGTTTGATATACTGTTTTCTGCATTACAGATCTCTAACAAACAGCTTTTAAAAATTAATGTATTCTGTACTGAGTTTACCAGAAAGAAATCACAGTTCCTTTCCAGCGAAGTGTAACACAGTTAACACTTCCTCCCTACTGCTTATTGTCTAGTGTTTAGAGGGGAGGACTGGTAGTCAGGACTCTTGGGTTCTTTTCCCACCTCTATCACTAATTCACAGTGTGGCCACGGACAAGTCTCAACTTCTGTCGACTCATCTGTAAAATCAGCACATCTACCTCAGAGGTGTATGAGGCTATTCCTAAATGAAATGCATCAAGTGCACAATATTAATTAAATAATCATTTGCTCTAGAAACAAACATCTATTATTCATTTTATCCCCATATTAATGGAACGTCTTTCATTCAGCACTAGCACTAAGAGTATGCCTGTTGTCATGTCTAGTCAAGCTCACACAACATGAAGAATTAATATTTTACAGTAAAAAAAAACAAAAAAAAAAAACAGGTGTTGCAGAACAATCTTCCTCTTGACAAGTGCCGAGTAACTAAAAGCCCTACAGACTTTGAAGTGGTAATTTTAAGACTCAAAACATCTCAGCCCCAGCAAAGTGCAAGAATATACTTAAGTGGAAGGGCTTAAGTCAGAGAGGTCTAGCTCATGAAGGGTTTTAATAGTAACCAGCAGCACTTTAAAAATTAACATTTTAAAAAAATCACAGTAACCATGTAAGAGATTTAAGAACAACAAAAAATAAAAAAAATTAAAAAAAGTTTTAGTCCTAGGGAGAGGTACAGAAGCTTCATTGTGATTGAGCTGTTCTTTTGGAAGAGCTCTCAGCGGGTGTGTTATCTAGCTGTAATAGTTAAGTCCCTTCAAAAGTCATCAACTAGTTACTCCTCTGACAAAAGGAAAATAATAAGCACAACAGTAAGAGCCTGTTGCTAGTTTAGAGAATATGAGAGATTCTCAAAAAGAAAGAAAGAAAAAAAGAAAGCACAAATATACAGTAAATATTTAACAAAGCTACCTTAATTTAGTGGGAGCAGGCGGTAGAAGGGAAGTCAGCATACATTACCTGATGCAGTCTCTATAGGTTTGGTCAAGGAATTCACCATGCCATCATCCTCAAATGCTAATTTCGGACTAGAGGGAACTGTAGCAGCATCATTCAAGTTTTCATTACAGTTATCAGCAGTGATGCTGTCTGAACTCAGTTTGGTTGACTTGGAATGTACTCCAAGATCAATAATTTCTTCAAAAGTCCATGCATTAGATTTTCCATTGAGATTCTGTATAAGTCCAATCGTATGATCAGTTTCATTAACGTGCAATATTTCTGAATTCTGGATAACCATTTCTTTTGCTGAAGGACTGGAGAAAGAACAAAACACATTTGTTAAGAGTGCTGGACACCTGACCCTTATTTACCAACAGAAAAGGGGGTCAGCCAATTAAAAACCCCTATATTCTCCTCAATGAATATTTTTCGGGATAAACTGCCCTGCCTGCCATGCGATTGTTATAGGAGTCAGATCAGAAGGAACAACTGCAGCAACATCCAGTCAGTCACTTCTGCACCAATAACCATCAGATAAGAGCACAACTCCACAGAATTGGTATAAAAAGAAAGTCACAGGATCCATGTCCCTGCTTTAATAGTCTGTGTTTCTGCTTTGTTTTCAGATTCATTTTTGATAAACACATGCATTTACTGATTCACAAACTACTCTGTAAAAGTGTTATATTCAAACCATCAGTTTCAATTAATTTTTGAAGAAGTATGAAACATTTACACTTTATATTCCGTCACTAGACACATGTGACAAGAACACAAATTTTTTAATTTAATATCAGAGAATTTTCAGTGCAAATTCTAAAGCATCATTAGGATTTGGACAAGCAAACAGAATTGCCCATGAATCTAGAGATTTTTCCAAGGACTGGATGGAAATTCTCTCTCTGAAAATGAGAAATGTATTATTAAAAACTAATACTAAAATTCCCACCAAGTGAGGTTTTTAACATTGTTTTAGCTAAGTTGAAGGTGTCTTAGAGAATCCTGTAGATACTCTCCTTTCTCTCTACTCTCTTGTTTGGAGATTTAGTAACAAACTGTCATCCAGCCCCAAGGAAAACTGTTCAGGTTGTTGCCTTTGTTTACAAGTAAGTTAGACATGTTTCTGTTTGTTTTGCAACATCTCAGTCCACTTACCACCACCACCACTGTTATTGACATGGCATTATCAAAAACAAGCAGCTTATGTATTAAATAGCAAACTGACAGTTTGATCATGTAATACACTTGAGGCAGTGGGCACTGCTTCATAATAGAAAGTTTTAAACTGATATTTTTCTTTATCAAGATACCAATGCTTTACCAAGATACCAATGCTTTCCTTCAGAATTTACCAAGTAAATTCTGAAGCAAACTAACAAAATCTCTGGATTTAGTTTCTGTACATTAAATCAACTGATCAGATGTGGGCCTGTTCAATTTCACACCAGATTTACACTGAGGTATATCTCCACTGACTTCACTACTGTTACTCCAGACTCACGTTAGATTGAGAGGAATCACGATCAGCTCCAAAATACAACAATGTATAATTATACAAGAAGGAATAATAATTTATATTTTATTTTATAATTTGATGTTACATTGTTTTATATATTTAAAGTGGCATATATCATTTTAAAAATACTAACTTGAAGTTTTACCTAGAGTAAATCAGGTGTTTCCTGACAACTACAACAAACCTCGACAGTCTCAAACTAAATTTTTGGCAACCTATGATCAGTACTAAACAAACTATATGAAGTGTATTTAAAGATTTCTTGTGTAAATTACAATCAGATGCAACCTTTACATTAGGACACCATCACACAGGCTCACCTATAACCCTTTAGCTGCGTAACATGCAAAGACCTTTCATTAGTCTCCTTCTGATAAATGTCTTGCTCATCTCCATTCATAAGTACTTCATCAGCCTCCATTTTTGACATATCTTGCATTGAAGATTCCGTAGAAGTCAAACCACATGCAAACTCAGAACTACATTGTGTCTGCACCTTGATTTCTTGAGACAGATCAACACCATTTATCTTTTCTGAAAGACAGAGAGCTGCAATATATTAGGGTTGCGATTCCAAATTAACACCACACCAATAAATGCCTAACTGGTCTCTCCCCTAGCTGGAATGTTCTGAACATACAGTCTCATAAAACGAACATCTCTAATGGGAAATTGGCTATAATGATATTGAACAACAACATGTATTTTTACAGTGCCAAAACAAATCTAAAACATTATTATTGTACAGTCAGTCATTCTCAAATCATACATTTTTAGTTAACAATTTTGCCTGTCTTCCACACTATGGAATAAATAATCTATTCTCATTTTTATACAGACTGCTTCCATGGCAATTGTGGAAATGGTGTACTTAAATCATCATACATCAGCATGAAAATTAACTTACAGTAAATATTGCCAATTGCTGAAAATCGAGTAAGGCCTTTCAGAGGATAAGTGAAGAAACAAAATTATTTGTTTATTAGGGAGTCCAGATCCCATTGAGACAATGACTACCCCACTTTAGAATATAAGCGATTTTAACCATTTTGGACCTCATTTACCAAACACTGTTTACCTGGTTGATATGTTTTTTCAAGGCCCAACTCTCCCTCTTCTTCTGCATCCTCTTCCTCTTCCCCCTCATTAGCAGACTTCTCTTCATTCTGTAACAGAAATCTGTATTACTGCTAACTTAAACTGTTCTAAGTAACACAACAACACACAATATTTATCGCGAACCATTCACATATTATCACACAGGCCATGATTCAATACATTTTAAAGGATATACATCCAGCTTTCATGCTGCAGAGACCCTCAGGAGTATTTAAGAATTGCCTTGAGTATACTGAGAGTTACTATCGGTCATTGCACAGGATCCTTGTGCTATGACTGGAAGCCATTTCATTTCAGTCGAACAGAACATAAAGATGCTTGTTATTCTTCTGAAAGTGAAGCATTTAATGGAAAGGTTCTGAAAGTAAAACATGAGAACTCCTTGAATCTATATAATGTCACAAACAAACAAGTACCTTGGCTTCATTCTGATCTGACTTCCGAGTTCTTTTCATTATTTCTTCAATTCTCTGTTAAAGCAAACAACAGTGAATTTGTCACAACATGGAAAAGGCTGAACTTTGATCATTTGGCTTCTTTTATCAACTTTTGTATTTAAAGAATTTAAAAATTATTTACTCTATTTACCATTATAAATCTTCATTTTTTAGAATAGAAACCAAAATATACCTTTAAAAATGCAATTTGATTTATTCACAAACATATGACTGTTCCCAGCGCAGAGGGTTTGTTTAACTTTATTCACCAAATTGCTTTAACGTAAGAGTCTCAACACTCTCTGTTAAAGGCTCACTTAAAGGCTTGAAAGTAAGAACTATGCACCTTTTTCCTTTCAAGTCTCTCCTGCATATTTTGCTGCATAATTCTCTCTCGCTCCTGCCTTTGTCTTTCAGCTTCTTCTTGGGCTTTTGCTTCAGCTTCCTCTCTCTAAAATTAAGGCAGAGAATATGGAATGCAATACATAATTCAATTTTAAGGTGTCAAAAGAGCTATTTTATCATTAGTTATTTTGTAGATGTGAGAAATGGTTCATACCACCACTTAAGCATCCGGTGTGCAGTACATGTAAATACCTATTATCCTAATCCTGAAAATCTGAATTACAGATTTGCCACCTGATTCTGAAATTCACATAAAAAATATTTAGTTAAATGATTATCCAAGTTCTTTAGATGTCCCCAGAGCTATCTGAATAGTTAAACCTGTACTTTAGAATGAAGGTCCATTTAAGGAAGATACTTTAGAAACCATGAGGAAAGCAGTTAAATTGCAAATACAGCAACATTAATTTAAAACCTTTGCAGTCAGATATTTGTATTTAAGATAACTGGCAATGAATATCTTAGTGTTCCCACTATAACGGAATCTGTTGTTCACTATGATTGCAAGCCTTGATGGGGAGATAAGAGCATTCTTAACACTAGCTTATTTATATAACAATTGTTCAGAACAGTAAAGTATGATAGAGACTGAGAATGAAAAGTTTATACGACAGTTATAAAGACAATATATACCAGAGATACAAATGGCTGTTAGAAATTCATCATACATTGAACAAGGTTCATATAGCCTGAAAAATATAATTTCATTCATTCATTCGGAAGGATTCCTTTTCCAGGTTATACAGACAATTAGCCATGAAAGGCTATATCTAGGGATTAGTAATATTTTCATTCATAGTAATTGGGGGGCCATGGATCAGCATTCATGTCACACTGTGCGCCAGCACCCAGCCCGGGCAAACTAATGATCCAACCAGTGGACCAAATTCGGTGATGAATCCTGGTCATGTGCCACCTGAGGCACGTTGCACATATGCTAATAAGTATTTTAAAATCTGCTGTAACATTACCTTTTATAGAGAAGTTAGATCACACAAGGTGCCCCAGACTCCTCTCTGATCTTTTAAAACGGGAAGCTCTGTAAGTGGCCCCAATAAGATTATGAAGAAGCGCTATTATACTTTGGCTTTTACAGAGTTCCTTGCATTTACCTACCAAACAGCTTTCGGCCACCAGGGCACTGAACATGATTAAAATGGTTATGAAATATCTGCTTCTTTCCCAGACCCAAAAGCCACACAATTTAGGAAGATTTCAATAGTTTTATCTATGGTATCCTACGTCCCTTTATGGATTGGTTATTTTCCAACATGAACTGATCCAGGATCTAAAAAGGATGACTTAACAGCTTTTCCAAGGAACAGAGTCATGTTCTACATCTAGCAAGTAAACCTGTTAAACCTACTAGTTTTTCCTGCTCCTCCTGTTCTTTGCGAACTCTCTCTTCAGCTTGTCTTTGCTGTTCTTCATCATCAAGTCTTTTTTCTTCCTCCAGTCTCTGGAGCGCCTCCTCTCTTTGTACTTTATCTTCAATCATTTTCTTTACCATTTCTTCTTCTCTGCTCCTAGTATTTCCAAGAAATGGATTACAGACTGGATATTATTTAAAGTGTGAGAAAGAAAGTTTAAAGCTTGTGAAAGATGCCAAAGGGTAAGTCTACACTACAGCTGGGAGCATGCTATACATAGCAGCGTGGACGTTGCCACAGGGCTAGTCACACAAGCTTGGATCCAGGCGGGCTTGCTCTTGGGCAGCTATCAGAGCCACAACGTCCATGCTGCTATTTTTAGCACACTACTTTGAGTGGAGCTAGAGCATGTCTGTTTACCTGGGTTCGGAGGCACGCTCCCAGCTGCAGTGTACACATACCCAAACTCACAGTTCTGAAGACCAAAGTCAGCTATAGTTGATTCCACTTATTACCAACCACCAAGGAGTTGCCAGCAAAAAAGTTGCCAATAAGCTGAAGGCAGGTTTGTGGGGCTGCAGCTAGGGAAGGAAATACTGGGACGCATCTTGCCAACCTGGTTGTGAGCAGAGCAGCAGCCAGGAGGGGGGTTGCAGCCCAAAAGCCATGGCTTTACATGGGGAGGGGAAGCTGTGGGCAGGGCAGCAGCGGGAGAGGTACCATGAAGCTCCATGAACCCCCAACATCGCTGCTCCCCATGGAAAGCCCTGGCATCCAGGCTGCAGCCACCCCACGTTGCCCTGCCACAGCCCCCTCCCAGCAAACAGAACTGGGACTCTAGCAGAGGTTACCCTGTTGGATGGAGATGCAGAGGCCCCAGCCTCTTATCTCCTGTGTGGTCCAGGGTTGCACATAGGTTTGTGGGACTGTAGCCAAGGAAGGAAGCGCTGGGATGGGGCTGAGGTCCAGCTGCAGGCAGGTTTTCAGGGCTACGGGCAGGGAAGGCACGTCCCAGTGCTTCCTTGCTGGCAGCCAGGGCCTTTCTTCCAAAAAAAGTTTTCAATAAGTGGCATGCTGTTGCCAATATCTGAATCTCATTAACATTAAAGTCAACAGGACAGGATTGGTTCCCGGCAAAATGTTGCTATTAACCAGAAGTTGTTAATATCAGGGTTGTTAGTAAGGGCATCCACTGTGTCTAGCCATAGAACAGATAAACAAAGCAGCAAACAGTAAAAGTTTACTAACACCGCCATTCCATCAGTCTCTCTTTCAACTGTGAGCTGGAGGAACAGAAAGGATCTGTGTACAGAAAGGTAATTCATCCTTCCTGGACAGTTAATTCTTTGGACACTACCGATAACAGATAATACTTGTAGTCCAGCTCTCTGTACTGAGGCAGGACGACATGACCTAAGTCCCTTCCAGTCCTACATTTCTATGATACTGTCAAGAAGGGTGCCAGTTGTTCTGGCGATATGGACACTTGTCCACTGAGAATTGGACTAATAAGAGAAATGCATTGCACGTACGCTACCTGCCATCTATCACGTGGCATCTCCGTCATCATCAACCTGGGATGAATTTAAACTGGGAACCTAGAAGTCAACAGGTCTCCCAAGTTTGCCAAAGAAGAGTTTAAGAGGAATACATCAGACCCCAAGAGTTACGAACTGACCGGTCAACCACATCCTCATTTGAAAGCGGAAGTACACAATCAAGCAGCAGAGACCCAAAAAAGCAAATACTGTACAGGACAGTACTGTGTTAAAGGTAAACTACTAAAAAAATAAAGGGAAAGTTTAAAAAAGGTTTGACAAGTTAAGAAACTAACTGTGCTTGTTTCATTTAAATTAAGCTGATTAAAAGCAGCATTTTTCTTCTGAAGAGTAAAGTTTCAAAGCTGTATTAAGTCAATATTCAGCTATAAACTTTTGAAAGAACAACCATAACGTTTTGTTCAGAGTTACGAACAACCTCCATTCCTGAGGTGTTCGTAACGGAGGTTCTACCATAGTTTGAAGAGGATTTTAATATCTTATAAAGAAAATTAAATGTAACTGGAATAAGAAGTATATCCTATATTTTAAGTAGTAGAATCACTGGAGACTTGAAAGGAAGGGAAGCAGTCTGCCTAGAAAGTGACATCCCAATTTCACACAGACTTCTGACATTCACAAGGATATGTATTTCCAGCAAACTCTGCCATATGTACCTGCCTCTCTGCAGATTCTCGTATGTGTAGCTAAAATACATGCCAGTCAGGTTTACATGCCAATCAAATTTGCACCACAGAAAATATTGTTTTCCAGTATTTACAAGTTACCTTTCCTCCTCTTCTCTCTGAATTCTTTCCTGGTCTTCACGCTCTCTTTGCTCCCGGGCAAGACGTCGTTTCTCTGCTAAGATTTTAGCGGCTTCTTCGGCTGTTGTGGTTCCTGGAATAGTTTTGCTACTAGATTCTGTAATTTGAAAGAAGGTGCTGTTATATAGTATCATCCACTTCAAAACATGCCTTCACCACTGTGATATGAGAGGCAAGTAACACTGCTTTGTCCAACTGCCCTACCATTATTAACGTAAGTACTCAACCAGTTATTCAAAGCACTCTGTATTCAACACATAGGGAGACTGGAAGAAAGTCCTAAACAGTTGAAAGAAAGCAACAATAGGATCCCAGTACCTTATTTACACTGCAGACATACTACACTAACTCATTCCAGCAATACACCTTTGGTTGTTTTCAGATGTTACTACTGAAAGTGCATTGTGGTATTCCAATAATTTGAAGACCACTCAGGTTTAAATGCAAACAAGAACAAACTTTATTCCTGGGGTCTTACTGGCACCCCGCTAGGTTTCTCTTCCTCATGATCCCCACTGCGGTGTCTTCTCTTTCACTCCTGGTTTCTTAAGGGAGCCACACCTCATAAGCAACCATTCCCAAATACTACATGCATCTCTGCTACAAATAACACTGTAATAATCATAACAATGAAAAAAGAATATTTCCAAAAACAAATAATTGTGTAACCTTCAAAGACTGTTCTATTAGTGCTTTTTAAAAAATCTGGAGAAATATTATTGTACGAGCAATAAGCTTGTTAGTCTTCCTTATAATAAACAGGACAAACATATTCTGGACCAAAAGAGGAAGCATCAATTTTAAAAATCCATTTTCCAAAATTAGCAATATTTTTAGAACAACAACAACTATGCCTGTGTTTTATCAGTAAAATTCAACTAGAGGAAAACAAACTACGATCTTAAATCATATCCACATAGTGACATTGCTACATTCTTATTTTACATGGAGATCAAAACAACATCTCTAACTGCCCTTTTTATATAATATCTGAAGATAATATATTACAAGGGCACAACCAAACTCTCTTTTATACACGCCCCCGCCCCCACACCCACACTGCCCTGGGGTCTGAGTACAAGAAACATGTTCATAAAAATATTCTGAAAAGCCACTTGACTAATTTATACTGTAAACAAACCCCTTGTTTTTAGGAAGTATCCCCATCTTCTTGAAGTTTAACTGGTTTTAATGTAACTGATGCCTGATCTTTAGAACATTTAGGGCCTGATTTTCAGTTGCTGTAAATCAGCATAGTTCCACTGAAAGCAATATGCCTATGCCAATTAATACTAGCTGAGATTCTTCCCTTAAAAAAAAAATTAACATCCTTACAGATGGGTAGATAACTGCTGGTGTAACACTGATAAATCCTACAAGTCCAAATGATTAATATTTGGAAAATTCTTCAAATGACAAAAAAAATTCGACATTTCAATAAGCAGCAAAATCAACACACTGACAAAAGTATTTTGCTTCTAGCCTGAAAAAAAAATTACTTCAATATAATATGCTAATTTATGTGAAATTCAGACACTATTTATAAGTTTAAGACAGCACAGTGGGAAAGATTTCTCAAGAGTTGGGTATGGACTGTGAAGTCATTGTCCACTAACTGTAGAGTGAAAGCATCAACTGCATGTATACAGCTGTGGAGTCAAGACAAAGTTTTGTGCACACAAATTGTGCTTGCAGAACTGAGGGGGTGTAAGTGTGTACACAGGATTCCAATTTCCTAACTAGCACTGCTGGAGAGTTTTTTTCTATGTATTTAAGATTTATACAATCTCCGGCGCCTCTCCAGGGCTTTTACCACCTTTGACTTAAGAAATGCAATCATACTAGTACAAGCAAGAATAAAACTGTATCATCGCCAAACCCAGAAACAAGCCAGTCCAAAGAATACTGAAATACCCAACCTCCCCAAGCAACACCAAACCACACAGACCATCCCCCTGCACATACCTACCTCCCAAATTGCACAGGAGAGCAGTCAGGACAGGTGCAAAGACTGGTTCTGGTACCAATCATCTACCTCCTCAAATAAAAGCTTTGTATGCATAGCAGGAAGATTGACTCCATTAAAAACAATACTAAGGGAAAGTCTTTTCCTTCGAAAAGAAAAGGAGTACTTGTGGCACCTTAGAGACTAACCAATTTATTTGAGCATGAGCTTTCGTGAGCTACAGCTCACTTCATCGGATGCATACTGTGGAAACTGCAGAAGACATTATATACACAGAGACCATGAAACAATACCTCCTCCCACCCCACTCTCCTGCTGGTAATAGCTTACCTGAAGTGATCACTCTCCTTACAATGTGTATGATAATCAAGTTGGGCCATTTCTCCCCCCCCCCCACCCCTTTTTTCCCAAAAACCACACACACAAACTCACTAACTCACTCTCCTGCTGGTAATAGCTTATCCAAAGTGACCACTCTCCTTACAATGTATATGAAAATCAAGGTGGGCCATTTCCAGCACAAATCCAGGTTCTCTCACACACCCCCCCCCCCCCAAAACACACACACACAAACTCACTCTCCTGCTGTAATAGCTTATCCAAGTGACCATTGTAGGGAGAGTGGTCACTTTGGATAAGCTATTACCAGCAGGAGAGTGAGTTTGTGTGTGTGTGTGTTTTTTGGGGGTGGGGGGTGGGGTGAGAAAACCTGGATTTGTGCTGGAAATGGCCCACCTTGATTTTCATACACATTGTAAGGAGAGTGGTCACTTTGAATAAGCTATTACCAGCAGGAGAGAGAGTTAGTGAGTTTGTGTGTGTGGTTTTTGGGAAAAAAGAGGTGGGGGGGGTGAGAAAACCTGGATTTGTGCTGGAAATGGCCCAACTTGATTATCATACACATTGTAAGGAGAGTGATCACTTTAGATAAGCTATTACCAGCAGGAGAGTGGGGTGGGAGGAGGTATTGTTTCATGGTCTCTGTGTATATAATGTCTTCTGCAGTTTCCACAGTATGCATCCGATGAAGTGAGCTGTAGCTCACGAAAGCTTATGCTCAAATAAATTGGTTAGTCTCTAAGGTGTCACAAGTACTCCTTTTCTTTTTGCAAATACAGACTAACACGGCTGTTACTCTGAAACCTGTCTTTTCCTTCAAACATTCTTAAGCTATTTGTTGTATGAAAATATGGGAAAGAAAAAACTTAAGTTGATAATACACAGAGCACATCATGTATGTGCAAAGAGTTAGCTTACTAAACCTCAGAGAAGCTATTGCTTGCATCAGACATTGACGTTTTTGAAATGGACCTGGGAAGGCCAACATACAGAGGGAGGGGGTTGTTCACTTCTGGTCATGAAGTCTGGCTGCTACTGTGGGCTAACGTATAGGACACTGGACTGGGAGTCAAGACAGGTGCTGATCGCAGCTCTATCACTAGCTTGCTGTGTGACATCAGACAAGTCATTTCAACTCTGTGCCTGTTCCCCTGCCACCCTTGATCTGCCTCATCTGTAGAATTTATAAGCTGTCTGGGGAAGGTACTGTCTCTTACTACAAGTCCGTACAGCAATGAGCACAACTGGCCCTGATCTAGGCACTACTATAATATAAACAATAGCAGCAGCTATTGCTAAGCCAACAGGATTCTTACACCTGCTCTGTTTATACACATAGCCAAAGCCAAGTCAATAAAACAGTGATGCCATCGATAATCAATCACTAAACTTGGGCAAACTTATAGCAAAACTGAGCCTGACTATATATTCCCATGAAGAACGCAGGCCCTCAGTGTAAAATCTCTACCTGAGGCAATACCATTTTAAGATTACAAGCTGTACGCCACCACATAAAATACAGTCTGAGTATGCAATATAAAAAAGAAAGAAAACCAGTCACAGTAATGTTCGAAATAACAGATTACTGGGACAGTCAGGATGGGGGAGGAAATAGGAAGAAGATGGGAAGCCAGCAGGGTGAGAGAGGCAATTTGCGGAAGATGCATATTTTCCCTCTTGAAGGTGGATCATAGTTTTCCATAAGGATTTCAGCACAGACTAACTCTGTGCACTCAAGATTAGGAGCACAAATTTCTGGACATGTAGTAGTGAGTGTACAAGCTTTGGAATATCCAAAGTCTCAGATATGCATGTACCAACATCATTTGGTGCACAAGTAAAGTATGCAGACATGTGGGTACCTGAATTGTATGTGGTCAGTTTTGGGGCACAAATTTAAGTCTTCCATGATCTTTGTCTTGCTCAATTCCTCCATCTGCGCTACTTGGAGCTCCTTGCATCTGTAGAGCAAAAGAGGTCATCTTCCAACTCAGGAAAGTGCTTCTTCAGAGGGCCTGTATAATCCTCCTCTATCTTTGCATCAGTGGAGATGGAAGATGATGCACTTTTTATGCTCCTATGTCACATAATCCATCTACCCAAAGCCAGGATTTCAGACAGATTTAGTCGTTACAGAACAGGCCCCCCAGTACGAACACATGCATTAGCAATGTTCTCCCATTGTAGCTTTGTGCATTACAGTGATATTCCTGATGATCTTTCATTTCTCAGTATTGTCTCATTCCTTTTCTGTACTTTTTAAAACAAGCTGCTCATGATTTAAAAGTAACCCAACAGGACTGCTGTTCAGTTGTTGGTGTTTGGTGTCACGCACTGTCAGCTTGTGGATTATGAGAAGCACTCCTTGAAAGGAAGCAGAAATTGTGACACTTCTAGCCCCATTATGTGTGTAGAGTTCCTTCAACCAACTCCTTCTCTGAGGATTCACTGTCAGCACTACTTGACGTGTCTGGGTTAAGGGGGTGGAAGGAGTGTGTTAAGTAGGCCTGTGGAACTGTTGCCTTTTGAAGAATTGATGATGGTTTACCCTCTTCCCTAGGTCTAGTGAAGCTACAGTTTCCTGTATGATGGATTGAAGAATGTTCCACATTACAGGTATCTAAGGAGGAGCCTGCCATCTCCTCACTGCAATGTGGTTTTTTACTTAGCCACTAAGATAATGTATACCTGTGTTGAAACAGTGTGATGTGTGGCATTAGACAGAAAGTTATCACCCATACCTCAGTGTGGGCTATTTGTTTTATCCTTATACCCTCTGACTCCTCAACAACCCAGACATATAATTATCACATTCAAGTTTATTACCCATCATAACACACAAGTTGACAACTCATATGAATGAGCACATATGTTTTTAAGTTGAAACAAGCCTTTTAACTCATGAAGAGAAGCTGTGTAAGACTGCTCCAAGTCGCTGAAAAATAAGATGTGTTTTATTGCATAACAACATATTTTAACTACCTACCAATGTAGACACAAAAGGAAAACAAGACAAGATGTGTTGACAGGCAATCAAGTCCACCATAGGGGGAAAAGCGACATGAAGATCCAAGTGTGACCAACTGGGAGATACCTGCATTATTGTAATGACTATTGTATGTTTCCCTGTTCACTTTTGGATGGCTGTTTACTTGAACTCCAAAGCTTAAGCCCAACTGGAGCTGGGAGTTGGCTGAGGCAGGAAACAAAACAAGGACTAAGAACTAAGACAGCCCCTCAGGTACACACCTTCAAGCCAAGTTAAGTGTTCAATGGAGGCTTTTACTGGGAGATGCCACTTCCAGGTGCCATCAAAGTTAACAGGACTTGTTTTGCCAAGGCGATCATAAAGATCAAAAGTTTTAAAAGGTTCCACTGGCAGAAAGGGAGAGAGAAAGTGATCAGCAGGCCACGGGGCTGACACAAACTGGGAGAGAGGTAGGAGCTGCAGGGTAGGAAGTCTCACCTTAAGCAGGGCCTAAACATCTGAGCCAGGAGCAGGTAAAAGGCTAGATAAGGTCCATTTGGTGAGGTCTCCTTTTTTGTTATTTTTATTGCATGTCTCTGAATGTTCTGTTGTACAGTTATGTTAAACAATACTGTTTGAGTGTAACTGCTAGTCACAGCTGCTGGAGAGAAGTCAATACCAGCGTCTAAACCTCAGTTGGATCTGCTGAAGTAGTCACAACTGGTAACTAAGGGGCTGTAATCCAGGTCCTAGTCTAAAAGCGGGTGAATTGCAGAACTCTACCCCAGCAGAGATAAAGGCTTGAGGTCTGACATTTGTGAGAGGTACACTCAGTGAGACCCCCCCCCAAGAAGGGACAATGGTGCAGCTAGCCCAGACACCATGACACTAAGTACACTTAAAGCTACCCTTAAATTAAGACTGAGCCCAGGACTTGATAGAAACTCAGGTGCCACGGGATGACTCAGTGGTAAAAGCCAGTGTCTTTGGGTGGAAGCCTCAGGAGCTGGTTGGGGTATGGTACGGTGCCAAAGCAGTGAGGTAGCCTGGCTAGATGGCCACTCACTGCCCTCAGTTTTTGCCCTCTGATGTCAACTCCACAGCACATGATTTTGAAAATGTGAAACAACTTTTCCAGAACAGAGGGATCTGCCTCCATGTTCACAGGTAGGGCATGTAGGGGAATATCTGGCCAGGAGTGGACACCACATACTCATAGGGAAAAGTTAAACCAACACCTCTGTGTTGATCCACTTCCATACTGCCTCCTTGCCTTATAAATGCCACAGAGAGTTAGGCAGAGAACTACTCCCAGCTTCCTACTGTCAACTACAAAGAAAGTGATCATCTGGTTAGCAGCAGAGCAAGATGGAAGGAGATGTAAATACAGGTCTAGAAGTTAGCCTGGGAAAGAGAGAGAGAGAAGAGGCATAAGTAACGAGCAGAAGTGGCAACATGGGATACGGGGCTGAGTTCCAAACACAGTTTAGAAGAGGCAGCAGTGGAGGCAGGTCAAAGTCCTGGCAATGAGAAGGTAAAGCTTCAGAAGATGAGAGACCCAGAGGTAGCTAAGGATGTAGCAGGTGGGTTTGTGAAGGACAAGGATGACTCTGTAAAGGAAGACATGCATGACTGAAGCCAAAAAGTAACTGGTAGATACCTGTGAATAGGACAGACAGCAGGGATCAAATATCAGTGATGTGGATTACTGATCTATTTCTCATGCTCTAGACAGGTCTAAGAGACACATTTATTACAATCAGGAGCAAGGAACACTGTTTTAAGATTGATGTACAACTCCATACGACACTGACAATTAGACTACGACATCTAGCTATCTTTCCACAAGAATGTATGTGTGCAAAGCACAGTATAACACATGAGACCCCAAACAATTTTTGGCAATATTTCACACCCAGTTTAAAGTGTTAACACAGGGAAATTTTCAGACATTCCCTCAAGCTTACACACATTCAGGAATACACATAAGTATCTTTACATGCAGTGACATGCATCAGGCATATGATCCCACTTACCCATGGTATTTGAAGGATATTCACCCTCAGTATCGCCACCAGTTGCCTGTTCAAACTCCTTTTTCTGTTAAGTTTCCCCTATGACCTTCTCCACAGAGAAGTGCATGAGATACCTCATCAGAAGTCTTTCCCAGATTCTTTTCTGGAGATTGTAGAGGGTGTTCTTCCTGGTTGGAAGGGTAGAGGATGTGCTCATGTGGCACAATGAATGGGGTCAGGAGATTTATTTCCAACCTGGGAGAAGTATGTCTCTTTCATTCTCCTGTGTGTGGCAGTGTTGCCCATTGTCTCTTGATGCTGTGGCGACTCCACATACATTGGAATCAAAATTTAGGCAGGCCTCTAACCATTTGGAAGCTAGGTCTCATGTATGCTATGATGAATGAGCAGTTGATTTTTCCTCCAGGCTAAGGCATATGCATGCAATTTTTAAAGTGATAGCTGGCTCAATTTCATAGGTATCTAGTTTACAGAACAAGGTTTCAAAGGCGTGTGCTTTAATTTGTATGCATTTCCTGCTATTTGAAACCACTTTGCATGTGTGTCTTGGATTTGAGAATCTAATCCAGTATTTATAATGTTCAAAGTGGAATAGGATTTAGTTTAGAAGTTACATTGTAAACAAGACTAAAAGTCAATACCTTTAGCTCTCTATTCAAACGAACTGACTACTACATATGGTATAATCCAGCAATTTATAAAGCTACTGTATAATTAACAATTTGCAAACAACATCTTTTAACCTGAAGCATCCCCAAATCCCCAACACAATTGTTTTACAAACTACAGTATAAAGGGATTGTTTCACTCATCACTGAAATGCTGTCAATTCTTGGGTAGAATGCACCACCATTCAGTTGTATTCAGTGAAACTACAGGAACTGAATATTAATACTTTTCACTTCTATAGTGCCTTCCCTCCAAGAAGTTCTAAATATTTTACAAATATTCATGAATCTCCATTTTACACATGTAAAAGTCAAGGCACAGAGAAGTTCCAGATAGAAAGGCATAAAGCAAGATCACACAAGAATTTGGTGGAAAGATCAGAAATAGAACCAGATATACTGACACCAAGGGCTATTATTCAACCATAAAGAGATCCCTTCCTCACTTTAAAAAATACTGTATCAAACCAGAGATGCAGGGGAAATTTAGGAAGGAGACAGAACTTGGCTAGGACTTTTTCAGGAATTGTCAAGTCATCTTTCGTGTCTATGAGCAGTCAGGAACATAATTTGTGTCCATTAAGAAAGATTTAAGTTTCTTCTGGATTGCTTTAAAATTTTTTGCGTACTTACAAAGCTCTCACTCTCTAACACTATTTATAGGTAATTACCACCATTAAACTTCAAACTGTAGTGGACCATAAAGATAAATGGAATAGACAAGTGGATCACTTAAAGGCTCCTACCTTCTTTGGTCTTTGCAGAAATTGCGACAGTTTCCCTCTCAGAGGTTGGAGAAGTGCCATGCTCTTGTCCTGCTCCTTCTTCACACTTGTCCTTTGGTTTGCACTCCATTTCAGGTTTCTTTTTGGTAATATTCATAACACTTGGTGTGAGAGGCAGGCGTTGAATAGGTGCTGGTTTGGAGACTGTAGTGGGGGATGATGGTCTTTGTTTCAATACACTAGGTGAAGGTGGACGGGCTTTTTGATTTTGTCTGCAGAGAAAGGAACACCTATGAAGGCTTCACTGAAAGCCTGGAGAATGTAACTGATTTTATACACATAGCAAAAATATGCACCTTCTACATTCATACTGGACAGTATCAGGACACCAAACCTGTGGCACAGGAAGTAGTGCTCATTTTGTTCTGAACGTGGTTTAGGATGAACACAGGTTTAAACATACCTAGCTGCAGAGGGAGATGAAGGACGTTTTGCCAAATTAGCAGGGGATGGAGATCTTCTACGAGCTGATATAGATGGCGACGGAGGGCGCCTCCCAGCAGGACTTGGGGACTGCTTTTCTGTCTCCAATTTCTGATCAGATACACAAACAGTGGTAATATACACCTTCCAGAATATGTTGAAGACACCAGAGAAATGCAGAAGTGATGCCATCACAATATTCACTAGTCACATTAAGATACCCTTGGATTTTCCTTTATCTTTCTGAACATGGCTCTAGTTATGTTATATTAATGAGGCTTTAGGATTTATAATCAACAGCATCCCCTGGAAATAAAGAAGAGCTCATTCCACAAAATTCATATCCAGATTTCAAACATCCCAAAGTCTCAGGATGTTTGAATCTGGGGATTTGGATAAATAGATTATAAAGAAATGCACAGTCTAGATCCAGGCTGATTTAGGTTTGGCTTTAAACACCCTGAAATTCTGGTGTGTTTGAAATTTTGGTTTGGAGACACTCTAAAATAAAGCTCTCTTTTTTAAGAAAAGAAGTGACTCTTCAGTATACCTATTTTTCCATTTGGAATTATTTTTACTAACTTGCGTAATTAGTAACCAAAGATTATTAAAACTTTAAAAAGAATCATCAACTTGTTCTTCTCATTACAATAGTATTTTGTGACATTATCCAACAATGTTTATTTACAATGTAAAATAAAGAATTTTCACTAACATTTAATTGTTCTGATGCAATAAAGAGCGCAGCTGACTAGGATTGCAAACAGTTATAACACGCCCCTAACCTGACCCGTCCAAAAAAAGAAAAACCAAGCCTTTTGTAAAAGGAACTTTTCAACAGACCTGTGCAGATTCTGGAGACCTGGTGTCAGACGAAGATACAGTGGTCTTCAATCTGTCAATGCTACGGCTGCGCACAGGCACTTTAGGAGTTTGGATTGGAGAACTGATGGAACTGGCTGAAGCTGAACGAGGACAGAGGTGAGATTCTATAAAGTTAGGAATTTGACAAGACAAAACAGAGAACCAAGTGCACAGCATCAGAACAGGAAAAAAGGACAGAGAGAGAGAGCGAGAGAAAGAGAAAGAAAGAAAGATTGTGTGTGTTAGAACCCATACAGAGAAAACAACACTGGAAGTGCACATTGCAACAGGTCATGGACGCAAGACACCATCACCTCACGATCAGGAGTATGGAAGCCACAGCACCAAGAATGAAACCATTCCAAAAGCAGCAGTCAAGTGTAGATAAAAAAATAAAGTGCTTTTCCAAACAATGTCTACATTAAACTTTCAATACCTAAATGTAGTTTCCAATTTAGTCAAACTGTATCTTGTCATGATTACTTCTAGACTGACCATCAGAGTTCTGCTAAACCCTTGCATAGGGCAAAGAGGCATATCTCAGAAATGTATCACAATTCGTAGATAATGCCGTGTTAGTTATAAAATGTTTTGTTTCATCCAGCCCACATGGAATGATTTTTCATAAAACATGTGACAAACTGCAGTTACCATATTAATTATTTTAATCTTGTTTTATGCATTTCCTTATTCTATCTGCTGCCATTTAACAGTACTGCATATTTTTACTTTTCTCCCCAAACCACACACTTTATCCACATTAACAAAACAAGATTTAAGTATGTAAAGAAACTAGAAATGTAAAGGGTTAATAATCAATTGTAATTACTTTACCACCTCCAAAACTGTCAGCCTCTTCACATATATTAAGATGTGATGAGAAAATATGATCACTGTATTGGATCGTACACTAAACACAGTAGTGCATATATAATATACAACTCATCTATGAAGTGTATATAGTAATGTAAATTGAGATATTTGCAAACAGATTAAAAACTAGCATATCTAAGATTTTAGAATATCTAGGGATACAAAAATCTAATGACAGACGCCAGCTCCTAATCACTGTACTCTTATGGATAAAACATTTTATTTTAGTATCTACAGCATTCTTGTAGAGAGAACTGCACTGTTATGACCAATAATTTGAATTAGAATAGAGCAAAGAAATTATTACTGAAATTAAGTGTTAACACTATTGAAAGTACCATAAACTTGCTGACAGTTGAAGCAAAAGTCCTGAACCTTTGTTTGAATAACACTGAGTCAGAGCCACATCCTAGCTATCAGTACAAGATAAGATTTCCCTCATATGAAGTGAAGTAAAACATTTTGTGGAAAAATAAAATGCATACAAATAGCTGTGCAAAAACAGGAACATAAATTATGGATCAGCAAAGGCAAGGATTGATTACAGTCAGGTCAGCAGTGTAGAAGTTTCGTCACTGTTAGTGAGGACTGTTAATTGGTTTAAATTATACTAAAAAAATAAAGATGGAGGAATGCATTTGAAAGGGAAAAAAGACAAAAAAATGTTGATTGCACATTGAAAGATTAAAAAAAAAACAGGGGGAATGAACTCCAACTTGGTGTGCATTACATTGACTTTACATTGAACATAGTACTTTCACTGGAACTTTCTTAGATTCAATAAAAGTCAAAGGTAACCTAGTCGTCTTGTTCCAGCAACTTTTGAGCTGAAAAATTTGCTCCCCCTCAGATAAGTCAATTTGTGCCCCATGGTTATTAGTCTCTTAGGCCTCCTTTGAAATGTTATTAGGGTTTCCACTTCATCCTCCTAAGCCGTCACTTAAATTCAAATGCAGATCTCAGACAGCTCAGTGCAAAAATAAATACCAGTATACAATTCTCTGCAGAATGAATGAACTGGTATTGTAGCTTAAAAGCTAATACTATTCTATGAAACTGCAAAATAAACATGCAACATAAAATATGGATTGCATTTATTTTACCAAAGTAAACGTTAGTGAAGTATTATATATAGTGATGCGTTAACTAAATGTTTGAATTGTGCTGAAAGGTAACATAGTTAGCAACTGTCAAATCAACGCTTGCTTTGAAAGCAACTGCTATCACTTTCAGGCTTTTACTGCACTCCTGTTACCTGAGGAATCTTGTCCATCAGCCGATAATGTAGCAGCACTTTTACTCCTAGCTAAGGAGGCCTGTGTGGGGGCGAGGAGGCGACTGATTACATTACTCTCCAGAGGACTGATCTGGGAGCGACGAGCTGAATGATGGGAACAAATCAAAAAGGATTCAACATGAAGTAATATAATGAAGAAAGCAAGCATCAAAGAGAAAAGGAGCTTTGGGAGTATTGTTGCAAATCATAACATTTTCAGAAGAAACTATTAAAGTAATGAAGAGGGAAATACATAGTAATAGTATAGCAGGATTAAACATTGCAATCAAATAGGATTGCATTTGTTGTCCTTGACTTACTACTAATTGTTATGTGCAGAGAATGATATGTAAACAAACATAAAACACAGATGGAGTGCTGAAATAAGTCAAAACATGGACAGCTTTCGATTCAGCTTTGCAGAGGTTATCTTCATTGGAAGTTAGGATGCAACAGAGGATATTACAACAGACTGGTGGCACAAACCAGAGAAAAACCTTGCAAATTATTGCCAACAGTTGTTAGCTATTGTTAAGTCTTATTTGCACACACAAGCTCACATATATAGTAATCATTGTCAACTCAATATGAAAAGGGGGTCCAAGCATTCTACCGTAGTTTTTTACCAGGGAAAGAGCTGCTAAAAAGGAAAATTTCAAATGTGCTAATTGAAAGGGAGATGTTTGTTAAAGAAGCTTGCATCCATTAGCTTCAAGTAGAAAATAGTTATTAGAAAGAAGTTCTTAATAAGGAGGTGTCTTGTACTTTAAGGATGGATGTAAAGAAAAGCAGAGACACAAATGAGAACAGATTTCCCCCTTAACTTGTGGGCACACAGTCCAGCCGCAGGAACAAAGAAGTTGCTTGTAAACTGAAAAACTAACAGAGCTTTTAAAGCCAAACAGAATAAGATACAGGAAAAAATATTAACGTTTAAAGTGAAATTATTTCTTTATCTTAAATTTATAAAGATTATCTTTCCAAGTCTTAGCTCTTTGCCTTGTATATATTATTGTTTTGCTCACCTACTTCTAGCATGATTAAGTATAATTCACAAAAACCCTGACAGGATTTTTTGTCAGAGACAAAAAAAGAGTTTAATCTTTACTACTAAATAATTAGAATTCTCACTAAGTTTCCAGATATAGAGGAATCAGAAGAAACTACTCAAGTCACATAATCCTATCCAATTTTACTGTGCATTGCTTTTAAATAGCAAGATTAGGATTTAGTTTTATAAATAGCTAACCACCTGGTCTTTCTTCCTTTTTCACTTTCTCTAGTTCAGGAGAAGAATGAGGTTTACTACTTATTCTATTCAAAGACATGCTCCTCTTCTTTTCTGTTCCTCCTAGAGAACAAGTGCAAAGGAATATTATTTTTAACAAGAGATTTGCATAATTGATTTTCTGAATTGCCCACTCCCTTTCTTTAAAAAAAAATATTTTGCCAAGAATACCTATAAACCAGAATTGTTAATCATTATGCAACGCTTTGGTCACACAAGTTGTACGTATTGGTTTACTTCTCACCCACCCCAAGTACAGCTTCAGAGAAAACCCACTTGCATATAGAAACAGCAGAATTCTGGATACAACGTTTGATATTGCTAGAATGTGCGTAATGATACCAAAGTCCAAATGGTCATATTATATGCACAATAGTCTACACCGTTCAGAGTGGAATTATTTCTAAACAAAGTTTGGACATTTCAGTTTAAACACAATTTAAATTTAAGAAATATTCAATTTGTTATCTCCTATTTAAAAAAAAAGATGTTTCCTGCACCTTTCTGTTCCACCTGTGAACCTTTTGGTGGTGGCTGCTCAGACTGCAGAGAAACTTTGTTACTCAGCCTGTTTAATGAAGCACTTCTCTTTGTGGTACCTGTAAATGAAAGTGCAAATTACGTGATTACATTTTATATAGAATCCTAAAGCGTTCCTTTAACCACCTACCCCTCTTTTCTATATACAGTATAAGTCATAGCAGTGTAATCAAATCTGATTGATTTATGAACCCTACAGAACCACCTTGTGGCAAGAAATAAAAAGTGCATCCTCAAATAATTTGAGAGTACAAATCATTCTGAATTCTTAAATTTCTAATCTATACCACAAATTTCTGTTAACAAGAGGGAAAAAAAGAGAGACACGAATCAATCAAGATTAAATAAAGAAGTGTATGATAAGGCTCTAGATGAACTGAAGAAAAATATGTTTGATTAACTTGTTTTTAAATCAGTTCAGTTTAAGAGTATAAAAATATCTATCTGGCCAGTATTATCAGGAATACAAAGAGTGCTTAAAACAGAAGTTCTACATAAAGATATATAGGTCTTAAAGGCATAAAACAAGATTAATCTGAATTATCTATTACATAGAACAAAACCGCTTTGAAGCACATCCCAGTGTGCAAAATGGTTGTTATATTTTGATAGCTGGGTTCTAGTGGTGGGAGGAACTTGAAATTTCATATTCTCCCTACATAAGTACAGTTCAAGTGGCTAATAAAGAAAAAATGTTTGATCAGATTAAACTTTTTAAAAAAACAAAACAAAACAGCACCTCAGATGACAATGTGTCAGGCTGGACCCAGCACACAAATTACAACCATACCAGCTGGGCACCTCTATGAAGCTGTGATGGGACACAGAAGAGCTGCTGCAGAACCTGAAGAGTTGTGCGCATTCCATGCATCATTCACCTAAAGACTAGCTGCTCTCTGGAAGCCAGATCAAGAGTGTATAATTGCTCTGACCTGTTGGGCTGGTATGAACAAAATCTTGGAGTCTTGATCTAAATCTTTGTTGTTAGAGAAAATAAAGGTGAGCACTGGACATTTTCCCCAAAGAGACTGAATATTCACATTGTTTCATGGCAATTGAACCTCTATTCCTACTCTGTGCTCCACCAAGGACACTCACTTAAGATTTCCAGTTCTTAGCCTTCATCTCTTTTGGGCAGAGACCCGCTACACAGTTCCTTGCCTTACACTGTGACATCCCCAGCAAGCCAGACTCCCTAAAAGGCCAGCATCTGTGCTTTCCTTTTCTCTCAGATGGCTATTATCTTATAATTGCCGGCAATACATTGGTAACACACAGCTCCTTCTAGGAAAGCACATTTATTCTTAAGGTAAAAGCATTACAGAGAAAACAATAAAAAACCTTCATGCATGTAAAAAAACTTTAACAGAGGTCACCCCCAACTACAACCTAGGGCTTTGGTAGGTTTTAGTCCCTCAAAACCCACAACTGGGTTTTCCCTGTGGTTACAAGTTCATCCATCTTAGATCCAGAACCAAAAAGAAGGCCCCGAATCAGTTCAAGCACCGGCTATTTATCTAAAAGTCCTATCTTTGTCTGGTGATATTGGGAGAATCCTGTCTGAACCAGACTATGCAAGCCTCCATAGGAAATGATACCTCTCTGGAAGTGTTATAACCTGAGTGATTTGCCATAATTATCCCGTACTGTTTTCATTTTCCGGAACAGCTGTGGTACTTCATTTGGGAAGGAAAAAATCAAATGCACAACTACAAAATAGGGAATAACTGTCTAGATGGTAGTACTGCTGCAAAGTATCTGGGGGTTATAGTGGACTACAAACTGAATAGGAGTCATTAATGTGATGCAGCTGCAAAAAAAGGCAAATATGATTCTGGGGTGTATTAACAGGAGTGTTGTCAGACAGACAGAGGAGGTAATCATTCCACTCTACTCAGCACTCTACCCCAGCTGGAGTACTGTGTCCAATTCTGAGCACCAGAGTTTAGGAAAGATGTGTACAAATTGGAAAGAGTTCAGAGAACAGCAACAAAAATAATGAAAGGTTTAGAAAACCTGATCTATAAGGAAAGATTGAAAAAAACTGGGCATGTTTAGTCTTGAGAAAAGAAGACCAAGGGGCGACCTTATAAAAGTCTTCCAGTATGTTAAGGGTGGTTATAAAGAGGATGGTGATCAATTGTTCTCCATGTGCACTGTAGGTAGGACAAGAAGTAATGGGCTTTGTCTGCAGCAAGGGAGATTTAGGTTAGATACTAGGAAGAACTTTCCAACTCTCAGGGTAGTTAAGCTCTGGAATAGGCCTCCAAAGGAGGTTGTGGAGTCCCCATCACTGGAGGTTTTTAAGAACAGGTTAGACAAACACCTGTCAGAGATGGCCTAGGCTTACTTGGTCCTGCCACAGAGCTGGAATTGAGGACTTCCAGCCCATTTCTAGGATTGTATGATTTCTTGCATTTCTCTTAAGCCACTTAATATAATAGGGTTTCCCAAAAATACTGAAGGAAGTTGCTCTGTCAGTTTCTGTTATAGAACAGCAGTAGGTTTAGTAGCAATCCCTTTTGGCTGATAATTTATTAAGTATTTTTTCCTGTGTGCGCTAGTGTGCATATAAACCATAATTTTATAAACCTTTTTGTTTCTGGTTCGTAGCTAGAGCCTAATCCTGCAAACACAGATATATATAAATAATTCTAATTATGAGTAGACCCAGACTTCAACAGGGATAATCACACATGTAAAGTTACCCACATGTATACCTGTTTGCAGGATTGGGCCCTTAATCTGTCTCCATGTTAGGCTTCAGAAAAAAAAGTTATCCTTTCTCCTCAATTTATGCATGATTTTTGTAACAATAAGGGATAGTAATTTCTGGAAGGAGGGAAGCAGTCCACCATGACTGCCCTCTAAACGAGTTAGCATAGCATTCCAGAGGGTTCAGAGAGATCTCTCTTAGCCTTGAGATCATCAAAGAAAAAGGAAGTTATTTGTGGTGATGGAATTCATTTTTAAGTTTCTCCTCTAAAAGCAGATTAGCCACCTTCCTAGTGTTACTATCAACTTTTCGGTCTGGAAAAGGCATTAGGACATGTACTTCATAAGAGGAACTGCAGTGAGACATAGAACTATAGCATTACTGGTAATGTTTACTGGGGCTTGTTCAGTTTTTTGTTTTTTTAAATAAATCACTTCTGTCTGAAAACATACTTAATGCTACATGTAACACTTATGTTCCCTGTAATGAAAAAAAGGAGAAAAATAATTCAGTTTCCCCAATTTGTTTACTTTATGCATTTGATAGTATTTCCCCTATTAGTATGATTACACAACAGGAGAAAACTTCTAAAAATATAAAATACGACTCATAAAACCACAAAAATTGACAGGGAGACACTGGAGTAAGTGTTATATCAGCAACTCATTTTTAAAAACTGACTGGATTTCAGGTTGATTACGTCCTTCAGCAGTAGTAGACTCAGCAGTGTTTACCCCAGTGTTTTGGAGAGAACAGAGATAACCAAGAAAACAAACAATGCTCCATTCTGGGGGAAAAAAACAAACAAAAAACTTACGTACATCATTATAGAGTTCGTAAGGTGCAATAGTTTAATACAGTGGTTTTCAACCTGTGGTCTGCAGACCCCTGGCGGTCCGCAGACTATGTCTAAGATTTCCAAAGGGGTCCACACCTTCATTCAAAAATTTTTAGGGGTCTCCAAATGAAAAAAAGAGTGAAAACCACTGGTTTAATACATTGGAACTAATGGTATAGGCATTCTGCATGGCTAATATGAAGATACATCCCATGAAACCGCAATGCCCAAGGTCAATGTGAAAAAGGGAACAGCAGAATTTTCACTTTTTTTGCCCATGTTATGATACAATTCTTCATCTTATAAGGAATCAGGGCGCTTCAATATGTAGAGCATAAGTTCAGGGCCATGCTACAGATTTTTAATGCCAAGATGAACATTTATTTCTGTTGTGAATATGCAACCAAAGATCTGAATCTATTTCATTCAGGAAAATAGTTGTCGTCTGTGCAATTTACCAAAAAAAAAAACAAAAACCCAAACACCCCAAAACCCCAATTACTATGTTTAGTATTATCTAAAATTAAGTCTGTGATTTAAACCCTTAGAGTTGGTGTGAAATGGTTAATTCATAAATTGTTCACCAAGATTTGGCTTTAATAAAACTATCCTAGAAATATGAAAAGTGATCTTTACCATTACTCTTCTGCTCTAACACAGAGATCACAACCAAGGATTGGTTCAAAGACCCGCAGTCTGCTGGATTAAGAAATGGGGTAAAATGCATTTGAGATCACATGAGACATGAATTAACAAGTAGGTTGGCGGAACAGTAAACTCATCTACTTGCCAAGAAACTCCCTCCAAAAGACCCAAAACACTTACTCCGATCAGGAGAATTTAGAAGCGCTGCAGAAGATGACAAACGTTTGTTGATGACAGCTTCTGTTTGTTTGAGGTTTGCTGTGGATGTGGAACGTTTGTTGGCTGCAGAAAGAAATGTTTATTTTAGCATTTATCTTCAGTCAGAAAGTGTCCTTTAACATATTTCTCTGGGAATAAATTTGGAAGTGTAAGTATTACTTCCCAAAAGCCATTTCCAGTTCTGCTCTGATTCTTTTACACAGTACTTCCCACTCAAGGATCTCAAAGCACTTTACAAACAATTCATAAATCACAAATCCCTTTGAGGTAGGTAAGTATTTCCTGGTAGTGCATGCTAAAAGTAGCACAAACCAGCATGATAAAACCCTAAAATTCTGCACATTATGTTGCATGCATATCAAATGTTAATGGCAAAGCTGGTTAAATTATTAGCAAATAAATCCATACTAAAGGGAAAATAGGGTTACTGTGGAAGAAGCTTCTTTTCCCTTTTCAAAAGGCTCCCCAACATGCTATGGCAGTTTCCTCTAGAAGCAGCCAATATGAGAATTTGACTGGACTGGCCTGCATGTATGTATGTGAATGAGTGTACAAACCCCGGAATTACTACCCTCCCTGATACCACAAGAAACTGTTTTAAGGAGGTGTGAAAGGACAGCAAGTAAGAGCAGACTGAGAAAGAAGAGAAGCTTCCTTTTTTAGGGCATTCCACTCCCACAGCATGATTTGAAAGATCTATTGTACAGCACCTGAATAGTAAATGCCAGAAAAGAAGATTTAAGTTTGGGACACTTTTTCTAAGGCAAACACAAAGGTTATTTTATAAGGGAAGATGCAAGAGAACTGAGATAGCTGCAACAGATTTTGGAGTTTTTAGATGAACTTCAGGAATTTTCTAAGGGAAATTACATCCACTTTTAGTTATTTTCCATCACTTCCTTGCTATTTCCCTTTCCTTATTTATTTAATTTATTTATTTAAATATAGGATATGCGCTAGGGGTGGGATTTTCAAAAACATGTAGCAATGCCTGACTATTCACATGAACTTCAGCTATCAAAAAGTCAAGTGACTCCAAGTATGAGTGGTATATAACATTGTAAAACTAAACCTTATTAGAAACAAGAGATATGTACATGGTATTTGCATTTCCATTTGCAAGAAAGCTTTGGAATCCTAAATGATGGATGTAACTTAATGAACTCTAACCTGTCTGGCCAACACAATTTTAATAACTTGATAAGATGGCTTCAATTATTCCTTTAGTCTGGCCATTAGCAGGAAGAATGGTTTCTGAAGTCCTAGGGAATTATCTGACAAAAATTTTCATTGCATCAAATCAATGGTTTCTTAATTATTGGTGACTTCGTTCTGTGTTTGTAGGATTTTTTTTTGGAAAAAGAAAGTTATAAATCATTTATATATAAAAAATTGCAAGAATTGGAGCAAGCATGCAACATAATGCCAGGGTAATTTTTCAATGTGCATACACTGCCTACATGGGTACTGGAGTGTGGTGTTAAACTTCATGTCTGATGACCATCATATTCTCTAATGGCATGCACCTTTGTCTCTCAGGCACTTCATCATCTAGTTTTGTGATAGGGAACTTTCCGCAATTGCTGGGATTTTGCTGTCAAGGACTATGTATTTTTATTATGCAATGTTGCCATTTCTCCCAGGCTTCTTAACAGAATCTAACTGCATTTGTTAGCATGAACCACTTCTCTCTTAATACCATGGTACAGTAAAAGCTGTTTTATCCGGCACTTCACCAAGTGGAAAGCTCTATAAACCGGCATTTCTGACCTTCATTGTAATTCCTGTTTATAGTCCGGTTGGCACAAGGCCGGTGGGGGGCTGGGACGCAGGAGGGGGTTTGGGAAGGGGTATGGGGTGCCGGATCTGGGGGCCACTCACCTCAGGCGGCTCCCCGCAAGCAGCAACCTGTCCTAGCTAGTCCTAGATAGAGGCACTGCAGGCAGCTCTGTGTGCCACCTCTGCCTACAGGCTCCACCCCCACAGCTCCCATTGGCTGTGGTTCCTGGCCAACGGGAGCTACGGAGCCGGCATCCAGGGCAGGGTGAGGGTAGCTTGCAGAGCTGCCTGCCGCACCTCTGCCTGGGAGCAGCCGGGACAGGTTGCCTCTTATGAGGAGCTGCCTGAGGTGAGTGGGCCCCTGGATCCGGCACCACGAGTCCCCTCCCGCACCCAAACTCCCTCCCAGAGCACATACACCCCCACCCCGCCCCGCCCCCCCCTCCCACACCCAAACTCCCTCCCTCTTAGTAAACCACCATTTTTCATTTACCTGCACCCCCCATTCCCTGAACATGCCGGATAAAACAACTTTAACTGTAAAATGCTCGATTGTGGGTTTTTATTTTTTATTAATTCCTAACCATCAATGGGGAGTAATCCTGAATCATGCGCATTATATCGATGTCCAATATTTTCCCCGTATATAGGGTTTGATCTTCCGGATGTTCTTGAAATGTCCGATTACGTATGGTTTACTTTTCAGTACACTTGTGAATCTACTGCTATCTCAGCCAGATATTTACCTTGCTTGGTCAAGAGTTATAAATATTTATATTCACATGAAACTGGTTCTGATCATGACAGAATGTGCCTGGAAAGGAAGATTGTTGGGGCTACATTTTCTTGGATCATGAATTACTAAACATGGAAGACTTTTCTGCAGTATCTGGAATAGCTTTGGTCTCCCAGCATATTTAAAAGCTGACCAACCTATCTCTGAATATGCCGCATGAACAGACAGTCAGAAGACAATATTGCAAATATTCTGTAACTCTCTTCTAATGATGATGTTAGAGAAACTGAAACATTATTAATCAATAATGTGATAATGCTATAGCAACCACAATGTTAGGCATTTTTCAGACACCGGAAAAGGGATGGTCCCCATCCCCATGGATTCTAAGGACTGACCAGGTACACAGATGTCAGAGAAAGGGGAACAAAAAGATTTTTATACAAATCAATTGGATTTAGTGTAGGTAGCAGAGTAAAGGGGGGGCATTGTTTATACTAGCTAGCTATATTAGAGCCTGAAGTTAGAGGCTACTGGCAATCTTTGAGATAGGGGAAAAAGGAGGAAATTGATTCAAGGGTTGATTTTATACACTATTGCTTGGGTGAGGTGGCTGTACATCTGAAAACAATCTAAAGATTAGTTTATGGATACAAAAACGTGTGATTGCACACCATTCTGCATAAGCATTCATTATCTACTTCTCTCTACATGTAAATGTAGAGTTCTGATGTGAAGGTTACTATTAACTGATCTCAGCATAGTAGAAGCAGGGAAAACCTGCACTTTTCTTGCTCACTAGGCACAGGAAGACCCACAAAGTAATGAACATGACAAGGGTGCAGTAATTTGTTTCAATTTCTCAAGAGATCTTAAAAATTAATCCAACACAGAATTTTAACTTCACAGAGTTAAAACTAGATAGAATTATAGAATATCAGGGTTGGAAGGGACCTCAGGAGGTCATCTAGTCCAATCCTCTGCTCAAAGCAGGACCAACACCAACTAAATCATCCCAGCCAGGGCTCTGATAGCAGATATGTGACTGCTCGATTCTGCGTCTCAGTGTAAACTGAATGTTCCAGTGCCTGTAATGTCTGCTTTACCTTTACCTCTTGCTGTTTCTTGGACAAGACAAGACATTTTAACCAAAACAAAAGCAACCAACCAAAAAAATCCCAAAAAATGAGATTAGAGAGATTTCAGATTAAGACTGTTTAGACTGATGAACAGACAAAACAGACCTTATGCAAAACCCATAAGGGTGAACTGCAAAACAAAGAGGGGGCACGTGCCCCTTATTGCTAATTGATGATGTAAACACACATCAAGTCTTGTTGTTTTACAACAGAAATACGAGGCCTGATATTTTTGTTGGAAGACTCTGGTAATTTCTGATGGACCTGGATAGTGACATCAAGAACGAGAGGAGAAATACATTCAAGACTTATGTCCTTCAGGAACAAGATGAAAGTAAAGGCTTATTTTTAGTGGCTGTCTTTAATGATGAGCAATAAAGAGCACATTTTGTTTTTGCTGTCATTTAGAAAAGGGGAAAACAAAAAAGAGCAGAGACAAATATGACTTTCAGAAATAGGACAAAACTTGATGCTCTAATTTGGCTTTCAAGAGAAATTAGACTGGATAGTAGAAAACAACTGGAATACATACATGTATCTCAGGATCACATGTTTAATAGAGGCGAACCGATCCAGTCAAACTGGTTAATTTTTGGAGAAAAATGCCAGTCCATGCTGAGGGGAGCAGAAGAAAAGGGGAAAATGTGCTATGGCTGCCAGAATAAGATGGGGCAGTTAAATCATGCTCAGTTACACTTTCACTGAGTTTTCAAGCCTCATATTGTCAGTATTATGAGACAACTGGACTAGATTAGTGCAGCTACAAGCATGCACAGATTTTTTCAGTGCTCATAGACTTAGCTGGGTCTCACATGAGGGGGCTGTCATTTTAGCCCTCAGTTACAAAAATTAAATGTCCTTGATTACACATAGGCCAGATCTACACCACAAGCCTTTGCCAGCGTAGCTATGTCACTCAGGGGCGTGAAGATGCATAATCCCTGACGGATGTGGCTGTGCCGGCAAGAGTGTCTAGTGTAGATGCAGTTCTACCAGGCAATTATTTTGCTGGAATAAATTATACCAGCAAAAAAGTTTGGCTGGTATAAATGGTGTCCACACTGAAAGTGCTTTTGCCAGTATAATATACCACCAAAGCCCTTCAAGTGTAGACTTGGCCTTAGAAACCATTTGAATTGTTTATAAATTAGTCTATGAGTGTCTCTCAACCTCTTCCATGGAAGGTGCTAGAAAGTCAATGGAAAATGAATTTTAAAAGTTTGGAATCACTGTCACTCATTGGAATAACTGTCACTCATTGTTTTTGCAATCTCCTTCCACAGAAATTAAACATAGTTAAAGGAAAAGGCTCCCCTACATATCTGTTTGTACTATATCATGAAAATGTACCATTTGTGAAATGTACCAAATTTGTGCACAGGAGAGTTTCTCCAGCTATTGTTTAAACAGTTTGCAAAGTACCAAATCATTGTTTACAAAATTCTGGTTTACAGAGTACCATATTAATATACATTCAGCATATACCCAGAACCAGAAAGATCTCCCATTGTTCCCCATGCTTTATATCCTCATCCTTGAGGCACTAAACTGCAGATAATACCCTGTCTCAGACTCCCTTATGATCTCACCAATGGAAAGGCCCACCTAAATTGGCTGGGAGGGATTGTTAAAGATACAGTGCATGCTCTACACAGAGGACCAAGTGTGCTGCTTCTGCAGTGCTCTCAGCCCTGCTGGCCCAGATCCAACTATGTAAAAGTAACTCCCCTTAACTCCAATCAGTGAAAGTGAGAATTCCAGTTCAAAAGGTTAGCTGTTAGAATAAAGTAATAGCAGGCGGCCATTTTAGAAATTAATACTACCAGCTCCACCTTCATCTGCAGTCTGTGGCTCTGTAGAAGAACAAGATTTGTAAGATAAATCACAAGGCTGGACAGCACTTAATAGAACAACAGAGAAATGGGGAAAGTGGAAATAATACTTATAATTGCGGTAATTATTATTTCAACAAACACTTTTTAGGCCTTAAGCTCTAGACACAGCCTGACAGTCAACACCACAATTAATTCCACCTTGAGTATTTTTGACACAATTCCAACACTAGAGCAGAAAACAAAAGTGAGCTCAGGTATGTTTTTTTATTTCTGCAGTTACTTTTAAAATTCCCATGGACTTGCATGTATCACTGTCCTTACAACCTCCCTCTCTTCAACTGGAAATTGAGAAGTTATTATTAATAGCTCACTATACCAAGTTTGATTTTCCCTTAAAATATTTTTATTGCTCAGGAAAGTGAGGGCCTGATCATGTTTAGTGCCATGCATTGTGAAGCCCTCCTTTCAGTTCCCATTATTTTCAATTCATTTCAGTCATAGATTCCAAGGCCAGAAGGGACCACTGTGATCATTTAGTCTGACATCCTCCGTAACACTGGCCATAGGACTGCCCCAAAAGAATTCCTGAGCAGCTCTTTCAGACAAACATCCAATCCTGAATTAAAAACACTCAGTGATGGAGAATTGACCACAATCTTTGGTAAATTATTTCAGTGGTTAACCATCCTCACTGTAAAATGTATGCCTTATTTTCAGTCTGAATTCGTCTCGTTTTAACTTCCAGCCATTGAATCGTGTTACACCTTGCTCAGTCAGATTGACGAGCCCATTATTAAATATTTGATTCCCATGTAGAACTTAGACCAATCAAGTCAACCTTTAGCCTCTCTTTATTGAGCAAAACAGACCAAGCTTCTTGAGCCTGTCGCTATAAGGCTTGTTTTCTAGCCCTTGAATCATTCTCATGCGTCCTCTCTGAACCCTCTTCAATTTATCAATATCCTTCTTGAATTGTGGGCACCAGAACTGGACACAGTATTCCAGCAACAGTCGTCAAATACAGAGGTACAATAACCTCTCTACACCTACTTGAGGTTCCTGTTTACGCATCCCAGGATCGCATTAGCTCTTTAGCACACATCATACTAGGAGCTCTTGTTCAGCTGATTATCCACCATGACCCCCAAATCTTTTTCAGAGTCATTGTTTGCTAGCTCCCCTATCCCACGGGAATTGCCTATATTCTTTGTTTCTAAATGTATACATTTAACCATATTAAAACATGTATTGTTTGCTTACATCTAACTTACCAAGCAATTCAGATTCCTCTGAATCAGTGACCTGTCCTCTTCATTATTTATCACTCCCCCAAGTATAGAACAGAAATATTTATTGAACACTTCTGCCTTTTCTGCAATATTATTGATAAGTTTACCAGTTCCTTTGTCAGGATTCTTTTTGTTCCTAATATACTTAAACAACTCCTTATTATCCTTAACTCTGCTGGACATAGATTTCTCTGTGTCCCTCTGCTCCCCTTATCAATTTTCTACAATTCCTAGCTTCTGATTTATATGCACTACTATCAATCTCACCTTTCTTCCATTTGTTAAATATTATTATTTTAATTTTTTTTAATAGCTGTCTTCATTTCCCTTCTAAAGCGGATTGGTTAACCAGCACAGCCATCTTCCTCAATTATGGGATTGTGGGGTTTTGTGTTCTTAAATGATTCCCCGTTATCATTCACAGTTTCTAGATCAAAGTCTTCCTCCCAGCTGATCTGGCTCATAATTATTTTCAAGCTTTGTGAAACTTGCCCTAATAAGGGACCAAGTATACATAGTACTGCTCTGGACTTAATGTTGCTTGTACATTATAAATGTGATCTAATCATGAACACTTGTACCTAAACTGCCATTAATATTTAGTTCTATGATCAGTTCATCTCTATCTGCTAGGACAAGGTCTAAAAGAATTCCCAATGTGTTGGCCACAACGCTTTTTGAGTTAGGAAATCTTCATCTATAAAGATTAGAAATTCCAAGGATGTTTTAGTACTGCCAGCATGAGACCTTCAGCATATGTCATTCAGACTCAAGTCCCCCACGATCATGCAGTTTTTTCCTATAAATTATAGATAAGTGATTAAGGAGGCAGGTCATCCTGTTCTACTATTCTAATGTTGGGCTTCTGATAAGCAAAAATTGCTTATTACATCAAAATACATGATGGTTTAATAAGAACCTGTTTGAGACCAAGTACATTTAAAATGTGTAACCTCAGATGGGATTCAACACGGACTCCAGAGCTGAAAAGCTTGAGCCCCTGTGCCATCTTACCCATTTAACCTCTATTTAAAACACAGAGCATCATCAATTAGTATTCAAAGCAAGTCTATTAAAGGATGCATTTTCCAGGTCATAGCTGCATATTCATTATATTAAACAATAACAGTATTAAACAGAAATCTTTAAAACATTATAAATACTACTTTTGAATTAGTCTTCAAGGTATCTGAATTATAAATGCAACAACACTATAAATCAACATAATGCACTCAATTTTAGCAACCCTTACCAGTCTTGCTGTCTGAATTTGAAGTTACAGACCCTCCCCATGACCACCTCTTCTGTCGTGTTTCCAGACGTTGGCTCCGCTCCAAGGTACGATGCACAACTGCTTCATATCGCTCCTATTACCAAATAATATCTCTATATAAGGCTATATAAACCATTATTAAGCACAACTATGTTCAACACAAAACAATCTTTCTTCCCTGAAGAGCGTGAAATCAAAAACATCTGTTTTACCTTCACCATGTGACCATAACTAATTCTAAAACAAATGTGACGTGCTAAAAGACTGAAGACACCAATCATTTTAATATAATGCACAAATATTCCTCTAATATTTCACAAAGAGATGTACTACACTGAAGTGAAATTAGACTTTTAGGGTTAACACATTCAAAGTGCATTTGATCAAGAATCTGCTGTAGCGACTATGTATCAGTTCAGATATATTATACAGAACACTTATCTACAGATGTCTTGATTATCAGAGACTTATAAATAAATATAAAGTGGGAGGAAGGATAATAAAATCTCAAGTGTTTAAACTGTCAATTCTAGTTTTCTAACCAAGCAGCCATTAGGATATGAAACTCCAGAATTCTCCTGAAATAGATTATAAATTTTTTCTACTGTTCCTATATTAAACAATCTTAAAACTATTTGAAGTAAACTAGTAGAGATCTTTCTCTGTGAAAGAAGACCTTTAATTAACATCCCACTGGGCTTTAAAAAAAACTTAGAATGTTGGCTAGAAGATTTTTTTTTTTAAAAAGAAAAATAATTCTCTTGTAAGAAGAGAACTCATGAACTCCAAAGCACAGCTGCTGACAGAAAATACTATTGCTTAATGAAATACCTAAATAAAGTACATTCTTTAAAAAAAACTGTCTAATATTAACAAATATTAAGGACACTACCTTTTCAAAGTACTATACAAAGATCAGCTCATCTCTCTAAACATGAAGGAATTTTGACATCAACTTCAATGGAAGCAGGATGGGACCCAAAAGAAGGTAAAACTTAAAAGGAAATTTTATGACAAGCTGAAAGTCTGTTTTTACTTGTAAACTCTGGACTTCAGCAATAATTGCTGACACGACTAACATCTGGAACAGCACTGGAGTACAGCTCTCCCCCCATTCAGGTGTTCATATCAATTGCTGGAGAAGGAAAACAAACCCCAGAACACTGAACTCTAGTCCTATCATACAAAAAGGGTTACACAGTTCACTTTTAAACAGACCTCCTCTTCACCATCCTCAAGGTTTAAAAGCATATGGCACTGCCTGGCTATGAAGATAAACAACAGGGTCATATCCTGGAATAGCAATGATTGAGAACTCCTTAGTCAGTATTTATCACCAACACGCTACAAGATACCAAGGGACCAGTTATCCAAACAATTCTCTCTCCTGGGGACAGAAGGCTTCTATTCTCCCTTAACATGAATTTCATAACAACACAGACTAAAAAGTCTTTGCATCACTTTAGGGTTTCTTCAGTGACAAAAAACTTGGAAGGAAAGGCTAAAAATCCCCCAAGCTCTGAAGAAACAGGAGGTATTGTTTGCCATGCAAAGCTTCCCAGAAAAATATTCTTTGGACAGCAGATTATCTATCTCTAAAGAAAGACAAGACACCAACTCCAATCTGGTTTATTTTACTGACTTTTGATACAGTCTTGGACTCTTATCCTGTAAGCACATCCATGTGGACAGAACTCTAAGGTATTAATGACCAAAGTATCTAGACAAGGATCTATAGAACACACTGCTACTGGGATTCTTTTAATTATTTTTATTGCAGCAGAATTTAAAGGTTCCAATCAGGGATCAGGGCCCTACTGCACCAACATAATGACAGTATCTCAAAAAGATTACAATCTAAGTATTGTTGCACACACGACCTATATATTTTGCATAGCTAGTAACAATGCACTTGAGTCTTAATTATTGTCATTAAACAGAATAATGTTTTTTAATCTTAGTAATGAGGCTTTCATGATTAGTCTCAGGCAGGTGGCAACTAATTCTTCTACCTGTTTTCACTATGGTGATTGCTTTTTTAAGTTACCTTTGGGAGGTGACTAACCAGAAATGATTTGACTGAAACATGAAACAAAAAATGAAAAAATATGGTTTGCTATGTCCTTTACCATCCATTGTGCTTGGTAAATGTTGGCGTGAAGGAAGACGTCTTAAATGATTTTTGTCAAACGATCTGGAAAAAGGGGTAAACCGTGAGGTGGCAAAATTTGCAGATGATCTAAAACTACTCAAGATAGCTAAGTGCCAGGCAGACCGCAAAGAGCTACAAAAGGGTTTCTCAAAACAGGGTGACTGGGCAACAAAATGGCAGATGAAATTTAGTGTTGATAAATGCAAAGGAATGCACATCGGAAAACATAATCCCACCAACACATATAAAATGATGGGATCTAAATTAGCTGTTACCACTCACGAAAAAGATCGCTGAGTCATTGTGGACAGTTCTCTGAAAACATCACTCAATGTGCAGCGGCAGTCAAAAAAGCGAACAGAATGTTGGGAATCATTAAGAAAGGGATAGCTAATAAGACAGAAAATATCATATTGCCTCTATATAAATCCATGGTACGCCCACATCTTGAATACTGCCTGCAGATGTGGTCGCCCCATCTCAAAAAAGATATATTGGAATTGGAAAAGGTTCAGAAAAGTGCAACAAAAATTATTACGGGTATGGAACAGCTGCCATGTGAGGCGAGATTAATAAAAATGGGACTTTTCAGATTGGAAAAGAGACGACTAAGGGGGGATATGATAGAGGTCTATAAAATCATGACTGGTGTGGAGAAAGTACATAAGGAAGTGTTATTTACTCCTCATAACACAAAAACTAGGGGTCACCAAATGAAATCAATAGGCAGCAGATTTCAAAACAAACAAAAGGAAGTATTTCGTCACACAATGCACAGTCAACCTGTGCAACTCCTTGTCAGACGATGTTGTGAAGGCCAAGACTATAACAGAGTTCAAAAAAGAACTAGATAAGTTCATGGAGGATATTAGCCAGGATGGACAGGGATGGTGTCCCTCGCCTTTGTTTGCCAGAACCTGGGAATGGGCGACAGGGGATGGATTATTTGATGATTACCTGTTCTGTTCATTCCATTCCCTCTGGGGCACCTGGCATTGGCCACTGTCGGAAGACAGAATACTGGGCTAGATGGATCTTTGGTCTGACCCAGTATGGCTGTTCTTATAGGTAAATATCGAACAGTTTATTTTAAAGTAAAGTATTTTCTGGTCATATCTCTCATTATCCAGCCCCTGCCTTCACTTCCTGGTTGAACACAGTTTGTATGGGTTAGACTCTCCTCATTAGGCAAAACTAGAAGATACTCTTTGAGGTGCTAGGTTCTGTGTGTGTAAATGTCTGCGTCTGATCCTCTTCTAAGGAGAGAATCTGGTAAAGCTCAGGTTAATATCAGTCAGAGACTGATTTGTCAGGGATTGTTTCCCTGATAATCAAATAAATGGTTTCAACTGGTTTTAATGGTTTCTCTGGAGAAAATCTGAAGCTAAAAACAGCCCTTTTGTGTTCCAAGAGATGTAGTTCCATTAGACTGCAATTCCATCCTGAATCATCAACAGAACAGGACAAACATTTTTGCTTGTTTTTCATCAACGTAGATTATTTCTTTAGCTGCTAAATTGAAACACCTGGGACTTAATTATCTCAAACAACATGAGCATAACAGCATTCAAGTGAAAGAGTTGCACACAAAACATGCACAAGAGGAACATCGGGCAACTGAAAATGGCACAAAATGTAAGCGCAACCAGTGTAGGATGATGCTTCTAAGAGTGCAAAATGCCCATATTAGGGCAGACGGAGAACAAAGTGACAGTCATAAAAGGATGGCCAAAACAGAGTTCAAAGTAGCAAAGTATAACTAGATAAGGCAGAAAGAGTAGTCTGTGATCAGCAGCATAAAAGGCACCATGAGTAGTAACATAGGAGAACTGAGGCAGTGGGAGCCAGCCAGAACCCAGTGGAATACATATCAAGTTAGGAAACCATGTTAGTTTACTAGAAACACAGCAAAACTTGTCTACAAAATGAAAGTTAAAATGTCAGGGATATTTTCACACTCTATGTTAAAAATTATTAAGACCAAATTAAGATAACTAGCTAACGTTCCCTTTGGTACAGGGACAGCTAGGACTGACTGGAATTAACTGAGAGTTTAAATAATGGACCACCATTGCAAAAAGTAACACGTGTGCTTTGAATACTAGAGTAGGAATTGCAACTACTTTTAAAAGAACAACTGATCGATGTACTTATACTATCCTTAACTAATCTATTTCATAATAAGGATATAATTTAGACTTTTTTCACAATGTTAGGTAATAGCCATGAACAGTACCTTTTCCGCCTCTATTTTTTGTTTTCTTTTTTCTTCTACTGCAGCTCTTCTTTGTTCTTCTTTCTGTTTCTGTTCTTTCAATTTTCTCTGCTTTTCTTCCATCTGTTTTTCATACTGGAGTTTTGCTTTTTTTTCCTTTTCAAATATCTGTGTTTCTTTGGCAGCTACACATGTTAAAAAAATTTAAATAAGTAAACTTAAATCAAACTTTAAAAAGTACTCACAAACACTACAATTGACAAAGGTGAAAAGCATACTAGTCCACCTCTACAACATAACACTCTAGCCGATCTAATTCTGATGTATAGTTAATCTTACATCTTAATCAAATAATGTTACATGTGACCTAACCTTCTATTCCATTTTGTCCCCAGCTTTGGGAACAGACTGGAACTTTTTCTGAAGTTTTACACTTTATGATCTGTATGTAAGTTCACAGAGAACGTGCCTTACGCTATGTATGCATCTGCGGTGCTGTCATAATGAAATTCAGTGTTAATAAATGCAAAATAATGCACATTGGAAAACATAATCCCACCGACACACATAAAATGATGGGGTCTAAATTAGCTGTTACCACTCAAGAAAAACATCACTGAGTCATTGTGAATAGTTCTCTGAAAACATCCACTCAGTGTGCAGCGGCAGTCAAAAAAGCGAACAGAATGTTGGGACTCATTAAGAAAGGGATAGATAATAAGACAGAAAATATTATATTGCCTCTATATAAATCCATGGTATGCCCACATCTTGAGTATTGCGTGTAGATGTGGTCGCCCCATCTCAAAAAAAAAAAAAAGATATATTGGAATGGGAAAAGGTTCAGAAAAGGGTAACAAAAATTATTACGGGTATGGAACAGCTTCCGTCTGAGTAGAGATTAATAACATTGAGACTTTTCAGATTGGAAAAGGCACGACTAAGGGGGGATATTATAGAGGTCTATAAAATCATGACTGGTGTGGAGAAAGTAAATAAGGAAGTGTTATTTACTCTCTCAAAACACAAGAACTAGGGGTCACCAGATAAAATTAATAGGCAGCAGGTTTAAAACAAACAAAAGGAAGTATTTCTTCAAACAACGCACAGTCAACCTGTGGATCTCTGCCAGAGGACATTATGAAGGCCAAGACTATAAACAGGGTTTATAAAAGAACTAGATAAATTCATGGAGAATAGGTTCATCAATGGCTACTAGCCAGGATGGGCAGGGATGGTGTCCCTAGCCTCTGTTTGCCAGAAGCTGGGAATGAGCAACAGGGAATGGATCACCTGTTCTGTTCATTCCCTCTGGGGCACCTGGCATTATTCACTATTGGAAGACAGGATACTGGGCTAGATGGACCTTTGGTCTGACCCAGTATGGCTGTTCTTAGTATTAAAGCCTCACTAGGAAGCTGGACATCAGAGAGGAAAACTTAACATGGACTTCTGTGTCACATTTAACACCCATTTATATGCAATAAAAAAATCCCTAAATCACTGAATAAGAAAACATGGAAGTTAACACAGAGCTCAGACTACAAGTACTTTCTCAAAAGTTCAGAATCTTCCACAACGTACTTCTGGAAATTACTGAACAGTTTAAGGGCAAGCCCACAAATAATAAAATAAATGAACCCGAAATTGAACACAATGGCAGAAAAGCCTGAGGCCAGCAGGAAGATGTTAACTAAATGGGTAAGTCACTGTACTAGTACGCAGACCGTCTCTGAGCTTTACCACACATGTAGATGCATGGCCCACATTTATACAGTTTTTCCTGGATGAGATCATGGATTCATATCTAAAATGAAGTGCAATATAAATTTATTTGATAAGGACTCAATCCAGGAGTCTTTTATTCTTTCTAGAATCTTAAAAAAGAGATAATGTTGAAGGCAATCAAGCAGTTCAGATGGCCAAACATTTTTGGATCATTAATAATATTGTCTGAATGGTATTCTATACACAATATAAACTCAGAAATCTGTCAAGGGTCTTTTGTCTATCCGGATACTTTTCTCAAAATTTCACACTTACCAATACTGCAGCATTGCTGGACTGGATGCTTCCAAAGATTGGCCACTAACATTTTACCACTATGTAATCTACCCCACAAAAGCTGGAAGTGGAAGTTTAAGAAGAGCGCCAGGTTCACAAAGCCAAGAAGACTTTGGGAAAGAAATAATGTGTGGCATTGTATGTAACTTATACTACAAGCATTAATACATATTATTTTAAATATGGTTAAACGTGAATATACCATTTTGCTTTTCCCGCTCTTCTCTTCGCTCCCGGGCTAGTCTTTGTCTTTCTTCTGTTCTCAGAGTGGAGCCATCTATCACTGTCAAAAAAAAGGAATTGTCATTGTCAGTCATTTAGAACACAGATTTAAAAAGAAACAAGCTGTTTTAAATATAGATTATTGAAATGATTATTGAACCCATTCTGAGAAAGGCACCTATTCACCATGGTATCATGTACTTTACACAGGTTAGAAGAGTACTAGCAAGCTTGTCCTCCAGTCCTCCTTCCTTCCCCCCCAATAACCAATCCAACAATCTTAAGAGGACCAGCAAATACCAGACATAAGATTAAATGGCTCAAGCCATAAAATTAATAGAAAGCCTAAACAAAGGAGGTGGGCCCTGCATTATGCTCTAACCACAGCCCATATTTCTGGCAGGTGTAAATTCCAGAGGTGAGAGGCTGTGACCAAGAATGACATGTCTCTAGCTCCCACAAAGATTACCACAGATACAATTAGCTGAAGTGCTACAGTTATAAAAACACATGTTGTGAAGAGCCAAAGGGAGAATGGTATTTCAGTTAAGTGGAGCCCAGACCATCTGGGTCTTTATAGACAGTACCAAAACCCTTAATTGCACCTGGAAGTGAATTGGCAACAAGAGCAGAGTATAGAGCAGACAAATTCATTTGTCTTCACTGTTCTGCCCTATTCAGGGTGGGCAAGCTGCACTAACTGAATCCTGGGAAGAGCAAGAGTGGAAGCCTGAGTGATGTCCTAAAGTTATGAGGCCAGCTACCCAACTCTGAGTTCTCTAAAGGGAGAAAGCAAAGGCACTTCAGAACAGTTCTATCCAACCCTGTCAACTCCCACTGGCAAATCAGCGAAACTTTCAAGATCAATAATAGTCAGAGATTACACCTGGTTTTGTGGCTGCCTTTATGTTTATTGCAGTTTGGACTGGAACAGGGCTAATACCACTTTGGTTTCTTCGTTCTTCTGCTATTGCTTGGGCTGCAGCAACTGTAAAAAACAGTTTAAAGAGACAATTACTACCAATAAGATTGTCATCAACAGGGCTCATTTATTTATTTTATTCCTGAAATGTCTGGTCAGGTTTCCCTTCTCATCATTTTGCATGGATTTCCTGTTAACTATGGTGCCATCTTACACTTAAACTAGTCACCCTCTTCTTCCCGCTAGAATGAAGCAACTGTGAATGGGAAAGTAAATGCAAGGGGAGAAATATTCAAGGTTAAGAACAAAACAACCTATCCCCATATCTCCGCACACAATTAAGACGGAGACACCCCTTTCATGAGTGATGTGCACAATACTCCCAATCTTCCCTCCATGTAAACCCCTGTAGCCAACGTAATGAACATAGAGCTAGAAGACCATTTGGATTCTTTTAGGAATCAACAGAAGACAATCTCAAGAACCACCACCAAGAAACCAGACACAAACATAAGACTTTATATTACTAAAATATTAAAAAAATCTAGACCTATCTGTAGCAAAAGTTATCCTAGTCAAATGATTTAAAGTTTATAGTTGAGGATGGATAATTATTAAATTTGGTATTTTTCCTGAAAGAAACAGCATTGTCAATGGTCTTCCTTTAATTGGGTAGTATAAAATGCGAAGGAAGGAAGAACATTTCTCTTCTCCATGACAACTAGTTCTGTCATGATAATAATCCTTCCTAAGGCTGTGCCCAGGAACATTCACCTCAAAGTGTGTAATCCCATGTGATATCAATGATAAATGTTAAGTACACCACCTATTCAGCAACTCTAAATTGTCACCCACAGCTGTTGCCAGGTCTTGAATACCTCACTGCAGCACCTAACAAAAGCCTTCTTCAATCCTACCTATGTACACCTCTACCCCGATATAACGTGGTCCTCACGAGCCAAAAAATCTTACCGCGTTATAGGTGAAACTGTGTTATATCGAACTTGCTTTGGCCTCAAGCATTTCCGTTATTAATAGTCACTTCCCACCCCGACTGACCCCTCAGAATCCCCGACCCATCCAACTCGCCCCGCTCCCTGTCCCCTGACTGCCCCGCCCCCATCCACACCTCTGCCCCCTGACAGGCCCCCCGGGACTCCCACTCCCTATCCATTGCCCTAGTTCCCCATCCCCTGACCGCCCCACCCCCAGAACCTCCGAACCATCCAACCCCCCCCCGCTCCCTGTCCCCTGACCGCCCCCTGAGACTCTCTGCCCCTTATCTAACCCCTTGGCTCCAGCCTGGCACCCTTAACACGACACTCAGAGCGGCATGTCAGAGCCAGACACGCTGATCTGCCGGAGCGCGCAGCCCCGCCCCTCAGAGAGCTGCTTTACTGTGTTATATCTGAATTCGTGTTATATCGGGTTGCGTTATATCAAGGTAGAGGTGTATTCTATTACATCTTTGAGGGTTTTTTCAGATAAATAAGCGATATCACATATTGGAATATGATATTCTGACCATTTGGCAAAGTATAAAAATGGGTACATTGCAATTTTACTAAGTATACGAAAGATTTAAAAACCAAAAAGCACATTTTGTACATTGTGTTCTCTGTTCACTGCTTTGAGTTGGATTAATATTGTCTGCACAACAAATGCCACAATTTTTCCAACCACACAAGGGCTAACATGAGAAACAGGCATAACACAGTACAGGATACAGCAGGCATATCTGAATACAGGCAGAGATGCAGCACTTACTGCACCAGTGAAAATGATCAAAAAAGCCTTCAATGAATAGAAGACTAGAATATGACCAATCTTACAACACAACTGAAGAATAAAATTGAAAAGCCTTTTGATAATGATACCAAGCTATATATCCTCATCTCTCACAGAGACAAAGACGAGGGGGTATGATGATTTGTAAGAGGTAGATCAAGAGAATTCAAACTAGTACAGGTGGGAAATGAACACTGCAGACCAAATTCAACCCTGGAACAAACAGGTTAAACATCCTATGACTTCATTCTCGCCAGATTACTTACACCAAGACTGACATTTTTACCTCAACACTCCAAAATATATTTTAAACAATCATTCTGCTGTGTTTTGTAACAGAATGCTTCTTGCATTAAGCGAGCTGTAATATAAACTGGAATAAAATTTTTAGGATGGAATTACCTATATGCAAATACTGCAGTACTTTTAGTACTTGTTGATTTACTATGCAAATGAAATTAAGTCATGACTTTAACTGTTGCCTCTGGTTTCAAAACCTCATTAAAGATACATCTTAAATGTTTTAATGTTAAGTATTTTCCATAAAATCTATTCATATACTCAATTTAACTTTTATGAAGCTGAAATTAACATGCGAGAAAAGCTTGTAAAAATAGGACTACATAAGTATCACAAAGTCATTAGTTCTACCTTCTATAACATATTTGCATTTTTAACGTGAACTGTGTCAAAAATCTCTTGAGATGGTATTTGTGTATCTCTCCACATGACACACAAGAAATACTGTTTTAACTTTTAAAGAGGAATATTTGGGTCCTAGCCACAGTAATACCACATTCATAAGTTTCCAATGTGCACATTTAAGATCCTATCCACTTTACCAATTTATTTGCATGGGCGGGGGTGGGGTGGGGGGGATGATGTGAGGAAACGTGGTTATTGATCACTGGTATTTTTGTGCATTTTCTTTTAGATTAATTTCTTCTAGTTAGTTAACACTAGTTAAGTGGCCGGAGCCAGGCTGCTACATTTGGGAGACAGCCTGGCATGTATTTCTAGGCATGTTTGACTAGGGCACACAGAACATAGGATAAGCACTTTTATTCTTATATAAAAATCCAATTAAATGTATTCCCTACATGGTCATTTTTAAATAAACACTTAATTGTTTAATTTTACATTTATTATCCTATTATTTTTCCATGGCACCTATCACCAGTATTCTAAGCATATTTTAGCCATGGCAAACTACTACCCAAGATTATCCTCCCCCCCACATATGAAAGGCATTTCAGGACAAAACTCCCTAATAATGAAGGAACTAGAGACAATTTTCTCAGTGTGGCACCGAAGCAGTGAGACTGGAGTTGTGATGTGAGGCTGGGGAATAGTTTGGATGCCTAAAGTCAGAACAGTAGCTGCCTCTGTGGTGTTGTGGACATGACTAATTCTCTTTGTACAAGAAAATAGCTTCCATAAACCAGTCACCACACTCGAACCATAAGGAACTGGTTTATTTCTGAGGTAAGTCCTTTACAGTGACTCCACAAATTGATTCACCAATGGTATTCCCAACTGTTCTGTTACACACACAGCTCTTTTCAACTGGATTGTCCTATTTACTTCCTTATCTTGTGCTGACATGTATCTGAGATAGTGCATGGAAAAACAGTTGGTGTCTTCTCCAGAAGCCCCTTTCTTCAGCATGTCTAATGTGGGTGGCTGCACTGCTGAGGTATAGAAATGGGCTAAAATCAGCCTCAATTTAGCTCCTCTTCACCCAAAGGACTGTCACATTCTATTCCCACCTTCTGTGTCCCACTCTTAAGGCTGTAATTGCAAATGCATTAGTCTGAAGGAGAGCATGAACATAAGATGATGGACCTATGTATACTAGTGGCAAGTAGGCACTTTGAGAGTTAAAATTCATGTTTTGGGGAATTTGAGAGAGAGAGAGAGAGAGAGAGACTATGCGATTCCGCTTCAGTTACATGATATGCATTGATAGTGGAATGGGTTACCTTAAGGTCAGGATTGACAAAGCCCTGGCTGGGATGATTTAGTTGGGGATTGGTCCTGCTTTGAGCAGGGAGTTGGACTAGATGACCTCCTGAGGTTCCTTCCAACCCTGATATTCTATTCTATGATTAATTCTTCTCTCTCACAAGTACAAATTCCTCTTAAGGACAGTCTTGACAAGTTTTTCTTAGTGCTAAACAAACAAGTAGCTCCAAAACTCTATCAACACTCCCAAAGTATTTCTAAAATTTCAACTTTTTAAGTCACATGCTTTTAGAAACATGTATTTTAATTTAGTGCTGGTGAAGGTACCTGGGGAATAAAGCCCTCTATTCCACACAAATTTCCTTACACTACCCCACCAATATGTCTCCCAATCATGATCTGGAGCCATCACTTCATACCCATTCAGCTTCGAACCATCTCAGCAAAGTTGTCAACCATGTTGCCAACCATGTTGCCATTTAGTATCAGTGGAGTGGTAGCGAGTCTCTTGCAAAAGGGCTGCTTTTCCCATTGGGAAGTGTGCAATAATCTAAACTTAATCTGAGATAACAGCAAGAATCGATGCATCAAGGTTTGCATCTGAACGAAACCGTGGCAAAAACGTCATCCTGGTCAATGCTGCTATGATTGTCTAACACAGGGGTTCTCAAACTGGGGGTCGCAATGTTATTATGTGGGGGGCCACAAGCTGTCAGCCTCCACGCCCAAACCTTGCTTCACCTCCAGCATTTATAATAGTGTTAAATATTTTTTTTTAAAAAGTGTCTTTAATTTATAATGGGGGAGTTGCACTCAAAGGCTTGCTTTGTGAAAGGGATTACCAATACAAAAAAGTTTGAGAACTACTGGTCTAACAGAAGCTGTGGATTCAACATCACTTCCAGGTTGGACATTAGTTACAAATGGTAGAAAAACATTCTGAATTAAAGGAGCATATATAATCCTTGCCCAGTCTTCTAATTCCCTCCTCCATCCTACCAGCAGAACTTCGGTTTTACTCAAATTACGCATCAGCTAGCCCTCAGGCATACTTTCCTCTCTACCAAACAATAAGTAAACCATTTCCCAGCACTGGCTGGGCCAAGACAGAGAGAGGGGTAGGTGCCACCAAATCTGCTGCAATTACCAGAATTCCATGCTTCCTTACTAACCCACTTAGGAACCCCATATAAACACTGAACAATGAGGCAACAGGCTAGAACCCACAAGGGTAATTGAACAAGCTATATTTGGGGAAACTCTCCAAAATATGAATATGAAGCCACTGAAGGGCACTCTGTCTACACTAACTATGGTTCTCAGGCAAATTGTTGCAACCATCTGCATGAAGTGGAATTGCAGAAGACGCTTTTCCAGTTGTTCCCAATTTCCTTCTTGCCTCTGCTTCAGCCCATCCAGTTTCTCTACTGCTGCCTCATCTACCCTACCCCATTTCCCAAATTTAACACTGAGGTTTTGCCTCTAATACTGCATTTGAAATGTATTTCAGTTTTTCTATATTCTGACGTTAGTCCAAGTGTCTTAATCAGATTTGATTTAGAAAGCACTGGGGTTTTCTAAGGTATTTTGATATGATAATGTATATAATAAATAAAATATACAATAAAGCATTTTGAAGAGGGCGTCTTCCTCTCCAAATCCACACATACATATTCCCCAATCCTTTATAAGATTTAAAATAAGTCATTAATTCCTCCCCCCCCACTTTGGCAATTTTTATTAAGTTGTTTATTGCATTCTGTTTACAAACATATTTATTTATGCACCAGCCTTCTGCCATAATTGAAGTATTGCCCACAAAAGAATACTCTGTTCAACTCGATCTGTTGTGTAGGTGTCAAGGTGGATTTCTGGATGTTTATTTGGAGGCCTAGGCTGTGAAAGAGGAAGATGGCGAAATGGGTAGCTTGAAGTGTCTCGCCATAAGAGTGGCCCTTGATGAGGCAATCGTCCAGGTAGGGGAAAAGCGCGATCCCATGTTTGTGGAGGTGAGCCACGACCACGGCTAGAGTTTTGGAAAAGATTCTCGGCACTGTGGAGAGGCTGAAAGGAAGAACTCTGAACTGAAAATGGTTGTGACCGATTGTGAGCTGGATGAATTGATATATGAAAATAAGTGTCCTGTAGGTCGAGGGGTATAAACCAGTCCCCTTGATCCAGTGCAGGACTTATTGTGCCCAGTGTGACCATCTTGAATTTTTGTATCCTCACAAATTTGTTCAGTCGGCGTAGATCTAGTATAGGCCTACATCCCCTGGTCTTTTTCTGGGTCAGGAAGTAATGGGAGTAGAACCCTTTCCCTTGATGTTGCGTCAGCACAGGTTCCAATGCACCTAGGTGGAGAAGGTGAGCCACTTCTACGCGAAGTAGGTGCTTGTGAGAGGGGTCCCTGAAGAGGGACGGGGAAGGGGGAAGGGTAGAAGGATAAGATATGAATAGGATAGAGTAACCAGACTGGATTATTTCGAGGACCCAGTGGTCCTGTGTAATACGCTGCAAGGCATGTTGGAAACTCTGGAGGTGGTGGCCAAATGGGCACGTAGGCTGTGGAATCAAGGGGTGGCAGCGCAGACCCTCGACCAACGTTTCAAAATTGTTGTTTATTCCCAGATGGGTGGGAGGTGGTTGCTTGAGCTTGACTTTGTCTGCACTTAGGGGGTTTAGCGTGATTCCTATTTATGTCGTATGGTTTGGGTTGAGGCCAATAATATTGTTGTGTGCACACTCTTTGGTAGGGTTGGTACCGTCTCCTGGGAAGAGATGGGTGAATGCCCAGGGTGCGCAGTGTCGTTCTAGAATCTTTCATGGTGTGAAGTAGTTCATCAGTTTTTTTTTTGAAAACAGTTGTATGTTTTCCAAAGGGGAGGTCCTCCACTTTGGTCTGCAGATCTTTAGGATGCCAGATGCAGAAAGCCACGAAGATCTGTGCATAACCACGGAAGTTGCAGTAGTACAGGCTGCTGTGTCCGCCGTGTCTAAAGACGCTTGTTCTGGAAAACAAGTGGCCCTCGCTCAGAATTGATTTAAAGTCCGCTCTCCTATCCTCTGGAATGTTGGAGGCAAATTCAAGAAGTTTATTGTAGTTATCAAAGTCGTAGCTGGCGAGGAGTGCAGAGTAGTTTGCAATCATGAATTGTAGAGTGGAGGACGTGTAAACCTTGCGACCCAACACGTCAAGGCGTTTAAGGTCCTTGTCTTGCAGGGTGGGCTGATATTGTGGCTGTTTCGTCCTTTGTGCGACTGCATCCATGACAAGAGAATTCGGCTGTGGGTGAGAAAATAGGAAGTCAGCATCCTTAGCAGGAACATAGTATTTACTTTCAGCCCTTCTGCAGGTTGGTAACAAAGAAGCTGGAGTTTGCCAGAGTGTGTCAGCTGGTTCCAGAGTGCTTCATTTATAGGGAGCGCGATCTTTGAGGGTGCAGAGGGTTGAAGGATTCTGAGGAGTTTGTGTTGTGTCTCCTGAACCTCTTCTAGGGGGATGTCTTGACTGAGTGCTACCCTCTTGAAAAGCTCTTGAAATTGTTTACAGTCATCCACGTTCTGTGGGGGCGGGGAGAGGGCTCCGTCTGGAGCAGATGGAGAATTCGGGTACGGCGAGTCAGGATATGGTTCATAGCTCATGTTCTCAGGAGGGGGTTAGGGTACTCTAGAAGTGGACGAAGCTGGAGATTGAGGCACAGAAGCAGGTAGTGGTTTTGTGGAAGAGGTCCGAGGATGAGTGGTAGGAGGATGTGGCCAAGGGTACCACTGAGGCCAAGGCATAGGGTAGGAGAACTCAGGTGCTGTCCACAGGGGGGGCAAAGTTGGGAAACTGAGGCTGGTGGCTGTGGACCGTAGCCTGAGATGGAAGAGGTTCGAGTGGAGAGGCAGGTGGGGAGAACTCCGCCTGCTGCTGTATATTGGGTTCGCTGTCAGTGAAGGTAGCCAGTTCAGTTGGTGAGAGTGGCTGTTCGAAGAGTGAGCCCTCTGTACCCAGGAGCGGAGAGTTAGGCTAATGTGGCACTGAGAGGTCACATTGAGTGAGGAACTGTTGCTCCTGCTCCCTGGTCTGCGCTGAGCCTGGACTGTGCTCTAGCGCATTAGCAAGTGAAAGTGTCAGTGGTGCCAAGGGTCTGTGGGAAGTGCCCTGAAGGGGTCCGCTGCTGGTACCGGGGCAGGAGGCAGGCTTGGTGCCAACGTTCTTCCTGGCACCGGGGCATAGCGCACAGCTGGCACCGTGGCTATTTTTAGCGCTGAGGCACTCGGTGCCGTGGAAACCTTCCCTGTACGGGAGGTCGGGTTCCTGTCTCCACGGTCTGCGGGAGCCGCGGCTGAGGCTTTAGAAAGAGCTGAGGCGCCTGCCTGTGGTGCTGTCAGCACAGAGGGTAAGGATCTCGCAGGAGACCCTTTACCCTTGTCGGAGTCTCTCCTGTGAGACTGCTGTGCTTCTTGCCTCTGCTCCAGAGAGGGTGAAGCAACGCTCCCAACTGGTTCGGATCTGGCCGGGGAGCGTGTAGGAGCAGGTTTAACTTTCCCCGTCTCCGAAAGCAGCTACAGGGATTTTTCCATCAGAAGCATTTTAAGCCGCAGGTCCCTGTCGCACCAAGCCCTTGACTTGAGGCTCATACAGTGGAGACACTTTGCAGGGATGTGGGTTTCCCTGAGGCACTTCACGCAATGTGAGTGCCCATCTGACTGTGGCATGGAATCCGGACAGGAAACACACTTTTTGAATCCTGAAGCCCCTGGCATTGTGAATTAGAAAGGGCAGGGGAGAGTGTCTCAGCGAGAGACAAGCCTGAAGCGAAAAGGTTTTGTGTTTTTGTTTTTTTAACTAAGTAACTAACTAACTAACTATGTAACTATACTAAAGGAACGGAAACAACTAGGATGTAACTAATAACTATTTCTATAGTCTTTATTACTTTTTTCTTACAGAGACCAGCGAAGAGAAGCAGCACTGCCCCGAGTCCCGTCTTCAGCTGGGGACAGCTGAGAAGGAACTGAGGGGGTGCGGGACGCAGGCACTCAGGAAGATTCCAACGAGACGGGAGATACCAACTGAGCGCCTGCGTCCCGACCAGGCACTGCTACTGAAAATGTCTGATCAACAGTGGCGGGACGCACCGACACCTAGAGTGGAGCACCCACAGGGACAGCACTCAAAGAAGCTGAAATTGTTCATTATGCTTCTTTGTGAAAGAGTGATTCATCAAGAAACATTTGTACTCTACATGAGATTCTTCACTAGAACATACCAAAAAAACACTTGATCCAAAGAGGATGTTGTCCCACACAGTTTCCATGGGCCAAAAACCACAGAAGCCTCTTGCCAGCTAGAAAGCTCCCACCAAAAGCCACTTCCACCTCCCTCTAAAATAAACAAACCAAATAGTCACCTTACAGATGTTTAAAACATGTCTTTTTAAAACAAGATATCAGATTCCAACAGTATTATCCTTGCACAACAAAGTTAAATTCAGTTGGGATACATCTTGATTTCAACTATTTATGTCATTTACATACAAAAATAGGCAAACTCTAAAATGCCCTAGTTCATCAATTAGTGTGAAAACAGTTTATCCACTATGTTATTACACTATTTCAAATTGCTTTAAAAATAAAAGATGAAAAGTTATACCTTACAGTACAATAACTTTAAGGGCAATGTACCCACAGAAGCGGATCAGACCCCTCAATACTTTGACACTACAGGACACCAATTTAACAAGTGGAAGGAGGAGCAGAAAGTTAAACTGCAGAGGTTTAAACCTCAACTCTGAGTGTGGAATTTTTAATATTTTTGGGGGTTGCGTATGCACTCAGATTCACTTATTACCAACACAGATGTTTCAGGCTCCTAATTCTATTCTCTTTTCAACACTATTTCTTTTGCGTATTTCTCACAGTACGAGCTTGTCTTCAGTGCAGCATTAGCGCAAGTTATTTACACTCAAATTAACTTGAGTTAAGCCAAGCGAGAGCAGTCACAGTGCAAAACAACACCCGAGCCACACAGAATGATTGGATTAGCAGCAAAGAGTAGCCTGAATCCCAACTGCATTACTAGCGCAAGTGTCAGCAGCACTCAACCCACCCCCCAAAAAGTCAGCTAGCTCCAGTTTAAAGCACCACTTAACTCATGCACGAGATTTACATACAGCTGCAAGTCAGACTGGGGAAACACTCAAGTTATACCCAGAGCTAACAGTGCAGTGAAGACAACCCCCATGACAACCTCCCTTTCATATCTATTTTTCCTTTGTAACAGCCATTTACATTTTTCTCCCTCATAGCATTATCTTCAGCACAGGGAAATGGGTTAGCTTCCCACCTTTTCCCTTTCCATCATGTCTAGTTTCTCCTCTCTTGTTCTGAGCATCCCCTCTAAATGTTTGTCCTCATTTGCATGCTAGCTATTGTTTAATACATCAGAACTCAAACAAGCAGCCATCTGTACAACAGAGCCTAGGACCGCAAATCACAAGTGATTCAAGTCAAATTCTGTGAAAGCCCAACTTTGAGCTCTCTTTAAAGAGAAAATAATGGCTCCACTATGTGATATAAGTGAAAACTACTGCTAGTGCATTTTTAACCTTTATCCCTTCTTCTCCTTCCTTATTAGAGTAACTACACTACTTGTTAAAGTTATTTCTGCTTCTCAGCAAGTAAGCATGAGGTGCTACACAAGCAGTGCATCAGAGATGTACAGGAAGAGGCCAGATGCCAACATTGATCTCCATGCATGCAGTACCCACGGGCTTAAACCCAGTCATGCATCAGTACATCTTCAGTGCTGATCTGTTACCTTCTTATAGTTTAGATTGTCCTTTTACAACACCAGAATAAAACATTTGCTTTTCATTGCCTTCTGCAGGTATGAAATTTAAAGAATTAAACTCCAACATTTATTAAAACTGAAAATCACTGCACCCTAAAATCTTTGTTAAGGTTCAGTTTACAGACCCCAAACATGTAATAAAGAGATGGTCTCCACCCCAGAGAGTTTATAATCTGAATGTGTGAAAAGACGACAGGAAAATGAAAACAAGCAGAGTAAAGGCAGGAGAAGAGGTCAAGGTAACACTTAAAAAGAGTATGTTTTGCATAATAAATCAAAGTCTCAGTTTACCTTGCCTAGCCATTGTCAAATGGAAGAGGTGAGTCTTGAGGAGGAAAATTGGTGATGTCTGCCAGTTTGGTCAGAGGACTGATGAGCAAGGCCTATCATATCTAGAATGTAATACGGACCAATAATCTGTTATTTAAGTCACAGCATTACATTTCTTTCAAACAAGCTAATGAAAGCTGAAAACTTTCAACTATAACAGGAAATCTGTTTAATTCCTGGTATCTACAGATATACATCTCTGTAGATTCCTACTCTTGGGTGTGATTCCAGTGCAAAATAAGTCAGGGGCTCACACTGTTTTAGATTGCAGAGCCTCTGAGACACCTTAGTTAGAGAATGTAGTTCTATGGCTACTTCAATACCTATGCCATCCCCCTGAATTCCCAAGGCAGCTCATTTCAATAGCATAGTGTGGTATGCTCACATTAAAGCCCAGTAAAAAGTACTAGGAGAAAAATATTTTCAAAATTCTCCCCAAACTATGAAGGAAGAAAGGTGGAGGAGCTATAAATTGGAGATGAGGCATCTTCTAGTGGTAAACTATTTGCAAAGGTAACTCTCTGTGGATCCCTCTCTTGGATACTAACAGCTCAATTTTATTTTTCAAATATTCTTTAAGTAGAAAAGTAGATGCCATGCAAATAGAAGGCTAACTTGCTTTAAACAGAAAAACAACAAAATGTATTGTATATCATAAATTACACACATATATACCACATTGACATTTATCGTGGATAACGAGGGCATTATTACAGGTACTGTATTTCCAATGCCAACTAAATTACTACAACTTTCAAATAAAAATACACCAAGTGATAACTATGATTTTCCTTTTCTTTATGTATAATTGGCTGCCTGTGCTCAGACTCAACACTACTGCTCTCACTTATAGACCTGATATTACTACAAAGGTCTGTGTTATTGGATGGTCATGTGTACACCCACCAAAAGCTAATCACAAACTAAGAAGTTATCTCTGGTATCCGGTTTGAAGTATTACTGAACCTTATATTTTAGTTGTGGTAAACTGGGAAACTGAAATGTATGCATCTACTTTATGTTTAGACTTCCTGAAGAATGTAGTAAAAACAACCCAAATGAAACATGCCATCATATTCTAAAAACTTTTTTTTTTATACTTCACATTTGAACTGTACTATGAAGACATAAAAGGGACTTTTTTACAATTTAACTTATGGTTTCTGAAAGTCTGACAGGGTAGTAGTATTTACTCATTTTAGGTAATTACTTCAGGAAAACAAGATCTCACTATTGCACTTCACAAACCCAACCGCCTGGCAATGTACAATACAAACACTAGTTTACTTACATGGGTATCATTAGCTACTGCATAAATATTGATGCTACAAGTAAACAGGTTAAAAAACAATAGCTGTGTGATAACTATGGCATCTTCTGACCATTATGTAAACATCATAAATAACTGGTTACAAAAATTATAAAGTTCTAATTAAATGTTTACAATAAAAACATTAACGAAGTGAACACATCAGAGTCCAGGACGTACTGAGAACAACCTGGCAACTAACCTTCACATGAGGTTTTGAAGTGTGTAAAACTATTGACTCAAAAGACAACTTGAACAGTGCTTCACTACCACTTCCCTCTTAACTTTAAATTAGACGTAGACAGGCAGTTAAATTCCATGATTTTGTTTAGTAAAGGGTAGCACCCCAACAGATTTGCAATTGGAATAAAACCAGATATTTTTAAATGGTATCCAGCACAGCTTTCTATGGTATTTTTCCTCACAACTGCAGCAGCTTTTAAATTCTTAAACAGAAATGCAATAAACTGGGAGGATAAAATGCCTCCCAAATGTTGTGAGGTTTTTAGATAGTAAATGATAGGCATGAGAAGCAGATGAAAACACTGGAACACACAATCAATTTAGGTCTTATTTACTCTAGACTATTTTGGATCCACAATTCCCAGTACCAACAGAGGCAGAGATCCAATAATGACAGCACCAGCACAATGTATAGTTTAGACAAGATGAGACCAGAGTCTCTTCTACATTACTGCTTCATCTAGTACTATCACCAAGAGAGCCACTGGAAATTATGGATCTGAAAATTCTAGTACAGCTGAAGCCTTAATGTGAAGGCAGAGTGGTTTTGAGAAGATCAGTTAAAGAAAAACAAAATTAAGATTTAAACATTGTTAATATTTTCACTTGTCACTGAAGAGCTATTTTAAGCCTTTATTTTTATTTATAGTCAGCTGTGGTACAATGTTATGAATTCTGTCACTTTGAAACTATTTTTCGGTCAGGCAAAATAAACAGCCTTTCATAATTTGGAGCAATTGAGGGAAAAACTTTCTATTTGCTATTTAAATAAGCCCTATTTAAAAGACAGGTAAGTGATCTAAGCTCTGGGTAGACATTGATAAATTCTACTCTGTGCATTTCTGAAACTTGTACTCAATTAAGCAATTGATGGGCTTACAGCAATCCATGCACAGTTTGCAAGCTGTTGGTGTTTTCCCTACCTCCAAGAAGTACAGATCTCCAAATCAGCAATCTACTAATACTCTTACAAAAGTGGGTGAAGTATGGCCTGTAAGGCGCAGATTTAGCTAGACAAGTTAATTCTGCGTGCAGCTCCTACTGAAATCAATGGCAGAAGCTGGCCATCAATAGATACTGTGGTGACAGATGTGCTAAATTATAGAAAAACCTGAAATCGATTAAATTTACTCAAACTTTTCCAAGTCTTTTTGGACCTAATTCTGAGGGCATACTTTAAAAAATTTGACCTAGATGGAACAATCTGTATTTGAACTGCATTCTCAGTATTTTACCCAACAGGATTTGTGCCACATGTGTTTTAAATGCCTTTCTGGTTAATCAAATACACATTTAAAAAAATTAAGCAATCAGGGATATCACTTTAATATTGACTGCAAAGGGATATTACTATACAATATATATCCTAGAACTTATCATCCAAGTTCTCAGATCCCATTCATGAACATTTGCTCTCACTCTGTTGCAGGTATTATAATTTGTATTTCAAAGATGGGTGCGCTAAGAAAGAGGATAAGTGACCTACCTAAAGTCACATTACCAGAGTAGGAGAAGTAAGAATAGGACACACGGGTAGTAATTTCCAGTCCTGTGCTTTTACCACATGACATGCAAGACTAGTGGTCTAAAAATCTAACACAGTGGTCTACAGATGTTACCTTTTTAATCAGAGATGGATCAAATCTTGATCCCATAGTTTCCATTTTATGTAACTTTCAGAGGACACAAGATGCAGAGACAGGCACTGGAGTTAGTCAGAGGAAGGCCACCCCCAAAAAAATGGAGGCTTGAGTATCACCAGCAGGAAACTGACAGAGGGGTGTGCTAGAGGAGATCTGGGAGAGGGGCACAGAGAAAGTTTTGGAGACTGCTCCTTATTGCTTTGCAGAAGCCAGCAGGCTCTGGACAATACAAAACAGAAATAGCTCCTTCCCTCTTCAAGTCGCAGCAAACTATGTGGAGATTAATTTATCACACACCTAATAGCCAGAGATTGATCCATAAAATAGAGCCCAGAGCCTAACACAGAACCCAGGTACAAATCCCATCATCCTTCCATTTTTCATTTGCAGTACTTGAACAGCTCACCAGAACACTGCCCTTGGAATTCACCAGTATCTCTCTCTCTTTTGTATATACCTCTGACTTGTTTCCACGCCAGTAAATTTTTCAAACCCAACTGGAAATCATAAATAAGATATGAGAATTGGAGTCAAAATAATGAATTTGGTAGCCTTGTGTGTTCTGGACTACCTATCTGAGCACTGCAGTTTTAAGACTAGTTATACATCCTTCAGACAGTGCAAAACACAGTTATAATTATCTGCACTATAACTACTGAAGAAGTTACTAGGATATTTGTTCTGATGTAGACAGACAAAACCAGGCACATGGTAGACACAAAACCATCCTTCTGTGCTTCTGAAGTACAGTTCTACTATGAAAAAGGATTATGTGAAAGTGACATTGTGAAGCTAAATATTTATGTCAGTGATTCCTAAGCAAATTTGTTCAAAGCATTTTTTTTAAAACTAGCCATATTGCAAACTAAACCTAAGATCAAAGTCAAGATGGGGTCTCTTTCCTTCTCACACATCTGCAATAGTACCAAAAATGTGCTAGTTAAGTGGAGCTGCAAAGGTATAACTAATTCCCTTCAGTGGGGCTGGACAGATAATTTGACCTTGCAATTTGAACACAGGCCCCAAGCCTGTAAATTGTTCCATGCTGGTATACCTCTTCCTTCGCCCACATAGAATTCCACTGACTTCTATAGAGGATCCATTCATGTAGAACAACCTGCAGGATCAGGCCCCTGGTTAGCAATTCTATTGATAGGTGAGAAGCAACAGAAGCCAGTTCATTCTCCACCTGTGCTGATTCTGCAGTGGTAATTGGAGGGGGAAAAATAAACAAACTTTATTTTTGTGTCACTAACAAAGAGATAACTGAATACACAAATGGAGCATATCTGTTAAATAATGCGCTATTTTTATTCAGTCACTTTTCTGATTAGAACATCACATTTTATTAGAGATCCACATGGAGCAAATTTATGGGTTAGATATTGAATGAATTTACTAATTTTTTTAATGGATATAAGCTCTGACCATATAGGTCTTGACTAGCCAGGAGATAGAAACTATGCCCACATCAGATCTGTCAAAATATATTCACAGGAAGGAGGCACCATGCTGCTGTCCTAACTTAAATTTGCAAAGATTTCCAACTTGAGCATACACATCTCTGAAAAAAGTAGGATTTGACACTTAAACAACAACAACAACTTAATACCCATTCACACAATGATCCGATATACATCACGGAGCGATATCTCCCAATGAAACAGAAGTGAATGGAGCTAAGTTCCTGCAACGTAACAGCCAGTTGCCAACAAGATCACAACAGTCAAGATAAAGCATTTCGTGACTCTAATAGACTAAAAAGGCAAAAGCAGCCTATTCTAACTTAAAATAATTTCAAATATTAATATCTGATTATATTACTCAAGAAGTAAATGCCTTCTAACTGAGCAAACCACAGAAAGCAACAGTCTAACACCCTCTCTCAAATCTGTATGGGCTCAACAGTGTTTACAGAATTGAAATATGAGTAAACCCCCTTTTGTCCCCATAATAAGAGAATATAACTTTGATCTGATCTCTGGATATTTTCAATGGAGTTAGATGGTGCCTTTTATATGTAGCTGTTTATCATATTTTAGATCTAGGTTTAATACATTTCCTGGGCATGCATCATTCACGGAAGTGTTAACCAAATTCTATTTGCAGAACCAAATTCTGCTCTCATGCTGTCTGGCTGAAGGCAATAAGGTTGGACAGATGAAAGAACTTAACACAATGGAATTGCAGAACTGCCATTAATGGCATGATTTGGCCTGCATAACCTCTTTATTACAGGTGATGCATGAAGAAAAAGCACACTTTCCCTTAGATTGAGTAGGCATGGTTGAGAATGCAGAAAACCCCATCTCTTTACTTTAAAGTTAGCAAATGTGAAAAGGAAGCTATTGAGAAATAAGAAGAGCAGAACCCCACAATGCCAATTTTCAGAGCTTGAAACAGTGACCAGACTTCTCCCAGCCAGAAGACTAAACCTACATCCAGAGGTTGCTATGAAAGACTGGAGGCATGGAAGAGGAAGCCAGAAAGGTCCAGTGTAAATGTTCTGCAAAGAAACCCAGACTCCATCCCAGCTACTAGGAAAGAGGAGGGTCTTTGGTTTCTTGGCAGGTTGCTGTCCATACTGCATATTAGCATCTGGCTACCAGGTATTTGATAAGTCTGTAGCTCCCCTCACCCTTTGTCTGTTGGAAGGCAGAAAGTTATATTCCTGCACGCGCGCGCACACACACACACACACCCCCCGCAAAAATCGACAAGCCTCTTGAGGTCCTCTTTGTTGCTGTACAAATGCTGGCACTGGCAATGGGGGTAGGGTAAAAGGGTTTTCATTACTCTGTTGCTCCTACAGCCTCCTAGTTTCCTTTTTTTCAGTCCTCATCTGCAAATAGCTTGTGTGTGTGACTTGGTTGCCACTCACAACTTTGCTAAACAGCAGAAATAAAAAGTGTCATGATTCTTGCCAATTTCACTGCTTCCCACAGGGTCCTGGATATAGGCTCTGGAACTGACCCTCGGCAGTATCACTCTCTGGCCACTTGGAAAACACCATATTGGAATTGTCTGTTTGCAGACTCAAAAACACAGCACTACATTAATTCATGTTAGCTATCTTTGTAGCCAAAGTAATAAAATATGTTTTCGTTAAAGTTCAGATTCTGCTCCATCAATTTTCACTTCCTATGGGGAAAGAAAGGAAGAGGATTTTTCAAGCCCTGTCATTTTTAGTGTCACTTTTTATTTTAATTTTGTTTTTTAAAAGAAGATCTTCACTTTAGAAAGGGAGGTCGGGCTGGATGGCTCTAGGAACCCTTCCCTTCTGGTTACCTGCATCTAGTCCAAGACAGCTGTTAACAAGAGTGGATGCCATCTGCTTGGTGGTCTCTGGAAGGATTTGATAGTCTCCAGTCTAGTTTCCATCAGATAGGCATCCATCTCACAAAACGTGATACAAATTAGTAATTTCAGCAGAGAGAACAAGAACAAAGTGGGCTCATAAAATAAATGACCCTTTCACTCTTAGTTATGGTCCCTTCAGGTCAGGACTGAGTTATGCTGGTGAAGCTGTGTTGCTATTACCTGTGCTCTCTCTAGTCTGTGGACAAATAGATCTTGAGTCTGATGTCCTGGGTCAAATAATTATCTTTCACAAATCACTAAATTAATCTTAAAAAACTGGAAAGGGGAATCAACACACAGAGTCCATATCGGACTTCTGTATCAAAGGAGGAAGAAAGACTTCCAGATCTGAGCTGAAGACTCAAGACCTTAAGACCAATTTGTAAGAGTCACCAGAACTCTTACATCAGTAATTGCATTGGTACATAAAGAAATCACAGTCACAGAAACAGACTGATAACTTTAAACACTGACAAAGTAAGTTTGCACACAGTCTAGGTTAGTTAATTTTACATCAAACCAGAGATCATAACTCTTTCTTTCCTTTAGTCCGTTCATTACGCTTAGTCTGGAATAATCAAAATGTTTTCATCTGCACTGACTCACCCACAAATCTATTGTGTGCACACATGCACCATGACAAACATAACACTCACTCTACACAGAACACAAAATGGATTAACAAGGAGCTCAATATACATAACAAAGTCTCAAACAGGAAAGAATCAAAGCAGTTTCTAACAAACTAAATTTAAATATATTTTGCCTTTACTTGTATCTTAATTCCAAAAAAGTGTTAAAGCCTCATTAAGAGTTTGATAAGGAAGCAACATTTCAGAATTCAGACTGTCACGTACGTCATCCTTTGCAAGATATTGCAGCAGACACTGGGCATGACAACTGATGAGTGGTCTGCAAAAATCTAGAAAATTGAGACAAGACTCATTAAAGAAATATAACAGTTTGGACTTTCAAGGGATCACAAAAGGCAGACAATTCATTTTAAGATGAAGTCCTCAAGTGGCACTCATTCCTGTCTATGTATTGTGGACATCTCAAATCAGCAGCTCAAGACTTGTAGGAAAATTACGTGCTGCAGTTTTATAGGCAAATCAGGGTGAATGTAGGGGTTTTTTTTTATGTAAATCAGACCCTGCATATTAATGCAACATCTATGCATTGGAGGGAAGAGGGGAGGTGAAGAGACTTGTGTTTCATATTCCACTCAGGAAATATTTTTAAGTTAAAACCCAGACGTAGGAAGGCCTGGGATTTTAAAGCTGTGAGAGACTCCGCAGAACCCCTTTTCCATTGCAAAGCCAGCCCTGCAGCACAGAGTAAGGAGGAGGTCAGGGGGAAATCAGAGGCAAGGTGGGGGGCAGCACAGACAAATAGGGGGGCGTGGGGAAGACACAAGAGGATCATGGTGTGGGTAGGTGGGAGAAAGGGAGTTGGGCTGAGACAGGGCGCAGGGCTCAGGCCAATGAGCGGAAGAGGGGGGGCACTCACGATCTCCCCGAGGCCCAGGAGCCCGCCTGAGGGCCGCGTCCCTGGCCTGCTCTCAGGGCAGCCCCACAGCATCAGAGGGGACTTCCTCTCCTCCCCGCGGCGCCGGCTGCACAGGGGGCCCGGGGCCCCGCTCCCCTCTCCCCGGCTACAGCCAGAGCCCCGGGTCGCGAGGCGCCCTGCCAGCTCTCACCCATCTGCTCCCGCAGCCCCTTCAGCGACGAGCCGCCACCCTCCGCCATCTTCAGCCTAGTGAAGGAGCCGCTGCCGGCACAGCCTCGGAAGAGCGGGAGGCGCAGTGCGCAGGCGCCGGGCCACTCGCGCCCGGCAGCGCTGCCGCGAGGGAAGGAATAGCGCCCGCAGCCGGCTCCTCCGCTCCGCTCCTCAGCGCCCCGCCCCGCCCCGCCCCGCCCCCTCCCGGCCACAGCGCCTCTCCGCCCCGCCCCCCCAGCCCCGCCACAACGCCTCTCCGCCCCGCAGCCCCCTTCCCGCGAGCTCCCGCCACGGCCCCGCCCACCCAGCTCCCGCCCCGCCTCAGAGCCCCTCAGCCCCGCCCCCTCCCGGCCACAGCGCCTCTCAGCCCCGCCCCGCAGCCCCCTCCCGCCGAGCTCTCGCTACGGCCCCGCCCACCCAGCTCCCGCCCCTCCTCCTCGCCTCAGAGCCCCTCTCCGTCCTTCGCTCTCTCACCCCTCCCCCATCCTTCCCGTCTCTCCTGTAGCCCCCTAATCCTGCCCCTTCCCCGTTCCTCTCCCTTTCCTCACCCCCCTTCGCTCGCCCTCGCCCCCTCGCCGTTTCACCCACCCCCCTTCCGCCCTGCCCCCGTCTCTCGAGCCAGAGGAGACCGCTTCCCGCCAGCTGCAGGGCGGGTGCCGTTCCCGCCACGCGGTTAGGGATCCTTTCAGGAACGCTTCGGCCTCTAGCTCCCCTTTGCTGTACGTTCACCTCCAGAGCAACCCCTGAGCTGCGAGGACAGTAGGTGCCATTCTCCCTGCGGACCGTGTAGTAACGGCAAAACCGTGACACTGGGGGCCCTACATCACAAGATGGGCTAAAAATAATAAACGTTTTTTCATGAAAGCTGAGATCCCCATGCGATCTCTTGATTCCAGCAGTTGGGGCTTTAGGAGAGACACCAGCTGTCCGGAGGCTTGTGATAAAATCATGAGAGCTGGCGCCACTTCACATGGCAAAGTTATACACTAGCACTGAGCTCCACTGGAGGGTGGGGTGAGCCTTTGGGGAGAAGGCTAGTCCATAGCACACAGGTATTTATTGGCTTTAACAATAAGGAATAAAACAAGAATATTAACTTTGAAAAAACAGTTGTGTTATTATGGGCCTGATCCTGAAAGGTGCTTAGTGCCCCCACATCCCAGTAAAATCACCACTCAGGTTCAGTCCCTCTATAGGCACTTGTGGTTATAGGGCCCACATAGGCAGAATTCATGCACCATTCAATGGCATCAGTGAACTGTAAGTCTAAATATAGGCAGCCATGTTGGTTAGTTTCTGCTTCCCTAAGAATACAGGGGGGAAATTAACGTCAAATGAAGAAGTAAACAGTAAAAAATAAAAACCCTATTAAAAACCTTTGCTAATGTTACACAGGTTTATCCATACTAAGGAACAACCCACAACAAAAGCTTTTTGCAAATCAGCTATGTCAGCCATCAGTACATGACAAGCATCAAGGTTTTGAATAGCTTCATTAACAAATTCAAAGAGCTGTAGATGTACCCCTATTAGGTCTAAAACTTAATTTTTCATTAATGAAGAGTTTATTTAAATTATAAAGTCCTTGCATGTGACCCACTCTTTTAAGCATTTGTATCAAAGATGATAATTTATGGCAATTGGATTATACTAATTATTAATTGTGATAAATATGTCACACAATTTTAGAAGCCAATAATCTATACAACTAGACATCCATGTATTCTGGACAATTAATCTATTAAACTTGTTTTCCACAAATCTACCTTTCCATCAATGAGACTAAATGAAAGCAAACATGAAACAGGATAATTTTTAGACAATGGGCCAAATTCACTCAGTTTGCATAGGTGTAAAGCTGTAGAAACTCAATAGAGTTACACTGGTATATCAAAGAGCAGAATTAGCTCAAGATTATAAAATACTTAGCCAACTGGAAGAGCTAGTATGAATTTGTAGCTGTTGGCACTTAGGGTACCTGTGGCCTAGTTAAGCACTGGGTATTTCTTACTGCCAGAAACAGGGTACTGGACTTGATTGACCAGTGGTCTAAAATTTACGTATCTCTGATTTGATCAAGCATTCTACATTACTGAAATGTAGGCTGATTGGAAAGTAACTCTGTGAACTGAAAAATCAACAGCCACAGATGTGTTCAGTATTTAGAAACATTAAAATACCCAGAAGTAGTTTACAATATATAGTGGGGAATGAGCACAAATGTCATAGGTGGGTTAGTATGAGTTCTCCAAATTTGCCAGTCCAGCTTGAGAGTATAAATCCTACTAGCAGAATGAGGTGGAAAAAGCAAAGCATCACTTTCTCTGTCAAAGATGCTGGCAGGCAGACCCTGCTCATTCGTAACATTTTACTGTCTTTTAGAATAGTCTAGGTCAGGCTGGGCATCAGATCTCTGCCCATCCAGCGACTGAGAGCCTGGGACTGAGAACTGAATCATGATCCTGTGGCAGCATAGAATACTACCACCACCATACTACCTAATAACAGCTTTATGGTTCTTGTGGGTTCCCTAAGCAAGAACATGGGCTAAAGCTGCTGGAAGCAAATATCAAACTATGGGTTGCTGCTCAGTCAGGTAATTTTGCAGGAGGGGATGGATCTGGTGGATGGTGTTGCTGCCAGTGTCTGCTCATGAGTTCCATTATTTCCATTGGATAATGGGCCAACAAAATAGGGAAGCCACAAGTGACTGATCGCTTTGGGATTAAAACTCTATCCTACCAAGCTGGTCAATGTTTTTTAAACAGAAGATCTCATAATCTGAAAATGACACTGCACTCAGTAGAAGAGTTGTCTGCTCATGGATTTGACTGTGCAACCCATACTCACTTTGGTGGGCACCTTACTCTCACAATTAGTACCATAGCTCCATTGACCTCAGTGAGACTACTCATGTGAATAAGTGCTCACCAACATGAGTAAGGGTTGTACAATCTTGTCCCATATATTTAGCATTGCTGTTTGTACACCGTTCCAACTGAAGAACTAGGATTGAGTGAGGAAGTGAAGCCATTCTGGTGAATATTACTCAGGGCAGGTCTACACTTAAAACGCTGCATCAGCACAGTTGCACAGATGCAGCTGTGCCGCTTTAGCACTTAAGTGAATAGGCTCCTATGCCAACAGAAGAGCTTCTCCCATCTGTGTAGTTAATTCACCTCCCTGAGAAGCGGTAGCTATATCGACGGGAGAAGATCTCCCATCAACATAGCACTGTCTACACGGGGGGTTAGGTCAGTATATCTATGTTGCTCAGGGGTGTTTTTCACACTCCAAAGTGACATAGTTATACCGATACAGGTCTGTATTGTAGACCTGGCCTCAATAGCTTGGCTTAGTAGAATTGGCTTAGTCCCCTAATAATATTGCCATTCTACAATAGGTCAGGATTCTTTGTCACCTGTTTGTTGTTTTGCTGTTTCCTTGCATATTTATTTCTCTGCTGGCATAATTTCTGCACAACTTGCATCTGGGTTGTTACTACTTGGGAAGAGCATAAGGACTGTATTGTAGCAGTGCCCACACTAAACAGTAGATCCTGAAGTTCTGGTAGAAAATCTGCCTCCGAAATCAGCAAAGCTTGAAACCAGTGGGAGATTGGCCTGCCTGAGAGCTACTGGTTAGGTCATAAATGGGAGGAGTGGAGAGGAAGCAGTAATTAAATAATGCAGCATTTCAGAGGTGACTGCAAATAGAATGCTTAGAACTATTTTACAGATAGGCTCCATCTTAGCCTGAGGATTCTGAGTACAGAGTTGCCTTTGTGTTGTTCTTTGTTATTGTTGCTTTCCCCTCTCTTATTGTCTGTGCACGTAAAATTACACTCTTTTGTTTTCTTTGCCTCACTGGTTTCCTCTTGATTTTATACAATGCCATCTAGTATTTGTTTTCTTTTAAATAAAATGGGCAATTTAAAAGTGGGAGAGAACAGAAGATTACTGAATTCCCAAAGATATTTTGATGTTTGGAATACGTAATAATAATACTTTGAATTTATATATTGCTTGCAATTGAAGATCTGAAAGTGCTTTACAAACATTAAGGAATTACTGTAAATCTCACAACACCACAGTGAGATAAACAATTGCAAGTGCATTGTCTTCATCTTCTACAAAGGAGGAAACTCACAGAGAGATTCAAGTCTCTACTTGACAAAGTCACCCACAAAACAGCATAGTGACAAACAGAACCCCAGTACCCTGACTTCCTGTTCGGGGTTCTTCTATTTTTTCCTTCTTTCCTTTCCTCATAGCTATTGTAGAAGATTTCCAAAATGTTGCTATGAGAGTTTTATAAAATATCACAATGGGGAACTACAATGGTGGGACTATATACGTGATTTAATCTAAATGTCTTCATGTCTTTGCAAGTCCTCTGAGTAGTATGCTATTGTGAGGATGCGCTTTTCATATGTCTAGTGAATGTTCATAGTGTATATTCACTGTGCATTTGAAATCATAGAATCATAGGACTGGAAGGGACCTCGAGAGGTCATCTAGTCCAGTCCCCTGCACTCATGGCAGGACTAAGTATTATCTAGTGGCCAAATGCTACTGTCCTCTGCGTGATGGAAATTCTTGTAAGGCATTATGTAATAAAAGGGAGAAAATGTCACTATATCCATTTTTGTCTTCAAGGAAAATATCCCAGGAAGAACAATTCTGCTGTAAGAAACTCTTGCAAATTAGGGAACATGGGAGAGGCACACAGAAAGTTTTCATATGAGATGGCATCTTATGCTATTCTCCATTCAATAGGCTTAACACATCTGGGGCGCATCCCGGCTTTTAAAAAGTGGCTGCAATTTTTCACATCTAATTTTTTGCACACAGAAATGTCAGATTTTAAGGTGCAAATTGGATGTATGGATATAAACTGGGGAATTACATCAAACCCAGTTTGCACATACAGATCTGAATTTTTGCATACACAAAAACTTAGATGTGAAATATTGTGGGCACAGTTTGAGAGCTTGATTTTACTTTTAGGTACCACAATCCATTTTTTATGAAAAAGGGAAAATATCAGATGAAACCCACAGTTGCAAGTGTTGGATACATTTCCACATGCGAACAACTTCACTCCTATCCCATACTGTCTGTTATTCACGGAATTCCAATTCCAATTAACTAGGACATCACCTTATATTCCTCCTCAGAGCCTAATTCTTACACAATGTCCATATTTTAATTATAAGGGGGGAGGGGCAAAAAGGGGGACAAAAGTCTGTATCCTCATGTGTGCTTTTTCCAGTGTATACTGTCTTCTTGTGTATCTTTCTTTTAGACTGTAAGCAATTTGAGGCAATGATTGCGTTTTTGAGCGTGCATCTCGTACACGAAGCAAATTGTTGGTGCTAAATAAACAACAGTAGTTGAGGTGACATGGCCAAATCTGCAAAACTGGCTGCCTAAACTTCATATGTAAAGTCAGCATCTGTTCATGCAAACTGGGAATTTCATGTATAAGTGCCCCTTGGCACATGCAAATTTCTATTCATATTGGATTGCAAATTCTTAATATTATTTATTATTATTTGCATTTCCATAGTGCCCAGGCATCCCAGTCATGGACCAGAATCCCTTGTGCTAGGCACTGTACATACACAGAACAAAAAGATGTTCCTTTCCCAAAGAGTTTACAATGAGTAATCGTAGAAGACATGAGTCGTAGGGGGATTTGTAGTTTAGGTGGCTAGTTTTGAAAAATGTCTCTCCATGTCTGTTCCTGTGATTTGGAGCAGTACATTCCTCAGGTAAATGATTCATTTGAGCAGAGGGTTGGACTAGATGACCTCCTGAGGTCCCTTCCAACCCTTATAGTCTATGATTCTATAAATGTGAGGAGACTTAATTGTCTGAAGGTGCAAATTTCATCACCCTGAATGATTCTGGAAATACTACATTTGAATGCCTGCTTTCCATCGTCAAGCTCATTCTGGCATTTCTGTTTGCTCTGCAATGCAGTTCTACTATTTTTTTTATCATTGCTAAATTATCCATAATTTCTATGTGATAGTGTGTCGATGCATTGAGTGATAAGAGTTTGACAATGTAAACTGTGATATGGTAATCTTATCAACCTTAACGCCAGACATTTTAATGTTATCATCACGTTCTGATGAGATAATATATTCTAGCAGTTGTATTTTATGAATGTTATATTACTTCACCTGGTATTATGAGACGATACCATTATGCAGAGCTATAGGGTTATGCTAGCAATGCTATGGCTCTGACTGAGAGGGCATTTGCATTTGAAGACTCCATTTTCATTAGCTTATAAGTTTCCTCAGATCTGCCTAATGGGTTGAAAATGCTTGTTCTCAGTCCAGAAGCGATTACTTTATGGGAATTTTGATAATGCAAAGTAATTTTTCAGTTACCTGAGCATGAAAATAATGTTTCTTCTATCAAAGATTGTTTTTTCCTCCTGGGAATAACTCAAAGATGGCTTCATTTTAAGGGCCAGGTTCCAAAGGGGCCTCCTAACTTGAACAAGAACAGGCAATTGTGCAAATCAGTGCCTGTTTGCATGCACAAATGCACGCTTTTGTATCTACAAATCACATGGGTGCAGTTAAGGAGATTTCCCGGTAGCCATGTAACTCTGCCTTGTTGTTACTATTGGAAAAGTGGCAAAAAGACAGAACTTAATGGCCAGATGTAGGTGGCCCTGAAGAAGGCACAGAGTTTGAGCCCTGTTCAGAAACTGAAGCTGTGGCTGGAACCTGTGTCCTCCTGAGTTTGTTGAGGAGGGTGGCTTGGAAACCTCTGACAGAGACTCCAAAAATGGACTTGTCAGGAACAATTCCTAATTACCAAGATCCATGGAAGCTCTTTGCCTCACACAGCCACCTGCTTCCCCTGGCTCTCCCCGGACTTCTTGGCAGTGCTGGGCTTAATAACCTTGTTGCATTATCTTCATTCTCTGTGTGCAATTTCAATATATTCAGTGTGAAGCCTTGTGTCTGGGAGTTCCCATGCCAAAAAGGAAGGTGGACTCCAGCCAAAGAGAAAGGCATTTCTCTTTTCAATGAGCATCATAATAACTTGTTCACAGGAATACTAACTATTTCTGCAAAGGCAGGAGTTATTTTAATCCCTGTTTCAACTCTCCTAAATGTTTTGGGAGTTGCTTACCTGAGCAACTCTCTCTCCATGCTGTATTACTCCCGTTGCGATCAGTGGAGCTGCTCAGGTATGAGCCCATTGCTATAAATATCAGGATATTTGGGGGGATCTTCCCTTAACTTTGCAACTTGTTCCCTCTCTTGGTTTGCCAAAGCCCAGGCAAACCTGTAGAGGTTACCTTTTCTTACAAGCTGATGCCTGGGCAGATGAATTCTTTGTAGGAGGCAGTTGATAAGGCTGTTCAATGATGATGTTTCTGGTTAGAATGTACAGTACTGAGCGGAACTGTAAAATGTTGTTAGTGTGAGTTTAACACTATTATAGTTGCACTAGTACATAATGAATGGTACTAGCATAGATGGGTACCTATTATACTTAGAATGGGACAAATTAACGAGTAATGTCAGCAGGGTACATCTCCATTACTTTCCGTGGAGTTGCAATCTGCTTACTTTCATGATGAATTTGATCTTCTCCATTCAATTAGCCCAGCCCCATTGGATTCAGTAGAAATGGAGTTTGGGGATGAAATATAAATCTTGGCCAGGATGTACTGGGACATATCCTAGCTGTTTTGTGGGTTTTTTTACTATTTTTCAGATGACTGATTTTATTTCATACCAATTATAAACAATACCTTGGCAAATAAAGCAGGTCCTATTTGTAAGAAATATATTTAGAGCAAAGGCCTCAGCATTACAGTTGCTACTTTAACATACAATCCTCCTTCCTGTTTTGGCTTGGAGGTCACTGCTTTGGCAATTCCCTTCTGGCTTCTTATGTGGTTTTGAGAAACCCTAATTTTACAGGCTGCTCTCCCATAGACCCTACCTTGTCCTCGCATGAAATAGGCCCTCTACTCCTGAGCAGCTGAGGCAGATTGGAGGGGGATGCTGCAGATGAACTCAGCAGGGACAAAGTGGAGCCCTCTCCAGTATTTTACACTGAAATACTGTGACGGTCCTGTGTTCCAGTATAAAAAGACAGCAAGTAGATAAATGACTCCAGTGTTTGTTCATTTTGCTTAAAGAAGCTTCCTTTTGTTAGCCTGTTCCACACAATTATCCTTCTTTCAGTGGAAAATGGATCCCTTGTTTCTGAATTTAAATCCCAATACATTGTTATTTGTTCAAAAGATTAAAAATACTTTAGAGGCATTATCTAAAAGCTTTTACAACTTCAGTCAAATATTTCTTCCAGCTCCCTGCACCCACATACATTCACATAGGAATGATAAATATAGGGCCTGATTCTGATCTGACACGCACCAGTTTTACAGTGGAATTACTCCTGTTTTAAACAGATGCACTTAAACTCAGATTCAGGCCCTTCAGCTAATCCTCAGAACACTATAGCTCAGGAAAGAGTATTGTAAGAGAACAAGGCTGTGTTATCCGTCCAACCAGCTCCTTAAATTATTAAAGATATTATAGGCAACTAGACTTGAAATTGTGGCAGAGCCTTAAAAAAACAAGCTTCAGTAGATTTGTGGCTGATTTTCCTGCCTGTTGGGCTTATTTTCAGAATTCAGTGCTACAGAATCACAGAGTGATATTTTCTCTTTTAACTGTGCACTGCATTGCAGGGAAATTGTTAGCATTTGCTATAAGTGAGTCTCATTCATACCTCGATCTGATACATGTATGGTATCAACCTGGATTTCACTTTTCTTTAAACCTTGAATGGTGGTGCAGAGTAGGAAGAGAAAGGCTAGGTGTTTCTTCTTGAGTATTACTAAACATCTTGCTCTCTTTTTCTCCGATACACATAAGTCCCATGATTCTTTTGATTTCACATCTGTTTTTAAATTTCAATTTTGGGCATGGGCATAGTTTGGGGGATCAGGGGACGTTGCCCTCCCAAACTGCAAGCCTCTGGCAGGTGCAGAATTTGCCGCCCCACGCACGGCCCCGTTGGCCTGACAAGAGCTGCCCCCCAAATATAGAAGTCAAATTACGCCTATGATTTTGGGTAGTCTTCAAGGTCAAAACATTAAAGGAAATACTCTGCAGCTTCTCACTGTAATAGCAGGCAGCTCTTTGCTCCACTGAATGGCTGCAGAATGTAATATTCACTTGGGAGCATGCACACAGTTCCCTTTGTAATCAAAGGGATGTTTTTCCCTAACACTACATGTTCTCCAAATACATCTGTAAGCTGGCACAGAATCACAAATCCTGTACTAGGCTTTCAACCACACAGAGAAGATGCATAGTTCATTTATGAACAAGGGAATTTGTCAGTGACATTTATTTTTTTAAACAAAGCCCTAAACAATAGCCAATTGCAATTAATATTATACAATTATCAACATCTAATATGTACAAAATACTGCAGCCATGAGTAGTTTGCCTGCGGGAGATATTTGTGAGTACTGTCTGCAGGCCGTAAAGCTTTCTATAAAAGTAATAAAGATAATGCAGATGCTAAAAGGTTTCAGAGTAGCAGCCGTGTTAGTCTGTATTCGCAAAAAGAAAAGGAGTACTTGTGGCACCTTAGAGACTAACCAATTTATTTGAGCATAAGCTTTCGTGAGCTACAGCTCACTTCATCGGATGCATAAAGTGGAAAATGCAGTGAAGATGTTTTATACACACAGACCATGAAAAAATGGGTGTTTATCACTTGAAAAGGTTTTCTCTCCCCCCACCCCACTCTCCTGCTGGTAATAGCTTATCTAAAGTGATCACTCTCCTTACAATGTGTATGATAATCAAGGTGGGCCACCTCCAGCACAAATCCAGGGTTTAACAAGAATGTTTGAGGAACAGCGGGGGAGAGGTGGGGGGGGTGAGGGAGGGAGGAAAAAACAAGGGGAAACAGGTTACCCTGCATAATGACTCAACCACTCCCAGTCTCCATTCAAGCCCAAGTCAACTGTATCCAATTTGCAGATGAACTCCAATTCAGCAGTCTCTCGCTGGAGTCCGGTTTTGAAGTTTTTCTGTTGTAATATCGCAACTTTCATGTCTGTAATCGCATGACGAGAGAGACAGAAGTGCTCCCCGACTGGTCCATGAATGCTACAATTCTTGACATCTGGTTTGTGCCCATCCATTCCTTTACGTAGAGACGGTCCAGTCTGACCAATGCACATGGCAGAGGGGCATCGCCTGCACACGATGGCACACATCACATTGGCATATGCTAAAAGTATTACAGTACCTACCTTTTTGTGTGCATAATAAATTAATCATTCTATCCTAAACAATTAACTTACCATCAGACATAACCAACCACATGCTTTGCAGACAGGCATCTTGCTTACATGGTTGCAGTAAGAACTTATGAAGTCTGTTGTTTTGACGGATGAGTGTTTAGCTAGTATTGACTTTAGTTCTGGGTTTATTTGTTTTTATGGCTTCTCACATAGGAAGCGAGTCCAATCCTGTATTTGCAAATACGGTTGCATGTCTTGCAAGTGTAATTGTTATTGAGGGGAGGGTTTGAGGCGTTGGCCTTACGACGTGCTCTCTTCTCCTTTAAAGACCTCACACACCACTCCTTAAAAGTGGACATGGCCACATGGCACAGACCTCACCATCTGGGTCTGTCCTGTGCAATGAGTTCCCAGGTTTTAATGTCTATCTTGCATGCTTTGAGGTTGTTCTTCAAGGTGTCTTTGTACTTGAGGATGGGTCAACCCTCAGAGCAGGTTCCCGTGCTCAGTTGGCTTTAGAATACCACTTTTGATATACGGAAAACCTCCATGCAGACTGCATGTCTGACCCAGCAAAGCTGAGCCCTGATGAGCATATTCTTGATGCCATGGATTTGATACTTCTCAAGAGCTTCCGTGTTGGGCATCCTGTCCTGCCACTTGATGTTGCAGATGGATCTTAGGCAGTGAAAGTGGAAGATCTCCAGCTGTTCGATGTGGCATTGATAGAACGTCCATGTCTCGCAGCCATAGAGGAGTGAGGTGAGTACAACAGCGTGGTAGATTTTTATCTTGGTTCTGAGGCAGACTCCACACTCCCTCCAGAGCCCGTGGATGAGCCTGCCAAATGCCAAGCTGACCTCTGCCAAGCGCTGAATGATCTCATCATCCAACATGGCCTTGCTGGAAAGTATGCTACCCAGGTAGCAGAATTTCCTGACCGAGTTGAGGGGTGTAGTGTTAATTGTGACAATGCGATCATTGTGCTCATGATGCTGATGGTCTGGTGCTGTCTGGTACATGACCTCCATCTTTTTCAGGCTGACTGTGAAACCAAAGCATTTTGAGCCTTAGGCAAAGCGGTCTACGATAAGCTGAATGTCCTCAAGCATGTGTGCAATGAGGGCACAGTCATTAGCAAACAGGAGTTCTCTTAATACCTGTTTGATTACCTTGGTGAGGGCCCTGAGTTGCTGTGGATTGAATATACCTCTATTCAATCTAAACCTGATGTGCGCACCTCTGTCAAAGTCTTGGAATGCGAACAAAAGCATGGCTGAAAAGACAATGGCAAAGAGGACTGGAGCCATTACACATCCTTGTTTGGTGGTGTTGGTGACAGGGAAGGCTTGTGATGAGTCACTGCACTCCATCACTCTAGTCATCATGCCATTATGAAATGAGTGGATGACAGCAATCATCTTCTCTGGGCAACAACATTTATGAAGAGGTTTCCATAGGCCTTTGCAGGTCAACAAACACTATGTACAGGTCCTTGTTCTGTTCACCAGCCTTCTCTTGTATTTGTCGATCTGCAAAAATCATGTCCATGGTGCCATGGCCAGCACAAAAGCCATACTGTGACTCTGAGTCCACTAGGTGAGAGACAAGCCTGTTGAGGACAAGCCATGCAAGGATCTTCCCCCCTATAGACAGCAGTGAAATTCTGTGATGGTTGTCATAGCAAGATATGCTTCCCTTCCTTTTGTATGGATGAACTATAAAAGCATCGTTATAAGTCTGGAGAACAGTATCCTGTTCCCATATAGTCTTGAAAAGGCTGGTGAGTTCCCTGACCAGGTAGGCACCTCCATATGTATACACTTCAGATGGAATGCCGTTGAGGCCTGGAGACTTGCCCATGGACAGCTGTTTGATGGCTTTAGTAACACCGTCTACAAAAGAGTCCATGGACAACTCCTACAGACAGGACACTGTGGGAATAAGTCAATAGCTTCGTCAAACATAGTGAATTGACAGTTCAGGAGACTATCAAAGTGCTCTGCACAGCAAGAGAGTATATCACAGTTGTCTGTGAGCAGCCAGTTACCATCTGCTGTGAGGACAGGTACTGTACCATTAGATTTTGGATCATATACAGCATGGAGACCTTCACAGAAGGCCTTCATATCATGCTTGTCGACTGCTTCCTGCAGTTCTGCAGCCTTCTGTTCCCACCAGTGATTCTTCATTAGCCTTAACCAGGTTTGTAGTGCATGTTTGGCCTGATGGTACTTGGCCTTCTTCATTTCTGATTTCTTGTCCATATGTAGGACTTGTGTGTGGCATGTATGGTCTCTAGTAGCCAATCTATCTCAGGATCATTCTCATTGAACCAGTCTTGGTGTTTCTGACTTACAAAGCCAAGAACTTTGAATGCTGTATTATATGTGACATTTCTGAGCACCTGCCAGGTGGTTCTGTAGTCCTGATGATGTACATTACACATGTAGACACAGTAATGGTCTGGTTTTCTAGTAAGTGGAGGCTTTCAGTATTATTACAATTAGGACAGGTCTCAGATAGGGCCAGCCTTTGTTACAAGTGACAGTGAATGGAGTTTGTCCTTTAGTTTATTTGCTAGAACTTCTGCTTTCAGATCAGAGGGTTCCTGGGTCAAGTCTCAGCAGTGGTAAGCCCACAGTGGTTTGAGAATCTTCTGTGGTAAACAGAATAGTGCTTTGCTAAGTTGGGTCAGAATCAGTATGCAGAACAATATTACTGTGTATTCAGAGTACTGGGCAGTACTGGTATTGGCTGGCTCTTTAGACTGATCACTGTGGTATTATTTGCTTATTGTTTAAACTATGTGGTGTCACTTTGGGCTTTATTTCTTTATGTTGAAGCATGAATGCTGGGCATGATTCTCATTACAGGGCAATGGACTGGGACTCCAGAGACATGGGTTCTGTTCCTGTCTCTACTGCTGGCCTGTTGGATGACCTTAGGAAAGTCTCTTTGCCTCAGCTTCTCCGTTTGTTAGATGGAGATAATGATACTTACCTGCCCTTGTAAAGTGTGTTGAGATCTACTGATGACAAGTCCTAGATAACAGCTAGGCATTATTATTATTGTGATCTTCACCTACATGCTGGAGATACCAAACATTTATCTTTGTGTGTTGAATAAAAAGTGTTGCTAAATTAAAATATCTTAACATTTTTTGGACTTGGTCCACTAAGCCGTCCCCCCCTTTGCACCTGAGCATGGGAGATATTTTAGCCTTGGGATCAAGAAACAGCTCAGGAAGTCTGAAATGTAACACACTCACGGATATGATGGAATAAATTGAGTAAGAGTAATGTGGGATGGATCACGCCCCAAAACGGAAAACCCTCTCTTGGACCATGCAGAATTAACACCATGGTGCTAATTGATAGGGGGACCCACTATTCCCTAGAGAGAATGTTTGGGACTGTTGTACAGAAGTGAGTCAAGTGGTTTGACTGGGGGTCAGGACTTTTGACTTTTACTTCTGGATCCATCACTGACTCTCAGAGTCATCTTGGGCAAATCCCTTAAGCTCTCTGTGCCTCAATGTACCCGTATGTAAAAGGAGAATAACAACACTTTCCTGCCTCCCACATACATTGGAAGACTCAGTTCATTAATGTTTGTAAACTGCTTTGGCGCCACAGGGCTACGCAAATGCAAAGTGTTCTTAGATTTTTATAATATGGCTTCTCTGGCTATTATGTGGCCCATACTCCCTATGTACATGTCCAATATGCAATGCTAACGTTCCAACATTTAAAAAGAGATCCTGGCCCTCCTCTGTATCCATGGTTTCCCTGTTTTGTTAATGTCAGTATGAGGTTTAGATTCTCTTCACCGTGGACGGAAAAACCATTCCAAAGCAGCCTACACCATGAGACTTTTTCAGATGTTGGCCCTCAGAACCCACCTGTGATGAGCCCAGAAGCTGCAACAGCCATCACTTATGGAAAGGAGAGGTTGTTAGTGCAGAGCCTCAAGGCAGGAGCAGAGGCAGAGCACTGGTTCAGTTGCAGGAGTAAGCGCCAAGGGGAGCATCCTTGCCCAGTGAAGCAGGAGGGGTTCAGAGCCCTGGCTCCCACCCAAGCAGGAACATCTTCACTGCTGTTTTTAGCCCCATAGTACGAGCCCAAGTCAGTTGACCTAGGCTCTGAGACTTGCTGCCAGAAATGCTTTTTTTCCTGTGCAGATGTTAAAAAAGTGTTTTTTTAACTGAGTGCATTTGAAACAGGAATTACCCATGAAAATAATCATCTAAACATTACTTCACTAGGGAGGGGAGTGGGAAAGACCAGGGATAGAGGCTCTGATCCTCTCCCATTGATTGCAGTGATGATGGACTGGGGCCATGGTGTCTGAGAAGTGAGGGAAAGGTGGTAGTGATGAGGCAGTTTGATGAACTATAGCATATGAATCTCTTCTAAAGTAAAGGCAGGTCAGGTATTCCAATGTGTGGCAGGAGCTGGCGGGATGCATGGATTTCTGTGGTGGCTGGTATGGTGGATGAGATTCAGATTCATTTCCCCCTCCACTAGCAACAGTTTAAGGCTTTGACGCTTTGTCTACATTGGCACTTCGTCCGCAAAATTTTTGTGATTCAGAGATGTGAAAAAACACCCCCCTGAACGACAAAGGTTTACCAACGAGAAGCACTGGTTCTCCTGCCGACAAAGCTGCTGCCGCTCGTTGCGGGTGGAATTTTTTTGTCGGCAGGAGAGCTCTTTCCTGCCGACAAACAGCAGCTACACTGTGCGCCTTTTAGTGGCCCAGCTGAAGTGGCACAGCTGTGTTGCTAAAAGCTGCATAGTGTAGCCATAGCCTTAGTTATTGTTTTAGTTTTTAAATACAAAATACTTATCTGCAGACTCCCTTTGGACACTTTTTCTAGCATGCTGTCACTAGAAATGGCTTACTTAAAACAAAGCTAATTTCCAGGTAGTCCTTTAGATGATTTGTTATCCGAAGCTTGGCATTGTTTATTTTTGTGCCAAATGGTATTTGTGTTGTGCATTTTCTTGTTCCATTATCTGTGAATGACTCAATGTGCATAGTGTGGGATCCAACTGAAAATGTCATTGATTTTCCTAGGAAGTTCATGGAAGAAGTTTTAATAGATCCACTAGTGTCACACAGATCATCGTGTCTCAGCAGTATATTAACTATGGTTGTGAATAGATGGTTGTTACCTTCCTAAAGGTAACAGAACAGGCTACATTTGCCTTAATGGTGAATTATGCTAGTCGACATATGAGGATATGCTTAGGGCTGTTGGAACAGGACATAAATGGTTTGATTTTTAGATATTATAAACAGTTTTAAAAGAACAAATATCCCTCAGAGCTAAGTATTGGTGCCATCTGCAGAATTAAAGGCAGTACTACTGCCTCCTGCTCACTGGCCTCCCCAATAATGTCTGAATTCCAGTGGATAAGCATATCAATCATATTTCAGGTGGTATAAGATGCTTGTGAGCAGCCTCACAGCCACAGTAGGTGGGTAGCCACAGTACTGCATTTCTAAAACAGAGGTCACAAGGGGCTTTGGGGACTCCTATCTCCTGAGAGCAGTACCATTTGTTAGTTTTGCCTGACCTCCAAATGTCACCTGCAGTTATTTTCCCGCTCAATGCAAACAAAGGGCCATATCATGCCATCAGATTTTAGGTGGTACCATTGGTTTCAAGGCGAGTTTTGCTTAAAAATGTATGGCACAGTATAGCCCGTATTAAAATGCACTGCATACTATAGTAGTATACAATCCATCAGCATGTGGGATGTCTGGTCTTAATATATAGTACAAAAGAAATCTTTGTTGTTTCTTCAGTCTGGAATATATCTCTGTCATGCTTTGGTAGAACAAGTTAAAGCTTGAATTATGAATATTGTTATGCTGGAGGTGTTAATGGCTGCCATCAATCACAGACCCTGTTAAAGCTGATGGGAATGTTAATGACCTTTCTTTCAGGCTAAATGGAAAGAGCAATTAAGCCCCTTTATGTAGTGATAGCTGGGAAATAATAGGAGGCTACAGCCCAAGGCAATGGGCTGCCTGGAAAAGCCTGAGCAGAGTTTAGCTGTGTGTTCTGAGAAGTTTACCAATCACTAGCTGCAAATGCAGGGGTTAGGGGTTTAGGGCAAGCTCTATGTGTGTCAGAGGCAGAAAACCAGGAGAAAGAAAGCCAGAGGGAATGGAAGGGAAGCAGCTGTAAGAGTGGCCCTGAGACAAAACAGAGAGACAGAGCTCTTTTGGGCACAGGACTGGCTAGAAAGGCAGGCTTGGAAATAGTTAGCAAGGAAGCTGCCTCCTGTTTGTTCCTACTGGGTTCTGGGAAACAGGACTTTGTGTGCATGCTATGTAAATAAATAGGATTGCACCAAATAGTATACTTGGGTCTTATCATCAGTTTCTCCTCCTAACAGAAACCAGCTGGAAAGGCCCCAAATATTGGCTAACTAAAAGAGAAAGAATGTATATGCTTTTAAATCAAGTACATTTCCTCCCATGAAATAAATAAATTACAGATACTGTGTGGTTAAATGTGAACTTCTAGAATTAGAAATAGGCTCAAGTACAAAATTTGGATTTAGATACAGTTTCTGAAATCCCAGACACTAGAAGTGTGAGAATCTGGGAGGTATGGGTTGGCCCATTGCAAAGATTAAGGTAGGGTGACCAGATATTCTGATTTTATAGGGGCAGTCCCTATATTTGGGGCTTATATAGGCACCCCCAGCCCCTGTCCTGATTTTTCACACTTGCTATCTTGTCACCCTAGATAAAGTACATTTTGCAAAATTCAGATCTGGATTTGGATTTCAAACACCTCCATAGCCTGGAAGTTTTAGGATATAGTTTTGGCTCAGGACCATTTATATCTAGAATAGTAAGAGTTGAAGGTCATGCTGCATGGTATGTCACTGGAAAAATAATTTCCCTTATCTTTAAAGTCTCAGATTAGACTAATGACCTCACTGTCACAATAATGTTGGGATTCTGCATGCACAAAGGCTGGACTTTAAATATCATTATTGGTAAATTGTGCCATATGTCTTTTGAAAGGGCGTTTTCCCCAGGTTTGCAGTAAAGTCTCAGATTTGAACTATGCTCTCCATATCAGGATTTAGCCCCGATCCTGGACATGGATCCACGTTGGCTCAGAAGTCATGCACGAATCCATTTACAGGACTCATCTCTGATTGTAAATTCTCTGGGGCACAGACTATGTGTACAGTACCGAGCACAATGAGGCACTGATGCAAACGGGGGTCTTTGGATGAAGATACAGTTGATGGTGATAATACAAATAACCGGTATTCTTAACATGCCTTTTTTTCAAGCAGATATCTCTACTAGTAAACACCTGATTCATTATGTACATAATAACAATCTTAGATAACTAATTAAAAAGCTAAACCAATACACATAAAAAGATTGCATAGAAAAATCAATGTTTTCTTGGTGCAAAGATTAAAACCTGCCAAAACCAGCCACTCCTCAAAGCCCTGCTTTATTGTTTCAGATAGTTTGCTATGTCAGAATTATTTCAGAAATATTTCAAAAACATATGGTTCTCCCAAGTATGTTAAAGATGTTCTCAAGCTATTCAAAACTTCATGCACGTTTACAGATAGCTGCCTCTGCACATCTACTTTCTTTATCTTGGCCCAAGTTTAAACTATACTTATATAACAGAAAAACTGAATGCCTTTAAGAAACAAGGCCTCAGAGTGACTTTAGTGTGGCGGTATTGATTTTATGGACACAAACACTGAGACCCAGATTCTATTTTTAACTGTCTCTCTTGGTTAAAAAGGAAAAATATCAGGACATTTAGAAAATGTGAAGAGGAAGTAATGTAGTGCAAACTCCGGGGACTGTTAAAAGAAAGGAAATGAGTCAGTGAGTCGCTAAGTAAGGGAAGTTGTCTGTTTACACAGGAGTTAAAAGAGTTAAAGAGCCTGTTTATTAAATTTAAAATCTGATTTTCAGACCAAAGCAGATAGGATATTAGGATGTGTTTGGGATAAGCGTGTCCAGACCACTGAACCTTCTGAGGTTTGTCTATTGCTAGTACAGATACAAAATGATCAGCCACAGACATGGGCAAAAGTCAGAAGCCACCACAAGACAAACCCCTTTCCTGACTGTTAGCAAACAAGAGCAAACAAACAAATAGGTCATGAAACCATTTTTTTTCCTTTGCAGATCATCTTTAACCCTGACCCAGGGTGACTGCCTGCAGGAGTGATGGGATAATTTCTGATCAGCTGTAAGCAGATACAGAGGAATTGTATCCACTTACACAAGGTCTGAATATGGTCCTGTTGGTCGGTTTTCTCATAAGTTTGCTTAATTGATTTGGTCTATGGCTAGTTAAAATGTTACTACAGCTTTAAGGCACTCCTTATATGCCTTAGTTTTAAACATGAAAAAGCAGCAAGGCTTCTTCTGCTGACATGGATTGAATTCAGACTTTGGAAAAAATCTTGGGTATGGCAAATGTCTATTTGTAATCCAGTCCTCTGTACTTTCATAGCGGAATAGCTCACATAGTTTAGTCAGCAGCCCTGATTTCCCAATTGGAAACAACAGCTAGTGAAGAAATTCTTCCCATTAGTCTGAGAGAGTTGCTGCAACAGTTGTATGCTGCTGTCTTTCTCAGATCCACAGTCAGATGTTAATCTGAATACTGCAGAACTGAGAAATGAAAGTGGCCTTGTCCTAATGGTTTGTTTTTCAGGCCCTTAGCTGGCTCTATTCATAAATATATATTTTGAAATGTCTAACACAGCAGTAGGCATAATGATTAATACCAGATCTGGTTTGCTGTCAGAACATGAGAGCATCTGTTATTTTTGACCAGCAACACCTTGGCCACAGCAGAAATCCCGCCATTAGTGCAAATATAGTTTGTGGTCCCTATTAGTGCAAATCACAAAACTAAAACACACTTCAACCTAATTCAGCAACTCGACTTGAGGAAACCATGGCCTGGGTGGCAGGAGTGGAGGCACTTTGGCAGAAGTGGCAGGAAGTTTACACATCACTAGTACAGTCAGCAGTGCAGTCCATGACCACAAATCCGGACAGGATTTAGGGAATCCTACGTGGTGATGCTAGAACCACAGTGTTATAGTGCGCACTCACCACCAGAGTGCCCCCTGGGGTCAGGACATTGTGGGGAATCTTCCTCTCTAGCACCCCCTTGTGTCCTGGTTCCACAATGGTCTGCCACCTCTGTGGCCTACTCCTCCACCCAAGTCAGCTTTCAGTCCAGTCCCCTTCCAGTGTTAACAGCAAACAAATTAAATCTTAACTCAAAATAGCCACCTGGGCATTAAATACCAGTCCTTCGTAGAGATCCAAGGTTAAGACCTTGACTAGGCCAGGTCCCTTGGATTAGGGCAGGGACAGCAAACCTTCCCTGTCCTGGCTTAATCCAGAATGGGCCCATAGTAAAAGCAGATAGAAAAGGAGTACTTGTGGCACCTTAGAGATGAACAAATTTATTTGAGCATAAGTTTTCGTGAGCTACAGCTCACTTCATCGGATGCATGTAGTGGAAAATAGTATCCTATCTCGGGGCCTCTCCTTCTGCCCCTCCACCCCCATGAACATGATACAGTTCTGTTGTGACCTAGAATCCTATTTTTGATGTCTCCGACTCAAGGAATATTTCCAACACACCTCTGAACAGCATACTAACCCCTAGAGACATTCCTACCAAGACTACAAAAAGAAGGATTCTGGGTGGACTCCTCCTGAAGATCGAAACAACAGACTGGACTTCTACATAGAGTGCTTCCGCCGATGTGCAAGGTCTGAAATAGTGGAAAAGCAGCATCACTTGCCCCATAACCTCAGTCGTGCAGAACACAATGCCATCCAGAGCCTCAGAAACAACTCTGACATCATAATAAAAAAGGCTGACAAAGAAGGTGCTGTCGTCACCATGAATAGGTTGGAATATGAACAAGAGGCTGCTAGGCAGCTCTCCAACACCACTTTCTACAAGCCATTACCCTCTGATCCCACTGAGGGTTACCAAAAGAAACTACACAATCTGCTCAAGAAACTCCCTGAAAAAGCACAAGAACAAATCCGCACAGACACACCCCTAGAACCCTGACCAGGTTTTATCTGCTACCCAAGATCCATAAACCTGGAAATCCTGGACGCCCCATCATCTCAGGCATTGGCACCCTCACAGCAGGATTTTCTGGCTATGTAGACTCCCTCCCTAGGCCCTAAGCTACCAGCACTCCCAGCTATCTTCGAGACACCACTGACTTCCTAAGGAAACTATGATCCATCGGTGATCTTCCTGAAAACATCATCCTGGCCACTATGGATGCAGAACCCCTCTACACCAACATTCCACACAAAGATGGACTACAAGCCATCAGGAACAGTATCCCTGATAATGTCATGGCAAACCTGGTGGCTGAACTTTTTGACTTTGTCCTCACCCATGCCTTTTTCACATTTGGGGACAAAGTATACTTTCAAATCAATGGCACTGCTATGGGTACCCGCATCACCCCACAGTATGCCAACATTTTTATGGCTGACTTAGAACAACGCTTCTTCAGCTCTCGTCCCCTAATGCCCCTACTCTACTTGTGCTACCTTGATGATATCTTCATCATCTGGACCCATGGAAAAGAAGCCCTTGAGGAATTCCACCATGATTTCAACAATTTCCATCTCACCATCAACCTCAGCCTGGACCAGTCCACACAAGAGATCCACTTCCTGGACGCTACGGTGCTAATAAGCGATGGTCACATAAACACCACCCTGTACTGGAAGCCTACTGACCGCTATGCCTACCTACATGCCTCCAGCTTTCATCCAGACCACACCACCCGATCCATTGTCTACAGCCAAGTTCTACGATACAACTGCATTTGCTCCAACCCCTCAGACAGAGACAAACACCTACAAGATCTCTATCAAGCATTCTTACAACTACAATACCCACCTGCTGAAGTGAAGAAACAGATTGATAGAGCCAGAAGAGTACCCAGAAGTCACCTACTACAGGACAGGCCCAACAAAGAAAATAACAGAACGCCACCTTCAGCCTTCAGCCCTTCACCTTCAGCCCCCAACTAAAACCTCTCCAACGCATCATCAAGGATCTACCATCTATCCTGAAGGACGACCCATTACTCTCACAGATCTTGGGAGACAGGCCAGTCCTTGCTTACAGACAGCCCCCCAACCTGAAGCAAATACTCACCAGCAACCACACACCACACAACAGAACCACTAACCCAGGAACCTATCCTTGCAGCAAAGCCCGTTGCCAACTGTGTCCACATATCTATTCAGGGGACACCATCATATGGCCTAATCACATCAGCCACACTATCAGAGGCTCGTTCACCTGCACATCTACCAATGTGATATATGCCATCATGTGCCAGCAATGCCCCTCTGCCATGTACATTGGCCAAACTGGACAGTCTCTACGGAAAAGAATAAATGGACACAAATCAGACGTCAAGAGTTATAACATTCAAAAACCAGTCAGAGAACACTTCAATCTCTTTGGTCACTCGATTACAAACCTAAAAGTGGCAATTCTTCAACAAAAAAACTTCAGAAACAGACTCCAGTGAGAAACTGCTGAATTGGAATTAATTTGCAAACTGGATACAATTAACTTAGGTTTGAATAAAGACTGGGAGTGGATGTGTCATTACACAAAGTAAAACTATTTCCCCATGTTTATTCCCCCCCCCCCCACACACACACTGTTCCTCACACGCTCTTGTCAACTGCTGGAAATGGCCCACCTTGATTTTCACTACAAAAGGTCCCCCCACCCCCCCCGCTCTCCTGCTGGTAATAGCTCACCTTACCTGATCACTCTTGTTACAGTGTGTATGGTAACACCCATTGTTTCATGTTCTCTGTGTATATAAATCTCCCCACTGTATTTTCCGATGAATGCATTCCACTGTAGCTCACGAAAGCTTATGCGCAAATAAATTTGTTCGTCTCTAACGTGCCACAATTACTCCTTTTCTTTTTGCGGATACAGCCTAACACGGCTGCTACTCTGAAACCTAAAAGCAGATAGTCGTTTATATCTGGCCTGCTGATCTCTGACTGATCTCTGTCTGCTCCTGGCCCTGCTGGATACATAAGGACCAACTCTCAGTGGTTTTCTCTGCATCTGATCATGGGATGGTAACCCCTGGAGACCTGAACTCCTAGCCATGCACCTAGAGCCGTTCCTTGGGTAGGGTGAATGAGGGTGACCGCTCCGGGTCCCGTGCTTTGGAGGGCCCTGTGGGCCAGTGCGTTGGCCAGCGCGGTCGCTCCCAGAAGAGACGAATCTGTCACTTCTGTCCTGGACCCTGCACCCCCCTAGGGATAGCCCTGCAGGCATCTTCATAGGGTGGTGGGTGCCAAGGCAATGGTGCATCTGATAAGGGTAGCAAATTCCTAGTACACCCGATCACATATAGGCTTTGGAATTATGGCACCAAAGAGAAGGACAAGGTCTCAGCAGTCTAAACTAAGATCCCCTTTTATTGTGGAAGTCCTGTCTCTCCTAACCCCTGCTAGAACACTACTATGCTGTATCTGCACTCTCTCTGTTTGAGGGCTGTTGCTCCATCACTTTCACAAACACTAAACCTACCCCTATGTCTTTACACAAACGTGTGAGTGGGTGGGGGTTTAAAGAGTGAAGAAACTAAGAGTAAAGACATTGGGCCAAATCCCTGGTGTAACTCCACTGGTTTGTAATTTCTGTGGGATTATATTAATTGATGAATCTGCCCTATTGGCACCAATGATTCTGAAAATGGCTTTAAAAATTAACATTGTAGGTCAGTTTATAGCAACATTTGCTGCTATTCTTCAAGAGGGTGCTGGTGAGTTATGGGGAGTGATGGTAGAAATTGTTGATCCTGATTGGTTGGGAAGACAAGAGGGCTACTGTTGTTGGTTTATCTTCTTACATGTTGTGTTTGATTTTTACTGTTCTTACACCTAGAGCCTGGGATAGGGACAGCTTAAAAATGAAATAAATCCTGTCCAGGTGATGAGATGGATTGTATTGATGCAACACAGATAACAGCGGGGTTGCAGACAGTCTCATTTTGTTGATGAATCATATGACGAACTGCTAGTTACGCTTGAGTGACCTTTTCTTTGTGTTGGGCTTAAGCAGTAACACCTACCTGAGAGAGCTGTGTTATGTGATCTGTCTCTAGTACATGTCACTTGACAAATACTATGTTTCATAGGGTGGTGAGAGAGTCGTGTGGCCAGATTCTGATTTCATGCGGGTGTAAACTTGGAGGAACTCAGATGAAGTGACTCTGACTTTGCCTCCAGAGCAGAATTCACCCCTCATTCTATGAAAATTAACTTCCTAACAACCTCTTTTTTCTTGACTTGCTTTCATTTTTTTAATAAACAGTTTATTTCTTTGGCTTTTATTCTTTCTTCCATTTCAGCACTTCCCTGGCAAAAACCACCTACTGGGCACTTAATAAAAGTTCTTTCAGCTATAATTGTGTGGGGTAACAGTGACACCCAGTGGGTACTAAGATTAGTGTCAGGTTTCGGAGTTGCAGCCATGTTAGTCTGTATCTGCAAAAAGAGAAGGAGGACTTGTGGCACCTTAGAGACTAACAAATTTATTTGAGCATAAGCTTTCGTGAGCTACAGCTCACTTCATTGGATGCATTCAGTGGAAAATACAGTGGGGAGATTTATATACACAGAGAACATGAAACAATGGGTGTTACCATACACACTGTAAGGAGAGTGATCAGGTAAGGTGAGCTGTTACCAGCAGGAGAGCAGGTGGGGGGGGGGGGAAGCCTTTTGTAGTGATAATCAAGGTGGGTCATTTCCAGCAGTTGAGAAGCACGTCTGAGGAACAGCAGGGGGAGGGGAATAAACGTGGGGAAATAGCTTTACTTTGTGTAATGACACATTCACTCCCAGTCTTTATTCAAGCCTAAGTTAATTGTATCCAGTTTGCAAATTAATTCCAATTCAGCAGTCTCTCATTGGAGTCTGTTTCTGAAGTTTTTTTGTTGAAGAATTGCCACTTTTAGGTTTGCAATCGAGTGACCAGAGAGATTGAAGTGTTCTCTGACTGGTTTTTGAATGTTATAATTCTTGACGTCTGATTTGTGTCCATTTATTCTTTTCCGTAGAGACTGTCCAGTTTGGCCAATGTACATGGCAGAGGGGCATTGCTGGCACATGATGGTATATATCACATTGGTAGATGTGCAGGTGAACGAGCCTCTGATAGTGTGGCTGATGTGATTAGGCCATATGATGGTGTCCCCTGAATAGATATGTGGACACAGTTGGCAACGGGCTTTGCTGCAAGGATAGGTTCCTGGGTTATGGGTTCTGTTGTGTGGTGTGTGGTTGCTGGTGAGTATTTGCTTCAGGTTGGGGGGCTGTCTGTAAGCAAGGACTGGCCTGTCTCCCAAGATCTGTGAGAGTAATGGGTCGTCCTTCAGGATAGATGGTAGATCCTTGATGATGCGTTGGAGAGGTTTTAGTTGGGGGCTGAAGGTGATGGCTAGTGGCGTTCTGTTATTTTCTTTGTTGGGCCTGTCCTGTGGTAGGTACTCTTCTGGCTCTATCAGTCTGTTTCTTCACTTCAGCAGGTGGGTATTGTAGTTGTAAGAATGCTTGATAGAGATCTTGTAGGTGTTTGTCTCTGTCTGAGGGGTTGGAGCAAATGCGGTTGTATCGTAGAACTTGGCTGTAGACAATGGATCGTGTGGTGTGATCTGGATGAAAGCTGGAGGCATGTAGGTAGGCATAGCGGTCAGTAGGCTTCCGGTATAGGGTGGTGTTTATGTGACCATCGCTTATTAGCACCGTAGCATCCAGGAAGTGAATCTCTTGTGTGGACTGGTCCAGGCTGAGGTTGATGGTGGGATGGAAATTGTTGAAATCATGGTGGAATTCCTCAAGGGCTTCTTTTCCATGGGTCCAGATGATGAAGATGTCATCAATATAGCGTAAGTAGAGTAGGGGCATTAGGGGACGAGAGCTGAGGAAGCGTTGTTCTAAGTCAGCCATAAAAATGTTGGCATACTGTGGGGTGATGCGGGTACCCATAGCAGTGCCATTGATTTGAAAGTGTACATTGTCCCCAAATGTGAAATAGTTATGGGTAAGGACAAAGTCACAAAGTTCAGCCACCAGGTTTGCCGAGACATTATCAGGGATACTGTTCCTGACGGCTTGTAGTCCATCTTTGTGTGGAATGTTGGTGTAGAGGGGTTCTACATCCATAGTGGCTAGGATGGTGTTTTCAGGAAGATCACCGATGGACTTTTTCCTTAGTTTCCTTAGGAAGTCAGTGGTGTCTCAAAGGTAGCTGGGAGTGCTAGTAGCGTAGGGCCTGAGGAGGGGGTCTACATAGCCAGAAAATCCTGCTGTGAGGGTGCCAATGCCTGAGATGATGGGGCGTCCAGGATTTCCAGGTTTATGGATCTTGGGTAGCAGATAGAATACCTCTGGTCGGGTTTCCAGGGGTGTGTCTGTGCGGATTTGTTTCAACAATTTCCATCCCATAAGGTCCGCCCCCCCGCCCCCGCTCTCCTGCTGGTAATAGCTCACCTTACCTGATCACTCTTGTTACGGTGTGTATGGTAATACCCATTGTTTCATGTTCTCTGTGTATATAAATCTCCCCACTGTATTTTCCACTGAATGTATCCGATGAAGTGAGCTGTAGCTCACGAAAGCTTATGCTTAAATAAATTTGTTAGTCTCTAAGGTGCCACAAGTCCTCCTTTTCTTTTTAAGATTAGTGTATAATTCATAAACATAAACATCCCCAGGCTATGGTCTATTTTCCCATTTTCCCATGCTGCGGTTGGACAGTAACTATTATCTTGGCACGTTTCGTGCCAGGTTATAATGGATAGCTCCAGCTCTAACAATGCAAGGATTAGCATCCTTTCAGAATAAAATAAAAATGAAACCCCACTCAGTAATATTTTTCTTTGCATACATAAATGCATTGTAAGAAAAAGCCATTACTAATATTTGACACAGTTATATTAAAAAGAATAAACAAATTGCTGCTTTGGTAGCTTATATACACAATGCTATACAACTATACTGCCATCATCCGATAAGGGGATCTTGTTAAGATGGAAACCCTTGTACTGCATATTCTGGTCTCAAGGACAAGTGTCAGGCCCCGGAGTGCTGTATCTAAAGTCTGCCTCACAGTGCACTTAATTCAGTCACTTGTACAGTAAGAAGAGTCACCACTTTTTCCTAAAAGCCCTAACTGGGCTGGTCCCTAGCATCATGGCCACCTCTCATTCAATGCCTCTTCATGGCAGCGCTCAGTGGATGGAGCTGAGGTTCAAACCCCTTGGTAAGGGCCTTGAGATCCTGCGCTTATGCCAGTAGCAGCATAGCTGTGGCAGTGGCATGGGCTAGGTTCCTAAGTACAATACCTCCCCCACACCCCAGGACTCTCAGGCAGCTAAGATGCGCTGCAACTCATGCTGCTGCGGCTACATCGCTATTTTTACTTGAGCTAGCTTTGATCTAGCTGATCGAAGCTAGCTCGGATATATTTACAGGAGCTGCAGTTACACCTCCTGATCACGTTGAAGCATGCCCCTAGTGCCACACCGCAGAGTGGAAGGTGGTAGCCAGCATACTCTTTGTTAATTGGGCCAGCTGGTGTATATCAGAGTAGTTCAATGGAGCTATACTGATTTATACAAGGCCTCTTATCTAGGCTGCTTGCATCCCTGCTTTGGAACATTTCCTCCATTTAAACAAAGTCTAAAGCTAGTGCCCATCAATCCCATCCCTAACACAAATCCCTACAAAATACATTTATGAATATACAATGGAGAGATGTCTCTACTCTGCCTTTAGCATAATGCTCTTCAAGAGGTCCAGGAAACCCTCTGGAAGGGAATCTGTGTGCAGAGTACAACTGCAAAGACAACAGAGCCCTTGCCGTATCTGTGGGCATAACTGCACAGCAGCTGGGAGACCTGATTCCCACTGTAGGCAGACATACACGTGCTTGCTCTGTTATCTGTGTTGCATCAATACACTAGTGCGGTAAAAATGGCCGTGTGGCCGCAGCAGCGCAGATGGCAGCTCGGGCCAGTCTGACGCCCTCGGTGCATACCCGGGCAGCAAGCCCGAGCTCGTTGCCTATGCTTCCACCGCCAGACACTGCTATTTTTAGGCGCTAGCTCAAGCACAGCTAGAATGTGTATGTCTACCCAAGCGGGGACACACATCTCCAGCTGCACTGTAGCCTTGCCCTGGATTTCCTCAAGAGGGTTGAAGATCCTGGAGTCCTTTGTGGAGTTAATCCCATATTCTTCCCTTTGCTATTTATCTCAGGAACTTTATATGCAAAAAGCTCAGTTCTCTCAACCCCTCCTGGATTATTCATTATTAGTATTTTGCACTTTTAGCACCTTTAATCCAAGGCTCTCAATATGCTTTATAAACATTAATTAATAAGGCCTCCCACAGATGGAGAAATGGAGGCTAAGTGACTTATTCAATGTCACAAAGTGAATCAGTGCTCAAGAACAGAGTCTAGTAGTCCTAACTCCCAGTCCTTGGCTTCAGCCACAAATTATATATTGCAACAGGATTTCTTTGGGAGATGGGATGTGATAAAATGAAGCATTACTATGCATCACAGTGTAACCACAGATGGCCAGCTTGACTGTGGGGGAAAAGAAAGCAAAAAAGAATGACCCTCTTAAAGTATGTCTACGCTGGAGCTGGAGGTATAATTTCTAGTGTAATTTCATGCCTGTGCCAGCTCTGATTGAGTTAATTTGCTAAAAATAGAAGTGTAGCTGCAGCACCATGAGTAGTGGGAGGGGCTAGTCACCGGAGTACATTCCTAGGTCTCAGATAGGATCATACTTGGGTTGACTAGCCATCCTAGTGCTTGTGCCACTGTAGCTACACTTCTGTACTTTCCACTTTATGCATCCGATGAAGTGAGCTGTAGCTCACGGAAGCTTATGCTCAAATAAATTGGTGAGTCTCTAAGGTGCCACAAGTACTCCTTTTCTTTTTACTTCTATACTTAGCACAGGAGCTTGATCAGAGTTGACATAGTTATGGAAATTACACCTTCCAGCTACAATAGAGACACACCTTAGGTTGGTGTGTATTGTAGTGGGCATGGGTTGGGTGTTGAATGCCCTATATCTAATAAAGATTTAAGCATGTGCCTAATTTTATTCACTGTGAGTAGCTCCCCTGACTTTCAGTGTGGGGGCCTCAGATTAATGGGAGTGTGAGATGTCCCTCTCAGGCTAGTTAGTGGGCCATACAGCACAGATTTCTGGAATAAATGACATTTATTTATTCATTTTATTTGCAAATCACTTTTCTCATCAAGAAGCCATGCCTCTTAGGTTTGTAATGACTAAAATAACTCTAATCATGGGAATCTCAGTGTCTGCATCCTTATCTCCCAGCTGCTTTATTTACTGTTGAGAAAAACAAGCTGTAATGTGATGAGATCATTTGCCATTTGTCTGAATTGAATGGATATTCTGCCTTAGGCCTCAATCAATAGGCTGTTCATATCAAGCAAAGAGTGTTTAATAGCTTTTTGAGCAACAAATATTTGTTAATATTTCTTTTTTTAAATCAGCTTTTCTCCCCTTTTTTATACCCAAGTACCAGTCAAAAAGCAATCCTGCAAAAGATTCTTGTGATGTGATGCCTGCTGGTTTTCAGAGAACTGCATGGTAGAGAGCTTTAGTAGGGTTCTTGAAGTGTAATAATTCTGAAAGTGGTCTAATGAAAAATACAGAAAAGTGAAAAGAAATATTGCTAAAACCAGGGCTCCAGGGATGGTAATAAGTTATGGGTTGTGAGCTGGTGGAGGCTCCATCCAGCTCCACACAAAAACTACACAACTGGAGAGCCCAAAAGTTACCCATCTGGGAGCTTGTGGATTTAAGAAAGGCAGTTCCAAAATAAAACTACATATACCTACAAAAGGAGCCTTCCCTATAGACTTGGCGACTCCAAAGGGTCCCTCTCTCCTCCCAGACTTTAGTTCTCTCTGTCAGGGGCTTGTAGGGTCCCTCTCCTCTCCCAGAACCTGGTTCTTTCTGTCAGGGGTTCGCAGGGTCCCTCTCGTCTCCCAGACCCTTGTTCTCTCTGTCAGAGGACTCATGGGGTTCCTCTCCTCCCCCAAAGCCTGGTTCTCTCTGTCAGGGCTGTTTTATCCCCAATCATCAGCATCTGCCTCAGTGAATCAGCCGTAACTAATCTGCAGCTGCCAGTTGGATTCCAACATCTGCTAGTTGAATGGGCAATAGGAGAATAGGTCCCCTGGCTAGTGGCTTGTCTTTGACCCAGTTCAGATGTGAATGGCAGAGTTTATCACCAAAAAGAAAAGGAGTACTAGTGGCACCTTAGAGACTAACCAATTTGTTTGAGCATAAGCTTTCGTGAGCTACAGCTCACTTCATCGGATGCATCCAATGAAGTGAGCTGTAGCTCACGAAAGTTTATGCTCAAATAAATTGGTTAGTCTCTAAGGTGCCACTAGTACTCCTTTTCTTTTTGCGAATACAGACTAACACGGCTGCTACTCTGAAATTTATCACCAAAGTAATTTTTTGGTCAGTTCTGCTCCTTTCTGGTCAATACCTACGTTACAAAACCATCATCACAGCCAGCTCTAACTGGCTCCTTGGATGGCAGTCTCAGCAGACAGAGCAAGAACTGAATGGGCCCCCCTGCCTTTACACTCCCAGAGATTGCTCTTCCTATCAAAGTCATAGTTCACTGGAGGGTTGATGCAGTGACTGCTTGCACTATTGCTGTTCCTTAGGTGGTATCTGCTGTGTGGGCAAATAAAGGAATTCAACTTGCTGCTAACTTTCATCAGCTCTAAAACACGTGGGAAGGAGAGTCACAATGTTGAGTAATTTAAAGATATCAGACATTATTAAATGCAGATATTTATCCACCTGAACTCCAGTAAGGATCACTGAAGGCCTGGCCAGTGACTGTATAAGTCAACTGTACATGTAAAACTAGTTTTAAACAGATAATTTGATATTACACTTCTGTATTTCACTTAACTCTCATTACTCACTTATAACCCTCTCCGCCCAGCTCACCACCATCTCTCCCACCTCCACCTCTGCTTTCCCTCTCTTTCCTTGTTGTCACTATTACATATAAATCTCACCCAAGATTAATCTATTTGCTTCCAGGGCAGTAAATGTCCATTCCAAGGTCTCATCACATCAAGTTCTTTCCAAGGCAACACTGTATTCAGAATCGATGATTCCAGCAAACCACAGAGAGACTCTCCTACTAAAATCAGGTATGAAATTGACTTCATAATTCATGTCAGTGCCAGTCACTAGTACCACTGCCAGGGTTATAACTAAGGAGTGGAGGTCAGGCGTGTTGAATGGAGGTAGCTGTTTCTGTCCCAGCAATCAAATGTTTCAGTTCAGTAGAAACTTTTTGCCTCCTTTCCACTTAATTTGCCTTAAGAAATCTGGTGATGATGGTGGAATTAAGCCTGAAAGTCTTGATCCTAAGGTCCAATTGCTGGCAGGGGTGGCAAAGGTGGTGTTATGGTCCCCAATCCTGAGCCCAAGCTCAGGCCAATGCAGCCTCCCTGACATAAGTCAAAGCAGCTTCAGAGTTGCTTTACCTCCTATCAGTTACAGAATGCCCAAGGGGCCATTGTCAAGCTGTGGATTGCTGAAGTGCAGTGACGCTCCAACCACAATCTCTCCCCTTCCCACCGGCCATCCCTGACATACCTCCTACACTGGAGGCTACAAAAGGCCAGTCAATCTAGCTCTACGCTACTTAGAGCTTCCTCCAAGCCAGGGGAATCTCCACACAGCAGTACTGTGAGCTTTCCAGATGCGATACCATTCACAGTGCCCATCACCATGTATCTGAGCAGGGCAAAGTAGCCAGAATGGGGAGCCAAGGACTTGGATTTAAACCTTCACCATCTTTAAGATCTAACAGCTCACTGGCATTAGTAGTTTCTGTACTTTGAGATACAGTCTCAGCAGCTAGACTTCAGTGTATGTAATAGTCATCATCAGGTTGAAAGTCATGATGTTTTTCACACCTTGAATGCAGCAGATGTGTCTCTAAAATAAAGCAGGTAAATAAAGACAATGTAGCTGGAAAGAACCTTTCACTGAAATTGTTAGAACATGGAAACACAGCCAGAGAGGGCAGATGACACTACACTGGGAGGAGAGGTAGATACGCTGGAGGGTAGGGATAGGATACAGAGGTCCCTAGACAAATTAGAGGATCGGGCCAAAAGAAATCTGATGAGGTTCAACAAGGACTAGTGCAGAGTCCTGCACTTAGGACGGAAGAATCCCATGCACCGCTACAGACTAGGGACCAAATGGCTAGGCAGCAGTTCTGCAGAAAAGGACCTAGGGGTTACAGTGGACGAGAAGCTGGATATGAGTCAACAGTGTGCCGTTGTTGCCAAGAAGGCCAATGGCATTTTGGGATGTATAAGTAGGGGCATTGCCAGCAGATCGAGGGATGTGATCGTTCCCCTCTATTCGACATTGGTGAGGCCTCATCTGGAGTACTGTGTCCAGTTTTGGGCCCCACACTACAAGAAGGATGTGGAAAAATTGGAAAACGTCCAGTGGAGGGCAACAAAAATGATTAGGGGACTAGAACATATGACTTATGAGGAGAGGCTGAGGGAACTGGGATTGTTTAGTCTGCGGAAGAGAAGAATGAGGGGGGATTTGATAGCTGCTTTCAACTACCTGAAAGGGGGTTCCAAAGAGGATGGCTCTAGACTGTTCTCAGTGATAGCTGATGACAGAACAAGGAGTAATGGTCTCAAGTTGCAGTGGGGGAGGTTTAGGTTGGATATTAGGAAAAACTTTTTCACTAGGAGGGTGGTGAAACACTGGAATGGGTTACCTAGGGAGGTGGTGGAATCTCCTTCCTTAGAAGTTTTTATGGTCAGGCTTGACAAAGCCCTGGCTGGGATGATTTAATTGGGGATTGGTCCTGCTTTGAGCAGGGGGTTGGATAGATGACCTCCTGAGGTCCCTGCCAACCCTGATATTCTATGATTCTATGAAAAGGGAAAAAGCCCAATGGCTTCTGAGGGCAACCGAGAAGAAAGCTCAAAGCCGAGGATTTTTCAGATGTGAAATGCCAAAGGGGGCTAGATGGTGCGGTGAATTAATGAATAGCCATTCACCTCTGGGGACAAATCTTTACCTATGTCAATGCTGAGAATGAAGTGGGTGAAGGCATGGCCACAGCATGCTGCATTCCAGCAATCCCCATGGGTATAAGAGCTCCTATGAGCCTTCACAACTTGATGCAATGTAGAGCAGCTCTGAAGGTTGCTCAAAGTTGCACCAAGGGTCTGAAGGGGCAGAAAGGTGATAGAAAGGCAGGGAGTGCTGAGCACTGCATAGTACAGCGCGTTGTGCACCTGAATCTTGTATTATGAGCATTGCTGTTTTAAGCAAGAGCTTCATCATGGGAGAAACTGTTGCTAGGTGGTTAGTGTTTTTCATAACACTTCACTAACTCTTTTAATGTTTATAGGACTGCATCCTCTTGCATGTGCTTACACTTAATAGCAGCAATTCCAAGAATCTGACTGATATATTCCTTATATCTTTATCCTCCCAGGTAAAAGCCATCAATGCCGCATTTAGCTCCCTTCTTTTTCTACCCAATAATGAAGCCTCAGAAAGTGATTTCAATTTGCAGCATTGTTGCTTAAGTGAATCACACAAGGTTAGGTTCTCTGCTGCATTCAGTTTATGCTGGGCACAGCAGAGAGGACTCCCTGATTCTCTCCCCAGACCTAGCCCCTTGCAAAGTTTAGAGTAGCCAGAGGGCTTGCTCTAATCTGCGCTAGCTGAGTATGGTCCCATAGAAACCATATGCTAGCTGTGGATTGCTGGAGTGCATTGGACTCTGGCTACTCCCCTCCCCCTGAATGGAGGGCTGTGGTGACGGAAGGCATAGGAACCAGCTCCACTGGCTTGATATCGGCTGGGGACTCCCCACACTGCGAGAGAGAATGGATGGTCCAGTGGTTAGGACACTAGTCTGAGGAGCTGGAGGTTCTATTCCCTGCTCTGCCACAGATTTCCTGTAAATAAAGCAAATCACTTAGTCTCTCTGTGCCACAGTTCCCCTTCTGTAATATGGTGATGATATTCCTTCCCTATCTCACTGGGTGTGGGGGAGAGGATTTTGAAGTGCTCCGATACTTTGGCAGGTGAGGCCATATAAGTAGATAAGATAGATTGATGGGGATCCACAGATGTGGTCTAAAGGGAGCAGAGTAGTGCCAAGAATCTGTCCCATATAGTTTGTCCTGCTACAGTGAAGTTTTCTGTAACAGATACAATTGTAATAATGCAGAACAAACTAAAAGACTAAAAAAGACTTTTATGAACATTGTTGCACCAGCATGCTGGGCCCGATGCTCAAATAGCAGTAGCCAATGATTAAAGTGATAGTATGACCTTCAGCAAGCTCCAAAGTGGCTAAACTAATGAGGATAAAGTTTCTCCCGGTGAAGGAATCAGATCTTCATGAAGGATAGCAATACAATGGTGCTATGATGGCAATAAGAGAGATACAAAAGACAATGTTCAGGGAATTTTGCCAAACAGTTTAGCTGTGTTACTCTGAAAATGTAAAAGAAAGCTGGAATTATTTTGCTGAGCACAGAGGGGTGAAAGAACATACAAATGGGCACACTGGGTCAGACCAATGGTCCATCTAGTCCAGTATCCTGTTTTTCAACAGTGGCCAATGCCAGGTGCTTCAAAGGGAATGAACAGAACAGGGCAATTATCAAGTGATCCATCCTCTGTTGTCCAGTCCTAGCATCTGACAGACAGAGGCTAGGGACACCCAGAGCATGGGCTTGCATTCCTGACCATTTTAGCTAATAGCATGGACCTATCCTCCAGGAACTAATATAATTCTTTTTTGGACCCAGTTATAGTTTTGGTCTTCACAACATCCCATGGCAATGAGTTCCACAGGTTGACTGTACATTGTGTGAAGAAATACTTCTTTTTGTTTCTTTTAAACTTGCTGCCTGTTAATTTCATTGGATGACCCCTGGGTCTTGTGTTATGTGAAGGGGTAAATAACACTTCCTTATCCACTTTCTCCCCACCAGTCATGATTTTACAGACTTCTAACGTATCCCCCCTTCGTCGTCTTTGTTCTTAGCTGAACAGTCCCAGCCTTTTTAATCTCTCTTCATCTGGAAGCTGTTCCATGCCCCTCATCGTTTTTGTTGCCCTTTTCCCATTTCTAATATATATTTTTTGAGATATGGCCACCAGAACTGCATGCTGTATTCAACGTGTTGGAGTATCATGGATTTACATAGGGGCATTATGATATTTACTGTCTTATTATCTATCCCTTTCCTAATGGTTCCTAACATTCTGTTGGCTTTTTTGACTGCTGCACTTTGAGCGGATGTTTTCAGAGACCTATCCACAATGACTCCAAAATCTCTTCCTTGAGTGGTAACAGCTCATTTAGATCCCATGCTTTTGTATATATAGTAGGGATTATGTTTTCCTATATGTATTCCTTTGCATTTATCAACACTCAATTTCATCTGCCATTTTGTTGTGCAGTTTTGTGAGATACCTTTATAACTCTTTGCAGTCAGCTTTGTACTTAACTATCTTGAGTAATTTTATATCATTTGCAAACTTTGCCATGTCACTGTTTACCCCAGTGGTAGGCAACCTGTGGCCCGTCAGGGTAATCCACTGGCAGGCCACCAGACAGTTTGTTTACATTTGCATGGCTGCCTGCAGCTCCCAGTGGCCGCGGTTTGCCATTCCCGGTCAATGGGAGCTGCGGGAAGCGGCAGCCAGCACGTCCCTGTGGCCCGCACTGCTTTCCACAGCTCCCATTGACCGGAAACGGCGAACTGCAGCCACTGGGAACTGCGGGCAGCCGTGCAAATGTAAACAAACTGTTTGGTGGCCCGCTAGTGGATTACCCTGACGGGCCACAGATTGCCCACCACTGGTTTACCCCTTTTTCCAGATAATTTATGAATATGTGAACAGCACTGGTCCCAGTACAGCTCCCTAGGGGACAATGTTATTTACCTCTCTCCATTCTGAAAACTGACCATTTATTCCTATCTTTTGCTTCCTGTCTTTTAACCAATTACTGATACATGAGAGGACCTTCCCTTTTATCCCATGACGGCTTAGTTTGCTTAAGAGCTTTTGGTGTGGGACCTTGTCAAAGGCTTTCTGAAAGTCCAAGTATACTATATCCACTGGATCATTCTTGTGCACGTTTGTTGACCCCCTCAAAGAATTCTAATAGATTGCTGAGGCATGATTTCCCTTTACAAAAGCTCTGTTGACTCTTCCCCAAAAAATCATATTCATCTGCGTGTCTGATAATTCTGTTCTTTACTATAGTTTCAAACAATTTGCCTGGTACTGAAGTTAGTCTTATCGGCCTATAATTGCAAGGATCACCTCTGGAGTCTTTTTCAAAAATTGGCACCACATTAGCTATCCTCCAGTCATCTGGTACAGAGGCTGATTTAAGTGATAGGTTACATACCACACTTAATAATTCTCCAATTTCATATTTGAATTCCTTCAGACCTCTTGGGTGAATACCGTCTGGTCCTGGAGACTTATTACTGTTTAATTTATCAGTTTGATCCAAAACTTTCTCTATTGACACGTCAATCTGGGACAGTTCCTCAGATTTGTCACTTAAAAAGAATGGCTCAGGTGTGGGAACTTCCCTCACATCCTCTGCAGTGAAAATCGATGCAAAGAATTCATTTAGATTCTCTGGAATGGCCTTGTCATCTTTGAGTGCTCCTTTAGCACCTTGATCGTCCAGTCGCCCCACTGATTGTTTGGCGGGCTTCATGTTTCTGATGTACTTAAAAAAATGTGTTGTTAGTTTCTGAGTCCATTGCTAATTATTCTTCCAATGCTTTTTTGTCCTGACTAATTATACATTTACACATATCTTGACAGAGTTTATGCTCCTTTCTATTTATCTCATTAGGATCTGACTTCCAATTTTTAAAGGATATCTTTTTGCCTCTAACCGCCTATTTTACTCTGTTGTTTAGCCACGGTGGCATTTTTTTTTTTGTCTTCTTACTATGCTTTTAAATTTGGCATATACATTTAATCTGAGCCTATGTTATGGTGTTTTTAAAAAGTTTCCATGTACCTTGGAGTCATTTTACTCTTGTGACTATTCCTTGTAATTTCCATTTAACTAGTTTCCTCATTTTTATGTAGTTTCCCTTTCTGAACTTAAATGCTAGCGTGGTGGGCTTCTTTGGTATCCCCCCCCCCAAAAAAAACGTTAAATTTAATTATATTATGGTCACGATTACTGAGCAGTTCAGCTATATTAATCTCTTGGACCAGATTCTTTGTTCCATTTAGGACTAAATCAAGAAATGCCTCTCCCGTTGTGGGTTCCAGCACTAGCTGCTCCAAGAAGCAGTCATTAATGGTGTCTAGAAACTTTATCTCAGCATCCCATCCTGAGGTGGCATATACCCAGTCAGTATGGGGATAGTTGAAATCCTTCATGATTATTGAGTTTTCTATTTTTGTATTCTCTTTAATCTCCCTGAGCATTTCACAGTCACAATCACCATCCTGGTCAGGTGGTTGGTACTATATTCCTACTGCTATACTCTTATTATTCAAGCATGGAATTTCTAGCCACAGAGATTCTATGGTACAGTTTGATTCATTTAAGATTTTTACGATATTTGACTCTTATGCTTTCTTTCTCATATAATGCCACTCCTACCAGCATGACCTACTTTGTCATTCCTCTGTATTTTGTACCCTGGTATTACCATGTCCCATTGATTGTCATCATTACACCCAGTGTCTGTGATGCATATTATATCAATATCCTCATTTAATACTAAGCACTCAAGTTCACTCATCTTAGTATTTAGACTTCTAGCATTTGACACTTTCACCACATATACACCAAATACACTGGAAAATATTGTAATTTTAGACTGACATTGTTTCTTCCTAGCTCTATAGGACATGCTACCACAAGAGGGATGCAGCACTGAGGCTCAAAACTTGGATATTTACACCTGGGACAAGCAGGGACAATAAGTGTTATGCAGGCAGAGTGCTCAGCCCCTAACCCTGGGACCAGAGGTCACCCATGCCCATCTAACATGAGTCCTGTAGTTCAGAGTTGCAGCTGTTTATGGACTATCTAATATGTCTAGTACATTCATGGGGTTCTTAGCTCTCTTGATTCCCCTGCTTCAATTGGTCTCGGAATGTGGAATTTGGGGAACTGAAGAGACATACATGCTGTGGCACTTCTGAACTCTACAATGAATTTTAAGGCTCTGGTTTAGCTGGTCATACATGCTTTTTTAGGTCCACATGAGGCCAGCTGTCCATGCCATCATTTTAAATGATCAACATAAATCAGCACGGTTGGTGTATACAATGTTCAGTATGAGTGGATGGTATAGAAAACTTCAGTTAATGGGATGTGAAACCTTCAATGCCAGTTAATCTCACCCAAGAATAACTGATAACCATGCGCTATAATCAGGATTATCCATAACTGATAATATTGATGTGAAACCTTCAATGTCAGTTAATTTCACCCAGGAATAACTGACAGCCATGGATAATAATCTGGGTTATCCATAACTGATAATATTTTAAATCAAATTAGAGGATTCATTCATTTTTCCTTGGACCTTTAGTATGCATAGAGTGACCTGCTAAAATCAAGCTGTATTAACATGAAAGGGACCCCAAAAATCTGAATTTTTTGTCACATTTCAAAGCGAATAATTCTTAAAGAGCTATAACAATAAAATGATTTGGTTGATTCCCTAAAAATTTCCAAAATAATCTACTCTGGTTCAAAGATCCACAAATGGTGAAAAGATTTTCTCTGTCCAAAGTTATAAGGTGAGTGAAAATTTCAGTCTTACAATTGAAACCTATCTATGACATTAACATCTTGTATGGAGCAGCTCCCAAATGGTGGCACGATATATTATTATTTATAGCTTCAAGAATTTTGAAGGAATTTTCCTTCATAAAAGCATTCATCTTTTCCCATTGCTCCTATTTTATTTTATTTTTTTAGTAAACTAATTTAATCTTTTACAATATAGCTTAGTAGATGGGTTACATTTTATGATCTAATACGTTACTTGTAATCTATTCTTTTGCAGTCATTAAGCACTCTGAACGTTAGTGGTCAGAGGTCACTCTGAAGTTCCATCCAGCCTGTTAGTTCTGCATATGGGCCCTAATTCAGCAAGGTGCTTAAGCACATGTTTATCTTTAAGCACATGAGCAGTCCCCTTGACTTCAATCACTGCAAACTTGAGCTAAGATTTTTGCCATCTTCTTAGTGACATCAGAGAAGAAATACACAACTCAGAATTGGTCCTCTGGGGGCATGAGTAGCAGTGGTTATTAAATCTGTCTCTGTAATATTGCTCTGCTCCTACATGAGAGCTTTGTTCTGCTCTTCATTATGAGCCAATGATGTGAGCGGACTGCAGATATTCAAAGTACATTCAAAACCAACAGCAGCATTAGGTCAATCTTTTCTCAATTCTGTAAATATTCTCTTAGGGAGATGTGGCAGACACTCATTTGATTGGCATGGCCTTTTTTTGAATATTTAGATTTTTTTTTACCCTTTTTCTCATTTTATTTAGATTATTGGCATTCCACAGTGCAAAACCACAATTTACCTTAATTATTACTTCTACCGTAATTACTGGCTCTCCAAATATTACAGAAACATGGTAGTAACATCAGCATTTGAACTTGTAGGACAGTTTCCATTAGAAATGATATTTTGAACCTCCCTCTCTAATCTTCTGCCTGAAGTTTAGTTTTAAGTCATATGAGAATTGTGGGAAAAGATGGATGTTATTGGGATAAGCCATTTATGTCTAACTTTTCTATTTGTGAAAGTATGTATACAAATATCTTGCTCTATAAACTTGTATGCAGTGTAGTTGTAGCTGTGTCGGTCCCAGGATATTAGAGAGACAAGGTGAGTGAGGTAATGTCCTTTGTTGGACCAACTTCTGTTGGTAAGAGAGACAAGCTTTCAACTTACACATTTCAGAGTAGCAGCCGTGTTAGTCTGTATTCGCAAAAAGAAAAGGAGTACTTGTGGCACCTTAGAGACTAACCAATTTATTTGAGCATAATGCATCCAATGAAGTGAGCTGTAGCTCACGAAAGCTTATGCTCAAATAAATTGGTTAGTCTCTAAGGTGCCACTAGTACTCCTTTTCTTTTTTCAAATTACACAGCTCTTCGTCAGATCTGGGTAAGGAACTCCCAGCATTACAGCAAAATGCAAGGTGGAATACAGTGTTTAGCATAAGTAGTTAGCACATATTGTAAGGGACCATTCAAGAGAGAATGGCTCATTAACACCTCTGAAGTCATAGGACAAAAAGAGGCGGTTAGTGAGTTACAGATTATTGTAATAAACCATAAATCCATGGGTTTTGATATCTAGCAGAGTAATGAATTTAAGTTTCCTGGCTCATCTTTTTAAAGAGTAGTGCAGGTTTCCTTTGAGGATGAAGACTGATAGGTCAGATATAGAGTGATCACTTTGTGAAAAGAGTTCACCCACAGGTGATAGTTTATTTTTGTCTTTTATCATTTTCCTGTGTGAGTTCATTTGAGAGTCTAGTTTCACCCATATAATTATTACTGGGCCATTTAGTGCACCGGAGGAGGTACGCCACATGTTGTAATAGGCATGTGTGGGAGCCAGGGACGTGCACAGGAATAAAAATTTGGCCGCTTTTCGAGGGGCACTTTCTGTGCCCCCTGCAGCTGGAAGAGCTCACTCTCCCTGGCCCTGGAGTTCTGTGCTGGCCCCTGCTCCCCTGGCCCCCCGGCCCGCGCACACCTCTGGGGTGGGAGCCATGGGTCTTGAAAGGCGTTTTGTGGGGGGTGTTGTAGCAGATGCTGTAGCAATGGAGATATGTCTGCAGGTTTTGCATCTGTTGTTATGGCAGGGTCTGGTGCTGCTTTGAGTTGGTGTGTCCTTATCTTTGTGGAGCTTGCTTCTGATGATGAGCATGGAGAGATTGTGGAGGGGAGGGCTGAAGGCCAGAAGTGGGGGGTTCAGGAAAGATTTCTTTCAGGATGGGATCCCCACTGAGTATGGATTGTATTTGTTTGATGATACCCCACATGGGTTCCAGTGTGGGGTGGTAGGTGACAACTAAGGATGTGCTGTCAGAGGGGACGTGTTTCTGTACTGAAGCAGGTTCTCTCGGGGGAATTGGGTGGCCCATTCCATGATGCAATCTACTTGTCTGGTGGAGTGTCCTTGTTTGGTGAAGGTGGTTTAAAGTGTGTTAAGGTGTGTATCCCAGACTGTCTCCTCAGAGCATATTCTGTGGTATCCGAGTATCTGGCTGTAAATACAGATTTCTTGGTGTGTTTGGGGTGGTTACTGGATCTGCGAAGGTAGGTGTGGTGATCTTTGGGTTTCTGATATATGGTTGTCTGTAGGGTTCCACTATTGAAGCTGATTGTGATGTCTAGGAAGTTGATTCTAGTGTGGGAGTGTTTCAGAGGGGGAGTTTAATGGACAGATGGCGGTTGTTGAAGTTGTGGTGGAAATCTATAAGGGAGTTTAAGCCACTTGTCCAGAGGATGAAAATATCTTCGATGTATATCAGGTATATAATTGTTTTTTTGGTGCCATTTGCCCAGAAATTCTTCTTTAAGGTGGCCCATGAAGATGTTGGCTTATTGGGGAGCCATCCTAGTACCCATGGCTGTTTGGACAAAATGTTTGTTGTTAAATGTATAATTGTTACGGGTGAGGATGAAATGGATGAGTTTGGCAATGTGTTTGGGGTGGATATCTGAGGGCTGTCCATTGTCTTGTAAATATCTGAGGCAGGCAGCTATGCAGTCATTGTGAGTGATGTTGGTATACAGAGATGTGACATCCACGGTGACGAGGATGATGTTCTAAGGGAGGTTGTAAATATTGCAAAGTTTGTAGTGGAAGTCAGTTGTGTCCTGGAGGAGCTGGCCCTTTGTGTGGTGAGTGGTTTGAGGATGGTTTCTATGAGTCCTGATATTCCTTCAGATATGGCCAGATATGATAGATCTGCCCAGTAGTGCAAGTAGGGTGGTACCTTCCAGTACACAGTACTGGCAAGAGATTTTTAGCAGGTACGGGGTACCGGAAAGACTTGGGGCTAGCCCTCCTCCCCTCTGTGGGGGGGTGGCGAAAGTGGGGCTGTGCTCTGGAGCAGAACGCAGCTAGGGAGGGCATTTATTCTTTATATGGCTTTAACAGCACAATATATGTGCTAACAAACTTAAACAAAGGCTTTGTTTAAGTTTGCTAGCACATGTATTATGCTATTAAATTGGTCAGGAGAGGAGGGATGGGGAGACGGAAGGTGTTTAAAAAATGTTTTTGATTCTGTATTAGGGTGACCAGATGTCCTGTTTTTATAGGGACAGTCCTGATTTTTGGGTGTTTTTCTTATATAGACTCCCATTACTCCCACCCCCGTCCCAATTTTTCACATTTTCTGTCTGGCCACCCTATTCTGTCTCTCCCCACTGGTCTGAATTATCCATGACATTCATACTGCATCGCATCAAGTCCAAATCATTAGAGGAATGCCTCTGCTTGCACTGACCAGAGGATGTTTGGATTCTGGTGTCAGCCCAGTTCTGCAGCCTGACAGGAATGAGGTGTTGTCCACAATGTACATATAATTCTTCTTTGCAGCCAAACTAGTCTAACATGCATTTTGTTAACTACAACTGGAGCAGCAAAACAACTGCCTCATTTTCCAGCTTTGTGGGTGAGAGAACTATAAGTGAAGATTATAATGCTGGACACTGACAGCCTTAAACCAGCTGCCTCAGGAATCTGCCAAGAACTTTGCTGAAAATATGTTCCTAATCTTAGCAACGGAGCTAAGACTTATCACACATCTGCCCACCTTTATTCAAATGAAGCTCCTTCTGATCTGACAGCTCAGGCATTGTCAGTTCCATCCAGAAAAATTTACAAACTTGGAAACTAATCCTGTAAACCAGGGGTCAGCAACCTTTTAGAAGTGGTGTGCCGAGTCTTCATTTATTCACTTTAATTTAAGGTTTTGCGTGCCAATAATACATTTTAACATTTTTTAGAAGGTCTCTCACTATAAGTCTATATATTATAAAACTAAACTATTGTATGTAAACAAGGTTTTCAAAATGTTTAAGAAGCTTCATTTAAAATTAAATTAAAATGCTGATCTTACACCACCGGCCCACTCAGCCCGCTGCCGGCCTGGGGTTCCATTCACCTAGGCCAGCAGCGGGCTGAGCGGGGCCTGCAGCCAGGACCCTGGCTGGCAAGGGGCTGGCTGCCAGAACTCCAGACCGGCAGCGGGCTGAGCGGGGCTGGCGGCTGGGACCCCAGACCAGCAGTGGGCTGAGCGGCTCAGCCTGCTGCTGCTCAGCCTGCTGCCAGTCTGGGGGTCCATCCGCCGGCTCCTGCCAGCCAAGGTCCCGGCTGCCGGCCCCGCTCAGCCCCGCTGCTGGTCTGGGGTCCCGGCCCTGTCCACATAGAGTAGGTACCTACCTTCTCCCTGGTTCTAGCCATTCTTTTCCACTCTCTGCACTGAGATGAGGGTGGGAGTGCGCTGAGTACAGGGCTGGGGGTGAAGGAGCAAGCTCGGGGTTGGGGTGCAGGGTCTGGCCAGGAGCTAGAATGAGGGAGGGGGCTCAGGATTGGGGCAGGAGGTTTGAGTGTGGAGCGCTTACCTGGGCAGCTCCCATTTGGTGCTCAGGGTGGGGGTGGGGATGTGGGGGGTGCAAGAGTCAGGGCACGGGGTGGGGGGGCTGGGTATGTGTGGGGGGTGCAGGAGTCAGGGCAGGGGGTTGGGGGTGTGTGAGTAGGGTGCAGGAGTCAGGGCTGGGGGGGCTGGGTATTTGTGGGGGGTCCCGGAGTCAGGGCTGGGGTTGTGGGGGGGTGCAGGGGTCAGGGCACAGGGCTAGGATGTGTGAGGGGTGCAGGGGTCAGGGCAGAGGGCTGGGTGTGTGTGAGGGGGGTTCGGGGTTCGGGCAGAGGGCTGAGGGTGTGTGAGGGGGATGCAGGGGTCAGGGCTGGGGGTGTGGGCTGGAGTTGTGGGGGTGCTCCCAGCCCCCTGCCCTGAGTGGCTCACGGCAGGGGGCTGGAGGGGATATGCCGATTCCACCCACTTCCTCAAGGTCCCCGGAGCAGAGAGCGTGAGCGCGCTGCAGCTCCACTTTTCCCTCTCCCCCACTGTATCAAGGGCCGTCAGCTGATCGGCTGCAGGGAGGGAGAGAAGGAGGAGCAGGAACCCAGCACCCCGGGGGAAGAGGTAGGAGGAAGCGGGAAGCTTGCCTGCCCTGCAAGGAGAGAGTGGTGGGCGGGGGGCGGAGAAGAGCAGGCTGGGCCGGGCAGGATTTTTAGTGGCATGCTGCTGTCTGCTGGGGTCCCCAGCAGACAGAAGCGTGCCATTAAAAATTGGCTTGCGTGCTGTCTTTAGCACGCATGCCATAGGTTGCCGACCCCTGCTGTAAACCCTTAATCATTTGATCAATCCCATTGAAGACAATGACAGGTTTCAGGGTAACAGCCGTGTTAGTCTGTATTCGCAAAAAGAAAAGGAGTACTTGTGGCACCTTAGAGACTAACCAATTTATTTGAGCATAAGCTTATGCTCAAATAAATTGATTGAAGACAATGGGACTATTTGCATGACTGTAGACCAATTTTGTGGTACGAGTTTCAAGGGGCTGTTCTGTTCCTATAAAGGAAGTTGAATCTCCCACTGAAGTGCAGTGTTTGGGTACAATACCATACAGCAGTTTAGGATACAGTTCTACTTAAAATATGTCTTTTAATAAGTCATAGATATGCTGAAATGGCTCCTTACCCAACTCCCATATTCCATATTAACAGACTGAAATACTACACATTTGGAGGGAAAGTGAGTAGCTAAGCATGTTGATATTTGTATATTCAAACACCCATTTCATCACTGTACTGGAAAATATAGTTGAACTTAATTTTCTATGGAATTTGAAGAAAGTTTAACAGCCCCAATTGTTTTCTGTGTTAATCAGCGTGTACCTGAAAAAATGACATGCCTTCTAAGAGAAAAGAATCAGCCCACACTTACTGAAAAAAAAAAATTCCTTCCAACTGGTGTTCAGAAGAGTGCTACAAGCCACATACATAACTCGTGAGCAGAGGGCAGAGAGGATACCCTCTCACATTATGACCAGCAAAAAATACATAAATAATAATCATAAAATCTCAAAGAGGCAGAGGTCCACAGATTTGCAAACCTAAAAACCTGTGTTATGCTTCAAACCACCTCAGCACCTACCAAGTTTATGAACAATAAAAAGTTAACTGCAAAGGAACACTGAAGCCCATTAGCCTGAATGTGTGCCAGCCAGTCTGCCTTCACTGACTAAAGATGCAGTCACACCTGAACAGCTAAAAATTAACCTTGCCCTTTTAGGCTAAACAGAGTCATGTCACTGGGTCCATCTCTGTTATTACATAACAGATAACAAAACTCTAGTGGGGAATGGTGCTGGAACATAGGGTCTCAGGTACGTGGTGTGATTTTTCAGAATCTCTTTTGGGAATACTCATGTATGTGAAATAGCTGGTACTTATGATTATGCTATTTCTATGCATGTATATTCATCTTGGTATCTGAAATTATGACTATTAGTTATGTTTACTACATGTTTGCTCCTGTGGTAATGCCCACAAGGTATTTAGCCAGCACATGAAGGGACAAGTCAAGTTGAATGGCCCATTAAGGAACACTTAGCTCACAATGGACCCTGGAAAACGTCTGTCTACACTTAATGGACTTTTTGTGAATGGTCTAACTAGAATATGGGTGGGGGTGATGGACATGTAACTTGCCCATGTGACTCCAAACACCATCTCTCACAGTGAGAACAGAATTCCCTTTACTTGGCACTTGGCAGAAGCTAAAAGGCCCTGGCTTGGAAACATCTCCATTTTGCCTCTTTCCTGCTCCGGCCTCTTTCCTGCTCCAGCCTCTGGACTTTGAATATATACTAATGGGAGCATTCTAACCAAGGGACTGAGGACTTTAAGGTAATCTGAAGCCTTCATATTTCCTTGATCCTTTGCAGATGGACTTATGAGTTGGATATGGTACAGAGACTGTTCTAGCCTCATTGATTGCTGATTTCTCCCTTGCAATGGACAAAGATCAGATGTCTGCTGACTTTCTTACTAGTCAGCAGACTTTGATACCTGTGGTATAAGCAACATAGCACTTGCTTGAGTGGTTTTGTTCTTTCCTCTCCAAATGTCAAAGCCTGTTCCCATTGAACTCAATAGCAAAACTCCTTTTGATTTCAATGGGAACAGTACATTGACCCAAGAGATCAGAGAATGTGATTTTGATCAATTGCTTATTTGTCCAGAGCGAGTTCTCATGAATGTTCTGCCAGGCTGATTTTGATTGCCCCTCCTGTATGTCATGCTGAGGAAAATAATAAAACAATTTGGGCTGTAGTTCTATCAAGATGTACATGGCACACACAGTTCTATGCCTCTTTTCCGTCAAACCCAGATGGTGCAGCATCTTTGCTTTTCTAGTGCCTGGCGGAGAGCAATACTTAGATAAAAGCAAGCTGGCAGAAGCTTAGTTTGGACATAAGGGAGGCACTTATGATAGCGTGTTAAGAGAAAGTGGGGTGCTTTCATTTAAGAAGTTTTCAATTTGGGGTGCTGCTGGATTCTCAATGACACCTGGAAGTACAGGTGGCACCAGGGGCCCAAAGCATCATTTTACAACTGCATTTGTTTAACAGATGCAATTGTAAAATTTTAGACAGGTAAGGGGGGTATCGGAGGGGATGGGGAGAGCGTTGGGGCCCTAAGCAAGGGGCGGGGTGGGGAGGAGTCACATGGAGGGTCACGTGGGGAGGTCACATGCCTCCCTTTGTATCTCTCCCATGAGTGCAGTACCAGCAAGAAGTGACTTCTACTTGCACCACTGGGTCTGCTTGGGTTTCCTTGTTTGTGTATCTTGGGAAGCATGTAGACAGTCCCTGGGGTGGGTTCATAGGAGATGAGTTTGTAGACTTCTCTTGGAGTGGTTTATAAACTTTATGTTTATTTTACACATTTGTGCTTAATAAGAATTAATGTATTAATAAGGAGGGTGAAACATTTTGGAGTTATTAGATGCAAATCTGAGTCTCTGGAAGTTGTTTAAATGTTTGTGCAAGCATTATAAAGTGCTTGAGCCGTGGTGTAGAATTTATAAGCAACAGAAGAGAGTCTGGAGAACGTGCAAGTTCCATGGGACATAGAGTATAAGAGTGAAGAGTTTCCATTGTAAGCCCATTTTTATACCCTCTGCCGTACACTTGGACCATAGTGGGACAGTGGGCTGTGAAAGGTTCAAGTTTCTTGCATATAGTTATCAAAGTTAAAAAATAAGATGTTAGTATATCTGACCCATAACAAGTATGTAGAGTGGAGGAGGTTTGGGGTAGTGGTTGTTATATGGTGGTTCTCAGATCAGTATATAATTGTGGGAGGGGATAGGCCTGATCCAAAGTCCACTGAAGTCAAGGGAGACATTCTGTTGATTGCAATGGGCATTGGATTAGGCCTACAGTGAGGGATTTTAACTCTTATTGGAAATGTACTGTAGGTGGGTATAAGCAAGCTTCTGGTCTAGAAGTGGAGGGTGATTATGGATATAGGCTCAGTAAGCTTTCTGGGGAAGGACTGGTGTCTTTGTTTGTATGTGTCTGTGTAACGTATACACAATGAGGCCTCTTGGAGCTACTGTACCATAAATATAAAATAAAACAATAATATTAATAAAGATTAAGGCAAATGTTAATAAAGATTGTTGAAACTTAATGCCTCACTTCTAAACATTTAGTGATATCAATATTTCCAACTACAACTGTCATAAATATAAAGGAAAAGGTAATCACCTTTCTGTATACAGTGCTATAAAATCCCTCCTGGCCAGAGGCAAAATCCTTTCACCTGTAAAGGGTTAAGAACCTAAGGTAATCTCGCTGGCACCGGACTCAAAATGGCCAATGAGGGGACAAGAGTCTTTCAAATCTGGAGGAGGGGGGGAAACAAAGGGTTTGGTCTGTCTGTGTGATGCTTTTGCCGGGAACAGATCACGAATGCAAGCCTTACAGCTCCTGTAAAGTTAGTAAGTAATCTAGCTAGAAAATGCGTTAGTTTTTCTTTTGTTAGTGGCTTGTAAAATAAGATGTGCTGGAGGGAATGTGTATTCCTGTTTTTGTGTAACTTAAGGTTTTGCCTAGAGGGATTCTCTATGTTTTGAATCTGATTACCCTGTAAGGTATTTACCATCCTGATTTTACAGAGGTGATTCTTTTATCTTTTCTTTAATTAAAATTCTTCTTTTAAGAACCTGATTGATTTTTCATTGTTCTTAAGATCCAAGGGTTTGGGTCTGTGTTCACCTGTACCAATTGGTGAGGATTATTATCAAGCCTTCCCCAGAAAAGGGGGTGTAGGGCTTGGGGGGGATATTTTGGGGGAAGACGTCTCCAAGTGGTCTCTTTCCCTGTTCTTTGTTTAAAACACTTGGTGGTGGCAGCATATTGTTTGTACCTAAAAGCTTGTACCTTGGGGAAGTTTTTAACCTAAGCTGGTAAGAATAAGCTTAGGGGGTCTTTCATGCAGGTCCCCACATCTGTACCCTAGAGTTCAGAGTGGGGAAGGAACCTTGACAACAACAACCTGAGTTTTTTTGGCTTAAAAGATATATATTTGCATTTTGTCCAGGGATACACATATAGCTACAGTAGATCTATCTTCTAGAAAATATGGAGACTCTAACAAGAAAGCTGTTTGTACACGTCCATGCTTTTAACATTCAATCAGTTGTGATAGAATTAAATAACAAAAGTGAATAAATGTGATAGCAACTCTCCCATAATTACACATAGTTTAGTTTGGGGATCAAATATAAATGTCCAGCTGTATAAAGGAAGCTCAGGCCAACTGGGAAATGAATGTTCTCCAAACACCATTAACTGATGCATAATGCAGAGTTGAGGTATTCTGAAAAGGGCACACCCATTTACTTAGACAATGATTCATGGAGTTATTTGGGAAGGAGGACAGCCATTCTGTGCTGAAAGGTCTAACAGAAACAGAAAGCAGCTATTAAGGCTCGGGGCATATGAATCTTTTCATTTCAATAAAATGGTTGGTGGCAAGATATGCTAGTGAACCAGACACCCGCATTCCTCATTCTGACAATCAGACTCCCAGCAGACAGGCTTTCGACATAATTACAGTACACTGAAGTTTGGAAGATTTAAAAAATCTCCATAGCAACCTCCATGGCAAAAATCTTTGCATATCCAAAGAGGAGCAAAAACACCCTAAGAAGGATAGTGCAACTGAACATTCTATTTGGGTCTGAACAGCCAAACGTGGTCTTTGTGGTGGACCCATTTTGTACAAGCTTCATTTCATTACATTTAGTTCACATGGAGATTTTTTAGCTTTTTGTGTCACGTCTTTCTCTAATCTTCCCAAAGAGATTTTTCACTCGAGGACCTGGGGCTGTTGGCTATTACACCAGACCTCTTATGTAACTTGTCAGAATGACGGGTAATTGATATTAACAAAGCCTATCCCAGCATGGTTCTCCAGGCTCTCTCAATCACCTCTAGTAAATTAAAAAAAAACATTATTTAAAGCACAGTAAAAATGTCAATGTGATTAAACCTACCTCTGAACTAAACACCAGAAAAACAAATAGAGGGGTATGGTAAGGGGGAGAAAGGGAAGTTCTGTGTGCTGTTCTGTGTGCTTTGTGTAACAGTACATAGAAATCACAATAAAAACACTTGCTCCTCTAGGGATGCAAAGTAGCCATAAAGTCTTAACTGGTACAACCTGTAGGTGGCTTTTAAAAGCCTTGCGCAGGGCTACATTTGGAGAGTACCTGAACACAGCTGCCAAGTGTTGTGCAGCTCCTTGAGGGATAGTTCATGCAAATTATTTCAAAATAGGCAATTTAGCTTATTAAATATTTTGTATATCTGCAGTATAGCGTTTTAAATAATTTGCATATCCATAAATTTGTATGGCCATAAACTTCAACATAAGGTCAACAACCCTGCCCAAGCAGGGGTGGGAGCAGGACATGGCACTGCACAGGGCTTGGCAGCTGTGGCAGGTGGATGAGACCTGAAGGGGTCTGGAGAGTAGGGGGTGTTGGAAGGCAGCAGTCAGGGAGGCAATGGGTTTGTGAGGGTATCCAGGGGGAAGCCAAAGTAGCTGGGAACTGGGTGTAGTTAGGTTTGTGGAGCTGTCCAGGGGAGAGCTCAAGGGAGAAGCTGGAGACAGCGGGGCTTGTGGGAGGTGTCTGTGGAAGAAATGGGGGTACCTAAGGAAGGAGGCTTTGTGGGAACTAGGGTGGGATGCCTGGGGAAAGACAGAGGCAGATGGGTAGCGTGGCTGAGGATTGGATGGAAGCTGGAGGCAGCTGGGGCCTGTTTAGGCCTCTTGCTGAATGGGGGACCCAGTAATGGGTCCCCTTCACCTGCCTGGCTGCTCCTTCCCTGCTCAGGTCCAGCAATGGGAGCTAACTAGAGTGTGAAGTTCGGGAGCAAGAGGCAAGGCATTCTGGGCGGGATACTATCCACTCAGAAGGAGACACGAATGAGCTCCATCCAGACTCCTTTCAGGGCTCTGTTCAAACCTCACTTTTTCTCCAAAGCCCACGAACAATAACAGCAGTTGGAAGATGGAGATGCCAAGTGGAGAGGAAGAGGTAAAGAAATGCCAAGCTCTAGGATGGCAAGAACCTGTCCATCTTGAATTAAAATGTTATGTCAATCTTCATACTGTATCAGATACCTAGATACCATGGAGAGAGAGTAAAATAACCTGATGGTACTCTTTTGAGAGACTGTCAGCCTCTGATCCATAGAGTCTTTCCTGGCAGCTGGCAGAATTAAATGGTTTTAGAACCAAGTAGTGGGGAGAATGAAGTATTGGAAGGGCAGATGGGCCCAGGAGAGGATCTTTGCTAAGAAGTAATGCACAGAGAGAAGAGGGTGGAGAACCATTCTGGGGAAATTGAAGCCACTACTCAGACCTCTGTCACTTTCTAAACAGAACCAAGCAGAAGATGCCTTAGCACATCTTTTTCAATTCCACTTGACATTTGACAATGTTGTAAACTCTGGACTTCGCTCTTCAACGCATATCAAATTTTATCCCCCATGGATATGCCTGTGATGTCGTATAGGCTGCAGAGAAGGACAAAATGATTTGTCAGTGAAATGGTATGGCAGGAGTCAACAAATCACAGGTAGGGTAATAAAGGAGAAGGCAGGCAGACAGGTTTGTTGTTACAGCAGATTTTTTAATAACTCTAAGGGGTGAGAACTCAAAATGGAGATGGTCTGCTATTCACTAGCTGATCCACTTAAAGCTTTAAAGCATCCCATCAGATTTCCTCTTTGTGCCAATAATGCACTTTGTTGTTTGAAAGGGTGACATGTGTGCGGCGTTTGGCAAAAATCTACCTTGATTTTCATTTGCTGCCTCCCTACCAGGTGAGTTTTTGAAAAGTATCTTGTAATGGCTATAAAGTTTTTATATATAAATGGAGTAAATGTATAAGAACAACTGCTTGTGTCAGACACTAAATAGAAAGTTGAACAATTTTTGTCTAATTGCTACATTTTATAAAATCTTTTAAACTAGTTTCACAAGTGCAGCAATCTGCTTTTTTCACTGTAACTGTGCAGATATCTATTATTAGCTCAGTTGCTTTATTAAACTAAATTTATGTTTAGTTAATCTGGCTATAGAGGGACCATTTCCATTTTCACAGTGCTCAGATTGTAATGACTATTTGCACAGAATGCAAGGCAATGTCCTCAGCTGGCATAAATCTGCACATTCCCTTGAAATCACTGATTTTATTGGAGCTATGACAATTTTCATTTGCTGAGGATCTGGCCCCACAGTTTACAAGTTAAATACAACATTGTTAATTACGGGCTCGATCCTGCAGAGCTCGCACTTGAGTCCCACTGAAGTGAAAGTGGGAAATGCTGACAACTCACAGGAGTGTTCAGCACCTTCCTGAACTTCCAAGAGACAAAGCTAGCAGCTAGGGGCTTTTCTAGACACAGAATAGCACAGCTTTAACTAAGGTATTTTAAACTGACTTAGTCAAACTGGTGCGAAGCTCTTGTAGACCCACTTATTTCAGTTTAAATCAGGCTTGCTTTGGTTTAGCTTAAATTTATTGAGAACAGGTTTAAGCTGAACAGAACTATAAGCCTCTTTTAAACGAAAATAATAGTGGCATCAGATTTACTAAACTGGTGAAAGTTTGTGTGCATTCAAGGCCTAAAAATGAGAAAAGCTGATTTTGTTTGACTTAGTTCTTTCCCATATATTCTGTGCTAAATTAAAAGATTGACTTTTCTTCCTCTCCTTCTTAAATTTAAAAAAAAAAAAAAAGTAGGGCCTAGTCCTCAGCTGGTGTTCCTAACATGGCTCCCCTACCCCACTTTAAATTGTTTGTGCAGCTCAGTAGTGAAGAATTATTTGTTCAATCTAATCAAATCATGATGTTTACAAATACAGTATAGACACAGGTCCTGATGCTAAAAACACTTAAGCATATCAGTAACTGTCCTTACATGTTATCTCCATTCAAGCCCATTGGGTGGAAACATTATGGTACTTTAAAGAATCGTTTTTGAATGAATGTAATGCTCCTGTGAGCTGCCCAGCTGTCAGCCTGGGACACTGAAGCTGAGATTTGCAAAAGTAGAGGCCTATGTTGTTAGGCTCAAAGATCCACATTTAGGTAACTTACGTAATTATCTGGTCTGATTTTCAAAAGTGCTGAGCATGCTGTAACTTCCACTGACGTCAGTGAGAGTTTTGCCAATGACTTCAGTAGGAGCAGAAGCAAGTTCATGATGCCCAACGACATCACTGCATAAAGGGCCTGATCAGCCCCCGAGTGCCAGTTGTGCTGGTTCAGAAGTTGCAATGTACCGTGTGCGTCTCCTACACTAGAGAAGAATGAATCTGCTACTTGCACCGAAGCAAGATCTTTAGTGCCATGATGGAGGCCTGCAGATGGATTCATAAGGTGGACTTAGTCACCTAAATCCAACATTAAGGCACCACTTGTTTCAACCAATGCTCAGCTCACCTAACCCTGTAGGTACCTGAATTCCACAGAACCGTCCTCTAGATGCCTACATTTCTGGTGGAGGGCATGCACACAGTCACCTCAGCCCTGACACTGTCAAGCAGCTCAGCTCCTCTAACTCACAGCAGGATTCACAAGGTAGGTTCTCCCCCACCTATCTCGCCTGCAAGGCCTGATCTGGCTGATGCCCTCGAAGGCAGCTTCTGAGCACATCAACTGGATTGGGCCCTCCACAACACACAGAGGTTGGTGGTGCAGGGAGTGCATCTCCCAAATCCTCTCTGAGTGCCCTAATCTCTGTGCTCTAGAGTCAATTGTTCTTGTTTGCTCTCTGTCTCTCTGGCCTAGTGAATTAATTTTGTAGTATAGAGGGGAATAACTTCAACAGGAGAGACAGAGAGCCACACCTCAGAATACCCCACAGCCCAGTGGTGAGGCCACTTACTTGGAAGGTGGGAGACCTGGGGTCAAGACCCTGCTCCACATCAGGCAGAATGGTATCCCACATGCTTGGTGAGTGCTCTAACCACTGGGCTAGAAGGGAGATATGATCTTCACAGTCTCTTCCTCCTTGGTTTTTCTCGAGAAAGGACTGACCTGGTTTGTGCACCTAACTCCCAGAGAGGGTTCACAGCTGTGAATCCTGGGTGGACAGAGGCACCTCCCTCCCGCCAAGGCTCAGGCCTCTAATTCCCTTTGAGGAGTGGGGTTTGGCCCCCACCCCTCTCCTCAGCATTTCCTGTTGGCTAGCTTAGGCAGCTCCCCACTCAGCATGTGGGCTTCTGTGAATCCTTTTAAAGTTCCTAGCTACCCTCATGCAGTATATAGGGAGCCTGGGTGCCCTAATTCAGGGTTGTGAATTCCATTTGGCAGAAGGGTAACTAAAAGTTAGGTGCTGCAATGCTCAGCCAAAGTCCCCTTTGGGAATCTAGCCCCGGAGACGTTTTGGGAAGATGAAAGAGCAGCATTCTAGTCCCGGCTTCCCAGGAATCTGTGTGATATATCCAGTAATGTTGATAGAGTTAGCCAATAATTTCGTCTGCAGTGTGTTCATGTGTTATAACAACTGTCTGTTAGGAAACGGATGGAGGTTACCAGTTCACTTTTCATCTGCTTTGAAGAGTCTTGGGTATATGCAACACAAGGAACAGACTACACGTAACATCTTTTTAGTATCAAATTATTTGCTAATAATATTTAAATGTTGCAAGGTCCAGGACTTTGACCTAAATGAAAAAAATATATTTGAATAGGAACAAGAAACTTCTAAACTTGATCCTAGTTGTCTCCTGGGCACAAACCATTTTTAATACACAGCGTTATCTATGTCCTTGAGTTAAGACATTAGGGCTAAGAGGTTCAAATGAACCTAGAGAGCACTGAAATTCAATGGGATTTGGGTACCTAAATCTCTTAGGCTCCTTTGAAGATACCAACCTAGACTTACACAGTTAACACGAATTTTGCTAACAAGAGTTAAATTTCAGTCGTGTTAGGGGATCACAGAATCTCCAAAATATGGTCTAAATTGGAAGCAAGCAAGGTTGTTACTGAAAATATAAAAACTAGGGCTGTCAAGCGATTAAAAAAATTAATCGCGATTAATCGCACTGTTAAACAATAATAGAATACCATTTATTTAAATATTTTTGGATGTTTTCTACATTTTCAAATATTGATTTAACTTACAACACAGAATACAAAGTGTACAGCGATCACTTTATATTTATTTTTGATTACATGTATATGCACTTTAAAAAAAAGAAATAGTATTTTTCAATTCAACTAACACAAGTACTGTAGTGCAATCTCTTTATCATGAAAGTTGAACTTACAAATGTAGAATTATGTACAAAAATAACTGCATTCAAAAATAAAACAATGTAAAACTTTAGAGCCTGCAAGTCCACTCAGTCCTATTTCTTGTTCAGCCAATCGCTCAGACAAACAATGTCACCTGAAAGTGAGAACAGGCGTTCGCGTGGCACTGTTATAGCCAATGTTGGAAGATATTTATGTGCCAGATGTACTAAAGATTTATGTGTCCCTTCATGCTTCAACCACCATTCCAGGGGACATGCATCCATGCTGATGACAGGTTCTGCTCAATAACAATCCAAAGCAGTGCGGACTGACGCATGTTCATTTTCATTATCTCAGTCAGATGCCACCAGCAGAAGGTTGATTTTCTTTTCTGGTGGTTCGGGTTCTGTAGTTTCCACATCGGAGTGTTGCTCTTTTAAGACTTCTGAAAGCATGCTCCACACCTCGTCCTTCTCAGATTTTAGAAGGCACTTCAGATTATTAAACCTTGGATCGAGTGCTGTAGTTATCTTTAGAAATCTCACATTGGTACCTTCTTTGCATTTTGTGAAATCTGCAGCGAAAGCGTTCTTAAAATGAACAACATGTGCTGGGTCATCATCCGAGACTGCTATAATATGTAATATATGGCAGAATGCAGGTAAAACAGAGCAGGGGACATACAATTCTCCCCCAAGGAGTTCAGTCACAAATTTAATTAACACATTTTTTTAATGAGTGTCATCATCATGGAAGCATGTCCTCTGGAATGGTGGCCAAAGCATGTAGGGGCATACGAATGTTTAGCATATCTGGCAAGTAAATACCATGCTATGCTGGCTACAAAAGTGCCATGCAAATGCCTGTTCTCACTTTCTGGTGACACTGTAAATAAGAAGAGGGCAGCATTGTCTCCTGTAAATGTGAACAAACTTGTTTGTTTTAGTGATTGGCTGAACAAGAAGTAGCACCGAGTGGACTTGTAGGCTCTGAAGGTTTATATTGTTTTGTTTTTGAGTGCAGTTACATAACAAAAAAAATCTACATTTGTAAGTTGCAGTTTCACAACAAAGAGATTGCACTACAGTACTTGTATGAGGTGAATTGAAAAATACTAATTTTTTGTTTATCATTTTTACAGTGCAAATATTTGTAATAAAAATAATATAAAGTGAGAACTGTACACTTTGTATTCTGTTGTAATTGAAATTAATATATTTGAAACTGTAGAAAAACATCAAAATATTTAATAAATTTCAATTGGTATTCTATTGTTTAACAGTGCGATTAAAACTGCAATTAATTGCGATTAATTTTTTTTTAGTTAATCGCATGAGTTAACTGCGATTTTTTTTAGTCATGAGTTAACTGGGATGTCTTGCTTTATAAGAAGGCAGCAAGTCTAGAGGTTAGGACAGGGGACTGGAAGTCAGGACACCTGGGTTGTTTTTTTTATGATTGCCACTGACTCTCTTCATGATCTTGAGCAAGTCATTCACCTGTCTATGCCTCACTTTTCCCATCTGTGATATGAGGATTATACTGTTTAGTCATCTGTGTAAAGGGTTTTGAATTCCTAAAGTGCAATGAATAAAGTGTTACCATCTCTTTCAGAATATGTCTAGAAATGAAGACACCTGTGTGGAGTCCTGTACACCACTTTCCTGACAAGTTTCTTTATGGCCTGATTGTCACAGCCAGTCTTTTCCTTCTCTCAGGTATAGTTATTTCTTATCTGTAAACCCTTGACTCTGAGCTGAAGCCCCCTGGCTGGTCCACAAGGACTTGGGAGGGGGGTGTGAAGAACCTCTACTACTAGCACCCAGGGGGAGAGAGGTAATTGGCCGGTCACCCTGCCCCAGCTGGCTGCTGGCATATGCTGCAGTCAACAGCAAGTGCTAGTCAGCAGCTGGACAAGGCATGTTTTGCACCTGCTGTAAGGAGCAGGAAATTGAGTTCAGCAGCACTTCCTGCCCTCAGGGATCCTGCCTGGTACCAGCTGGATGTATCTGCCAGTGTCCTGGTTCTTATTTGCTATGTTGGCTGCTTCCACCTAGGGCAGGATCTAGCCTCTGCTGCCATATGTTGTGCAAACACTGCAGCTGCAAAGCTGTTTCTCACCATGAAGCAAGAGCTTCTCACATGGATATAGCTGCTGCCTCTCGTGGAGGCAGGAGTTATTAAGCCTAAGGAAGAGCTTCCTCCCACCGGCGTAGAGTGTCTCCACCACAAGCAGTGCAGCTGTGCCACTGTAAGTGCTGTAGTGTAGATGTAGCCTCAGTTGCTGCGGAGCTGTGTTCTTCACAGCAAGGAAGAGATGGATTTACACTACCTTCACTCACACTCCTGCCCCAGTCTCAGAACTGGCCAAAGGTCAAATTAACTCCTGATGCAGTTTAGAGCAGCCTGAGGGCTGATGTAAGTTATGGTTGGCTGCAGTGGCTCCTAAGGGATTGCTCTATGATCTGGAGATTGCTGGAGCATAGTAGTGCCCTGGCCACCCACAAAGGAAGGATGCAGAGGTCAGATTAGATTATCATGATGGTTCCTTCTGAGCTTAAAGCCTAAGAGTTCTGCCAACCTAATGCCACCTGGGGGTTACCCTAGACTGGGGGAATTCCAGGTAGCTGGATTCAGAGCCCTTTTATAACTATGCAAAGGATGACCAAGATCTGTGCTGTGTTCTCTTGCGCTGTTTGAGAACTGAATCCACTCTACTTGGGCTGAAAATGATGATCTCCCTCTGTCTGTCCCCTTCTATGACTCCATTATAGACCTTATTCTGCAGTCCTGACAGGCGAAATGTCCACTGACTTCATGCCCAGAAGTATGTTCATGGGGATTCCCACTGCTGGGTTGGGCTCTATGTTGTAAACCAACCAATTTAGATATAAGGGCCCAGATTTTCCTGTGCCTTGAGCCTTATTTACTCATTTACACCTCAGCCCAGTGGGTGTAAAATGCTGCCTTTCTGATTTCAACTCCCATACACCCTTACTCACAGGTGTTAATGGTGACACCACATGCAGGCCAACAGGCCTGATTCTAATCTGGACTGGTGTAGATGAGGAGTAACTCAATTTAAACCAATAGAGTTGCACTGGTGTAAATGAGATCAGGACCAGCATACTAGAACATGAGGTTGGTACAATGACCTGAGCTTTGGAATTCAGGGACTCTCTCACACATTAGATACCAGGCCAGGCTGTGATTATGTATCACAGTAATACTTTATTGACACCGTGGGAGAAAGAGGCTTTGGTAGAAAAGCAACGCTTCAGTTTTAATTGGCCACAGAGAGTTAGACCATAATTCAATCAGTGCTTCTGATTTGAAGCATATGTAGCAGAATTGGGGAAGTGTCTCCTGGTTTCACAAGTTCATGACGTGTGTAACCTTTATTCAAAGTACAAACAATCACTTGAGATTTACAGGTCTGGTTTGACTCAGGGGATTTACAATGCTTGCTGTGCATGGCTAGCAATCAGGGTTTGGTGTAAATGATGTCATTAGAGAAAGGGATTGGAAAAAGCATTGAGATATGGTAGTAAAGGCTTCAGCCCCCATAGCAGTTCTCTCCTAAGAGGAATAAATAAATAACATGTAAACATGTTAGGACGATAGTAAGGCAAACCTGTAAATCATCACTCCACAGACGGTCTGACTTATACTTCGGATCTAAATAGGCCTCATTGTCCCTATGCTTTGCTACATACAAGGGTCCAAATTATCTGCTGGTGTTAATGGGCCAAATGGAGCAGTGATTATTTACACCAGTAGAGAATTTGGCTCATGGCGTCTCTCAGGTGAGGACAGAAAACTGGATGCTTCTATATGAATAAATGTCATGTACTGGTGTTCTATGTTCTGTGGGGCTTTGTATAGAATAAAGAGTTCAGTTTTGCAGCTTAACTTAATTCTCTGATGGCAGCAGCCACCTTAACTCTGGGCTTTTGGAAGGGAAACAGAGTTTTATTGCTGGATTGCAGCTGATGTGTTCTTTTTCCATTAGCGCTTATTTAGGTTCTAAACAGATCATAAAGACAAAAGAAGCAACAAAATATTCCGACCCTTCTTCCTAACCAACTTCATAATATTTAATGACTACAGTCAGGTGCTGGGAACAGCTAGCAGCAGCAAGCACCCACACTGAGTAATGACTTCATCTTTGGGAGTGTAGCTCTAGGAAGCCATGGCAGGGTACGAGTGCCTCTTGTTTCTAGCATAGCTGAAGAGAGGTTCTCTGCATTGTGCTGGCAGCCAGGGCTTCTCTGATGCAAACAGCTGGAAGGGAAGTACCCAGGCTTGCACCTATGACTGAACTGCAGCAAACATTACAGGCTTTCCTAATTTGTGTAGGACTGGGGATTTTAATTTATACACATTTGGGAAAGGTTATGGCAAGGTGATGATTCCAGTGGGACTATTTGTTTGCTACTCAGTCTAATTAAAGGTTGCAAAATCAGGAACTTTCTGACCCAGGGTTGGGCAGGTGGATTGTTACAGACATGCTGACAATACTGCAACACTAGGGCTAAGGAGATAAGGGCAGCAAGAGCTAACAAGTGTAAAAAAAAAAATTAAGAAGAAAACTATCCCAACTTTTCTGAATACTCCCAAAGGGCCCAATCCTGTTATTGTCACTTGCATGAATGTGCCCATAGAAGTCAAGGATATAAGACCCTCAGCATAGGCACCGACTTACCTGCTTTCCCCTAGGTGCTCGACCCCTGCCCCCACTCCACCCCTTCCATGTGGCCCTTCCCCAAAGTCCCCGCCCCAACTCTGCCCCCTCCCTACCCCTATTCCAACTCCTTCCCCAAATCCCCGCCCTGGCCCCGCCTCTTCCCACTGCCTCCCAGCATGCCACCAAACAGCTGTTTGGCGGCAGCCAGGCAGGAAACGCTGAGAGGTAGGTGGAGGAGCGGGGACGCGGTGTGCTCAGGGGAGGAGGAGGAGGAGGAGGAGGAGCTTGGCTGCCAGTGGGTGCATAGCACCCACTAATTTTTCCCTGTGGGTGCTCCAGCCCCAGAGCACCCACAGAGTCAGCGCCTATGACCCTCAGTTCTCCATTCTGCTATGGCTCCTTTGCACCTCTCTGATGGTGCAAAGGGACTGGGAGCGATGAGGACGTGGCCAGCCATTCGTTCCCACTGGGTAGCGGGGGACCTCCTATAGTACATAACTGGCTTGGCAGGGCAAAAGGGCCAGTGCAGAACAGAGAATGAGGCCCATGTGGCCAAATTCTGCCCTAACATGCACCCATGGGGTCTCACTGAAATTTGTGTGTGAGCTGAATTCCAAACCCAGATCCAAATTCTGCCAATAGCTCCTATATTCAGAGTGGGCTGAAGCAAGACCTCGGATCCAAATACCTGCACTCAGTGTTGGGGCATCTGAAATCCAGAGCTGAATTTTGTGCCCATTTCAATTTAACAGACTTGAAATCCCTGGCTTTTCTTTGTTTAATCAGACCCACTTAGGCTCTCTTTGTCAGTGGTGTAGGAGGCCTCAGCTCTGCATTTCAAAGAGAGAAGGAGCCAGAAATAGAATAACCCTTTAATTTTTTGATCATCTTGTGATATTGCTAAAGAGAGTGATTTGGAAAACGGCTGTCATGGGATGTGCACAATCCATTTACATGCAGCAATTATCCTAATAGAAAAGTACCTGAATGAGGTCATGTTGCAGTTTTCTCTCTGAAAAGTGAGATTTCTTCTTCTTCTTTTTCACACCCCCCTCCCACATTTTTACAGAAACAAATTTCCTGAAAGGAAAAAAACTGGATTTATTTGGAAGGAATGATAAGTATGTATCCTTGGCCAACAACAGCATCCCCCACTATGCCAATTCACTGTGTTCATTGATCTAAACAGAACCACAAATGTCAGTTCTTGGACTGCATTTTCATACCATACAAACTACAGCAACTCCACTGACATAAATGGTCTCGAGCTCGGACTCAGCAGTGAAAACAAACATCTAAGGCTGTATCTTTTTGGCACAAAGATAGACATTGAGCTTGCTTTAACTCTTTTTATATGGCACAGTGTGTGCTGCCTATGGGATGGTAATAAGAGACTGCTGCAAGTCTACCACAATGGCAACCTATTGTCTGATAAAGTGATTAACGGAACCATGTGCCTGGAACCCGACGGGAGCTTGGTGCAGAATGGCTACATCATTCGGGGCAGGAGCAGCTTCACTGGCAGCTTGTACTACTTTCAACTGTGGGACAGAATAAGAGAGCTGAGTGAGTTAAAGAAGTGTTCCCCAGGAAATATCATCAGCTGGAGGGAGGATTATTGGCACTTTGACAACATAGTTCCAACCACTGACCTTCATCTACGCTGCGGTGAGTAGTGAGCAATCATTTTTTCTCCCTGAGGATATAGGTAGTGATAAAAACAAGGCATATGTAGCATGAAATATAGAAATCTCCTGGAAATGACATTTTGCCATTGCACAGCGATATATAATGACAAAGAAAAGTAAAATCTACAAGCTTCACAGCTTCCACCTGTTACACTGTCTGAGGCCAAGAATGTTAAAGTGCTGTACAGAGACACTTTGAAAATAACTGAATTTAGTTACACTATAAATTGTAATTCCTTCAGAGCTTAACGTTGGACCTAGCATGACCACTAGACAAACATTGTTGGCTTTTTCACTTGCATTTACAAATAACAACTCCTATGTAACGTACAGATGCTAAGTTTCATGGCTATCCAGGTTCAGAAAACCAGACCAAACCACAGAAACAACCTGGGCCAGATTCTGACCTCCATTAGGGCCCATCAACACCAAACTGCTGCTGGTGCAGAGCAACTTGAGTGCTGGCATAACTGGCCGCAGGAGGATCACCCCAGCGTACAAGCATCCTCCAGTGGCACAGAGCTGCTGTAGAGGCTCCTATACCAACCTCCCTCCCTGAGGGTGGCCTAAGGGGTGTGGATGGGGGAAAATTGGTGTAGCCAGGCTCTTCCTGCACCCTGACTTTTCCTAGCTGGTATAACAGCTGGTATAAGCAGCTGGCACAACTTAGAGCAACCCCTCAGTCTGCTGTAAATTGTGCTGAGGGATTGACCTGGCATACAGCTGGCCCAGCACTGAGGGAGGTAAAAGGGGTTCAAAGACACTTCTGGATCTTTGCTGTCTGAGTTGCGCTGAGTACCTCTAGGCCACAGCTCAGGATCTGAGCCCTTGTAATGATACAGTCAAAAGTGACTGACAAATTCCCGGGCAACTTAACCCCTTTGACTTGAACAGAGTTAGCCAGCAGTGAAGGTGACCTATCATGTCCTAACAGGTCCAGTGACATGCTCCCACATGACATGGGGCACCCCAAAACACTTTCCCTTTTAGCCCGTGATAAATGCTATATACTAGGAATGTGTGTGTTAGCAAAAGGGGAGGGGTGAGGAGTGGGGACTAGACCCAATCTATACAGTATTGCAGACTATTGATTTATATTGTCTTGTTGGCACCTACATATTACAATTCCTCGAGCTATTTTAAAATGCTTTCTTCTAACCAGATGGGAAGGCAACATCATAATTGGAATGTTAAAACAAATGGTTATAACTCATTTAAATGATCATGGGGGCCTTCAATTTGAGTGACATACTGGAGGGTCTCATGCTGCCAGTACGAAAACATCTTTTAAATTTCTAAACATTATAGATGACAATTTCCTAACTCAAAAAGTGTTGCAGCCATCCTGGTCCTAGCAGATAGAGGAACTGATCAGAGAACTAAAATTAATGTTTGCTAAAGTACAAGTGATCATACTTGATCACACTTATAATGTGCAAGCAGAATAAAGTCCAGACTGGTAATACGTGTTCTTGGTGTTTTAAGACAGCCAATTCACAAAGCTGAAAACAATTGAGCCAAGTCAGCTGGAAGGAATAATTTAATCAGAAAAATGTGAAAGATAATTGGCAGTCTTTTAAGAACACCTAATTAAATGCTGAAAAATCCACAACCGAGGAAGATGTTACCAGTTAAAAAAATCATACTGGTGTAGAGGGGAAGTGAAGGCAGCTATAAAGACAAATGGAAGAAAGAGGAAGTTGGTAGTAATGAATATAAATCAGAAATTAGAGATTGTAAAAAACTGATAAGGAAAGCAGAGGGACACAAGGAGAAATCTATGGTCAGCAGAGTTAAGGAAAAGAAGAGATTTTTTAAATATATCAGGGGAAAAAAGCATCCTAAAATGGTATTGATCCATTACTGGTGGAAATGGTAGAATTATCAATAATAATACAGAAAAGGCAGAACTGTACTTATTTCTGTTCCGTATTTATGGAAAAAAAGATGATAATGTCATATGGTGATGAGACATTCTTTCCATTCCACTAGTATCTCAGGAGGACATTAAACAGAAGCTACTAAAGTCAGACATTTTTAAATCATCAGGTCCAGATAACTTACATCCAGCAGTTTTAAAAGAGCTGGTGTAGGAACTCACTGGACCATAAAAGTTGATTTTTAGTAAGCCTTGAAGAACTGGGGAAGTTCCAGAAGACTGGAAGAGAGCTAATAATCTGACTTCAGTGGCAGCTGAGAGTGCTCAGCCCTTCTGCAAATCAGACCCCAGGATATCAAGATGGCACCCCAAAAATGAGGAACACACAATTAAGAACCCTCTGTGACAGGTTTGGTTTAAGTGACTTTCCCAGCATCACATAAGAACTCTGGGCAAGGAGGCCATCCCTGCAGAGAGGCAGGGATGGACTCCACTTCTCCAGGGCAACATTCAACTGCATTAACATTGAGAACATCCTCTCTTCCACCAGTCCTCTGCCTCCTTCACTACACACCTTCCAGCTTCTGCAACAAATGAAGCAGGATGTCTATAGACAACAGCCTCCTTTACTACACAACCCTGATTCACCCCAGAGCAAGTCCGTCCTGTGCACTCAGTGAGGCAGGGGTCCTATGGGAAAAATAGTATGTGATCTTCTTATAAGACTCTACCATAATGCTCAGGCACAAGGGAGCCAAATTAAGGCAACTTTAATCTTAGCATTTCCTAACTTTTGAATGCTTGACTCTGCATCTTTATTAATGTTGTTTTAACAGTTTGATTTGGAGGGAGGGTATATTTTCCAGGTTTTTTTAAAAAAAAGCAAACTGAAAAATCATAAACAGAAATTCCATCATGTGGCATCATCCTGACACCCACAAGTCATCAGCAGGGCTGGAACCTCTAGATCCACCACACAGACCTGTCACTTGAACTAACAGAGTAACTTATAGCAGTAGTAGGTTGTCATCCTCTATGTGGACCAGCACTAGAGGGAGATGAGATACACACTTTGCCAGTGGGATACCTGGATATCTGCTAGCAACTGAGAAATGGTGAGTTTCATTCCAGACTCTGGCGGGAAGTGTTCTGTAGCGGGCACAGACTTTTCTTCCCATTTCCCCCAAGCTTGACCCCTTCTGCCCCATCTCCTCCAGGCTGTTCTTGTCCCAGTCCTCAGGCTTCTCATCCCAGTACCAGTTGCATTGCCCAGCCAATCCTAGTTTCCCACTCTGGGCTCACTGTCCAAATCCAAATCTCCTCCCTGGCTCCTACTTTCTCCCCCAATGCCACATCCAGTCCCAGGCTCCCTTCTCAGCCAGTCCCAGTTGCCCCCTCCTGGCTCCTTGACTAATTTGTCTCTCCCTCCCCCACCTTCCCCCCACTGACTATCATTCCCAGTCTCCCTCCCTGGCTCTTCATCCAATCTCAATCTCCCCCCATCCTCTCTTTGGCTCCTTGCCCCAGTCTCTGCCTAGCCAGTCCCAGTTCTCTCCCTCCCACATACCTAGCTCCTTATCAAATCTCTCTCTTCAACCCCCCGCCCCCCCCCCCCCCCCCACACCTAGTCCCAGTCTCTTTGTCCAGCCCTCCTCTACTCTGCCTGGGTGACAGCTGCACGGTCATTGAGAGCACGAGAGAAAGGGGCTCAGTTCTGGTATCTGGCCCCACTTGTCCCATAGCAGCTGGCAGCAGCAACTACAGGGAAAGTTATTCTGAGTTTCCCTAGTTCTGGGCTGGAGCATGTTCAGCACTCTGTGGGAATCAGTGCATGTGTCATCTGTTCAGCACTACGAGCTGTGAGGGGATGGAGCATGCTCACAGAGGACAAAATGTTCAGGGGATTTAGCGGCAAAAATCTAAGTTTCCGCTAAGCATCTGCAAACTGTGATTTTTCAAAGGTTTATAACTTGGCCATATTTGGGCAGATTTTCACAAGGAGGGGAAAAGGCACATTCCTGATACCAGGGTGACTCCCCTACCTAATTTCAAGCCCCTGCTCTAAAGTATGGGGGTGCTAGATTTATTCCAAGAACAGGTCGTCAGAATTTTCCAACATGGGTAAAACATGGTACTTTTCTCCAGCCTTCTTCTTAGAAATGGCAGAACTGTTTTTGGCTGAAATTTTCTAATAAAATTCAGCCAGAGGCAGACACCTGGTGTGGAAGATTTCAGATCAAACATTTAAAGTCTGGCAAAGTTATAAGCAACTGAAACCAGAGTTTTATGATGGGCAGTGCTACAAGCCCCACCTGTAATGTTAGGAAGTTCAGAAAACTGGGTAGATGTTCAGTTAGAATAAAAAGAAAAGGAGTACTTGTGGCACCTTAGAGACTAACCAATTTATTTGAGCATAAGCTTTCGTGAGCTACAGCTCACTTCATCGGATGCATACTGTGGAAAGCGTAGAAGATCTTTTTATACACACAAAGCATGAAAAAATACCTCCCCCCACCCCACTCTCCTGCTGGTAATCACTTATCTAAAGTGATCACTCTCCTTACAATGTGTATGATAATCAAGGTGGGCCATTTCCAGCACAAATCCAGGGTTTAACAAGAACGTCTGGGTGGGGGGGGGGGGGTAGGAAAAAACAAGGGGAAATAGGTTACCTTGCATAATGACTTAGCTACTCCCAGTCTCTATTCAAGCCTAAGTTAACTGTATCCAATTTGCAAATGAATTCCAATTCAACAGTCTCTCGCTGGAGTCTGGTTTTGAAGTTTTTTTGTTGTAATATCGCAACTTTCATGTCTGTAATTGCGTGACCAGAGAGATTGAAGTGTTCTCCGACTGGTTTATGAATGTTATAATTCTTGACATCTGATTTGTGTCCATTTATTCTTTTACGTAGAGACTGTCCAGTTTGACCAATGTACATGTCCATTTGTGCTGGAAATGGCCCACCTTGATTATCATACACATTGTAAGGATAGTGATCACTTTAGATAAGCTATTACCAACAGGAGAGTGGGTTTGTGGGTGGTGGGGGGGGTGAGAAAACCTGGATTTGTGCTGGAAATGGCCCAACTTGATTATCATACACATTGTAAGGAGAGTGATCACTTTAGATAAGCTATTACCAGCAGGAGAGTGGGGTGGGGGGAGGTATTTTTTCATGCTTTGTGTGTATAAAAAGATCTTCTACGCTTTCCACAGTATGCATCCGATGAAGTGAGCTGTAGCTCACGAAAGCTTATGCTCAAATAAATTGCTGAGTCTCTAAGGTGCCACAAGTACTCCTTTTCTTTTTGCGAATACAGACTAACACGGCTGTTACTCTGAAACCAGTTAGAATAAAGGCTATGGAATCCTGTTTTGCTCAAAGACTAAGACTATAGTTTTGTAAACCTACTTACAGGAGGGCTGTAAAGTTTAATTATGTTTGAGAGTCTTGTGTCAAATCTTGGATATATTTTATAGGAACATTTGCATACCCTATATATTTCTTCCTTTGCTTTTTATTACTACTTTAACAACTGAAATTTCTGAGCAATCTCTTGTACACTAAATAGAAACAAATAAACAAAAAGGCTCACTTGGGATAGCAATGGGTGTTACAAATATATGTGTTGCGATTTATGTGCCATTTGTCAGAATTACAAGGTTTCAATGAGCACTAATTTTTATGCATTGTTTATAGTGGACTAAAGCACAGAGGCTCTGTGAGAATGTTTGTAGCATTGGTATCACTGGATTTTAGAGGGCAGAAGTCAGAAATAACTGTGCTTAGTAGATGCTATGTAATGAAATGCCATGTCACAGTGCTATTTAAATGCAAGTGACAGTCCTTGAATGGGAGTTTTGCTTGTGCATATACTATAGAATTTATGCTCTGAAAAAACTGATTACTAGTGACTGCACTGCAATTTGTTCCCATTTACAGGTGTTTGATAGCAGGACATCACTTCAGTTTACCGTGTTCAGTTAAACATAAAACTAGATAGCAAACATGGAGTTTTACAGGGGAACTGTGTAACTAGCTGTTCTGAATATTCTGCTTGAATACTGAAAAACTAGTGGTCCTGTCACACAAAGCCTTTCTGGGGAAAGTCAATGAAATTAACTCACATGAGTAAAGCAGGCGTGAGTCCTAAGGAAGTACCTTTACTCTATATTGAGTGAGACAGACATCACAGAAATACTCTTCACTTAATTTACTCAGGTTTTGCCTTATGATGGTCAGTAAGAATGTTACTTTGCCCTTCGCATGTCTTTCACCCAAAGAGCTCTCAGCACTTTACAGATGTTAATTATTTAGAAGGTGGTGAGTATCTTTAGCACTATTTTACAGATGGGGCAGCTGACGCACAGAGAGGAAAGCTGGGATTTTCAAAGGTCCTAAGGGAGGTAGGTGGTTAACTCTATTGATAGTCAATTGGAGTCAGTGCCTGTCTCCCTTAAGCCCCTTTAAAAATCCTAGCCCAGCTGACTTATTCACAGTCACACAATGAGTCACTGACAGAGCAAGGAAAAGAATCCTGGAACCTCAGCTCCTTATCCCATGCTTCACTAGATCATAACTCCTCCGCCTGGGACTCGTCTACTGCAGCTATTTGAATATTGGGGACAAGGGACCACCATCTTAAGTGGCCTTACTGTGAGTTTTAAAAGAACTGTTTGCAGGACTGACTCCACTATTTTAGCCAGTTCCAATTCTCTGACATGGTTGCCCCACTCCTGGAAGTAGCCCCTTCCAATACGATATGCAGGACATATGCACCAGGGGCAAATTAAGGTTGAAGAAGAAACCATAATTCTGGAATTTCCTAACTTTTGAAGACCTGACTTTGCAACCTTAATATGTTCTTTTAACATAGGAAATTGCACACAAAATCTAGGTTTTTAAAAAAGTGAACTGAGAAAAACAGAAATCCCATCATGTGGCATTATACTGGTACCTAACATGGTTCATCAGTAAGCTGAAACCTTAAGATCTAGCACACAGGCCTGCCACTTGAACTACCACAATAACCAATAGCAGATTGTCATCCTCTGTGTGGACCAGCACTAAAGGTGGTTGGGGACTCTTTGCTAGTGGGTTTCACAGATAGTTGCTGACAGCAGATGAATGGGTGACACTCGGGAATCTTGGGTTCCATTTCAGACTCAGGGGGGAAGGGTCCTCTAGTGGACACAGACTCTTCTGCCCTGTCCCCTCCAACCTGTCCCTGACTCAATCCTCTCTCTTCCCTACCCTTGACTCCTTGATCTAGTCCCACTCTCCTCATGCACTCGGTCCCAGCCTCCACTTTTCAGGCCTCTCATCCCAGTCCCAGTCTCCTTGCCCAGTAGATGCTGGTCTCACCCTTGCAGACTCCCCATCCCAGTCCCTTGACCAGCCAGTCCCAGTCTTCCCCTACCCCAACTTCCAGTGCCAGTTCTCCTCTCCCCCCTACCAGCCGCCAGTCCCAGTTTCCACCCACCCGCCCTTTTTGGTCTATCTTTTGTCCCCACTCCATTTAACTCAGGCAGCTCCTCCTCCATGTTGCCTGGACCCAGCTTGGGGGTGGGATACTGAGGAGAGAGAGTCTCAATACTCTCAATTCAGGTACCCAGACCAAACATTGCCTACAGCAGCCCAGAGCTGCAACTGGAGGGAAGGTCCTGCTCATCCCCAGGCTTGAGCATGCCCAAAGTGAACAAAATCATGGGGGAACTTAGCTGCTAAAATCTCTACTGAAAATGGATGAACTACAATTTTCCCAAGGTTTATAACTTGGTTAAAATTTGTCTGCAGTTTCACAGGGAGGGCAAAATGCACATTCCTGACACCAGGGTGATCCTGCTGCTAAATTTCAAGTCCCTGCTCTAAAGCACGGGGATGGCCTTTCTGTCAGGGAAAAGAAGAGGTTACCAGATTTTTTAAAAAAAAAACATGGGCCAAACAACATTTTTCTCTAACCTTATTCTTGGAAACAGCTGAACCATTCTGGCTGAAATTTTCCAAAAATAAAGAAAAGTCAGCCTGAGGCAGATACCCAGCATGGAAAAAGTCAGCCCAAACAGTTAAAGTCTGGCAAAGTTATAAGCAACGGAAAACAAGTGCCTAACAATCTTAATAACAAGCAATAGTACCAGCCCCACTGATAATGACAGAGGACCTCACTTTCCAAAACTCAGTTAATCTTTCACAATTAAAAACGTGGGTCCTGATTCTGTTACCAAGTCAATGGAAAAACTCTCACTGATTTCAATCAGAGCAAGAGCAGAGCCTTTAATATTAATTTAAAAGAATCTCATGGTAATGACCATGGACTGTGATACATAAAGCATACTGGATATTACAGTTCACATGCTCACTTATTTGCTGGTCTAATTTGTACAGCTCTTTTATTGGAATTATGCATGTTTTGGAGAATGCCAAAGAGAATGCCATTTGCTAAAGCACTAAATTCAAACTCCATGATTTGGATATTATAATTTCAGTAGTATGGTATTTTTCTAGCTGCAGATCACATCTGTCATCTCTCCTCAACCCTCATTTTATGAGCAGAATTTTGCGCAGGTTAATCAAAACAAGTGATGTTATGGGATGCAGGTGTCTAGCCCTACATCTGTGAAACAGTAACGATCGCTGACATGTATGATAAACACAGATTTTCTTTTTCAGGTGATAATGAGGGAGAGGGATTTGAATATGTTATATCGTAATTATACTTGATTTGTCACTATTTAAATGAAAAATGCATCATGAGATACGTCTCTAATTAGAGTGGGTTTGATTTTTGTTTAGCAATTTATGTATCTTTAGTCCCCACCCCCAGACTTTGCTGGATCATTATACCTGACCCCCGTTGACCTTGTACATAGCCCCAAGGCAACACTGTTTGAAACATGACACCATTAACACTGGAAACCCGAATGTAATCTACAGCAATTAAGTTCTGGTCATAAACTTCCATTATTTGGAGAAGAATCAGCAGCATATGTCACAGCTATAAAGACAAATTAAAACCTAGACTTTATGCAAAGCACAATCAATTTAGTTTAGTGCTTGATAAATCTTATTCAAACAGCACTTTTGTATTTCTACAAACAAGTTGGGGAAAGAACTAAAATGAAAAAATAAAAATTTATTCTAAGAAGAGGGCCTGGTAAGGTGACATTTCACTTTTATGGTTTCTCATTACTTTCCCTAGATCACTGTAATAAGCGGGAGTGGATTAAGGCTAAGTGAGACCAAGATCACGATACCTTATTAATAGATTCCAAAGCCAGAAGGGACCATTGTGCTGATCTAGTCTCCTGTATAACACAGGCCATAGAACTACCCCAAAATACTTCCAAGAGCAGATCTTTTAGAAAAACATAGAGTCTTGATTTAAAAATGGTCAGTGATGGAGAATTCACCATGACCCTTGGTAAATTGTTCTAATGGTTGATTACTCTCTGTTATAAAATTACACCTTATTTCCAGTGTGCTTTGTCTAGCTTCAACCTCCAACCACTGGATCTTGTTATAACTTTCTCTTCTCGAAGAGCCCATTATTAAATATTTGTTCCCCCTGTAAGTCACCCCTTAACCTTCTCTTTGTTAAGCTAAACAGATTGAGCTCCTTGAGTCTATCACTATAAGGCATGTTTGCTAATCCTTTAATCATTCTCATGGCTCTTTGAATCCTCTCCAATTTAACAACATCCTTCTTGAATTCTGGGCACCAGAATTGGACACAATATTCAGTAGTGGTTGTATCAGTGCCAAATACAGAGGTAAAATAACCCCTTTACTGCTACATAATGTTCCCACTTTATGCACCCAACGATCGTATTTGTCTTTTTGGCCACAGCATCCCATTGGAGCTCATGTTCAGCTGATTATCCACCATGACCCCAATTTTTTTTTTGGTCAGTGCTTCCCAGGATAGAATCCCCAGTTGTGTAAGTATGGCCTAAATTCTTTGTTCCTAGACACATACATTTAGGCGTATTAAAATGCATAGTTTGTTTGCACCCAGCTTACCTTCTTCTGTTCCTTCTCTCTCAGAGAGAACGTTGTCCTCCTTGCCCTGACAGGCACAGGTACAGTTACTGGGGGCAGACGATGGGGGTCTAGTCCTCCTCACCTTATTAGCCTATAGATATGACTGCAGGACTCATGCATTTTCACTCCTGGTTCCCTCTGCCACTTTATGCACATGGTTGCACCTCTATAGACAGAATCATCCTCCTTGCTTTGGGTGGATGACTTGATATGGCCCTCCTAGGGCTTGAACCTGCACCACTCATGCAGGATCCATCTTTTGTTTATTCCATGATTCATTGCTGTGTCAGGCCCTCTGAGAGTATTAAGCCAAGCTCCCATGGACTTGGAGCATAAGTTAAGGGGCGGGGGGGGGGGGGGAAGCTATGGGAACCCCCTTGTGAAATCTCAATGTAAGGCTCTTCAGTTTGCCAGCTGCTGTTTAGAGCATGGACCCAGACTCACAAATCTCTGAAATATTAAAAAGAAAATCCTTGGTGAATGTGGATTCTGTTTTGTAGAGCAAAAAGCTTTTCCTATGAGATGTCATTCTTATTGTATGTACCTCCTGGAGTTACTGTGTTGAATAATGTCTCTGGCAGGAACCATTTGACTCATCCTGTGTATATTTTATAGGCCACAGGATTATAAGGGAGACATATAGTTAGACAAAATTTTTCTTCCATTACTGCAGTCAACATGAAACCAGAGATAGAGGTTTGAATTAGTGAGATGTGGATTTCAGAGAGCTCAGGTTTATTTTAGGACTACAATATAGCTAACAACATCTAGATTTCACATTCCCCTGTGGTACTGGGGGATGTGTTTTCCACTGCCTTGTTTTGCCTTTTCACTGTAGAGAAAAAAAGCACAGCACTTTCCTTTAGGGTTCCTCTACTTGTGTTATTTTTCTGGCTTCTTCTCGTCCATATACTGTGTGTGTTAAACAGCATTTATGGAAAGGGTTAACCATGCCCTCTGGTTGAAGGCCTGTATACCGAGCTTCTGGGTTTGGGTTTGTCTTGTAGTTGGTTGATTTGAGACTGAGGAGTGAGGACATGACAATTTGTTCCAAATAGCGGAGCAGCAAATAATTATTTGGTCAGCTCAAGTTACGGTCCTACTGCAGTCTGCTGGAAGAAAGTACCTTGGAGTCTAGAGGAAGGGAGAAAATGGAGGTAGAGCAAATGAGACCTTTTCCTTCCAGAAGTTCAGTGGCCCCTCTGGAGCAAGAGGTCTGAATAAACAAAAGCAACCCCCAAAGCATATGCTTCACTATACCACATTATCATGATCCATCAAGTACTGTGTGAAAAGGTGTCTGGTTTTTTTATTGCATCCTAGTACAGATTGGGAGCAGCAACAAGAAGTCAGTCTCTTGGTTAGGGGTTGGGTTACAAGAGCAATATTCTACAAAAGGACAGCTGACTCCCCTGGCATCTGACAATGCCACAAACAAGGGTGTGAACTGACTGCTGGACTATGCTGTAATACTTGCTCTGGAGTGGCCTGTACACCATTATGTCTTTCCAACCATCCACCACTCTGTCTGGTGGACTGGAATAAGGAGACCCAGTTCTTTGCCAATTCTGAGTGAAGTGGCTCCACTGTTATTACAGATATCTCATTCCTAAAAGTACTGTTTCCCACTTGCAGCAATTCTTGGAATTGCACTGAAAACATGGACACACACCCAAGAGGAGTGGACCTTACACTGGACAAGAGCAGGAAGGGGTTAATGGACTGACTCTTGAAGCTGGCCTGTAACACCTTCTAGTGCTATCAAGGCTGGAGGATATGAAAAAGGAGAAAGGAGACCCCAGAATAGGATTCCTGAAAGAGGGATTTTGAGTCTGAGGCAGCGAGGACCCAAGAAATGGCTTAACAGCTTGGAGCATGGAACTCTAGGGGAGAAAACTGGAGTCTGGACTTCATGTTGTCTGTAGACTATGTCTATCTTACAATGCTATAGCAGCACAACTTCAGTGGAGACACTCACTACAGCGATGGGAGGGATTTTCCTGTCACTGAAGTTAATCCACCTCCCTGGGGGGGTCTGTCTACACTTAAAATACTACCGCGGCACAGCCAGAGTGCTCCAGTGTAGACACAACCTACGCCAACAGGAGAGCTTCTCCCATTGGCGTAGATAATCCGCTTTCCCGAGAGGTGGTAGCTAGGTTGCTGAAAGAGTTCTTCCATTGACCTAGCACTGTCTACACTGAGGATTAGGTCAGCATTGATACGTCTCTCTGGGGTGTGGTACCGATGTAAGTTCCCAGTGTTGACCAGCCCTTATTGTTCATTTTATTTGTTAATAAAGTCAGACCTCAGGAAGAGATGAATTTTGACTCTACACAGAGTGCATGGCCAATGCCTTAGAGAAAATGGGGGGAGGGGGCGGGAGTGAGTTTATAAGATTTCACAAAATACCAGCTCTAGGGAAGAAACAATTACTGAAGCAGAGCCATTCAATCAACATGCATCAAATTCAGTACTCACGGGCTCCAGCCCAAGTCTGAACGTCAATACTCCAGTTTATAGCCCTGCAGCTCAGCTGTGAATGTTTTATTGCAGTGTAGACATACCCCACATTACTCTTACTCAGGGCAAGAATGCCAGTCTCTGAATTTCCTCTGGGTGGAAAGAGGCATCAGAAAGTTCAAGCAGAGCCGCGCAATTGCACCAGGAAGGCAAAGTGTTATGAGTGTGCTATTTTTTTTTTTTAATAATCAATACCACCATGCAATGCATCTACAGTGATTCAGTTCATTGCTGTTTTCTGTTGACCATATGAGTTTGTATCATCCATTTTGCTCTTGTCTGGCTGACGATGAGGCAGGTTGCATATGAAATATAAAGACCTATCTGGTTTGACAAGGTGAGTCATTTTAAGGATAATTAGCTGACTAATTCTCAGCTCTCTCCATTTGGAAAATAACAGGAAAGCTGCCCAAGCGTATATGATGGGAATCCTTTATGACATGTTATCATTAAACATTCAGAGGCCATGCATTTCACATTCTCTACTGCATGTTAGCCAGTTACCTCTTTGTATTCAGAAAAGTTTCCTCCTGGAAGCTAACATTTCAGTTTAGCCAAGTGAGAAGCAAACACAGATTTCAGTCTGCATTCTAACTGGAATGCAATATTCTCCAAACTTCTCTAGCATTTTCCTGATGAACGGCTCCATGCTACCTTTCACCAAACTGGGCAGAGGGGGAGGGGGTTACAGAAGAGAGAATTATCTGTGCTGTATAACACCCTGCTCCCTGAGAAGTCCCAGAAGCCCTTCTACAGCCACTCCATAGGATTGCACGTCTGTTAATGTTATATATGCCATCATCTGCCAGCAATGCCCTCTGCCATGTACACTGGCCAAACTGGACAGTCCCTACTTAAAAGAATAAATGGACACAAATCGGACATCAGGAATAGTAACATACAAAAGCCAGTAGGAGAACACTTCAATCTTCCTGGACATTCTATAACAGATTTGAAAGTAGCTATACTTGAACAAAAAAACCTTCAGAAACAGACTTCAAAGAGAAAGAGCAGAACTAAAATTCATTTGCAAATTTAACACCATTAATTTGGGCCTGAATAGGGACTGGGAGTGGCTGGCTTATTACAAAAGCAGCTTTGCCTCTCCTGGAATTGACACCTCCTCATCTATTATTTGGAGTGGACTACATCCACCCTGATCGAATTGGCCCTGTTAACACTGGTTCTCCACTTGTGAGGTAACTCCCTTCTCTTCATGTGTCAGTATATTTATGTCTGCATCCGTAATTTTCACTCCATGCATCTGAAGAAGTGGGGTTTTTACCCACGAAAGCTTATGCTCAAAGAAATCTGTTAGTCTTTAAGGTGCCACCGGACTCGTTGTTTTTGTGGATACAGACTAACACGGCTACCCCCTGATACTTGTCTCCATAGGATTAGGCTTCCGTTGCTGTGGGGGTGGGAAGCAGCATCTCTCCAGCAGGTATTCTGTCAGATATCCATGTCGGGCTTAATGCTGCTTCTCACTCCCAGTCACACCCAGGAATGGGAACCAATGTCAGCATAACTCCTAAAGGAGTCTTTGTCAAGAGGAAGGGGTGAATGGGCAGCACCATGGACAGACAGACACACTCCAAAGGCATTCCTTCCTCTGGATATCCTGGGATGTGTAGGGTTTGGAGACCTCCCCAATGAGCCCAGGAGAAAAGAAGGCTGAGGGGAACCTGAGAACAGTCTATAAGTATCTCAAGGGCTGTTATGAAGAGGCTGGTGATCAATTGTTCCCCATGTCCACTGAAAGTAGGACAAGTAATGGGCTTCATCTGCAGCAAGGGAGATTTAGGTTAGATATTAGGAAAAATGTCTTACTATTAGGGTAGTTAAGCTCTGGAATAGGCTTCCAAGAGAGGTTGTGGAATCCCATCACTGGAGGTTTTAAAGAAGAGATTGACAAATGCCCATCAGGAATGGTCTCGGTTTACTTGGTCCTACCTCAGCACAGGGACTGGACTTGATGATCTTTCAAGATCCCTTCCAGCCTGACATTTCTGTAAAATGCCTCCCTACCTCGGGTTAGAACGGGATATCAGAGGTGAAGTGTAAATATATATTTATTTCTGGATCTCTTATTTCATCTCCTCATAGGAATATAGGTTTAAAAGAAAACACTTAACAGCTTAGTGGCCAGAATGGAGGGAGAAACTCATAATGTACGTGATAATTTATACTAAGAACATGTTATAATGATCAAGTTTTATTGTTCTTTAAGATAAATACTGACTTTGGATTTGTTTCTGTCAACAGTCTCCTTTTGGGTCAGTAAATCATAGGACTGGAAGGGACCTTGAGAGGTCATCTAGTCAAGTCCCCTGCACTCATGGAAGGACTAAGTATTATCTAGACCATTCCTGATAGGTGTTTGTCTAACCTGCTCTTAAAAATCTCCAATGATGGAGATTCCACAACCTCAATAGGCAATTTATTCCAGTGCTTAACCACCCTGACAGTTAGGAAATTTTTCCTAATGTCCAACCTGAACCTCCTTTGCTGCAATTTAAGCCCATTACTTCTTGTCGTATCCTCAGAGGTTAAGAACAACAATTCTTCTCCCTCCTCCTTGTAACAACAAATCTTCTGGTTCACTTCAAAGGAAGTCCGTATCTGCTTATTATCCTGCACCACCTGAGCACAAGTATGTTCCTTGGTGTGTGGGTTCTGCAGAAGTCCCTGTAATAAGAACAGTCCTCTGTTGTACTGGTCATTGCTGAAGTTTAGTCTCTTTTACAGTAGCTTTTCTCTTGCATATTCATTTTGCCTCTATCGATTTTTACATCTTTTATTTATCTTCTCAACAGGCTCAGAGGAAGCATCGTCAACAGCTGCTACTCCATTATCTCCACCCACATCTACTAATGGTAGCACTCCAAGTATGTGCCTTTCTTGAAGCAAGGGCTGTAAATATTAAAGTGATCATCACTGATAAGTACCTGATTCACGTTACATCCATAGAAACACAGACTTTTAAAAATGTCCATTTATTATTGTTTCATGTAAAAATACGTGTGATTCTAGATAGCGTGTAATGCAAAGTGAAAGATGGCCCTGATATGTTCACTGTTGTGAAATTAGAGTGAAACAGTGGTAAAGTTGGGCCATATATCTAATATCAATAAATATTACACAAGCTCAGCAGAAAGAGAGACCCTGTTTAACACACAGTGCCAAATCCTCAGCTGCTGTAAGTCAGTGTAGCTCCATTGGTCCCTCTGTCTTCTGAGGTCAGAAGTCTGCTTAAGCACTGGATTACTCTAATTTTATGCCAGTCTCATTCTATTTAAATCAGTGGAGTGACACAAGCATAGAACTGGATCAGCACAGTACTGAACCAGGCCCCAGAAGAGCAAGGAGGACACAGCTTATGATAGAAAACTTAAGCAAATTAGTCTGATATTCCATAGTGCCATTACATGTACGTTATGCAATCCGTGTTTGGTTACAACATATTGGTATATATGAAAAGTTACCCTGAAATCTTCAATTCATGTTGGCCTTAAAAAGTAATTCCTAGGTGTTAATTATTCACCTGTAATGACATGAGTTGGTTTTCTCCAAGTTATTTTTCCCTAACAAGATTTTTTAGTACAAATGGGCTGATCCTGCAAGGTGCTGGTCAGCTCCAGGAGTTGATTTCAGCTGGGGTTGAAGATGCCCAGCACCTCACAAGATCAAGCCTAAAATGGAGGACTCCTGGTAGCAGCCAAAATGTGTCTGTATTTGAAGGTTATTATATTTGGATTAAGATGCATTTCAAAATGTTTTGCTTTCATAGCTTCCACTGGAGATGCAACAACTGAAGATATGACCATAACTGTTCCTGGATATACTACTGTACATTATACAACCATACCTGTCCCTGAGCCAACAGAGATGACAAGAGCTGAATCCTCTACTACTGCTTCAATACCTCAAGCACCCAAGACCACATCAACGGTTAACCCTGATGGGACCACACATAAACTCACATCTTCTTCCATAACATCAATGCCCAGTACCACAGTTACCGTGCCCGGGACTACGCATCCATTGATATCTGCTGGGACCACAGCTTCACCCACATCCTCTTCCATAACATCAACGCCCAGTACCTCAGTTACTGTGCCCGGGCCTACCCACCAATTGATATCTGCTGGGACCACTGCTTCACCCAAACCTAACGAGACTGTTCGTACCTCCAAACCTGGTGAGGCTACATCACAACCTATTGTAACTACATCTACCACTAAACCCGCTAGTATTTTGCCTGTTTCCAGATCAACAGTGACAACCTTATCTACAGATACCAAAACCATATCCAAACCCTCCGAGTCCACATCTGTAGCTACACCTGATCTGTCCACTACAGTAAAATCAGATAAAAAAGGTATGGAATTTGCATAATTTTCTGTGGGTAAAGAGTAGTGGACTATACAGAATGCCAGATTTAGTCTAAGCTTCTACATTAAACCATGAAGAGAAATACCCCTTCTAATGATCCAGCCCTAGTAGCAAGGAAATGAAATGAGAACTCTGATAGTTCTTAGGCACTGTTTAGCCAGCTAAGAGCATCACATTTAATCCATAGTATACAATATCTTTCTTAAAATGAATGGAAACATGACAACCTGTTTGAGTTTCTCTTTTTTGCAGGCTCTCACATTGCTGTCCCTGCAGATTCATTGTGGGCACAAATTAGCAAGTCATGATTGTTTGGGTTTGTTAGTCGTTAGCTGCCTAGCTACCTGTTTAACTCAGGTAGAAGTGATGCTTCCAGCTGCAGTTCATTGTTGACTAAACAAATACAGCTGCAGTTGTCTCCATATGATTATCTGGCTGTTAATCCCTGCCAAATACATCTATACATTTTGACTACATATAGTATGCCTAATTTATTGAGATTAACTATTTTTCTTAGAAAAGCAATTTAAGCAGCTCCCTGATGTAAAGTAGGCAGAAACCCTCACAGCTGCTATATATCTAAGAGCTAGATTGTGCCTTTAAGATCAAATATATAGAAGTGAAAAGGTAAATTACGTATCTTCCAACGGTCACAAAAGCAGAGCAATCTATCATCTGTAAAGGCTTTTTTATGTCTCTTATTGTACATCTTCCCTACAATGTAAATCTAAATGAAAAGTACTATTATTTTTTATTAGAGAGAGAAGCTAAGTGAGGTAATAATCTTTTATTGAACCAACTTCTGTTGGTCAGAGAGACAAGCTTTCGAACTACACAGAGCTCTTTCAGGCCTGGAAAAGGTACTCAGAAGGCATGTCTACACAGGGATTAAAAAACCCATGGTTGGCCCCGTCAGCTGACTCAGGCTCATGGGACTTGGGCTCCAGGGCTAAAAAACTGTTGTGTAGACTTTTGGGCTCGGGCTGATGCCTGAGCTGTGGGACCCTGCCAGGGTTGAAAGTCTCAGATCTCGGGCTCCAGCGTGAGCCCGAATGTCTACACAGCAGTTTTTAGCCCCGCTGCCTGAACCCCCTGAGCCCAAGTCAGCTGACCTGGCCAGGCCATAGGTGTCACAGCTAAATTCAAGATGGAACAGATTGTTTAGCATATGTAAACACATATTTCAAGGGACCATTCAATGTGAAGTGGCCCGTTAACACCTCTCCAGTCATAGGGGAGAAAGGGGGGGAAAAAGCTGTGGGTAGGGTAAATTGGTTATAGGTTTGTGGTTCATTACACCAATCTAGTATCTATTCGGTCCATGATTTTAAGTGTCTAGCAGAGTTATGAATGTAAGCTCCCCTGCTTGTCTTTTGAAGGTGTTGTGCAGATTTCCTTTGAGGATGAGGACCAGCAGCTCAAACACTAGATGGGGATGGCTGAGTTACTGCAGAGAATTCTTTCCCATGGGTCTGGCTGGTGGGTCTTGCCGCATGCTCAGGGTCTAAGTGATTGCCATATTTGGGGTCGGGAAGGGATTTTTCCCCAGGTCAGATTGGTGGAGACTCTGTGGGGGGTTTCAACGTCTTCTGCGCATAGGTCACTTGCAGGTTTGGTGTAAATGGTGGGTTCTCTGTAACATGAAGTCTTTAAATCATGATTTGAGGACTTTAGTAACTCAGCCAGAGGTTAGGGAGTCTGTTACAGGAGTGGGTGGGTGAGACTCTGTGGCCTGCAATGTAGATAGTGATGGTCCCTTCTGGTCTTAATGTCTATGAGTCATTTTGTAAAAGGTGTTCACCCACAGGTGACAGTGTTTGTCTTATTTTTTTCCTCTGTGAGTTCATTCAAGAGGGTAGTGATGTGGCTGAAACAAGACAGTTATTGGGGCATTTAGTGTGCTGGAAGAGATACAATAGAAGTTAGAACCTCAGAGTTACGAACACCTGAGGTATGAACGGACACAACCTCATTTGGAACTGGAAGTATACAAGCAGGCAGCAGCAGCCAGACAAAAACCCCAAAACCAAATACAGTACACTACTGTGTTAAACGCAAACTACTAAAAAAATATGGGGAAAGTTGTTTTTTGTTTTTTTTTCCAAAGGTTTGACAAGGTAAGGAAACTTTGTGTTTGTTTCATTTAAATTAACATTGTTAAAAGTAGCATTTTTCTTCTGTGTAGTGTGTTACGATATAGATATTCAGGCCTGTCTGTAAAGGCCTATACTCTAAGAATTTAGGTGTATTCTTATCACTTGGCTAGTTATAGAGGTACAAAAGAGAATCAAAATCACTGTCTGCCGGTGTAAGGGCCTTTTCTTACTGTGACAGTCTGAGGCCCTGTTCTTAGGCTAAGGCCTTTGGCTAAGCAACAGAGGCAGCCATAAGCTGGGAAGCGAACGGTCACATCCTCACATTCCAAACTAGTCACATTGAAATAAGGTGCTATTGGGCTGTTAGGAATACAATCCTGTCCTGATAGTGCCTGTCACCTCCAGAGAAAGGGAAGTGCCTAGAAAATGTAAAAGGAAACTTAGTTTGATAGCATCCTGTCTGGCAAGAACTCACTTATCAATAGTTGGAATGTGAAATCCTCACTTCTGTATTGTTTTGTCATTATAGTTCGCACTTTGCTGTTGTTTGTCTGTATAATCTCTGTCTGGTTCTGTGATTGTTTCTGTCTGCTGTATAATTAATTTTGCTGGGTGTAAACTAATTAAGGTAGTGGGATATAATTGGGTACATAATCATGTTACACTATGTTAGGATTGGTTAGTTAAATTTCAGGAACATGATTGGTTAAGGTATAGCAAAGCAGAAGTCAAGTTTTACTATATAATCTGTAGTCAATGAGGAAGTGAGTGGGTGGGGGAAATGGGAACAGGGAATGGGGGTAAGGAAATTGGAATCATGTTTTGCTAAAAGGGGGTGGAGATGGGAACAGGGAATGGGTGTAAGGAAATTGGAATCATGTTTTGTTGAAGGGGGAGATGGGAACAGGGAATGGGAGTGGGGAAACTGGAATCCTGTTTGGCTAAGGGCAGGAATGGGAACAGGGACACAGGTGTAAGGCTCTGTGGTGTCAGAGCTGGGAAGGGGGACACTAAGGAAGGAAACTGGAAGTTCACCCCAATAAACATTGAATTGTTTGCACCTTTGGACTTTGGGTATTGTTGCTCTCTGTTCATGCGAGAAGGACCAGGGAAGTGAGTGGGTGAAGGAATAAGCCCCCTAACATAGTGAAGTTTAAAAAGCTGTATTAAGTCTATGTTCAGCTGTAAACTTTTGAAAGAACAACCATAACGTTTAGTTCAGAGATAAACTTTTCAGAGTTATGAACACCCTCCATTTCTGAGGTGTTTATATCTCAGAGGTTCTGTTGTACACCACATGCTTTGCTAGGCATGTGTAGCGCCCATGGATCTTAAAAGGTGTGGTGTGTGGGCTGCTGATCAGCATAGCAGTGGAATTATGTCTACAGGTTTTGCAGCTATTGTTCTGGCAGGGTCTGGTGTTGCTTTGAGTTGGTATCTCCTGGTTTGTGGGGAATTTGCTTCTAATGATGAGCTTGGAAAGGTTTGGGGGGAGGATGTGTGTTTGAAGGTCAGAAGTGGGGGTTTAGGAAAGATTTCTTTCAGGATGTGGTCCCATGGAGTATGGGTTGTAGGTTGATGATCCTCTGCATCAGTTCCACCTTGGGATGTAGGTGACAATTTAGGGGTGGGCGGTCAGAGGGGGGTTTTATTTCTGTATTGAAGCAGGTTCTCTCAGTGTACTTGTAGGTTGCCTCATGGAACGGGCCACCCTTCTCTGTCAAGGTGTATAGACCAGACTACATATATTACCATTTATTATTTGTATTTCAGTAATAGCCAGGGGCTCCTCTTAGGGATCAAGTGTGGCAGATGCAGTACAAACATGGAGTAAAATTACAAGCCCTGCTTCAAAGAGCTTATAGTTAAAGGCCCAGATCCTACAATGAGCGGTTTCTGGGCAGACCCCTGCACAGCCTCAGTGAAGGAATTGGTGGGTGACATTCTGTAGCCTGCGTTGTGCAGGAGGTCAGACTAGATGATCATAATGGTCCCTTCTGACCTTAAAGTCTATGATTCTATGAAGTCAGTGGGGATCTATGCACCCACAGGAGACTGACCACTCGAGCTCATTGCAGGATCAGGCTCTGAGTCATAGGGGGAGTTAGGTACCCAACTCCTGTTGACTCCAGGAGTGCCCAACAGTTGACAGACAGACACAGATGGGAGGAGACAAAGATACTAACATATTTTTATGCCAACTACAAAATACAGCTCTTATTTCCCATTACTACAGTTACCTTCTCTGACATCAAAATGAAGTTTTCTGTCTTCTACAAAACTCAGAGTACTCCTGATTATGATGATGCAAACAACTTTGCTAAAAACTGGGTAAGTAGATTCCCCCCCATTAAATTGTGGATAAGTATCAGGAGACAAGGGCATCTGAAAGAACAATATGAACTTCCAGGGCAAAGCACAGAGAATTGTTCAGTTAACAAAAGAAACAACATTATGGAGTTTCATAACCATGTTATCTGACAGACTTGTCATAAAGAAACACAGTGGGAGAGGTAATATCTTTAATTGGACCAACTTCTGGTAGTGAGAGGGACAAGCTTTTGTGCTATCTAGAGCTCTTCTTCAGGTCTGGGAAAGGTAGTCCTAGCATCACTACTAAATGGAAGGTAGAGCAGATTATTTAGCATAAGTAAATATTGTAAGGGACCATTCAAGGTAGAGTGGCCTGTCAACACTTCTGCAGTCATAGGACAAAAAGAGAGGGTTAGTGGGTCACAGATTATTGTAATAAGACATAAACCTAGTGTTTCAGTTCAGTCCACGATCTGTAGTGTCTGGCAAAGTTACGAATTTAAGCTCCCAGGCTCATCTTTTGAAAGCATTGTGCAGGTTTCCTTTGAGGATGAGGACTGACTGCTCAAGCTATATCTGATCTCTCTGTGAAGAATGTTCAGAGGTTAGAATTAGAGTAGGTCAAAAACAGGATGAATTTTGACATTATTGCTAACATTTTTGCAAAAATGTTTACCCATTTTTTAAAAACATTGGAACTATGAATTTACAAGCACCTCTAGTTAAAATATTGACCGATGAAGTGAGCTGTAGCTCACGAAAGCTTATGCTCAAATAAATTTGTTAGTCTCTAAGGTGCCACAAGTCCTCCTTTTCTTTTTAATGAGAAACTTGTTTCTTTTACAGTTTAATGCCAGATTTTCTGAAGGTGAATTTGTTGTGACAAATTATTGTGTAAAAACTGCAGGCATGTAAGTACTTGACCATAGTGTGTTTATTTACTCCACAACCTAACTTAAACTTTGGGAGAGTTTGTAATCAAGACCCTACTGACATTTCACAAATGACCTTTCTGCATAATGGGATCCAACCGTGACCTTTAGGAGACTCCAAACTTTGTATTTTGGACATACTTCACCTGTGTCCTGCACAAGGCAGGCAGAAAGAACATTTTGAGCCAAACTGTGAACTCATTTGCACCCATGTAACTGGAGTCACAGGAACAAGTTCTGGTTTAAGATGGTGAAAGTGTTCATTGCATCTGGGGTTGTATGGATGTAAGTGAGGTTGGTCAGGATTTTGACCTATGAAAATTCAGAACCAGAGTGTGAGTTCACAGATCACCCACCATAGGCCAAATCTAATGTATCTAACTAGGTACTTATAGGGCTCATCACTGCAGTATTTGAGGCCCAGACCACGAAAGATATATAGTCCTAACTCCCATTGAAATAAATGGAAGTTAGGCACCAAATACTTTTGAGGATATAGGTCTGAGTGCCTGAAGTCTGCTGCAGGATTTACAGGCTCAAAACTCTACTAAAAACATAATATTTCTGCATCAAACTCCCACATTGATCTTTAGAGCCAAACCCATGTATGTTTATATTTAATCTGTAGGCAGGTGAGAGAAGTGGGGTTGCTTAGCATTTGCTAGATTGATGGAAGTGTCACTTGTACAGACTTTGATATATAGTTTTACCATTATGCACATTTTGACTTTTTACTTTCTCCTCCCTCATCACTTGAATGATGGAGGTTGTGGATGGCAACAATAAAATAAAACATTGCACGGTTTACATGAAGCATGTCAGATTCTGAAAATCTTAAGGGGAAAAACAGAAACTGTGAAATAGAGACAGGGAAAGGGGGATTAAAAATGACAACTACTGGATCTGCTGTAACCATATGCAAGATGCATTAGTTAAATGGCTCTTAGGAATTAAGGGGTTAAAAATTTTTAAAGTGGGAGTGAAGGGCTTCTAGACTATAGGATGAGAAACATGGTACTGGCAGCTTATATTGTACCCTTAGTCGTCTTTCCTCCTGAGCTAATTAGCCCTAAAAAGCAAGACACTGATAGGAAAAGTGACATGGCTAGAACGAACAACAGTACAGGACTTAAAATTGGTTTGGGACTTGGGAGGACACTATTGTAAGGAACTGGCTCAAGTGTGCAACTTCTGAATCATGCCATGAGCCCTATGCTATTAATAGGTTCTTAACAACTCCAGTTGTAAGGGCAGGACCATGTGAAGTCTATTGCTGATGTAACCCTGAAGTCTGAGAGGCAACTAGGAGCAGTGTGGTGACAGTGATTATTCATGGTGGACCACAGATTTGTTACAGTATGAAATATTCCTGAAGATAGAATGGGGCTGATTTTGTGCCAAGGAAGTCAATGGTGAAGTTCCCATTGACTTCAGTGGCCCAAGGTCAGGCTCATTATCAGCTATGGGACAATTTCTTTAGGAGATTTTTTAAAATATCTATATCTAATCTATATGCTAAGAAAACACTTATTCTGATCTTTTTTAGATACGGGAATAATTCTCCAGGAGGAAGTGTCCAGAGGAGAGCCGATGTACATATTATAAGACACAAACTCTACCTGTGTTGAGTTCTTCTCCTAGGATAACCAAAAAATCATTTTGCCTCTTACCTTTTGCTTATACTATATTTTAGTTGCATTCTGAAAGGTAGAAACACAGACACTGTACATTAAAATGTAGTGTGACTACTCTGCATAGGGATGGTAGAACCTCTAAAGATCAGCTCCAACCATTTTGCTCAGCCAGTGAGGCTGACAGTTCATAGGGTAAGATTGATTTCTCACCAAAAATTATCTCAGAAATGAATTTCAAAATACCTGCTAGCCTCCTGGGGAAAGCCCGGCAGGCTGCAGTGTGATTTTACACTCTTGGTATCCCTGCCTGATTTCCATATCAAGGCCAGGGGTTCAAGTGCCCATGGAGGGAGTTAGAAGTGAGACAAGCAAGCTAAATTTGGGACTTGTTAGTGAACACAGCATGTGCTTGCACCTCACACGTTCCAGAGTAACAGCCGTGTTAGTCTGTATTCGCAAAAAGAAAAGGAGTACATTGTGGCACCTTAGAGACTAACCAATTTATTTGAGCATAAGCTTTCGTGAGCTACAGCTCACTTCATCGGATGCATACTGTGAAGTGAGCTGTAGCTCACGAAAGCTTATGCTCAAATAAATTGGTTAGTCTCTAAGGTGCCACAAGTACTCTTTTTTTTACCTCACACATTGTTATTTTGTTGTTAGTAACCATGACAACAACAGTATTTTGCTCCAGCAGGGGCTTAGGCTGGCACAGCACTGTCCTCCTGCATCTGGTTCAACAAACTGTTTTTCCTGCTGCATTGATAGGACTCCTACCCACGCTTGGGTCCAGTCCTTCCACCTATCTTTGCAGTAAGACATCCCAGAGTGCATTGGCCCATGAGTTGTTGGTGCTGCTATCCAGCATGTCTTCCCTCTGCTGAAGTCCTATCGGATGGCTGCTCAGATTTTCCCAGAATGCACTGGTGCGAAGAGGAGTAGGCAGAGTGGGAGGGCTTGACCTGAGGATATGGCTGTGGTTTGTGTGCGCACACAAACAAAACCATGTGACTTGTGACCATGACTCTAAACAGTAACAGTTCTAGTTGGAGCAGGCATGAGCTTTTATCCACAGTGTGTTGTTTTTCAAAAGCCCCTTTTCCTCCTCTCTCTTTCTGGCTGGTTGCAAGGTGCCATTCCTACTCTGACTCCGATCCATAGCTGAGCCAGTCTTCTGTCCCTGTTTGCATCCTCACATCAGCAGCAACTAGCTGCCATACCTTATTTTTACTGTAATCTTAATATAATGCATCATTAAAACTACTGCAAAACGCAAACTTGTACTGTACATGAATAGTCAAATATGGACATTTAAAGCATTGAGCGTGTTAGTAGCTACTGTTCACTTTCATTGAAAACCATTATAGTTACATTAAAGCCAGTTGCATTATTCTAACCTTATTCTTGTTTTGTTCTGTATTTTGTGAACTGAAGCTGGAGGAAAAGCAGAATTCACAAAGGTAGGATATGTGTTTACAAATTGTGTTGGTAGAATTTAGATTTAAGCACATAATGAAATCAATTCCCTCCTTCACTTTTACACAGTATATTGGTGCTGATTCAATAATAGGATGATCAAGGTACTTACTAATTATAGGGGGTTAAGTTCCTTAAAATGATATTACTTTTGTAACAAAGTAGAGCAAGACATTTCAGAATGATGAGGATACTTAACATACTCTACAGTGGAACCTATACAAGAAACGATCCTTAAGCCACACCCCAAAGAATCCCCTGACATACTGAGAATAGTTCTGCTCCCTGTGTAGAAAAAACAAGGAGTGATTGCTCAAGAGATGTTTCAATGCTGCATCATGCTTTGTACACTACTGGGCCTGCACAAGAAGAGACTGCAGTCAATACTCTCCCAGCCGAGGCTGTAATAGCCAGGTTTGGTCTGAGTAATGCTCTTATTCTCCACTCAGCATGTTTGGTGGCAATACTCCCTCACATGGTATGACTAGGCCCTCTGCTGAAGAGGCCACAGGAGGCTTAACTTTGGCAGAGTAACGAAGGCCTTAGAGACAAGTAGGTCTTGCTGGGGAATGCTCACTCCATTTGAAACATACACAAACCAGTGGAGGAAGAATTATACAACTCTTGAACTTTTGAGGGAAACACACACAAAAACTCTTTGGTTTGTGGGTTTTTTGGGGGGAATGGAAGATGGTTACTTCGGTGTTTAATTTTCTAAAAACATGAGCACCTGTGATGTCACACCCCATCTGTACTTAATTCTGGAAAGCTTAGTTGAGGGCCTGAGGTTCCTCACTCAAACCCCCAGCTTTAGAAATTTCTCCTTCTCTGTAGAGGATTAGGAGGGGAGATGCTCTCAGGAGAGGTTAAGACTTTATGTTGCCCCTTTAAGATGAGGCAGTGAGCAATACCCTTCACCAGCCCCTGGGCCAACCCCTGAGGGAAAGGGAGAGGGCCCTCTGAGGGGGAGAGCACATTAGCAGGAAATTGAAAGGACAGTCTTCGGGAAAAGAGTAGCTAATTCTTGCTTGTGGGACCCAGACACTGGAAGAGGAAAAGCATCTGAAACACTTCAGCCATGGTCCCTGCTGTAAGGTCAGGGCTGAGTGGGGACTGAGCACACAAGTTGGTGACCCAGAGCCACTGCAGCTAAATGGCTCATTGGGAGAAAGAGGTCACAAGAGCTGGCACCCTTTGTGGCAGCTGAGGCCTTGCAAGTAAGAGAGCTTGTGAGAGAGAAGGTTGGTTTGCAGCTTTCTCAGCCATCTTAGCATAGACCTCTCCAGTGGGCTGGCTCAGAGCAGGAATTGCTTCTTCCAGGTTGCTACAAGATCCCACCCCTGTCTTTCTTGGAGATTCAGGAAGCTCCAGCAAAATTTTCCTGCTTGTTCTGCAAACCATGGAGATGGGGTGGTGGGTACTGTCACTGGCCTGGTCTCAGTGAAGGATCTGCTCAACTGTCTCAGGATAGGTCCCACCCACTCAGCACCCAGTAGCCAGGTTTCAGTATGGGCTATTTGATTCTCTCAGCATGGACCTCTTCCACACACTGACTGGGAGCTGGGTCCTGCAGCCACTCTGTCTGCCCTTTCTGAGGGGTGAGGGAAGGAGAGGTGCTGTCCTGTAAACTATCCTCAGAAAGCCACAAGAATGGTATTGATTTATTTATTGAGTTTAGCTGTTTTGAGGAGAAAAACTTGGAAACCAACACTCTAAAGGGAGCAATGGAACCAGCTACATGTGCTGCTTGGAGGCAGAGAATTCTGGGCAGTGCTTTGACGGCTGGTCCTATGCCCAGCCTCAGAGCTAAATTCTGGTCTAGCTCTAGGTGCCAGGGAAATTGGGAATGCCTGGGGTGAAGCAGCATACCCTGGCAGCACACATCATATCCAGGCTTTACAGTTTTGTTCAATGGCTTTTGGCACCCCCCCATACAGATCATTTCAACGCCACGGGGAATGCCCCACTCTGAAGGCTGACAATGTAAGGTTCTATGGATTCTGCTTACAGTTAGACTTTAGAGTAATTACATGGTTAGCTTATTCCATGTTCTGAACAACTGCTCAAACATTGCCTGGTTGGGATGTAGCAAAGAAGAGTGTACGATAAAGTTAGAGACTCAGGCTCAGTTTCACAAGAAACTGAAATTTGGGGCCAGATTCTCATGCCACAAGGAGTACCTCACTCCAGAATCAGGCCCTTGTTTCAATGGTAAGGTACTACTCAGCATAAAGTAATAGTATCAGTATCTGGTCATTACTGTAGCATTGTAAACACAGTAGGCAATGAAATTATGCAATTCAATATAATGTTGTGTTAATGATTGTTACAGGATAGCCTGATGGTACAAATGTATCATTGTTTGTGTGTTCTATTTGTAGCTATGCCTTCAAAGCCATCATAAAAGCCACATCCACTCAGTCACAAGAATACTTGATTATTATAATAAAACAACAGTTGCAGGCGAAGTATGAAGCGGGGCCCTTGTCTGTATCCGTGGAACCTGAAGATGTGATTGTCAGTGCAATTGGTAATATTTTATATATTAAGTTCTAATATTTGTTGCCAGACTTAAAAAACATGAGTTTCACGAAGGTTGGCCCAAACTCAAAGTTGGTATAGAGTCAGATTCCAAGGACAGAAGCGACTTATGATCAAACTTGACGTCATGCATGAATCAGGCCATAGAATTTTACCTAATGATTCTTGCATCAAGACCAATAACTTACAGCTTAACTAGAAGATTTTTCTCAAAGATATCCAGGCTTGATGTAAAGACTCCAGGGGATGGAAAAATTATCATTCACAGCCCTTAGTAATCTGTTCCAATGGTTACTTACAGAAAGTGAGGTATACGTGGCTTCGACATCACTTAAGTCACCTGCTTACCCTGTGTCTGAATTTGGCCTGTTATATTTTACTATGCACTCTACTTCTGGACAAGTGGAGAGAGACCTAAACTAGAGTCCTGGGTCTGGACATTTCCGAAATGCAGGAAAAGTGCATATGTGGTATGGCTCCAAGCATGGCAGCTCAGATCCTTTGCTAGAAACAAATCTCCTGATTGCTGGAGCTAGTGCTGATGCAAAAAATCAAGTCCCAAAACACACCACAGAAGGCAAAGCCCTTAGCATCACTAAGAGAAGGTTCCCTGTCTCCCCAGTTCCATTTTGCATCTCATGAAAATACACTGTTTAGAGGTGGAAAGAACTGGAGGTTGTACCACAACATGATTCAATATTAAAAATCCTGGTTTGTGGATTTCATTTGAGTTCTCCATGATGTGCTTAACTCTTGTTGTATAGTGACTGAATGACCATATCTAATGTAGTGGGGGTTTTTTTGTTTTTGTTTTTTTTAAAGAAAAGAGAAACGGTGATAGCACAGCACTGGGAACCAGGATCCCTGACTGTTACTATCTGGGTGACCTTGAGCAAGACACTGATTCTTTGTGATAAATTTACCTGTACCTCTTTGCCGGCTATTACACCATGAATCTTAAGGAAGCTTATAAAAATAAATGAATTCACTCATTGGCAGCTATAACTGCCCTCTTTATAAATCACCTCCTGCATACATGTTCTAGGTCACAGTTTTTATGATGATTGCCAAACTTATCTACAGATAAGTTTAAAGCAGAAAATATTTGATCCCCAGAGACATGATCCAAAGCCATTGAAGCCAGTGACAGACCATGGCTCTCTATTGATGTCCATGGGTAGTATAACAGGCCCACATTTATTTGATTTGTTTTATTGACTTGGATGTACTCCCTGTCAACCTTTAAAAAAAAATACAGAAGTAGGCAAGAGATAAGCAAGGAACATAATGTACTGTATTTAAAAAACACACATTTGACACCATTCATAAACAAGACTAATACACAAGAGGAGTTACAGGGAAAGCAGTCCTTATGGAAAAGGCACTGATTAGGTAATGAACACCCACCTACTTTGGTAAAAAGTTATGGGTCAGGTAAGGGAAAAGTAATGAGCAAAGTAACCCTATTATTGATTCCTGTGGTAACCTCACCCTCCACATGGCAGAGGGCACATTGAAAGGGGAAGTAAATAAGGAAGTGTTATTTACTCTCTCATAAACAAGAACTAGGGGTCACCAAATGAAATTAATAAGCAGCAGGTTTAAAAAAAACACAAAAGGAAATATTTCTTCACACAATGCACAGTCAACCTGTGGAATTCTTTGCCAGAGGATGTTGTGAAGGCAAAGACTAACAGGGTTAAAACACACACACACACAAACCCTGAACTAGATAAATTCATGGAGGATAGTTCCATTAATGGCTATTAAACAGGAAGGGCAGGGATGGTGCCTGTGTTTGCCAGAAGCTGGGAATGGGCATCCAAGATCACTTGATTACCTGTTCTGTTCATTCCTTCAGGGGCACCTGGCATTGGCCATTGTCGGAAGACAGGATACTGGGCTAGATGGACCTTTGGTCTGACCCAGTATTGCCGTTCTTATATTTTTAACCCAGCACCTGCCCTGAAAAAAAAAAGTCTCAGGGGAAACAGAAGGCAAACGAGAATTTAGGCAGAACTTTCTTATATCAAGACAACAGGAGAGGCAAACATTATAGCTTTGTTCCAGCGAGAAAATATCCAGATTTTTAATGGGTCCTAGTTAAGCTGGAAGCCAGTGAAGACTCCCTTTTACCTCCAAAGCTGGAGCCGTTGAAGTCCCCGCGACCACTTCGTTGCGTGAAGACGAGGAATAGAAGAACCGGAGGTGGACCCACTTCACTGCCTTCAGCCCCCCCGCCCCGGGGTCCCTTGGCACAGAGTACTCGGTCTGTGGAACCGGCACCAATGAAGAATTCTGCATCGCAGTCGGTGCCGGGACAGGTAAAACCGGTGGGACCAAGACTGTCGAGGTCAGTAGGGACGGAGCTGAGGCTTCCACCGGTGCTGTCAGTTGGGGAGCCGGTGCCAGGGTTGGCTGAGGCTTCGGTGCCGAAACCATGTGAGTTGGCAGGGCCACTCTGGTCGAGGGCGGTGCCGTCATCGGTGGTGCCGGCGCTGACTGTGGCACAAATGATGCAGAGGACACAGACACCGTTCTGGAGCGCGGACCATGGACTTGACCCTGGCTCTGATGGTATGCCCAAGGTGTGCAGAAGGGCCATTAAGCAGGTGGTTGCCACTGTTGTTGCCATGGTGCTGGGTATGGTTGGTGACTGCGCCGGGACTGGGATTGTCTGCTGTGCGATCTGCTAGATCGAGCCGAGTCTACCTCTGACTCCGAGGTCTCCGAATAAGACGACCACGGAGGAGCAGTCCCCTGGGTTGCCAGTGAACTACGACTCGACTCCGGGGAGCGGCGCGCTTCCTGCGTCTGTGTGGGCGGTGCCGGAGATGGAGACTGACGAGCCATCATGGTTGGCTTGCCCCTGGAGTGAAACAGGGGCCGTGCGGTCGCCCGAGATTCCTCCCTCCCTTGAGGGGAGGATGGCACCGGGAGGCGCATCAGGTCCGTTGCCACCTCAAATGCCTCTGGCGTTGATGGTGGTTGTATGTCCACCAGATGGTCCGGGGACTGAGGAGGGTTCAGACCCGACTGGACCCCAGCTGGGGCAGGAGTCGACGAGACCCTGGGTGGAAGCGAGGTGGACGCAGTCTGTGCCGAGCCACTTGCAGACGGCACCAGCCCCTAAGGCTTCGGGGAGGGGGGTGACTGGTCCCTCGCCGGCCTCTTCTTTACCGGCACCAGAGATGGAGAACGGTGCCAAACTGATGCCGACGCCCTATGTCCTGAATAGTGGCGGTGCCGGTGGGCTTTTGAGTCCTTAGTCTGGCCCATTTCGCACACCGTTGGCGCCGGAGCAGTGCGCACCGAAGAGGACGTGCTCAGTGCCGGGTCGTTGGGTCCTGTGTTGGATTGCGGTCTCAGAGCCGCCTCCATGAGCAGGAGTTTCAGTCTCTGCTCTCTGTCCTTAAGGGTTCTTGGGCGGAAACCCTTGCAAATGCAGCACTTGTCCTTTTGGTGAGTCTCACCAAGGCACCGCAGGCAGGACGAGTGAGGATCACACTTGGGCATAAACTTGCCACAGGACACTCAGAGTTTAAACCCCGGAGACCCAGGCATACCCCTGGAGGGGAAACTAACTATCTACCAAACAATGCTAACTATGTGATAAGTACAACTATAGAGAAAAACTATTTACACTAAGAGCAAAGACACTGCTAAGGCGCTTGCTGCAAGAGCGAGCAAAGTTCCAGCTAGCTGTCACGGGCGGTAAGAAGGAACTGAAGGGATTGGGGGGTGGTGTCAGTGGAGCCCGATATTGGGCACCCAGCCCGACCCTACGGACGCTGCTTGGGGAAAAATCTTCCGGCTGGCATGCATGCGGCGCGCACACACCTGCTTGGAATGGACATGAACAATCACTTGAAGAAGAACTGCATTTCTCTCTCCTAGAAATACAACCTGAGATTTGCAGACTTTGCGCTAAAGGAGTGAGCTTGTTGACACCTGATTTATTTCTCTTTTTAAAAGCACTAATTTCACACTAGGCTGGAAGCACTATGTGCATTAATGAGAGAAGAACAAACCTCAGCTCCCAAGGTTCAAAGTCTCCATGGTACAGGCAGACTCATCCTGTATGTCATTCATAAAGCGTGAACTCAACCTAGCTTCATATGGGCCTCGAAGGCCTCCAGCTCAGTAAACCATCATAGCTGGGCACCATGTTACCCTGGGGCATAGGGGGACAGGGACTAAGCAACTTTGAATGGAGCAGAGGAGGGCTCCATACCAGCTCCCCATTGATCAGCACAGGGGTAGGGGTTGGGAGCATAGCCAGTGGGTTCATGATTACACACAAAATGGCTACAAACCAAGTTGTCATAAATATAAAGGGAACGGTAAACACCTTTAAATCCCTCCTGGCCAGAGGAAAAACCCTTTCACCTGTAAAGGGTTAAGAAGCTAAGATAACCTCGCTGGCACCCGACCAAAATGACCAATGAGGAGACAAGATACTTTCAAAAGCTGGGGGGAGGGAAAAACAAAGCCTCTCTCTCTCTGTCTGGGTGATGCTTTTGCCAGGGACAGAACAGGAATGGAATCTTAGAACTTAGTAAGTAATCTAGCTAGATATGCGTTAGATTCTGATTCCTTTAAATGGCTGAGAAAATTAAGCTGTGCTGAATGGAATGTAGATTCCTGTTTGTGTCTTTTTGTAACTTAAGGTTTTGCCTAGAGGGATTCTCTATGTTTTGAATCTGATTACCCTGTAAGGTATTTACCATCCTGATTTTACAGAGGTGATTCTTTTTACTTTTTCTTCTATTAAAATTCTTTTTAAGAATCTGATTGCTTTTTTCATTGTTCTTAAGATCCAAGGGTTTGCGTCTGTGTTCACCTATGCAAACTGGTGAGGATTTTTATCAAGCCTTCCCCAGGAAAGGGGGTGCAGTGCTTGGGGGGATATTTTGGGTGGGGGAGACGTTTCCAAGTGGGCGCTTCCCCTGTTCTTTGTATAACACTTCGGTGGTGGCAGCTTTTAACCTAAGCTGGTAAGAATAAGCTTAGGGAGTCTTTCATGCAGGTCCCCACATCTGTACCCTAGAGTTCAGGATGGGGGAGGAACCTTGACACAAGTGGTGGTGGCTCCTGTTCTATTGAGGAAGCCTGTTCCTGTGACTGGAAGAGCAGTTGTGGAGGAGCGGCCTTGTGTCAGGTCCACTGGCTGGGGTGGGGGGTTCTGTGCCCTTCAGCCCCTTGCGTACTTCTCCCATGCACCAATATCTTTTTGTGGGGAGGTAGGTAAGATCTGTGTGTACAGGACCTGCCAGAGTAGCATTTTCCATAGGGCTTAAATAAGAGGAGGTGGGGGGGAGAAAAGGGAAGAGAGCACAAAACCCAGGGGATATAGTTTTCCACTGCACAGAGCTAAAAAACTCAGGAGAAGTGTGTTTGATCTTTCACCTTAAGCATTAAATGAGTGGCATTGATCTAAATGAAGAACAGGTTCCATAAGACACTAATGAAAAAGATGAAAGATGGCAGAAGTGAGTTTTAGCACTGGACTAGTAATCAGGATTTTCCAGTGTTAATCAATACAAATGCAGTTAGAAAGGATCAAATGCAATAAGAAACAAAGCACAGATAGCTTGAGGTTTATGTGCTGGCCAACATGCACGCAGTTTAGTTCGCAAGTGTATCTGAAGTTAGAGCTGCTTGCACTCTAGTAACAATGGACTGAGAGTGAAACTACTTTATTTGCACTAGGATTACTACATAAATTAACAGTTTCTGGAGCACATCTAGTGATTGCATCTTTTAACTATAATTGTGAAAAAAGTGTGTGTTATGGACCTGGGGCCAGATCAATGCACATTTACACCATCTATAACAGTCTTTTCAGCTACCGAATCAGTTTAACAAGCTGAGCATCTCTTAACACCAGATAAGCATTTCAGCTCTGCTATATTGCAAAACATTAAGTCACCTCTATGTTTTTTAATCTATTCCAGAAAATGCAGAGGATGTTGCAGAACACCTTTTAAATCTGATGATAAACTTTGCAGCATTGGATAAGGTAGAAACTGAGGTTATTGTAAACAAAGTCTCTGCTATTTCAAAGTGTGATGAGATAAGCAGGCCACTTGCTGTGACTACGTTAAAAATACTGAACTCTATTTTGTGGAAAGAAAAGAATACACAGGGCTTGCAAACAGTGACCAATAGGTAAGTAAAGTATCTAGTAAATCACTTGTACAGAAGTTAAAGAAATCACTAAGGAATAGCTTCTTTAAACAATGGGTTTCAGAGTAGCAGCCATGTTAGTCTGTATCTGCAAAAAGAAGAGTACTTGTGGCACCTTAGAGACTAACAAATTTATTTGAGCATAAGCTTTCGTGATGCTGATGAAGTGCTGTAGCTCATGAAAGCTTATGCTCAAATAAATTTGTTAGGCACTTAAGTCCTATTGTAGGCACCACTGTGATCTACAACCCCCCTGCGCAGCTGCCAATTAACTTACTTAGTGCCTAGATATTTGCTGTAAGAGTTCCCCAAATGCCTATGTTTCTGCCTCTGGTCATGTGCCCTGCATTCTAGGTGTCCAGACACATCTCCTGCCTAAGCCCCAGTGAGAGCCATAACCTAGGGGAAGACAGATGGAGGTGCATCTATTTTTCCTGGTAGGCCCAATCCAGTAGGTGTGCTCAGAGCCACCTACCATTCAAGATCTGGCCAGAGGAGGCAGTGATGTGGTTGCTGACCACTTTATGCCTTTTAGCCTAGTGGTTGGCATACTCCCCTGGGAGGTGGGACACCCAGGTTCAATTCCCCCCTCTGCCTAAGGGGCTGAAAGGATTTGAACAGACACCTCCCAGGAGGGTACTCTAACCCTTGAACTGTGGGATACTCAGATGTGGGTATCCTTCAGTCTCTGCAGTTGAAGCTGTTCCACTGTGTATAACTACTGATTGGGGGCAGAGAGAGACAGACAGATGGACACTCTCCCACTTGGGGGCAAAGAGAACCACTCCTGCCATCTCTACTATATTATTGTGACAAAGATTTTCATACATAAGTGCCTTATGTTAGGTTCCCAACTCTGTATTTAGGCTCCTAAATTAAGTGGTGGGATTTTCAAGAGTGCTGGGCAGGCAGCAGCTCCCACTGAAGTCCACGTTGCTCAGTACTTTTGAAAAAAAATCACTTTTCTTAACTGAGACCTGAAATGTGGGGCTGGAGGAAACCTAACTTCAGACACTTATTTTGGAAGTGTTTGCCTGTGTCAATTGAAAGTGCCCCTTGCCAGGGCTGGTAAATGATCATGTCAGTCATCAGCACTAGATACAGTTACTTAAAAAGTTCTCTCTCCAGCTCTGACTTTGCAGACTGCCATAGTTTGCAAGTTTCTCAGTTTCACATGATGTTTTGCTTTCATCAACATTTTTGAAAGAGTTTCCAAGCAAAATGAAGCTTTCAATTTAAAGTCAGTCCATATGTCTGTCTCTTGGAGGAAGTGTATAAAATTGCCTACTGCAAAGAGCTGGGCAAGTGTGTGTGTGGTCTTTCTAAACAGGCAAAAAATATGCCAAAAATAGTTTAAATAATATGCCAGATGACACTTCTCAGTGTCATTATGAGCCTCTTGGCAATATGCTCTCACAAGAGAGTCTCTCGCTGCAGTGTGGGCGGTATGCCTGCTGGCAGTACAGAACAACCCCCGCTTTTTAAAAATGTGTTTCTCAATTACAAAAAAAGAAAAAGAAATCCTGGTGAAAACTTTGTACTGAACTCCTTGGTAGAGTGTGAGCTTGTCGGGGCAGGGACCGTTGTCTGTTACAGGTATTCCCTGGGGCCCTGATCCTGACTGGGGAGTCTAGGTGCCACCACACTACCAAGCAGAGATAATAATTTAGAAGTTCTCTAGGGGCAGAACCTCCCTCCCCCCAATCTGTTATTTCAGAACTATTTGAGTTTTGAAGAATTTAAGAAGTTACAACCGTGTTATTTAAAGAACACAGGGAGTCTATAGCAGGGACACATTGATCCTTCTGGCTTTAAGGAGAGGATTATTGTGATAAATCCTCAGAAGCACCTGCTTCTAAGTGGATCTATAAGAATCTGTATTATGTTAACAAATACAGATTATAAAGCCAGGTGGGACCATTGTGACAATCTAGTTTGACCTCCTATATAACAGGCCACAGGAATTAATTCAGGGAAGTCCTATTCGAAGTAGCTTTGAGCATTTCTTTTCCAAAGATTAGTTACCCTAATGGTTTTTTTTAAAAAAAAAACAAACAACAACCCAACCTTATTTCTAAGCAGAATTTGTGTAGCTTCAACTTCCAGACATTGGATCTCATTATGCCTTTGTCTGCTAGATTGAAGCGCTCATTATAAGTACCTACATGGGGAACAAAACTTTAAGACTGACCAAGTCACCCTGTAACCCAGAGATGGCCCTGGACTGAAATCTTGGCTTGAGATGTTTTGGTGAAGTTCAAAGGCTTCACAGCTCTGGGCAGTCTATAATCTGAAGGAATCCTATTGTGGATCCTCATTCACTTGTCCTGACAAAGTATACATCAAGCAGGTTCTCTCCCAATGGCAACTTGGAAATCAGGGCCAGATCAAGAAGTCTTATGAAGGTTTCCATCCACAACCATTGCAGTCTTAGCATACATTTTCCCACTCTACAGCCTCCTACTGGTTGACAAATCTCTACCAAGGCTAGGAAGATAAATGGCATGTACTTTGGCCTCAGGTCTTCCAAATGAGAAACGGAGTTGGCTTTATTTTCTTTAATAACCATAAAGATTGCCAATACAATGCTGTAATAGGGTGATGCTGTGGATAGTAGGTCTGAGCCTACAATCCTTATTCAGGCAAAGCTACCACTGGATTTCAATGGGAATTTTGCCTGAATGGAAACGTTCCATTGAACGTTCATGCCTGCCACACAGTCATCCAGGGGACAGAACAGAGTGTTTAGTCAATACTTCTGATAATCAGAAATATCATGGTAATAGAAACATTTCAAGATGTCTTTTTCTTGTTATACTTTATAAAGAATCTTAAGGACTACTGAAGAGATAGGTTTCAAGATGCCTTATACTGGGAGAAATGAATCAATAGTATTGGCTGTACTGGCTTTGGCTGTGATACGTCCAGATCCCAGTGGTTTCCAAGGAGCAGCCTTTGGTGCTACCTCCTATGAGAAAGGCATTGATCCCACGGTGAGATGAAAGCTTTAGCTCATGATCTTGCATGATGGAATGAAGAGACATGAATAAACCTACCTGCAATCAGACACCAATCCTCAACTAGTAATTTGGCTTAATTATTTAAATCAACACATACTGAGGCTCTAGCCCATATTTCTGTGAATTGACCAAAGAAAGTACTGGTTTAGAGTTCTTGCCACAATCCCATTCTCTCCATCATCCCCCTCAAAACCTCTTTTCCTTAATATGATGTAATGACTAGAGAAATAGTTCAGTTTTATCTACTCTATCTATTACACCTGAATATCAAATCTGATCCCTTTTCAGTTCAAATTCTAAGTCTGCCCTTTGGCTTTTGTCCTCAGATGGATTCCATACTGGGAGAGTTGTGTTTAATGGTTCCAGTCGAGATAGGTCAGAACCACTACAAGAACAATATTTCCACAGTTCAGAGTTGTAGGAATCTTATTTAATCAGTTGATCATGGCATTTGGGTCCTTTTGGGGGGCAGTAGGAAGACAAAAAACCTACCACAAAAATGCCTTTCAAAATTTCAATACCAATGAATCCAAACACAAAACCAGCCCTGGCTCTACATGAGCCCTAAACTACAGCCTAAACTGAATCCATATTCACATCCAAACACCTCCCATTGTCCCGCCTAATTTTTTAACTAGCTCTTAAAAAAATAATTTTTCCCTCCTTTGTGTTTTGTTTCCAGTCCATGACAGTGATGGGCAAATTGGCCTGGGGAAAAATAACAAACAGTGCCTAACTCTTGTACTGTATAGCACTTTTCATCTTTAGATCTCAAGCACTAACTGCCCCACCCTAAAACCTTGTGTGCATCAGAATCTTCACTCTTTGTAGAATCATACTCACAAAATTTGAGGTTCTGAAGTGCCTGGAGAAGTTACTGCACTTACAGTCAGAGACAGAACCAGAAATGCCAGAAATTGTGTTAGAAAAGTGGAGCAAAGAGGATAGTTCAGATAAGCCTTATATGTACTCAAACCGTAAACCCTTTGAGATCATTAACTGCCTGTAAAGAAGTACGTGACAAGGTAAAAGTGCTATTACAGCCTGTAAAGAGTTAAGAGGCTCCCAGCTGGTCACAGCTGTTTGGTGCAGAGTATAAGAGGAAGCGAAACCAAGGAGAAGGGTGTATACTTCCATGGCTGGCTGGAGCAGGGAACACTTCTGATGATTAATGCTGAGTGATTCTCAGTTAGCTTGCTTTTGTTTTGTGGATAATAAAACAAGCCCCCAATGAAGAGGTCTTATCAGAACTAATGCTTGGAGTTCCTTCCTGGCTGGTGAAACCACCCATCATTTTACAGAGTGACAGACTGATCTTGAGGCACATGTTCCTGCATAGCACTGGTGACCTATTTTGCCTGGAACTGCTGCATTTGTGCTCCCTGCTCCTGCATAGTTAAGAGTATATGGTTGTTGAAGTGTTCACTCACCACAGGCATGCCCCCCTCTTGGCACAGCAGAATCTCCATCTTTACCACCCACTGCTGGTGGTCACTCCAGACCTGTGGTGTTCCACCTCCTCTCACAACTCAGCCAGGTCATGTTTTCATTCCAAACGTTTCAGGGTAACAAAGTAAGTCCAACAAATAATTCCAGGACCTTGTGTCAAGTGGACCCATTGGTCCTTACAACCCTCTCTCTGGACTCTGAATTATCCTTATCCTCCTTCCATTGAGAGGCTTCACACCACCTTCCCAGTAAGTGGCAGGGGAACACAGGCCCACGCTCTACACTGGGTTACAGTCCAGGGACCTTGGACAAACAACCAAAGTCTGTTTCATCAGACTTCCTGCTGTTGCCTCTCTGGACTCCTTCCCACCAAGTGTCTTTCCTCAGGCTTTTCCCCCAGCCCCTTCCTGGGCTCTTTGTAACAAGCAACACCTTCCAAGGTTGCTCCCAAGAGGTCTAGCTCCTGCCCTTGTGTAAGGGTCAACCCCAGGAGCTTGACCCACTCCCACATCTTCCACAAAATGCCATTTTCTCGTGCCCATGGAATAACTACAGAGCTCTTCTCTATTGCCCCTCATATTTCAGTCCAAACAACCTTTGGCATCACTGCTTTCAGGAAAACTTATGTCTGGCCCAAGGTTTCACTACCCCCAGCCTCCCTTCTAGCTTTGGACCCTCCAGTTCTAGCTTCTTGTTTCTTTCAGCCTTTAGCCCACAAGACAGCCAGCTACCTGTCTCCTGGGTCTCACCCTTGTCCTACTGCCCTATGTTCCTTCCTTTATGAAGACCCAGCTGGGTTTGATCAATTAGGCCTATCACCCCTCCAGGTGCCAGCCAGCAGCCTAATTGGGCTCAGGATTCTGTTAATCCGGGATAACCAATGGGAGGTTTAAATACCCCATCATGATGGCCCTGTATTTGTAAAACATTCCCATCCTATGTCTGTTATTGACCCAATCCCACTATTGGGTGGGGTACAGAAAGGAAACAGCCGTTCACCTTTATTTTTGATTGCAGGGACACTTTTTTCCAGACTGAATAAAACATTCCCCCCCCCCCCCAGAAGCTAGTGCCTAGGGATATAACTGTGTATTAGGCCTGAGGCAGACATATCTCTGAGCATTTTATCTCTTTCATACAGATTCATATACGTGAAGAACCTTTCAAAAAGGCCTGGGCTGCTGTGTTTTTGCCAAGATCGCTGAGGAGCTACTTGGGGAGCCAATCTTTAGATCCAGAATATCATTCAAAGATTCAGTTTAATTTTTTTGGAACAACTTCGCTCTTTGCGCTAAATATTGTCATTAGCGAACACTAGCCTAATAGTATTTAGATAAACTGCTTCTCCTAAACTGTGCAGGGAAAGGATCCTGGCAGAGTTATCTATTAGCTAGAGAAAGCTGCATTGCTGGGCACAATTAAAACTAGAGTGGACCATGCAATAATAAATGTGGGGTAAGGTACAACCTTGCATCTGTGGGGAGCATACTGGATGGCCAAACTGGCCTTCTGTGTTTCTAGGCTTCTCTGATCGTTGTCTACAGAGATATGAGTAATTTTCATCTTGCCTATTTGGCGTTATCCCAACTCTTTTATTTCACAAAAAATAATCAGAACACAACCTAATCTCTCTCCTTCAGTATAATTTACTGTTTCTTACAGAACATGCATAATACCTGTCAAATTATCATTAAAAATAACAGCAACAATGATAGGCAGTCTTGCAGACAGTTCTGCTGCTTTTTGGAGTTTTGTTGCACTCCAGATACTATAAAGATGGGCACACTAGAAAAGCCTTGATATTATTTCAATTTATATTATGGTAGCACTCAGTGTACAAAGTGTTGCCTCTGCACATACAAGAAGGCATTGTCTCTGCCTTGAAGGGTTCTCAATCTTTTGGGCTTCATGCTTAACATTTTAAGTGATATGCCACAGACTGCCTTGTTGTAGGGAAATGGGTGTGAAACTCTTCTGGTCCAGTCAATATGGTTGCAGCTACGTTTCACTTTAGCTAATTAGAAGAGAGTTTGTCTCTGAATTTCCCACTAACTACATTTCCTAAATAAATAGCGGGAATCTGAATTAAATCAGGTATTCCCAGGTGTCCTCTCATTGATTTTAATAAACACAATTTTCAAACAAATCAGACAGCAAACAGTTGGAATCCTAGTAGCCTGAATAACCCGAACTCTTATTTTCTGTACATTTCCATTACAGGATAGCAGTCACAGGAATGAAGTGTTGAACACCGAGGTTGTGAGTGCCAGCACTGAAAATGTATCAATCACAACCTCAGTGAGCCAGTGAATATTTTTCTACAGCATATAAAACCAAATAAGGTATAGCATTTTTATTTAATCACAAGCCTCTTCAATTAAATTCAATTTAATCTCTGTTCATCCTTAAAAGAGGATTTCCTGTCTTGTTGTCCACTTGAAACATTCCTCCTACTGAACTAATCTTTGCATGCTGCAGGGCAACAGCAAGATGAACAGTTCAAATGGATTTCAGGCGGTCTGTCTAATTCACACAAGTTACCTAAGCATGCATTCCCTTACCAAATCTCTAGCTGGCAGTAAGGGGCATTCACTCTTTTCCCTTGATCTCAGGGAAACCAACACAAGTTGATTCCTCCCCCCCGGCCTATTAAGATTAAGAAACTATAATTCAGCACTTAGATAGTGCAAAGAGACAGCAACATAAACACAAAAATGCTACACCCAGTCTGGGTGCTGGCATGCAGAAATATGACTTGATCTGCAGAAGTGGCCCACAGTATACTCATTGCACTTTTCAATCAGTAGGCCCTTGGCTAAAATTTAGTTGTGTCCTTTTGTTACAAAGAGTACATGAAAACACACAGAGTTTCAGAGAGGAGCCTGCTTTTTATTGCAGATCATATTAATCAGAAACAACTTTTTGGAGTATTATAAGGGCAGAAAGGCAGAGGAAAGCACTTTGTTTCTTCTTACAGCCTTCAGGCACTACCTAGAAATACTGCATATTAACATTTAGGGTGAAATTCACCCCCTCCTCCTGCACAAAGCTTTGGTAATATTATGTAATACTTATATTGCGCTTTCCATTCATACCTCTCCATGGACTTCCCAAGTGTGGGTGGGTATCATCCTCCTCACTTGACAGATGGGAAGCTGAGACACAGAATAGCTAGGTGACTTGCCTAAAAGGTTTCACAGCAAGTGTGTGACCAAGCTGGTCTACTGGTCCAGGTCCTGTTGTGCCGCTGTAAGGTCCATAGTGTAGACATAGCCCAACTCTTATGGAATAAGATAAACATATTGATGGGAGGTTGGGATGATCTAGGAAACTGGTAATGGGAAAACCACTGATCTCTAGGATGCCCCTTCTAATCTAGCCCAGGTAGGCAGTAAAAGTTGTTACCACCTGAGAGCTTTTTGATGGCACATGTGAGATTGCTGGTATTCTTAAGTCCAGCTCTCAGTGGACAGGAGTGCACATCCCAAAAACCACCAGCACATTTGGGAACCTTGCTTATGGTCTCAGCAGAGACCCACGTGTGAATGAGAACAGACTGAACTCCACTTTTATTTCTAGATGGGCTACTTAGGTCAGACTTGAGACACATTGACAGGGCAACATGGTGGAAGCTTGTACTCCAACTGGCCATGTAGCTGTTGTTGAACCAAACAACCTCTGCAGAAGTCTTTGCCAAACCCAGTTTTTGCCCCTCAGAGTGGAAAACAAATTAGGATTGATCACTTCTCATACAGTCAGAGTTAAAGAGCAAACATTAAAGGGAATGTACAGCAATGTCACAGCACTCATTTTCCTTTCTTTCAGAACAATGCTACAGTGCACTGTGTGTTTTGGGACTTTACAAAGGACATTAAGTACTATTTACAAGGTTGCCATATTTTAGCCATCACCATCCTGATGATGCCCTTGGCTACCTAATGTGCCGTTACAAACACTGATGTCTGTAGTTCAGGTCAATTGCATCCAGGATAGGTGCTTCTTACTGAAGTCTACACCAGTGTGCACATGCCATCCCAAGTCTCCCCCTCATGGCCTGGGGTGGCCCACAGGCACCCTGCCTCAGTTTCTCTGAGTGCCCCAAGAATAATTCAGTCACAGCCAAGCTCTTTGAAACAATAGCTCCTCCTCTTCTAGGGTCTAACTTATTCAGTATAATTTAGCATCCAAAAACATTCATTTCTGCTCACCCCTCAGGGTGAGGGTTGCACAGTCCACCTTCCTGGGACTGTGGCTTTATGTTCGAGGCCTCCCCAATCCATAACTCACCACTCAAATCTAGGATGTCACAGTCCTTCTTCCTGGGACTGTGGCTCATAGACTTCTTTTCCCCAGCAGCTTCTTTCAGTAACTCCCTTCCCTAGGGACTGTGACAGGCATCTGCCTTTTCTGGACTCTTTTTATCCAATCCTCTCCTTTATCAGTTACCAATTTTCTGCACCTGGGGAGGCAGGTTATGCTTGTCACAGATGGGCTGGGTTCCATCTTCCCTCAAGGGGCCAGCCATTCTATGACAACCAATATAGTCAGTGTTATTTCTGAGGGATGGTCATCTAGCAGTACTTGTAATGAGGCATCAACACAAATGGTGAAGAGTAAAACTAAGCTAAAAGCAGAGTAAAAGTAAATCTAAAACTTAAGAGTAACATTGATTTGATTAATTTAAGTTTCAACTGTTCAATAAGTAGGTATGATTAGCAGATATGAATAATAAACCCCCTATGGGCAGGCTAGGCACAAGATTGGGAGTCAGGATATAGATATGATAGTAATCACTGCATTATAAATGCATAAGACCAACAGACCTGGGTTTTCTGTTCCTGATTCTGACACTCATCCACTTGTAAAATGGAGATAACAATTTCCTCCCTCACAGTGGTGTTGTGAGACAGTATTTATTAATGGTTGTTAAGGAGCAATAAGATATTCGGCTAGAAAGTGCTTTAGACACACACAGTATTATTATAATCATCTTCACCTGGACATGCAACTGAACAGGACTAATTCAGTGGCGTATGGTTAGCATAAGGAGGTGCTGTTCATATCTCTAGCTCATTAACAGGAATGGGGTTGGACAAGTTATCCTTATTGAAAATGCTACCTGAAGGTTGCTGAGTATGCATGTTGGGGCTAATTCTGCACTCGTTTACACTGGTGCAAATCAGGAGTAACTCCGTTGACTGCAGCGTAGCTACACAGGTATAGTACTAGGGTCAGTGGAGAATCAGAGCTGGGGTGGGCTCAAATTTGGATTGGGATTCTGAATTTGTAGGAGTGTCTGGATCCAAGGTTTTGGTTTGGCCCATTATAAATAAAGGGGCCAGTCACTGAATTTGGATCAGGATTCAAATCTCAAAGTTCTCAGAATTCATGGGTGACAGGATCCAGGAATTGGGGTTGGCCCATCTCATTTGTGTTCTGCTTTTGATGTGGACTAGCAGAATAACTAACACTTTCTGGTAAGATAAAACAGTTCCCAGTAACAAAAGTACTTCCCTCCCCAAAACAATGAAATGCTCACAGGAAGGGCTAGCTGATCTCCTGGTTAGAAATGGCAGAAAATCACTGTCAATGCTCTTAAATCTATTGAGTGTGTAGGATGGATTTAACAAAAAATTAGAGTTAGACTATGTCTAGGGTGACCAGCTGTCCCATTTTTAAAGGGACAGTCCCATTTTTGGGGACTTTCTTATATAAGCACCTTTTACCCCCCCACCCCCGTCCCGTTTTTTCACAGTTGCTATCTGGTCACCCTAGGTATGTCAACACTACGGACCTGTGCCACTGTAAGGTCTCTTATGTAGCTGGCTATGCCGGCAGGAGAGAGCTCTCCTCCCAACGAGTAGCTGTAGGTGCTCTCCCTCCATTGTTCACACCGGCCCTTTTGTCAGTGAATATTTTGTCAGTCAGGGGGTGGGTTTTTTTCACACCCCGACCAACAAAAGTTTACCAACAAAAGTGCTAGTGTAGATATAACGTTGGATTACAAACAATACTAAAAGAGCTCCAAAACACTTCAGAAGGGGGAGGGGTTGCTTTATGTCAGTCTCCAGTGAGCCCCTTTAGCCATTCATCACTATCTGGAAGGGTAGGCTGGTCCAAAATAGAGCCTTTGAAGGGGGTGGGGGGTGGGGGAAATAAAGGGGAGATTGGGAGTTCCTGGGAGATCACTTCTTTCCCCCTAAAATACATGATTCAAGCTTTACATATCATGGTTTTGCAATGAAAGATTAACATTCTTCTCAGAGTTACTCCATTAAGTTAATGGTGTCATTCTAGTGTAGCTGAGCATGGAATTTGGCCCACACTTTCTGCAGATTCAGGAAGACAACAGTGTACTAATTTACAATCAGCTCACGTTTGGAACGTTTTCTGTGCACTCACCAATGCTAGAAATTTTTTCTTCTTTTAACTGAGAGTTCAGATTCTGCAGAATCTGAATATGTGATACCAGCCACATAAATAGGTTATAAATAAGTCACACCAGGAGAGATCTGGTCTCCAAGCAGAATGTTTGACTCCCCTGACCTAAACTGTTCCTCCCCACCTTTCAAATATTTACCATGTCCCCACCTCCTTAGATGTAATCTAGCCAACCTCTCTCTCTCTATATATATAAATATATAGTACTAGAAATATTTCTTCATTCCCCAAGTTTCATCTGTACAAGTTTAGAGATTCTAATCTCTGACAGTAATTCAAAACGTGTTCTTGTGTGAAATCTCACCCATGTGAGCTGTTAGCTGACCCTGCTATCTGTACTACCTTGAGCTCATAATCACACCTCTTTCATTTTTCAGAGCTATAAATTACTGGATATGACTAACTGGTTAAAAATTCCTTTCTGTATTGTACAGATGGACTTGGTGGTTGGAATACATCAGGGTGTGAAGTGAAACACAGAGATATGAATTACACAATCTGTTATTGTAACCATCTTACCCATTTTGGGGTGTTGCTGGTAAGTACTCCATGAATCATCTCCAGAAGACACTGACGGCACTACACCAAGTCATCACTGGACTTGTGGGATACCTCTTAGTTCCAAATTAGCTTTTAGAGAGCAAATTGTATTTTGCTGGAAGTCATACTAATAAAGAAAGCAAATAAAAGTAAGTTTTAAGCTAAAAAAGAAACTGAAGTCCAACTGCACACTCAGTACAAATTCATTTTACAGCAATTGTCATTGCCTCTTAGCTTTCATTGCATCTTTACAATTCTCCCTAATGAATATTACTGCATTAGCTGTTGTATTGGGTTGTATGGTAATGTTAGTTACCTGCCAACAGCAACTAATGTTGTTCAGTTTCCCTGAAAGTGTCACTAATTAAACTCTCTTAATCTAAAAATGTACCAGCATTATCATCTATTATTTACATAACACCAAAAGTGTGTTAAGTACTTTAACAAAGTTCCTGGTCCAAAAACCTTTATCAAAACAGACAGTGTACAAATGAAGGACTGAAAATGTTTGCAACAAAAAGCAAAGCAATTGGGGAATTCTGAATAAACTATGTAGCAGACACTAGCAGAATTTCCTCACCCTGCCATAGGAGAACCTGCCTGGGGGAAACACGTGGTCCATTTCCCTTTGGTATGTGCAATATAAACACAAATACACACCTGTGATTAAACTAACTGGTCCCTAGAGGTCATCATTACTCTCCTCAAATATAGATGCAAGAGCCCTCTCTGGTAGTAAAAATGTTACTTCTATAAGAAGGAAATTTGGATGTTGTAGATTTCATGCAGCTTGTCCTATTTCTAAATAAAACAAGTCAGACTGAACCAAACTGTAAACTCACTATTCTCCATTGCCATTCTGATTATATACACTGTAGGAACTGTTTTGACTGCATGATGTCTACAATTCTCAGTACAAAAGGAAACAAATTACTCTTGCTTGGTTCAAAAATCACATATAAAGCATATAGCAGCAGGTTATGGCAGGCAACAAGATTCATGTCATGAACGTCATTGGGAAGGAATCTATGGGAGTGAGGCCCATTTCACGGAATTCCACCATGATTTCAACAATTTCATTTCAACAATTTCCATCCCACCATCAACCTCAGCCTGGTCCAGTCCACACAAGAGATCTACTTCCTGGACACTACAGTGCTAATAAACGATGGTCACATAAACACCACCCTATACGGGAAACCTACTGACCGCTATTCCTACCTACATGCCTCCAGCTTTCACCCTGACCACACCACACGATCCATCGTCCACAGCCAAGCTCTGCGATACAACCGCATTTGCTCCAACCCCTCAGACAGAGACAAACACCTACAAGAGCTCTATCAAGCATTTTTACAACTACAATACCCACCTGCGGAAGTGAAGAAACAGATTGATAGAGCCAGAAGAGTTCCCAGAAGTCTCCTACTACAGGACAGGCCTAACAAAGAAAATAACAGAACGCCACTAGCCGTCACCTTCAGCCCCCAACTAAAACCCCTCCAACGCATTATTAAGGATCTACAACCTATCCTGAAGGATGACCCAACACTCTCACAAATCTTGGGAGACAGGCCAGTCCCTGCCTACAGACAGCCCCCCAACCTGAAGCAAATACTCACCAGCAACCACATACCACACAACAGAACCACTAACCCAGGAACCTATCCTTGCAACAAAGCCCGTTGCCAACTGTGCCCACATATCTATTCAGGGGACACCATCACAGGACCTAATAACATCAGCCACATTATCAGAGGCTCGTACACCTGCACATCCACCAATGTGATATATGCCATCATGTGCCAGTAATGCCCCTCTGCCATGTACATTGGTCAAACTGGACAGTCTCTACGTAAAAGATTAAATGGACACAAATCGGATGTCAAGAATTATAACATTCATAAACCAGTCGGAGAACACTTCAATCTCTCTGGTCACGCGATTACAGACATGAAAGTTGTGATATTACAACAAAAAAACTTCAAATCCAGACTCCAGCGAGAAACTGTTGAATTGGAATTCATTTGCAAATTTGATACAATTAACTTAGGCTTGAATAGAGACTGGGAGTGGCTAAGTCATTATGCAAGGTAACCTATTTCCCCTTGTTTTTTCCTACCCCCCCTCCCCCGAAGTTCTTGTTAAACCCTGGATTTGTGCTGGAAATGGCCCACCTTGATTATCATACACATTGTAAGGAGAGTGATCACTTTAGATAAGCTATTACCAGCAGGAGAGTTGGGTGGGAGGAGGTATTTTTTCATGCTTTGTGTGTATATAAAAAGATCTTCTACACTTTCCACAGTATGCATCCGATGAAGTGAGCTGTAGCTCACGAAAGCTTATGCTCAAATAAATTGGTTAGTCTCTAAGGTGCCACAAGTACTCCTTTTCTTTTTACGAATACAGACTAACACGGCTGTTACTCTGAAATCTGCCATTGATGTGTCTTAGAGTGCTGAAAAAATATTCAATGGGGTGGAATAGAAATACTCATTACATGTTTTGTGTATTTTGATGAACTAATATACCAACTGAATGATGATGAAGCAAAGTTATGGAGAACTAAGAAGTGTTTGTCTACATGAGGACTTACAGGGAAGTTACTGTGAAATAGCTTCTGTGTAACTTTAAAGCATAATAGCTATTCCCCACTAAAACTAGAGAGCTAGTGCAGAATAGCTCTTCAGCAATAGTTATTCCAGGCTCTTTCCACATGTAGAAAGCCACAAGAATTAATTTAGATTGAAGAGAAGCTCATAATTGTATAGTAGCATTGTAGATTTTAGACCTCCATTTCTTCTTGCTTTTTCATTATTTTTTATTTGCCTTTCTAAGTTAAAAGTCTGTTTGTCTGCAATCCTTTCAGTTTTAAGGAGTTCCTTTCCCATGTATGGATTTTTCTCTTCCCTGTGTTTTTGCTGTTTTAGTCTCCTTGATGTACAAACAAAAGGTGAGCTGACACTTCTGGACTAGACACTATGGGCCAAATTACCAGAAAAGTGCACATGCAGTTGTAGTTACTATAACTACTTGCAAACTAGGTGGTTTTGTGCATAGAGGTACTCATTTAAGCATCTAAACAACTATCCTTTGCTTAGCATTTGCAAATATTCTTTTTGGTGTGCATAATCACAACAACAGAGCATGCATTTTTGTGGGCACTTTAATGTACAGACACACCTGAAAATCTGGTCTTAATGTCTTACCTGCTCACAGTTATAAGGAATAAAGTAGCATGCAATGCAGGATATACTTAATATTTGATGGATAGTAAGAGGTGGTAACGCCTCATAATCACCTAAATGGGTTCATTTTCTTTCCCCATAGAAAGATTTTTTATTTTCATTATTTAATTTAAATTAAATTTTAATTTAAATTTGCAAAGAGGAAGGATAGTGTTGTGTTTAAGACACTGGAATAGGACTCAGGAGACCTGGACACAATAGGGAGCTCAGGGCAAGTCACTAAATTTCTCTGTGGCTTAGTTCCCCATCTGTACAATAGAGATATTTATACATTCCTTCTCCTATTCTTTGTCTGTCTTGTGTTTAGATTATAAATTCTTTGAGGCAAGGCATGTCTTTTACTCTGTGTTTCTATAGTGTCCAGTGCAATGTGGCTCTAATATCAGGAGGGGTCTTTAGGTGCTGTCATAATACAAATAATACTGTATTAAGTAAAACATGAGCTATGGCTGTAAGACAATGAAGTTTTGTCTTTTCCACTCACTGCTGTCATGCCAATTCTAGAATGCTCCTCCGAACATGGATAATATCTACTCCTAGCCTTTGCAGCACGGAACCAGCAGGGAATTGAATTCTGTCTGTTATTTAAGAAGTTAGTGTGTAGGGTGTGCCCTGATGTTGGATACTAGGGGAGTGTTTTTAATTAAAAACAAGTTTTTATGAAGCTTAGTTTTAAGTCACTTAGGCTACTGAATACACATTTTTATTACCTCCTGCTAGAGAACAAATGTGATAACCTTTCATTAATTGGCAACAAGTGCAAACTGCACAATGACAATATCGGAAACTCTCATTTCTTTTCACTTTTATTTTAGCAAGCTTCGCAGAGATTATCCTTCAAAAATCCTGGTAAATCTCTGCACTGCACTGCTGATGCTAAACCTGTTATTCCTGGTCAATCCCTGGCTGTCATCATTTAACAACCATGGCTTGTGTATCACAGTGGCTGTGTTCCTTCATTACTTCCTGCTTGTAGCCTTCACATGGATGGGCCTGGAATCGGTTCACATGCACTTTGCTCTCAAAGTCTTCAGAATATACATGCCAAACTACATACTGAAATTCTGCATTGCTGGGTGGGATAAGTAAGCAGCTTCTCTCTCTTGATATCTGTGCTTGGTATGCTGCTCTACTGTAGGCATTCCTCACATGAAAATGCACTGCACCACTACAAGTAGGATTCCTTGGCCCAGACAGGTCCTGCTGACAGCTACTCCTGGACATGGGAGTGTAGCAGATAGTCCTTGCTGCTCCTCTTCTGCACAGGAATACGGGCATGTGGATCTGTACTGTGCCTGCAAGGAGTATCTATACTCAAAGGCTTCATGGGTCAGCATCACCCAGCCCTGCTCTGCTGGAGCAAGACTGTTATTGGCCCCCTCCATGGATATGCAAAGACAGAGGGGACTTAATGAGCTTCTTTCCCAACCTCTCGTGCCCCTGCACAGGGATCACTCACAATGAGGGGTCCTAGTGATCCTGTGCATACCAGCTGCCTGAATGAAGGTACCATGTGGGAAGAACCATGGCCTGTCTCCATTCTGTGGCCAGGTAGAGGGGGATCACACCCTCCATCTCTAAGGACAGTGTCCTGTAGCTGCCACTCCAACATGCACTTCCAGGGAGCCCTCTGAGTGAACTCTGGCTCCACTCAGAATATTTTTGGGGGACTCCAGCAGTAGCATGGCCCCATCAACTCTCCCTCCAAACAACAGGGCACCAATGGCATCATCTATCCATTAGCAGGGAAGACTGGCAAAAAGGGGCTAACAAGCAGGTTTGCATTAAAAAAGGGCAGAATTTGACGCAATGATTATAGTTCTGTTGAGTTGCCTGGATAGTTGCTAAACTCAGTGACTATTTTTAAATTCCACACGTACATCACCATCTTTGTCATTAGATTTTGCACACAACTATGCTGATTATTAGCCTTACAAGAACTCTGTTTAGGCACAGCTCTTAACAGTGGTGATGTCTGTAACAATCATTCTGGCAAACAAAAACAGGAGCTGAAAGGAACATGGTAAACAGGAAAGGAGTGGCACTGAAGATTTGTGAACAAGTACTATTTGAAAAATGTCAACCTCATTAGATTGTAACACAGAGTGCTACTACCAATTTGTCTTTTGCCATTCTACGCTTTTTCTAATAATTAGTAGGGGTTCTGTTTGAGCTATTATTTTAGCAGAGTGGATCCCTTCTGGAGATGTTTGAGAACTTCAACATTTTGCAAATGAAGATATTTTATGTCTACTCATCTGCAGTTTACATAAATAGACAATTCTGCTCTGATGCACATGATTTCAGCAGAGCCTTCAGGTGTGTTACTGAGACGAGACCTTGACCTACACATCTGTATCACTGCTGTAATTATTAATCATGGACTGTCACATCCAGGAGACTAGATGTCTCCCACTTCCAGATTTCCTTTTTTTGTTTTTTGTTTAAAATCTCTCTTTTCTCCCATGCTATTAGGAATACCAGCTGTTGTAGTTGTTACTCTCCTCATTATAAATATAGACTTTTATGGCAATGGATCATTTTCTAAAAACCAGAACTCATTCATTTTTTTGTAAGTATATTTGAAGGAATTGGCCCAACATCTTGTCTCCTATTATTTCTTCTAGTTCATGCTAATCTCCTTCTCTTTACTTTGCCACTTTGAGTGTCAATTCCTCTTTCTTTTTGGAGAATCTCTTTGCTTCTTGAACACATTAACATAATCTCATAGACTCTTAAGGTCAGAAAAAACCATCATGATCATGTAGTCTGACCTCCTGCACATTGCACGCTGAGGCCACAGAACCTCACCCACCCATTCCTGTAACAGAGGACGCAACTTTTGGCTGAATTACCTAAGTCCTCAAAGCATGATTTAAAGACTTCAAGTTACAGACAATCCACCATTTACACTAGTTGAAATCGGGAAATGACCCTTGCCCCATGCTGCAGAGGAAGGCAAAATAACCCCATGATCTCTGCCAATCTGACCCAGAGGAAAATTCCTTCCCAACCCAAAATATGGCGATCAGTTGGATTTGAGTATGTTGGCATGACCCAACAGCCAGACACTTGGGAAAGAATTCTCTGTAGTAAGTCAGAGTCCTCCCCATCTAGTGTCCCATCACCTGCCATTAGGGATCTTTGCTACTAGCAGTCGCAGATTGCCTGCAATGGCATGTAGGCAGTCTCATCATACCATCTCCTCTATAAAAACTTATCAAGATCAGTCTTGAAGCCAATTAGGTTTTTTGTCCCCACTTGTCCCCTTGGAAGGCTGACTGTAAATCAAGACGAACCTATTCCATGCGTTCAGTGGAGTCTCTATAAAAATAATTTGGTCCAGTGTTCCACATGCTTATGTTAATTCCCCAGGGTTTTTGAACTTCTCATTCCTGTATCTCCTTTGTCCTTATCAAACCTCTCGTAATCTTGAATTCTTCAGTTAGATCACATCAACCTTTCTTCTTTTCCAGTGAGATTAAGCTACTCCTTTATCCTTTCTTCTGAAATAATGTTTACATCAGGAATACTCCAACTTGCTTTTTGCCATGCTCTATCTAAGATGGTACTATGCCAGTAATAATAGATTGTGCATTTACAATCTGACTGCCCAGGGGGCAGAACACAGCTATGGCATCTCATGAGCAAAACAGGGAAGGAATTATGTATCAGAGGCACTATTACTACCACACTGGAGCAAGGGGGGAAGCAGGAATCTGCTACTGAAACATCATCTGAGGAAATTCTAACCAATGCCCATCCATGTGCTGTATTGATAACAGAATAGCTCCCTAATTAGTTATTTTCAGCTTTCTATGTTCTTCCCCTTTCCTGTAGTTGCTGGATTCAAGATGATATTGTCTTTTACACCTCCGTTGTGGCCTATTTCTGCATAATATTTCTGATTAACATAGTGATGATCATCAATGTTCTTCTTCAAATTCATATCATGAAATCAAAGCAGCAAATAAAATCCAAGAACTGGAAGCAGGACTTTCTCCATGATCTGCGAAGCATGGTCAGCCTGACTTTCTTACTCGGCTTAACCTGGGGCTTTGCCTTTTTTGCCTGGGGATCAGCAAGGATTTTTTTCTTGTATGTCTTCACCATTTGTAACACACTGCAAGGTAACTTCTGTATGAGATGCTGATAGCAATATGATGTATTTCTATCAGTTTATGGGTGTGATATATAAATACATCCAAAATGTCATCTTACCTACCCAAATTGGGGTGGTTAAGTAGCTTTGTTTGTATCATTTGGAAGTTTGGATAGTTTAATAAAAATCCTTTTGAGTAAGTGAGATGATATCCTGAACTTTATACAGTATATCACTGTCACAATTCAATACTAGTATGTAAGGACTTGCGGTAATGCCTTTGAAATACAGGTCCCAATCTATGCCCTTTTCAGGGACACAGACACAATCCATTTCATCTGGGCATAGAAATGCATGCTTGGATTTTGCAGTGACTAGCAGACTGCCAAGAATGTCTGCCCTAATATCAAATCTGTAGAGGACTCTTTTAGTCATCTGTTAACTCATGTGCATTAAGGAAGAGAGGAATAGCCCTCAGAGTTCTGTGCTAATATAAAATAGGCTGTGGATCTGCCTCTCTCAGACACTCAGACTTTAAGGCCAGAAGGGACCATCATGATCATCTAGTCTGACCTCCTGCAAATTGCAGGCCAGAGAACCTCACACATCCACTTCTGCAATAGGCCCATAACCTCTGGCTGACTTATTAAGTCCTCAAATCTTGATTTAAAAACTTCAAGTTACAGAGAATCCACCATTTACTCTAGTTCAAACTAGCAAGTGCCTCATGCTGCAGAGGGTCTCTGCCAGTCTGACTTGGGGAAAAATTCCTTCCTGACCCCAAATATGGAGATCAGTTAGGCCTTGAACATGTAGGTAAGACCCACCAGCCAAATACTGAGCTGTATGGTATGTCTGTGATTGAAGAGAGCATGAAAGCTTCAGAAATGAGGCAGGAGGCTAGGGAATCAATATGAAAAATACTGATTTTGTCTTCCTTCTTCCTTTAGGGCTCTTTATCTTTGTATATCATTGCCTAATGAAAGAGACGGTGAGGAAGCAGTGCCGAGTGCACTTTTGCTGGGGGAGGTTTCGGCTCAATAATTATTCTGGTAAGACACTTAAGTTTATTGTTTTGCTTGATTCATTTTTAAGCTATTAATGGCATAAGAATTAAAATGGAAATGCTTTTGTGTCACAAAAGTACTGCTCCTATTCTGGCATTTAAGATTGAGTAAGTTACAGTGAATAATCAATTGCAGTATATTTTTATCTAATAACTTTTTTCCTAAAATATCTGAATTGACTTGAATATGGAAGTGCTTAGTGTTGCCGTCTTTATATACTGCACTTCTGTGGCACTTGCCATCCAAGGTTCTCAAAATGCTTTACAAATCCACCCCTTACAAGACCTACCACTGATGTCACATCCATTCTACACCAGAAAGGTAGGGTGTCCCAATGTACAGGTTTTCCACAGTTCCCCCACTACAGTGGAAAAGTGTTAGGTCTTAACGTTCCTCCATGAATTCTTCATAGATTAGCTATTGAATCTATTAATCAAGGTCCAATGTGGTAAGGGGGTAACAGCATATAGATACAGGACAGATTTTCAAAACAGCTTCAGCCTCACCTCTAAAACTGCAGCTGCAATAGTTTATTGCATGTACAGATGGTATTTTTATACAGAATTCCAATCATTACAGCAAATACAGTTTGCTTATACAAATCTGAAATTCTGAGCATGCAAAAATCTTGGGCATAATTTTAGAGACTGTGTAATGGGGTCAGCACCCACCTCTCACAAGTGCCCCCCTGGTCAAGTGCGTGTGCTTGCAGTTTCTCGGTTTGTGATAATGGGCTGGTACCCATCTCTCGCAAGTTCTCCCGTTAGTCGATGGTTTCTTTGGCAGGTCTTCAAGTGTCTCAGCCTTCCAGAGAAGTCACACACACTGTCTGTAAGTGGAACAGAACAAACCTCTTCCAGGGGCACTGTTTTCCTGCAGCCCTCTCTGGGCTCCATTCCAGCAGCCAACCAGGAGCTCCTTCTTAGTTCTCCTGGACCCTGCCCAGACTGAACTGTCTGTGGTACTACTGCTCTTTCAGCCAGCCAGGAATCCCATCCTCTCTCTTCCAGCTCCAGGCAGTAACTGACTGATTCTGTCGCTGCTGCTCCTTTTTACATGGCCCTCCTGGCCACTCCTGCAGCCACTCTAAGCCGCTTGGAGGACTTCTCTTCTGCTTCTCTCTGGGACGGGGTGTGGTGAGACCCGGAGGCCTCCAGCAGGGGGCCTCTGGGCCTAGTCCACCCCGACACAAGCTGTTAAAAAATTTGGTATAAAATTAATAGAGTTTGGAACCCCTGGTTACTTCAGTAGCTCTTCTGATTTGACAGCTCAAGAAAGAGCAGTCCATGCACTGCCATATAAATATTAATGTGTGTGTATAATATATAATAAAATAATACTGTATGTAATCCATATACTATGCATCAGATTGTGCTTTTAAGGTGCAGGCCTGTGTTGGGGGTGGTGCAGCTCTCCACCACCCCAAGGGATCACAGGGGAAATGCACCACCTCTAAAATGTGTGTAGCACTGTGGCAGGGTCCTGCTGGAGAAGCCCTTAATCAGCTCCTGCCATTCCAGCCCCAATCAGGGAGAATGGATTGGGGCTGGGTGAATCGCCCTATGTTTGCCTAGTAACTGACCACACCTGCCAGCCTCATTAGCAGGCGCTCTAAGGCTGGAAGGAAGTGAGAGGAAGTGTGTGTGTGAGTGTGGAGACTAAGAGCAGGAGGTCAGGCTCAGAGGGAATAGGAACCTCCTAGTCTGTTGCGGGCCAAGTCTATGGTAGGCCAAGCAGTTGTAAAGCCTGTATATAGTTGGAAATTGGTGGTGGGAAACTGATCATGAATAAAGAACATGGGTATTGCACCAGTCTGAAGTGTCCCTGATTCATGGAAGAGAGGGGCCAAGGGGCCAAATCCAGAGGGGTGCTGTGGGTACCCCATTACAAGCATGTTCTCTCCTGAACATCTGGCCAACCCGACTGGCTGGTTATAGAGAGTGGGAGGCTATGACCTTACCTCCTTTCCATCCATCCCATCATCTTTGGAATGGCTAGCTAGGAAAGACAACAATTGTATTTAGTTCCTTTTATGGGGAGGCAGAGGCTCCTTGTATCCATCACCTCTTGCACAGGCATGTTAGAGCTAATATAAGAATTGCCAGCATGGATTAGAACCAAGGTCCATCTAGTCCAATATTCTGTCACCAGCACCAGATGCTTCAGAGGAAGGTGCAAGAACTCCACCGAGGGCAGATGTGCTTTCCCTGCCCTAAGTCTCATCCTGGTCTCTAATAGTTGGAGATTGGCATGAGCCCTGAAACAAAGTTTAATATCCTTCCAAACTCTTTGTCATTAATTATGATAACTCTGGGTATTTTTGTTATCCCTATAAATGTCCAATTCCATTCTGAAACCTGTTAAGTTCTTAGCCTCAGTGACTTCATATGGCAATGAGTTCCACAGTTTAAGCACATTTTGTGAAAAAAAGTATTTCCTTTTACTGGTTTGAATTTCCCACCTTTTAATTGCACTAACTGTATCTTTGTTCTTGTACTATGAGTCGCGGAGAAGGGAAGCTCCCAATCTCCCTTCCCTAGAGCACTCAGTATTTTATAAACTTTTATCATGCCCCCTCTTATTCATTTCATTAGGTAAACTATCTCCATCTTTTCAATATCACATCACATGAGATTTTTTCCCAGGCCCTTAATCATTCTCATTACCCTTCTCTGAACCCTCACCAGTTCTGCAATATCCTTTTTGAGATAGAGTGACAGTATAGGACAGTATAGCCAGTATATCCAGATAAGGCTGCACCACTGATGTATATATAATATTCTGCATATTGTTCTAGGTCTCATTCCTTATGCATCCTACCATCTTGTTAGCTTTTCTGACTAGAGCTGCTCATTGAGCAGAGGATTTCATTGATCTGTCCACAATGACAACATACCAGAGTTGATACAGTTAATTTAGAACCTTGTAAGGCATATCAGTAGTTTGAATTAAATCCGATGCTTAAATTATTGATTTAAGGATTAGAAAATGTGCCTTATAATGATAGACTCAAGGAGTTCAATCTATTTAGTTTAAAAAATAGAAGGTTAAGAGGTGGCTTGATTAGTCTGTAAGTACCAACGTGGGGAACAAGTATTTAAAAATGGGCTTTTCAATTTAGCAGAGTAAGGTATAACACGATCCAGTGGCTGGAAGTTGACACTAGAAAATTCAGATTTGATATAAAGCAGAATTTTTTAACAGTGAGAGAGTAATTAACCATTGGAACAATTTACCAAATGTCATTATGGATTCTTCATCACAGACAATTTTGAAATCAAAATTGGCTGTTTTTTCTAAAAGGATCTGCTCCAGGAAGTATTTTGGGAAAGTTCTCTGGCCTGTTATACAGGAGGTCAGACTAGATGATCACAATGGTTCCTTCTGATCTTTCAATCTATGAAATTTTATTTCTCATTTTACTGAAACCTCCCTTTCTAAAGATTAATGTCACTGTGTCTTTTTTTTCTTTTTTTTTTTTTTGGTTTGGCTAGACACAATGTAGCCTTGGGTGTGTGATTATATATTAACACTCAGAACATAGACAGATGCAATAGACATATTTGCAGATTTACAACAGGAGGGCTAACACACCGACAGGAATAAAGGCAGAAGAGGAAAGTGTGTTGCAAATGTTCTCACATGCATCACAGTATATTATAAATAGTGATTAAAAAGAACACAGAGAGGGACTTTTATTTTATAGTTATGCAAATAATTCACCAAAGAGACAGTCTATGGAGGAGCTTCTAATGAAATAAACCTAGAAGAACACAAGAAAGCAATGGGACAATTACATCTTTTGAGTTGCTTACACTTCAAAATCTGGTTTATCAAAGCAAGATCATTTCCATCTGCAATAAATGCCAACAAAGCTCCAGTCCAGAATGACCAAACTGTAATATATGTCTCCACCAGAGACCCACTCAGGAGAATTAGTATATATGTTATATAGTACTGGAAACATTTCCCCAATGTACAGAGATTGATTCCTGTCTAGTGTAGTTGTGAGTGTATTACACAGTACCTATTTCCAAACGCTGCTACCTCAGGAAACCACTCAGAGTGCCATGGAGTAATCAGCTGCATCTCATGATATAGTGACCTAACTAACTGCACCCAAAATATTACCTCTTATATGTCCTTTTATTCCCAAACTCACCACTCTATAATTTCAGATTGGAGCAGGGCAGAAACATCTGTTGGATATAGACCAAGGAATTTGGAGCATAAACTATCATTGCATTCTTTGAAATCAACCAAGTCTCTGAAGTCTAATGCAACAAGCTCAACTTCCAATGGTTCAGACTCCTTACCGGAGACTTCTTTGGATATGGACTTGAGAGCAGGTAAAAGGAAAGTAAAGTGCACTGATTTTTATAAATTCAGAATGTAACAAACCAATACCTGTGGCATAGGTGCCGACTCCATGGGTGCTCCAAGACTGGAGCACCCACAGGGAATAATTGCACCCACCAGCAGCCAAGCTCCCCACCCCACCACACCTCACCTCCACCTCCTCCCCTGAGCACATTACGTCCCCACTTCTCCTCCCAGTGTTTGATGCCACAAAACAGCTGTTTCATGTCGTAACAAGCTCTGGGAGGGAGGGGGGAGGAGCAGGAACGTGGCGCGCTCAGGGGAGGAGGCGGGGCCAGGGTGGGGATTTGGGGAAGGGGTTGGAATAGGGGCAGGGAGGGGGCGGAGTTGGGGCAGGGACTTTGGGGAAGGGGTTGGAATGGGGGCATGGCAGGGGCAGAGTTGGGCGGGGCCAGAGGGGGGTCAAGCACCCACCGGTGCCAGCAGAAGTCGGCGCCTATGACCTGTGGTAGTCAAAGCCCAAGCTGTAGAAATAGAAAAAAATTTGCTACCATGTCTATGTCAGACCCAGACTTCAGGCTAGGGTTTCTGTAACAGCCAGCTTCTGCTAGGCACAGCAGAAATGGAAGGTTACCAAGGAGCTGGCTCTGGCTACCTGATTCTCTGCTCAGACTTACCGCTAAGTACAGATGGGGGCTACTCTAATTTATGCCATCTGACAAGAGTCCTCAAGGAGTTGCTGAAGTGCATTCTACTCTGGGTTTGCCCCCTTCCATTCCCAACATGTTACATATCTGGGGGTTGCACAGGAGTCAGCTTTGCCAGCTCTATGCCAATAAGGGGCATCTTCACCCCCAAAAGAATCCCAGCAGGAGAGTTACACCTTAAAGGGGTCTGATTTTCAGAAAGTGCTGAGCACTCACACTCCGAAAAAGGAGTCTGAAGCTTGGCATGCAAAATCGTTCATCATTTTTGAAACAGGCCTACTTTCTTTCTCTCCCAAGGAAGTTAAAGCATAGTGATATTCTGTTCTCCCTCTTATTTGGAAAGATTTGTTGTAATGAGAGCATTACATAGAAATCTGTATTTCTAAACATGTAAACAAGGGAATCAAACCATGCTTACTGAAAACGATCCTTCATTCATTTTGCCTAGCTGAGATGCAATACACCCTGGGCTCTGTAACTCTGTCTGCTTAACAGGGAAAACATCCTGGGCAAGAAGAATATCACCTGTGGATATATAACTGCACAGTACGCAGAAAACTAAGTTTGTGCAGTGATACCCAACCTGTTTTTTTTCTGCTTAGCTGAAGACTGTCCTATTTTGTGGCCTGTACAAATAAATGTTTATCCAAGTATTTATTTAATTGTAAAATAAGCATTCTGAAGATTGTTATAGGGCTAAAGTCCTGCTCATGCAACCCTTCTGGCTTCAGTGGAGTTGCATTGCTGCCCATGTGGGGAGAATTTGGCCCTCGTGTATGTGGTGGTTGCAGTATCAGGCCCCTGATGTTAAGTCTTGACTTGATAATGGCATGCTGCTGAATGATGACATATGTGATACAAAGATCCATTAATTATTTTTGTAACTGTCTGATTTAATTGTTAATTAGCATCAGCTTATCAAACCATGTTCAGATCCAAAAGCTACACTTAACTTACAATTAATAAAATGCAGAACTGGTAAAAAACAGGCTTGGAGTTTCCCAGTCAGAAAAACATGAAACAATAACTCTGGATGTGTAAAAATGTCTCATTTTTAGGGAGTGGCAAACTTTATGGATTGTGAGGCTATGTCTACTCTATACACTTTGGTCGATGTAAGTTACATCAGTGTAAAGCCGCTGCAGTTAGTATATTGCTCATGCGCATGCATGGCTGGCTGCTTGCATCGGTGCTGCACATATTCACCAGGAGTGTTTGTGCTGATGCACAGTGCAGTGCACCATGCATAGGTAATCCAATGTGCCACTTGCTACCACCTCGTACACCATCTTTTGGGAAATTTTCACAATATATTGTGAGACAGAAGTGAGTTGTGCAGGGGTGACTAGGAGCAAGGGGTCAAGTTCCATCATGCAAATTTCTCATCCCATAATGCAATCCATAGCCTATACTTGTGTGTCATCTTTTTAAAAAATACCACAAACTCGTGGCACTTTTTGCTATCCACCATCTCTGACAGAAGCATGGAGGCTGCAGAGCTCTGCACTATTGTCATTAACGTTGCAAACATAGGATGAACAATCCTCTGATATTTGCAAAGCTGCAGGAAGTACCACAACAATGGGGGACATGACAGTTTCTTCAAGGATGGATTGCTGAGGGGGACAGCCAAATCCAATTCAATGTTGTTGGTGGCATTCATGGAACAGCTGAAGATAGTGGAGGGCTGCTTCTGGGCCCGAGAAAAAAATACTGACTGGTGAGATTACATTGTAATGTAGGTTTGGAACACTGAGCTGAAGAACTTTCAGCTACAAAAAACCAAATTCATGGATCTCTCTGCCAAGTTTGTCCCAGCTCTCCAGCACAGGGACACCAAAATGAGAGCTGCACTGACAACTGAGACGCAAGTGGCAATTGCACTCTGGAAGCTTGCAATGCCAGTTTGCTGCCGGTCAGTGGAAAATCATTTTGGAATTGGAAAATTCAGTGAGGGCTGTTGCCATGCAAGTGTGCAGGGCCATTAATCATTTCCTTATGCAGGAATGTCTTGGCAATGTCCATGGATGGACTTGGAGCTATGGGGTTTCTGCACGCACATCCCTATTTTGGCACCAGTCCACGTTGCTGTAGCGTACATCAACAGAAAGGGCTATTTTGATATGGTTATGCCAGTGATAGTGGATCATGGGAGACGCTTCACTGATATCACGTGGGCTGTTAAGGGAAGGTGTATGACACTCGCATCTTTAAGACCACAGTACTGTGCAGAAGCTTGCAAGCAGGGACATTCTTTCCTGAACGATGGATTACTATTGGCAATGGTGAAATGCGAGTAGTGATTCTGGCTGGACCCAGCTTACCCCTTACTCATGAAACTGTACACCAGCAACCTTGACAGAATCAAGAAAAGATTCAACTACTGGCTCCGCAGGTGCAGAATGAAAGCTGAACGTGCTTTTGGTAGGTTGTAGGGATACTGGCATTGTTTACTCACAAGACTGGATCTCAGAGAAAAAAATATCCCAATAGTTACAGCTGCCTGCTGTGTCCTGCATAATATCTGTGAGACAAAGGTAGAAAAGTTTCTGCCGGGGTGAAGGTGGATCAGCTGTTTGGTGAGTTTGAACAGCCAGACACAGTGGACATTATGCGGCTGAGGGTGGCCTAGAGAAGCACCTTAACCAGCAGCCACAGTAATGTGGTATGGTAGAGTGTGCTCTGCCTGGCCCTGCAGTTTTGAGGGTGGTTAGGAACAGTGGAGTGCTTGGTGTACATGTAAGAATACCACACTATCTTTTAATGCACCTATGAATTCTGTGGTGCTTGCTGTACATTATAATTATTACACTGTGTTTTTCACTGAACCTATGAATTCTGTGGTCCTGTACAATTACAAGGAGTAGGTGCTTTGAGTAGCACTAGGCACAGTGAAGTAATAAAGATAAATTAATTTCCCCAAAATAGACATGTATTGTGTACCAAAAACAGTGTAAAAGAAGAACGTGCAATTAAAACACAAACTTCTAAAATAAATTAACAGAACTTTAAAATGGGAAAGGTAGAAAACTTTCCTCTCCATTTCAGTCCATTTTGGCCTTGCATACCCTATGAGAGCCACTGTAGGTGTATGAGATGCTGTCCTTACTGTCCTCTGGTGTGAAGAGGTAGGGGTTTAGGGATGTAACCCCTGATGCCACATGGAATGTTGAGAGAGGGGTGTAGGGAGGTGCTAAAATGGAGTTCTTCATGGATTTCAAAGAGAAGTGAGTCTATGATTGTTGGACCTGTAGGTCAAAAAGAATCTGCAGCATTTGTGTTTTCTGCCTGAGAAGCCTCATTATAACCTGGTGCAGCTCCCTCTCCTTTTCCTGCTGGGATTTGCTCCAGCCTGCTCTTTCCTCCTCCATGCTGTCTGCCATATTCACCCTCCAGGCCCCCTGTTCCAATGCAAGATCTCACTGAACTTATCCTCCCTAGTTCTGTTCTTTCTCAACATCAGTGTCAGGTGTTCTGTGGGTGTGGAGGGAGTACCTCTCAAGACCACAACGGCAACAGCCACAGATAAAACAGAAAAATGTATCATAATATTTACAGTCACAATGAAAAGCAAAAGATAAGTTTCAGAATGCCTTTCCCTTATCCATATAAAAGTTTAAAATACGACACGTTTATTGACACTTCTACTTTGGAGTGCCTGCACAGCACTGCTCTCCAATCCCAGCCATGGTGAGTGTGGCCTCCCATGAGCAGGAGGCCTGGGAGAGGGAATGGGGAGGGAATTTTCAGTTACATGACACAATAAAATTTCGGCCCGTTTCCATGAGTACAAGTACAGGGCACTTACGTCAGACAGAGACAAATCTGAATGTATACACATGAGCAAATAGGTCAACACAAGGCAACTTATGTCAAACTAACTTTGTAACACAGACCAAGCTTCAAGTTTTATGGGCTCAGCAAACTATTGTTTTGCTTCAAAGTGTAAGCAATATACTACATAGCACCTATCTCTATACATTTAAACCCTTCTTTAAAAAGTTTCTCTATTTAAAGGGAAGCCTATGCTAACTTTTAGGGACTGTAGAACACCCCTAAAAGTAAGGCTGAGACTAGAAAGTGGGCTCTATATACCATATCATATATATTTTTCATTGGGAATGTTCTTTTCACCATCCTCTCTTTTTGTGTTCTATTTTGCCTGCCCTCTGTTCCATTTTTCACCCAATGAGTTTGACAGAAATTTTTTTTTCAATCTTTCCTACAAGGAACATGTACACAACAATATTCAGTTTGCAGCCAAACTTTTGAGCCACTTGGCCAATGTTTTTAAAGATGGGTGTCTAGTGTTGAGCATTTAAGTCAGTATTTATGCTCCTACATCAGTGTCCTTTCTGAGAGCTTTGAGTGTTCCTTGCTTCAGGAAATCAGGAGCCTTTGATTTACGAATCTAAATACAGATTGTAAGGACCCACTCGAGACACCCATGTTTGAAAATGTTCTCCAACATGTTCACGTGAAATTTGAAATCACGCAACACTAAGTTTGCCCATCCCTACTAGTCATCTACTGTATAATGAACATCCAAGTACATGGCATGGGCTTGAGTGATAAATGAGTTTTGTTTTTTTACTGTTGTCAAGGTTCCTCCCCCACTCTGAACTCTAGGGTACAGATGTGGGGACCTGCATGAAAAACCTCCTAAGCTTATCTTTACCAGCTTAGGTCAAAACTTCCCCAAGGTACAAAATATTCCACCCTTTTGTCCTTGGATTGGCCGCTACCACCACCAAACAAATACTGGTTACTGGGGAAGAGCTGTTTGGACACGTCTTTCCCCCCAAAATACTTCCCAAAACCTTGCACCCCACTTCCTGGACAAGGTTTGGTAAAACGCCTCACCAATATGCCTAGGTGACTACAGACCCAGACCCTTGGATCTTAAGAACAATGAACAATCCTCCCAACACTTGCACCCCCCCTTTCCAGGGAAATGTTGGATAAAAAGCCTCACCAATTTGCATAGGTGACCACAGACCCAAACCCTTGGATCTGAGAACAATGAAAAAGCATTCAGTTTTCTTACAAAAAGACTTTTAATAGAAATAGAAGTAAATAGAAATTAAAAAAAATCCCCCCTGTAAAGTCAGGATGGTAGATACCTTACAGGGTAATTAGATTCAAAACATAGAGAACCCCTCTAGGCAAAAACCTTAAGTTACAAAAAAGATACACAGACAGAAATAGTTATTCTATTCAGCACAATTCTTTTCTCAGCCATTTAAAGAAATCATAATCTAACACGTACCTAGCTAGATTACTTACTAAAAGTTCTAAGGCTTCATTCCTGGTCTATCCCCGGCAAAGACAAAATATAGACAGACCCACATACCCTTTGTTTCTCTCCCTCCTCCCAGCTTTTGAAAGTATCTTGTCTCCTCATTGGTCATTTTGGTCAGGTGCCAGCGAGGTTACCTTTAGCTTCTTAACCCTTTACAGGTGAGAGGAGATTTCCTCTGGCCAGGAGGGATTTTAAAGGGGTTTACCCTTCCCTTTATATTTATGACAACTGTAAAAAATAAACTATTTTAATTTCTACCATTTCTAGAGCTGCCAAATCTTCTCTCTGGAGAAACATTTTGCTTTGAATTCACTAGGGGCTGAATGCCATCTTTTATTTAAGAAGATCATAGAATGTCAGCACCAATGGCTGGAATAATATTGCTTGGCAAGTACTTCCTGATACATCAGTCAACTTCCTTGTGTTGTTCATGGCCTAATTCAGCTCCCCTAGAAGTAAACAGGAGTCTTTCCAGTGGGGGCTGGCTCAGGCCCACAGTCACCAGGCTGTTTGTCTGAGGAATGGATTTTGATGTTATGGTAAAAAATATTACTCCAAATAAAGAAACCATCCAGAGGAATGGTAGATATAGCCTTGCTCTTTTACTCAAGGATTTTTCAGCATGATATGGTTAAATCAGTGGCATGCATGCCAAACTGAATAATAGCTGCACTTTTGAATGCCTTCCTCCATATCGTTCCAGCTCATTATCAAACTTACGATGTTTGATAATTGCTCTCTTAAACAGTAGAAGACTAACCTTTACCAGAGATGAAGAAGTGAAGTAATATAATGGAATGATGTTTTAGAGTCTGTATATGAAATAGGAAATATAAAAGCTTCTTTTATTCAGTGAATAACTCCCACACAGCAATTAGTGGGGAAGATGAATATTTCAATGAACAGTAGCAACAGCAAGCCTTCTTGAAATTAGATAGATAACCTTCAGGTGCATGGTTTTATGGGGGAAAAGGTTAGCATATGAAAGCAAGCAAACAAACAAAAAGCCCCACCTAGTAATTACCCTTCTGTATCTTGAAATGCTGTTAATGGGGAAGGAACCTAATATGAGAAGCAATATAACTGTCAGAGATATGCTTGCATTGTCTTCCACTGCATGAGTAAGCCCAAGGCTACCTATTTTATTTTCAACAGTGCTGTGAATATTATCTCTATGTTTCACATCTACTGCTAAGTATCCTTTTAATACTGCTTATGGTGAAATATTTAAGCATGCCTGCTTTCTGCAGACTGAATACCACAGCAAAATGAAGTGCAGCACCTCCCAGCTCTGGGCTATGCTGCAGGCTGGAGAGGACACAGAGTCCTGGGGTTTTATACAAGTTATGGCAGCCTCCCCGGGTTGTCTGATGGGTTACAGGGATGCCTGGAATCTCCACAGGGTTGCATTGCATGCTGCAGCCTCCAACCCCATATTTGATGCCCCTAACCCTCAGCCCCACCAGCACACCTTATGGGTCCTCAGGAGGCAGCCTTATGGTTGTCTTTACAGTGTCTGCACTGGGGGAATACACTAACAGCAAGAACCAGAGCTTTTAGGGTCACGTTTACAGCACTCCAGCCCTTTTACATAGCATAAGGGGCACAGAGCAGGGGTACCAGACTTTCTTCCTTAGCTTCTGTGGTTTCAGCCCTCATTGTCCCCTTATTTTTCTGATGTTGAATCTCTTTTATATACATGTTCACTAAATCATAGCATTAAAAATGAATTACAGTAAAGTAAAATAAGTCAATGAGTCATAATGGCCCCAACTCTCCAGCACAGTGGGCCTCCTTTCTATCACTCTAGTGACACAATGCAGCCACAGACCGTGCACCCTGACATTTTAGAGAAGAGAAATTTTGAGTGGCACAAAATCACTATAGCAGATCCTGTGCCACATCCGCCCTGCAGCCCATGCAAAGGAAAGGGGATGTGATTGGGCTGTCTAAGCTGATTTCAGCTACTATAATGATCCTAAAAAGAAAAGGAGTACTTGTGGCACCTTAGAGACTAACCAACTTATTTGAGCATAAGCTTTCGTGAGCTACAGCTCACTTCATCGGATGCATACTGTGGAAAGTATAGAAGATCTTATTATATACACACAAAAAGCATGAAAAAATACCTCCTCCCACCCCACTCTCCTGTAGCTCACGAAAGCTTATGCTCAAATAAATTGGTTAGTCTCTAAGGTGCCACAAGTACTCCTTTTCTTTTTGCGAATACAGACTAACACGGCTGTTACTCTGAAACCTATAATGATCCTAGTGGCTGTTGGCAGCTTGCACGAGATAGGGTAGCCAAAAGAATATTCTAACGTGTGCTAGGGATTTGGCTGGCACATGGATGCTCCAGGACTGGGGCAATGCAAAAGTTACTTAAAGCTAACTTTGCCCCTTCCCACAGCTGGTCCTGAGAATCTGGCCCAATATGTTGTTTACACTCTGTTTTCCAAATCTCTTCGCTGAATTGTGTGTGTATTCAGTTAGTGCCTAGAATGGTTTGTAATCTGGTCATGAAGAAACAAAGACTGTATAGATTTTTTTGAGGACTGGTGGTTCAAAAAATAATTTATTTTGATAAAGGTGGGATTAGTGAAAGAGAAAGTGAATCCAAATTTTAATATATGCAGCTATATGTATTGTACTCTTCACTTCTCCAATGGCTGGAGGAGCAGTGCAAGGATGATCCTAACTGGATAAGTATATCCTGATAAAGAAGCCAGGCTATCTGAGCCTAAAGGAAAACGCTCTCTCTTTCCAACCTGCTACATTACTTACAATGAGTTAATAGAAAGGTGACCTAATGGGGCATAATTGATTTTCTAAAAACTTTTGATAAGGAGTCTTACAAGGAACTCAAAGGAAATAAATGACCACAAGGAGAGGGATAAAAGAGCTAGATTAGAAACTGGGCAAGCAGTAAGAAGCAACGATGCTGGAGTGTTGACTGCTACTCAGCAAGGTCAGAAATAACTGGGAGTCCTGCCTGAGTAAGGAGGGCAGGAGCCATCTATCTTCCTCATGTTAGCGGTATAATAGTGGGAAGGTCAACAAGCATACTGCAGGCGATGCGGATATTTTAGTCCTCAGTAGTCTATTTTTTTTCATTTTGAAGAGCAAAATCTGGAAGTAAACTTAAAAATACATCAACTTGCTTATGCAAAAAGCACAGCACCATTTGTTCTAGGAAGATGGTTAGCTTGCTTCCGTTTTCCATCATGTGTCTAATGGCTTTTCCAGCTAAACAGTGTATCATTTATGTTTCAAATGCAGCATTGTTTAGGTTTTCAGAAAGAGTGAAGATGTATAATTTTCTTTGGGCTTGAATAATATCTTCTGCACAGGCCTCATTACATTTGCTCTCCTTTAGCATATCTCCACTGACATTCTGTCATAGAATTGTGCAGTAATATTATTCACAGGAATAGGAGACGCACAAAGACAAATGTAATTAAAAATTGTTATGCTCTCATGATTCACACCTTAATCATTTTTAGTGACTGGAATAGCTTCTGATGCTGCAGTTCCGGTTTAGCATCTAAAATGAAGGCTCGAGGTTTGTTACAAAAACAAATTATTTTCCACACTGGGTTTTTAGTTGCATCTGCTGAATGTGTTCACTCTTGGGATATGCTCATCTGAAGCTCTTTTGATTTCTGAATTGTTCTTAGTTATCCTTAAATTGCTTGTTTACAGCTGGTACATACACCAGAAAAACATGTTCTGCTTTAAACTGGCTCACATAAGGATTTTTTTAAAATGCATCAAGATTTTATGTCAAATCACAGCGGGTTATTAACACCAGGCTAGACTATGCCTTTAGACCCAACACTGAACAAGGGGGTGATGGGTAAGCAGCAGTAGTCCTGGGAGGCATAGTGTCTCAGAGATACATCTGGGAAACAAAGTTCCCTCTCTTCTCTCTTGGTTTGGGCAAGTTAGATGTAGTAATTTGTTGCTGATAGAGTTTAGGCCCAGAAGAGTCCATCATGATCATATAGTCTGTCCTCCAGCACACTGGAGGCCACAGAATCTCACCCACTCACTCCTGTAATAGACTCTAACCTCTGGCAGAGTTAATGAAGTCCTCAAATCATAGTTTAAAGACTTCAAGTTATAGAGAATCCACCATTTACACTAGTTCAAACCTGTAAGTGACCCATGACCCATGCTGCAGAGGAAGGCAAAAAACCCTCATGGTCTCTGCCAATCTGACTTAGGGAAAAATTCCTTCCCAAACGCGAATATGGCGATCAGTTGGACCCTGAGCATTTCAGCAGGACCCAACAGGCAGACACCAGGAAATAATTCTCTATAGTAACTCACAGCCCTCCGTAGCTAGTGTCTCATCATTAGCCATTGGGGATATTTGCTACTAGTAGTCACAGGTCGGCTACATGTAGGCATTGTAGGCAGTCTCATCATACCATCCTCTCCATAAACTTATCAAGCTCAGTCTTGAAGCCAGTTAGGTTTTTTGCCCCCACTGCTCCCCTCAGAAGGCTGTTCCAGGACTTCACTCCTCTGATGGTTAGAAACCATCATCTAATTTCAAGCCTAAACTTGTTGATGGCCAGTTTATATCCATTTGTTCCTGTGTCAACACTGGTGCTTAACTTAAATAACTCCTTTCCCTCCCTTGTATATATACCCTGATGTATTTATAGAGCGCAATCATATCTTCCCTCAGCCTCCATTTGGTTAGGCTAAACAAGCCAAGCTCTTTGAATCTCCTCTAGTAAGATAGGTTTTCCATTCCTCTGATCTTCCTAGTAGCCCTTCTCTGCACCTGCTCCAGTTTGAATTCATCTTTCTTAAACATGGGAGACCAGAATTGCATATATTATGCCAGATGAGGTCTCACCAGTACCTTGTATAATGGTACTAATACTTCTCTATCTCCACTGGAGATATGGAGCCCCATGGATATTTTGGCGGGGTTGGGAACAGTGGACACAACCCCAAGGACGAAGTTGTGGACTAGTGGGTCAAGTTGGAGGATGATGTGGAGCACACGGCAGGTTTGTCTGGTGGTGCGGTGAGTCAGGACCTCTTTTCCACTCCGGAGAGGTCTAGCCAGTCCCAGCAGTCCATCTCTGGCATGCATGATGCAGGAGAGGAGAGCCCTGGTAAGTGATCTTTTTGAGTTGATTCTGCTTGGTTATATGAGGTAGAGCTGTTCTTTGCTCTTTATATTCTAGAAGTGGGTGAAGCGATAGAAATGTACAAGACTACCTGTGTTTGCATGTGCTCCACGTTCCCTTGTGCAGCTAAGCAGTGCAGTGGAAGAGTGTGTTAATGCACACTGAGATTTCAAGGGAATCCTCCAGAGAGGTCTCTATGAAACTTTCCTGGAGGTACTCACCAATCCTCGGCCGAAGGTTCCTTCGCAGAGCTGCTTTGTTTCTTCCCCCATTGTAGGAAACTTTCCCATGCCAATCGGCAATCACTTGTGCAGGAAACAGGTGAGAATCATAGAATCATAGAATATCAGGGTTGGAAGGGACCTCAGGAGGTCATCTAGTCCAACCCCCTGCTCAAAGCAGGACCAATCCCCAATTTTTGCCCCAGATCCCTAAATGGCCCCCTCAAGGATTGAACTCACAAGCCTGGGTTTAGCAGGCCAATGCTCAAACCACTGAGCTATCCCTCCCCCCAAAGGGCAGCATAGGGACTGGGTCAGAAGCCACATGCGTGCAGGGAGTTACACCCTTGTATCCTTGCTTACCCTCAGGATTGAGATATTGGCTTCAGTGACCCCAGCCTGTGGAAAATAGTGGCAGAATTTACAACATTGTTGCTAGTCACCTGCAGTGATCCCCTTAAGAAATCACTTAGATCCTCTGCCCCATCTTGACCGTGTTTGCTGAGATGTGTGCTTGCCAAGGGACAGTGAGAAAGTGATTCATATGAAAAAAGTGTGTTTACTATAACAATTCTATGCTGTGCGTGAATTAACAATCATGCTTCTATTTATTGTTTCTTATGCTTCTGCAGATGTGACCTTCAGGGGAACCCCCTACACAACAGCAGAGAGCCTCCGCCAGATAAGGAAGTGACCAAGGTGGAGCAAGAAGGACATGTTCTGAGAGGTGCAGCACTCCTCAGAGGCTGAAAAAAGAGAATGCAGGGAGTGGAGAGAGACACTGAATGGAAAATTTAAAATAGAACAGAAATGAGAGTGAGGAGCAGGGCCTGGAGCAGATGATAAAAGTGATGGAAGAGCAAGCAGAGACGTTGGAAGTCTCTAATTATGCTTCAGGCAGAAAATATGCATGCTCGTTCCCCCTGCAGTTGATACACAACTGCTTTCCAGGCCCTCCCCAAATTCCTCCCACACATTCCTTGCAACTTCCCAGAATGTCTCAGTACCCCATTCACTCCACCCCTTCGGACAGCTTCCAAAATGATAGCTGGACTTACCCGCAACTATGAGAGCCTACACTGCCCTGCATTCTTATCTCCCTTCCCACCTAGCCTTTTGTGTGTGTTGGTAATTGGTATTTAATAAAAACAAACTCACAGAAAAACTCCTCACAATTACCACAAACTGGCACTTGTTTAGGCAACATAATCGGAGAGGCCAGAGATTGAATGTACATGGAGAGTAAATGCTTTTGTCAGAGACAGAGCATAGTTATAGCACAGGACTGGCAGTCAGAGTTCTGGGTTCTATTCTCAGCTCCATCTCTGTCTTTCTGTGTGATCTTGGCAGAATCACTTAACTGCTCTGAGACTGTGTTTGCTCCTCTTTCAAATGTGGATAACAATATTTCTCATCTCTTGGGGTGCTGTGAAACAATTATTAATCTTCCTGATTGTCTTTGCAGTTCAGGATAACAAAAGAATTCTGTTTCTAGGACTGTCAATCTGATGCTACTCACCACTGAAAAATAAAAGGATGCAAAACTGTCTTCACACCTTTCATTTTAATCATTTCTAGTTTTACTATTGGCCTATCTCTCTCGAGTGTTCATAGTCTCCATCAATAGGGCACAAAACATATTCTGAGCCATCAAAATGGGTGACCAGTGTTAAGGAAGCTCTAGCAATCATTTTCTTGGCACTGCATGATTCTGAGCAGCATCTGGTCACTAGTAATTATTCAAGGCAACCTTTTTATGAGAGAAATACATTTAATTAGTTTTGGAAATGTTACAGTATCCAGTGCTTAGAGCTCCATTCTAAATCACATGTGTTGTAAAAAGGGCATATGGGCCTGAGCAGACTTTTTGCGAGTGAGATACAAGACCTCACAGTAACATCAGATCAGAAATGAGCCTTTAGATTTGGAAGTAAACACAATTCTACTTTCAAATAGTAAAAGGTTTATCAGCGTCTCTAGAGGTAGAAATAACACCATCCCACTACTTCTGTGTTTCAAGAGGTAGGTTGGAAGGCCAGCTCTGATGAGCTGTCAGAATCATTGCTTAGTGATGCAGCACCAAGAATGATAGTTTATTGGTTAAAGCCTGAGAGAATGGCTTCCAAACTTGCTAGAAGATGTAAACCCAGAGTGTCTAGTAGAGGAGCTGGTGGAATTTAATTTTCTTTGTGATATTTGACAGGTGGTGAAAGGCATTTACCAGTCATTAGCTTGAAACTCCTACTGTTCTCCACCACTGATACATCACATCCTCCCAGTCTTCTTGACAGCTTCTAAGAATCCCTGAATCCTAGTTTCAATATACGAATGGTCAGAATCTGTTTTCATATTGGTTTATTAAAGGGATTTCTTTGGTGTCACTTCTCTGCAGAGAGGAAAATGAGAATAAGAAATCTCTTAATTTCTGTTAGCAGATGAATGCTCTGAAAATGAAATAACTCATTTGGAGTAATTCTTGTGGGCATCTTTAAAGCTTTAATTATGCATTTAATTTGAATCCAGGAGCTTTCTATTATATGCTAAATACTCTCTGATGCTTAAAAGCATTCAGTATTGTATATTAAGATTGAACTATATTATGCAACAGATAATTATCCTATACAGTATTTTGATTTTTAACCTGCAAGTAGGTTTCCCTTAATGATTTGCCTTTCATTTAGCAAATAACAGTCTTCTAATATCTAAAGAGAGACTGAACATCTAGGAATATCCCAGACATCTAACTGTAAACATTATTGAATCTTCAGTGGATATCAAAGGATAATTTACACAATATGTAAGGATTTAACAATCATGCAGTAATGCATGTGTCTATTGCACAGGTTGTTAATATGCCTTAAATACGTTGGGCTAGAATGTGACTTGGACTACATGCCCATGCAGAGGAGTGAGAACACCCATACACTACAGTGTGAGCTACATGGAACTTGGGCCTGAATGCTGAGGAGTAAGCAGATGCTGGACGCCCATTCAGTCTCCTTTGAGGAAGGTGGGTGGGAACAGGTGAGGAATTGGCGGAGTCTTGGCGCCATCTCTCCTAGTGCCCTGCTCTGTGTACTTAAGCTGGCTTGGCAGTGTTGTAATTTTGTGCTGATCCAGATCTGTGCGAATGACACAAAATTGAGAGGTATTGCCAATACTTAGGTGGACCAGAATATCATAAAAGAGGGTCTAGATAACCTTGAAAACTGGAGTAATAGAAATGGGATGAAATTTAATAGTGCAAAGTGCATGGTCATGCACTTAGGGACTAACAACAAGAATTTTTGCTATAAGCTGGGGACTTAGTTGGAAGCAACAGAGGAGAAGAAAGACTTGGGTGTACTGGCTGATCACAGGATGACTATGAGCTGCCAATGTGATATGGCTGTGAAAAAAGTTACTGCAATCCTGGGATCAACCCCATCTCCACCACCATGGGGCTCTTGGTGGTGGAGATGGGGTTGCCACCAAGGATGGCATCTAGCTCCTTATTGAAGTGGCAGGTCTCTGGCACAGCACCAGAGTGAAGGTTTGCCTCCCTTGCCTTCTGGTATGCCTGCCTCAGCTCCTTTTTCTTCGCATGTCACTGATGCATGACCTGTTCGTAGCCCTTTTCCAACAAGCCGGAAGAAGTCTGACATAGATATCAAAGTTCCTATGGCTGGAGCTGGGACTGCGCAGCCTCCTCTCCCCACAATACCAGCAGATCCAACAACTCAGGTGTGCTCCAAGCCGGAGAGAGTTTGCTGTGTGCCAGGGTCAGCTGGGAAGATGCGACATGAACGTTCAACACAGAGCAAACAGGAAGTGGAATTTCAAAAATTCCCGGGCCTTTAAAAGAGGAGGGGCGAATGTCTGTGTACATGGGTGCAGGACAGCAGAGTCTGAACTGCTGACAAGAGCAGTCAGGATGGGCATTGTGGGACACCTCCTGGAGGCCATCTGAGCGACGTAACCAAGCACGGGGTCTACACTAACACTTTGTCGATATAAATTTGCCACAAAAAGCTCTATGCATCTTGTCGAGGTGGGTTTATTTTGTTGGCAGAAGGAGCATTGCAGTGTGTACACCATCACTGTTTTGTCGACGAAACCTGACTTTTGTCAACAAAACTGTGTAGCGGAGACAAGACCTAAGACACAGCTAAGTATTTCTAGGCACAGACAATACAATTACTACCTAGCAAGCTGAGTTAAAATAATCCTAAAGAGCACAGAGTGGTTACACCAAATGGCATTTCCCTGTCTAAAAATTCTCTATACCTGCCAGTTTAGTTGTGAATCTTTTTCATGTATTTCAGATAAACAACAATCAACCCTGCCTGTCCAATAAAATGATAAAAATAAAATACAAATATACTGCACAGAATAATTACACATTAGACAAGTTAGTCCTTTAATAGGAATTATGACCTTGATTGTTCTCTTCATGCTTGGTTTGCTACAGTGCAAATGGCTCCGGTAGGTATTTTTCCTAAGTGGGTATTACTGCACAGTTCATAGAAATTACTTAAAAGACAGCATGCATTCTGCATTAAAACAGAACATTTTCATTCAGAGAAACAATTAAATGAAGCACTCTGAAGTGGTTTATTTCTATGATCTTGGAGCAGGTGAGTTTAAAAGGAACATTCATTTTCTGTAAAATACTATACTTTAAGAATGAAAGTCAGAATTACCCAAAGGGATTTTCTCTTAACACCTCAGGATACAGTTTAAAAATACCCTGCTCTTGCTGCTTACTGTTTAGGGTAACGATGTCATTCCCCTCTTCCTTTTCCCATTTGGATTTTCACAAAGGAAATCCATCGGAATCTCCTTTAATTTTTTAAAATCTGTTTTGCTTAAATTCAGACTGGAAAACAAACTATTCTCCTTGAAGCTGAATATCTACCATATGAGGTCTGATTGGTAGAGATCCATAATCATGAACACTCTGCACATTTTGTGGCTTTTCACATATTTTGCTGGATTCCCTAAAATCCAGGGGAGTTTAGTTTTTTCAAAGTGAAATTTCCATCTACTAGAACTTTGGCTGTGAAAATATTCTCTGCTCTATAAATCAGTGCCTGGATGCCTTGTAAATCTGCAGCCAGGACCCTTTCCAATTCAAACAATACCTCCATCAGAAATGCAAACAGCTTCCAATCCTCCCTGGGAACAATCAGTTGTATTGCAGAAGGAGAGTAATCAATTCCAGTGAGATTAGTATAACCACATTTTGCCAATTCAACAAGTAAAACACCATTTCCAGTTCCAATGTCAAGCACAGAGCTGTCCAGAGGGATCTTTTGTTTTTCCATCCATCTGATTAAACGAATCATGCTTTCTTCTCCAAACCAAACTTCCCCAGCATCTCCACTCTCCTGAAAAATCTGTAGTTCACTTTCATATGCAGCATCCCAGTGCTCTTTGGTCCCCAGGGCCAAGGGGCCAAAGTCGGGCCCCAGCCCCAAGGAGTGAGGGGCAGGCAAGCCTCTCCTTGACAGCTCTCACTGAGGATGTACGAAGCTGGTAAATATCTAAACTGTGTATAGAAAGAGCAGACCTAGGCAGAAAAACTACTGCTCGAATTTGGCATACTCATGTAAACTGGGGTGGAAAGCTGTATTATGCAACTACCATACATTAGAGATAAATAAGAGCAAGCAAAATGTGTCCCCATATTCCCAGGTAACATCGGCTTTTAAATTGTAAATATTATGGAATTGCCCTGATCCAAAACTCTGCATCAGAACCACTCCCCCCTCACCAAATTGTGACAGCTGGATTCAGATCCAGAGTCCAGATCCTTGGCTTTGGCTGAGGAGCACACAGTACAATTTGGGAGTGTGTGAAAAGAGGTCTTTATACCCTCCTTGTGCTCCCTCTTCCGGCATTGCTTTAATTTGTGCCAGCTGTTAGCAGTCCCAAGGGGTCAATATGGCAGCTGAGGACTGCCAGAGTGCAGGGAAACCCATCATATACCTCCTTTTCACTGAACATGCCCCCTATGCTAGCTGCTGGAAGAGGTGGTAGTTTAGGAGTCTCCATGCCACCAGAGGATCCCTTACGCTGAAGTGATCTTCCCAGGGTCACCTCCATCTGCTTAGGTTCAACATCCTCCAATAATGTGATGCCGAGTGGTCAAACTGCAGAGGAAAATCTGGGCCTTAGGGTACGTCTACAGTACAAAATTATTTCGAAATTATTCTATTCGAATTTTTGGAAGCGATTTTATACATTCGGTCTTGTGTGTCCCCACTAAAGCGCTTGAATTCGGCGGGGTGCGTCCATAGTACCGAGGCTAGCATCGAATGTAGGAGTGGTGCACTGTGGGAAGCTATCCCACAGTTCCCGCAGTCCCCGCCGCCCACTGGAATATTGGGTTAAGCTCCCAGTGCATGATGGGGCAAAAACATTCTCGTGGGTGTTTTTGGGTGCATCTTCAGGAACTCTGGTCTGTTTGAACAGCTGCAGCAAGGGACTTACTTCCCAGACCAGAAAATTACTGTTGGGGATGTTGAAATGCCTATAGTTATCCTCTGGGACCCAGCCTACCCCTTAATGCCAGGGCTCATGAAGCCATACACAGGCACCTTGGAGAGTAGTAAGGAGCAGTTCAACTATAGGCTGCGCAATTGCAGAATGGTGGTAGCATGTGCTTTTGGACATTTGAAAGCGCGCTGGCGCAGTTTACTGACTCGGTTAGATCTCAGCACAACCAATATTCCAATTGTAATTGCTGCTTGTTGTATGCTTCACAAGATCTGTGAGAGTAAGGGGGAGACATTTATGGTGGGGTGGGAGGTTGAGGCAACTCGCCTGGTGGTCAATTTCGCACAGCCAGACAACAGGGCGATTAGAAGAGCACAGCAGGGCACGCTGCGCATCAGAGAAGCTTTGAAAGCCAGTTTCATGACTGGCCAGGATACGGTGTGACAGTTGTGTCTGTTTCTCTTGAAGTTACTTGCCCCGTATATATATGAAAGGAAATAACGTCACAATTGTTTAAAAACCTTTATTATTTGTTGCACAACACATTGAGAGAAATCAGAAGGTAGACCGGGGGGGAGTGCGGCGGGAATTGGCTTAGGGGGGTGGAGGAGAAGAGAAGGACAAGTCCAGAAACCAAATTAAAATTTTGGATATGCCAGCTTTCTGCTGCTTGTGCAGTCCTCTGGGGTTGAGTGTGTGGGTCCCTGTAGCCTCCCTCTGCCCCGTGTTCTTGGGTGACAAGGCTATGGAACTTGGGAAGGAGGGAGGGCAGTTATACAGGGGCTGCAGCAGCAGTCTGTGGTCTTGCTGCCTTTCCCGCATTAGATCCACCATACAGCGGCGCATGTCAGTTCGCTCCCCCATGAGCTTGATCATAGCATCCTGCCTGCTCTCATCGCACACGTCCCTCCTCTCTTCGTGTTCATTTAACGCTTTACAGGACTCCGCAATTGTTTGCCTCCACACATTCAGCTGGGCCCTATCAGGAGGAGAAAAAGGGAGAAAAGGATACATTTTAGAGAACAAAGGGGACACTCTTTCTCAGTGAAACAGGCAATTCATAGTACACAGTACACGTTATTTCTGTACAAGGTCGCATTTTGCCTCTTATACTGAAGTGCCTGCCACTCTGGTGTGAGTAAGCCATCACACACAGCTGGGCAACAGAATTAAACTTGCAGGCAGGCATGGTAAGCTCTAGAGGCACGCGGGGTTCTGCTTCTTCCACATTCATTTCAATGCTTTCAAACTGCCAGTTCCCCTTTCCCATAGTAAGCAATGCCTGGTGGGTTTGCCATATAAAAGGAGGGCCTGCAGGCTCTCTGGGATGATCGCTTCATACATCACCCCCCACCCCCCGCACCCACCACGTGGCTCCAATGAGGCTCTGAGCAGGGATGAGCCCTTTAAACTAAAAACGAACAGCCCAGCACAGCTGGGTTTCCCCCCACCGCATGGCTCTGATCAAGCTCTCACTCATCAGAAGTGCCTTCTCCAGGGTCATGGTCCGGGAGCCCACCTTGGGAGTGTGGGGAGGCTGTTGGCTCCAGCGTTAAGACTAGTTCCTGGCTAGGGGGGGAAACGGATTCCCCACTTGCTGCCTGTGCACTGTCCTCCTCCTCTTCGTCCTCCAATAACTCATCCTCCTTGCTCCGTGCAACTCCCCCCTTGTAGGTGTCTACGGACAGTGGTGGGGTAGTGGTGGCGTCACCCCCCATAAATGCATGCAGCTCATGGTAGAAGTGGCATGTATGGGGCTGTGACCCAGAGCACCCGTTTGCCTCCCTGGCTTTTTTGTATGCTTGCCTGAGCTCCTTGATTTTTGTACGACACTGTGTCCCTGGAGTAGCCTCTTTATGTCATGGCCCTGGAGACTTTAGCGTATGTATTTGCGTTTCTTTTTTTGGAATGTAGTTCTGCCATAACAGATTCGTCTCCCCAACATGCGATGAGATCCAGTACCTCCTGTTCAGACCATGCTGGAGTTTGTCTGCGAATCCGGGACTCTTGTGACGGTGGACGCTGCATGGTCACCTGTGATGGTAGACTGTGCTGATGGTCACCAAACAGGAAATGAAATTCAAAAATTGCCGGGACTTTTACTGCCTACCTGGCTAGTGGATCAGAGTTGAGAGTGTTGTCCAGAGCGGTCACAAGGGAGCATTCTGGGATAGCTCCCGGAGGCCAATAACATCGAATTGCGTCCACAGTACCTGTAACCCGGAACTTCGATCTCGATTTTAGCGCTACTCCACTTGCCGAGGTGGAGTACAGAAATTGGATTAAAGAGCCCTTTAAATCGAAAAAAACGGTTTGGTCATCTGGACGGAATCAGTTTTATTTCGAATTAACTCGGCTAATTCCAAAATAACCGCGTACTGTAGACCAGGCCTCAGATTTTATTTTGTCTGCTCCAATCTCTCTAGTGGGTCTGAATATCATGAGATTTTGGGGAAGTTCACGTCTGGATTTATATCTTAACGCTGCATCATGGGCCAATCTTGAATATAATCCCAATGTGAATTACAAGTTTATCTCAGCTAAATCCCAGTTTTAGGTACACACATCTGGTTTCATTCTCTGTGCTATTCTATGATATGTTCAACAGTTTGTGGATTGTATTTGTCCCCCAGTGAATAAAAATAATGAAAGCAATTAGTTCCTAGTGTTTGGAGATACATACTCCTCCTTTACAGGGAATCTAAACATTTTACATAACTATGTGACATTAAGCTGTCACAATGTGCTACAGTTGCAGCACTCCATATTAAGCATAATGTGCACAACTATGCCGGTGTGGGTGGACAATATAATCAGGCCATCTTCAATGGCACCTAAATTTGTGAGCAGCCTACACACTGTACCCATACAATGGGACTCATGAGGGATGATTGTGATAAGAACTTATTTACTAAAAAGAACCCAATAAAGGGTCCTAATTTGAATTTTTGACTTACATACTTTTTATGTATCCAGGACCTGTTTTTCTATACAGACTCAACCTGTGTATATTCTGCATGCCCCTCTGATCTTTGAATGTCAAATATGGCATAGTGGTGAGTGCAGATATTTTGGCTCTCACACAGAAAAATCAGGAGTTTCCTGTATGGTTTTAGGATCTGATTTTTTTTATTACTTTACATGGAACAAGCTCAATTTATGATAATTGGATTTTGTACTGAGATCCAGCAAATCCCCTCTATCAAAAATTCATATTGTATATAGATTAGTGGAGAGAAATAGACAGTGATTCAAAATATGGATGCTGTAAGGCTGTGAATGAAGGAAAATGTCCTATTGTCTAACAGCTAAATAAGGGAATGTGGAGAAAAAAACTCCAGATACAGATCTTTGCCCTTAATCATCCCTCCCTTTCCCAAGCTGAGGAAAAAGAGAGTTTTGCCTGCTTATATTAAGGGTATATTTGACCCAGTGGGTCCAATTCCCAATATCTTGGGGATGCAAGTCAGTGGGGTCATCTCAGAGCAGAATTTGGTCCATAAATAAAATTTGACTGTTAATTGCCTAATCCGGGATACTAAGAACCATAGCACCAATAACTTTGAAGTAGTGTAACATAAAGAAAGCTAATAAGTTACTGTTCTATCAAATGATCTGTGTTATCAGTTCTACCATCTACATGCTCAACAGTTTGTAGATTGTATTTGTTAACCAGTGAATTAAAAATAATTAAAGAAATTAGTTACTAATATTTGGAGATACAGACTCCTCCTGTATAGGGAATCAAAACATTTTCCATAACTATCTGGCTAAAAATCTGTGTTATCAGTCCTACCAGTCATATCTGACAGGTATATGGGTGATCACAAAATAACAGACCTCAATTCTGCAACCCCTTATATATCTGCTTAACTTTAAGCATGAGTCATTCTAATGAAGTCAATGGGATTGCTCAGGTCAGTAAAATTAAGCACGTGTATAAGCATTAGCAGCAATGGAGCCATAGTTTGCTGCCCTAAATTGTCTCTTGGCAGCCCACTGGATTACTGTGCTATACCTGAATTTGTCCACATTTCTGTAGGGCACTGATCTAAACAATAGTAAAAATCAACACAGCTTCATAACTCTATATCTTTTCCTACAGATGTTCATTATCTGTGTTTCAATATATTTTTATCCAATATTAACATGCTGCGGAGCACTATGTTGATTAGCAGACTTTACACTTACCTATAATCTTTTGAAAATTGGAAAGGTTTCCTATATAAGTAGTACAGGGTACATTTCTTTTGTGAAATATTTTAACAAAGCCTTAAGGAATATTTACTAGGTAATATGCAAAAATAGCTGTTTTAATAATAATAAAAAAGCATCTATTCACAAGTACCTCAATGAGAAAAAAAAATGACTGCAGAACATACCTTTAAGAACCCATTTTCCTCTCTTTTCCTCCTCCCTCCCCACCTTCAGTGGCTGAAAAGCCAATCAAAGAATTCTCCACCTCCCACACAGTTCAGTACTGGATCTGGGTGCATTATCACAATCATACTTTGGGACTTTCAAGTGGTGAAAGAAATTAGTTAACGCACTAAGGAATCTTAATTTCAAACATAATTCTATACCTTTTAAATGGTCTTTCTTGCCGACATGCTACAGGTTGAGAATTAAACATTTCTCATCAATTTCAACTCAGCCTGAATAGAAGACACATTTAAAGAGATGTCTCTAGCACACTGGCATTCAGCTAATCAGACTTCACACGCATCGGTCAATATTACAGAACAACTGAGATCTATCACTGACAACGATATTGTAGATCAAGGATGGACTGAAGACTCCTTTCCAGGATTAGAAATACTGTGCACAATTTATGTTACATATGCTGTAATCATTTCAGTGGGTGTCCTCGGAAATGCTATACTCATCAAAGTCTTTTTCAAGATTAAATCAATGCAGACGGTTCCAAACATTTTCATAACCAGCTTGGCTTTTGGAGACCTGCTTCTTTTGTTAACCTGTGTGCCAGTAGATGCAACACGCTATATTGTGGATACGTGGCTCTTTGGAAGAATTGGCTGCAAGCTGTTATCTTTTATCCAGCTAACTTCAGTTGGAGTATCAGTGTTCACTTTAACTGTTCTCAGTGCTGACAGGTAGGTCTGTAGCAATTTGGTTTGTCAGGAAGTACTTGTGCATTAAGACAGAAATGAATAAAAAGGGAAGAAGCTATCACTTTGCATTAATTTGTAATACTTAGTCCTTGGATAGATAAATATGATGTTAAATGTTCCCATTAAAAGCTAGATGATTTTTTCCAGTAATCAGTAAAAATCAACTCCAATTTGTTTAAGTTAAGAGATCAATATTCTCTGAAAGTGTAAAAGAATTCTTTTTAATGAAGTGAATTTTAAAATAATTTTAAAAAATAAATCTGACCTTTTATTAGTTTTAAGTGATGTAAGAAAGACATTTTTCCCTCTACTGAATCAAGAAAGATAAAAGGCTTACAGCAGGGAAAAGATAGTTTGTATATTGGTGCTACCTAGTGGTGTACAGAAGTAGTCAATGAGGATGAACAACACATCCTCATGTGAAAATGACTAAGGACAATGGGAATCCTTCCATTCACTTCAACGGGCTTTGGATCAGGCCTTAAAACTCTAACTAAATTGACTGCCACTTAGAGGTAAAATATAAACAAAATTGTTAGTTCAAATTACTTTTAAGACTCTTTAAAATGTGAAGGCTATTGCAATACAATAATAATTTTAAGCATGGCAAGTGCTCACTATGATTGAGATGCAAGATAGCACTATTTCAATATTTTAATTGCTATTGTACTTCTAGTTACTGCAGCTTTTTCAGTGACGTTTTACTTCATAGGACCTCAAATTAAACTCAGACTAATCTGAATACATTATTATTAGAGCACATAAGTGTTTCCATCTGACGGACTTCACAAGTGATTCAGAATAATCCATTTTCACCAAGAAGCATTTATAATCTGCTTCATTTATGGCTGAATAACAACAAATAGAAGGCAGAAGTGTAATGAGTATGAATTATCAAAGACTACAAACAGTCAAAATGAACTCTCAATGTTAAAGGAAGGAAAATGTTTTCAAATACCAGTAACTAGAAAAACTAGTTAATAGCAACTAGGTCAGGCATATAGAATGAAAAAAAAATCACTCCAAGTCGGTATTAGGACAATGGGCAATTGCTTCTGAATTCAATTCTTACTGGTTGCCATCATATAATTGCCTAGAACAATATTTTAATCCAGTAATTATACGGTTAAAATTACTCTGAAAATTCAGAACATGTGTTAATTATAACACCATGAGCTACTGTGTTCTGATTGGCTATGAGGGCCTGGGGTCAGTAAAAGGTTATTACTAATGTTCTAGTCTGCAGTAGTGTGTCTAATTTTGCCCAGAGGAGAAACAGAGGGTCAGATCCTCACTTGGTGTAAATTGGTACAACTCCACTGAAGGCTCTGCCTTCCCTCCATACTGATCTGTGCCCTGTTTCACTGTATTCTCTTTCATGGCCGTCTCGTGCCCTCTTCCATGGATCTCCCCAATCTGTCTAACCCAGGGCTCATCCATTCTGAGAGCAGGGAGTGGTTCCATCCGCTCCCCAGTTCCCTATGCCCAGTCCCTCCCTCCCTGGTCTCTTGCCTTCCTCTCTATGTCCCCTCTCCACATTCTCCTGTCCCCACACGTTTACCCAGGTCCACACATTCCCCCCCACATTTGGCTCGGCCCACTTGTTACAGCAGTACAGCCAGGAATCAATAGCAGGTCAGTTTATAAGTGTCTATATATTATTTTAAATCTTGCTCTGTATACATGTGTAAACTGTCCTGTATGAGTGTGACCTGGCGTGTGATCACAGGAACACAGTGGGAAACAGATATTACACTGATTTTCCACTGAATGCATCCGATGAAGTGAGCTGTAGCTCACGAAAGCTTATGTTCAAATAAATTGGTTAGTCTCTAAGGTGCCACAAGTACTCCTTTTCTTTTTGCGAATACAGACTAACACGGCTGCTACTCTGAAACCAGATATTACACTATATCCTATCATTTTAAGTTCTATGCACTTCTGCACAGATTGTTTTGCATAAGGAATCAGTACCAAAGTTTTCTTTTGCCTGGTCCAAAAACATGAACAAACCAGCAGCAACCAAGGAATGGCTTGAAAATGGCAGGAAAATAAACATCCCTGAACTTATAAAGCCCCTTGCGAGCAGACTAGCCCATCTGGAGTAGCAAAATGGTCATTTTCCAGTTCTCCCCTCATTCCAAGTCTGAGAGCTTCTTGGTCCTTCTCCTAGGCTGAACTAGACTGGAAGGAGCACTTCATCTTCCCTTCAGGTGCCTTCCTCTGCCTTTTGTTGCTATGTCTACCTCAACAAAACTTTAAACCCTTTCATGCTTACCTTTAATGTGGGGCATATGCAACTCCACACACTTCATATTACATATCTTTGTAAATTCCTCATTTACCTCCCCTTGTGCACCCATAATACAGAATATACAACTCCACCCCCAGTCCCCCCAAATATTAACTTTCACACAAAACCCCTCCAAACACTAGATGGCACCTCTCCTCAGCATAATTTACAAAGCAAACTGAATTTGGAGTTTGCAGACCAGTCTATTTTGGAGATACTGTATGATCATTCTGGGAGAGGAAAGTTTCAAGACAATTAAAGTCAATAGGATATAAGTACATGCTTAAAGTTCATCCTTGAGCTTCTTCCTTCCTTATGGAGAGACTAGCATCACTTCAAAACACAGAAGAACAAATGCATAATTATGTATATATCTAGCATTTTAAAAACGAAAATGGACCAAATTCACCCCTTTAAACTCCCAAGACAATTATGTCAACCTCAGTGGAGATATATCAGGCATGAAGTTGTCCCCACAAATTTAAATTATTGGTGCTCAAGACTGATGTTACTGCATTTTTTCTAACACTATGATGTTGGTTGTGTTTCTAGGTACAGAGCTATTGTTAAGCCCTTGGAACTGCAAACATCAGATGCAGTTCTGAAGACCTGCTGTAAAGCTGGCTGTGTTTGGATTGTCTCCATGATATTAGCAATCCCAGAAGCTGTATTTTCGGATTTATATTCATTCAGCAATCCTGAAAAAAATGTATCTTTTGAAGCATGTGCCCCTTATCCTGTATCTGAGAAGATACTGCAAGAAGCTCACTCTCTAGTTTGCTTTTTGGTGTTCTATATTATACCACTAGCTGTCATTTCTGTCTATTATTTTCTTATTGCCAAAACATTGTACAAAAGTACATTCAACATGCCAGCTGAAGAACATGGTCATGCCCGTAAACAGGTAAGGAAGGATCACAAACTAGGGTGCCCAGCTTATAGAAGTCTAAGCTTACTGGCTGAAATCTTAATTTAATTTGAGTGCGAACGTTTTACATATACAGTATACACAATAGACAAGTAACAAGCCTAGGTAAAGTGCAGCCTGTATACACAGGCAGCAATAGCCCTGATTCAGCAAGGCATTTAAGCATGTGCTTAAATACTATTGATTTAATTTTAAGTATGTGCTTAAATGCTTTGCTGAATAGCGATGGATTATGCTTTGCTGAATTAGGGCCACACTGCATTTAGGAGCTATGACACCTTTCACTAAATTCTAAACACTGAGGGACGGAGTCTGCATTAGAATGCATTAGCTAACGTGTTAACATCACATCCTTAAATCCTTGTCTAGATGAGGCCTCAGTGGGTTCTATCAGACCAAAGGGTGGGAGAGGGAGTTTCATAGTCAGATGCTCCCAAGTGAAAACACCCTGTCCAAAGCCACAAAAATGTATGGGTGCAAATGAAAATGCTTTAGTTTCTGCTTTGTTTCCATGCTGCCTTTCAATACTTATCGTATGTAGACTGATTTTTATTAAGGGTCTCAGAGCCCTCCAGAGAGTAGCATAATACATAAATATGTATTATTAATACTAGATATGCAATTATTTTTTCCTAGATTGAATCCCGAAAGAGAGTGGCAAAAACAGTGCTGGTGCTAGTTGGTTTGTTTGCCCTCTGCTGGCTGCCTAACCACATTCTCTATTTGTATCGATCTTTCACCTACCACTCTTCTGTAGATGCCTCTACCTTTCATCTTATAGTCACTATTTTCTCCCGGGCTTTGGCCTTCAGCAATTCCTGTGTCAATCCCTTTGCTCTTTATTGGCTGAGTAAAAGTTTCCGGCAACATTTTAAAAAGCAAATCTTGTGTTGCAAGGCAAGGCTTCCTACACGGCCTCCCAGCAACACACCTACCAGAGCTTTGTCAGCCACAGGCAGCACAAATGGCTCAGAAATCAGTGTTACTTTGCTAACAGATTATAGTGTCACAAAAGAAGAGGAGAGCGTTTAGTTCTTCGATCATGGAGAAGAACCAACATCATGCATTTCCCAAGATTCTAGTGCACCAGGACCTGCTAGGAGCTGCAAGTAAACAAAAGAATGCATCCTTTATACAGTCTGTGAAAGCATCTTCAGCAGGACGTCTTAACATCTTCAATTATATAATGGAGAAATCACAACAGTATGTGTGGGGAAAAGAAGAAACACAACTGATGTAAGCTCAGTCAAGAGGATAGTGCTTATTCCCCGGGAATGCTATGCATCCTTTCCATATGCCTGAGGTTTCTGCACCAAGCTGACAAAGTTAAGCTCAGTTAAACAAAGTTAAACTCACTTGAGCTGCAGGACTATTTTTGTACTGGCTCTGTGTTCAGAGAATTAGAATTGCTGTTATACTCTTGGCCACAGAGTAGTGACAATGAGCGCTGCCCTTTGTTGAGTACTTATGTTGTCTTTGATGTTTTTTAAAATGGAAGCAGCTCTCCACAGAATGACAAACCAGAGCGGTTTCTTATTTTGTCACTTTCCTTGCACCAAATATTAATGCTCAAAACTTTGGAGTGAAAGTTTAGGGGGAGGTTATCATTTTTCATAAACTGAAATTAAACTATGCTGAAAGTTGTAGCACGATGCTGAGACAGCACTAAGCCGTGGTCTACACTACAAACGAATGTCAGTATAACTGCGTTGCTCAGGGGAGTGGAAAATCCACCCCCCTAAGTGACGCAGTTATACCAACCTAGCTCCAAGTATAGACAGTGCTATGTCAGCATGAGGGCTTCTCCTGTTGACATAGCTACGGCCTCTCAGGGAGGCTGAGTACCTATGCTAACTGCAGAAACTCTCCCATCGGCATAGGTAGCACTGTCACTACCGTGCTACAGTGGCACAGCTGCAGCACTGTAAGTGTAAACAAGCCCTGAGAATCAGAAGCTTTAGATCCTATTCCATAGTCTGCCACTCACTTGCTGTGTGACTCTGGAAAGTTGCTTACTGTATGGCCTGATTTTAAGAGGTCTGAGCTTCTACGCTCCTAATTAAGTCAGTGGGAGCAGCAGGCACTCACATCTGTTAAATGGGGATAATCATACTTACCCACCTTTGCAAAGTACTTTGAGATCTATAGATAAAAAAGTCCTATAAAAGGACTAAGTGTTATTATTTAGCATTATATTGATCAAGGGAGGAAAAATCAATCTACCCTATCAACTCAATAGTCAGAAAGAGCTAGAATAAGTGCTGGAAGTTAATTTACTTTATAGCAGTGGTTTTCAAACTTTTTTTCTGGCAACCCAGTTGAAGAAAATTGTTGATGCCCGACTCAACGGAGCTGGGGATGAGGGGTTTAGGGTGCGGGAGGGGCTCAGGGCTGGGGCAGAGGGTTGCGGTGCGGGAGGAGGTCAGGGCTCTTGGCTGGGAGTGCAGGCTCTGGGGTGGGGCCAGGGATGACAGGTTTGGGTGCAGGAAGGGGGTCCAGGTTTGGGGGGAGCTCAGGGCTGGGGCAGGGGATTGGGGCACAGGGTTGGGGGGCAGGCTTACCTTGGGTGGCTCCCGGTCAGCGACACAGCGGGGATTCTAAGGCAGGCTTCCTGTCTGTCCTGGCACTGCGGCCGTGCTGTGCTGCGGAACGGGCCAGCAGCAGGTCCGGCTCCTAGGCGGAGGCACGCAAGCAGCTCCGTGTGGCTCTCGCCCATAGGCACTGCCCCCCACCAGCTCCCATTGGCCAGGAACCGGCCAATGGGAGTGTGGAGCTGGTGCTTGGGGTGGGGACAGCGCATGGAGCCCTATGGCCCCCTGGGCCTAGGAGCCGGACCTGCTGCTGGCCGCTTCCGGGGCACAGCACGGTGTCAGAACAGGTAGGGACTTGCCTGCCTTAGCCAGGCAGCACCACCGACGAGACTTTCAATGGCCCGGTCGGCGGTGCTGACCAGAGCCACTGTGACCCAGTGCCTTACATTCCATGACCCAGTACTGGGTCTCGACCCACAATTTGAATACCACTGCTTTATAGTAAGTGTTAGATTTTTGTTTTCCAGGTTATTAGAATAAGTTTCTTTCATAATGGAAGGTCCCCTTGCTGTCAAGTCAGTTGACCTTCTAGATGAGAGACATACATGCCAGACAATAATGGCTGTAGACAAGCAGACTGTATAGCACTGAAAAGTTCAATATGACTTTGGCATGGGTCAGCTTCCCTGTCAGGGAATGCTGGAAAGCCAGCCTTCCTGGCTCCGAGAGTTACAAAAGTCCTGGAAGACAGACATTTTATGAAACTTCTGAGACCTGAACTAGAATTTTGCTTTACAGGAGATGAGTCAGGAAATCCCAATGGACCTTCCATTGTCCAAACTGAGGAAACAGAATTTCCATCTGAATAAAGAAGCTGGGGAGGAACTTATAGAAGAGAGACTATAGTGTAGGTGTTAGTTTGACAAAATTTGGTATGGGCAGGGTGGAGAAGTCCTATATTTTATTTCCTAATTAGAAGGGAAATTAACTGTTGAAGATGCAACACGTTTGAGCGGCAATTACTTGTAGTGCCCCTAGCAATAGTGACTGGTATGTAGCAAAATGGAACACTGAATAAGGGGAACATAAAAGTGCCTTCAAGTCATGTTTACCCTCCCTCGCTAGTCCTGCGCCAAGCACAGCTTGGCTGGAGCAAAGAATCAGGCCCCATGTACCTTGAACAGCATTTAGATGCCTCCCTTCCCTTTGCCTCTAATAGGGCTATGGGATAGGCCTACAATTGATAAATAAACCACACAAATATGAACAAACTTTTAGCTTCATGGAGTTGAACATGGGGAACTTTAAACAAAAGAAAGCATTCTTTCCTCACTTAGAGTTTGCGTTTAAATTCCATACTTTCATACCCCCATTTCTGAAGGGCCTCTGGAAAGTGAATCTGCCATGTGTTTCCAAATTTTAGACACTTTCTCTGCTGACGGCTAAACTTTAAAGTATGTAATCTTTGGGTATTCCTCATAACAGCCCCTAGAAATGTCAGCTTCTAAGATTCACTATTTTTCTTGTTTTACATTGGTTACTTTTTGCCTTCTTTCAGAGTAGTCGCCGTGTTAGTCTGTATCCGCAAAAAGAAAAGGATACTTGCATGCATCCGATGAAGTGAGCTTTAGCTCACGAAAGCTTACGCTCAAATAAATTTGTTAGTCTCTAAGGTGCCACAAGTACTCCTCTTTTTTTTTTTTTGCCTTCTGTATCTATTGTTCTAAATGAGGTAACTTGTTGCTATTGTATGCTTTTATAAATGTATGTTTCCGCTGTACATTGTACATTTGACAATTAGGAACCAACTATATTGCAGGCCATGACAGGACCTAACCATTCCATCTGTCAGTGAATGGGATGTAGGCAGTTGTGCATAGTGCTTGAAGCAGGAGTTAGGCCTAATGGTTAGAGCAGGAGTCAATAGCCAGGGTAAGAACCATAGGCTGAGGCCAGATGCCAGAGCCAAAGGTCAAAGCCAAAGTCAGAAATTGGTGCCAAATGTCAGAACCAGGTTACCTGGAGGCAAGGCAGGAGCAGGACTGGGTCTGAGGCACGTGCTATCATAGCGATGGGCAAATGCTCTGAGCAGCCGCCAAATCGCTGGGCTTAAGAGCTGGTCTGTGGACTCTTCCCAATAATCAGGCAGTCTACTACAGGCCAGCTGCACTCATTAGGTTGCCCAGAGACTGGCTCTGCTGCAGGCCCAGATTCTTGACACCATCATGTAACACACTATATGGTTTTATCATTCTACCTTTTTTCAACAATAGTTATATTTGCACTCTCATGATACATCACTCTGATACAATGTATTGGTTAACATTTACTTTATCTGAACAATCTGATGTTACTATTCGGTCTATCCACCTAACAATCCATAATAATATCTCTCTAGGCTACCAACATTAGACATAGGGAAAAGGGGTTAAGGCTTCCTTGGCAATCTTTTCTTAATGTTTCTTTCTAGAAAACAGATTATGAGTGAAATTCAGCCCTGGGTAATGCGGATCTAAATCTACTCAAATTAAGGTTGTGATGCCCACTTACACCAGCACTGAATGTGATTTAGAAAAGAACTGTAACATGATGGAGTCTGGATTTATAATGCAAATTCATATTGAGATAGAGAATATGCAAAATATGTAAAAACAAAAAATAATTGAAAGCTAGGGGCTCAATCTTGCAAAGCCTTACTTGAGTAAGTGCTACTAATGTAACATGAAGGCTTGCAGGATGGCACCATATATTATTTTATGAATGAGATATATCCCCAGGTTGCTTTCTTTTGCATGTATGTAACATATAATTTAATCTAATGATGTTTTATTTTGCTTGGGCACATTTTGTGCACATTTAATAGCCTCGTTAACTATAAAGGCCCCAATTCAGCATAGGACTTATTAGGATTTAAGAAAGTGCTTAGATGCTTTGCTAAATCAGGGCCAAAGGATTTCTTCAGGCTGAAAAGTATTATTCAGCTGAACTTAAAACATTCTATCCTCCAGTAAAATAATTCCAGTGTCTCTTCACTTATCAAGGGGTTCCTTAGTTAAATGACCCTTGGCTCCAAATCCTGACTTTCAGTTTTGTGGAACTTGCTTGTTGCATTTGCATTATTTAGTAATTTTGACATAATATTTTAAAAATATATTTATATGTTTAAACCAAAAAGTTTTTTAAAATGACAGTCATTACAATATTACTGCTTTTTAGGTGTTGTAAAAATTACCAGCTTGAATGAGTAAAAGTGTAGACATTGTTAAAAGAATTGTTGCTAACATGAATATTATCAGTATTTCAATTTGTGCTTATCATAATGTAAGATACTGGCTTAGGACTGAAATCACCTTTCAATCAGAAAAGCAAACCAAATCATATCAAAGCATGCATATATTGTAAGAAGCTGAATCTCTGGCAAATAGAAATGGTAAAGTTATTTCATAAAAATCACCAATTTTTAATTCTTTTTCTTTTACGCTTCTCAGAAAAGAGTCTTATTTTACTGTAAGTAGTTTAACATGGGCTGCCTGCTGACAGTAATGTATTTCTGCTAAGCATATTACAACTAAAGAATAAACTAAAGTTGCACACAGCTAAAGTGTTTGTACATTTCAATCAGTGGTACTTATTCAAAAGAATACAGGCTCGATGCAATGGATGATTTTTGGCTCTGCAGCAGATGTTCTATTCAGCAAAAAGGTAAACTATTTCATGGAAGTCATTTTCTTTGTGAATATGGACAGTATTGGCCTGAATTTTTAACATACTGGGCTGATCCTGTCATTTTTATGCAACTTAGACTGCCATTGAATGTAATTGGAATCTTATGTGCATAAGGACTACAAGATCAGCCCTAGTGTAAGGCACAACCAAGCGTAACCTCTCTGCAAACTCAAGAATGGCCATTTAGATTTGCCCAAAGGCATTTTCCTTTAAAATATATTCTGAATTCTCTGTCTGATTACTAAAGGGTGAAATCCTGTGGCCCCATTGAAGTAAATGACAAAATTCCCATTCACTTCACTGGAGCCAGAATTTCACACTGTATTTTTACTAACTGTCACATTCAGAGCACTAATATTCAACTCTGAAGAGCTGGGAACCCCCTTTTATCAATGAATGGAGTCACAGCCAGCCACCAAATAATCATGGTGCAACATCTTAACATTGTTTTGTAGTATTTGCCTCATGATGCTGGTTTGAGATGACACACCTCATCACACATTGATGCAAAGCATTGATGCAAACGTTGTAAGATATGTGACTCTCTGAAACTCCCTTCAACAAAACATAAAAATCTCCTCTCTCTTCACTGCACCTTTGGCTGCTGCCAGCTAACCAGGAGATTGAAATGCAAAAGTTAGCACACAAAGACATCTGATCTCTTCTGGGGAGCTTTAGGTAAATAAACTAATCAATGTATTATACTATATATTTCACATTTAACACACGTATGTGTATGTATACTTGAATGTGTATGTGTGGTGTTTTGTAAAAGTTTTATCTGAATGAGTCTGGGATGGCTGAAGTACTTACGAATCAATTGTATAGGTCATCCAAAAATCAAACCTTATATCACAATATATTCTCATGCATATTGTTTAATAGCACAGATTTTAAAGAGAAATTATTTTAGAGAGTTTTAAAAACAATTTATTGATACTATTCTAATATGTTTCTGCTTGTAAAATGAAACACCATTAGTATAATAAATCCAACAGCAGTCTATGAGAAGGAAAATGTATTTATAACAGATTTCTGAAACCTCTAAAATAGCTTTTCTATATGTAATAATGTAGCAATTTGCAATCTGCTATCTCATGAGCTAGCAAAAGTACTGTGTTCCATTGTAAACTATCCTTGATGATTCAAGATATTGGATTTTAATCCCATCATTGCTCTAAAACTTAATACTGTGTGTTCTGTATCTTAGGCCAGGACAGGGGAAATCCATATTTGGGGAAAGAAAAAAACATTTTTAAGTGGTATCTCTTTGAATTTGCTGTGCGGTTGGAGATGGTAGTAGTAATCTCAGTTGAGACAGATTGGGCTGCTTACACTGTCAGCCAATTTATCACATGGTTCTGCAGTTTATCATCACTGGACATTATTACCACATATGGTAAGCCAGTGGATGTTTTACAGCTGTAACATATATGATACAGATAATGTCCTGCATTCAATAAGTAATTACTAATAAATTACAAATTGTTTCATTTTATTCAACTCTTTTAGAATATATCTGAGAACAGACAACTGCATGGAAATTAATCAGACGAAATACAAAAAGGAACATCACAATTTTCTGACGCAGCATGTGACAGCTGAAAAACCAGTTGTGTTTTGGCTTTCATTTCCTTGAAAAGCATGCTACACATCATACAATGTTGTAATCCTAACAGCAAAATACTGTAATACATATCAGTCAGGTGGTCAATGCTAGGCTGTATTTAATTTTTTAAAACAGAATAGTCATATATGATTAAAAATGGGGACAAACATGTATATGTTTCTTACGTATACCTCCTGTATGTTGGCAGGTTGCAATTTCAGCAGAAAATATGCTCTTTGTTTTGTCCAATTAAAAACAGCTAGGAAGCCTGTGCTGGCCAGCCAGAAGGAGTGCAAGATAAACTAATAAAATAAATGAATAGAAGTTTGTTCCCAGTCATAAATGAAGAGGAATTTAAAATTTCACATTTAATGCTCATAAAAAATGTACTGTTAGGTCTAGAGACTGAAGTCCTTTAATTATTCATTGACCGATTACATCAGAGAGAGCAGGGCAAGCATTCCTCACACTGCCCTGCCAGCAGGCCTAAGCCTCAACCTGGAGGAATCATGTTTATGTGTGAGAGGATAGTTTATTTTCCACACTTATTTAATGCTTGGTCTCTATACTGAAATTGACAACAGTGGTGCTAATTAATGTAAGATGTGGGGTGGTACTCTGATGTGGACATTTATCGACTGGAAACTGAACTGACACTACTGAACAGGCCATCCAACAGGCACATGATGGTAACTTTTGGACATGTACTGCCTGACTTTAAGAAATGCTGAGCACCGGCAATGTATATTGCTCAGCACTTCTGAGAATCAGACTCTTAATGATTTGGGATGGTCTCCTACTCTGCCCTGAGGTGGAAAGCTCTATTAACCCATTACCACTTCCCAAGTCATCCAGTCCTCCATAAATATGAGTTAAATACTTACTGTATTTGCCAAAGGTACTGATATGGGAAACTCTGTTACACACAGATCTGACAAAACAACCAAAGCAGTATAAAATGTAAGCTGTATTCTCTTCACACCATTCAGAGACATTACTTTGTATTGATGTTGTTTCCCCTCTGCCTCCAAACAAAGATCAGAATCAGTTTTTGTAAATGCTTACAATAATCTGATCTCAGTTACTCTTCATTTTCACCATTTTAACTGAAGTCAGAATCTGGATCAGCAGATGTCAAATTCCCTTAACTGGATCATTGTAGTTCTTCCTTCAACACTCTAATTTAGGCTGTGCTGAGCTTCCTGGATTAAAACAACACTTCATGGAAACAGCTTTTCCTGGCATGTGTGCTGATGCTTTTATTGAAAGATATGAAAATAAAATTTAGGTTAATGAAAAAATTGATGTTAATTTTGCGAGCTTTGAAACAAAAGTAACTCAAATGCCTCTCTAGCTGTCAGTTTGTAACTGATTGTAAAACAGTCTTTGGACCACTATCATCATAGCTCTGCCAAAAGAAAATTCTTGAAAGATGTCACTAACTACACATTGGATGTTCTTTGTATACCAGCCAGGGATTACTGAAAGTCTATATTTATAGCTGTAGCAATCTTATATGACAGTCTGTTGACTGGCAAATTAACTGATCTCTGTCTCTCCTCAGAGCTTTACTCTGATTTTACTACCATTCCAGTGTATATGACAGTAAAGATATATTTGCTCCTAGAATATTGATTTCCAAAAAGCTTCTAGACTGCATACCCTTCCCATTATAGGGTAAAAAGTTTGTTTTGCAACTGCAGCAATCAACAGTTGCCAAGCCGTAAGGATTTGTTCAACTATGTTTTTATTTAGAAGAAGAGTTAAAATAAGTTATATAAATACTTCAATTTTGTAGTCCTAAGCCAAAATTAATGTAACAAAAGTCAACAGAATATGCTTTCTTTATAATGCACATAAAAACAATGTTTTCTAGTCATATTCTTTTGCAAATAAACATACTTGCAACACAAAGAGTCTCCCGATCACCTTCTGAAAAATCACTAGATGATTTGGTCACAGTTTAGGGCAACTGCACCTGCATTCCCCCTCCATGGTCCAGCAACGACACCCATTTTTAGACTTCTGGCTCCCAGCCGTCATCTCTCTTGGGTGGAGACCTATGTCTCTTTCCCTTCTGATCGAGGGCTGCACACTTCCCTGTGTTATTGCCAGCAAGTCAGACTGCCTAAACACACTAGCGTCTGTGCTTTGCTCTCTCTTCAGAGGCAATAAACAGCATAATTGCCCTCAATTAGAAGTTACCACACAGCTTTTTCTAAGTAAGCACATTTATTTTCAAGGTTGAAAGCATTACAGAAAAAAAAAACACATTAAAAACAACAAAAGAATGTACCCACATGCTAATAAGCTTACCAAAAATCAACAACTCCAGAAGAGTGTGTGGTAGCAGTCAGTTCTTCAAACCCCACAAAGGATGGGTTTTTTTGGTGGCTATAAGTTCATAACAGCTTTACTTCATAACAAGCACACTCATGCATAGTATGTCTGTGGTGCATTAAGAACTTTATCATTAAATGTTGTGCTTTATTAACCAACTAAGTAGATGACTATTACTTTACAACAATAATTATAATAATACTGATACAGCATCCCCATCTTCTCCACAAATGCACTGAGAACATGACAAATGGAATTAAAATACAATAGACACAGATGAAGAATTAACTAATTTCCCACTTGAGTCAGTCTCTGGTACTGTCATTAAGAAAGCAATCTTCACCCATTAAAAAACAATTTAAAATTCAGAGTACAAATTTAGTAATTTGCACAGCACCAGTATAGCTTTTTGAATAGTAAGCCAAAATACATTCTCTAGAAGTTGTAAATACGAATAACTTATACTATTCTTTGATTTCTAAAAAGCAGATATTTGGGAGACAGTAAAAGTATTTTAGAAGTTTCAGCAGGGGACACTTCTGGAAGAGGGGACATTTGGTCATGTCCTCTGCGCCAACATCTGAGGCAACACAACATTTTGAAGCAATACCAGTGTATAGTCTTATCTTTTTTTGTTTAGTCCTGCCAATAAAAACATTATGAAAATGGGCTTTCTATCCAATGGAAGATGGCTGCCTGCTCGCAGAAAAACAGTGCAACAGCAGAAGTAGGAATTATTGTTCAATTCTAGTTTATTTTGATATTCTTGAATGAATGATCAATGGCTATTACATCCATCAGTGGCTATTAGCCAAAATGGTCAGAAACGCAACTCCATGCTCTGGGTATCCCTAAACCTCTGAGTGCCAGAAGCTGGGACTGGACAACCAGGGATGGATCAATCAATAATTGCCCTGTTCTGTTCATTCCTTCTGAAGCACCTGGCACTGGTCATTGTCGGAAGGCAGGATACTGGGCAAGATGAACCACTGGTCTGACCAAGTATGGCCATTCTTATGTTCTTAATGATACACTGAAACACTAAAGAGCAAATTTATAAAGGCGTGTCTGGAACGTGAGCTGCTCAATTCCAATGAAAGTAAATGAAATGGAACTTGAAATATCTGAGAGAAATCAACACTAGGCACAAGATCCACAACTTAGGCACACTATAAAGCAAATAGGAAGCATCTTCTTGTACCAAGTTGTAGGAACTTAAATTCAACTTCCACTGCCAATGTTCATTGTGTTCCTGAATAAGTTTTTAATCTTTTGCTGATGCTGCCTACCATATATACTGATGAACTAATCAGGATGCATTGACATTTTCTGCATAAATGTGACAGCATACACAAAACACATTTCCATATTGAGAGTATAAATGTAGACTGATAAGATAAAATATGAAACTGTATTTCTTACCTTAGTGAGCATTGAGATGGCCTCCACTATCCTTTGAAATGAACATCAGGCAGGTGTGAATGAGAGACATGTGAAGGCCAGTCTTGATTTTGATGGGACTACTGGGCATCCTTTGAGCTAAACCAGCTGCACAAGTCTACTGCCCATCAGCATGTGCTTCTACTGCATGAGTGGAGAGATTCCTGCGGAGGAATCACTAACATGGCAGTGTGCTGCTGCTATCATTCAGAAAAACTTTGCAAGTCATGCTGCCAAAGTGCACAGCGGACAAGATAAACAGTTAGCATCATGGCACAAGAGCAATGGTAGCAGCATGATGGCATCTCAAGAACACCAGGATATCACCACTTGGCATGCCTGAGGGGGCCATATGTGACAGCAGAGCCAGGCTAAAATGATGGCCCACAAGGAATTAGGACATAAACTGCAGCAATGGGGCCCGAGAGTGGCAAAGGAGATGGCCTGTGCTGAAAGACCCTGTGGCAGGGCAGACTCTAGTGAGTAGACCCCACGCAGAACAAAGAGGACCAGGACAGACTGTGGCGAGGGGGAGAGGAAGGGCTTGCCTGCCCTGAGCAGGTACCAGGGTCCCTTTCCCAAAGCTGAATGGAGCAGGACACCAGGTCAGTGGTTCCCCCATCTTTTACTAAGGCAACCCACCAGCTGCACTTTGCCTTCTTTCACGCCCCACCATTACACATTTGCACTTCTCTGCCCTGCTCCCGCCCGACAGCGAAGCCCTGGGAAGCGAGGGGGCTGGAGAGCTCTTTCCCCCCACATTCGCCCCGCAGCGGCAGCCTGTCCCGCAGGGCTGGGCCCGGCTCCCTGCCTCGCTGTCCAGTGCAGGTCACCCTGCTGCTGGGGTTCGGCCTGGCCGCACCCCCTCATGACCCAAGCAGCACCACAACGTCCTGCACTGGGTCAGGCCTAGGGGGGTGGTGGGGAACGGGGCACTGCTGTGAGGTGAGCTCTCCCCCCCCAGGAAACGTATGTTTGCCTAGGCTAGGAACCAGTTAATCCCGCCCTGAACTGGTCTGGGACCCATCTAGAACCTTCCCAGGCCCCGCCCTTCAGGAAGTACTGCACTAGGCCACGCCCCAGGCGGGAAAAGAAGCCACGGGCTGCCTGCTCCCAGGAAGGGGCCTATCGCTCTCTCCGTGCCTCCCATTGGCCCGCAGCTGACCACGTGCTGGCCCAGCCCTTGCCCGTTGGCTCCGTTGAGCACGACCATTCCTTCCACCCATGCCCACCTACACTCGCTCAGAATGGTTTCTCCCCTCCCTTCCCTTCCGGGGTGGGGCCGGCGGGCGGCAGAGAAGTCACTTCCGCTCTTGCGCACTGAGACCCGGGCCGGGCGGCAAATAAACAGGACTCGGGGGGTAGCGGCTGCCTCCCTGAGGGGAGGCAGGGGCGCGTTGCTCGCGAGGCGCCGGAGCTGCGGGGGGAGGCGCGTTCCCCGGGCCCGCTGAGGCGGCGCCGCGCCCGCCGTGTACGATGAGCGGCGGCTCGGATGGGAACGAGGAGTTCTACCAGCAGCTGCGGCTCCAGCAGCTGTACGAGGCCCGCCGCAGCGGAGAGGGCGAGCCCGACCCCTTCACCTACGTGGACCCGGCGGATGGGACGGCTTACGAGTGGGACCGAGACAAGAAGGCCTGGTTCCCTAAGGTGAGGCGGGCCGGGGGGCGGCGGCGGCTCGCACTGGCCAGGGCCTCCCCGGGGGCGGGGCGCCCGGGCTGGGGGCGTGAGGGCCGCGGCCGCTTCAGGTTCCCCTCGGTTTGTTGGAGCCTTTCCCGTTGGCTGGTGCGGGGCTCGGGGCCGAGCGCGACACCGAGTCCAGCGGCAGGCGCGCCAGAGCCCCAGAGAGGCTGGCGTGTCACGGCGGAGGGGGCTGATGCCTTTGCAGCACAAGAGAGCCTTGGCCTTCTGTAGCTGCTGCATCTTATTGCAAACTCATGTGTAATTTACGGTCTTCCCTCGCCTCTAGGTGTCCCCGCAGTACTGTGTCCCGGGTTTCTCTTTCTCGCGGTACTTTCTTGTATAACACACAGGGTGCTTTGGTCTCTGGGTGATAACTAAAAGGGGGGGCGGGGGGAAGGCTCTGATAGTTCTCAGGGCTTCCTTCAAGTCTGCCTTTGCAGAAGATTTTTGTCTTGGCATCTGCAGCAGTGTTTTTACAAGCTTCAGAAATTCCTGGAGGAATACATTTTTATTACATACTGTGGGATAAGTCTTCCCAAAGAGGGGTAGGAAGATAGCATTAAGAGCTAATTAAATGCAGGAGTTGTTAATCCCTGGGCAACCCAGTTATGATAGTGGCTCAGGTGACTGGCTCAGTTCACACTCCATCAGAATTTCTGCTGCTGTACAGATGCAGACATTAGGGAAAGAGAATTGTATGGTGGGTCAGTAATTTGCAAGCCAGTTCACACCCTTTTATAGAGCACTGCATATGGGGCTTTCTCCTTAGCCATGATGTAACTGTAGGTCCATGTCTGGAGTCTGTATGCTTTCCCATTTTGTGTGTGTGTGGATCATACCTAATCATTTTAAGTTTTTTGATTTCTTAAGCCATAAGTATTTCTTCCAGTTTCTTTTGCTCATGGTTTGTGCTTCCCCTTAAATGAACCTGATGACTAAATGTGCATTGAAATAATGATCTCTTAAAGTTTGTTCCACCAGAACAGGATTCAGAGTAGCAGCCGTCTTAGTCTGTATCCGTAAAAAGAAAAGGAGTACTTGTGGCACCTTAGAGACTAACAGATTTATTAGAGCATTATGCATTATGCTCTAATAAATTTGTTAGTCTCTAAGGTGCCACAAGTATTCCTTTTCTTTTTACAGAACAGGATTGAGGGCCATTGGTCAGCAATTGTGAGAGAGTTTACACTCTCCTGTGCAGGGGAGAGAGGGCTTAGGTTCCAATCAAAGCATTAAAAACCGTTCACAGTTATAAAAATTCATTTTTAAAAAGTACAGTAGCTGCTATTATGTTCATGGCTGGTATTATAATAAAGTTGTCTGCTTAATATTCCAGAAGATCAGTCCCAGCAACAGTTGTTTTCCCTTTATCTTCCTGGTTTGGAATAATAGGTCTCAGCTGGCCTTGGGTAAATGGAATACCAATATATTAATATTCCATTGAGGGATTTTTATTAATAACCCCTTTAACAAAAATTGTTTTGCACTAGCAACCAGTCTAGTTTCAAGAAATAAAACAAAGTTGGAAATGTAGTCGGAAGTAATTTTAAATTCATTTTGTTGGAACATTTTTCTTCCCACTCAAATCTAAAAATAATGCTGCTGCAGGACAACTAGTTAGATGTATTGATTCACTGATTTATTAAGTTATTTGATAAACAAAACTATTAACTATTCACTGAAAAAATTCAAAACAATTTTAAAAAACCCTTTAAAATAAAATTCAGCTCCCGTGAAAGTAATGAGCTGTTTGGATTGGCTGGAGCCAAATATAGTGCGGATTATTATAGTGTAAGGGGGTAGAAGTGGGATTTTTACCCATGAAATCTTATGCCCAATTAAATCTGTTAGTCTTTAAGGTGCCACCGGACTCGTCGTTCATAATGTAAGATTCTTCAAAGGTCAATGCATCCCTCCTAAATTAGGCCTGGGCCTTTTGAGATGGACAGACTTTCTATTGCGTAACCAAACTCTTACACTTACATCGCGATATACTAGGGATTTATAAACACTGGAATTTAGTGTTATATGGTTCTGCAATAATTTGGCAAATCACTAAACTCCAAAAGCTTTATATTAAGTTTAATTCTGTGTTGGAGAGAGATGACTGTCATTGACAATTCTGCATCTCTTTCTTTGCCATGGGTATGTACTTGTTAAGGTATGAGTTTCCAAACAAAACATTTATGTTGAGACCCAAATAATCTATATAAAAGTTCAAGGAGGCTGTAGTGATTTAATTAGTTACCAGTTATCATGCAAGCATGGAGTTATTCAGAATCCCTACTATCTCACTCTGGAATTTTTGAACACAGATTAAACCCTTAGTATATGAGTTAGTTCAGGAAAACCTAACCTTTTCTTACAACGCTGAGTTTTCATCTTTGAAAAGGTTGTCTGAAAACTTGACCATATTGGCAGTGGAAAAGTTGGTTTAAACAATAAGAGGTTGTAACCATTTTGTGATACTAAAATGTCAAACTAAACTTCAACTAGTATATTTTCTTGTCCTGTTACAACTATACAGTACTGCAAATAGTTTGTAAAAACCTTAGTAGTAAAACGTATCTAACAACAAATAAGGTATTGTAAATTTTGCATCTAATCTAATATAGTATATTTTTGGGGTGAAAGACCGATTTAGACACTGCTCATACACTCTCCCTCCACAGGGAGGTTTGGTTGGGAGGGAAACAGCTAACATGTTCAGGTAATACTCTGAGCCAAAGATATATGATCTTTGACTTAATCATGTATTAGTGTGTATTGCCTATACTAAGATTTACACTATATTAACACCAGTCAATCTTCTCTGCAAACCTTTTTTCAAGAAGACAGGCCCACAAGTTGCAGTCAATTTAATAATCAGTGTTTTGGTTTTTGGCTGCCTGTCAATGTCACTTCTTCTCCTTGCTCATGTTTGAGAGCAATTGAGTTCTGTTCTTAGTATTCCATTTTGGGTTTCTTTCTGCCTCAGACAAATCTAACTCAGTAAGCGAAAGTATTAAAAGTTTTACCTTGGAAAGGGGGGCACTAATGAATTGTTTGTTTGTCTGCAATATAGAAAAAAAGTTCCTGAGTAGTGTGTGCCGACTTCTCAGTATGGCTTTACTAATACCTGGCATTTCTAAGTTTTCAACTGCAGTGTCCATTTGAGCGTTTATATTTTCCTCTGTAAGTGAAGACATCTGGATTACTGTTTTAGTAGTTATCTTCAGAAATTCACCACCAGTAAACTTGTAATTTACTGGGGTTTATCTTTGAACTCTATTATAGATTAATATTTAACATTTCTTTTCTAGGTGACTGAAGACTTCCTGGCAACATATCATGCTAACTATGGCTTCCCTACAGATAGTTTAGACAGTTCCTCTGCTTCAAAGACTGAAAGTAAGCCAGCTGTGGATTCTAGGACAGCAGGAGCACAGCAGTCGGCAAATAAAAAAGCACCCCAACAAACAGATTCTAAACAAAAAGGAGAAAAAAGAAAACTCGATGCAGGTAAGGGTCTTCATTTTGCATAAACTGGAAAATATACAATATTTAAGAAAAAATGAGCAAATGTAATTGTGCATTAGTATTATGCACAGTAGAGATGCTCAGGCATCTGTTCTGAAAATTCTTGAAACACTTCTGAAATTGCATAGCACTTATTAGGTTATAAAAACCTATATTTCTAATGTGAAATATAATCAAGCTACTAATAGTGTTCTGAGTTCCCTAGGGTGAAGTGGAAGCTTCTTGGAAATTTAGTTAGTGAAACAGATAAATGAGAGCTTAATGTTAAAATCCTGTTCTATTTCTAGGGGTTTAGCACAACTTATACAATTATGATTCTGTTCTTAGGATGGTTTCATGTTGAAGAAGACAAAAACACAAATGTGTATGTGACGGGTAAGTCATCACTTTTTTTTTTTTTTAATATAGTGCCAAAGGTGTGTTAGGCAATTTATATAAATAATCTGCTCCAGAGCACTTAATAGTGTGGATCACATTTTAGGACATTGTCTCATTGATTGGCTCCCTCTTCACACCTTCATAATTGCACAGCCTACTTACGCTCACATTTGTGATTGTATAACATCCCTGTGACAACTACAGCAGTTGCTGAGATGGAAAAGTAGTACTAGGAAAGTGTTGAATAAATCTACCTGTTTAAATACAATTTAGCTGGCTGAAACAGGGGGAGAGAGCCCAGTGTGGCCAGCAAGTACTCCAAGAGCCACCAGCAAGTGCTCCATAGATTGCAGTGGTACATTAACACAACTCATGAATCATTGGTCTAGACCAGGGGGCCTGCCAGTTAGGGTTAGCATTAGACTCACTGGGGTCCTCAGCAGAAAGCCGAAGTCCCACTGCATGGGGCTAAAGCCTGGGGCCCTGGCCCTGCCACCTGGGGCTGAAGCCAAAGCCTGAGCAGTGTGGCTTCGCGAGGGCTCCTGTGGCAAGGGGCCCCAGGCAGTTGCCCTGCTTGCTGACCCCTAACACTGGCCCTGGCTTTTATGTACAGAAAAAGTTATTGTGGCACAGCTGGGCTGTGGAGTTTTTATAGCATTATTGGGGGGGCGGGGGCTTCAGAAAGAAAAAGGTTGGGAACCCCGCCCCCCCCCCCCCCCCCCCCCGTCTAGACTAGGTCAAGATATAGTAAATGGAGGCAAAAAACAGAATAAATAGGGGAAGGGAAGACAATTTTACAGCAGTATAATGTAGCTTCACGAATGTTAAATCTTTTGCGCCTTCTCATGTTTGTTCTTAGCCCAAAGATGAATTTGTTTGAAAAGGTAATACAACTGGCTGTTTTTTGAGTTACATGAGCACAAGAAAAACATGCACCTGAAGCAGCATATCTTAAGAACTCTCCTTTCTCTAGGCTTGGCTAACTCAGGAATTCTTCATAATTTAAAAATATTTCAAATGCTGTTTTTCTTCTGCTCAAATAACTCATTTGTTTAAAAATTTTAAACTTCAGTATGTGCAAAGTCTTAAATGAAGGCATGTTGTACTAAATTAGGAAAAAATGGTAAGAATGACAATTGTACTGGCTCTGCAGTGTCTTAACTTTCTGTCCCAGTTAAAGGGAAGATACCTAAACGTGTGCACCATGAAAAACTGTGCATTGGTTAATATATTTATTTGCACATAGGTTAATGTGTTTGCTATGTCATTGTTTTGGGATATGAAGGAAACTTAAGTCCAAAAACACTTAATGCAACACAGACTTTACATCCACAGATCAGAAAACTCAGAAGTTAATGGTTACCATAGAAACCATCACATTTCCACAATTCACTTGCTTAAAAAGCAGAAAGATTATCAGACATTCAATTAACGGGAAATAAAACATGCTCAAAACTAAATTAGTTAACAAAAATAAATTTTTATGCATGTAAAATCTCACCCATAACATTGCACTGACACATTTTTCATTTAATAACTGATTCATTCTTGTTTCCTTTTTAAAATGGGCTTAGTGGTGCTGAAAAAACTGGATTTGGAATTCACTATATAAATACATTCTAGATTTATATGGTTGAATTTACTTTGCAGGTTTGCCTCCAGACATTACAAAGGATGAGTTTATACAGGTTATGTCAAAGTGTGGTATCATTATGCGAGATCCTCAGACAGAAGAACATAAAATTAAACTTTATAAAGACAAGCAAGGAAATCTTAAAGGAGATGGCCTCTGTTGTTATCTCAAGGTCAGTGGTGTACTCAGTGTAATATTACTTTTTTTTTTGTTGGCTCTGCTTCATGACAAAGTAGTTCTTTATTGTCAAATATGAAAGGCTGCAACTTTTCTCTGACGAGGAGAGCTCTCTGTAGCTCAAAAGCTTGTCGTCTTTCACCAACAGAAGTTGGTCCAATAAAAGATATTACCTCACTCATCTTGTCTCTCTAATATCCTGGGACCAGCATGGCTACAACACTGCATGCAACTTTTCCTGACGCTTACCAACCACTGTTGGTTTTTATTAGATGTTGCTGATAGGGCGCTCTGAATGGGCATTCTGATGCCTTACGATGACCACTGATTATGCATCCGATGAAGTGAGCTGTAGCTCACGAAAGCTCATGCTCAAATAAACTGGTTAGTCTCTAAGGTGCCACAAGTACTCCTTTTCTTTTTTCTTTTTACGAATACAGACTAACACGGCTGTTACTCTGAAAACTGATTATAGTGGTATTCACAATCTTTACCTTGTGCTCCCACAGTCCATTGTATGCACCTGTTTTCACTCACTTTACTTAATTGCAAGCTTCTGGGAGCTCTTTGGGTTAGAGACCATCTTTTGTTACGTTTGTACAGTGTCTTCCACAGTGGGACCCTACATGCTACAAATATTAAATAATTAATACAGGGGCAGAATTCAGAAAAGCTGCATCACAACATTATGGCCATAGTATTGTCATGATAGTTAAATACCTCAGTCAGTATTTTGCAGCCTGCATTCTGAAAATACAAATAGTTAATAAGATTCAGAAAAACTATGAGGATCTTTCCAATTGACTTTCAAGAAGGCTTAAGCTCCTGAGTCTGTCACTTTTGAAAGTGGGACTTAGGTCCTTTTGAAAATTTTATCTTAATCTTTTTTAATTCTTCCCTATAATTATAGTAGCTTACTAGAACTGTCATAGTTCTTTTTTTAGAAATGATTGGAATGAAGAGAAGTGGTGGCTTGGTGAAGTGCAGTTGGGGGTGGGTGAGTGAGTCTGTTAAGTACACTGGTGAAAATGTGTTTTTGGGCCAGAGTCGAGCAATACTAAAAGTAGCCCCTTTTTAACATTAATTTTTGTAAACAGGTTCAAGCTTTGTTTGGGCGTAGAGGAACTCATTTTTAATTTTTTTAATCAAAACCTTCTCATTGATTATGCTTGTTTTAAGGCTTACTATAATTTGATTTATCTTCAAATAGCGAGAATCAGTTGAGCTTGCATTAAGACTTCTGGATGAGGATGAGATTAGAGGCTACAAATTGCATGTTGAAGTAGCAAAGTTTCAACTAAAGGGGGAGTATGATGCAAGCAAAAAGAAGAAGAAATGCAAAGACTACAAGAAGAGGCTGTCTCAACAACAAAAGTTTGTAACTTTTTTCAGTAAAATGTTTTTTCTAAATGTCTTAGCTAAAACAGTTTTTTGTATTCATTTATTCAATGTTATACCAATAATTAAAGATCAAAGATTAGGTTTAGAGTTATTTCATTGGGGTGGGGTGAGGAATATGAGTTAAATGCTGACATCTTGAAAGTCCCTTGGATTGTCATGTTTGGTTGGAGTCCATAGAGATCCAAAGACTTCCATTACTTTCTTCTGAATGGAATGTTACAGCTGAGAGGCGGGAATTGTTGGTATGTTTTTTTGGTTTTTTTTTTTAAATGTGATGGAAGTTTCTCTTCCTAAGTTAGTGAATCTGCAGAACCCTGCAGAGTCACTTTTATCTCTTGTGATTAACATTGCTCCTATAAGGAGACAGCACTGTTTAGCTTTCTGCATGTTACAGTTAGTTAAATTTAATAATTGCATTACACTTACAAAAATTCTAGAGCAGTTAGCATGAAGTTCCAATTAGTATATGAACAAGTACACTGCTTTCTATTTTTGCCTGTTTGTACACAGACATCTGCCTTTAGCATTCAAATGTTTTTATTTAAAATTTTTCTTATGTAGAGGTGAATTACATGTGATCTTAAAGAATCAAGCAAATTCTTACTGTTGGAAGCAAGAAAATTCCATATAAAATTTGATTTTGAAATACTGCACATTCCAATGCAAAGCATTTTAAAATTCCCTGGACTGCTGTTTTTCTTCAAGGAATAAATAGTGATGCTAATTTTATTATAATTAAAAGGAAGAGGTTAACTTGAAACTACTTAACATTGTTTTTTAAAAGTTGACTAGATTTCAATTATTATACCTGCCTCTGGGGTTCCATGCCCATTTATTATTTTTACAATGTTTCTCTGTCCCTAGGAGAAACTGACTAGGTATGGGAAATAGTGAAACTATGAAGGAGGTTCTGTCAAGTGCACAAAGAAAACAATGTATTTTCACCTCTGATCTTAGGTATTACTTTAAAAAAAAAAAAAAGTTAATACTTTCATACGCTGACTTTTAAATGGCTTGTGTTCCTTAATCAACTTGCAGAGTGACCTTCATAGAAATCAGAGAATGCTTCACCAGAAGCAGCAGGAATAAGCAATTTTACTAAATCAGACTTTTCTCTAAGATTGAGATCATAAATGTTAATGGAATCAAGCCCAGTTTCAGCTAAAGAATAGTACAGTAGGTACAATTCCTACAAGCCCCAACCATAGTCAAAATGAGAATTCACAGAACAGATAAATTAGCAACAAAATTCAGGGTGTGGCAAAGGGTGTGCATTATGGCACTATATTTTTATGAGATAATGTACTATAAAGAACATGAAGACCTTGAAATGCAAGCAGTAAATGTTTACTGTAAGACCATGTGAGCTTATAAGAGAATACAAATAAAATCATGTCAGAACAATTTTCAGAGACCTTTTTGGGAATCTTTAGATGTTTGTTGTACTTTAAAGCTGGATGTTCAGTAGACTACACTGACCCCTGAAGTTAAATTTGGCTTGTCTACATAACATTCTTGTGCATGTTTATGGTATTTGAAGCTGCTTTGTAAGAGGAACAGTGATTAACTTACTGATCACCTTTCCATTCCACTTTGTAGAAGATTTAAATAATTCTTTAGAACCAAAATAGCTATCACTACTGAAATCTGTATGTCAAATTAATGATTTTTTTTCAACAAATACTTGTAGAAACTGAAGAAAGGTGCAACAATGTCTTCTTACTATTGCTTGATTTCATTAGACAATTGGATTGGAGGCCTGAGAAGAAAGATGCCACAGCTCGAAAGCGACATGAGCGTGTTGTTATCATCAGGAACATGTTCCACCCAAAGGATTTTGAGGTAGGAAGAACTAAATACTAGGTGAAGCTGGTAGTGCTGGCAATAGTCAACATTGCCCATCATTTACCATTATAAGACCCTGTTTTCAGTTGCTTATAACATTGACAGATGTTAACTGTTCAGGCAAAAATCTTCAGCTAACGTGGTTCATCTACTTCCAAGAACAAAGCTAGGGAAAAATATTGCCTTGCCCATGTTTTTAAAAAAAAACAAAAAACAAAAAAACAAAACTTCTTCCTTGAGAAGCTCTAATGCCTCCATGGTTTGGAGCAGGGGCTTAAAATTTGGCTGTGTGTGTGTGTCACACTGCTGTCATAGATGCCATTTGCCATCCCTATGGAAATTGACCCAAATATGGCCAAGTTAAAATCTGAAAAATTATACTTTGCACATGCTCAATAGAAACTTGTTATTTTGGTAGCAGATACTCTGAAGCTACCATTTGCGCTGAGCATGCTCCATCCCAGGGCTGCTCTTGCCCTGCAATTGTTGCCCCTGGTTGCTGGAGGTGGTTGTGTCACCAGCAAATGAGAACAGAGACTGTTCTGTGTTGGGCTCCCAGGCAGCTAGGGGGAAATTTAGGAAGCAGCCATATTGGAATGCAGTGGGAGAGGAGAACAGAATCATACAGTTGCCAGGATTGAAATGGTGCTTCAGCTTTATCTGACTTTTCATACTTCAGCTGAGACTATCTGAAAATACTATTCCTATGGAACTTATTTATTTTAATGACCGTGGAGAATATGGATGACTCTGCTTATTTTCACTAAGCACTGACACACTAGCTGAGCTCCCGTAGTTTATTCCTCCTCCCCAACAGTTAAGGGATTTTTGATTAGCTCATTATAATGGAATCATGACGTTTATTGTAACTGGAATAATATCTTGCTCTTACAGTGCTTTTTATCAATAAATCTTAAAGCACTTTACAAAGGAGGTCAGTGTCAATGTACATTTTCAGAGCAAATTATATTACTCAAAAACAGTTTAGTTAATTGTTTTTGCCTGTTGCCATTTTGTTTACTTTGATTTGTGTAAAATAAGTCAAAATTAAACCTACAAAAGGGAGGAAATTCACTGTTAATCACCACCTACTTCTGCACTTCACAGTGGCCCAGCTGCTGTATTCTATAGTGGTGGCCCCTGTGCTGGGGGTTTATTAAAACTAACAATGAAGACTTGCAAGCTTTAAAATTCTGATACATATCTTGGACAAAAGATTTGAAAAAGTCAGCAAGGAGTCAGTAGAGTACAACCTGTTTCTCACTGTCAGCTTAACCTAGTATCATTACACTTCATTGTGAATACCATGACAACCTATCATGTTTAAGAAATCCCAGGTCTGTAGTTCTCCATTTGTTGGGACTCCTTCGTTGAAGAAGCGCAAATTGTATTTTTCTGCGAAATAGCAAAAATTGTTTAATCTTAAAATGTTGAAGTTTAAACTTTAAAAATTTGAATTTCATCGCTAACCTATTCTATGCAGTCGTGAGTTCTCAAAAATCTGCATCTCATGGAGAAGGTAGAGGAAAGAATAGTGAATGTCAGGTGCTAGGAAAAGGGAAATGTAGGGGATGGAGAAAAATCAGAACTCTATTTTAAAGTACACAGCTACATTCCCAAAAAAGCCACATTTCAGTTGACCGTGTCACTTTTCATAGAACTTCCAACTCAGCTCTCTAAAGATCATAATTTAAATCTTCTAATTAAACTGAATTTATAAATGTAGCATTCTGTTTAAAAACATGAAGTATGTATGGGCATGCTCAAAGCTATTACCTCAACCTGCAGACATAGCTGAAGTTGATTGTGTTTTAATTGATTATATGGGGTTCATAACAACATACATAAGAATGGCCCTACTGTGTCAGACCAGAGATCCATCTAGCCCAGTATCCGGTCTTCTGACAGTGGCCAGTGCCAGGTGCCACAGAGGGAATGAACAGAATAGGTAATCATCAAGTGATCCATTCCCTGTTACTCATTCCCAGCTTCTGGCAAACAGAGGCTAGGGACACCATTCCTGCCCATTTTGGCTAATAGTCATCGATTGGACCGATCCTCCATGAATTTATCTAGTTCTTTTTTTAAACCCTGTTATGGTCTTGGCCTTCACAACATCCTCTGGCAAGGAGTTCCACAGGTTGACTGTGTGTTGTGTGAAGAAATACTTGCTGTTTGTTTTTTTAAACCTGCTGCCTATTAATTTCATTTGGTGACCCCTAGTTCTTGTGTTATGAGAAGTAGTAAACAACACTTCCTTATCTGCATTCTCTACACCAGTCATGATTTTATAGACCTCAATCATATCTCCCCTTAGCTGACACTTTTCCAAGCTGAAAAGTCCCAGTATTCAAGATGCGGGCGTACCATGGATTTATATAGAGGCAATATGATATTTTCTGTCCTATTATCTATCCCTTTCTTAATTATTCCCAGCATTCTTTTCACTTTTTTGACTGCCGCTGCACTTTGAGTGGATGTTTTCAGAGAATTATCCACAATGACTCCAAGTTCGCTTTCTTGAGTGGTAACAACTAATTTAGACCCCATCATTTTATATGTATAGTTGGGATTATGCTTTCCAATGTGCATTACTTTTAATGTTGGTAAATGCAATTTCATCTGCCATTTTGTTGCCCAGTCACCCAGTTTTGAGAGATCCTTTTGTAGCTCTTCCCAGTCTGCCTGGGTCTTAACTATCTTAAGTTATTTTGTATCGCTAAGCTATGTGGCAGTCTCATCTCAAATATTCATTTATATAAATTGCAAAGTTTCACTAAAGTGCTCTTGCTCTATAAACTGGGACAAATATATTTAAAAATAACTTCAGGTCCATTCTTTGTATTAAAAAAAAAAAAAAATCTGGACAGTGAGTTGCTGACGTTGCTAAAAGTTCAGTCCTGCAACATGTGGTGCATTGTGACCTGATCCATCAAAACACTTAAGCACATGCTTAAATTTAAGCATGAGTGGTCCATTAGAGTCAATGATCCTACTCATATGCTTAAAGTTGAGTATGTCATTAAGTTCTTAGATGGACTGGGCCAGAATGCTCAGCATCTTGCGGGATCAAACTGACCACAAATAACTTAGGCCTTGTCTACGCTAGAGTTTTGTCGACTCAAGTTACGCTGAGGTACCGCCACCGCCATAGTATGTCCACACTATGCTCCTTGTGTCGGTGGAGTGCATCCACACTTGCAGCTCTTGCATTGACACACAGCAGTGCAGTGTGGGTAACTATCCCACTGTGCAACTGGCCGCAGGGTGCTTTGGGGAGGGTTTGCAATGCCTCATGGGGCAGGCACAGTGTTACATGATGGTTTCTCAATCGGCATCCTACTAGATTGCCAGCTGCTTTTCAGCTGGTGAACTGGGGGGGGGGAAGGGGGAGACATGAGTGTGTCTGCACCATTTCTTTAAGTTCAGACAACAGATGGAAGCAACCAGTCCTGAGGCAGAAGCTGGTGTACAGTCAGCTGGTGTTCCCCTCACCCCAGCTCACTGAAGACCTGTACACCAGCAGGGGACATGGGACTCCCCGACATCAGCCCCTGCCTCCCTCCCTGGCCCTGCACAGCAGTGTGTCCCGCCCCAAGCAGCAGCTTGCCCTGCCTGCCTGCTGCTGTGGTCCTAGTGCTGGGGCGAGCAGGATTCCACATGAATGTTTTGATTCTGTGATTCCCTCAGAGTACTCCCACAGTCTCCTCTTCCCACAGACCGAGGAGATCCATTCCCTCCCCTGTAGTCCAGACAGTGTGTTTGCTGCCAGGAGCTGGCCTGCTTAGCTGAGCAGTAGCTGTGTGAGCTCTCCACGCTGAGCAGTTTCAGAACTTTCTGGAGTTTTGAAAGGGGAAGGGCACATGCCTGTGCAGCTGGATGCAGGGCACCAGAGTTCAAAACAGCAAGCAGAGCAGTCACAGTGGGCACGGTGGGATACATCCTAGAGGCAACATAATGAACGCAGTGTCTGCACTGATGTTTTGTCAATCTAACTTTGCTGCAAAAAGCCCTGCGCCTCTTCTTGAGGTGGTTTGGTTTTGTTGGCAAAGCAGGAGAGTTTTGTCAGCAGGAGGAGCATTGTAGCGTGTACCCCTCCACTGTTTTCTTGACAAAAGCTGCCTTTTGCTGACAACTAGCATGTAGAAAAGTTCAACCCCACATTCATGAGAAATAACTTTTGTCCATTTTCTTCACTTTATTTCTTTTCCACAAGCTATGCTATCTGTGAATTTGTGGTATGAAAACACACAAATTTATACCCTCTGATAAATTCTCTCAACCTTCAGGCTTAGGCAGGATTAGTCTAATAGTAGTAATTGCTCTGCTAAAACAAATGCTGTAGGAACACTGGAGAAAGGTGAGAATATTTTAATTCAGAAATTGTCTCCTGAAATGCCAAATAAAAAATTTGGCTATTTTTTCAGTGAATTCTGAAAAGCTAGAGGTATGTGCTCCAGCTTTCAAAATACATTTTGTCCACTACTACAGTACTTTATATCCCTTTAATGAGGATGTATTTAGGACCTGTATTTGAGACCTGTATTTTAAAAATCTCACAGAACTAGACTAATTTTAGTTTAGGATTCAAAATTAAATTTGTTTACATACCAAATTCCAAAACTATCTCTGTGTACCATGGAGAACCCATTCCATAAATACTGTAGTGGTATTACATTTCCTCTAGTAGTTTGAGATAAAAAAATAATTAAAACTAAACTGTGGCATTGGACTGAAAGCAGTCTTAACTCTCAGTTGGTGTAATCTTAACAGCATGCAGTTTTTTTGGTTGCCATTGGCAATTGAATGGGAGGCAGAAGGAAAGTGGGTTTTCCCTTTTCCCCAGTAAAATAAAGAAAATTACACCTGCAAAAAATAAGTTGCCCAAAAGAACACACACCAATAACGTTGATTTGGCAGCTAGCATGAATCCCTTAAAATACTGAGGATATTAAGTTCTAAAACATAATTTTACTTGATTCAGTGGATAAGGGAAATAGGGAGATTTAATGTTTGCATTTTAGTAAACTTTGGTAGATTCTTATACTCTTAATTCAAAATGGCTTGGTTGAAAAACCATCATGTGGGTTCAGAACTGGCTGAGGCCCTGTCTTCACTGTTAAGTGGTGCTTTTTTTTAGCCTCTCAGTAACTAACATTTGTGGTAAACTAGGTAAGGTCAGTACTCCACCACTGCTTCATGTTGACCTCCCCTAGTTTACCTTGCAGTAAAACTAAAGTGCATGGGCATCGCTGAGAACTAACATTTGCAAGTTACCTGTGGTAAAAATCTCAGCTTCTTAGCTGTGAAGACAAGGCCTGAAAGACCAAACAGCAGTGCATCTTGATGGAAAGATCTAATGGAATGCCAAAGGGATTGGTGGCAAATGTAATCTAATTAAACATCTTGATTTGGAAGAGGGAGTGAACAATATTAGTGAAACTCAAAAATGATACTAAAGTAGGAGATGTTGCAAATACTAGTAGAAAACCCTGAGTGTAGGAAAGAACAGAAAATTAGAAAGTGCAATTTAATTTGGAGAAAAGCAGTCCAAAATTTGAGAAATAATATGAAAGGAATGCTGCAAGTGCACAAATTAGGTCTGAGTTTGCCATGTGATCTGTTTAGCAGTATAGTTCATAGTGGCTGGTGTAGCTTTGTTTGCGCTGGTGTTGTAGCTGTATTGGCCCCAGGCTGTAGGTCTGTGTAAGCTCACAAGCTTGTCTCTCTTGCCAGTAGAAGTTGATCCAATAGAAGATATTACCTCACCCACCTTGTCTTTCTGATAGTTTTGGGCATATGCAGAGACATTGCACTATGCGTTAGGAAGGTAATACGTATTCTTCATATTGCTGGAGTGTGGCCACAATAGGATGTGTACTCTGCCTTTGGGGATAGTTTGACATGGTCTCTTAAGAATAGGAGGCTGCCTGATGAGTAGTTTATTGAATAACTTCACTATTTTCTAGAAAATTTCTAGAAATGTATTTTTAAGTAGCTTTAGATGTTCCAATCAGTGAGGCTTTTATTGTGTCCTATTTCAATCAAGAAGTTTCCCTGATACCAATACTAAATTTGCCTTTATTCCAAGCTATTATCCCATTTCACAATACTAAATCTTGTTCATTCCTCAGAGGGTTTCTTCTAAGTGCCTGTAGATTTATGCTTCCACCACACATTTAGTCTCAGCTGAGCAGTAACTGAGAGGCAGGACCTGACATTTTTAAAGCACATACCGTAGTACACTGGGAATGGAAAAGGACAGTCAGAAATCCTTTTGATTGAGATGTCATCCCAATTTCAATAAAACCAGAGACTTGTAGACTGGCTCTTCAAAACCAAAATAATCTCAAAAATCAATATGTCTGGTCACATTAAACCTTCAGCTCCTCCCTGGTCACTTTTGTTCTCTGAACTTCCTCTATTTCATAAAGCTTTCTGGGGAGGTGGTGTCTGGAAAAGAATGCAGTATTTGATTCCTAGAGGTAGACTTCTGCTAGTACTTAAACTGTTTTCCTATTTGTTTGGAACAAAGCTTCATGCTTATTTCTTAATATTTTGGATTGTCATTATTTTGCAACATACTATATAAGGGAAAGTACTAGTGGTTTTCCTGTATAATACATGGCTACTATTATCCTGTAAACTGTAGGACCTTAGCGTGTGAATTCCAGTTTGCAGTTTACACACATTTATGGGAATTTTCAGTTGTTGTTTTTTTTTTAAACAAATCCATATATTTATGTATTTCTATACAGGAAGATCCTTTAGTACTGAATGAGATCAGGGAAGACCTACGGACAGAATGTGAAAAGTTTGGAGAAGTAAAGAAGGTTCTCTTATTTGATGTAGGTATTTTCTATTATGTTGCATGGTCATAATTACTGTAACCTTTTCAAATCAAATATACATGATGTTCATGCTCCTTAAATTATGAATAAGATTTCTGGTTCTCTGAAATTTGTTTTTCATGCAATCTTAATTTCATTTTTCAAATTTTCAGTGCTAGAACTTAATTCAGAATTTTTTTCCATTTTAACAAAGGTGAAGTTAAAAACTGCACATCTGCATATTCTAGCTCCCCCTATGTCTAGATGCAATATTCAGCTTCTCAAACAGATTTGGGGACATATGCATTAGAAGTTGAAAAGCATGCACCCACGAAATTGCAAGTAGCTAAATTCAGCTTTTTTTTTTTAACACTGGACTTTATACAAAAAGATTTGAAGTAGCTTTGTTTAAAACCTAAAGCTGAAAACCCTAATTGTGAAGTACTAAAGATCATGCTGCTTCAAAATCTGAAAAGAATGGAAGGATATGTATTTCAAAGGTATATGCACATGAACGGGCTTGTGCATATGTCTGCATACAAAACTGTACCTGATCTCTTACAAGGGCAGAGTAAAGATCTTTGGAACAAAATTTAATTCCTGTTTTAGAGATTTAAATGATAGGGTTTTGTCTTTTTCTTACAGCGACACCCAGATGGTGTGGCCTCTGTTTCATTTAAAGAGCCAGAGGAAGCTGATCTGTGCATACAAGCTCTCAATGGAAGGTGGTTTGGTGGTCGTCAGCTAAGTGCTGAAACATGGGATGGTACAACAGATTATCAGGTAATCCTTAATTTTGGGGTGGTTTTTTTACCAAATTGTAATTTCTAAAAATTCTTTAACTGTTAATCTATTTAATTTTAAAAATAGAGGAAACAAAATTTAAAATTTAAGTAAAATCAGGAATTTAAATGTTCTTTTCAAAAGGACAAATATTAAGCCTGGCTTACCCACAGATGCCAATTATTTGGGGTCCTACCAGGCCTATTTTTTGTTCTATTAAAAATTGTATTAATCCAATTTTCAAAGGCCCCAATTATCTTAATTGTACACTGAAGGTAAACTGTTCAGTTATTCCTTGCTGTACAAACAGATCGTTAACAATTAGCACAATGGGCCCTGACCCAAGTGAAACCTCATGGTGTTAATGCAGTCAATGTTGATTATAATAAAGTAGCTGTGGCATAGTTTTACCAAGTGTAAACTACTAATTTTTTTTTATACCAAGTGAAAAAATTGCTTCAAGAATTCCAGCCTAATTAAGGTTTATTTATACACAGGTGGAGGAGACCTCAAGAGAAAGAGAGGAAAGGCTCAAGCTGTGGGGGTCATTTTTAGGAGAGTCTGATGCAGAAAAGCAGAAAATTGCAGCTGCTTCAAATTCTGCAGCTAGTGGTGTGAAACTGCCTGAAGATCAGCCTTCAAAAGATAATGGCACATCTAAAGGTGATGTGAATGACGAAGCTCATAAGAGAGAGAATAATGGTGAAGGCATTAATGAAGATGGCACTCCATCAACAGACAGCAGCCTTGCAGGCAGTGATGATGAAACAGATACATAACATCTCTAATATTTTATGAAAGCATGCTTTTTAGGGTGATGTTTGGATTTCTCTTATCCTGTGCTTCAGGGTGACTACAGACAGTGTTCATGTGTTTATATGCATATTTGATGTCATCAGCTTGTGCTTTGAAATTTTCATTAAAAGCAGTAGTTAATGAAGATCTAAAAAAAGTTCATATTAATTGGCTGCTGTTCAAGAGCACAGCAGAACTGACCAGGCTTCTTATGTCATATATTTGCTTGTCAGTGTTTAAATTATATAAATGTGAAGTGTATGTGAACTCCAGAGTTTGAACAATTACACAGAATCTAAAACATTTTAGTAATATACAAAGATATTAAAATCAATATTAATGTTTGCTTTAGTTCCTTACACTTTTGGAACTTGGTATCTTCCTTTTGACAGTTTTACAGAACAGTTGTTGCAGTAAGGCCCAATACATTCACCCTGTACATGCGTTGCCATATTAGGCATTTTAAATAGCAGATCATGGAGCATGAAATTGTCGTTCAGTCTACAAAACTGAAAATTCTTGCCATAGCCTACACTGAGCCACAGATACGTGAGAAGATATTTTAAAATCAGAATGTTCAGTATAGAGGGGTGTCGTCTCCTTCTTGAATCTTCCATTGATGTAAACCAGTTGTGAGTATTTTGAGGAGATTAGACCTGTAAGCACTTCAACACTGGAACACTATGTAAATAAAACTGACCTAATCTTCAGTTTAAATTCGGATGGTAGAATGAGTATTTCCATGTGCTGAAAGCATGTAAAGATTATACATTGAACATGTGGCTTTGGGGGTTCTTTTGCCTTAAATCTAAGAAGTGCTTTTTCAGTCTTTGGTAGGGTGTGGAGTCAATATGTACCATATTCTTTTTGAGATAGATGCTTTTGGTTTAGTTCACAGCCTGAGGGGCCTCTTCCCCCAAAGACTTCATAAAATTTAAAAGATTTTAACCTTTAATCCCAAGGTTGTCACACAGTGTATGAATATCAGGGAACATGTTTTTCAAAAATTAGTTGCCCTTTTATATTTTCTTGTTTTCCTGTTTTCCTAGCCATTAAATTGACAAACATTTTTGTTCAATTAGGCAAAGAATTTCAAAACAATGCCTGAAGTTAGCCGCCTTAATTAGATGTGTAAAGTGGTCTGAAGTTCAAAAGTGATTTCAATGGATCAGCTTGGATGCTGAGCACTTTTGAACGTTACTTTAGGCACCCTGTTTAAAATGTTGGCCCTAGATCCTGAGCATATCTGTTAATATTTGGAACTGGCTCTGGATTATTTGAAAAAAGTAGAGTGGGTTGTGAGAGATTATGGGTGTTAGTGCTCATGTTTCCCATTTGAAGCACTCAATTTTGATAGAAGACCTTGGTTGTCTTTAATTTATACTGTACTTATCTTTGATTTTTTGAATTTGTCTGGACAATTACACTGTAGTAAAGTTTTTTTTGATAATCAGTGTGTTTATGTAGGTTATGGCAATAAGTTTGTATAAATTAATACTTGCCGTTGTGGTTACATCTTATTTCCTTATGAGCAACCTAGATAAGAGAATAGTAGTTATTATCAGACTTGTAACCCCTGATTGTATTAAATTGATGGATACTTTAATTTATTATAAACTAGTGTGACAATTTTTTAATTTTTAAATAAAATACCCTTTGCGGATTTTTAAAAGTTGATTATGCCATTGAGAGGAAACCATTTAATTCTCACTATCCCAGTAGATTCTTTTCCCATCTTTGAGCACATCATGAATTATAAACCTTAGCAAAATAAGTGCTTCTGATTTGTTTAGGGATTCTATATTGGTTAGCATATAATTATGCATAGTGTCAAATTCAAATTACTTCTAGCCCATATAGTTCTAAACCTAAAATGTTTCCGCTGGTACAGTATGTACTTAACCATTGTCATGACCACAAACATGTGAATGCTTAAAGCTTCTGTGTGTAACATGCAGCTTAATACCATGGGCATTGTTTTCAGTGCTTCTCTGTTCTAGCTCCCAAACTCTAGGCTTTGGATCTGTCAAGCTAGCATGCTGTTAGCTTTCTAGAGGGCCTAATTAATTATAAAAAATATTCTGGGCAATTCAACGTAGCAATTAAAAAGGGAATCGAAATTGCTGTAGAGAACGCTTGAGAAATGAATGTTTTACAGTACTATGCCTTATCAGTTACTGTCAAATCAGATAATTTGGCATTGACTATTTAACAGTATGCTTAAAAACCCATGTAAAACTAAGGAATTGGTGTATGTACATTAACTTCCCCCTCAGTTGATTTAAAATTTGATTGTCCTGCCCAGCTACTGAAATTTATTTAATGAGGGGGTAAGTTTTTTAAATTCTCCTTATTTCAGACTGGAAACAGCACCAACAAAAACTAAAAAACAAAACAACTTTACTGGCGTTTTGAAATAATTTCTAAGAATATAAATTGTTTTCATGACTGCCTGAAATTCTGAACCATTTGTTTCCGCTTCTAGCCAAACAGTCTAAATTGAGACATTATATTGAAGTTGGTATACCTCTCTTCACCTACCTTTTATACTTGGACAGGAAAGTAGGGAAAATATTTTTTTAAAGCTAGCAGCTTATTCATGAACTATACAAGAATGGTGATAATGTATAGAAAACAAATAGTGAGACACATGACCGTTTCCAGTGGGGTGTTTATGTAAATAGTGGTTTTAAGTTAGAGTACTTTTCCTTTTTATTATATACAGTAATTATGAAAGTTTTCATAATTCATTAGCTTATACGGGAAATTATAGTTTGCCATATGATTATAGAGAATCATGTGATCACAAAAATGAATTTGAACCACATGATCATGAATCTAATATTTTAGTACAATAAGTTAGTGGATACTGTCGAATTCTTAACTCTGATCTGCAGACAAGCAGAACCTGTAAATGTATTATTGTTCAATGATTTTTTTTGACCTCTAGTAAATGTTTTTATGCCAAGTGAGTATGTAGTAATAAACTTCTAAAATACAATATCTACCCCCAAAATAGTTTGTTACATGGTTACAATCCAAAAGTAGCAGAAAACCTGAGTCTTGTCACATGGCCTGAGACTCACAAAACTCTCACATAACCAGTCCCACTGAAGAAGACTACACTTGTGAGTACAGTTTTATAGGATTGAGTCCATGATCCCCCTCAATTCAGTAAAGATGGCAAGATCAGGATTCAATATGGGTTTCTAGTTTTCCTTATGTTTCATTCCAAAGTGCTGTCAATATACTGCTTTCTTTCAGACCCTGCCTTAAACCTTAGCTTTTGAAAGCTGTTTTCCTAATCTGATTTGTGCTGTTTCTGCCTGAATACCTTTATGAAGTTGTTACAGTTAGCGGAGAAAACAGGTCTTGTCAGAAGTGAACATTTCAAGAAGTTATCCCCCCTTTTTTTAAAAAATATTATAGTGTCTTATGAAAAGGCCAACTGTTTCTGGTCTAGCAGCAAATTGAAATGATTTGCCAGTAATCAATGTAGCTCTAATTCAAAGAGCTGCTTTCTGAAGATCCTGCTCGTAGATTTAGATAGTGGTAAAGCACTGAGTGTATTTAAAATAATTTAAATACAAAGGGGTGAAATATTAAATAGTTTTCACTTATATAAAGTGTAGATAATATTGCCAAGTTCTAACCTATTCCTTATTTTGTATTGAAGGGCCAAATTATACTGATCTGTCATTTAATAATTGAATAATAGTATAATGATTCATAGATGCTTATGTGCATAAGAGGTGGTAATACTGTACTAAACCAATTACCGGTAAGTACAATGCAAAGATTAGACTGGAAAGGGGGGGGGAAGCCCCAAAGGAGCAGATTTAAGTGTTTTTCACATTTGCATGTACATGTCTGAAGAGAGGAGGTGTAGGGATAGTTTAGTTTCATTTTGCATCAAAATGTTTGTTGCTCCCGCTGACTTTCACTTTTAAAATACAGCTGGATATACTCAACTCTTAACTGAATTTCAATCCTTAATATACGTTTTATTTTGTTCAGGGATTGCAATTTGCTTAAAATCATTAATGTATTAAATGCAGTGCATTTTGACCTAAAAACTTGTCCCAGATTTCATTCACAAGGCTAAACTATTTAATTTTTTTGAATATTTAATCCCAATTCACTAAAGTGTACAGGTATTAGGTGCTTCATAAAACTACACTGACATTTGAATTCTACAGTGAATGAGTATCCACATCTTAAACTCTATATTACAACCAGACTAAATTCCTTCTAAGACATCACGCTGCTTTAGATTTTTCATTAGACTCAACATCAGTTTTATTTTTTTCTGAAATTGAGAAAATATGCTGTAGTATGACAAATAAATTAAATTTTGTATATTAAGGAAGTCATGTTAAATTGATGTGTGAGTGTGCTGGATTGTGCAGGGCTTGAAGTTTTTGGTATTAAGGTATTCTGAAAGTGCTATCAAATGTAGTTATAGAAATACAAAATGGCTTTCATGGCTAGTGTTACATTTTTTGCACTGACCCACAATGTAATACTACTGTAGTAATATTGTAAGATTGTCTTTCAATAAATTAACTGAGTTGTTCTAATTGGCTTTCCCTTAAAGCTAAATTGAATTTGCCATTTAAAATTCTCTCACTCTGAAACGTAAATTTTTTAAATATTCCTTCATACTTATAATTTCTAGCCCTGTGACAGAATCGAAGAAGCTCTTGATTTGTCTTGAATTTTTTTTTGTTTCTTAAAGGGGTTGTGTTTTATACTACCTTTTTAATAAACAAACTTATAAACAAGCCAGTCTTTGCTTCTCTGATCAGTGTTTGAAAGAATATATTTAGGCTAATTTCTAATTCAATTTGTTATGTAAGATTTTGTTGATAAGACAGCATGAATGAATATTTATAACTTGTGGTTGCACAGTAATTTTAATGCATGTGTACATATATACTGATATTTTAGAGCCAGACTTTGTATCTCTGGTAAGGTTACTTTACAATACTATGTATTTTTTCTCTCAGTACTATAAAAGATTCTGAAGATGGATGGCCAGACTGAAGCCAAACTTCATTCCACCCTGTCATATTGCAGTTTCTGCTGGATAACTCGCATCAAGATGACAGGGTAGAAAGTGTTTAGGACAGAGAAAGTTAAGCAAGCAACTTAACTATTGTATTCTGTTGAACAGATGCTTTTTGTTGTCCCCACATACATGGCTATAGCCATCACTTCAGTAGGACCAGAAAACAGAGGGATGTAAGGTCGGGTAGGAGAAAGGGAAAATGGAAAATAGGGCATCTGGGGGTGGCACCTAAGCAACCTTTCCTCTTCAGTGTTGAATACAATCTATGTAAATGACTTCAAGTATGTCTGACCTTTTGTAGGAAGGTAACATTTTTGACCCTGGTCATGTACCCAGTGGTTCTTTGCCACGTTTCTTTTTACTAGGAACTGTTCTTCAATGCAGATATTGTCTCCTTGATTGTGTACACATTGTGAACAAAATCCTATTTTTAAAAGCCTATTTTCCTCATTCCTGAAACCTCCTAACCCGGTTGACTTGTTGGAGTGCATTTCATGCATTCTTAGTAACAAGGTTGAAGGAAACGCCTAGTTCAGTCACAGCGAGGGAGTTCATGCACACTCCCTGCATTCTGCTGCAAAGTGCACATGTCCATGCTGGGAAAGGATCACAGACTTCACTGAATGCCACAGCATGACTGTTCAGAGTGTTGATAGTCTCCCAGTGTGGATCAATTGAAGGCAGTAAAATAAGGTAAGAGAATCCTGTCATGGTATCAGTCCTCTTACATTATCTTCTCCACATTTATTTGGTAAAGGGTGAGGCTTTTTCACTGAACTGTTTGCATGCTGCTTGGAAAAACAGTGAGAAAAAGGAGAATTTTTTTCCAGGCAGTTCTGAATCTCTGGGCAGCAGGGAACAGAGGACAAAGTTGCTCTGTGAGACGCTGTCTGTTTGAGAACCAGCGCAGAACTTTGTCATCTGCAGCAACTCTGACCATTCGGGTTCATAGGGACTTGCTAGCTACACACCTTTGCTCTCCTAGAGTAAATGAACTTTATACAACCAGAAGGTGGGAATGGATGACGGGATGGATCACTTCATGATTACCTGTTCATTCCCTCTGGGGCACCTCCACTGGCCACTGTCAGAAGACAGGATACTGGGCTAGATGGACCTTTGGTCTGACCCCAGTATGGAATTTTTTATGTTCTTACCTGCACCAAGTCTCACCATAGTTGGGGGAGACTCTCTTTGAGGACCCATTTTAAGGCAATAAGTCTGTTCTTGTATTTCAATAAGAGTGTTTTTTTTAAAAAAAAAAAAAATCTTAAATCCTACCGTTTGTACTCTTCCACACTGAACCAATACATTCCTCTTAAACACATTTTGACAGTTGTTTGTGGTAGGTAAGCAAACTAGTGGCTTCCAGCTCTGTGATCATTTGCCCTGAAAGCAATGTATGCTACCTCTTTGCAGTCTTCCTGCCAGAGATGGAGGAGTGGGAAGTTAAGGTTGGGGTGGTTAACATACTGTACAGTGCTCCCAAATCTTGTACTGTCAAGCTCCCTATCACCCAAATCTTGTCCAAACAGTTCGTTCTAGGGGATGGGTAGATAGAGATAGAAATGATATCGGCCATGATTCTGTTGCCATAAGTTGGCTTCAAAAAAAGTCATGGTTTTAGGTGCTCAGATACCATGGGTATGAGCATGGTATGAAAAAGCCATTTCCCAACTTGATTATCATACACATTGTAAGGAGAGTGATCACTTTAGATAAGCTATTACCAGCAGGAGAGTGGGGTGGGAGGAGGTATTGTTTCAAGGTCTCTGTGTATATAATGTCTTCTGCAGTTTCCACAGTATGCATCCGATGAAGTGAGCTGTAGCTCACGAAAGCTTATGCTCAAATAAATTGGTTAGTCTCTAAGGTGCCACAAGTCCTCCTTTTCTTTTTGCGAATACAGACTAACACGGCTGTTACTCTGAAACCTATTCCATCAAAGATTGCACCTATGCTGTATAGAGAGGTAATACCATCTCTCTACTGCCACTTGATATTCCTCTGGTTATGCATCCCTAGATCTTAGCTTTCTTAACTGCAGCACCATACTGGGAGCTCAAGTTGAGTTGGTTATCCACCAGCCTCCAAGTCTCTTCAGTATCACTTTCCAAAATACAGTCCCTTTGCTAATGATACACACTGAAACCGATGACAAATTTAATCAGTGCTTACACCTATCCAGCAAAAGATTTTTTTTAAAATGAGGGAAATGCTGGTCTCAGTTTGCCTAGTATGAATAAATATACTCCTATCAGTGCCTTGGAATTTCCACTATATGGTAATCAAAGGATTTCTCATATGGCAATTTATAAATAGTTAAAATAGCCTTCCTCTAATAGGGAAAAGCTTATATAGATAGGGGCATTCATTTGTGCGTGGCAAGATGTAATTTAATCCTGAGTCAGGATTTGAAAGTCTTTGGGAATTCCCTGATTTGGAATATCTGAGCTGGGCCAAGGCTTGTTTCCTCCCCCAAATGAAATAAATATAGCATCATCAGTTTGTGTTTGGTTTGTCACTTGATAGTCTAATATGAACGTGTAAGGAACTACGTTTCTAAGCTCCACTGAAGTAAGTGTCATAAGAGAACATAGTGTAGGGTTTTCCTTTCCCTCTCTGAGATAACATTCTTATGTTGATGGTAGCAAGACAATGGAGCCAGAGCCATTCTTTGAGATCTGTTCCTTAAAGGATCTCAAAGCATTTCCCAGACATTAGTGAATCAACTGTAATACCTCAGAGCAGAGTTGGTCAAAAAATTCAACACCACTTCCATTGCACAATGCTGTTCATCAGACTCAAGGTGTTTTGTGAGAATGTGTTAACTTTGACAACATTTGAGGGAAAAATTCAAAGTGGAGTATTTAATTTAGACATTTCATTTTGACTTTAAAAAATTAACTTTATAAAATGAAGTTTAAAAAGTTTCAACCTTGTTGGCTAAAGTGTTTTGACAAGGTCATTTTAGAATTTTTGTGGAATATTTCAAGATTTGGCTTTGTCCTGATTTTGGAGGAAAATAAATTTCAGCATGTCTGAATTTCCTGGGGAACAGAAATTCCATTTTCTGACCTTCTCTGTGAGCTAGGAGAAGGTGATCTCCCATTTTATTAATGGAATAAGTGAAGCGACTTGCTTGAAGGTCACACAGTAAGTCAGTATTGCCAACCCTTGTGATTTCAGCTGGGAATAGAAATTGTCTTGCCGTGACTATGAGAAGCTTCAGCCCTGCCTGGAGGGAAAACCTCTTCCGATTAGTTGCCTTCCATACCTGCCCACCTTCTGGGCAAGAGTAGCCAGTCAGGACTGGTACAGGAATTAAGACAAAAAAAATGAAGTCTCACAATTTGGCCACCAAATTGTATGAGGTTGGTGGGGTTTGTTTTTTTAAAGTCTGACATTTCTGAATTTGGCATAGTCAGGGCTGAAGTTCCAGATAGCACAGAACTTTTGAGCTCACTTATTGCATCCATGCCACTTCCATTGACTTCTGTGGGAATTGTGTGCCTGCAAGAGACAATAAGGGGACCCCCATAGTTCTAATTTCCAGGTTCCCATGCTAAACACTAGACCATGCCATCTCCTGCAGAGGTGACAAAGAATAGCTCCTGTACGACAGTCTGTCCAGAGGTACTGGGGAACAATAACTGATGCCAAGCAGGCACTTGCCAGCACTGATTTTAAATGATAGAAAATGAGTAGAGTGTGCCAAGCAAACAAATTTAACTTGCAGCTGTTCAGAGAATATAGACACACGTGGTCATAAATCTAGGGCTTCTGCAAATACTTCTGATGCTAGTATGGCATAGCTATTACCTTGTATCCATCTATTTGCTTGTGTGCCAGCAATATTTTTACTACATAAGCTTGAAAGTGCTATTTTAAACAAACATTGGAGTGTGTTGAGGATCCCTCAAGTGCACTCTTTGATCCTCAGGATAAATATTAATTTAACAACATTAAGGGTAACAGTCAAGTAGCTTCTGTAATGGTTCTGTGGCACCACTGTGAGACAGCATAGAGTGCCTGAGAGACAGGCACAGTGGTTGCTGGCTAAGACCATCTTAATACTATTTTTGCCAGCTTGGCTAGATGGACACCATTCCTTCCTAGAGCTGATGCCAATGGACCATCAGGCTCCCTTTTTGTGACTTGGATAATACTGTGCAGGACACATGGAGTCTAGGCACAGTGCCTTCCAAAAGAGGACTGCTGAGTGAGTGAATGGCTCATGTCACTGGTTCCCTCCCACCTCACCCTTTCTTTCTGCCTTATTTGGGAGCTCCAGCCATTGATCACATGCATAGAAACTATGTAGCAGAGATAAATTTATCCATCCCCATACCAGCCTTTGCACCTATGGATTATAAAAAAACTTACTGCAAGGACCAACCTGGCCAGTTGGCATCATTAAGCTCTTTTAATCCCTGTACAGATATCCATGTGCACCCATCAAATCTGAGCTAGCAACTATACACACAGGGTTTGTAGGTCCTTGTGCAAATTGGTGGGAAAAGGGTGAGTGTAGCAAACAGGAGCCCAGATACAGGATCTGACCCTGCTTCTACTGAAAGCGGTCCTTCAAGTCCTACTAGCTTCAGCGGGAAGACAATCAAACCCAACATTGGCAATACAATCCTGGTTCAGAAGTCCTTGTTTTTGTTCATAGGCACGGCTAGTTACTGAAGATGGAAGCAGAAAGGAAAAACTCTCCAACACTGAGTAAAAGCAAACAGCCTGTGAAAACAGAATGGGGGTCTCAGAGTGTTGTATTTACTTACTTTCAAGGGGACCTTAACAGTGTGATAGATGAACACTTTTCTAGAGCATTAAGCAATGCCAAGAACCCACAAGATCTGAGCACAAAGCACAAGAGTGAGGATGTTATCCTGAAGAATGGTAAGCAGTTTTCTATGAGTGTGTTTTTCAGTGCAATGCTGCTGTTTAACTCACTAGAGAGCTATGCTGGGACATTTAGACACAGAGGACCAAATTATCACATTTAATTCTGATCAAGAGTGAAATCATTCTTTCAAAGCCCTGATCTTGTACCTAGGATTTCACGGGTAAGCCATTGGGCCCACCTGTGTGGATCCCCAGTAAATCTCTGCATGGGCCCAAGTGCAGGATCAGGGCCCTACCTTATGAAGAAAGTCTCCAATGTATTACATCATTTTATATTTTTTAAATTAAACTGGAGAGCGTTTGTCTTGCCATGACACAAGAAGCTCCAGCCCTCCACCCAAATTTCAGCCCTGTCTGCAGGGAAACCTCCTCTGATTGGCTATTCTTCCCCAGAAGGTGGGCAGTTAGGGAAGGTAGTTAATCAGGGCTGCTGCAGGATTTAAGACGACAAATTTCAGACATTGAGGAACCCGATGCCACCCACCCCTCAGGAAAAATGCCTGAGATGTTTCATATTCACAGTTAGAGGTGGTCGTGACTTTCTATGTTAGTCTATTCTAGTGTAGATTTGTTTTTTAAAACTAATATTGTAGTAAATAAGCCAATTATTGTAAGTTTCCTTTTATGTAATCTGGATGAAATTTTGCAGCCCTTACTTAGGTAGAATTCCCATAAAAGTCCGTTGGAATTTGTCTTGGAAAAGTAAATAAAGACTTCAATAACGCTTCAAACACTTTTCTTTAAAACTAGATAGCCACATGTCTCCCCATCAGTGGAATTTCTCTTCTCATTGGACCAAGTCATATCAATCATCTCCTGCTACAAACCTATCAAATTCTGATCTGAATTTGTTGGCTGCTGCTACAGATCACCATCAGGCATCAGTTCTGCGGAATCCTCCTATTCAGCCTGCAGATTTGTGGCACTTCCCTTCGATAGCTAATCCAAGTCTTACTGATTCAGGATATCCTCGCTCCTTGCCTGACCCTCCTATGGTGCAGGGACCAATGTCTGACGGGAAATATGGTTCTCTTCTTGATTTTCTGCAACAGGAAAGGTGCCCAGCATCTAGCCAGGAATCTACCGTGAAGCAAAGCTCTAGCTCAGCCTGTATTACTGGATCAGCTAGGTTACAAAATATGAGTCAAAGTTTAACTCCCGGGGGAGGTAAGAAAATATTTACTATTCCTTTTACTGTGATTTGCCCTTGTAAATGAAAAATAAAAATCTGTACCTGAAGGTGGTAAAAGCAGACTCATTCAGTCTAGCTCAGGGGTGGGCAAACTTTTTGGGCCAAGGGCCACGTCTGGGTGGGGAAATTGTATGCAGGGCCGGGGCAGGGGGTTGGGGTGTGGTGTGCAGGAACGGGCTCAGGGCAAGGGATTGGGGCAGAGGAGGGCTGTGGGGTGTATGAGGGGGCTCAGAAGGGGTGCAGGATGCGGCAGGGGGCTCAGGGCAGGGAGTTGGGGGGCGGGATGCAGGAGGGGTTTGGCTGCGGCCTGGCGCCACTTACCTAAAGCGGCTCACACCAGGACCAGGGCAGGCTCCCTGCATGCCTGCCTTGGCCCCAAGCTGTGCTGCTCCAGGAAGCAGCTGGCACCACGTCCCTGTGCGGCCCCTGGGGGAGAGGGGGCACAGGGCTCCATGCACTGCCCTTGCCATGCCTGCAGGTACCACCCCCGAAGCTCCCGTTGGCTGGGAACGGGGAACCGCGGCCAATGGGAGCTGCGGGGGGCAGTAGAATTATAGAATATCAGGGTTGGAAGGGACCTCAGGAGGTCATCTAGTCCAACCCCCTGCTCAAAGCAGGACCATTCCCCAACTCCCCAGATCCCTAAATGGCCCCCTCAAGGATTGAAGTCACAACCCTGGGTTTAGCAGGCCAATGCCCAAACCACTGAGCTATCCCAGTACCTGGAGGCAAGGGCAATGCACGGAGCCCTCTGCCCCCCTCCACCCGGGGTCCCAGGGATGTGGTGCTGGTGCGGGGCCTGTGGCACCACAGGGGGCAGTCCCACAGGCCAGATCCAAAGCCCTGAGAGGCCGGATCCAGCCCATGGGCGGTCGTTTGCCCACCCCTGGTCTAGCTTCTTTTTAATCCAGTTCATTCTGTAGCCTGATCAAATAACGAAACTATAAACCTTTCACATTTGTCTATTAATAATCACATACTTACTTATTGATTTTCACAGCTTCTTTCAAAAAAGCGGGCTATACAGAAGTTTCTCTCACAAAATTTCTCTCTTATTACAGGACTGACTTGATTTGCAAGAGAGAGATACGTATTCAGTTGACCCTTTACATAGAAACCACATGTGTTTAGCACAATAAGCAATACACATTAATCAATATCACACCCCAATAATGTCCCTTTTATAGCAAGCTAAAATGATACAAGAGACAAGGTCATAAGTTAACAATTCAAAGCCCGTGGCTGGAAGTATTTTTAACGGAGCATCAATTATATGTACTGTAGTACTTGGGAATTGTGTATTGGCTGCATAGTGTAGCACCATAATTGTTTCCTCGAAAGTTTCTTGCACAGCTCTTTCCCCTCTGTTATGTTGAGGAGATACCAAATATATAAGTAAGCTATAATATATTCAGAACACACACAAATGATTGTGCGCCCCTACCTCTTACATACCACTTTTCACCAGTAGACCTCAAAGTGGGTAACAAACAGCTGGGTGTGTGCTGGGTGCTCAGAGTCTGGCTATAAATGGAGTGGAATGTTTAGATATTATTTGAGCAATCTGACACTTGTGATTTCAGTTACTGTATATGGGGTATAATTAATGCTTATACAGCACCCATTAAAAAAATGTCCATGTGCCTAACTTTTTTCCCTTCCCCAGTTTCTGCTTGTTACAACAACAGTTGGGGTAAAAGGCTGGTTCTTGAGCCATGCTTGTCTCCCAGCCAGACCCAGGAAATGGCACTAATATTCACTTCAAACACTACTGAATAAATATTTAACATGATGTTCAGTACACTCTATAGACAGGGTGTAATTCACACTATGGCTATAACCGTTCCTTTCTGAAAGGGGTTAAGGTAGTCCAGGGGTTAAGACTAGGATTTAGAAGACCTGGGTTCAAGTCCCTGCTCTGCCACAGCCTTCCTGTGACACCTTGGACAAGTCACTTAGTCTCTCTGTCCCTATCTGTAAAATGGGGTTGATAGCACTGCTACGCTCCCAGAGCGGACATGAGGATAAATACATGAAAGACACTGAGGCACTCCAATGCTATGGTGATGGGGGCCAGAGACGTATGACAGAACAGCTTCAGACAAACTCAGCCAACAGAGAAATCTGGTAGATAGTTATTTGTAACATGGTTGCAACCATAGGTGATCACATTCAGATAGGCACCAGTCACTGAACAAAAAGATGATCCCTGCCCTAAGGAGCTTAGTGACTAAAATTTACACCATTCAGGGACCCATGAGAGATGAGTTTAGTCCATTTCCCTGGCGCCCACGTCGCAAAATCAGCCACTGCAGTTGGGACTAATTGGCACCATTATTAGTCTGTCCCACCTAGGACTGAACAGACATGGACACTAAAGTTCTCCCCTTAATGTCCCTCCAGGCTAGGTTGGACACACTGATGGGGATGCTGGCACTGCTGCTACCTATGCCATCCCTGTTCTCTGGGTTAATACAGGACTCCTCTAGCCAGGGCTGTCAACCTGGCCCTTTCTCCCCATTAATTTCACAAGAAAATGGTTTTTAAAACTCCTTAAAAGAGACACTGTGGAACATGTAGCACATCTAGTATGGGCCGGACAGCTGAATGTCCATAGCTGGAAGGGGCAATGATACATCAACATAGCAATTTAGAGTAGAAGGTGTTTTTAAAAATACCCAGCCATGAATATAAACAGGTGACCACTCCGCCTCCCATTTGCCTGGACAGGCTGCCATCCCAGCTCTGCTAAGGGTTCCAGCATTGCTAACGTTAGTGGAGCTGGAAAGGAGAAATGAGATTCTCAAGTCAGACTGCGGAGAGTCTTTGTCCTCAGACCGCAGATGGAACACGCAGTGTGGGTTTTTGCAACTGAGATTTTTTGCTTTAGGTCCATTAATAGATGGATTTAGCTTTGTGTTTACATTGCACGTGTCTTTCCCAGATTTCTCCTTGCAGGGTGTAATGTTTGCCATTGTTAATATTTGCAAATACAAAGTGATGTTCTTACTACATTAAAGATGTGCTCTGGACCTACAGGATTCTAATTAAGGCCTGGCAGTGTGGGTCTGGGTATTAAAACCTATGGAACTCACTCTTGCGCTAACAGGAAGCATTTCATGAAGTCTGGGTGAGAAAGCATAGGACCAGGACAGAGAAGCAATACTGCTAACACCAGAGCTGGTTGAAACTTTAAAAATCAAAAGGTCAGGGAAAAACTGTTGGGGCGGGGGGAAAAGGTTGCCATTTTCCAACTACTGTCTTCCCTTTGACGATCTCACAAGGCTTTAATATGTTTGAAAAGCTTCTAACAGCCCTGTGAAGTACACCACTGTGCAGATGGGCAATCTACAGCACAGAAAAATGAAGTTACTTGCTCAAGTTCACACAGTGAGTCATTACAGCTCTGGGATGTGTGCAGCTCCTCCCCTGGCAGTCTATAATCAGACCACAAGAATTCTTACTTCTAGTTCTTGGCTCTAACTGAGAGAGGATACTTCTCAATGCACTAGGGATGTTTTTCTAGAACTGCTAATGTTTACATTTATAAAAGCACATAATGCCATGCAATGGTCCTGCAACACCTGTGCAAAAGCTGGGTTGCAAAAGCACAATGTTTCATGTAAGCACTACTGCCTGTGTGTTGTGTTGTGCCACTCCAGCTTATGACATTTTTTCCCCTTAAAATTAAGAAAGGAAAGCCAGCTCCTATCAAAGCCCAGGAAACCCCAGCATCAGCCTTGCCAGTTCAGGTAGGTAATGGAACCAGCAGTTCTTGCATGAATAAATCTTGACTCAAAAATATATTTGTCTTGACTTCTCACAAAGTTAAAGCTTCATTTCCTTTCTTGGTTTTGGACTTTGTTTTAGAATTATTTTTTTTTAAATGAATACACAATGCTCTGCTACAGTTACATTCATGGGGGCGGGGAGGAGAAGGCATGGGGAGAACATGTAAATGATGGGGCCTTTTACATCTCTGTTTATTGGCAAGTCTCCCCTCCCCTCCAACCGAGTTTCTATAATAGTGTTCCCTGCTAATTACCTGTAAGTGTTCATCTAGTGTGTTGACCACATTTCATACTCTCAGAAAGATACAAAAGATGAGACACTGGGCCTGATTCTGATCTCTCTTACCCTGGTATAAGTTGAGCATAGGTGCTAGAACTAGGGGTGCTACCACACCCCCTGGCTTGAAGAAGTTTCTATCATATCCAGGGTTTACAGTTTGTTTCAAGGGCTCTCAGCACCCCCCACTATACAAATTGTTCCAGCACCCCTGAAATCAAGTGCAATTCCACCGAAGTCAATGGAGTTACACCACTGTAAATGAACTTAGAATGAGCTCCTGTAATCTTCAACAAGGTATAGTTCTAGGTGTTACATGCTTCTAAGAATAGTCATGTTTCTTTGCGGAGATGGTGGTTTGCTATGCTAGTCGGGACACCTCATATCTGTGTTTCTCAACTGTCTACCTCTTGGGCAGATTTACTTTCATCCTACACAACTCTAGTGCTAGCTCATGTTTTTAGCAGAGGTATTAGAAACACCCACCCTACAGCAGCGATGACAGACAATGACAGTGCTAGCAGAGCAATAATCCCCAGATCCTTCAGGCTTCCATTATTATTGCCTGTGTCTCACCTTAGCTCTTTGTCCCACATTTGGGAGGTTGTTCTGGTCACGTGGCTTCTTTATACTTTCAGTGATGTGATTTATCTCGGAACTAAAAGAGTCCCAATGAAATGACCGCCAGGTGCCAAAAAATAAAATTTCTTTAAAACATTTTAAGGATTCATGTATGTTCATGCTGTACTAGACACTGACTGCTTTTATATTGCTGTATTTTTCAGGTGTCCAGTCTCACGATAGAAGACGAGACTTATACTTTTAGCCAATGGACGTTTCTGCTTTATGCCTGGAGAGTTCTTTCCATGAACTTTTATAATTTGCAGCTGTGAATCAGGAGGAAATAGACCACAGCTCTTCTGTGTTTTTTCACCAGCCAGTTGCATGTCTAAACATGCTAATATGCTATTTTGTAAATGAGAGTGATTTACATCTAAGTAAATAACTTCCAGCCTATGTGATTCTACCATAGTATTTTGCCTTGTATAAATGAAATATATTTGACTAGAGAAGAGTTCCCCTTGGGCCTTCTAAGGACTCCTAGCACTTTAAAATCCCCCTACACCCATTTGTTTACCATCATTTGGAAAGAATAACCATCTATTGCCATTATGGAGGGATGCATTCAATGCCACAAGCTTTCATGTCCTCATACTGGCAAGTTCCCTGACTTGGCAGCTGGATTTGAACTTGTTTAAAATAGCTGAAGTGAGTCTGCTTACAAGGGGACTGAAAATAAGAAACAAGTCAACATAACTAAGTTCATTTCTTCCCATTCCCCCCTTTGTCTTCAGAGATTTGGAAAAATTAGGGATCCAATACTTGGATTCATACTTTCAATTCCCATTGGCATCCATTGGAGACTCAAGGCAATGCAGGGTCAGTGGGTTATGTAGGGTCACATGCCCCTCCCCCCCCAGATTTACTGCTTAGTTGTTACTGAGCATGCTCAGCAACACTGCTGAAGCCAGCTGCCCTCACTGTACCTCCCTCCCCCCCATCAGCAAGGATGGGTCATTTCTGAGACTATATATGTCCCTTAGGGACCAATTCGCTCCTTGGATATACATAGAATCATAGAATATCAGGGTTGGAAGGGACCTCAGGAGGTCATCTAGTCCAACCCCCTGCTCAAAGCAGGACTGATCCCCGATTAAATCATCCCAGCCAGGGCTTTGTCAAGCCTGACCTTAAAAACTTCAACCTTAAAAACATGTGCAGCTCCTTTGGGCTTCAGTGAAGTAGCATTAGCGGATCTGGTAGGAAATTTGGGTCTTTATTGGGCAAGATGAAAGTGTTCCACAGCAGTAGAAGTTAGAGCTGGGGAGGGCCTATTAAGTCATTGGCCTAGTCTTCTTGTTGATATTGACTTGTATCCTCCAGCACTTTATGTGGTTTAATTTTAAAGCAACTTAAGTAATTAATTATTGCTGGGCAGGTGGCAGCACATGGAAATCCTCTGACTCTTTTCACAAGCATGTCCTGTCCATTAATTCTCCCCCTCCCACTCTCCTGTGCTGCCTGCCCCGAAGACATACACATCTGCTGCAATTACTGCATGGAAAAATCTCACTGGAGCAGTGTTCAAGTTCATATGTGTAACTACTGCAGTATCTTATGGCAGAAATACTGTGCAGGAGCTCTTTCTACCCTCACTAATGTAGGGCAACGGGTAGTGCTTTCTACTGTCCTCTGAAAGTATTCAGAAAGTAAAGATCCTGAGTATCTTCTAATGTGTGTATTTTCCTAATTAGAGTCACACCACTAATTTCTCTCATTCAAAAGGTAACTATCTTGAGCTGAATAAGATCAGAGGACAAGGGATTAAAGGATTCAAAAGTTAGGTTGGCAAAGAGACATGACCCAATACACAAGGCTCCTTGAACACTCCCATTGGTGAGTGGTTCTCCTCATCAATAATTCCTATTTGCTTCAATGGGGCTATTTGTGAGCAACTACTCAGTAGCAGGAATAGGGAGGTCCTTTGCTCTGGCCCACTATAGTTAATGATTTACCATTCAGCAGCTTAACTGAGACTGAGGGGCTTCTTAGCTTATAAATTTTGGGCATTTCCCCCCACCCCTTCTCCCACATCTATTCTCTGCATTGAAAGATAACCCATTTAATACACCAGAGGGATACTTCTTTCATGTGCCATGTCTACATAACCTATAAGGAAGTTTTACACTTGGAAATCTAGAGTTTGCAACTGATAGGTCAGATCCTCAGCTAGTATAAATATGCCTAACTCCATTTACACTCTATGACAATCTGGGCCAAGGTCTTTAAGGCCTGGTCTACACACAGTCATACCTATTTAACTAAGGGTATGTCTACACTATGAAATTAGGTCAAATTTATAGAAGTCTGTTTTGTAGAAAGCATTTTTATACAGTCAATTGTGTGTGTCCCCACACAAATGCTCTAAGTGCACGTAGTCAGCGGAGTGTGTCCACAGTACCGAGGCAACCATCGACTTCCAGAGCGTTGCACTGTGGGTAGCTATCCCACAGTTCCTGCAGTCTCTGCCACCCATTTGAATTCTGGGTAGAAATCCCAGTGCCTGATGGGGCTAAAACATTGGTGCGGGTGGTTCTGGGTACATATCGTCAGGCCCCCCCCTTCCCTCCCTCCCTCCCTCCCTCTGTGAAAGCAATGGCAGACAATTGTTTTATGCCTTTTTTCTTGAGTTACCTGTGCAGACGCCATACCACGGCAAGCATGGAGCCCGCTCAGCTCACCGTATGTCTCCTGGGTGCTGGCAGACGTGGTACTGCATTGCTACACAGCAACAGTTTATTGCCTTTTGACAGCAGACAGTGCAGTATGACTGGTAGCCGTCGTCGACGTAGTCCAGGGTGCTCTTTTAACCGACCTTGCTGAGGTCGGGGCACCTGGGCAAACATGGGAGTGATTTAGCCAAGTCATTTCCCTTTTAAGTTTTGTCTCATGGTGATTCAGTCCTACCGGCAGTGCGCTGTCTTTTAATCTGCAGCCAGGAGAAGATGATGGCCAGCAGTCATACTGCACTGTCTTCTGCCCAGCACCCAGGAGATGACGATGGCTAGCGGTCATACTGCACAGTCTGCTGCCAGCAAGATGTATAAAGATAGATGAAGTGGATCAAAACAAGAAATGGACCAGATTTGTTTTGTATTCATTTTCTCCTCTCTCCCTCTGTGAAATCAACAGCCTGCTAAACCCAGTTTTGAGTTCTATCCTTGATGTTTCGAGTTCTATCCTTGAGGGGGCCATTCTGTTTCTCACAAAGCCACCCCCTTTATTGATTTTAATTCCCTGTAAGCCAACCCTGTAAGCCATGTCATCAGTTGCTCCTCCCTCCGTCAGAGCAACGGCAGACAATCATTCCGCACCTTTTTTCTGTGCAGACACCATACCATGGCAAGCACGGAGCCCGCTCAGATCACTTTGGCAATTAGGAGCACATTAAACACCACACGCATTATCCAGCAGTATATGCGGCACCAGAACCTGGCAAAGCAAAACCAGGTGAGTAGGTGACATCAGTATGGTGACGAGAGTGATGAGGACATGGACACAGACTTCTCACAAAGTACGGGCCCCTGCAATGTGCACATCATGGTGTCAGTTGGGCAGGTTCATGGCGTGGAACACCGATTCCGGGCCCAGGAAACAAGCACAGAATGGTGGGACCGCATAGTGTTGCGGGTCTGGGATGATTCCCAGTGGCTGCAAAACTTTCACATGCGTAAGGGCACTTTCATGGAACTTTGTGACTTGCTTTCCCCTGCCCTGAAGCGCAAGAATACCAAGAGGAGAGCAGCCCTCACAGTTGAGAAGCGAGTGGCAATAGCCCTGTGGAAGCTTGCAACGCCAGACAGCTACTGGTCAGTCGGGAATCAGTTTGGAGCGGGCAAATCGACTGTGGGGGCTGCTGTGATGCAAGTAGCCAATGCTATCACTGAGCTGCTAATATCAAGGGTAGTGAGTCTGGGAAATGCGCAGGTCCTAGTGGATGGCTTTGCTGCAATAGGATTCCCTAACTGTGGTGGGGCCATAGACGGAACCCATATCCCTCTTGGCACCGGAGCACCAAGCCGGCGAGTACATAAACTGAAAGGGGTACTTTTCAGTGGTGCTGCAAGCACTGGTGGATCACAACATCAACGTGGGATGGCCAGGAAAGGTACATGACCCTTGCATCTTCAGGAACTCTGGTCTGTTTCAACAGCTGCAGCAACGGACTTACTTTCCAGATCAGAAAACTGTTGGGGATGTTGAAATGCCTATAGTTATCCTTGGGGACCCAGCCTACCCCTTAATGCCATGGCTCATGAAGCCGTACACAGGCAGCCTGGACAGTTGTCAGGAGCTGCTCAACTACAGGCTGAGCAAGTGCAGAATGGTGGTAGAATGTGCATTTGGACGTTTAAAAGCATGCTGGTGCAGTTTACTGACTCGGTTAGACCTCAGCAAAACCAATATTCCCACTGTTATTACTGCTTGCTGTGTGCTCCACAATATCTGTGAGAGTAAGGGGGAGACTTTTATAGCGGGGTGGGAGGTTGAGGCAAATCGCCTGGCCGCTGGTTACGCACAGCCAGACACCAGGGTGGTTAGAAGAGCACAGGAGGGTGCGGTGCTCATCAGAGAAGCTTAGAAAGCCAGTTTCATGACTGGCCAGGCTATGGTGTGAAAGTTCTGTTTGTTTCTCCTTGATGAACCCCCCCCCCTCCCCCAGGTTCACTCTACTTCCCTGTAAGCTAACCACCCTCCCCTCCTCCCTTCGATCACCGCTTGCAGAGGCAATAAAGTCATTGTTGCTTCACATTCATGCATTCTTTATTTATTCATCACACAAATAGGGGGATAACTACCAAGGTATCCCAGGAGGGGTGGTGGAGGACAGAAGCACCAGTAGGGGTGGTGGAGGAAGGAAGGACAAGGCCACACAGCACTTTAAAACTTATTGAAAGCCAGATTTCTGTTGCTTGGGCAATCCTCTGGGGTGGAGTGGCTGGATGCCCCCCCCCCACCATGTTCTTGGGCATCTGGGTGAGGAGGCTATGGAACTTGGGGAGGAGGGCGGTTGGTTACACAGGGGCTGTAGCAGCGGTCTGTGCTCCAACTGCCTTTCCTGCAGCTCAACCATATGCTGGAGCATATTAGTTTGATCCTCCAGCAGCCTCAGCATTGAATCCTGCCTCCTCTCATCATGCTGCCGCCACCTTTCAGCTTCAGCCCTCTCTTCAGCCCTCCACCTCTCCTCCCGGTCATTTTGCACTTTCCTGCACTCTGACATTGTCTGCCTCCACGCATTTGTCTGTGCTCTGACAGTGTGGGAGGACAGCATGAGCTCAGAGAACATTTCATCACGAGTGTGCTTTTTTCGTCTTCTAATCTTCGCTAGCCTCTGGGAAGGAGAAGATCCTGTGATCCTTGAAACACATGCAGCTGGTGGAGGAAAAAAAAAGGACAGTGGTATTTAAAAAGACATTTTATAGAACAATGAGTACACTCTTTCAGGGTAAACCTTGCTGTTAACATTACATACACAGCACATGTGCTTTCGTTCCAAAGTCACATTTTGCCTCCCCCCAGCGCGTGGCTAACAGGGGGGAACATTTCTGTTCAACTACAGGCAAACAGCCCAGCAGGAATGGGCACCTCTGAGTGTCCCCTTCAGAAAAGCACCCTATTTCAACCAGGTGACCATGAATGATATCGCTCTCTTGAGGATAACACAGAGAGATAAAGAACGGATGTTGTTTGAACGCCAGCAAACATACACTGCAATGCTTTATTCTATAATGATTCCTGAGTATGTGCTACTGGCCTGGAGTGGTAAAGTGTTCTACCGTGGTGGATGGAATAAGGCTGCCCTCCCCAGAAACCTTTTGCAAAGGCTTTGGGAGTACATCCAGAAGAGCCATGAATGCCAGGGCAAATTAATCATTAAACATGCTTGCTTTTAAACCATGTATAGTATTTTAAAAGGTACACTCACCAGAGGTCCCTTCTCCACCTGGCAGGTCTGGGAGGCAGCCTTGGGTGCGTTCGGGGGGTACTGGCTCCAGGTCCAGGGTGAGAAACAGTTCCTGGCTGTCGGGAAAACTGGTTTCTCTGCTTGCTTGCTGTGAGCTATCATCATCTTCCTTGTCCCCAAAACCTGCTTCTGTGTTGCCTCCCTCTCCATTGAAGGAGTCAAACATGGCTGGGGAAGTGGTGGATGAATCCCCTAAAATGGCATGCAGCTCATCATAGAAGCGGCATGTTTTGGGCTCTGACCCGGAGCGGCCGTTTGCCTCTCTGGTTTTCTGGTAGGCTTGCCTCAGCTCCTTAAGTTTCATGCAGCACTACTTCGGGTCCCTGTTATGGCCTCTGTCCTTCATGCCCTGGGAGATTTTGACAAATGTTTTGGCATTTCGAAAACAGCAACAGAGTTCTGATAGCACGGATTCCTCTCCCCATACAGCGATCAGATCCCGTACCTCTTGTTCGGTCCGTGCTGGAGCTCTTTTGAGATTCTGGGACTCCATCATGGTCACCTCTGCTGATGAGCTCTGCACTCACTTGCAGCTTGCCACGCTGGCCAAACAGGAAATTGAAATTCAAAAGTTCGCAGCCCTTTTCCTGTCTACCTGGCCAGTGCATCTGGGTTGAGAGTGCTGTCCAGAGCGGTCACAATGGAGCACTCTGGGATAGCTCCCAGAGGCCAATACCATCTAATTGTGTCCACAGTACCCCAAATTTGACCCGGCAAGGCCGATTTCAGCGCTAATCCCCTTGTCCGGGGTGGAGAAAGGAAATCGATTTTAAGAGCCCTTTAAGTCGAAAAAAAGGGCTGTGTCGTGTGGACGGGTGCAGGGTTAAATTGATTTAATGCTGCTAAATTCGACCTAAAGTCCTAGTGTAGACCAAGGCTAAAAGTGTTATTATATATTGATTTAGTTGAGTGTAACACACACACTTGTTCACTGTTTAGTCCTGGGTTGCAGCTGATTAGCTTGCACTGATAAGTTTACAGGTCTGAGCTAAAGATCAGCGACCAGTTTTAAACCTATAAGAATCTATACACAAAAGCTACACCAGCTTACCTGATTTGCTATACCAGTGCCACTGCTGTGCAAAGACAAAACACTGAAAATTAACACTTCATATTTAGTCAGAACGGTTTTTCTTCTCCTGATCCAGCATTAGGCATAGCTTTCCAGTAAGTTTCTTCTTTGATATTGCTACTCTGGCCATTCCAGCTCACATTGAATGAAAAGACTCATGGCATGTTTTAAGGCTATAATAAGCTACTCTGACTTCCTGTCTAACAGGCCATGAAATTCTATCCAGTAATTCCTGCATCAAACTGGATAGCTTCTGGTAGTAACTTAGATGAAGTTACAGCTTTGAAATTGCAAGTGTAATATCATCCTTTTTTGAAAGGAATAGTTGAAATGATTTTCCTTTAAAACACTGAAGATATGAGATTATAAAATTGAATGTCAAGATTGAAAATTGTAGAAATATAAAAAGGGTTATTTTGCCACTGTCCAGCTTTTTATTTGTCACCAAAATGACTTTTAAGGTGTATACCTTTTACTGGGATGACATGAGGCATACACCCCCTCTATTATACACACACACACACGCACACCCCCCATATTATATACCCTCAACATTCCACTCAGTAAGGATATTTTAAACATACTACTGAGCAGTGCACAGCTACATTAGATGGATTTAGAAAGGGAAGTGAAGAGAGTACCAATAGCTATGTGAAAACACAGAGGGATTTAAGCAGAAAGCAAATTTCCAGGAAACTGGGATTTTATCTTTACTTGTATGTACAAGAACTCTGAGCACCTGTATTTATATCAGTAATGGGTCAGGACTGGTTCCTCTAGGACAGTGATCTCCAACCTTTTTAAGCACAAGATCACCTTTTGAATTTAAGTGCAACCCAGGATCTACCTCAAAGAAAATGTAGAAACAGTAATCACACAAACCCTCTTGCCCTGCCCACCCCTTCCCCCAGGGCCACAACCTTGGCCCGCCCCTTCTCTGAAGCCCCACACCACTCACTCCACCCCCCCTCCCTCCATTGCTCGCTTTCCCTCACCCTCACTCACTTTCACTGGGCTGAGACAGGGTGTTGGGGTGTGGGGTCTGGACTAGGGCTGAGGGTTTGGAGTGTGGGAGGGGCTCCAGGCTGAGCCTGGGGCAGATGTGTAGGAGGGGGCCCAGGGTGCAGTCTCTGGGAGCGAGCTCAGGGCTGGAGCAGGAGGTTGGGGTGTAGGATGGGGTGCTGGCTCCAGGAGGGGGCTCAGGCAGTGGGTTGGGGTGCAGGGTATGGGTTCTGGGAGGGGGTTTCGGTGCAGGTAGGGGTGCAGGCTCCAGCTGGGCGCCGCTTACCTGAGGTGGCAGCGGCACAGCGGGGCTAAGGCAGGCTTCCTTGTGTGCCCTGTCCCCATGCCACTCCCCGTTTGGCTGCAAAAGGGTTAGCAACCGTATCATGATTGACTGGCCGATCACGGAGCCTGTGAGAGTGGATCTCAGTCTCAGTGATCTACCAGTAAGTGACCATTGCTCTAGGAGGAGGAATTTCTTCCTTTGGCCAGCAGGGAGTGGTCAATACTCCTCCAGATTTGCCCCCATGTTAGCTGGGGGTAGCATGGCTAGTTTTACTTTTCCTCTAAACAATGTTAGAGGCACAAGATGGGTGAGACACTATTGTTTATTGGACCATCTTCTGTTTGTGAAAGAAGCTTTTGAGTTACACAGAGCACTTCCCCAGGTCTGGGAAAGGTACTCAGTGTCAGCTAAATACAAGGTTAAACAGATGGCTTAGCATAAGTAGTTACCACAGAGTATGGGAACCATTCAAAGTGAAGTGGCCCATTGAACACCCTTGTAGTCTGACAAACCGACAGAAGTTGGTCCAATAAAGGATATTACCTCCCACACCTTGCCTCTCTAATATCCTGGGACCCACATGGCTACAACATCTCTGCATTCCAACAATCTCGGTGGTTGAGCGCATTTTTTGCTGCTGCTTTGGACTTTCCAGCCACAATTGTATTTCTGATTATGCTGAAGTACTATTCCCTCTGGAGAGGATGTCTTCATTCCCATGCACTACATATTCTCTTCCTAACAAAAACTTGGCAAAATATTATATTACATTCTGTAACTACCATCTGGTGCATCTCACATTTCTGTGAAGTTTCAGCTCCAAATGATTAATCACTATGGTGATGAGTACTGAGACATGTCCACTCCTATCTAATAATGGACATCAATCAATGACTTCTGATTTTCTTAAATACTAGTGCAACCTCTCTATTTCCTCTGCAGAAACTGTTCGGTGGGAGTGAGAAGGGGAAGAAGGGTCAGAAATGGAAATGCTCTCAGGCATTAAAGTCACAGGTAACATCTTGATCAGCACAATCTCAGTAGCAACCTCCCATTTACTGGGGAAGTGACTTTTCCAAGTCAGAATATGCACAAAAACACTGACCCAGTCAGCAAAGCATTATGGAAGACATGCCATATTGTTAGAAAGACAAGGTGGTTGTCACATACCACTCCACATGAGGTATCATTAAAGTCTGGTCTACACTACAGAGTTTGTAAGCATCTACACTACAATGTTGCTCCTGCTAATGTAAGTTGCCCATTACACCGTCTTAACTCCACCACCATGAGAGGCATAGCGCTTAGGTCAATGTAGTTAGGTGGACACTGTGTTGCTTACATCAGACTGTCAGCCCCTCGCAGTGGGGCTCTGGCTGTCGGTCCACCCCCCACACTGACAGATAAATCAGTGAAAGTTCTCCTGGGAGAGGGGGAGGATGTGCACTGCCAACAGAAGGAGCATAGTGTGGTCATGTAAAACCGATGCTGTGACAATACGTTGACATAACGTCGACATAATTTTGTAGTCAAGACCTGCCCTTTATAATTACAATTCATAATCAATGGGGATCATATCCTGAAAGATTTCTTTCATGAATCTCCACTTTTGGCCTTCAAACAACTCCCAACCTCTCCAAGCACCATCAGAAACAAGCTCCCCACAGACCAGGGCCCACCAATTCAAAGAGGCACGAGACCAGTGGTCTCCAACCTTTTTAGCCCCAGATCACTTTTTGAATCCAAGGGCAACCCAGGATCTACCCCACCCCTTCCCCAAAGCCCTGCTCCTTCCCCAAATCCCCGCCTCACTCACTCAATCCCCCCCCCCCATTGCTTGCTCTCCCCCACCCTCACTCATTTTCACCAGGCTGGGGCAGGGGGTTGGGGTTTGGGAGGGAGTGTGGACTCTGGGCTGGGGCCAAGGGCTTTGCAGTGTAGAGGGGGCTCTGGGCTGAGCCTGGAGCAGGGGGTTGGGGTGAGGGGTGCAACATCTAGGAGGGAGTTTGGGTGCAGGAGGGGGCTCCAGACTGGGCACAGTGTTGGGGTGCAGGAGGGGGTAGAGGGTGCTGACTCTGGGAGGAGATCAGGGCTGGGGGTGCAGGAGGGAGTTTGGGGTGCAGGAGGGGACAGAGGGTGCTGACTCTGGGAGGAGATCAGGGCTGGGGGTGCAGGAGGGAGTTTGGGGTGCAGGAGGGGACAACATGCTCCTGCAGGCCCTGGGTGGGGAGCACGTGGCTCTGCACACTGCCCTTCTCTGGAAGCACCAATCCTGCAGCTCTCCTGGGTAATGGGAGCTGTGGGGGTGGTGCTTGCAGGCAGGAGCAGCATGCAGAGGGAGACACCTGCAGCCGGACACCCCCCCCCCCATCTCCAGGGCCATGCTGGCTGCTTCTGGGAGTGATGTGGAGCTGGGATAGGCAGGGAGTCTGCCTTAGCAGCAGCCACACTGCACCACTGGAGATCGCGATCGACTGGGAGATCCTCTAGGATCGACCAGTTGGTGACCACTGCACTAGACCTTGCCATAACAGATGCAAAACCTGCAGACATATCTCCATGGCTATGATGATCAATACACCTTTCTACCCTGCAACACACCTTTCAAGATCCATGGGTCCTACACATGCCTATCATATGTGATGTACCTCATCCAGTGCACCAAATGCCCCAAAACTATGTAGAAGAAATGAGAATCATTATGCTCCCGCATGAACCACTCACAGAAAAGTGATAAGACAAAATTACCATATCACCCATGGGCAAACACTTTTTACAAGAGAAATCACTCCATATCTGACCTTGTCCTCAAAGAAACCTTCCAAAGGTGATCCTAGGAGCTTAATTCATAACTTTGATAGACACTAAAAATCATTGACTTAGTAATGACACTGGATCAATGGCTCATTACAACAATTTGTAACCTGCCTTTGTCTTATGACTGCAGAGATGTTAGCTGCCTACTTTATCTTGAATGGTCTCTTGCATTGCAACATGTGTTAACTCCTGGTGTCAGAGTAGCAGCTGTGTTGGTCTCTAAGGTGCCACAAGTACTCCTTTTCTTTTTGCGCATACAAACACATTTATTTGAGCATAAGCTTTTGTGAGCTACAGCTCACTTCATCAGATGTTAACTCCTGGTGGTTAACATTCTGTTTCACCTTGCATTTAGCTATGAGACCAAGTACCTTTCCCAGAGCTGAAGAACTTTGTGTGGCTCAAAAGCTTGTCTCTCTCACCACAGAAGTTAGTCCAATGAGAGATATTACCTCAGCCACCTTGTCTTTCTAATATCCTGGGACCAATACAGATACAATTACACTGCAATCCACATTGTTAGGTTTTCAGGCTCCTGTAAACTATCCCAGAAAGGAAATCACTACAAGTTCCCTTCTTTCCCCAAAGACTGAGCGTAGGGATCTAAAATACCAGTTTGCTGAGTATTTGTGTTTATCAATTTACAAACTCTACATGATGAGGATCAGTGAAGATCAGATGAAAGCTCTCCATATTTATAAATGCAAGAATTTATAACAAGTCCAAAGGCTCATGACAAAGTATTCCAGACAAGTCCTTACACACTGTGGCAAAGCTATCTGCTCTGCCAGCTCTATTAGAAGGCATCAAGTTGAAGAGTTATGTTAATTAATCACACTTGTTTCATATGTAATCCTGGTGATTGCTTATAAGAAGCTACAATGCACTCTTGCCAAATGATCAAATTAAAAGACTATATTACCAAAAAGTCTGAAATTCTCTTTTGCTTGTTTATATTTGTAGACAGGCAGGCAGACTTCTGACTCCTTCATGGGTGAGATGACTATGTTCCAACCTCTGCTGTTGTGATGTGATAATTTTCATGGGTGGCTGGAAACTCATTTGATACTCCACCCTGTCTTCTAATCACTTGTTAACAGTGTTAAAAATAGTCTCCTGCAGTAGTTGCAGATAGAGATTCTCATTACTAGCAAAACAAGCTGAAAGCTTAAGGGGGAGGGGAATATGCTATTGGGTAAATGTGTCCCATTACAGCAAAGAGCAACCAACTTTGACAGTGGGCTGTACTGGCAAATTTATTGCCTCTTATTACCACATACTGCCTATTTTTTAAAGTTAGGGCACAGTTAGTCCCATGCTGAAATTTACGTTTCAATCGTTTCTTTCGTATAGACTAGCATTTGTTTTAATTTTGGCTCAAAGCCTCTTATGCTGTGGAACACACTTGACAAAGTGAGTGCTCACAGAATTATAGCCTGTTATACTGCTAATTCACTCACGCAGTAAGACACGGCCTAATTCTGCTCTTCCACCAGTGTAAATCAGGAGTAGTTCCACTGAAAGCAATGGAGGAACAGCAGTGTAAAACGGAGGCAAACAGATCAGAAGCAGCAGGAGCAACAAATAACTTTCAGATCAGTGATGTCTAGAGGCACCACTAGATGGCACAGAAACCTAGCAAAGAGAGAGTGAGCGCTTTTGATCACAGTTTTGCTAAAACCAATATGCATCTGCTTTGTTGACATGTTCCTATTGCGCTGAAGCCAACAAAAATAATGCAATTTTAAGAGGAACAAACAGGGTGCTTGTGAGTTCAGATACAGTGTACTTTGCCACAAATTCACAAATGCATCCGATGAAGTGAGCTGTAGCTCACGAAAGCTTATGCTCAAATAAATTTGTTAGTCTCTAAGGTACCACAAGTACTCCTTTTCTTTTTGCGAATTCTAGGTCCATCCATCCAAGTACTTATGTTTCTCACCCTATCATGGCATCTGAGTGCCTCAATCTTTAGCTTAACCCCCTGTGAGGTACAGGAGTCCTATCATTCTGCTTTTGCGGATGGTGAATGGACCCCTCCCCAGCCCCCCATCTCCCAAGTCAAAGACTAGTGTTCTAACCACTGGACCAAAGAAAGTCTAGAACCAGGCCCCTTTGATAAAGTATCTCAAGCTGGGCACCCAAAGTCATTTGGTACTTTGGAAACACTAAGGGTTTGATAGTCCAGATTAGCTATTGCACACAAACTCCCCACATGGACATTCATTGTACACTGCCTGCCTTCATCCAGTTTGGCTTAATCCACTTCCAGAGTGGATTACAGTAAAGCACAGTGTGAAAAGAAATGTCCACACGGGGAGTTAGTGCAGGACAGCTGCTACTCCTTAAAAACTCTCACACCCTTATTTCTCAATAGCTTCCCTGTGCAGACAAGGCCTTAGCCTGAGTGCCCAGCAGGTGGTTCCAGCGAAGTCAAGTTGCACTCATTTACCAAACAGTTTTGCCTGCATTAGTTCCCAGCACCTCTTATTTCACTGTGCTGCTCTAACATACATGGCATGTGATACGGCTTGGAGTAAGGTTTGTTCCCTCTTACACCCCTATGCAGGTCAGGGACAAGTTAGCGCCTAGTAACAGATAGGCGTTACTGCTTTTCTCTCCTATTGAGATTGAGGAGTTGACTCAGCTACGGGTGAGGGTAAGACCCAGCTGGATCCTAGTCCTGCCCATCCATTACCAATGGAATTGTTAGCTAGGCTCCAAGAGCACAAACTTTATCTTGAGATGTACACCTTAGATTGCACCCTATTTATAGGTATGAGATTTTTTTTTTTATTAGCTCATCACCTTAGCTATAGGACCCTAGGCTGAGCTTATGAGGCTGGCTGTTTAGAAATTCATCATTTACACAAGCCACTCAAGGCTTGGTCTACACTTAAAGCTTATATTGGCATAGTTATCTCAGTCAGGAGTGTGGTTTTAACAGTCCTGACTAACACCACTATGCTGACAACAGCCCCAGAGTCCTTGCAGCCATGCTGACAGAGAAGTGCTTTTGTCGGCATGAACAACATCATTCTGGTGGTGGTATTTCTTCACTGGTAGAAAATCTCCTTCTGTCAGTGTAGACTGCATCTATGCCAGGGCATTATGGTGATTTACCTATACCAACAGAGGCTGTGTAGCATAGACAGCTCAAATCTGCTTTAGCATCAGAGTCAATAAAGATGGACACTCCTGACTAAAAGTTTAGTCACTTTTCAGAGTATAACGGTCAAAGTTATCCATAATAAATGACACATGGTGGGTGAGGTCATTTATTTTATTGTACTAACTTCTGTTGGTGAAAGAGAGAAGCTTTTAAAGCACCAATAGAATTTGGTCCTATAAAAGATCTCACCCACCTTGTCTTGAATATTCTAGGCTCAACATAGCTACACCACCAGTGCAAACCCATAATCAATGCCATAAATGACTGCACAGTGCTTTGAGAATAAGTGGTATATTATTGCTGAGTATTATTATTTCTAAGATTAACCCCTCCCCCCCCCAAGAATGCCTGCTTTTTTTTTTTAATTAAAGAAAGTTAACTAAAAAGGAAGCTGTGGATTTACCATAGATTTTAAATAACTTTATGTAACCTGTTAAAGAGGCACATACCCCACACTCAAATAAGGGAAAGGTTAATGGGAATCAGATTTAAAATGCTGATTACTACTCCTGTCATAAACATAAAGGGAAGGGTAAACACCTTTAAAATCCCTCCTGGCCAGAGGAAAAACCCTTTCACCTGTAAAGGGTTAAGAAGCTAGGATAACCTCGCTGGCACCTGACCAAGATGACCAATGATGAGACAAGGTACTTTCAAAAGCCGGGGGGAGGCAAAAACAAAGCCTCTCTGTCTGGGTGATGCTTTTGCCAGGGACAGAACAGGAATGGAGTCTTAGAACTTAGTAAGTAATCTAGCTAGATATGCGTTAGATTCCGATTCCTTTAAATGGCTGAGAAAATTAAGCTGTGCTGAATGGAATGTAGACTCCTGTTTGTGTCTTTTTGTAACTTAAGGTTTTGCCTAGAGGGATTCTCTAGGTTTTGAATCTGATTACCCTGTAAGGTATTTACCATCCTGATTTTACAGAGGTGATTCTTTTTACTTTTACTTCTATTAAAATTTAAGAATCTGATTGCTTTTTTCATTGTTCTTAAGATCCAAGGGTTTGCGTCTGTGTTCACCTATGCAAATTGGTGAGGATTTTTATCAAACCTTCCCCAGGAAAGGGGTGTAAGATTTGGGAGGATTTTGGGGGGGGAAGACATTTCCAAACGGGCTCTTTCCCAATATATCCCTGTTAGACGTTTGGTGGTGGCAGTGAAAGTCCAAGGGCAAAAGGTAAAATAGTTTGTACCTTGGGGAAGTTTTAACCTAAGCTGGTAAAAATAAGCTTAGGGGGTTTTCATGCGGGTCCCCACATCTGTACCCTAGCGTTCAGAGTGGGGAAGAAACCTTGACAACTCCGATTAGTTGTCAGGGTTGAACATGCAACCCACGAAGAACAGACAACTTTTAGCTAAAAAAGGAAATACTTTGTAAAGAGGGATTGTTTAAGCCAGGCAGTAGGCTTGGCCTAACTAAAAAAAAATCAGCTAGGAAACAAGTGAAGTTATTCCTATAATGCTCCTCTGTTTAACAAAATTAAATGTTTTAAAAAGGAACAGCCCCATTTTTATAAATATCCCATTTTTATGCACCAGTAATTTGAATATCCTTTATATCCATCTGTAAATGACAACTCATCCACACAGCTATTTTAAGTAGAAATTTACAATGGCCCAGGCTCTTTACAAAGCCAGCTATTGGATACATGCAATCTGCAGATTCTACTATCCTTCAGAGTGAGGTAGTACTTTACTTTGCAGGAAGTCCCACTGAGGAAGACGATCAGGCCTTGGAAATAACCAGTACCACATACCACCACTTCTATAAAGAGGTTTTTAATGGAGAATCAGATAAGTGTCTAGCTCTCATAGTTGTGAAGAAAACCTCAAATGTGTGACCCGAGTATAAACGGATGCAGGGACATCTCAGAGTCTGCAGAGAGGAAAAAAAAAAAAAAAATCACTCTGAAAGGTGTAAATGGCCCTGTTCATTTCACTGAGGGCCTACCAGATGCCTACATTGCATAAGCCTGGGCTCTGACTCAGGTTTGAGCCAAAATCTCCCTTCTGTCCACACACAAATCAGGCTGACTCACATCAGCAAATGCTCAGGACATGGGTCCTAGGACACTGCTAAGGGAAGGGTCAGAGCTCACATCCCTCTGTGACTCAGGTCCCAGCCCTGTCATTTTGCAGCAGGGACACAGGTCAAGCAGCAGACTTGAGTCAGGTCTGTGTAGTGCAGCATGGATGCACTAGCATGGCTGAGAGACCCAGGTTTACATTGCCGTGTGGATGCTCAAGTGAGGGCTTGGAAACATCACATCCACAATCCTAGGTCCCGTAGACCTTAGTGCAGACACACCCTCATTGAGTAGGGGGTAATTTGAAATGTTAGCATTGTTAACTATTTCATTCCCCGGGATGGGTCTATACCTAAACTTAGGTCAACCTAATTACATAGCTCAGGGCTATGAAAAATTTCACATCCTGTGCGATATAGGTTGAGCCAAACACCACTGTAGATACAGCTGCTTGAGGGAAGAAATCTATTGATTAGCTACCAACTCTCAAGCAGGTGGATTTACAACAACTATGGAAAAGCTAATTCTGTCACTGTACTAAGAGCCATGTACACCTTATACACAGTAGATTGCAGGTCAAGCTCTTGTACCAGATATGGACTGCCAACAGAGCCTCTGTGTCAGACAGATACACCGGAGCCGTGTCTGCCAGGAGATCCTTTAACGTACTGCTTGGAATGGCTGGTGTATGCAGTGTTGCTGCAGCCATGTCGGTCCCAGGACATTAGAAAGACAAGGTGGGAGAGGTAATAGTGGTTATGGGACCAACTTCTGTGGGGGGAGAGCTTAAGAAGAGCTCTGGGTGACTCAAAAGCTTCTCACCAAGAGAAGTTGGCCCAATAAGCAATAGTTCCTCCACTGTGTGTCTCCAGGAATGGCAGTTGTTAGATTAAGTTGAATAGGTAATATATGGCACCACCTAGTGGTTGAACAGTAAATACAGTTTAGCAGAGTCTACACTCCAGCTGTGCCACTCTAGCACTTGTGCCTTAAATCCAGTCTCATTTTGTTAGAAGTGGGTGGCACTGGGGACATATCACCACTTAATCCCTCCTTTCCCCCACGGGCATGATCATTCCACACTGGAAATCTTAATGCAGGTTATATATTGTAAACTACATACACTGAGCTCAAAATAGCAGTAAGCCACACTGCCAAATGGAAAAATTGAATTGTTGGAGGGAAGCTGGATGTACTAAATGTCTAAAGTGCTGCAATGGGGAGTTGTGTTTGAAAACTCACAGCTAAGAAAGGTGAGTGCATGAGAGAAAAATCTTATGAATGGTTATTTCTGAGTTAAGGGGATATTGGGATCAGACTAAGCCAAGCTACTCAAGCCTATCTGCATTTTCAGTACATCATAGTTTCCATCTGTGTAACCGGGTACCTATATGACCACCTGTCACTAGTATCTGGCCAGATGACAGGTAGTTTTGCCAAATATTTGCAGAGGCCTTTGAACTGGATTGCCCCTTGATATAATGAGAGGGTACCTCTATCCTGCTCTAAAGCCCTATGGCTAGGGCCCTACCAAATTCACAGTTCATTATGGTCAATTTCACAACCGTAGGATTTGGAAAAAAAAAGTAAATTTCATGCTTTCAGATGTTTAAATCTGAAATTTTATGGTGGTGTAACTGTGGGAGACCCCATGAAACACAGGACTGTGGAGGCGGGGGTGTTGCTGGACTCTGAAGACAGCAACCATGAAGCTTCCTGCAGCCACAGGAGGTTCCCGGAGGTGGGTCTGAGCTCCTCCCCCCAAGAGCAGCTGTGCAGGAGATGGACAAGTCCTGTCCCTCCCCAGCCCAGTGGAGCTAGGAGCCCCCTGGTAGCAGTGGGAGATCAGATTTCACAGGGAAGGGCTTATTTCACTGTCCATGATGTGATTTTTACATCTGTGAAATTGGTAGGGCCTTACCTAGGGCCTTCATTCTACAACTAGTGCCATGTGACCAGACCCCCAAACCTGCCTGGATCTGACTGCGGCATTGGTATCTGGGGGCCTGTTTTTGTCAAGTAGTGCATAAATGTTTTATCAAACACATAGTAAACTAGTCAAGCCAACTTACTGTTTGATTGTTGTCAAGTGGGGAGGGCAGGATATGGATATTCTAGACCTGCCTAACTATAATAGCTCAAATGAGAGACAAACCTCAGCTGCATACCAAGGACAGAATAGTAAGATGGGGTAGGTTTAACTCTGAATAACGGAGGGATCAACAACACATTGGTCTCTTCTCACAAATACAACCTATCCAAAGTAAAGCACACTGTGCCGATACTTCGCCGGTCCAGCTGTATACATATTCAAATTGCTTCATTGAAAAATATAAATGCAAATTAAAAACAATTACTGTAGACAATTAGAGTTAGTCCCTCTCTGGACCTTTCAACTTTTTTTTTAAATGCGTAAAGAGATTTTAATTAAGGTCTCTTGGCTTTAGTGCTACTACCAAAAAAAAAATCCCATGATATTTCAGATGTATCATGACATTGTAGTAGTTCCACTTACCAGGCACTGTTTTATTGACACTGGATTACTGCCATGTTTTCAAAAAGCATTAGCATCAAAAGAGTCTTATTCCTCCCTAAGGTCTCAACAATTATTGCTGATTGTAATTATGCAGAGGGCTGTATGTCCCAACTTCACTTCTGAACTATGAAAGGTATTTTAAAACAACAATTCAGTAGAGGATTGCATTTTTTCCCCCCATAGGTTTTTAGTATTTTGAGCCTCATTTGATATCAGCACTGTATTAATATAAAGCAATTTATTTCTGAGTAAATGACATATAGGGCCAGTCTTTGCAATCAGTTGAAATCGATTTTGGTCTACGCAGGTTCTTATACCACTCTCTTCACTGAAGAATTGGAACACTTTCCAAGTAGTGCTTTAAGTAAGGTGACTAACCTCTACCATGCGTTTGTTCTCTTTCTGTTTGGGTTTGCCCAAATAAGGGATCAATCAGGATCAAGATTACATGCACATTATACAGAATTTGTTCTGTTTCCCGCAATAAAATGAGCATTTGGTAGCCCAAAATACAAAACTGGACACTAGCTTATGGATTTTAAGGGTAAAAAATGCAACACATGTACCATCTATGCAGGATTCCTATGCATATTGAAAAGAAATTGTTTGTAGGAAAAGCACAAAGTAGCCAGCAAGTTTTTTGTTTGGTACAGCACCCAGGAGTCAGACTCATTTGAGTTTTAAGACTTAACTATAATCTAAGGTTAAGTTTAATGGCTCCGCTTACCCAGATTAGATATAAAGAACGCACTTCAGCTTCTTAGCCTAAGTACAGCATGTTCTCCCTTTCTAAGAAAGGGCCTTCTTCCTATTGCTTGTGAAGGCAGAGCAGAAATCACAGACAAAGTGTGACTAATTCCTTAACACAATAATGTAATGCTAGTTTGAAGCCAGTGCAGTTACTCCAGAGATTAATTTGGTTTAGTGAAAAAGCTATTTTCTTGAACAAAAATGTGTTTTCCATTTGTCACTCAAGAGCTGATGATCTGAACTGCAGTAACACCCACAATACAATGCATAGGATAGACACCTTCCAAACACAGAATCAGCCTGTAAAGGAGTGGACTCACCGCTGATTCACCCCCTCATAGCTGGGCATAACATAACATCTTCATCTAGCTCCCCCTGCTGGCAGTCACTCCAGCCCAGCAGTGGTCTGCTTCCTCTCATGACTCAGCCCTCCAACCAGGTCTCAGGCTGTCCAGGGTCTTCACATCACCTTTTCCAGTGGCTAGTAGTGGAACCCAGGCCCTCTGTCTTCTCTGGGTTTCAGCCCAGCACCCCTGTAATAAACATGCAAGGTCTGGCTATTCAGGCCCCCTGCATCCTCTTCTTACCTCAGCCTGTCTGTAGGTCTTTCACACAGCCCCTCCCCGGGATCACAGAGTACGAGGGTTTATCTCAGGCTCCTTGAAGCCTCAGGTTTCACCTTTCCTTCAGGGCTGTGGGTCACAGGATTCCTTCCTAGAGTTCTCCAACAAACCCCAAACCAACAGCATAACTACAAACTACTTCCATCCCTCCCAGTCTTGAATGCTAGTCCTCCCCAGTATTCTACTCCTCACCCGAACACCAGCACTCCAGGATTGCCTCCCTAGAGTCATGCCCTATAAGAGCGCATTCTGCTGTCTCAGGCTTTTCCTAAGTCTCCTGACTTCTACCACCCCAGCCACAGCGCACGCACACTGAGCTTTCCTGGGTCTCCGCTAATTGAGCTTTCCAGGTGGACCTGCTAACCAACTTGCTTAGTGCCAAAGTGCCAGCAGGTGGGTTGACTGAGCACTCAGGCACCTGTTAACTCTCTCAGTACCAGTGTGGGCTTTGCACCACACTGCACAGCCCTTGCGTATAGTCTCAAAGACAGACCAACAGACAGGTAACATCTAAGCAAAATATCACAGATACAGTCTTCTCCACCCCATTCATATCCCCCTGTCCCTAACAACAGGTTGTGGGGCCTCTGCTGTTAGATCTCCATAACTGCAGTCCAAAATAAAGTAACCCAAAAGCTGAGGCTAAATAGACACCACCATCAGCTTGAACTCTAGCCAGTTTTGAAAACAAAGTTAGAAGTAGTTTAAATGTCTCCACCTGCCCCTGAGCCACCTAGCCATGTGAGGGGGTGACCTGTGATTTGAGGCTATGGTTATTAATAAAGCCTTGAACCTGCAGCTGACCGCTTGATGCCATGTGAGCACAGTTCATGGCAGGATCAACACCTAGATCACCACTTTCCTGATTTGATCAAAGGGCTCCAGATATATGATAGTTTTTCCTCAAAGCCCCAGCTCTTGGAATTAGATTATTATTAATTATTTGTATTGCAGTAACACCAAGGAGCCCTGGTCATTGGCCAGGACCCCATTGTGCTAGGCACTGCCCAAACACAGAACAAAAAAAAAAAAAAAAAAAATCCCTGCCCTTAAGAGCGTAAGTTATTATGGGGGGGAAAAAAATCTCTGCTTTTATTTTAAAAAAAGCTTTATTCTCCTTCATAGATAGGGAGAAAAGCTTGAACAGGTGAACTCTAGAAGGTATAAAAACCAGAAGGCAAATCATCCTAACCTAAGATGTATTATTTAAAATCATGTAATGTTTAAGCCAATCTCATGGTTTTTAAACATATGGGGTTGCGCGTAGACACAAACTATGTTTACAATCATTGCCACCAATGACTGATTACAAAGTCAGTTCAAATTTGAAGTGCAGGGACAGGGCTGGAGCAGGGAGCTGAGTGCAAGAGTGAATCAGGAGCTCCTGCTTCTGCAACGTAAGGTTTTACCCTGAACAATAGAAAGCAAATAGACCATCAGAACCCCCAAAGATGTGGAATGTGGTGTTTACACTCACATCATTGGATCTTCTTCAAACTGAGGGACACCACAAGGCAGCTGCACCTACCAACCCTCAGCTGGAGGAGTTCTCTGTCCAAGCATCACAGGAGCCAAGTAACTCCAAAGAAGATACAGATGGAATGGTTTCCACAGCAGAAAGTGACAAACACCAAAAAAAAAACTCTCTGCTAAATTTACTAACCTGAACACCAGGGTGGAAAACAAAACACGGACAGCAACATCAAAATTGAATGCCAGGTCTCTGAACAGGGGCAGATTACTGGCCTAGTTGAGAGCAGGAAGACTGCACTAGGTCCCATGGAATAAGAACAAGAGCTGACATTGGTGTTTTGTAGATGGTGGGGATTGGCCAGGTTTGGGAGTGACTTTCTTGCAGAAGGTCACCTTCTCCCTCTCTGACAGAGCAATGTAAGGGAATCTCCACAACGCTATACTTGCAGTTTCTCTCCCAGACCGTCCTGTCCTGACAATGTTGGGCTACAGCAATGAAGTGACTTGCAAGTAACCCAGAAAGTCTGTAACAGAACCAGGAAGGAAATCTCTTCACTCCCAGCCACATACCTTATGCACAAGGCCAGCCTTTCTCCACCATCACTCATGAGCTTTTTTTGTCCTTTCTCCCCTGCCAAATTGGTAATAGCTCTATTGAAGTGATTAGTATCTAAATCAGCTCTGTCTAAACACATGTATCTCATTCTTTTTTCCTCCTACTCTTCTCATCTGTTTTTTATATCATTACGTTTTGTAATTAAAGCACCTGCAGCCAAGATCTGCACAGGTGTAACACAGCAAGATGTTCTCCAGAGAAAAGTACCAAGCAGCAGGTGAAGATCTTCTTTGCTTTTGAAGTAGCAGGTACAATTGGGTTACAGTAAGAATCGCTAAATGATCAAACACTGCTTTCAAAAGTATACCCATCAGACATCGCCCAGAGGTCAGCTCCCAGACAGTGATCATCATTTTAATGATGAGGGAAAGCATAGCCTTCTCAAAAAGAAAAGGAGGACTTGTGGCACCTTAGAGACTAACCAATTTATCTGAGCATAAGCTTTCGTGAGCTACAGCTCACTTCATTGGATGCATACAGTGGAAAATATAGTGGGGAGATTTCATATACACAGAGAACATGAAACAATGGGTGTTACCATACAGACTGTAACAAGAGTGATCAAGAAAGGTGAGGTATTACCAGCGAGGCAGGGCGGGGCGGGAGAGAGAACCTTTTGTAGTGATAATCAAGGTGGGCCATTTCCATCATACACATTGTAAGGAGAGTGATCACTTTAGATAAGCTATTACCAGCAGGAGAGTGGGGTGGGGGGAGAGAAAACCTTTTAGTGATAAACACCCATTTTTCAACGGTCTGTGTGTATAACAACATCTTCTGTATTTTCCACAGCATGCATCCAATGAAGTGAGTTGTAGCTCACAAAAGCTTATGCTCAAAGTGGCAATGCGCCACTCCCCGGGCTGAAGTGAAACAGTGGCCTGGCTCTATGTGAGTGGGGGCATGTTTATAAGTGCTTACAACCTTAAAGCAGGCAGACTTTCCAAGAACTGAATTCAGTGTGTGATCATTCTAAGAAACTGACATGAGCCCTGACATGCAACCTCATAAAATCAATCTGGCTTCATTTAATCATCATAAAACCAGTCTGGCTCTTGTCACTCTTGAGAGACACAGGACTAGCTCCAGCTGCTGCCTTAGGAACATGACCTATCTTTTGGAAGGGATGCTCTTTCAGAAAATCAAGACAGCTTATTTATTTTAGGGATCTGTGGTGTATGTGTGTGTTTTCTTCTCTTCCAGTGGCTCTTAGTTTTCCCAGATCATCAGGCAGGCAGTGGACCACACCAGTGAAATAGCTAATAGAGGCACATTCTGTTTAGTGGTAATACAATTAAAACTCGTGGCAGGTGGTAATAATAGCAAGCACTTATTTTCGCAGTGCTTTACAGTGAGCTAATTAAACTTTGCAACACCTCTATGAGGGGCATTAGTACTCCCCCTTTACAAATGAGGGAACTGAGGGAGAGATGGAGATGTAGAATCACCTTACTGGACCCAATCCTGCAACTTTACACCTGTGGGACTGATTCACTGGAGTGAACAACAATATCAATTACAAGCACACGTCCAATGAGACAATTACACATTGTAAAACACTACAGGTATCACCAAGGTATATTCATTTCAGTGTTAGTAGGGGCTTCAGGATCAAAGACTCTAGAACATTAGGGTATTTTTAGGGTTCCTA